>NC_072398.2:86892500-88142500 GCF_028858775.2 Pan troglodytes
TCTATTTTCAATTCCCTAAAAACAGAAATGTATGTTTTTCATTGTATTACTACCACCCTGGGATTATCATTCAGGGAGCACATTAAGAACTGAAACTCATAAGTCAATCAAGGGCTAAGTCTTCTACCATTCATTCAACAAACATTTATGTACTTAGCTCCTATCACGTGAGGGCAATATGCTGGGTGTGGGACAGAGGGTGGTTGAGAATTTGAAAAAGAAAAAGTAACACAGAGAAAATAAACAGGAACAGGTGAAACAGAAACTCAGGCTTCAAGCACCTAACAACCCAGCAAATAAAAATAAAGGATGATACAATTCACTATAATGTAATATTTGAAAATATAAAATAAGCAAATAATTAAAAATAAAAGAGGCAGACATACCATTCTGGGTACCCTAATTGGCCATAGGAAAACATGTAAAGAAAACAAAAAGAAGTTTTTGCAACATTCTGTCCTCCTCAGGGCTTTTTCTTACTCCAGGGTTTCCTCTCTCCCCTACAGACATCTAACCAGTATCTTACTAACCAAGAGTTGTGTTCTCAGGAGCAATCCTAGATATTGTATCTGCATGCTGCACAGGCCTAGTTCCTATTCTCATGCTTGCCTCTGCCTCCTTCCCGAGCCACAGCCAAGCAGCACATTATTAGAACAGTCCTAAAGAGCCAGTCAGCTCTATTTCACCTGTTAGGATCATGGCCCCAGACTCCAACTTCATCCCAACTTCCACATTGAACACAGGATTAAGATATTACCTGCTCCCAGGAAAATTTTAGTTCCAGAATTTCCATTTAGTTTATTTTAAGAGACTCTAGTTCTCTGGCAAATTTCTCCATCTTATTATCTATTTATTTCAATGTATTAATTACAGTTATTTAAAAGTCTATGTCCAATATGACTGCAAGTTAAGAAGGTCCTGTGCAATTCTAATTCTCCTGTGTATTTTTTTTCTCTTGTTTTACCATCATTTGGTTTTACCATCTTAAGCATTTGGTAATGTTTTATTGACTGCCAGACATTGTATCTGAAAAATTACAGCGTTAATTTGTGGGTCTGAACGATGTTATCTTCCTCCAGAGAGTACTTGTTTGCTTTTGGCAGGCAGCCGGGGTAGAGAAAAGGAACCTTGATCCATTTGAGCGAGTTAGAAGGTAAGTGTCAGCCTTGCTGGGTGCTGGTCTATTGCCAGCTTGCCCTTACTCCTGAGAGAAACCTTCTGGGGGTCCAAACTGAAAGCCTAGGGGGTTCACCAGGCCCCTCCTCCTTGGCGAGTCTTGAACTCCTATTCTGTCTCCTCAGTTCTGAGAGACTGTTGAAAGCTCTGGCACCTAATTTAGCTTCTTTGCTGCCACTTACAAACTGGCAAATACCTGGAGGGAAAAGTGGCATCTGATGGCACATTTCTCTTCATTTCCTTCATCTCCACCATTCTGGCCTTTCTAGGCATCAATGCCACGGTATTCTCCAAAGAGAGTTATATTATTTCTATTTACACTCACAGTAAACATATATATGCTTTTCTGGTATTCACAGTGGAAGGATTAGTATAATACAAACTAGTCTGACAAAATCAGAAGAAACTCAAGAAAAAAATTATGATGGTATATCAGAGCTTCTCAATCTAACCTCTAAGCCTTTTCTCCTTCAAACTTTCCAGCCCTTTATCTCTCCGTGCTTCCTCACTTCTGCTCTTCAATTCATGATCTCTTCAGCTATGTTGATCTCTTCGACTGTTGACTTCATTACTTGCTCCCTGCCTCAGTCCTATATTTTTCATTTCAGATATTTCGAATTGGATCTTTTCATATTGGCCTATTATTTAACAACCTTCTATTTCATTTGAGAAACGCTCCTGTCTTTCTCCGATACTCTAAATATACACACTTTTCAAACTTTTCAGACTGCTCCCTGGTTTCTCTTTTTTAGGGTTTAAATTATCTTGTTTGACAGGTCTTCCACCTGTCTCTCATAGTGGTGGTTTTCCATGAGTGCAGAAATTTGTTTGCAAACTCATCTTGCATAGGAGGGATTTTTTCTCCTTATTTGCCCCTCACTAGCAGCTGAAATAATGATTGAGCCTTGACCAATAGGATATACAACTCTGAACAAGGTTCCAAAGTAAGCTTTTAGGATTTTCTCTAGAACGGACAACAAAACATAAGATATGTGTGTGCTGCACAGTTGTAGGTCCTATTCTCACACCTATCTCTGCTTCCTTCCTGGGCCATGGGAGAGCTACCTGCCACAAAGTTCAACCATGAGTGATAAGGCTCCAGTCAACTTGCAAGGAGCGTGGTCCCAACCCCGGGCGGGGACCCAGTCCACACAGGAGGATGGTTCTGATCTCCTGTCATGTGCTAAGTGCACTGAAAGGAGATCTTAAAGTCTGGGCCATCAATCCCCATTCTTGGTTTCTAAGATTTCCCTCTTGTTTTTTAATTGTTATATTTTTTAAATTGTTCCTATGTGTTTGGAACAGAAGAAATAATTCTGAATGTGCTTACTGTACTTTATTCACAACAAGTCCACCAGGAAATGTTAATACGGCCCTCTTAAATACTAAAAATGCTCATATGTGTGAAAAATTTATGTTTTTGTATATAGAAATAGATTAAACAACATCAATGCACAGCGGGGGAAAGACTGGAAGAATCTACTCTATGAATGTTAATAGAGATAACTCTGTAACGTTGGAATTAAGGGTGATAATTTTTTTAGCCTAAATATTTTAAACACATTTTCTATAACCATGTATTAATCATTATCCAGGATCCTTTTCTTTCTTAAAACTCGCAACTCAAAGGAGAATGAATGGTGCATTTCATTTCAGGTAGTATGATGGCCTGTATATTCTTCCCTGTCCCCCTTAGACAAACTGGCCCTCTGGGGATTTAAAAAAAAAAAAAAAAGTCACTAGTATACTGAAGAAAGAAGAGTTAAGAACAGAGTCCAAGGCCTGTCATCAAAGAGCTATTAAAGAGGGAAGAATTTCAGAGCTCCCTGAAGGCAAAGCTAGCTTACAAAGACACAAAGTGCTAATGGGGATATTTACCACTTGTTCTCTAACTAGCAGCAGAGCTTAGGAAGAAATACAGCCTAAGGAGGGAAAGTGAGTTGAATTGGCCTACATACAGGTGAAAGTAAATATTCAGAAAAACTAAGGATTAAAAGTTAGTAAAGGCTTCAATAGAACATCCACAGAAAAGCCTTCCTGATGCCCCCAAATTAAATCAGGTTACTCTGTTAGGGTCCCCTTACAATCCTTACTAATCCTTCATTGCACTCATCACAATTTGCAAGTTCACAATTATTGTTGTAATGTTAGGTTTGGTATTTAGATGGTAAATACTAAGTATTTAGATGTTAATACTAAGAATTACTAAGTAAATACTACGTAAGTAAATATTAAGTATTTAGATGTTAGGTTTAGTATTTAGAGCTGCCCCACAATACCAGCCCAAGGAATGTGTCATTTTGCTCAAGGCTAAATCCCCAGGGCCTAGCACCATAGCAGGTAATCAATAAACATTTCTTTTCTTTTCTTTTCTTTTTTTGGAGGCTGGAGTCTAATGGCGGGATCTCAGCTCACCGCAACCTCTGCCTCCCAGGTTCAAGTGATTCTCCTGCCTCAGCCTCCCAAGTAGCTGGGATTACAGGCATGCACCACCACGCCCAGCTAATTTTGTATTTTTAGTAGAGACAGGGTTTCTCCATGTTGGTCAGGCTGGTCTTGAACTCCCAACCTCAGGTGATTCGCCCACCTCAGCCCCACAAAGTGCTGGGATTACAGGCATGAGCTACCACGCCCAGCCAATAAACATTCCTTGAATGTTGAATACAAGCAAAATATTTTTATCTTGCTTTCGTTTCTCTATAACATTCCTTGCTTCTAAACATAAAATTAATTTGTTAAAATAATTTCATTGTATGAAAAATAAATAATTTGAGCTATTAGTATTCTGCAGCTAAAGTAGAGGTGACTATAGGGCCTATTCTATCCTAATGACACCATCAGTAATCTACGGACTGTGCCAGTGGTGAAGGCAGAGAACATAGGAGGACTTCACAAGCCTCTCTGAGACTTGATCCCAAAACTTCCCACCCATTTAAGTGAACAAAACAGCAGAGGTTAGCAAACTGACAGCCTTACCTGGGTTAGTTGCATCTGTGACAGAGAAAAACTTTAAGGAAATGGATCGTGGGACAACACTGATTGTTTATGAGGCACCTGCAGGCACTTTTATCCTCCTTGGAAGAGGGAAAGCATAACTTAATTCATAATATTCAAAAAACACTCCCACAAACACTCACTTTATCGTCCTTTACACAACCTACCTGAAGAATGAGGCACTGTGCACTGTGGATACTATTGTACCCATTACCCATCTTACAGGCAGGAAACTGAGGCTCAGGAAGGTGAGTGATGCTCTTAGAGATACAGTGGGGCTGGAGCATCTTCTGTGGTGGAGGGTGTCCTGGTCTAGGGAGTGGGAACACTGAAGGGAGTGAGGGAAGAGGCAGTGCAGACAGAAGGCACACTGCCCCACAACTAGCCATGGTTTGTGCCATGACGATGGTCCAGGCCTTCAGGAAAGGTGAGAGCTACCCAAAACTCGTGAATAAGTAATAAGGAGAGTGACCTCATAACCCTACCCTAGGAGGACTCTGCTCAGACATGGCTAAAGTTTGTGCTGACACACAGCAGGCCCCAAATTAAATGGTTTGACTTCAAGGAGAAGTATGTGGGGTGGTGAAAAGTGGCAAATATCACCTGCAGGACTTCTGAGACTCAGACATGTCACTGAGAAGAGAATGGTTGCCAAGAAGAAAGCTCATTAGAACCTTATTTTTACTGAGATGCTTCTTTTTCAATGCTCACTTCTTTCCTTGTTTAAGACTTCCCGGGGGCCCTGCTTTTACTGGCTGAGTTGCTCACTGACCCAAGAGCCCCCAGCCCATCTCTGATAAGGCAGTGACCCTCAGGACATGGGGTCTCATCCTGGAAACAACATCAGTCTTAGCCAAAATCAACAGGGAAGATTCTGGTCAATTCTCCTGGGAACAAAGACAGGCACTACTTGTCCTCTCTAACTTCTCTCCTTTCCTGCCCTAAGTTACTCTGGATAAAATCAGGCTCAGGGGATGAGTCTGTAGCATTTCCTCTGTCTTCTTGTTCAGTACAATTTTTCACTTTTATTTCATGTTTAATTAGTTAAAGTAAAGCTTTCCATCAGAAGAGATATTGCTCTTAGTGCCACAGCTACCTGCATCCAACCTGGCACTTGTCTTTCTATGTGACCTTTCTCCTGACCCCCAGCATTCCAATTCTAAGCCTCTGCACCTATAAAGCTCAACCACCTTGAACATCAAATAATGTCCTAAGTTTCCATTGCCAACTTTTGATCTCCTCTGTCAAAAAAGTTTATTGTTCTAACCAAGGTAATGAAGTAATGAAAGTTCATTACCAAATGGAGAATTATGAATGTCAGAAGCAGGGAGAAACTGCCAGAATATATTTCAATCCTGGAAAAAATAAGTGCCTTCAATAAAAAAGCAGGCAATAAATATGTGTTGAATGAATGAACGGTCTCAAAAACTCATTTCTCTCCTTGTTTCCTGAGTGGATCCCTGACCTGCACAAAAGTTCTGTGCTTTTTTTTTTTTTTTTTTTCTGTCCCCAAAACACTGAGATCTGGAATGAAAAGCGTTAGGACTGCAAAATTTGTTAATTACAAGTTAATGACTCTACAGCCTTTAAACCTGTGAATGCAAAGTGTCACCCAGTACAAATTAAAATCAGTATTTACATAAACTTCCCAAAGTGAACTGGAGAGTGCCCTTAACAGAGTGACTCTGGCAGAAAATGTATTATCCATGATCCACGCATGGTATCCAGGCAAGAGTGAAAGGTGCCATTTTGATTCAAAAATAAATTATATATACATACATATGCACATATATATTTTCATGTATAGTATTGAAATGCTTATCTTGACTTTGTCATCTTAGGCTTCCTTTTGGCTTTTTCCTTCAAATAGACTAAACTGCCATTATGGGTAGCAGGTATTCTGAACTGCAAGGCACATGCTTTGAAATTTTAATAATTTCCTATATTCTCTACCTACAAAACCACAGCTATTAAAACAGGTGAACTGAACAGCAGATGATTCAGAGAGAAAATATTTTATGTAAACAATGATAAACACAATTAAATTTTTTTTCTCACAAATGTCTTAATCAGTTTAATTAACCCCTGATCTTAACCTCAGATTTCTTAAAGCTTTTTCTACGTCTTGACCTTGGAGCCCCAACCTCTTTCAGACATTCCTCCAAACATTATGCTCAGCTTGACCCCAGAAGACTTTCTGCCGACCTGTCCTTAATTATCACAGAGCTCCCCCACCCCACCCCTACACACTTTTTGGCAATACAGAACCTATTCTATAGCTGCTTTCAAATAATCTCAGGAATTTTCTTAGTTGTTTTCTTGTCCTCAACTGAGTTTCTCTGCTTCTTCAATACAAGACCAGAAAACAAACAAACAAATAAAACAAAACAAACCCACAAAAGTTTGGGGAGGTAGGGAGGTCTATAAACTGCACCTCTAAGTTAAGAGGAGAAAATTCTGTAACTAGATTCTCTCCATTCTAAAGAAGGTATTTTTTCACTTAACTCTTACATGTAATAGGAATAATCTCAACTGTCTTAGATATAATTTCAGAACGATTTTCTTAAAGATTACATATACTTTACACTCAACATCCTGAATAAAATGTTACGTCTTTGAACAAAAAGCTAAGACTGCATTATTACCAATAAATGAGCTGAAGAGACAACAGGTGGGTTTATTCATGGCTCTCCAATGACAAAATGGTAAAAGAATAGTGTGATCTGTATGTAAATACTCATAACTATCACACCCATTTTCTTCCATTCTCTTGACCTAATAAGCACACGTGATCTTAACCTCACCCCACAAGGAATGCAAATATCCATGCTTAAAAGTGGATGTACTGTTTCTCTTTTCATTTTTATTTCAGCAGTTTCATGCCTTTTCAGAATTATGCAAAAAATGCTCTCATCATGGCCAACATGAAACATAAGTCTCCAAAAAGGTAAAATATAGTACAACTTCATAACCAACCAGCAAAAGCAAATGTAACAGGCCACCTGTGTGTGGGCATGTGCCTCTATGGGTTATGAACTAAGTTGAGTAGTAATCACAGTTGAGGCAGAGTTAGCATCAAATAATTTGCATTAAATATTATCAAAGTAAAAAAGCAAAACAAAACAAAAAAACCTCTGCTTGATGAAAGATGCACCAATATGCATCTTCTGTACACAAATGAAGATAACCTCAGAGGTGTCAATACCACTTAACAGTCCTCACACTGCAAAGGATCCTGACAATGCAGGGGCACCCAAGTCCATAATGAGCTCTTTAATTAACATCAGTCAAGTAAAAGGTCTCTTAAACAACTGCCTGTGCTCAAGGAAGAAATTTATGATACTAGCCGTGATTAGATATTATATACCGCATCGTATACAACACTGCTGTGCTCCTTGTATACTGCCATGCTCAATAACGTGGCTTAAGTTGAACATTAACCATGTGCATTCAAGCTGTCACGTATTGCTGCAGGAAGTAAGGCTTGGTGCAACTTTTTGAAGAGTAATTTGATATTACCTAACGAAATTGGCACAACCTCCAATTCCACTATTCCACAGCTAGGAATAAGAACTGTAAAAATCCAGAGAGAGCAAGGAAAGAAATAGAAGCGAAATTCATTGCAATATTGCAACATTTTTTATTCAACATTTTTTATAATGGCAAATAATTTTTAAGACACAAATATTCAATGGGAGAATGATTAAATAAATTATAATTTAATCTATATAACAGAACATTATGAGGCCATTAAAAAGAAATGGAGTACAGGTGTCTGCATATATTGACCTGAAAGGACATCTTTGATTTATCATTGAGTAAAAAGAAAACAACCTATAGAAATGTATATAGTTTGATCCCATTCTTGTCTTAAAAAGTAGCTGACATTTACTGAATGTTTACATTCCAAATACTGTGTTAAATGCTAACAAACGTTTTTAAATTTAATATTTACTAACAGTCCTATAAGTTATTTAATACCCTCCGTTTGAAAATTAGGGAAAGTGAAGCTTAGAGAAGTTTAGTAATCTGCCCTAAGTAAAAAAGCTAGTGAGTTATAGAGACAGGCTTTGAACCCAGACACCATGGTCTTAACCCACGTGTGTGTGTGTGCGTGTGTGTGTGCGTGTGTGTGCGTGTGTGTGCATGTGTGTGCGCGTGTGTGTGCGTGTGTGTGTGTGTTGCATTAAAAAAAGAAATGAGAGATTACCCAAAGTGCTAATGGTGAAAAACTCTGTTGAAAGGGAGAATGACTGTAACTTCTAAACAATTTGGATTTTTTTCTTCTAGCAAAAGATTCTAGTTGTAATTTAAAAAGGAGAAACACAGTAAGACAGGCAGAAAGAAAGACAGAAAGAAAATCAGCAAGCCTTCAATGCGAATTCCTGAGTAGGTTAGCACCATGCAGTCAGCTTAACCACCACTTCAAAAATGTGTTTAAAAATAGTGTGTGGGCTTGGCGCGGTGGCTCACGCCTTTAATCCCAGCACTTTGGGAGGCCGAGGTGGGTGGATCAGGAGGCCAAGAGATCAAGGCCATCCTGGCCAACATGGTGAAACCCCGTCTCTACTAAAAATACAAAAATTAATGGGCATGGTCGTCCATGCCTGCAGTCCCAGCTACTCAGGAGTCTGAGGCAGGAGAATCACTTGAACCCGAGAGGTGGAGGTTGCAGTGAGCCAAGATCACACCACTGCACTCCAGCCTCGTGACAGAGTGAGACTCTGTCTCAAAAAAATAATAAAAATAATGTGTAAAGGATTTCTTTTTTTCAGAATACAGCTCCAATCATTAGTCAACAAATTCTGGATAGTAAGACTCATCATCTAATGAACATATTTATATGGTAGATCATATGAACTTCTTTTTCCCATTTGGCCCAAAGATTCCAAGAGCGTATGCAAAAACAAAAACAAAAGCTGGTGCGTGAAATGTCAGGGAGCCCTTGGGATGAGGCCATGGAGAAAGTAAAGGTTTGCTTGATGAGGGGAGCAAAGTATGAGAATTTAAAGCCGGAATGGAAAGCAACAGCCAGGGCAACATAGAAGACCTGATAAAGCATCCATCTGACAAAACCCAGGGATCAAACAAACAGCAGCCCTAGGAATGCTGCAGATCCCACATGGGAGACTCCAAGTCCAGATTGCAATTTGGGTATTTTATAAAAGAGAAAATTTATAAATGAGAAAATTCATTTTTAGCAACAGCACTTCCATGAGTTTGGCTGGGCCATGTGGAGGCATGGGTCCAACACGCACTCTGGACACCTGTGTTCCCCAGACACTGTTCATCTACCTCCCTCTCCCACTAAAATGTTTGCTGTCTGTGGCAGCAACCGAGACCCACGCATAGCACACAGCAGACACCCACCCAGATTCTAGCTGAATCAAAATGAGGGAGGTAGTTACACAGAAGGAAGAAGCTTCCCAGTTCCTACAGCATTTCTCATTCCCATTCACATGTAAAGAAGTTAGGCTGAGCATGGGGGCTCACACCTATAAGCCCAACTACTGGAGAGGATTGCTTGAGGCCAGGAGCTCGAGGCCAGCCTGGGTAACATAGTTGGACTCTATCTCTACAAAAACTTTTAAAATTAGCCGGGTATGATGGTGTTCATCTATAGTACTACCTACTCATGAGGCTGAAGTCAGGGGGATCCCTTGAACCCAGGAGTTTGAGGTTGCAGTGAGCTATGATCGTGCCACTGCACTCCAGCCTGAGTGACAGAGTGAGACCCTGTCTCAAAAATAAAAACCACACACACAACAGAAAAAAAGAAGTTTATTGCATTTAATGTGTCAATGTTAACTCTTTCCTAGGGGATACAAGCAGATAAAAGCTGCTTCCTGAAAGGTAAACTTACAGGCAACAATTTTCCAAGCCATCAATCTCTCAAAGCAGCAGTGCTGTCAGACTAAGTCAAGAGAATTGCAGAATAAAGCCTAAAACCTAAAGCATAATTACTCCTAAAAGAGGACATTTCCTAGAAGGACGAAGGTTTTCAGGGCTGTTCTCCCTAGAACCCTGGTGGGGGCAACAGCCACTTCGAAGATTAACATTGTCTCCAGCAGTTATTGTGAAAGAATAATTATTGTGCCCCATCTGTCTCCCTGATGATGCCAGCAACAGTAACCCTTTAAAAAGAAAAAAGACTTTTTGTGTGGCAGGGGGTCAGAGAAGGCAAGGGGAGACAGAGGTGAAAGGATAAACAAAAAGCCAGGGCCCCATCTCAGTAGAGGAACAGGTAATACATGATAGCTGTTTAAAAAAGAAAGAGGCAGAAGGACCAGATTCTTGGGGCCTGGAGATGAAAGGAAGATAGAAACAGGAGGCTATCTGAGACCTAAAAACATATTCTGGGGTTTAAGTCTAGCTTCCCCTGTCCTTAGAGACGACTGCTACTAATAGTTACTATTGCTAAGCACTTGCCAGGAGCCAAGCACTGTTCAAAGTTCTTGACATATTTTATGTCATCGATCACAATGACCCAATGAAGTGAGTGTACTTATTCCCATTTTATAAGCAAAGAGGTAGGGCTGGAAAGGTTAAGAGCTTACTCAGCGAGAGAGAGCTGGTAAATAAAGGAGTGAAGATTCTAACCCAGATGGAATGTCATGCCAAAGCTATTAGCCACTAGGAGATAATACCTCACTTGCACATTCTGCTGCTGCTGCTGCTGCACCTGAGGCCTTCACCTGGGCTCGGTGGTGAATGCCCTAAGATGGTTCAAAAACTGCATGTGAAAAACTGTTTTAGGCCAAGCTATCAACAAATGTTCTGGTGATATCAAACCTGGTGGCACAGATAAGAGAAATTTGAAAGTGACTTTCAAAAGCAGGGTGGAAGCCGTAGTACCCATAGTTGCATCTGTCCTCTGGCAAAGGAGTGCCTGAAAGCAACTCCAGGCAAGCAGTGAGTGGGGCTGGAAGGGACAGGGTGCCCGGGACACTCCTGAAACCCTCCTCCACTCTAATAGGCTGGATTCCAGCAATAGCAAAAGCCTGGACTCTGGGGGCCACTTAGCAAGGGAAATTGGTCTTGGATAGTTCCACGACTGACCAGCAAACGACATGTGTGATCATCTCCCTTGGAGACCATGAGGCCTCTAATCAGCCCTGAAGACATTCTCACAACATCCACAGACAAATGACAACTGCAGGACCTATGCAGGGTGATAGCAGGAGTGGGAGCAACAGTAGAATCACAGTCATGCCTATTATCATTATTATAAAACCCTTACTGCGATTGCTCAAGGCATAACCGAAGGGGCTTGGTTTCAAATAGGTAAGAGAGTTCAAAGCACTGCCATTATGATAGTGATTTATTAGCCTGACATTTTTGAGGCTGATAGTACAGGTCCACTTTCACATATGGAGAGACTGAGGCTCAGTAAGGACAAGCAACTTTGCATAAACCCAGAGCAAGACCTCAAGTCATCAGGCTCCCAGCCAAGGATTCTTTCTCCTAGAGCAGTGTTTTTCAAATTTTTTAAGTCCCGGAACTGCTTCAAATAGAATCTTCTCTGGAAGCTTACATTGTAAATCAGCCAAAATAGAACTTATCTGATGGACTCAGAGGTGGGGCCTCCAGGAAGAGAAAGGCCCCAGGTTTGAGTCCTAACTCAGTCACTTACTAGTGATACTTAAAGGAAGTTAGTCAACCTCTCCAAGATTCAGTTTCTTCATCTGTAGCAAGAAGAACAGCACTGCCTCTCTTGATTATTTATGAGATGGAAACAAGATGATGTAAAGTTCCCATATGCTCAGTACATGGCAGACATAATTATTATTCCTACCACTGTATCTGTGAGTGGGAAGGAAGCTGAAACCATCCAGCAATTAGCATGAGGCCATCTCCAGTCTCGGTCATAAACCAGGCAGCAGGTTAATTTCAGGAACTGGCAGGCTGACCAAGTTGCTGAAAAATGCACAGAAAAGGGACAGGATAAAGAGAGAGGTGTGCATGTGGGTTTAATTATAGTCACAGGGTTAAAGTGGAGGTTGTGTCCTTTACTCTGGCATCAGGGGGCCAGCCACACTCTCACTCTGCCTCGCTGGCACCCATGATAATTGGGACAACTATACTCATTAAAGCACACCAGTGCTTGAACAAAAAGCCAACAACAAGGCCAGGCACAGTGGCTCACGCCTGTAATCCCAGCACTTTGGGAGGCCAAGGCAGGTGGATCACTTGAGGCCAGGAATTCGAGACCAGCCTGGCCAACATGGTGAAACCCCATCTCTACAAAAGTACAAAAAAATTAGCTGGGCATGGTGGCTTATGCCTGTAATCCCAGCTACTCAGGAGGCTGAGACAGGAGAATCGCTTGAACCCAGGAGGCGGAGGTGGCAGTGAGCCGAGATCATGCCATTGCACTCCAGCCTGGGCGATAGAGTGAGACTTCATCTCAAAAAAAAAAAAAAAAATAGCTAACAACAGCTGTTTCAGGACCCAAATGGAAAGTGGTATGGTGTAGTGAAAAGAGTACCAATTTGGACCCAGACAAAAGAGTTTGAGTCGTATAGGCTTGTTTCCCTGAGCCTAAGCTTCCCCATGTGAAAGAGTGGAAACATAGAAGTACCTAGGTGTATGCATCACACAACTGGCACCAAATATACATGAACGCCCTTGCTCCTCTCCAAGTCAGTCACATAAAGCTGCTTCCCTTCACAGCAGGAAAAGATTTGATGATGAATCCTCTATAAACGGTAACAGCACCCACAATCACAATATTTGCAAATGTGCTGAGCCCACCTTTAAATTTGCTATATGTGTTAACTCATCTAATCCTACCAAAACCATAAACTTATAAGTACTGCTATGCTGTCTTACTCATTGGATAGAGGAAGAAACCAAAGCACAGAGAAGTTAAGAAAGTTGACCAAGGTCACACAGCCAGTAATAGTCATGCCAAGATTTGAACCCAGGCTGCCTGGTTCCACAGTCAGTGTTCTTATAACATTCTTATCACAATGTTTATACTTCTCTTTTCAAATATAATTATTTTATTTTACATTATGGTACTACCAGGATTACAGCAGGTTTGTCATGCTATCTGCAATACACATGTGATGTTGACAGGACAAATTGTAATATTCCCATTTGGTAGATGAATAAACCAAAGCATAGAGGTTCAGTGACTTGCCTAAAGTACATAGCAGGACTCAGAGGCAAAGCTGAGACTAAAATGCAAGTCACCAAGAGTCCAACTATAAGATGTAAAGCCTGCTCTAGAAGGAAATGGTCCAATGATTGTCTAGGCACTGATAAAACCACTTTCAAAGGTGTCATTAATGTCCCCACAGCAGTAGCACTGCTTTAGCCAGGGCAGAGTTACATGGGCATGGATCCTAATACAACCTCCAGTCCCAGCCTAGATTCCTTCCCTTCATGGCATCTGTGTGAAAGAGGGTTTTTCTTCTGGCCAGTGGGCCTAGCACACACCAGCAAGAGGAGGTCCCTGGCAGAAGTAAGAGTAGGAATGGGACACAGGTGGCTCAGAGTAGAGCAACCAATGAGAAAGCAACCTGAGAAGGCAAAGGAATGCAAATCAACGTCAATGGACTCAGAAGACTGATGACAGGGAGGAGATGGGGGAGGAGGGCAAGGAAGCAGCTTGCAGTTGGAGCAGGAAATAAAAGTGCACATGAGAGGCTCAGCATGGTCTCCACTCGCCATCCCACAAATGGGTGAACACACACGGAAGCTGGACAGACAGACCAAGGCGTGGCCAGAGAACAGTGAGTTATAATGCTATGAAGGATATGTGCATCAGAAAGGTCTGATGGAAATTCTCCAAAATGCTAACAAAAGAAGCATGGTAAGATCATGGGTTATCATTGTTCCTTTCCTCTGTTTTCTAAATGTTCTGAAAGATTTATCATCTTTAAATCTGAAAGATTATAGAATTCGACATCATCACAACAGTCCTGGCTTGAGCCTAAGGTGCATCTGCCCGAGGTCTCAGGTCTGCCTGGGCATGAGTGGAGGACCCAAGGGGCCATTCTGCTGGAGACCATCTGGATGACACACTAAAGGGCCTGCTGGGAGAGCGTCTGTTTTGAGGACAGAGCTGGGTCCTCAAGCTTGAGCCAGTGACAGAGCTCAGGCCAGGCAGCAGGTCAGTTATAAGCATAATACAGTGCCTGCCACTCAGACTGTCTCCTGGCCCAGCATCCATGTTTGCATCTTAGGAACAGGCCAAATAGCAGGACAGAGAGCAGCAGACAGCAATGACCCAGGGCTCATGAGCCTAGCCCCGCACTGCAAGTTAAGGTTTCACCACTTCAGTAGGGGACACAACACAGTGCTGCCACCTGCAAGGTCCAGTGCATCACCAGTGTGGCCCACCCAGCAAGCCAGTTTCTAAAAGCAGGGAGTGGCATGACCGCAGTCGAGTGCTGTGGCTCAGCTCTGGCAAGCCTCAGAAAGACTCGGCCCCGGGGCCTTGGCAAGGCACTTCCTGGGACTTACGGGCCCCGAGGCTAGGGGTGCTCAGGGCAGGCATCACCACACACAGGAGACAGGGAATCCTAGGCATCTCATGGTCCTGAGAGCACTGTGGCCTTGAGGACCCGTGAGATCCCTCCCAGGCATGCTCAAGAAATCTTGGAGAAGCTTCGAGGAGAATGCAGCATAAAAGCCCTATCATGGTGGGTTGGGTGAAGACAGAGGAATATTGTTTTCTGTTATTGAAGGTGTTCTGTTTTTGTTGCTCCACTCACTGATGTAGCCTGGCGGGGAGAAAGGTGACATTTTCAAAAAATGTTTAAGAATTCATTAATAACGATGGTAAATTAGTAACTCTGAGCAACTATTAGAGGCAAAAAAGAGAGAAATATGACTAACAAACAAATGTTAGCGTACAGACAGAACTCCCATATGCTGTCAGCCACTCTTCATGGAAGAAAATAGTAGCTATTTCCAGACCAAAAATTAGGCCAAATAGTAGTTCTGCGAAGTGTTTCAAGAACACAATAAACAATAACAAATATACAATATAAGATAAAAGACAAATGAATACACAGTATCTAATGAAGAAAAGGCTACTTCACAAAATTAAAAAGATATGCAGCTTGACAGTAAAGGAGGGTTAATCAGCCATTTGAATGACGGAAAGGTTAAGAAAAACACTGAGAATTATTTTTGAACAGAAAAAAAAATTATGAAGGGAAAATCAAAACTCAGAAGCTAAGCAGCCCTTCCCTCCAGTCCCCATGGCACTCTATTCCTCCTGGGTGTACAGCCTTTACCACTGTGCATACTCACTTCCCCCTTTCCTTCTCCCTCCAACCAGACTGTGAGCCTGCTGAGGGCCATGCTGATATCACCTCTCTGTCTGGAGGCAGGCACGCAGCACAGTGCTGGGCAAAGAGTAAACAATATATTGGCTTTTACTGAATGAATGAATGAATGAACGAACGAACGAATGAACAAGCAAACAGATTAACAAAGGAACAAACATTAAAGGGGCTGAAATAAATGGATATCTCTAAAAGACATAGGAAAAGGAACTCTGGTCCCACAGGCACACCAAAGAAGAAAACTCCTCCACTTGGCATTTAATTGAATTCGATTTTATATATTCTTTGATAGTTTCATGTGCACATGGCCTGTCCCCACTAAGAAGCCTTAAGCCCTTGAAGGCAGGGACCACAAACTTCTACTTCTATGTCCCCCATTATAGTGCCTGGCACAGTGCTGGATTTTAGGTCTTAAATAAATATTCATTAAATAGGCTTGAATAAAGAAGATGAGACGAGACAAGTAAAGTTACTTCTAGCGGATGAGGTTCCTTCATTTTAATTTATAGGAGAAATGAGCTGGCTATTTACCAAGCTTCATTGCAACAGGCATTCCTCAGGACAAAGAGAGCCTTTCAGAACTACACGAGCGGCGGCGCCTTCTCCAGAGTTCCAGGCTTGGTATTTCCAAGGGAGAGCTAGGGGTCAAATAGTAAAATCCGCAGGCACAGGCACATGCCAGGGAAGTTGGCACAGCACCTGCCCGGGCTGGGAATGACTCCAGGCAGCCTGACCAAAGTCAAGAAAGCTCATAATTCATCCAGAGGAGAACTTAAAAACAATCCAATTAGTTGGATATGACTGCAGATTGGGCAACTGAATGTCAACCGAATTCAACAGTCAGGACAGAAAATAGGAGGTGGGCACATCCTTCTTTCTCTAAAGCACACAGCTCAGGTGAAGGTGAAAGGTCTCTGCTTCTTGTATTTGGCAACTCCAGCCATAACAATCAGTCAGCAAAAATGCCTGCACAGGATCAGTGGGAGAGTCTCCTCCCTCAATGCAAAAATTCCTGACCAGGCAGCTCCCCGTATAACCACCACTGGATTAAAGGCTAGACAAAGGCTAATTACTGGAGAAGGAAAGGGTCTCAGACAGGAAATACAGTTGGTTATCACAGCTAATGTTGTGGATGAGAGTTGCTGGAGTATTTAAATATGTATTGGAATAAAGCAAAAGGGGTCATGCTCATACGTTCATTTCCTTCCTAAGGAAATGTACCAGGGTGTTCAGGTTACCTGGGACTCCCTAACTGTACCTAGATTCCTTGAGGGTGGGGAGGTGGGCAGCCAGCCCTGACCTGATCCCCTAGAGACACCCTCCACCTGCTTTTCCTAGACACAATGCCCCAGATCCACCCCATATTATTCAGGAGAGTCAGAAATGGTTACCCTGGGCAAGATCCACAGCTTGTCACTTGGGCTCAAGGCAGCTGTGTGACAGGCTTTCGAGGAACAGTCTCTAGGCTCATACAGCTGAACTTGTTGACATGGTCCGCTGTGTGCCGGGGCACTCACTCCACAGAGAGTTCAGAAGCTACACGGCAGCAGCCAAAGTTCCAGGGTGTGTCGAGGGCAGAAGCAACATCCCAGCAGGAAGAAGGAGAGATAGGACACTCTCCACAGCCATCTCATGGCTATCCTCCACCCACTCACTGATACTTTCTAGGCCTGCATCCACAGCCAGACCCCCTAGACTGATCATGGGGCAGGAAAGTGTGTGGCTTCACTAAAATCCCAAAGCTTTTACAATTACCCCTGTTCTTATCCTATATCCCTTACCACTCTTCCACTACCACCACCAACATACACACCTATTACCAGACTGGAGTGGGCAGCGGGGTGGCAGGGGGCAGAGTTTACATATTTCCCATCCCAAACCCCAGTCACTTAGAGGTTCCCCATCCTTGAGTGTCAATGTGGATTTGTGATGGGGAGAGTAAATAGTTTGGTGCATAAAACCTAGACTGTGTTTCATGAGGGCAGGACCAGCCCATTTTGCTCACCACTATAGCCCCCCACCGAGCACAGGTGCTAAGTGTTTACTGTCACCTGAATTAAGAGTTAACTGGTCATTAAGTAGAAGAGGTGGGACTACAGAAGACCAGACCACTGCTCAGACCACTGATCATGCAGCCCCTGGTTCTCTATATGTCAAACAACACCTTCCCAGCCTTGCAGAGGGGGCCACACGATGAGCTGTCTCACCTTTTCCCTGTCCCTGTCCTGTCAAGTATAAAAACAAGAGGAGCCTCCAAGAGGGCAACCCGAGGGGGGAAAACTCAGCAACACAGGCAAGGCTTCTCCTCCTGCAATCTGCCTGGTCCTTCCCCAGCTATAGCATCGACTAGAGATTATGAGCTAGGTTTACACTCCTGATTCTGTCACTAAGTAGTCTTATGACTTCATACCAACAATCTGAACTTTTGGGGTCTTGGTTCTGTTTTCTGTAAAATGATCTTCTTTTGTCGGGGGAAGCTACAAGTACTGGACTTAAATATACAACACTCCCAAGGATGATTCAGGGCCAGGTGCTGCTAATTCAGCCAGTCCCTCCGATGGCAGGACACCTAGAGACCCTGGACCCTTGTCAGTTTCCTTAACCAGGATATGGTCAGCAAAGTGTAAACAACCAGACTACAGAGAGAGAAAGGAAAGTGGCTCCCCCCGGGTCTCAAACAGTCAAGAAAAAAACACAGGGAAACAAGGAAATAAAGAGTTCTGACAGGAAGGTAGCCAAACAACCCACTGCCTCACTGGGTTTTTAATGCCCTAGGAGGTGAGTTATTGCTTCTGAAGTTGAAAAAAGAAACATCAATAAATAAGTGCTATAGATTGTATTGTCCCTCCCCCACCAACATTCTGCACTGAAGCCCTAAACCCCAATGTGACTGCATTTGGAGAAGGGGCTTTTAGGAGGTAATTAAAGTTAAATGAGGTTACAAAGGTAGAGTCCTAATCCCATAGGATTGGCATCCTTCCAATAAGAGGAGGGGAGGGAGAGAGAGATGTCCTTCTCATGCATGCACTAAGGAATGGCTATGTGAGGACATAGCAAGAATCATCTGCAACCCAAAGAGACAGCCCTTACCAGACACTGGCCTTGCTGGCACCTTGGTCCTGGACTTTCCAGCCTCCAGAACTGTGAAAAATAAATTTCTCTTGTTCAATCCACCTAGCCTGTGATATTTTGTTATGGCAGCTGAGCTAAGACAACAAGAGACCCAAGAAGCCTGCTGGCTCTCTCCAGTCTCAAGTACCATTCACCCTCATTCCCAAGATGAGCCTGTCTCACATTCATTGTCCCCTTGTGAAGATCTGCCTGGGTGGAAACAGCAAGAACACAATGGTGGGAAGTGGGGTGAGACCAGAGTAGCAAGAGACCAACTTTCTTCACATGGTAGGACTCCAGAGCCCCCAGGCTTGTGGAGAGCAGTGCAGCCCCTCCAGCATCACAGCAGCTGCGGACTCCATGAGCTCAGGGGCCTGACAGTGACAGCCAGTTCAGTCGCTGGGCCATACTGGTTGTGTGCAATAGCAGAGATGAATAAATAAAGGCAGTCAGTGGATAGAGGAAGGCCAGTGCCATGGAGCCATTTGAACATGTCACTCATGCCCTGCCAACCAGAGCAGACGGACCTCCCATTCCACAGGCAAGGAAGCCTGGTGATAAAGGCAACCCAGGAGGAGGAGGAGTCACCACCATGGCCTTGAAGCAGGCGAGTATCTGGAGGTAATTACAAGTGGCACCAATATGCCCAGTCAATTACAGAGTGGAACAGCAACTCCACACAGAGCCTATAAAATGCTGTCATGAAAAGCAAGGACTTCACAGAAAGATGCTGGCCTCAGAGAGCTCGGTGATATGACAGTCATGGGCCTGAGAGAAATAATTTCCAGAGAAAGTGGATTAATTCTGGTTCTCAGTCACAGCCAACTCCCATGACAGCTGATTCAGAGCCATGGGGAGATAGACAGAAGGTGGCAGGGAAAACAGTGTGGCTTTTGCTTGCTGTTGAGTGAGTCAGGGAGGCCCACAGTGAGAGAGGCAAGCAGAGCTGTGGGCTGGGCATGGGAGAAGTCACTGTGCTCTTGAAGGTCAAGCTGGGCCCCACAGCAAGGAGATCCAAGGAACCCACTCAATGCATCTCTAAGCCCTTGCACCTCAGCCTACTCCACACTGCAAAGTTGTTGCTGAAGAAATGTAGTTAAAGTGATACTCTCTCCCCCTCAGAGCCTTACCACCCATCCCTCCCATATAATCAGTCTTTCAGACAGCAGTATGCCCATCTCTCTTCCTTCTCCTTTCACAAGGATCAAAATAATAAGGAAAAATTAACAAAAATATATACATTTTTAAAACTCCCAGGTTGGAAAGAACTTAGAGACATCTAGTCTGGTCACTCGTCTGATATCTCAATCTCTGCCCACTCTGCATCAGCCTTGGCTAAAATGGCCCCAGTGATGAAGAATTCCTTCCCTCCTAAGCTTTCTTCATCTTCCAACAACACTGATGACCAGAAAATTCTTGTTATATTGAGCCAGAATCCACTTTTCAATTGCCTGGTTCTGCTTTGAGTACAGAAGAGTCCCCCTGCCCTCGCCCCCCGCCCCCAGCTCTCAGCTTCATGAGAGCCTTTCCAAAACTTGAAGATGGCTAGCAAGAGAGGGATCTTCCCAAAGTGTTGGGAGGGCTCTGGTCCAACTCTCTAATCAATTTCTCTTCCATGAGTATTTAAAAAGTGTTCTTTAGAATAATGTTTTCAAGTCACAGAATGTTCAGTGGTAGAAGGTATCATAAAGATCATTTATTCTTCTTCCTTCACAGATGAAACCCAGGCACAAAGAGAGGAAACTGACTTGTTCAAGTCCTCATAGACACTTAGCAGAACACCCAAGGTTATATTTGAGCTCTCCTCACATCCAGAGCTTTGTACTGGGTTCTCCTAAAATACCACTTCTCCTAATTTTCCCCAAGCAGAACTGTGCTATCCTATCGCCCTTCTACCTACATGCATTTATACACACACTTCAGTCCAGACTATTTCCAACTTAAAGGCTTGGACGTTTGGCTTTTGGTTGCCTGGTACAACCTTACATGTGAGACAGTCCCTGAGACACTTGGGCCCTACACTGGTGCCCATCCCTGAAGGGGCACCAGAAATATTTCTGGAAGTCATTCCCCAGCAAATTGGGAAACATCTTGTGCAAAAATTGCAAATACAGAGGCCCCATGGGGTTTAAAGGCCATAAATGGGATTCCAGAAGAGGAAAAATCTTACCCATAAGCTTATTCTTTTAATCAATTGTTTGAGAGTAATCTGAAAAAGGGTTGCAGAATTTGCTCATTCCCCTGCAGTGTTGGCATTCTGAAAGTAAGGGACTGCAGGCCTGTGAGTCAGCAAGGAAAGCAAAATGAAAACTAGAAAATTCTAAGCATTTATTTAATACGAGCTAATAGAAGATGATGAATATGGCCTCAAATTTTCTGTTCTCCCCAGCCTCACATGAAGGTGGTGCAACCAGGAAAATGAGCTGAGTAGATGGAGTAAACATTTATTAGACATCTACTTTATGGTCGGTATAAAGGCATTGTGGAGAAAACAAAATTTCCCCTAAAGTATTTATAGCCTAACTCAGAAGGCAGGGTACAGGCAGTGTCTAAAACACAATTAATCAGTGGTTCTCAGCCTGGGATGATCTTGCCTTTCAGGGAACATTTGGCAATGTCTGGGGTCATTTCTGAATGTCACAACTGGCATTTCATATATCCATATAATGGATAGAGGCCAGGGACACTGCTAAACATCCCACAGTACACAGGACAGCCCCTTACAACAAACAATTATCTGGTCCAAAATGGTGGTGGTAATAAAGTTAAGAAACCCTAAAGTAGGTGATCCACTAGTAGATACATGGTGGCTAAAATGAACTAGAATTCATCCAATTCAATATTTATTGAGGATATGTATGTGTCAGGAACTTTGTAGGCACTTAAGAATTAAAGATGAATAAGACATGTCTCTTCTCTCAAGGCTACATGAAACAATTATAAAAAGACAAGGTGGGATGTGATCCAGAGTTAAATTGGGTGTGTAAGTGCTTCAAGATTCTGAGAAAAGTGTGGCAACTGTAGGCCAGCATTAATTAGAAAACAGATGGGTCCTGAGCTTGGTCTTCGAGGGCAGGTAAGATTGGAATAGGCAGGCTGGGAGGCCCCTGCCAGGTGAAAGGGCTGAGCTGAGGGGCTCCAATAGCATCCCCAGACTCACCGTGAGAAACCCAAGAAGCATGCTCACTGCTGGTCCTCCCGCATCATAGCCAGCTGGCAGAAGCCAAGCCTGACCACAGTCTACATACCTTCATCTCCTATCTACAGAAACTCCCCAGTGCCTAGCACAGGGTATGTACTTCGTGAATATGAAATAATTAGAAAAAGACAATAAAATTAAATCAGGAATCACTATTTTTTTCAGGCTTTTAAAATAAACTTTATTTTTTAAAAAGTTAATATGTGCATTATAAGAAACTGAGAAACACAAGAAGCAAAGAACACAGTCATTCACAATCACAAGCAGTTTATAGTTTGACATGTTCTTCTAGATCCTGTGTGTGTATAGGCACAACATCCAATTTTATGGGACTGAGATCGTACAGTATGTATCATGATTTTTCACACATCATGAATATTTACCAATTCAAAATCCCAAAGCTATATGATAACCAAGAATACACTACACCAACCAGGAACTACTATTTAATGAACATTTGCTCCCTGCCAGATTGTTTGCTTAACAACTTTACTTGCATTATCTCATTCAATCCTTGACCACAACCCTGTAAAGTACCTGGTATTACCACTTCTAAAATGAGGAAACTGACTGGCTGAATGAATAAATAAACCAATAAGTCAGCAAAGAACCAGCTCGAACACCTCTGCTGTTCCCACACTAACCTGGGCTCTTTCTGATGCCTGCTGTTCCTTGGGTTCCAGCTTGCCCCACCCCTCAGGGCTCTTACACACGCAGTGGCTATCAGCACCTAGCTGTCTAAAGCGGAGGTGTCGCGTGGGTAGACGGTGATTTTACAAGGGTTTCTAAGGCCACTGTGCCTCTGGCACTACGTCTAGAACTTCCCAGAATTTCTGCTGGCCAGAAGCCAGCACCACAAAAAAGACTGGAGCAAGGATGCTGGTATAGAATCTCCTCAGGGAGAAGGCTCAGGATCCCTGGTCCATGTTAAAACAAGGCACGGCAAACAGCTTCTTTTCACTAGCACATTTAACAAACCCTCTAATTATGTGATAAAAATCCCACTGGCGACTGCTTTTCTCAGAGCAGCACATTACCACCATCCAAATATTTCTCGGTCTCTAAATAATAGGGTAATTTTACAAGGCATGTATCTGCAGCAGCTGCAACAGCACAAATGGGTGCTGGTTAATTCCTTCTATTTATACAGCCCTCTTACCATTTATAGGATGCCCTCGTGGCTTTATTTTATTGGATCCAAGCAACCACGTTTTGAGAAACAAGTCACCTTATCTCCATTTTACACTCAAAGAGATCGAGGCTCAATGAGGTAAAATGAATTGCCCATGGTCACACTACAAGGTCTTCTGGCTTGTCTGGTAACAATATCATGTGCCAGCCACACTGCATGGCCCCTTTGCAATAGGTGATTTTCACTCTCCTTTCCTACTTAATTTGCAAATGATCATCAAGAATGCCTACTTGTATATTAACAAAAAAATTCCTGTGATACAAAAACTCACAATCCCCTTATCTTATGATAACAAGGCTTACCTAACTTCAGAGGTTGACAAACTATTTCAGCACAAGGTCGGATAGCAAATATTTAGGCTTTTCAGGACAGACTGTCTC
The DNA here is from genome assembly GCF_028858775.2 of Pan troglodytes. Classification (NCBI taxonomy): domain Eukaryota; kingdom Metazoa; phylum Chordata; class Mammalia; order Primates; family Hominidae; genus Pan; species Pan troglodytes. Next base: position 86,915,856 of record NC_072398.2, read on the forward strand.
TATCACAGCTACTCAACTCTGCCAAGGCAGCCAGAGACAAATGGGTGTGGCTGTGTGTCAAATAGAACTTTATTTATAAACACAGGAAGGGAAGACACAGATTTGACTTGCAGATGTAGCTTGCCAACTCCTGAACTAGATTATAGGGTCTTCCCATCCTCTCACAGATCCGACTAACCCATAGAGTCAAATCTACAAACTCAGAAACAAGAGAATAGAAAACTTTGCTACTTTTTTTTTTTTTAAAGAGAGAAATAGATTTGAAATGCCCCAGTCCATTTTCCTTTCCAGAGCTCCCTGGAGTAAAAATCCCTTTATGCTATTTCAGCCACTTGCTGAACATTACTCCCTGCTCCACACACATTTTCCTCTTTTCCCTGTTCTTTTGAGTTTTCCAGTTACTGGATAACATTCTCTAAAAGGTTTTATGCTACTGTTTTGCCTTTCCAGATGTGAAAAGATGATGCCCAGGTCCCTCACAAAATGGTCTTCATTTGAACAGTATAAATGACTGCTTTGCTGAGAGGTGGGTCAAACAGACATAGACCTCTGTGACTCCTTACACCATCAAAGAGTAGCAGTATAACAAGGCTCAGCCAACTTCAGAGGCTGCCAAACTTTTTCTGTGTAAGGCCAGATAGCAAATGTTTAGGCTATCGAAGAGCCACTAAAAACCCCAAAAGCCCCATCCTACTCATGGAACAAGGTCTACAGGGTTCAGAATTTTGCTGGATGGCTCACACACCAAGCTGGGAATTATAACAGGCCTGATCTAGAGCAAGACAGCTACAATTCCCAGACTGAGAATCACCCTTTTAACATACCTCCAAAGACTTTCTTAGTAAAAAGATCCAATAGTGATGACACCGGAATACTCCCTGGAAAAACCATTACATTATTCTGGATCAAAGATGGAAGAGCATGAATGCGAGAATATTAGAGTGGTATTTAGAAAGAAGGAAAACTCTAACTTTGAATCCCATTTTCAAGAAGCATCTTAAGTTGTGCTTTCTTTGATCCCCATTCACTTAATAGTCACCCTCTACCAAGGAAAAAAAGTGGTATGGCAACTGGGGAAAGAGAGCCAAGCTCATGTTTAATGCTTTGTCTTGTAATCAAGAGGCACAGGGGAGCTCCACTCCCCATTAGCTAAACATCCAGACCATCTAAAACAAATGCAAGATTTCATCTTAAACACTTTTAAAGTAAAGCTTAAACTGATCCTGAACCTGAGAGAAGAAAGGAGTGATATGTATTCAGGCTCACACATGCCTGACGCACAGTAATCAATAAATGTTTGCTCAATAAATGTATGAATATCAGGAACCAACTTCCCATCTGGGGTTCACAGGGCTTCTTTTCACATACTCATTTATCAAGAAGCTAGGCATCAGTTTTGCTTTCTCCCCAGGACAAACTGATTAGCAGTGTGATTTCTGGCAACATCTTTGTGCTAAATGAAGTATTACAAAACAGTTCAGATGGCTTGTGTTGCTCAGCCTCATGAATATCTGGTGTGCAGAGAACCTGGATATCTTCTTATCCAATTCAGCAAAAATCTAGGATACATTTTAGTAGCTTCCTCTCAAAGTCCCCTAGTCCTACCCCTATAAACAAATCACCATCCATTCACATCCCACACAAGCACCCACAGCCACACATGTGCACATACAGTCTTCAGATAATTGCAGCAACACCAACCCAGTGATTCAGATTCATAATGATTTCTAGGAATTCAGAATGTCTAAGCTTGACATACACATTTCTCTGTTCCGTTCCATTTTGAAAACTACGCAAACAGCTGGCAGCAGCTGCACTGATCAAAAGCTAGGACTCCACACTATACGACAAGAGGCACTAACACAGGAAATATACAAGGCAGACATACATGGGATGATGCCAAAGGAACAAGAGGACACAGAACACCCTCTTCCCAGCTCTAACTGTGAACTATGTTCAGAGTGACGACACCACTCTGACACCAGCTGGCCATTCGCTGCACTTAGGCAGCAAGGTGAGGCTCAATCCCCAGTCATCACCTGCCCACACAGAGGAAACAAAAATGTGAGCCATTTTAATTCACTCCACCATCAGTGACTATCTATTTGGTCCCCTAACCGAAAGACTGACAAAAATGGGAAGAAGTGACATGTAAGCGGAAACCTGTAAGATGACCTAAAGCTTTGGGATGGGAGAGCATCGTGGAGAAATGAGAAGGCCCAAAGGCAAGTGAGAGCATGGTGTTGCTGAAAGAAGCCCAGCTGTAATGTAGGGCAGCAGAGAAAGAAGGGGAAACACAAAGTGAAGTCAACCAGGCCAGGTCATTTGCTTGTGCCCTTTTGGGCTATGTAAAGGAGTTTGTATTGTCCCCAGAGCATGGATGAACTATTGCAGGGTTGAAGCAGCATAAATGGGCACTAACAAGACTTGAATTTTTTGAAAGAGCACTCTGGCCATACTGTGGAGGATGGGTGTGAGGACAGTAAGGCGAGCCTGCTAAATCTAAGCCTAGGCTGAAGGGGGCCTGTGGTGGCAATGGGTACTAAGAAAAATCTGTATTGATGGCATGCATTTCTTGAACTTCAGATCTTTATGGGCTGACCCTTGGTGCTTCTTTAATATCCTATCAAACTTCCATCTGGCCTTCTTGACCAAAGAGGAAAAAGACCAAATCCTCTGGGGCCCTGCTGGATGGGATGTGATAACCCCTTTCAGAAGCAAGGTGGAGCTTGCTTTTATGCCCTAGGTGCCCAACATTTAAAACATCATCTACATCACATGCATTATCACTTCTTGTGATTCCCTAAGAGTGGCAGAACTGGGATTAGCCCCTTTAAGTAATAGGGAAATACTCAGAAAGCAGAGGCAAAGTCAGGTTCTAAAGTCATGGTGGGTAATCTTGGGATGGAGTCTGCAAATCAATTTTTTTTAAAGGTGCTACACCCTTTGATTATCTTTCCTGTGTGATTCCCACACTCCTTCTTCTAATGACTTTTCATCATAATGTTGACATCTCGCCTTTTGAAAATTGCTAAAAAGTAGATACTTTGGAGATGTGTGCTGGGGGAAAAGCTGTTCCCTGCTTCCTAATCCCAGCTATGCTTTGGCCAATGCAATTAGGGCACAGACCAGTAGTGGAATCTGGATGAAAATCCACATCACATCCTTTAACTCCTATCCAAGGCTCACTGCACTACATCACCTGAATGGAGGAATGAACAGACAGACGGAGAAGCATAGCAATGGAGAGTTGGATCAATGAACAACCTCTTAAAGCTTTATTTATAATCTACCTCCTTCATCTAATAAGAGATTTCATAGGGAAAAAACAGCCTTTTTTATGTCAGCAAAACCAGATCTAATGAGACCAAAGAAATGAGCAGGTTCCTCTGATAGCCTCTCTAGATGATTCAGGCTGTCTGTCCCAGTCACGAAGACACTACCCTAACTCAAGGCACAAATACAGCACACCCCTCCCGCCGACACACACAATCACCAAAAAAGGCTGCCAAAAACAGTGGCTCTTAGTAGCCAACACTCTTACTGATGGGGAGAAAGGAAACAGACCTACAGGCATCAGTTGAGCCCCTGTATCCAAGCATACCTGAAGCTAAGCTCCAGCCATATATTTTATTTCCAGATATCTAAGCCAATATAGTTCCTTTTCATTCAAGCCAGTTGAAGTTAAGTTTCCTCATCATTTGAAGAAAAAGCATCTTAGTTGATACAAAATGTAAACAGGTATAACATTTCTGTAAAACTATATATACATATATATCTCAACAGTTTAAATTGTTCATATACTTTAACCTGACAAATTCATTTCTAGGAACCTAACCCAAGGAAATAATCTGAAACACACGCAAAAATTTATCCATAATATTTACCATAAAAGCACAAACTATGACATAAACTTAATGGCCCACATTAGAGGAAATGATTAGACAAAATCACACTATATTTTTAGCATAGAATATTATGAAACCATTAAAATGTACGTTTACTACAAATTATTAAATGTAAGGTTAAATGTTTCACCTTTTATCTGACATAAAATGTAAGATTCAAAATTGTTTATGTACCACGATTTCAACTTTGTAAAAAAAATATATATATATACAAAAATACTAAAATATAATGTGCCAAATGCTAGTAGTGGCTGCTTCTGAAAAGGGATATTACAGGTGTTTCACTGATTTTTTAAAAAAATTATTCTCTATTCTTCAAATGCTCTACAATAAGAATATATCGCTTTCAGGGTCAAGAAAAAAAACTCAGTAAAGCTACCCCCTCCAAAATGAAATTCATTCTTCTTCTTCATATAAAACATAATTTTTCTCCATAAAGCTTCCACCTAGAGTTTTGACTCCCAATGTTAGGTTTTCTGGGACCACATACAGATCCCCAGGACAACCTTTCAGATATTTAAAACCCTGTCAAAACCTGAGTTTTGCCCTCTCCAGATTAAAATCCCTTTCCCCACCACCCCCATAGAATAGGGTAGGCTTTCCAACTCTCCTCTGAACACACTGCAATGTGTTATCCCTTTTAAGATGTGCTGTTCTAAAGGAAACTATCAACAAAGTAAACAGACAACCTATAGAATGAAAGGAAATTTTTGCAAACTGCATCTGACACAGGTCTAATATCCAGCATCTATAAGGAACTTAAACAAATTTACAAGAGAAAAAACAAACAGCCCAATTAAAAAGTGGGCAAAGGACATGAACAGACACTTTTCAAAAGAACACATACATGCAGGACAAGCATATGGAAAAAGAAAAGCTCAATATCACTGATTGGAGAAATGCAAATCAAAACCACAATGAGATACCATCTAACACCAGTCAGAATGGCTATTACTAAAAAGTCAAAAAATAACAGATGCTGGCAAGGTTGCAGAGAAAAAGGAACACTATACATTGTTGATGGGACTGTAAATTAGTTCAACTATTATGGAAGACAGTGTGGCAATCCCTCAAAGACCTAAAGACAGAAATATCATTCAACCCAGCAATCCCATTAGTGGATATATACTCAAAAAAATATAAATTGTTCTATCATAAAGATACATGCATGCATCTATTTATCACAGCACTATTCATAATAGCAAAGACATGGAATCAACCTAAATGCCCATCAGTGATAGACTAAAGGATATCATTAGTCTAGACTAAAGGATATGATAGACTACAGGATAAAGAAACTGTGGCACATATACACCATGGAATACTATGCAGCCATAAAAAAGAATGAAATCATGTCCTTTGCAGGAACATGGATGGAGCTGGAGACCATTATCCTTAGCAAACAAACACAGGAACAGAAAACCAAATATCACATGTTCTCACTTATAAGTGAGAGCTAAATGATGAGAACACATGGATGCATAGAAAGGAACAACACAAACTGGGGTTTATCAGAGGGCAGAGAGTGGGAGGAGGAAGAGGATCAGGAAAAATAACTAATGGGTACTAGGCTTAATATGTCGGTGATGAAATACTCTGTACAACAAACCCCTATGACACATGTTTACCTATGTAACAAACCTGCAAATGGACTCAACTTAGAATAAAAGTTTTAAAAAATGTGCTGCTCTAAATTCATCACAGTGTTCCAGGTGTGGTCTAGTAACTTGTGTCCAAGGAGTAGCACCTCCTTGTTCTAGATACCTCATCTCTGTTAATGCAGCCTCAGTTCCTGTTTCCTCCAACTTGAGATAAGAATGAACAGAAACAGGTTCCCAAGGTAAAGATGAAATTCACCACAGCAACATATCTTTTCCCCTCTCTTTGGAGAACTCCTGATTCTCCAAAAGTCATCCTCCCATAGTCTCCGAAGAATTCCTCAGGGGTGATATCACTCTGAACCTAGTCCAGCCCTTTCCAAACCCTCAGAGAAGGATGCCAGGGAGACTGCAACAGAAGTCCTGAGTCTCAATGCTCTCTGGAGATAATCCTCTCCGCTCCCTAATGCCAGGCCCCAGGGTCTCACAAAATATACAGGCAATTGGGCCAGATTTTTGTTCAAACTATTTTCATGGACCCAGGAAGGCTGGTAGCCTGCAGCCCAAGGAGTCACAAGCACTTCTCCATGTCTCAGAAAATGCACTTTTGGGAAGTGAAAAGAGATGCTTTAAGATTACTTCTACGTCATCTTCCAGGTCAGGGAAAGGTCTCAAAAGCCAAGTTCTGGGACTGATGGGATGAATCATAGAAAAACCACAGGAGTGAAAACCACCAAATATCCATGTGCAAATACCTGTGCACACGTATGTGCTCTCACCCAGGCTTGTACCCTTTCAGATGACCAGTAGTAGTTCCTTTCCCCAGAAACACCACAACTTCTAGATAAAGCAGTCCCAGGAAAGGGATGGCCAATAGCCAGTAATTTTTTTTCTACCAGTGCACAAATGGAAGAACCCAAGCCAAGGAAGTGAAATGGGTTTCCTGAGATCTCGCGTGGTAACATGCCACCAGTGCCAAACAGCTTCCATCTCCACGCACATGACTTCTACCACTACCTACTGCCTCCTCCTACAAAGCAAAGGTGCATCAGCTGTCCTCTAGACTCTAGGACGAAAGCACTAATTTGCATCCTGCTTAATTTTCATTTCCATACGGAATTCCCAGTTTCTAATTTTAAGTTGGCAAATCAAACAATTAAGCCAGTCCACTGCGTGGTCCTCAAACCCAGAATTATGCGTTTTAGCCACAAAGTACTAAATGTTAAAACAAATTCACTAAATTGTATCCCAGAACAGGATTACCTGGGGACTGGCTGTTAAGGGTGGTGGTTTATCAGCCCTTATTGTCAGGGCAGGAGGATTTGCAGAATTTACACACACACACACACACACACACACGCAATCCATGCTCTGTTGTCCAGAATTATCAGGGAAATTTTCAGGAGGTCCAGGCTCTAGACTTTTCTTGTGCAAACCACAGAAACCACTAAAAGCCCATGATAACACATACCTCTACATCCCTCAGAAAGTTTTAGAAACCTAGTGGAGAGGACAGGGACATGGGCTTCAGCCAGCTATGTCAGTTTCCTGCTATTTATCCTCACTTCATCTATGGAGCCTTACAAGGCTTTAAAGGAATAAATAAAACAACAGTGAGGACGTAACCGGCATGCAGCAGCAGAGCAGATATTCCATAAATGGTGCGGTCCTCTTTTCCCCACTCTTTAAGGAACATCTATGCGAGATTCCATTAAAGAGTAAAAACCTCCATCCAGTCTCCTCTTGCCTCAAGTCCCACATGATTCTAGAAAGAAACTCTTAAAGCTGACTCAAGGAGGTTTGATGGTCAGTGCAAGTTACATTTGTGGTGAGAAACAGGAGGATTGCAAGGCTTAACCCCCATGCCTATCCCCTAACAATGAAGCAGGATAACTGGGAGAGGGTGTAAGGTGTCCCTTTGCCATATTTAATCAATCAACCCATATTAGTTGAGTGGTTATTCTTTGCAGGACATTATGCGGAGGGGTAAAACCTGATCCTACCCTCCAGCTGCTTTCCACCTAGCTAGGAAAGCAAGGCCCCAAGCCCCAAGTCCTTGGGTGAAATATGTCCTCTCTCTCGCCTCAGAAGCCACATATGAATAGTGGTGCTGGTGCACAGTGTCCTCCAGCCTCACTCCTAAGCTCTGGAGGCAGGCACTGAGTATGCCTGGTCTGCCATTTGATTCCCAGTTCCAGCAAAGAGCATGACACAAGGAAGGCTCTCCACAAATACCAGGCTAATGAATCCACAAGATAATGAAAGAATCAGTGGATTAAATTTGAGTCTGAGGAACAATCATTTAGAGATTTGCTGCATTTTGACACTAACAAATACCATGCAGATGTACCCATTTCCAAAGCCTAGGAGAAGCAGTCCTCCTGAGGCCCATCCTCTCAGAGTCAGGCAACAATAATTCAAGACCCTGCATCGTTTTCAGATGTCTTTAGGGCTTGACTTTTGCCTTAAGTTTCTTAAATCCAGCCCCGGAAATGTCAGAATGGGATTCACAAGGGATTGAATCTTGCCACTGCAGGGCATTTCAGATACTACAACCAGTGAATCCTGCCCTCTTCACCCAGGACAAGATCACAAAAAGACTGACATCAGCATCACCATCACAACGATCAGAAAGTTTAAACCTCAGCACCTCCGATTCGTATGCAGATGCCTTTGATGACTGGAAAATAAGAAGAGCCATCAGAGAAGATTATAGTCCTGACAACTCACTGTGTAATTAAAATGTCATTCTCTCCCTGGCTCCCCTAGCTCCCTCCCAGCCCCTAAACAAGCATCACACCAGCCCACTCTCTCCTACACCCTGTGCCCATCCCTCCCTCATCATGCTCCTAGAACGCCTTCCAGGTCAAACCCTGAGGAGGCAGTACCAGGGCCCTCCTACAGCCAGGCCGGGCCCATGACGCCTCCATGACTCGCCCCATGGCAGGCAGGATGAAGACACACTCTGGGCGAGGCTGGTGGAGCCATCTGCCCTCCTCATACCTCCTTTGCATGTGCTGCAAAGCTCTCTCCCACAGAGCCCTGAACAGCAGGCCAGCGGGGAACACCAGTTAACCTGAGGACAGAGTGGCAGGGCCAAGAGAGTTGGACACTCTCAGTCCTGTAGCCCTGCCGCACAGCCTAGAGCCAGGCATCTCTGCTTCCTCACTCAGGAAAATGACATTCTGGACAGTTGGCCCCTGGTGGTGGAAAAGAGCCCAGGCAGAGAAATACAACAGATCAGGTGCGAGGCCTAGCCCCTAAGTGACCCGAGACAAGTCACTTCCTCTCTCCTGAGCCTGAAAAGGGTTGGGTAAAGGAACCCTGAATTGCCTTACTTCCAGACTGTGTTCCAGGCTCTTTCTCCACAGGCTTCCCACTGAAAAGCACTTCACTTGCTTCTTAGAGACTTATTTTTAGGAACAGACTAGGCTCAGTTCACTTGTTCCATTTCACAGAGACTCCGATCTGAAAGCTCCCAGTAAGATTCAGCATGCTAGACAACATAGCAGCCAGTACATCCCGGCTGCCAAGAACCTCTGTTCTATAATCCTGGCTCGGCAGAGCACCATCATGCATGTGCCCTCCACGGGGCATGAGGAAATTCAAGGGAAAAACACACCATCATGCAATTAAGCATGGCCACACAAAACAAGCCAGATTTTCCCTTTGTTTCCCATTAAGGTTAGTCAAAACAGCACCTTTCAGGCTTGCCTGTGTGTGGTCTTTGCATTGGCCTTCAAACTCTCATTGAAAAGAGACTATTTCTTGATTATTTACTATGCAACACCCAAGACAATGCCATTAGCAGTTAATTATTACTCAACAACATGGACTCTGCCCTCAGAAACGTGTTTGATGCCCTTGCCAGAAAATATCCATGCAGAGCCTTACTGGCTCATCTTCACAATGGAATGGGAGAAGAAAAGGAGAGCCACCGACAAACTCTATTCTAACCACTCCTCGTAATTTCTCATTTAGTTACAGCTGGAAAATGAAATGCTACTGCCTGAACCAGCAGAAGGAATGGGCATGAAAAAGAGAAAAGAGGGACAAAAACCATAGCGGGGCCTCCAGCCCTACTCTACTCTAGATTCGTTTGCACAATAAATGTTTTACTGACCATCTGCCAAGTGCCAGGCAGTCTGTTCCCCACAAGCAACCCCTATATCAATCTGTAAAATTTATGATTATTTAAATATTTATAATAGAATACTGCACTGCATTTTTTCAAAGCACTTTGATTTCTATTATAGTCTGCCTTCCACAGTCCATGTGGCAATGGGAAGCTCATCTAGCATCTCTTTCCTGTTTCTGCTTCCCAACGACTCTCCCTTGAGAACTAGTGCCCTTTGGCCCCTACTCATTCCAGCCTCACCCTGCTACTTCACTGCAGCCTGGAGCAGACTGCACATTCCCGAAGGGCATGTTTTATATTTGTGTGCATCCTTCCCAACATTAACAAAGCATCTACTATGTGCTGCACACCACATCTTCTGAAATCCCCGCAACATACGGAGTTCTCTGCTGTACATCTGGCCTCAAAAATGTTAAACGTATCAATCAATAGATTACAGCTTAATACAGAAAGAGCGTGGTATCAACCAAACTAGCAAAGAAATGAAGACAGCATTGGTGAATAAAACCCACTAAATGGTGAGCCCCAATGTCACCATTAGGCATTCTCAATTCCTTTATCATCATCAAGTATGTTGCCTTCCAACCCAGAAGCAGTTGACAGATTTCCATTTTACCACATTTTCCTCCAAACATGACTGGGGGAAAGGCAAGACCAAGAACTGGTAAGAGAGTGTATAGATACAGAAAACCCAAATCTTAACAAAGCACTGAGGCACTGGTAACTGTTCTTTAACCCCCACATTCACACAACCAACTCTAAAGACTGTGTCCTATCAGCGAAAACCTTTTCATCTCCTTTACCCCTTTGGTCCAACAGTCTAACTTATTTAATCATTTTGACAGTGGCTTACTTTTTATTTAGAGCCAATTATGTACCTGGTCCCAGACCATGACCTATAATGGGTAGGGACAATCAACGATATTATGACTTCTCCCCAGAAGCTGACAATCTGGTTGGAAATATAAAACTCAATCCAAGAACAACAAGGACTTACGGGCTATACGTGAAACAAGATTTCATGAACAAGATTAATATGGGCTGGAGTGATTAGGGTATGCGTCATAGAAGAGAAAGAACACAAGAAGTGAAAAAAAGGATGTCAAATAGTAACAGAAAAGATGAAAGTCATTTCAAGACAAGAGGACAGGCATGAATGAAGGAAAGGACATGGCAACAGTAATGGTAACTGGGGAAGCAGAAAGAGTGTTCAAAGGGGTACCCAGTTTGCATGAAGTAGAGAATGAGCATTGCAGAAGAGGAACAAATTTAAAAAATAAAAAGTCAGCTAGAGAATTTTGATCATGTATTTATTTAATGCATAAATACTGAGCCTGTCATATGTGCCAGGTACCATGCCAGGTGCTGGAGATGCTGGGATGCAATGGTAAACCTGACATTACTAGTGTTTTCAAGGGTCTAGGAGTATGGCCTCGTAGAGAGAAAGCAAGTACAATGGTGATTAAAGGACAGAGTGATAAATGCAATGAGTAAGAGCAAGGTACTTATGGGACAGTAAATATGGGGTACCAGCTTCATGCTGAGAAATAGTAATTTGGTATTAATATTAATAATTATCAATGTGATTATTCACGATGACAGCTTCCATTTATTGAATATCTACTATGTGCTAGATACTATACTAAGTACTTTATATATTGTGTCACTGAGTCCTCAGAGACCCTTTATACTACCCCTATCCCATTTCACCAGAGAGAAAGCAGATTTTACAAAAATCACAGAACTGCTAAGCGGCTTCCGTGAGTCCAGAGAACATCATCTCTGGCTTTTCCTCTACTACGAGGCACAAGCAATCCTAGTCCAGACAAACCTCATAGGAGTGACTGGATAGGGTTAATGCAATAATACATCCAGGGGAAATACTGCTGGCCAGGTTCTCCAAAATAATGCTGGATATAAAATTCTAGCTCCTGCAAGGTCACTTTTTCAGGACTGAATGTGCCAACCCAATTTCAAATGGCTCTCCTAGAATAAAAATGAAGTTCTACTTCCTAGAGGAATTAACACGCCCCTCCTGCCTCCCCTTCTGTGTCTCTCAGCCCCAACCCCCCGAGGAAAGCAAGGGCTGTTGGCGAGACACTGTCTCAGACCTAAATACCAGACCAAAGGTAAAGAGAACACTGGCAACCTTGCCAAATCCCCAGGACAGCTTTTATGTGCTCCTTTTGATCATCTGTGAGATCATTTAAGAAAAAAAGACCATTTTCATATCCAAGAGCCCCTCTGGAACAGAGTACAAACCTTGAAAGGTTACAGGAAACTTTTGCACAGACATGGAACTTCCAGCAGGAAAGTAGAAACCACAGTGCCCTTTGAGAAAACGTCTCAACACAAAAAAGGGCACAGCCAGCACTGAAGGGTACTTAAATATGGGGAGGACTTTCCTCAGCCAGAGAGAGGGCTTCCCAAACCAGCGCAAACTCACAACCTACAGAGACGGACCAACCAGGCTCTCTGCAAACAAGACTGGGCAGAGCAGTCTTGCAAACTCATCTCAGCCAAGGAAATAGACTCTCTGCCCTATTAAAGTAGTAATGGCTGTTTTGGTTCCTTATTTTATCAGAGAGATGAAAAGAAGAGAGGGGACATATAGGGGTCTTGTGAGATGGTAATTGGGAAGTTGGGAAATCATGTTTGAAAACCAGATGGAGACGAAAAGAGGAGTCTGAGATGGGAAACAGGGCAGATACATCTAGGATATTTATTTAAGGCTATGCATGGGGAGCTCTGCAAGCAGAGTGTGTATATCTGACACTTGTTGAAGTGACAGCCCTGGATCTCTGCAGAGCCTGTGAGACGGGAGGCCTCAGCAGCTGTCACACTCCAGTAAGCTGGCAGCTCTGCCTTGGATCTCCTGGCAAATCCCTGCCAATAGCTCACACGGAAAGGTAACCACTTAATTAAAAAGAAAGAAAGAAAAGTAAAGAAACATCCATCTAGAGATGGAAAAGAGAGCAGCAGAACCTAATACTGAGAGGAAGGGGTGAGGAAAGAGTGATCTCAGGCTTTAGAAAAAGGGTCAGGAAGAAATAGGAAAGATCTAGCTTGATTTCTGAAAAGGGCCCCTTTTCCCTGGCCCCCTCTAAAATCAGGAGACATTCTTCAGGGAATTGTCAGAAGAGAAGGGAATAGACAATCCAACTAAATACAGATGGAAACCAAGAGAAGTTAGAGTCTCTTGGCTGCTATTCAGCAAGATAGACAAACATTCAGTAAATGGTCAAGGCGAAAAGGAAGCAAAAATAATCCATCAGCACAAATTCTTAAACACTCTCTCCTTACTCCACTCAGACCTGATTGCTTGTCTAGCTCCCTTTCTAACTCTCAGGCCATTCCCACTTTATCTCTTAGAGCCTTTTCAACAGCCTGCATACCCAACAGCTGTGAGTTCCCTGGGTCTATCCCTTTATGCCCAGGGACTGGGACATGCTCCAGGACAAAATGCCCCAGAATCTTATCTCCCTTCACCTCAGCTTACCTCCACTTCAGCCTGGAAGAGCCCTGAAATCTGCCTTAAGATAATTCAGAAGAGACAACCTGTCACTTCGGGGATCTAGAGCTCCTATTATTATCAAACAACCCAGGCTTCCAGCTTTAGCTCCTTTCCAGCCACTTCACAGCATCACTCCTTAAGGCATTTCAGTGTTTCTTGCAGCCTGAGAGTCATCTTTTCAGTACAGTTAAGAAAAATCTGTAACTATTGTAACTGTCCTTCAACATCCTGAGTGTTCGCAAAAGCACACAGTGAGTTCTCTCATCACAGGACTTTTTCTGCAGAGGCTGTCAGTTCCTGGCACATGGGCACACTCTTGACTTTTACCAGGGGTCAAAGTGGCATGTTAGATAGAGGGTCTGGCTGAAATCAGAAGACTAGAATAGATCCCTTGCTAAGTCTCCCCCATAGTCTCTATAAAGGAAGGGAGGATATGCTCTGCTCTGCAAAAGCTCAGGAGACCTGAGCATTAAACTGAAAAATAAAACATATATCAGATCCACACAGAAAGGTGCAAAATTACCTGAGGAAAACAGAAAGGTGCCCAGGCTGGTAAACCTCACTACAAGTAGATTAAATTATTTTAAAAATCTATATTTACATATATTTAAATCAGCAAAGGGATTGGCCACTGGAAGAACAGAAAAGTTGAGACATCTAAGCAAAGAGGCAGTGCCCACTGAGGCACAGGCCAAGGAAAAGTGGCCTTGCCCAAAACCACATGGCAGGCGACAGCCTTTCTGTGGTGGTAAAGCCAGTCTTCAAGGCTCTTTCTTCCTCTGGTTCCTCTAACACAAGTGCCACTTGTATTCCTTGTTCTGAACCCAGTGTCCCCAGTGACCAGGCCTGCTGCACCAGGCCTCATGCTACACTCAGAGTGCCTTCCTCCCCACCAGCTACACACCAACACAAAAACCCACGCATCATCCCTTTTGAACTTTCCTGAGCCCTTTCTCAGTTTAACAGGACAATCTGCAGAGTAGCAACTTTCACACTAGAGTCTAAGACACTTCTTGAAAAAACCCTGGAAAACGGCAGTCAGGTTGATGGCTCAGACCAGCAGTTGTCAAGCTTGAGCACACATCAGAATCACCTGGAGGGCTTGTCAAACACAGATTGCTGGGGCCCACCCCCAGAGTTTCATATTCCATAGGTGCTGGGTGGGGCCTGAAACTCCACATTTCTAACAAGTTCCCAGGTGAGCCTGACACTACTGGTCTGGGGATCACATTTTCAGAATCACTGTCTGGACTATTCAAATAATCCAGGACACAGAGATGGGAGCCCAAAAACACTGTCATTAAAAACCCCAGACAATTCCCTTATCTTCCAGGGGACAACCACTCCCTATCTGAGTAGCAGTAAAATAGAACCCCCTAGCTCAGCACCAACCACAGGCCAGGATCTACGTCACCACTTTGGCATTTATTATCTAATTCTACATGAGTAGGGTAATACCTAGGCTAAATGAATGGTGTGATTTCAATGACATTATTACCATAATTAAAATTAATGGGCCAACTTTCTTCATTAGAAAGATCAAGAATGAGTGACAAACACAAAGAGGTCAACTACAGGATCAATCTGAGTTGGACTCTCTCTTACCCCCAGGCCTTATCAATGGGGGAGGAAGAGGAAGAGGAAGAGAATGTAGCCAGCTATCTAGGAGAAACCGGCAAGTATTTCTGGAATCCCTTATCTTCTTCTGCCAGCCCAAACACAGATCCCTCAAGTAATTCAGTAAATCAAAGAAGACATGCTAAAGAGTCCTGGGGGAACACAGGATCTTCCCATTGTACCTCCACATGGGCAAAACCTGATAATCTCAGATCTATGGGTTGTGGAGAGGAAACAGAAAGAAACAAGCTGTGCAGTTGCCCTCACAAACCCCTGCACCATAGTGCACAGAAAACACTTCGAAGCAGGGAAGATCCCCCCCAGGAAAGAACAGTCAGAAGCAAGCTAGGAAGAAACCCTACCCCAGGAAAGAAGCAAGTGGGGCCAGGGCAGGAAGATCCTCAGAGTAGTGCCTGTCTCTTAGGGAACTCAGGGATATTTTCCAATCTGATGTTCCTGTGTGGACAGTGTCTGTGGTATGGGGCACACTGAGAAAAATCAAAGTGAGGCCAACAGAAGAGCTGCTTTACATAAGGCTGATACGGACGGGCAAGTCTAGCCATGGGGTGTTAGACTGCGGTGGACCAGGGAACAACTCTGTCAGATTCTGCTTACAGAGTCTCCCACACAGGGCCCCTGCCCATTCAGGACTCTAGAAAAGTAACACGATAGGGAAGCCATTGCTTCTGGAAAAAGACACAGCCCTCAAAAACCCTGATGATGGTTACCCTAGCATCTCATCCCTCTTCCACTGCTCTCCTCAGACCATCAGAATGTGACCAATTCCTGAGGTTCTCAGACATTAAGGGACAGAAAGGTAAACACTGCATGTTCTCACTCACATACGGAAGCTAAAAAAAAGTTGATTTCATAAAAGTAAAAAGCAGAACAGTGGGTCCTAGAGGCTGGGAAGGGTAGGGGGAAGAGGGTAATAGGGAGAGATTTGGCAAAGGATACAAAATTACGCTACATAGGAGGACTAAGTCCCAGACTTCTCCACCACTGCTGGATAACTATAGTTAACAATAATATATAAAGTTTCAGATAGCTAGAAGGAAGACACTGAATGTTCCCAACACAAGGAAATGATAAATGTTTGAGATTATGAATATGCTAATTATCCTGATCTGATCATTATATATTCTATGTATTAAGATATCATTATATACCCCATGAATATGCACATTGTTTGTCAATTAAAAATAAATAAAATCAGATTGTTTAAAAAAATGTGTTCAGAACATGTATACATATGTAACTAACCTGCACATTGTGCACATGTACCCTAAAACTTAAAGTATAATAATAATAAAATAAAATAAAATTTAAAAAAAATGTGTTCAGAGAAGAAAGAAATCTTGAAGTTGAAGAGCCCATTCAAGCAGGGAAGGACAGCTGATAAAACTAGAGATGTTTAGCCTAGAGAGATGGCAGAGCCAAGTATCTGAAGGGCTATCATGGGGAGCAGAGATGAAACACGTTCTATGTGAACATGGCCAGAGAGGGGTCAGGGAGGGTAAGACAGAGACTGTTAAAGTTACATTATTTTTGTAATATCCACTACAAAAAGTTAAGCTCCACAAAATCTCACTTGGCATCAATTCACAGGCCTGGATTACAAAAGGGTGAGAAACTCACTAGCCATGCCCTAGAAGGTCTCCACGATCTGGGACTGGCCCCTCTTCATCTTCACTGGAGGGTGCTCTCACTCACTTCACTCAGCACAAACCATCCCTCTGTTGCTGGGAGGGGCCCAGCTCACTGCTGCCTCCCAATCTTGTACCTGCTGATCCCTCGCCACGAACAGATCTTGGCAAGCCTGGCTCATTGGCAATATTCAGGTTTTAACTCAAATTACCCCTCCTCAGAGAGGACTTCCCAGACACTTTCAAAGTAGCCCCACCTGGCCTTCCCCAGAATCACTCTCCATCACATTACCCTCTTTATTTAGATAAAAATAATTTTCTCTTTATTTTCTCTTTATTTTATTCACAAAACTGACCACTCTCTGATGTTACCCTGTCTACTGTGTCTACTGTGCCTTTCCCATTTGAACATAAGTTCCATGAGAAGAGAGATCTCGCCTATCTTATTTACCTGTTTCCCAGTGCCTAGAACATTCTGTCAGATACTGATACTCAAATATTTGTCTATTAAATGAATATTTGTTGAAACACCAAGCATAGTCCAATTCTTTGAGTAGGAGAAATCTGATTCTGTATGCAAAGGTGTTTTCTTTTCCATCCAAATTATGGAAACCAGTTTGCTTAAGGTAAGAATTAACAGACTACTAACAAAAAATACCAGTTTTTTCTACAATAAATAATTAGCAGAACTAAATGAGCATCTTAAAGTTTTTCCATGTTTCAAATAGATGAAGTCTGCCTAGACAGGAACACATTTTGGTTTTTTATAATGGCATTTTCAAGTGACAATTTCTGGGTAGTTATTAAGAGCTGAAATGTTCAACATATAAAAAACTGTTCTTAGACCTCCTATTGTAAGGTAAAATGACATGATACAACTATCATAACACATATACTATAATGCAAATTCAAACTTTATATACATGAAAAACACTAAAATAATCTTTTTATTTATTTATTTATTTTTTCAAGATGAAGTCTCACTCTGTCGCCCAGGCTAGAGTGCAGTGGTGCAATCTCGGCTCATTGCAACCTCCGCTTCTTGGGTTCAAGTGATTCTCCTGCCTCAGCCTCCTGTGTAGCTGGGACTACAGGCCACTGTGCCCAGCTAATTTTTGTATTTTTAGAGATGGAGTTTCTAAAAATACTCCTGACCAGGTTGGCCAGGCTGGTCTCGAACTCCTGATCTCGTGATCCGCCCGCCTCGGCCTCTGAAAGTGCTGGGATTACAGGCGTGAGCCACCGTGCTCAGCCTAAAATAATCTTAACCAACTGTTCAACATTTGAAAATAAAAATAGAGACATTTATTACACTGTTATCATTCAACAAAACTCACTGCACTTCAAGGAAGGCACATAAGACCACTACACATGCAGCCCACATTCAAAGCACCTCTGTCACTTTTTCCAAAGATTCGACAGAAGCCAGCCAGATTGCCCTCTTGTGTTAATGTTGAAAAAATTTAGGCACTTTCAACATTTGCCAGAGTCGAGTTGTAGGCTGTGTGGCATATATCAGAGCCCACAAACAAGAGTGCTGCCCCTACAGTCTAAAAAATCCCATTTCAATAAAGCAAGTGATCCAGGTCTTATAAGATATTAACAACAGAGCATTAATCAAGCATTATGGAAATGGCCTATAAAGAGACAGTGTGTGAGCCCAATTCCAGCAACAGAAATATAGAGAAGAATTATCTCATTAAGCAGAAGTTTGTGGAACAGAATACTGAGTAGCTTTCCAGCAGGCCACAGATAATTTACAAAACGATTGCAAAGGGCACCATTTGCTTATACAAAATAGCATCTTTCATCTAAAAACTCCAGCATGCCATTTGACCAGAGGCTGTTTTGTTAAAGTCTTAAACATGAGAATTGGTCCCAGTTTTCAAGAGTCCAGCCACTTTCCCTACTAGGCAGATGGGAAAACAATCAATGGGTAATTAAACTGGTTTTGGCTTTGGGCTGCTGCTAGTTTTCCTTGCTAGGAAGGGGCTTCTTCACAGTAAGATGGCAAGCCAGGGATAATGACAAGAATATGTTATACCACCACATTTTACTTGGCCCTCAGAACTCCTCAAAATGCTCTCTTATTTCTGATTGCTACATGGTCTCATGAATGTAGCTGAATCAAGCAGGAAACAGTCTGGCATCTGCCCAGCACATCACATGGCATCATAGACACAGGAAATTTTTAATCAGGACAGCAGGCAAATGTTCATGGCTCTGAACATGACTACAATTGCAAGGTCACTCTGCTTCTGATCCAGCTCAAGAATTTGCCTGAGCCCCTCATTGTCACTGACCTACATTTCCATGAACTATCTCCAACATCTTCTACTCAGCCGTTTTCACAGGTCTATAACACCTCTCCACACTGGAGAGGGTGGTAGAAAGCCCAACACATTCTCATACTCAGAGGGTATAATACTGGAGGGCAGGAGGAGTCAATTTGACAATGTAAGTATCAAAAGCATTAGAATTCTCCATACCCTTGGGTGCAAAATTCTATTTAGAAATTTATTCTTAAGGAATAATTCTGAATGATTTTGTGATGTAACTACAAAGATGTTGACAGCTGTGAGAAACTAGAAACAAGCTAAATGTCAAAAAATGGGATCTGGTTAAATAAATATATGTATTAATAGAATGTAACTATACTCAGCCATTAAAAACAATGTTGTAAAGGATTATTTAAAGATGTGAAGTAATCATATAAACTATTAAGTGAATAAAGAAGATCACAAAACTTTATGCATGGTGGCTGAATGTGGTGGCTCATGCCTGTAATCCTAGCACTTTGGGAGGCCTAGGCGGGTGGATCACTTGAGCTCAGGAGTTCAAGACCAGCCTGGGCAACATGACGAAACCCCATCTTTACAAAAAATACAAAAAATTAGCCAGGTGTGATGGTGCGGCCTATAGTCCCAGCTACTTGGGGGACTGAGGTGGGAGGATCACTTGAGCCTAGGAGGTCAAGTATGTAGTGAGCCGAGATCAGGTCACTCCACTACAGCCTGGGTGACAAAGTGAGACCCTGTCTCAAAAAAACAAACAAATAAACAAATAACAACAACAACAACAACAAAACCAACAACAAAAAAACCTTTATGCATAACATTTCATTTTTGTTAAAAGCATTCCATTTTTGCAACAATTACAATCTGAAAATCTGAAACAGTGTCAGTCTGCTCGGGTTGCTATAACAAAAGTGTCATAAACTAATGGCTTAAACAACAAACATTTACATCTCAAGTTCTGGAGGCTGGAACATCCAAAATCAAGGTGTCAAAAAACAGATCCAGTGTCTGGTGAGGGCCTGCTTCTTGGTTTGCAAATGGCAGTCTTCTCACTGTGTCCTCACACAGCCAAGAGAGTGAACTTGACTCTCTTTCACTTCTTCTAAGGACACTAATCCCATCATGAGGGCCCCACCCTCATGACCTAATCCAAGTCTAATTACCACCTCTTGATATCATCCCATTGGGGGTTAGAGTTTCAACGTATGAATTTGGGGGAGACACACTCAGTCCACCCGAAGAAGATGTGTACCAAAATACTTAATAGTAGCTATTTCTGGCCAGTGGGAGAGAGCTGGGGTTTTTTTGTTTTTTTGTTTTGTTTTGTTTTGTTTTGTTTTGTTTTGTTTCTTCATCTTTTCAAAACACTTTATACAATATATATGAGTCAGGCTTTACATTAAAAAAAAACAGAAATTACTGTTTAACAATAATTAAATGCACTGTGGAAACATCTCACAGGGTTAAACACCCATCTGTGGGATGATCACAACATTCCAGAACCAAATGCAATGACATTAGGATTTCTGCCAGTGACATGCATTATAACGTGGTGCCAACCAGAATGTTGCTTCACTGAGTGTTTCTTAAGGTCTTAAATAAATGTGCTGAATATAGATCCATCACACCAGGAATACCCCATCTTGATGCCATAATTACAAGTGTTATTTTAACATTTACAAAAAATATATAAGTAAACAAAAAGTTAAGCAAAGCAACTATGAAGGAGGAGGAGAAGGAAGACTTTGCTTTTCTAACCTCCAGGCAGCATCTTATCAGGCTTAGCCCCTTCTAGGACCTCCTCCTAAAGTTTGAGAATAATCTCAGAACCTCAGTAACTCCTTATGTGACAAGGATTCAGAATTAAAATATGATTCCAGAGGAGGGAGAGTGCATACATCCTTTCTTTCTGGAATTTGCATGCATAGGGTTTTGTTTTTCCTCCACCACAAATCCTCATTCCAAATATAATAATAACATTCCTCATTATTATATTTGGCTTTAATATTGTAAGTACATATGTAAAAATGCAACTTTAGAAACTGCATTACTATCCTATAAGTGATTATAGCAACCCTAGACAGTAGGTGAGAATGCTCATTCCTACGGAATATCAGAGGTAGAAGCCTATGCAATCTGTCCCAATGCACATGGCAAGTTAATAGGAGAGCCCAGCTTTGAGGACACAGCTGCTGACTCAGCAGTCTCCTCACATTCCAGTCCTTTGCATAACTGGCTGTTCAGATAACCCCCATCAAGACTTGAGTTCTTCAAGGCATCAGATTATTGACCAAAAGGCAAACGTAATCTGTATGGCCACTGATTCTAGGAAGTAGAGCGGAATTATGTTACCACAGAATGAAACACGAGCTGACAACTAATGTCACCAAATACAGACAGTCAGTATTACAAGCTGCATCCTCCCCAAAGATGTCTACATACTAATCCCCAGAACAGTGAACATGTTACTTTACATGGCAAAAGGTACTTGGCAGGTGTGATTAAATTAAGGCCCTGCAGATGGAGAGATTATCCTGGATCAGCCACTGGTACAATGTAATCACAAGAGTCCTCAAAAGTGGAAGAGGAAGATAGAAGAGATATATCTATGGAAGAATGGTCAGAGAGATGCAATAATGCTGGCTTTGAAGATACAGGATGGGGCCACGAGCTGGGGAATACCAGCAGCCTCTTTAAGCTAGAAAAGGCAAGGAAAAGGATTATCCTCTTGGAGCTCCAGAAAGAAACAGCTGTGCCAGCATCTTGATTTTTTAGCCCAGTGAGACCCATAGTGAACTTCTGATGTACACAACTATAAGATAAATGTGCTGTTTAAGTCACTAAGTTTGTGGTAATTTGTTACAGCAGCAATAGAAAATAATAAACAGACTATATTGATTATTCAACAGCTGAAATCACGGTTCTCACTGCAACACAATAAAGAGGACTACAGCTTGGATTTAATCTAACTTTCTCACTTCAGTCAGTCTCAGGGGAACTACCGGAAAACAGGGCTGCCAGGTTCTCTACAGGCATCCTATGGAGACCTTTCCCATTGTGTGGGACATGGTATTGGTGGAGGAGAAAGGATGTTAGAACGTCCCACGATGTGGTGGAAAGAGTAAAGTGCTGGAGTCAGGCTCTTCCACATACCAGATGCAATAATCCACCCAAGTCACAGTTTTCTCAGCAGTAACAATGTAAAAATACAGGCCAGGCACACGTTGTTTTAGTGCATTTCACTCTGTTGTGCTTTACAGATATTGGGGTTTTTTTGTTTGTTTGTTTTACAAATTAAAGGTCTGCGGCAACCCTGTGTCAAGCATGTCTATTAGTGCTATTCTTCTAACAGCATGTGCTCACCTCATATCTGTCACATTTTGTTAATTCACACAATATTTCATACTTTTTAATAATCATCTCTGTTATGATAATTTGTGATTAGTGATCGTTATTGTTACTATTGTAATTTTTGGAGGGCACCTCAAACTGTGCCCATATGAGACAGCAAACTTAATCCATAAATGTGTATGTGTTCTGACTGCTCCACCAACCAGCCATTCCCCTGTCTCTCTCCCTCTCCTCAGGCCTCTGTATTCCCTGAGACACAATAATATTGAAATTAGGCCAATTAATAACCCTACAATGGCCCATCAGTAAAGTGGTCAAGTGAAAGGAAGAGTCATACCTCTCTCACTTTAAATCAAAAGCTAGAAATGATTAAGCCGGGTAAGGAAGGAATGTTCAAAGCTGAGATAGGCCGAAAGCTAGGCCTCCTGTGCCAAACAGTTAGCCAAGATGTGAATGCAAAGAAAAAGTTCTTGAAGGAAATTAAAAGTGCTACTCCAGTGAACACATGCATAATAAGAAAGCAAAGCAGCCTTATGGCTGATATGGAAAAAGTTTGGACAGTCTAGATAGAAAAATCAAACCAGCCACAACATTCTCCTAAGCCAAAGCCTAATCCAGAGCAAGGCTCTAACTCTTCAATTCTATAAAGGCTGAGAGAGGGAACAAAGCTGCAGAAGAAAAGTTCGAAGTTAGCAGAGGTTGGTTCACGAGGTTAAAGGTAAGAAGCTGTCTCTGTAACATAAAAATGGAAGGTGAAGTAGCAAGTGCTGATTCAGAAGCTGCAGCAAGTTATCCAGGAGATCTAGTTAAGATCATTGATGAAGGTGGCTACACTAAACAACAGATTTTCAATGTGAATGGAAGAGCCATCTATTGGAAGAAGAGGCCATCTGGGACTTTCATAGCTAGAGAAGAGAAATCAATAACTGGTTTCAAAGCTTCAAAGGACAGCTAGTGATACAGCTGGTGACTTTAAGTTAAAGCCAGTGCTCATTTACTATTTTGAAAGTCCTGGGGCCCTTAAGAATTATGGTAAATCAAGTCTGCATGTTCTCTATAAATGGAACAACAAAGACGGCATGAGAGCCCATCTCTTTATAGCATGGTTTACTGAATATTTTAAGCCCCTTGTTGAAACCTACTGCTCAGAAATATATTTCTTTCAAAATATTACTGTCTTTAACAATGCACCTGGTTACCCAAGATCTCTGATGGAGATGTTCAAGGAGATGAATGTTGTTTTCATGCCTGTTAACACACCATCCATTCTGCTGCCCATGGATCAGCAGTCATTTTAACTTTCAGGTCTTATTATTTAAGAAATATATTGTGTAAGCCTACAGCTGCCATAGATAGTGACTCCTCTGAAGGACCCAGACAAAGCAAATTGAAAACCTTCTGGAAAAGATTAATCATTCTGGATGCCATTAGAACATTCATGATTCATGGAAGGAGGTCAAAACATCAACAGGAGCTTGGAAGAAGTGAATTCCAGTTCTCCTGGATGACTTTGAGGGGTTCAGA
This sequence comes from Pan troglodytes, assembly GCF_028858775.2. Lineage (NCBI taxonomy): Eukaryota > Metazoa > Chordata > Mammalia > Primates > Hominidae > Pan > Pan troglodytes. The sequence continues at coordinate 86,939,449 of NC_072398.2, forward strand.
CTCCAGTGGAGGAAGTAACTGCACATGTAATAGAAATAGCAAGAGAACTACAATGAGAAGTGGAGCCTGAAGATGTGACTGAATGGCTACAATTTCATAATAATATTTGAATGAATGAGGAGTTGCTTCTTAGGGATGAGCAAATAAATTGGTTTCTTGAGATGGAATATACTCCCTGTAGACCCGCTATGAACATTGTTGAAATGGCAACAAAGATTTAGATAAACCTAGTTGATAAAGCAGTGCAGCAGAGTTTGAGAGGACTGACCCTAATTTTGAAAGAAGTTCTACTGTAATGCTATCAAACAGTGTCACACGCTACAGAGAAATATTTGGTAAAAGGAAGACTCAATCCTTGCAGCAAATTTCATTGTTGCTTTATTTTAAGAAATTGACACAGCCACCTCTACCTTCAGCATCCAGCACCCTGGTCAGTCAGTAGCCATCAACATCAAATGTACCTTGTTTTTATATGCACTTGGAACCAAAATATTTGTGTGACTCACTTTATTGAGATACTCGTTTTATTGCAGTGGCCTGGAACCAAACCCGCAGTATCTCCAAGGTATGCCTGTACCAACTTGACAGTATTGTGACCAATTATAAGGTTAAATGACATTATGTATGAAAGTACCCTGCACAGTGACTGTCAGGAAGCAGACACTGTAAATGATGACTGTCGTAACAATTATTGTAATAATCTACCTCTTTCTGGGCCTCTGAGTAAAAAGCCATGTGACTTTGTGTTCAAATCTCTCCAGACCCTGGCTTCCTCCTCTAGTACATGAAGAAGGCAGATGGCTCTCTGACAATCTCACTGTACAGCTCTGAGGATTAAAATAACAATGTAAATAGAAGCATTGTGAAAAATACAAGCCCAACGCAAATGTCAAGTGGGACTTTTTTCAACTCTAATCAGGAATTCTCCAGAGTCCTTCATAAAGCTGGCCTTCTTAGGTCATCCCCAGAAAAGATGTTGCATACACTTGAAATCAACTCAGACCATACTCAGTGGTCTACCATGTTTCCTGTCTGATACAAGGAGAGTACTGAACAAAAATCTTTGAGCATCTGAGATACTGATGGCTTGTGAAGCCATGAATGAAATAAATTGGGCATTTTGGGCTCCATCCTACAAAGGAAGTGCCCAAATCCATCCCCTCATTCCTGGCCATCAGGAAGCATCCACTCCAGTGAGCAGTTCGTGTCAACATCACCCCCTAATTCAAAAGGTCCTTGATAACTGTTATCCAGGGGGCAGCTGGTACTAGAAAAGCCCTTAAAAATAAGAACCAGAACTTCACAATAGGGAAAAAATAAGAGCTGACAGAATTAATCTTTCGAAATGAAGTAAAAATTATGCAAATAAGCTTATCTAAAATGTAAAACCTTATTTAAAATGTGAAATATTTAGATCATATTGAATTTTGCATTAATTCTTAGGCTAGACTGAGTTATTGATTTATTGTTGTAATTTTTTTCCAACATCACTACATAATAACATGACATCTTTTACTACATCTCTGACTTTCATGACATTACTATACAGAGGATAATTTTTGCAGAAATTATTTAAGAGCTTTCATTTTCTCAAAGGTGTGTCTTAATATTCAAAGATATTCAAATCCTTCTCCTTTGAAGTCAGTTTCTTGTCAGCATACTGATTGTTTTTCTCACCAATTATGAGTGGGTCTAACCCTGCCCAGTCCTCTTTTGTCTGTTAAGTTGTTTGAGCAGTTCTCCAGCAATCCTTTTATTGACTACCTATAATCCTACATCTTTTGCAAGATTTGCAATTTCACTTTGAAATACATTTGCATGGAAATTGCACTGTACTGCCAGATCTGAAAGCAGCATGCTGGCTGATAGACCTTGAGGATAGCCGAGAATAGATGCTGCTGTTAAGGGGAGGATGACTGAACAGGGACTGTTTTAGTTTTCTACTTGCTGCATAATAATGGCCACAAACTTCAAGGCTTAAAGCAACACACATTTTAGTATCTCCCAGTTTCCCTGGGTCAGGAGTCTGAATACAGCTTACATGGGTCCTCTGCTGAGAGTCTTGCAAAGCTGCAACCATGGTGTCAACCAGGCTGTGTTCCTTTCTGAAGCTCATGGGTCATCTCCCAAGCTCACGTCGTCGTTGGCAGAACTGAGTTCCCGGCAGCTACAGGACTGAGGCTCCACTTTCTTGCTGGCTGTCAGCTGAGGGCCATGCTCCGCCCCAAGAGGCTCCTGTAGTCCCTTTCCACATGTGCCTCTCACATGCAGAAGGTCCCGCTCCAGGCTGCTAAAATGGAGTCTTAAATAACGTAACACATTGGCCGGGCGCGGTGGCTCATGCCTATAATCCCAGCACTTTGGGAGGCTGAGGCAGGCGGATCACGAGGTCAGGAGATCGAGACCATCCTGGCTAACACGGTGAAAGCGCGCCTCTACTAAAAATACAAAAAATTAGCCGGCCGTGGTGGCGGGCGCCTGTGGTCCCAGCTACTCAGAAGGCTGAGGCAGAAGAACGGCGTGAACCCGGGAGGCGGAGCTTGCAGTCAGCGGAGATACCGCCACTGCACTCCAGCCTGGGCGACAGAGCAACACTCTGTCTCAAAAAAAATAAATAAATAAAATAAATAAATAAAAATAAAATAACACATCATGGAGGAGGCTACACAAGGGCCTGGCACATTGGAGGTCACTGGGTGCATTTGCCAGAGGGATTGTTTCTGTAAGTGACGGGTTCATTGGTGAATATTTGGATGTTATGATCACTGTTGCTTTCCTAGGTAACATATCATTCAGAAATCCAGATAATGAACACCTGCATAATGCTGGTCCTCACCTCTCAGATCCAGGCTCTCCATTCCCACTGTCATGGCTCCAGTTTAGGCCCCTACATTCTTGCCAGCAGCCAGCACTAATAAATGGTGTCCGGCCTTTTCTCCTCCCAATCCATCCTCTGCATCACCTCTAGAGAGAGCTTAGTAATCTGCAAACCTCACCATATTTATTCTCTGCTAAAAATCTACCAATAGGTCACTACTACCAGCAGGATGAGGTCAAAGCTTTTTAGAAGGCAAGTCAGTGCCTTCATGATCTTATTGCCTGAGAAATCCACTGTCAAGTCCATCTCTCTCCAGCCCTCCCTGTGCTCTCTCACCTCTAGGTCCAGGATTTCCCTCCCCACTCATCCACCCTTCTGGATCTGAGTTCAAGGATCACAGCCTCTGTGAAGCCTGCTTGGACTTTCTCAAGAAGCTTCACATAATCTTTCTTTACATTCTCACTGAATTTTTTTTGCATAATCGCTGCAGCATTTACCCCAAATGCTGGTTTCCAGGTCTGTCTTCCCAACAGACTGGGTGCATCTGCAGGCAAGAACTAGCTTTTTCCTTCCTCTGTCTTTAGCAGTACCAGAGAACAGACTGGCAATGGCTGTAGAATTGTTGTTTATCTAGCACAGCATGACAAATAAGAACACAGATTATAAAACCCCACAGCCTGCATTTGAAAGCCAGCTAGCCTGCTTCCTAGCTGTGTAACTCGGGGCAGGTTACTCAACTTCCCTGTGCCTTGGTTTTACCACCTCTAAAAGAAGAATCGTTTTCATATCTATTTCGTAAGATTTTTATGAGGTGTAAACAAGCTAATATTTGTTAAGGAACTAAAAAAGGGTGTAACATATGATTAAGACTATATAAATATTTGTTACATAAAATAAATACCCAGTAACTACGAGATACACAGTGGTAGGAAATTCATGCAAAGAAAGGAGAGATGCCACACAGGTCCAGGAGATGAGCTAATGACAAAACTGTTATCAAAATTTTTCAGCCAAAAAAGAAACAGTATACATAACCACCAACACCGCCCCCCCCAACCCCCACCAAAAAACCCCACAAACAAACAAAGCAAGAATGATAAAATCCTGGTAATTCCAGGACCTGAGTGATAGGTATAAGACGGACTAAACTAGTCTTTTTACTTTGGTGTATGTTTGACAATGCTCGGAATGAAAACAGTTTAAATCTAAATAGGCCAGCACAGGCTGAGCCTCCAGGAAGTATAAGAGCACCTAGGCAAGGCTACAACTTTCACACAGAGAAAGAAGCCTTTTTCTTCCACTGTTCATAAACTGACGGGCAACCCTGGTGAGCTGAACGAGGTGCTTCTGGACGAGCCCTTTCTAGCTGGGTGGATGCCACCTTCTGTTATATGCTGGTCTCCAGAGACGGCATGACGCAGTGGGAAAAGCTCTGGCATCAGGAGGGATGAGTGTAAGTGCCAGCTGTCACTTACTAGCTACCTAGCCCTCCTGTGCCTGAGTCTCCTCACCTACAAAATGGAAGGCCCTACTTCATAGGGTTGCTAAAAGGATTATTAAATAATATATTAGCAACTAGCACCATGTTTGGTGTATGGCACATACTCAGTAAACATATTTTTAAATAAAATAATACAAAACTAATCATACTCTTAGCAAGCACATCATTCAGCAGTCACAGTCTTTCACCTTTATTCAAATGGAATGAAAACTTATGTCCACACAAAAACCTGCTCACAGATGTTCTTGGCAGCTTTATTCATAATTCCAAACCTTGGAAGCAGCCAAAATGTCCTTCAGTAGGTGAATGAATAAATCAACTGTGGTGTATCCAGACAATGGCATATTAATCAGCACTAAAAAAAATGAGCTATCAAGCCATAATAAGACCTAGAGGAATCTTAAATGCATACTACTAAGTGAAAGAAGCCAATCTAAAAAGCCATTCATACCTACTGTATGATTCCAACTATATGACATTCTGGAAAAGGCAAAATTATAGACAGTAAAAAGATCAGTGTTTGCTAGAGGTTGGGAGGAGGAAGGCATGAATAAGCAGGGGACAGAGGATTTTTATGGCAGTGAAACTATTCTGTATGAAACTATAATGGTAGATACATGTCATTAAACATTCGTCCAAACCCACAGAATGCACAACACCAAGAATGAACCCTCATGTCAATTATGAACTCTGAGTGATAATGATGTGTCAATGTAGGTTCATCAGTTGTAACCAATGTGCCATTCTGGTGTGGAATGTTTAAAGTGGGGGACATTGTGCATGTGCAGGGGCAGGAATATATGGGATCCCCAAACTTTCCATTCAATTTTGCTAAAATTACTCTAAAAATAATGTTTACTACTTTTTTAAAAAATAGAAAAATCACATCATTTAGTTAAAAATGTTTAAATAAATTAATGTAAACTTCAAAATAAATAAGTAAATAAAAAGAGTAGGCAAACTCAGTATATAACTACAGGTCAGAGAGCTGCCCCACAAACTGAAGTGTGGGAAAACCAGGAGACTGAGCTACACTGACCCCAGACCCATGGCTGGTTCCCTTCATGCCAGTGGCTGAAAGACTCCGCAGCTGACCTACCTGGCAAAACAGACACCACCACAACTCACCCCAAAGATCTGAAAGGGCCATGCGTGGGCCGGCCTCTCTCCTGAGTCACACAGGACGAATCACTCTGTGTAACAAACACTCTGGTTTACTGGCCTTTACTGCCACACCAAAGTCACGTGAAAACTGCTTTCAGGAATCAGGGTTAAGTTCCTAATTAACACAATGGCGTAATCCTTGGGGCTCAGCTAAGCCCTGACTCCAGGGCTATTCCAAATCACATAATCCACCCTCCTCCCCCATATCACCTCCTGGATTAAAATTTTTAAAGTTCTCAGCAGGAAGGGTGGTCAATGCTTACCACTTACAGGCAGAGAAGAAAACAGGTCAGTATATGGGCAGCTCAGCAGCAGAACTACCAATTTTTAGAGTGTGCTGACATTGTCCAGGTAGAATTGAGGAGGTAGATGCTGAAAGGCAGATACTCAAATGAGGCAGATTCTCCTAGGCATTTATCCAATTAATTTGAAAGCTTTTGTGCACATAAAAGCCTGCATATGAATCGCTATAGCAGCTTTATTCGTAATCATCAAAATCTGGAAATAAGATGTCCTTGAATAGGTAAGTGAAAAAACTGTGGTACATTCATATTATGGAATACTGTTCAGCAATAAAAAATGAGCTATTGGCTGGGCGCAGTGGATCACAACTGTAATCCCAGGCCAAGGCGGGTGGATCACCAGGTCAAGAAATCAAGACCATCTTGGCCAATGTGGTGAAACCCTGTCTCTACAAAAAATACAAAAAGTAGCTGGGCGTGGTAGCACGCGCCTGTAGTCCCAGCTACTTGGGAGGCTGAGGCAGGAGAATTGCTTGAACCCAGGAGGCAGAGGTTGCAGTGAGCCAAGATCACACCACTGCACTCCAGCCTGGCAACAGAGCGACACTCCATCTCAAAAAAAAAAAAAAAAGAGCTATTATGCCACAAAAAGATATGAATGAATCTTAAGTACATACTGCTAAGTGAAAGAAACCAGTCTGAAAAGGCTACATTTTCTATGATTCTAATTACATGGCATTCTAGAAAAAGCAAAAATTATAGGGATAGTAAATAGACCAGTGGTTGCCAGGGGTTTGGGGATAGGGTTTGGGAATTAAATAGATGAAGCACAGTGGACTATTTGGGGCAGTAAGATTATTCTGTATGATACTGTAATGTAAGTATAGGACATTAAGCATTTGTCAAAAACCCACAGAACTTTATAGCACAAGAGTAAACCTAAATGCATGCAAATATTTTTTTAAAAATCATTGAGTGGGAGGCCAAGGATCCCAGGATGGAATGTAAAATGTGACCCCCAAAAATCTAAATGTATTACAAATGTATGAAATAATCTCACTGAAAAAGTGAGACAGTAAGGTGCTAACAGAAGTTATCTTAGAAATCAGTGGAGTCTGTACAAACTAATGGCAAAAAGAACTGTACATAAGCACTGTACTAGAGCTGAAAAATTGTTTCCAATGGGGGTATGGGTTAACGATTCTGATACTACTGTATGCGTACACTGGAAGTGAACAATTAAGCAAATGGGTGGTGGTAGCTAGGTTTCTAACTGCTTGCGGGGGATATTACAGATAAGCAAGGGAGGAAGCTAGAATGATTTATGTAATATGGATCAGAATTGCAGACATCACTACAAACTCATGTTTGGCTTAATATAGATGGCTACATATAGAAATATTCATGGGTATTTGTATATTAAAGAGGTAGCATACACACGTATTTCATTGCTCTATCTGCTGAGAGGGCCTAGATGCAAACACATTCCAGCAGCAACTAACCGACCGCCCCCACCCCCACACCTCCGATCCTGCTATCTAACTCCATGCCTTCAACAAAAGGAGTCAGGGCTCTTTGCAGAAATGCTGGATTCAGGAAATACACCAGATGAGCCTGGAGTACTGTGTAGTGCCAGAAAGTTAAAACGTGCTCAAAACAACAAACAATGATGGGGCAAGGGGATACAAGAGCCAAATCAAACAGTTTTTAGCAGCCACATTAAAACAATTTGTGCAATGAAATAAAGAAGTACTTATAATACAAGGTATAAAACAAATATCCATGATTCTTTACTGATAAAAATAAATAAATGACTGAATAAAGCAATAAATGGGAGAGGACAGACAAATCTATGCAAAAGAATTCCAAATACTTGACATAACTGTTTTAACTGTTTTAACTCTTTTAACTGCCTTTAAGGAGGTAGAGCAAAACTTTCCACTCTGTAAGTGCATGTAAGTGCAGACCATGCATAAGGACTTTTTTTTCCCCCCCAAAAAGTACTGCATGGAAAGAAAAACAGTAACTTTACAAATACTATCTCAAGCCAGGTGATCAAGGTTAACATCAACAGTGATAAGTCATAATGATAGTATGTACCCTTCAAATTATATGATGAGAATGCCATCTTACCTCTCTGTCTTCCTCCCAAAAACATACTAACCATGAGGAAAACATCAAATTCCAGTTAAAGGAGATTCTACAAAATAGGCCTGACCAGTAATCTTCAAAATTGTGAAGATCACCAAAATTGTCAAGATCACCAAAAATCTGAAAAACAGTCACAGTCCAGGGGAGCCTAAGGAGGATAAGAACTAAATGTGGTCCCAGACAAGATCCTGGAACAGAAAATGAACACTAAGGGAAAACTAAGGAAATATGAACAAGTATGGATTTTAGTTAATAAGAATATATCAATATCAGTTCATTAATTCTAACAACTGTACCATACTAACATTAGATGCTGATAATAGGGGAAGTTGGGTGTTGGGTATGCAAGAACTCTCTGTACTGTCTTTGCAATAATTCTGTAAACCTAAAACTGTTTTATAATAGAAAGTTTTTTTATTTTTTATTTTATTATTATTACACTTTAAGTTTTAGGGTACATGTGCACAACGTGCAGGTTTGTTACATATGTATACATGTGCCATGTTGGTGTGCTGCACCCATTAACTCATCATTTAGCATTAGGTATATATCCTAATGCTATCCCTTCCCCCTCCCCCTACCCCACAACAGTACCCAATGTGTGATATTCCCCTTCCTGTGTCCATGTGATCTCATTGTTCAATTCCCACCTATAAGTGAGAACATGTGGTGTTTGGTTTTTTGTCGTTGCGATAGTTTGCTGAGAATGATGGTTTCCAGCTTCATCCATGTCCCTACAAAGGACATGAACTCATCATTTTTTATGGCTGCATAGTATTCCACGGTGTATATGTGCCACATTTTCTTAATCCAGTCTATCATTGTTGGACATTTGGGTTGGTTCCAAGTTTTTGCTATTGTGAATAGTGCCACAATAAACATACGTGTACATGTATCTTTATAGCAGCATGATTTATAATCCTTTGGGTATATACCCAGTAATGGGATGGCTGGGTCAAATGGTATTTCTAGTTCTAGATCCCTGAGGAATCACCACACCGACTTCCACAATGGTTGAACTAGTTTACAGTCCCACCAACAGTGTAAAAGTGTTCCTATTTCTCCACATCCTCTCCAGCACCTGTTGTTTCCTGACTGTTTAATGATCGCCATTCTAACTGGTGTGAGATGGTATCTCATTGTGGTTTTGATTTGCATTTCTCTGATGGCCAGTGAGCATTTTTTCGTGTGTCTTTTGGCTGCATAAATGTCTTCTTTTGAGAAGTGTCTGTTCATATCCTTCGCCCACTTGTTGATGGGGTTGTTAGTTTTTTTCTTGTAAATTTGTTTGAGTTCATTGTAGATTCTGGATATTAGCCCTTTGTCAGACGAGTAGGTTGCAAAAATTTTCTCCCATTCTGTAGGTTGCCTGTTCACTCTGATGGTATTTTCTTTTGCTGTGCAGAAGCTCTTTAGTTTAATTAGATCCCACTTGTCAATTTTGGCTTTTGTTGCCATTGCTTTTGGTGTTTTAGACATGAAGTCCTTGCCCATGCCTATGCCCTGAATGGTATTGCCTAGGTTTTCTTCTAGGGTTTTTATGGTTTTAGGTCTAACACGTAAGTCTTTAATCCATCTTGAATTAATTTTTGTATAAGGTGTAAGGAAGGGATCCAGTTTCAGCTTTCTACATATGGCTAGCCAGTTTTCCCAGCACCACTTATTAAATAGGGAATCCTATTTAATAAATGGAGGAGAGTGGAGGACAGCTGTGGTGGCTCACACCTATATTTCCAGCACTTTGGGAGGCTGAGGCAGGCAGATCACCTGAGCTCAGGACCAGCCTGGGCAACCTGGTGAAACCCCGTCAAAAATATTAGACGGGTGCAAAAGTAATTGCGCTTTTTGCCATTATTTTCAAAGGCAAAAATGCAATAACTTTTGCATCAACCTATACAAAAAATTAGCTGGGCATGGTAGCACCCACCTGTGGTCCTAGCTACTCAGGGGGCTGCAGTGTGCAGTGGGAGGATCACTTGAGCCTGGGAAGCAGAGGTTGCAATGAGCCAAGATTGCGCCACTACACTCCAGCCTGGGTGACAGACTGAGACCCCAACACAAAAAAAAAAAACCTCCTATTGAGCAAGGGTGAACTTGTGTTTGGTTAAGAATAACACTCAACTAGCAGGCAGAGAAGTTTGCTGCCTGAATAGCAGAATCTCAAGGCTCAGTCTCAACATCAGCATAGTTATTTAAATGATTCATATTTAAATGATTCATGACCATCCATTGGTTAATCTATGCAAAACCTTGAGATGAAAACAAACAAACAAACAAACAAAAGCAAACAACAACAACAAAAAACCTTTCCTCACCTGACAGAAGGGAAAGCACATACATATACCAAAGAGTTGGCTGGGTCACAGAAAATAGTGATATATGACAATAATCTCCAATGACCACCTGCTGACATTCCACTTAAACCACCCGCCTCATCAAGATTATTCCTGTAGGCCACTAGTTTGCGATGTTAAGTAATTTGGCAACACAGAGTCATGGCCATCTAGAGGGTTTCAATAGCAAAGCCATCATGTGGACTTGGGGCACACCCATTCACAGGCCCACATCCCCCACTCCAGACCGGGATAGCCATTCTCTTGTGTCAAGGGATGATATGCATATAGAAGAGTCTCTGTGACTGCCATTTCTCAAAATTCAGACAAAGCCAAGATGCTCATAATGTATGTTTCTACTGCTACAGCTACCCTACCACCCACAAAATGTGAAAATTTAAGATGTGTTCTTCTCCAGTATAGGCTCAACAAGTTTCCTCTTTAGTTGCCATTTACTGGTGGGTGCTTGGGTCTCCTCTTGTCCCTCTCCCCACAACCCGTCATGGGTTCATCTGAACTTGGACTTCTGGTTTGCTTTACAGAGAGGTCTTACTGGTGATGGGTAAAAGATAGTGGGTAGGCTGAGTAAGGCCTGGGGAAGTTTCTCCCACTGAGCAACTCAGCATCTTCCCATCTAATACCATCAAGCATCTCACTGGCTGAAGCCCCAACCTTGGGGCTGCTAAGTGGCTTTCTTGGGAATGACATCTTTCCATTTAACGGGTTAAGGTGGCTTCAGGAGGAAATATATGGCCTAAAAAGGGTGGTATGGGAGAATGTCCTCAGCTTTCCTTTATTGCACAGGGAGATTCCATGAAAGGAGAAAGGCTGGCACAGCTGGTTGTTCTATGGCCACGAGGAGAAGCATGACAAGAGAGAAGAGATGCCACTAGATGAAAAGAACTCTGCAGAGAAGAGTGGAGGCCCAAACTGGGAAGTTAGGTGAGAGGAGATGAGTTCAGAAAGAGAGGCTGGAGAGCCTGATGAAAGACCTTAATAAAGGGTGAGGGCCTAAGAGCTCACTTACAGGATCCTTAGTCCCCAAAGGCTCCAGGTTCAGGGGTGGGGATGGCTGAGACAAAGATTAGACAATGCAACTTTAGCAGGAGTGAAGACCAGTACAGAAGCAAAGCACAGGAAGAAGCCAGCCACTGAGGCAGGAAGAGATGGCTGAGAACTGGACCAAAGTGGAAGCAGTTGAGGCAGGGAGACATATGATCTAGGAGATGCAGGCAGAATACAAGACCATGATGAGCAGCCCCATGACACCAGGGTTACATAACCCTTTCCAATAACAGCAAGGGGAGAGAAAGTCATGTGCCATTCCTTATAAAGCAGGAAATTAAAGCAGAAAGAACAAACGACCTGAATTCTAGCCAGAACTGCTGCCCTGTGGGATCCAGAGCAAGCCACAACCTTTTCATGCCTCAGGTTCCTTCCCAGAAAAGGAGCATGAGGATCTTGATCTCTGCACCCTCCCGCTCCATCCCTCTGGGTAAAAGCCTTGAGTCACACTTGGAGTATTTGCAGCAACAATGCTGAGTGTGCTGGGATCCAAGTACAGTGACCAACAGCCCCTGTGTCTTCCCCAGCATGTTGGCATCCCAGAGGCCCTGGACCCCACCCCAAATCCAAAAGCATGAACCCCAAGCCTCCCTGCAGGATGAGCTCCACCCATTTAGCTGCCTGTCTCTTCTGTTCCTTGGTTTCTTTTCTTTTTTTTTTTTTTCTTGACGGAGTTTCACTCTTTGTTGCCCAGGTTAGAGTGCAATGGCACAATCTCAGCTCACTGCAACCTCCGCCTCCCTGGTTCAAGCGATTCTCCTGCCTCAGCCTCTTGAGTGTGGGACTACAGGTGCACACCACCATATCCGGCTAATTTTCGTATTTTTAGTTTTTGTATTTTTAGTCGAGACAGGGTTTCTCCATGTTGGTCAGGCTGTCTCGAACTTCTGACCTCAAGTGATTTACATGCCTCAGCCTCCCAAGGTGCTGGGATTACAGGCGTGAGCCACCGCGCCTGGCCTGTTCCTTGGTTTCTTAGCACTTCTCCTTTCTTTTCTTTTCCTACTGGCCCATTCTAATTTCCTCCTCTTCTTCCCTCTCCTTGTTTTTAAACTAACCTATTCCTGCTCCCCTATATCTCTTAACTTCAGTACAACTTTTCTTGATAGATATGTATTGAGCAAGTAGCTAATGAAAGAAGCTATGTGGCTTACTAGTTGAGAGCCTGGATTCAGAAGGCCCAGGTGGACCCCCAGCTCTGCTGCTTGCTACCTGGGTAGCCTTAGGCAAGTTACTCAGCCTAGATCTCAGTTACCTTATCTGTAAAATGGGGCTAATAACAGTACCTCCCTCCAAGGGCTTTTGTGAGGATCAACCAAGATGAATACATGTATAGTGCTTAGAATAGAACTGGCATGTAGTGAGCACTCAAGAATATCAATTATTACTACCCCAGGCACTGAGCTGTATCCTCTGGGGGACACATGTGACCAACACAAGGTCACTGCTCTCAGGTAGTGACTCTGTTGAATAAGAATAAACAACAATCATAAAAACAATTATAACATAAAGTGAGCTAAAATACCTGAAGAGAAATACAGAGAGGGTGTCTGAATTCAAAGGGGTGCACTATAGGTGAGAGCAATCAGGGAAGATTTCGTAGCAAAGGTTTTCATTTGAAATGGGCTTTGAAGAACTGAGACCATACAGGCAGGAAAGGGAGGGAGGAAATTCCAGAGAAAGTGAAAAACATAAAGGCAGAATGGCCAAGTGAATGGGAAGATTGTAAGAAATTCAGTGTGGCCAGAGAACTGGGTTTCTGCATGGCAATCATAGGAAATGAGTTGGACAGGCACAGTGAAGCCAGACTGGGAGGCCCCTGACCGCCCGCTGAGATTCCATATTTCATTCACAGGCAATGAGGAGCCACTGAAAGTTTTTGAATAGAGACATGATGGACCTCATGCTTTAGGAGCTGGTTCAAAGTGGCATGCTGGGTGGACAAGAGGAGCCCTCCAGCTCTACCAATGCACAGTCTCCTCTGTGAGGACAGATGGACACATGCCATGTGCATACAGTAGTACTGCATGCACACTGAGGAGAAACGCCTCTCCAGAGACAAGGGTACTGGATTCTTAAAGCAGCTGTCTGAGTGCCCAGCTAAGCAACTAAATGCAGGGGTGTGTGGGAATGCATTTCTTAAGTGAAAATCACAAATCAATATGATCTCTTTCAATAAACAATTCAGCTACTGACTCCTCATCAGCCACCCCCGGCAGGGTGCAGTTGTTAAATTTAAAGGCAGCCAAACTCTTACTTCAATTAAGTGTCATCCCTACTAAATGAAGACCAGATGTGCAAGCCAACAAAGAAATCTAATCAAGTTGGAAGAAAGGATTTCTGTAAAAGAGAAAACCAGGGGAAGGTGTGGGATTGGTCAGAAAACAGCAGATGCTGAAGAGAAAAGTCAAGCCAGGGCTCCAGATCAAATAGGGTCATTTGGCAAGGAAAGGCAGAGAGCTGCTGCAAAGCCCATGCACGGAGGGCGCTCATCTGGAAATGGAACTGTTAGGCAGTTAGAATCCCATCAATCTTTCAGAAATCCCCGCCAAGGGTGCAAGACTCTTTATTTTAACCTCAAAGTCCAATGCTTAGAAGATTTCCCAGCATGGCTCTCTGAGGGAGACGGAATCCTTGGATGTCTCCTCATGCCAGGCAGAGCCAACCCAACCCAAAGCTGGCCTGGTTTGGGTATTCAGGCCTGAACCAAGCCAGACTTCACTTCAATCCCTCACCACCTCAGCCCCTTAGGCCTCTTATTTAATAAGGAGCAGTGACTTACTATATTATCGAAATAACTTTTTGAGGCTTGAAGGCTCTCTTCTATGTACTATCTTTACCAGGACCTCATCTTAGTTTTTCAAAGGAGAAAGAAAGGGAGGAAGGAAAGAGGAAGGGAAGGAGGAAGAAAGAAAGAGAGCAAGGGAAAGAGAGGAAGAAAAGGGGAGAAGGAAAGAGAAACACACCCCCCTGCCCACAAGCCTCAGCACAATGACAGCTTGTGCATCAATTGCGCATGGATTTCTAGGCCTTTGCCCTTCCAAGTGAGCAGGCAACCCTTGCCAGGGACCCTACTGCCACATTCTCCCTCTGAGCAGCCTGACCCTGTTTATCAACTGTTTCCACAGCTGTAGCAGCTGATGTCACAAAGCCTGGCTGAGGACCAAAGAGAAACAGGTTCATTTGGAAGTTCGTATCTGAGCAGACTGGCTCAACCAGAAGTCCAGAAAAGTGTGGACCAGCTTCAACAGGACAGCACTAACACAGACTACTGCAGTCTCTGCACAGAGAGGCCTAAAGGAGAGGTCATAGCAGTACTCTGCAGGTAACACTCCATTTCCAACGAGCAGAGAATCCCAAAGGAGGTGATTTAGGGATGATCTCCATCAGCCCTAGAGAGGGATCGTCGTGGTCAGGAGACCCAGTTTTAGAGCCCGAATCCTGGCCATTCATTGCCTATGTGACCAGGTTACTGAGTCTCCTCTTCATAAAGTAATTATGAGGATTCAGTGAGTTGCTACAGGCAAAACGCTTAGAACAGCGCCTGTTATATAACAACTAACATCAATGTAGACTTGCTATTTTCACTGGTATTTTTTTTTTTTTTTTTTGACTAGCCACTTAAATTCTGATGTGTCTCATGTTTGGTTATTAGTGTCACCTAAAAGAAATAAAACCAGTTCCTTGTTGCTTTTTTCCATGAAATGGCTTTTAGATTCATACCTCTGAAAAACTGCAACAAGTCAAATTTTAAAATATTAACAAGTAACATATGCCCGGAGCAATTCAAACTGTCTCCCTTCCCAGCTCTCCTGGATCAGGATAAACAAAGACCCACTTGGGTCCACAAGTCACAAAATGAAGCCGCAGAGGATGGGATGATTGTCAACAACACCCAATATGAATGAGGACTATGTCTTAGCGGCTCGGGAGAGACCCCCTCAGATAGCAGGGCTGCCCCAAGGACGGCCTGAGCCTGATGAAGGGAAAGGAAAGGGGCAACTGACCTCCACAGGGAAATGGGCTGCACAGGCACCTCCCTCAGCCCCACAACCACCCTGGCACCAGGGCCAGGCGATTATGTTGAGGAAGTCCTGACCAAGCAAGGAGTCAAACCGGGGACTCCCCGGTCCAGAGCCCAGCTCTCTCCACTGTGGCCTCTAGAGGGGAGGAACCTGCCTTATCCTGGGCTCAGGCAGCTGAGGAGAGAGGCTGAGTAAAAAGGAAAAGACCATGAATGACTGTTCACTGTAGGAGAAAGGCTAGATGTACACTCCACCTATTTAATAAGCCCTCAGGTGATGAGAGGATTAACAGCTGCAAAGAATGCCAAATCCTCTCAGGATGGTTAGTGGTTAAGGAGACAGGTAAATTGCTAATATTACATGAACAAGGGTGATTCCAACTGGTTAGAAAGCAGGGTGAGCTCGTTGTGAAGAAGCGATTTGTCATTTCTACCATAAACCTTCGTGCGGTTAAATGCCTCTCCAGGGAGGCAGAGACTTAGTGCAGCAGGAGGAGAGAGTAAGGAACAGCAGCTGCCCCATTATTTTTTACATTCATTAAATGCAAAAGGGCTGGGTGGTGAACAGAATACCCAGAGGCAGCAGGGCTCTGCTCAGTAGTTTTCAACCTGGACCTGATGGATTCACCAGATTCAGCCACAGGGCACCCGCATTAGTAGGCGAGGAGCTTCCAGCCAGCAAAGGATCCTGACCAAAAGGGCTTGAGTTGCCAATTCTAGCTGCCTTCTGGGCCCAGTCACCATGCAACAAGGATGTGGAGAGGAGGTACAGGTGTCCACTGGGTATATACTATGGGCCAGGCACGGTGCTAAGGACGTGACACCCATTATTGCATTTACTTCTAACAGGGTTGACATTGTCCATTTTACAAAAGAATTGACAGTTGAGTAATTCACCCCTTTGCTGTCAAGATGAGTGTCAGAGTCCCTGCCTTCAAAAAGACAAATACACTGTGATGCATGCAGAAACAAAGGTCTCTCTAGAGTATAATGGTAACACAAAAGAAGAGAAAACTACTCTGCCGACATCAGGGAAAGCTTCTAGAAGGGATGAAAGCTCAAATAGGCTCTGGAAGATAAGCAGAAGTTGGGCTGAGGTTTGAAGAGACAGGCTTCAGCCGCAATGGGAAGGGAGTGCTTCCCAGGTAGAAGGAAGAGCAGGAATAGAAGTGGCCTCAACAGGACATACTCAGGGTACAAGGCACAGCGGACCTATAATATGCTGCTGTGGCCTCAGGTGCCAGGCAGAATGCCATGTGCCTTGCTCTGAGTTCAGACTCCAGCCTGGAATCACCACATGGTTTTAAGCAGGACAATGCCTACAGAATCATCCTTATACAGATGAGCCAGGCAGCAGTGTGGAGGATGGTGGGAGGGCACAGCCAAAGGCATGGTGGCAGTCTGGAGGGCACTGCAGCTGTCTATGAAACACAACAGTCTGGGGCTGCACTGGTAGGAAGGAATAGGGAGAGACACGATTGAAAAATATTTAAGAGGCACATCTGTAAGGGTGACCTAAGCCAGGGGTAGTGACAGAGAAGAAAGATGACCCTGAGGTTTCCAGCTTACATTCTTGAGTGGTCAAGATGTCTTTCCAAGAGATAAGGAAATATGAAAAACAAGTGCATGTTCTTTTTCAGGGCAAAAAGGAGAGACTGCAGAAATGATAACTTCAGTTTTTTGATATATTGAATTTAAGGTGCCTTTGGGATATCCAAATGGGAGTGTCACACAGAATATACAAGTCTCAACCTCCAAAAAGAGTTTCATAAAATCAAATAATGGCCTTATTTACATCTAGTGACATACACTGCCTGGCAGTGTTCCCAGACTAGAGAAAGGCACAATCAGGGACACAGACAATGCTGCCTGGACTGACATTTGGTTAAACAGGGACAGTCGGCATGTTCTTGTAGGATCTCTGAGCCAGACGTAAGCAGACTGGAGTCTTGCCTTGGTTCCATACCACAACCATACCACGTTCAAGCTTAGAAGTGAATCCTATATTCCCCACTTACCACCTCTGCGAACTATGGCAAGTTATTTAACCTCTTGGTACCTCAGTTTCCTCATCTGGACAATGGGATAATTATTACACCTACACCACACACAGTTGTTATAAGGATGAAGTAACAAATCTTGTTAAGTGCTTTGCGTGGAGCCTGACACAGTAACAGCACATAGTGCAGTCTGTACTCAATTCTGGTTAATGTTGATAAGAACAACAATGTAATTAGTTTGAGGAAGTCTTTTTTTTTTTTTGACAGAGTTTCGCTCTTGTTACCTAGGCTGGAGTGCAATGGTGCAATCTTGGCTCACCGCAACCCCTGCCTCCTGGGTTCAAGCAATTCTCCTGCCTCAGCCTCCTGAGTAGCTGGGATTACAGGCATGCGGCAACATGCCCAGCTAATTTTGTATTTTTAGTAGAGACAGGGTTTCTCCATGTTGGTCAGGCTGGTCTTGAACTCCCAACCTCAGGTGATCTGTTCGCCTTGGCCTCCCAAAGTGCTGGGATTACAGGTGTGAGCCACCACACTGGGCAAGGGAGTCATTTTCTTTATGTGACCCTTACCTGTAAAATAAGGATAACGCCTGCTTTTTATGGGATTATTGAAGACTAACATTAGATGACAGTGGATATGAAAATTCACTTAAACAACTAGAAAGTGCTTCATAACTGAGAAATCAGGGCCTTTCAGCAGGAATCAAAGAGGTTTGCCCTCCCAGCAGATCCGATCGTCAGTGTGTGCTGCCATGGCTTTCCATCCTTGTCCTATAATATGCTGCTTTTGGCTCCAAGAGGAAACTTGCCACACACCAGACCCTGTGTCATGTGCTGAAGTACCAAAAGGTCACAGAAGGGAATACTATTCAGCCATAAAAAGGAATAAACTTTTGATACATGCCACAGCATGGATGTACCTTAGAAACATTATGCTTAATGAAATAAGCCAGACACACAAGGACAAATATATGAGATTTCACTTATATGAGGTTTCTAGGCTAGGCAAATTCATAGAGATGGAACAGAGGTTACCAAGGGCTAGGGGAAAACAGAGCTATTGTTTAATGGGTACAGAGTTCATCTTAGGAAGGATGAAAAACATTGGGGTATACATAATGGTGATGGATACAAAGTATTGTGAATGTATTTAATGTCACTGAGTTGTACACTTACAAGTGATTAAAATGATAATTATGTTGTGTGTGTGCATATACATATGTGTGCCATAGAAGTCATCCAAACAAAGAGTAGATGCTCAATGCAACCTGTTGCCAACACCAAGAACATGAACCAAAGGGTCCCTAAAGGGTGGTTAGTGTAGTAGCGAGGAACTGACATTCTGCATATTGTCCTATTACAATGGATAAACACTGTTGGCTTCAGAGGACTCCCAAACATGAGGTGTGTCAGTGCAAGAAACTGTGGACTGAGCTGGGCAATATCAAATCCTCCCGTGGAAACTCAATAACATCATTTCTTACTCTTGAGCATAAATGACTGTAATAAAGCAAAGCACCTTATTTAAAAGATAGCATCTGTTTTGCTTTGACAACAACTCCTGGCTCTTACTAACTCTTCTCTGCTGACAGATAATGCATTCAGCAGTTCTGCCCCAGTTTAAAAATCATTCCCAAATCACTTCACTTCCAGAGCAGAACCAAACTCCTCCTACTGAGTGACTTTTCAGTCTGGTGCAGATTCAGGAAAAGATAAATGTATTTTCCATTATGTATTCAGTAGGTACTTAGCAAACCAGATTCTCCTGAGGTGTGAGTCCTGGGAATAAAATCCTAGAAATAATCTACCACTCCCTCAAGCTCCCAAGTCTCTATTCACACTAGCCTTCTTGCCATTTCTTGAACCTGCAAAGCCCATTCCTGCCCCCCAGGAATGGTGACCTGGGGCACTTGCTGACCTCTGTCTGGAACATTTCCTCCAGATACCCACACGGCTCACTCCTCTTTCCATTCACATCTCTAGAGACTCAAGCGTCATCAGAACCCAGAAGCCTTCCGCAACAGTCTGTGCAAAAGAGCACCCACCCCTGTAAACTCCATGCAGACAGGGACTTTGTTTTGTAGACTGCTGTATCCCCAGAGCCTCAAAAAGTATTGGCTCAAAAAGGGAAGTCAATTTATTTTTTCAAATGAGTGGGGAAAAAAATTAGGTCCTGCTGTCTAGGCACTGCTCTTTATATTGATGAGAATACCTTGCCCCCTAAGAAAGCATTGATTTGTTTCCTTTGACTGAGAAGAAGACAGTTCTAACCATTCCATCACACGCTGCTCAATCCCTATCAAGTGTTTTCTAAAATTTAATAAAGTCTGGGCCTCTTTTAAAGAAAAAAAAATTGGCAAAAACCCAGTGTTTAAATGAATAAATAATATGTGGTATAGCCATGCTATGGAATGTTACTCAGTAATAAAAAGAAATGAAGTACTGATACATGCCCCAATATGGATGAACCTTGAAAACATTACGCTAAATGAAAGAAGCCAAATACCAAAGGCCACATATTGTATGATGCCATTTAAAATGTCCAAAACAGGCAAATCCATAGAGACAGAATGTAGATTAGTAGTAGTCTGGGGCTAGGGGTGTTGGGGAATCAGGGATGATGGATTAGAGGTATAGAGTTTCTTTTTCGGGTTCACACCCCAAAAATGTTTGAAAATTGATTGTGGTGATGGTTATACAACATTAAGAATATACTAAAACTCACTGAATTGTATATTTAAATGGGAGAGTTATATGGTATGCGAATTATACCTCAAAAAGCTGTTACCCAAAGAAGCGTTCCAAATGATGTCTGTTACATCATTTAAATATGTAAAGCATAAAACTAGATATAAATTACTTACAGGGTTTACACAAATTTATAAATTAAACACAAATTATGTAACCAAAACAAATTAAGAATGTTAAAGTCAGAGAATACTTTGTCTTCGTAACTGAAATGATATCACTGCTCACAACAGGAATATACAGTGACTACCTGCCCCCAGTTCTCTTGGGTTTGGCAGAGGAATACACAGGGTGATACTCAGAAATTTGACAGCCAGGATGGTACAGTCCCAACAAATCAGAAAAGACATTGAGAGTTATCAGGACAAACACTAGCCATCAGCAACTGCAGAGGCTGCCTCAGGAACTATGGCTACATATCAGCCCCGCCTTCAGTACCATGCACCACGCACTAACTCCATTTTTCTGCTACTTTCGTCTCTCTATTCCAACGACCGCAAAAATCTTGATTCATAACTCATGACTGTGCAAAGTGCAGTCATGTGTCCTTCACCTTATTAGAATTCATTATATATAAAATTTTCTGTTATTTTTCTTCAGGGCATAACCCTTACAGAAGAACTATTTGATGGCAACACACGTAGAAACAAGCAGACAAACACAGCTGTGAATGATAAACTCGAATGACAGTGCTCAGGCAGACAATGGCCCTTCCAACAGTCCAGAACAGGCTTATTTTATCTTGTTGTCATTAGGATCAAATGAAAAACAAAATCTTAAAATTCTTATGGAGAACTCTCAGACACTTGAACATACATTCCTAAATTCCAAGAGAGCCACAGAATCCATTCTGAGAAACACTGATGTACTGACTGGTTAAAAATAATAATTGCCCTAGAGGCAACTGAATTCATGTATTTAATAATAATAGCTAACATTTAGCAGGTGCTTATGCGTGCTTGGCAGCCAACATATATGGTTTTCTGACCCCAATGCCCTGCTCCAATGCACAGTAATTAGAAAGGAATAACCAGCCTGGGCAACATAGGGAGACCCCATCTCTACAAATAATTTAAAAAATTAGCCAGGTGTGGTGGCACATGCCTGTAGTCCCAGCTACTAGGAGGGCCACCTGAACCTGGGACATTGAGGCTGTACTGATCCATGATCATGCCACCACACTCCAACATGGGTGACAGAGCAAGAGCCCATCTCAGGAAAAAAAAAAAAGAAAGGAGGCAAAGAACTATTATTTATGGTTCATAATCCACATGCTAGGCACTTCACTCAGTATGCTGCATGCATTCATGTATAACTGTAAAATACATGTGCCAAGAGGACATTATCCCAATTTTCCTGATGATTAAAGAACAACTGATAGATTAAGAAATGTGTTCAGTCATTTAGCTAGTAAACAGAAGAAACAGGATTTGAATTTAGTTCTTCCTGATCCCAATACTGGAGTACCCCAGTAGGGGGTGGAATCTCTCCAATCCCTGCTATGAGCCTAACACTCTAATCCCATTATGGTAGACAGACTCAAAGCCCCCCAAAGAGGTCCATGACCTAATCCCCAAAACCTATGAATGTGTTACCTTACATGACAAAGGGCACTTTGCAGGTGTGACCAAATTAAGGACCTTGAGAAGGGGAGATTATCCTGGATTACTGGGGAAGGAAGAATGAGGAGGGACCAATCTAATAACGAGGGACCTTATAACCAAAGGCGATGGAGGTGCAGGAGAGTCAGAGTCAGAGAAAGAGATGTGAAGACAGAAAGCAGGGGCCATAATTCAGGGACATAATTGCCAGCACTAAGGATGGAAAGGGGCCATGAGCCAAGGAATCTAGGGAGCCTCTGGAAGCTGGAAAAGCCAAGGAACAGATTCTCCTCTAGAACCTCCAGAAGGAACGCAGCCCTGCCAACTCCTTGATTTTAGCCCCATTTTGGACTCTGACCTCCAGAACTGTAAGTTTGTGTTAAGCCGCTAGGTTTGTATTATTAAATAATTTGTTACAGCAGCATAGGACATTAATAGAGCCATACTAACACAGTGAAACAGAGGTTTGTGTGACAACTTCAGCTGTTCTGAGGTAGGCTTGCCAACTCTGAACTTAGGATGAAAAGGAGAACAATGACAAAGGAGTAAATGGTGCTGAGGGGGGCCACTTAGGGAGAAAGTTATAAAAAGGGATAAAGCGACTCCTGGACAAAGCCTCCCAGAGGAGGTGAAATATGGATTTCAGGGCTGAATGCATGAGACCACGTGCCGAAGCGTACTGCTGGTGGGTAAGGAAACACAAGTGCAGACAGGCGGCACTCACAACTCCAGTCGCTGCCTCCATAAAGCCACCTGTCCACCAGTCCCTGGATGTTCTCCTAAGAGCATTTCAGTTACATTCTCCCAAGAGAGCATCCAAGGCCATTTTATATTTTTCTGTTTTTGTTTTTCTTGAGAGAATTTCTGGAAGAGTTGGCAATTCTGGAAGAGGGCTACAGGGAGAGGAGGGCTTGGCCATTTTCTGGTCACCGGTGCATTCTGTTCAAGGCCAAGACCAACACCACTCCAGAGTGCCACACTTGAGAAACCAAGTCACTGTTAAATAGGAAACTCTGACTCCACACTGGACCATTTAGAAGACCATTTGCAGTGGGGCCAAGTTTTTGCCCAGCCTACAGCCAGAGGAGCCACCACAGGAGACCAGATACCCCTGAGTGTCATCTGGCTACAGCGCATATCCCTCCCAGGTTTGGTCTGTATTGGCCGCCAGAGGCTGCACCACGTTTCGACTGCAGGGATCTATCCCCTGGTTTAAGAGCAAGAAATCAAGTCTCCAGCCACACGGACAGCACTGAAAGCCCCCAGTTCCCACAGCAACAGTGGGTTCCAAAGGTGAAGGGGTCAGGAGCCACCCAGTGACATGCTGGAGCTGGGCACTGCAGCCCAGCTCTCTCCACACCAGTATCCTTAAAAAAGCTATAGAACCCGTCAAGTCTGACTTGAGTGCAGCTGTCTTCCTTCCCCAGAACCCCCTTGGTGGAGCCTCCCCAGATTTCATGGGTTTAAGCTCAGGTGGTTATTAAGTAAGATTAATTTTCTCAGTCACTCAACAAATGTTTACTGAGCACAGATGGGCACCATGCCAAACATTGGGAATACAGTTGCTCTCAGTGCTACAAAAAAGAGGGGTGTGGTGCCACAGAACATGAGAGGACAAGATGACCTAGGTAGGAAAGGCCTCCCCAAGGAAGGGATGTTTGCACTGAAACCTGAAAAAAAGGCGCTAGCTATTAAAAGGGGCTAGATGAGGCAGCTCAGTATCTCTCAGGGTATTTATCTGCATTTATGAAATGCTTTGAAACCCAGAGGAAGGCATAAAAATGATACCAATGAATATAAATAGCACTTTATGGTTTATAAAATGTTTTTCCATGCTTCATCCCAGATTCAACAATAGCACTAGAGAGACAGAACAAGAAATTTCATGCTCTGCCTTTTATAAATGAGGAAACTGAGATTAACAGCAGTTACATGCCTCACCAAGGTTATGAAGTCAAGGAGAAGACTCAAGTCTGGCTCTCATTATTCCTCATTGAGAGCTCTTTTCACTACATAGTACTGCCTTCCCAGGAAAGCTAAAAAGTTAAATGACAGATTGGTGTCCATATTTACTAATGCAAATCATACCAAACATCTGGCTGCTGGACTCACCTATTCACACAGTTGGACTGACAGTGCAATGCCAGCAACCTGGTTTCAGCATTACCAGCCACCCTGCACCTTCAACCAGCAACCTCCAAGCAAGCGGCGCCAGTGTCAGACCAATCCCCAGCTCAAGGAGAACTTCCCTGAAAACTTTGTGAATTGTTCTAAGTTATACAGCTAAAAGAAAATAAAAATATGTTTCAATTTAAAAAGGAGCCATGTTCCCTCTTCTCTCACTTTCCCCTTCCTTTTCCAGCTGGCAACTTCTCAGACCTTTGGATCCTTGGTAAACAAAGAGCGAGCAGGACAACCATCCTGTAGTTCTGGGGACTGTCCCTTAAGCTTCCTTCTTGTCTGGGTCATTGTAGAGATCAGAGAGTAATATATGGAAAAACCTAATACCAAGGAGTTGGCACAGAGAGGGGGAAGTACCAGATCTGGAATCAGAGGCCTGCAGTTTGGTCTTGGTTCTAACACTTAGCTTCTACTCTCTGGTAAACAATAAACAAGGAAGATATGATAGTAATGCAAAATGATAGTCATTATGGAAAACAGTATGGAGGTTCTTCAAAAAAATTAAAAACGGGACTACCATACCCAGCGATCACATTTCTGGGTATATATCCCAAAAATTTCTAAGCAAGATCTCAAAAAGATATTTACATACCTATGTTCATTGCAGCACTATTCACAACAGCCAAGACGTAGAAGCAACCAAAATGTTCATAGTTAAATGAATGGATTGTTTTAATGTGGTATATACACACAATGGAATATTACGCAGCCTTAAAAAGGAAGGAAATCCTGTCACATACTGCAACATGGATGAACCTTGATGACATTATGCTAAGCGAAATAAGCCAGTCAAAAAAGGACAAATACTATATGATTTCATTCATATGAAGTAGTCAAAATCACAGAAACAGAGAGTAGAAAGGTAGTTCCCAAGGGCTGGCAAGAGGGGGAAGGGGAATTGTGTTTAATGGGTATAGAGTGCCCATTTTGCAAGATGAAAAAGTTCTAGAGATCTGTGACACAACAGTGTGAATATACTTAACACTGCTGAACTTCACACTTAAAAATAGTTAAATTTAATGTTACACATTTACCACCATAAAAAATACTGAAAGCACATTAAAAAGGAAAAAAAGCAAAATACGCTCAAGACAGATAACATAAATTCAGAAAGACCATCAAGAGGGTGAGAGACCAAATGAGAAATAGAGAGAGGGAAGAGGAAAGCACCAGTGAAAAACAAAGTCCAGATATTTAGCTCAGAGTCCTCTCTGGGGTAAGGAATAGGAGTGCACACATCAGCTAGAGCCCCAGCTCAAAGAATGAATGGGGCACATCACACAGATCCCTTCACTCTGAATGCTTCTCTCTCTGGGAAACAGATGATCTTCACTGCCCATCAACTGTCCCTTTAGTGCTCTAGACAGGATCAGGGAGGTTGACATCTCACACACATGTGATCCTTATCATAACTGCTGTTTTCCAAGGTCTACCCACTGCTCCAGCCAAGCTGTAAGGCCTGTGTCTTCTGAACCCATCAGAACACCCAGCAACCAAAAGCCTGCCCAATGTTAGCCTGGCACCGTTCTACATAAAAGGACAAAGTCAAGAATAGTCCTTTACACAGAAATCCCATGCCCTAGTTCTTGACAGCTGTAATTACAGCCAACACAGCTTTTAAAAGGGAAAGAAGAAAAGAAAATAGCAGCCTGGACCTAGCAGTGAATTGAGGGGTTTAGGGTAAAACACATACCACGGCACTTGCTATTAATGGTGGCCAGTCTAAACAAGAGACTGGACAGCCAGACCAAACAGCTTTCTGGCCAATTAATTGCTCCCTCTAATTTAATGAGCTGCTCATTAAGCACTGGAAGCAGCACATAGGAAGGGAGCCACAGGAAGAGGCACATGTGCCATAAGGGCT
Organism: Pan troglodytes; assembly: GCF_028858775.2. Taxonomy (NCBI): domain Eukaryota; kingdom Metazoa; phylum Chordata; class Mammalia; order Primates; family Hominidae; genus Pan; species Pan troglodytes. Next base: position 86,965,143 of record NC_072398.2, read on the forward strand.
GGCAGATGATGAGGGAAAAGGAGACTGGGGTCACATTCCAACCCCAGATGCCTCCAGATCCCACAACCAGCCAGCCCCATACCATGCCTCGGCCTTCCCTTGCTTCCAGGTGATGTTTTCCTGTACCTCTGTTTGTTCCATGAAGTTGTATCTCTGCCACTGGCTCTCTTACTGGGGAGGTCCCATGTCCCAGTTCTTTGGTTCCTCAGCTGGGGTAATGACTCATATTAGGGTCACAAAGAGCCTTCAGCAGGATTACAAATGGGCCAGCACAGTCCTGAATATGAATCCCAACTCTTCCTACTAACAGCAACTTGACCTAGAATTATTGAATCCACCCAAGGTTCTATTTCCTCATCTATAAAATGTAATAATAACATCTTCATCTAGAGTAGTTGTAAATAATAAATAAAATAATAAAATATTATTTCAATATTAAAAAGCCTAACAAAGCACCTGGCACATAAGTAGCTATTCCTAATAGTAGCTACTATTAACAGAGATATCACTTTCATAATGATAGTGATATTACTGACAACATATTCCCTATCTCTTCATCAAAAGTGAATTAAAAAGGGACTTTTTTTGGTTGAAACCCCAAGGACAGGCCAGCTGCAGGTCCAGTCCTTATCACAGCAGCAACCACAACTGTGGTGAAAGTAGCAGCCCATCCTAACAACTGTAACACCTCCAGATGTTCCCCAGCCGAGGCCTCTGTGCTTTCTATCTGAGCTAGAAGGTGAAAGAAAAGAAGAGGCCTGGAAACACTCGAAAGTTACATGTTCTCATGAGACTGAGAGAAGAAATGCATTCAGGCCACATGCCTGCCCCTTCCCAGACCTGCGAGACCCCTCACCCTACCCCTCTGAGCCTCAGTTTAATCTAGAAAATGAGGGTAACTGGTTCCCCACTTCACAGCCTGCTGTGAATGTTGAATGAAACAACTCAAGTGAAAGTGCTTTGAAGCTACTTCTTACTGTGTCCATGAAAAACAGTACTGTTGTATTTAATAGCAGTCTCAATAAATTTAATTTAACAATAAAAAAATGCTGAAATACTGGGAAGATCAAGGCAATGAAAAGATTTTATTAGGCTGATGAACTGCTCAGAGAAACAGCCCCAAGCATGCAAATTTTCTTCCCAACGTTGCTGTCATTGAACTCAAGTTTCTCTTGACCAGAGGAAGGATTGGCTGAAAGTAAAATTAACAAAGCAAAATGAAGCTACAGCATCACCTACATGTTTTTCCATTTAGGTGAGTAGATTATTCTACAGAACAATTATTCTAAAGAACAAACCAGGCTGCATCCAGGGATGACCAATCATGCCATCTCTAATGCCAATTATCTCTTTAAAAAAACACTTAAAATCCATTTCACCAATCCCAAACCTACCTTTGAAATGCACAAGTACAAGGTAATTTATTCTGTTCCAGTGCAGAGCACATGGACAAATTCCTTCACAGCTATCAGAAGAGAATTTGATTCTTGTTCAGTCTCAGCTTCATGTACCACAGAGTCAGAAAGCAACAAGTTCACAGACTGAACCATGTATACCAACGAGAATGTATACTGAACTTTCCGAAAGTAGACAAAATGGCAGAAGAAAATGCACTTACACTCCCGGAGCCTACAGCATCCAACCAATAAAATTTTGTTAAAATCTCACATTTACTCTTAAAAGTCCAAGTAAATCTTATATTCTATACCTCTCTCTCTCTCTATATATATATATATGTATATATGTATGTATATAGGCTCTATATAGATATATGAGCTCTCTCTATATATAAGCTCTCTCTCTCTCTATATATATATATATACATACCTATATATATATATGTATAAAGGCTTCACACTGTGTATGGACTCAATCCCAAACTCCTTCAGACTGAAGTTCAAACCATTTTGTTAACTAGCTCAACCCTCCCCATATAACACATCGCTTACCCACCCTCGAATGCCCTAATCAAGCCAATTTCTTTGTCCTCCCTTATCCAGGCAACAGTTCATCACTATACTATATCTTTGCTAATGTTATTTTTCCTATTTAGAGTACTTATTCCACTCCCATTCTATTCAAGAGCCACCGTTTCTAATAAAAGCTTCCATTATAAACATTATACAGGCTCATGCCTATAATCCTAACACTTTGGGAGGCCGAGGTGGGTGGATTGCCTGAGTTCTGCAGTTCGAGACCAGCCTGGGCAACACGGTGAAACCCCATCTTTTTGAGTCAATTACCAGATCATTACTAAACCTTTTCCCTAAAATCTTTGAATAAAAAAGAGACATCAGTCCCTGGCCAGTCACCACACATCATCAAGGTAACATGTATCTCAGTTTGAGGAGCTACAGGTCACAAGAGAGGGAAGATGGTACCACTCCAGCCATCACATCCATTTTAACATTGGCCTTTCATCAAGATCAAATGTTCAATTCAGAACAGCTACCTAGAGGGTACAGAGAGGAGGAGTTTGGGTTTGCAAGGGGTGTAGCCATCCATTTTGGCCCCTCCAGCCCTACCTAGAAGGGCCAGCAGCTAAGGCACTTGACTCCCCGCTCCACACAGTCCACCTCTGGCCACTCACCCGTATCCGGCGCATGGCAGCCACGATCTCCACCCTGCTGTTGGGCCTTGGCACGTCCAGGCTTCCTACGTACTGTGGGGGAGAAGCAAACACTCATTGAGAGGAGGGGTAGCAAGTGTCCCTAATCCCAGAAAGTTCCAAAGGGTAAAGGACTAGCTCATCTGCCCATTTTACAGATGAAGAAATTAAGAGCCAGCAGGGTGTTTTGTTTTGAGTCTGTTTCTAACTTTATAAAAAGCAAGTTAACCAGAAATTACTGCTTCCTTTTTTCATCTTGCTCTTAACCAGAGATCTGGTAGAGCACTGTGTCTAACCAAGCAGCCTTTCAAGCCAGAAAGCCTTGAGTGTGAAGACTCTTCCACCACTACTTTATGGCAAGGCAATTCACTTTTTTTGTCTCAATTTCCTCAACTGTAAAATTGGCTCTCAGTAAAGATCAAACAGAATAAAATGTCCTACACAAAAGTGATTGGCAAATATTAGTGCTCTCAAAAAAAAAAAAAAAAAGAATATATACCTTTTTTAACTAATGGAATTTCACTGATTGAGCCCTAGATTTTTTAGATACCTGACACATTTGATTAAGTTCCCGACTAGAGGAAAGAAATGAATTAATTTATTTAAAATTTTTTGAAGATGAATGCTTAATATGAGTACTTTCTTACTGTAAGCTATTCAAATAATGCAGAAATATGCAGCACAAAAGAATAAAGTCCCCACTGTAACAGTTGATGTACATCTCTCTTTGTGTACTGATGGGTATATATTCACAGACAGGAGGGAATTTGTTTTATGTAAAGGTTCATATTACTCACATTGTTCTGCAACTTGGTTTTTTGACTTTAAATACAACTAGGGCATCTCTCTATGCCAATGAATACAGGACTACTACATTACATATAATGGCTCCCCTACTGATGGACATGCTACGACACTACTACAAATTATACTTTTCATCTAGCCAAGTTTGAGCCCATCCAAGTAGCTCTAGAAGTAAGATTGCTGGATTCCTAGAAGTAAGATTGCTGGATCAAAAGTATAATCTTGGCTGCGCACTGTGGCTCATGCCTGTAATTCTGGTTCTTTGGGAGGCTGAGGCAAGGAGACCACTTGAGGTCAGGAGTTCGAGACCAGCCTGGCCAACATGATGAAACCTCATCTCTATTAAAAACACAAAAATTAGCTGGGTGTGGTGGCACAGGCCTGTAATTCCAGCTACTCGGGAGGCTGAGGCACGAGAATTGCTTGAACCCAGGAGGCGGAGGTTGCACTGAGCTGAGATCGTGCCATGGCACTCTAGCCCAGGTGATGGACTGAGGCTCTGTTTCAAAAAGTAAAAATTAAAAAGGTATAATCTCTAGATATCATTGCTTATAAGAATGAAACAAGAAAATAGGACAACCCAACACTGATTCATTGATTAAGCATCTATGACATGAGCGCCTTCATATACACCATCCCATTACACACTGATTCATTGGGACTTGCCTTTCCTTATTATACATAAATTACATAAAACAGCCCAAGGGATATACTAGAAATTAAGAGCCCAGAATAACTTAAAAGTCTACCCAAGCAAAGATTCCATTAAGAGTGAAGATAAGACTGCGACATCTGTGCGGGAAAGGGATGTCCTGTAGTTACGGGAAAAGCAAGTTTTTCCCGAAATTTGGAGCTGAGGCCTGACCCCAGTGAGGAGGGTTTCAAAAACTAAATACCACAAAGGGATTTCCCCTAGTATTGATCAACAGTTTGTGCTAATACACTGAAGAACACAGCTGGCAAGCAGTGAGCACATTGCAGTTTGGCCCCAAGGGGACAGCCCCACCACGGCCCATGGGGAGCAACACAGCTATTGAAGAACCTTGCAACTTGCTGAGGTAAATAAAACCACTTAGATCTGATAGCGTGGCCAGATTTAACTGTGGTTACATTTTTCCTTCTGAGCTCTGCTGAGGCGGTGCAGTCTGTCAACAAGACAGCGACCCAGAGCTAGGGATGACGTAAGGCCCAGATTCGTGATTGCCCAACTTCACAGGCCCTCCAGCTGGGGGCAGTTTCCATGCCCCCTCTCCTTGACACTGCACAGCTGATGGCTCCTGCCCTGAATGCCGTGCAGTCAGGAACACACAGGCCTTGAGGGGCTCATGTTCCCTCAGCCATCACATGAGAGCTAGGGCCACAGGACCGAGAAAGGTCACCCATCACAGGGAGCCTGGGGGACTGTATGGTCCTCCCACTGGATCCCTGCAGACCAGGAAAGTGTCTGCTGCCCAGTGAGACCCACCATTGGGCCTGAACACAAATACCCAGATGGGACCCATCCCTATCCTGCTACCATGACCCTGGCCCATTTCTACCTCTTCTGGAAGAGGCACTGCTGGACTGAGAAAGCCAAAGGAAACATAGGATGCAGGGAGGACAGGTGGACAGAAGAGGCAGCTTCGAGTTTTGGACAAGGCTTCCTAACAAGGGGCTCACATTAAGACATCTACCATCTTCACCCCACAAGTAACTCCTTCACTACATCAGCCACTACCCCAGCTGGTATGTGTGCATACATGTACCACACACCTTCACACACAGTCATGGTGTGCATGTACATGCACACCTCACATGCCACACACTTGCCTCACCCCACACCCCTACTAACACATCACACTCACACCACACACTCACTTGCTCTTCCTCCTTCCTTCCTTCTCATTCATGCAAAGAAAATCACTAATCTAAATACCTAGAAATTAGCTTAACCAAAGAAGTGAAAGATCTCTACAATAAAAACTACAAAACATTAATGAAAGAAATTGAAGAGGACACAAAATAATGGAAAGATAACCCATGTTCATGGATTGGAAGAATCACTATTGTTAAAGTGTCTGTACTATACAATCCCTATCAAAATACCAATGACATCCTCCACAAAAATAGAAAAAACAATCCTAAAATTTATATGGAGCCATAAAAGACCCAGAATAGCTAAAGTTATCCTGAGCAAAAAGAAAACAGCTGAAGGAATCACATTACCTGACTTCAAATTAGGCTATAGAACAAAACATGTAACCAGGTACATGCTACAGAACATGTACATGTACATGCTACAGAACATGTAACCAAAACAGCATGGTACTGGCATAAAAACAGACACATAGACCAATGGAACAGAATGGGGAACCCGGAAACAAATCCATACATCTACTGTGAATTCATTTTTAACAAAGATGCCAAGAACATACATTGGGGAAAGAATAGTCTCTTCAATAAATGGTGCTGGGAAAACTGGATATCCATATGTAGAAGAATAAAACTGGACTCCTATCTCTCACCATATACAAAAATCAAAACAAAATGAACTAAAGACTTAAAACTAAGACCTCACACTATGAAACTGTTAAAAGAAAACATTGGGGAAACTCTCCAGGACATTGGACTGGGCAAAGATTTCTTGAGTAATACCCCATGAGCACAGGCAACCAAAGCAAAAATAGACAAATGGGATCACATCAAGTTGAAAAAGTTTCTGCACAGCAAAGGAAACAATCAACAAAGTGAAGAGACAATCCACAGGATGGGAGAAAAAATCTGCAAACTTCCTATCTGACAAGGGATTAATAACCAGAATATATAAGAAGCCCAAACAACTCTGTAGGAAAAAAATCTAATAATCTGATTTAAATATGGGTGAAAGATCTGACTAGACATTTCTCAAAAGAAAACACACAAATGGGAAACAGGTACATAAAAAGGTGCTCAACATCATTATCAGAGAAATGCAAATCAAAACTACAATGAGATATCTTTCACCCCAGTTAAAATGACTTTTATCCAAAAGACAGGCAATAATAAATGCTGGCAAGGATGTGGAGAAAAAAGAACCCTCGTATACTATCAATGGGAATGTAAATTAGTACAACCACTATGGAGAACAGTTTGGAGGTTCCTCAAAAAACTAAAACTAGAACTACAACATGATCCAACAATCCCATTGCTAGGATACCCAAAAGAAAGGAAATCAGTATATTGGTGAGATATCTGCACTCCCAGATTATTGCAGCACTATTCACAATAGCCAAGATTTAGAAGCAGCCTAAGTGTCCCTCAAAAGACAAATGGATAAAGAAAATGCAGTAAAATGGAATACTACTCAGCCATGAAAAAGAATGAGATCCTGTCATTTGCAATAACACAGATAAAAATGGAGGTTAGTGAAATAAGCCAGGCACAGAAAGACAAACTTCACATGTTTTCACTTATTTGTGGGAGCTAAAAGTTAAAACAATTCAGCTCATGGAAAGAGAGAGTAGAACAATGGTTACCAGTAGGTGGGAAGGGTAGTTGCCGCAGGGAGGGAAGGATGGTTAATGAGTACAAAAATATAATTAGGTAAAATGAGTAAGATCTAGTATTTGATACCACAATAGGGTGACTATAGTCAACAATAACTTGTTGTACATTTAAAAATAACAGAAAGAATGTAATTGGATTATCTGTAAAACAAAGAAAGGATATATGCTTAAGGTGATGGATACCCCATTTACCCTGATGTGATTATTATGCATTGCATGCCGGTATCAAAATATCTCATGTGCCCCCATAAACCTATACACCTATTATGTACCCACAAAAATTGAAAATAAATTTTTTAAAATAAAATAAATTACAAACAAGAATCACTAATCTGCCTTTTTGAGAATGTGTCTGGAATAAATAACCTGTTTTCGCTATAGCTGCACCTTAGGGTCATCCAGAGAGATTAAAACGATATACAAAGCAGGATTCAGGTCTGCATCTCCTAGACAAAAGCTAAACATCCACTCTAATAACATGAATCAAGAGCAGAACTACAATGCCAAGGAAGCAAAGGGTCAGAAAGTCTACTGCACAGGGCAAAACCAGAGGGTGTGGTATGTGAATACTTTCTTTACACATATGACACCACAACAAAGAGTACCTTGATAACTAATCATTACCACCTCCACAACTAACTTCTGTCTGTCCCTGAGTCTTCATCTTGAGCAAAGTGTAAGACACCATCTAAGACCAGACATACTTGCTGGAGGGTGGCCCTTCTAACTGCTCAACTTCAAGCAATTCTGCAGTAAACTGAACTCAGGCAGCACCCTCCCACTCTTGACTGGAAGGTTAGTTCAGCAGGTAGGTGAAGTTCAGGCCTAGGAGCCAACAACCTTCAGATATCCGGGCTCTGTCAATTCCTACAGGGGTCAGGCAAAACCAATTCCCTGCCTTCAGTCAAAGACTGATACACTGGTGGCAGTTGATCACTTTGAAACAGCACTCCTTTTATCTGCCTCTCCTGCAGGATGCAGGCTCCCACACGTTCCTAGGGCAATGGAGCTAGGTTGGCCTGATGCCTGGGAATTGGAGGAATATATTTCAAAATGGAAACTCATCCTTTTTCCCCTCCTTCTCCCATGTCATGTTCCTCCTCTAGCCTTCCTCATCCTGATTAGCAGCCCCCAGGAAATCCACCAGTTTTTCAAGCATGAAACTTGAGAGTCATCCCTGAACGTGCTTCTCCCTTACCCAACACAGCTAATCAGTGATCAGGACCTCCCAATTCTCACCCCTCTACCTCTCTGTCTACACTGCCATTACCTGATCCCAGAAAATCTTCCTCTCTCACTTTGTCTATACAATGGCCTCCTTACTGGTTTCTCCACTACCCACATGGCCCTCTGCAAACCATTCTCCATGAAGCTGCCAGAGTGATCTCTTTACAAAGCAAATTGGGTCATCTTATTCCCTTCTTTAAGAACCTCCCACACTTGCTTCCATTTGCTCAAAGATGGCAATCAAAATCCTCAGCATGGCCTACATAGCCACATGGTCCAGCTTCATCTCACACCGGTGGTCTTGCCAATTACTCAGAAATTCCTCAATCACACCATATCTTCTCACATTCAAGGGCATCTACACATGTTCCTCCCTGTGCACAGAACACTCTTCTACCCACTCGTCCCCTAATCTTCCAACATTCGTGATCCTGTAGATTTCTGCTTAATCTCTGCTTCCCCTTTGTTTACCCCCAGGGTAGGTGAGATACCCTTAGAGAGGACTCCCATACCTCCATGCAATTCTCCTGTCTAGAACACACAGCTAAAACATGCTTTAGTCATCACTAGCTGACCGTGCCTCCCACAGGTCCAGGTACACAGGAGATGCTCAAAATACATTTGACTGAGTGGAATCCTCCAAAAATGAACACAGATTCACCCCAAGTGCCCATGGGAGAATCTCCCCTCTGAGGAGCATCCTGAGTCCTGGATTCTGCCTGGTGTTCCGGCATCTGAGGCATCAGCCTGCTCCTTCCAGCCCTCCATTACACTCTGTATAGTCCCACAGCAAAACTTACTTGACTTTTATCCAGGTACTTCAATTGGACCTAAGCCAGATGCTTTTACAGTAGCACATGCAATTCCTGGTTTACCGAGAGGGGTGGTATGTTAAACCTTCCTGCTGGTGGATTTTTAATCACCTAGCCTTCTGTAAGACTTCTGTAGCATTCCTGCATCCCCCCCTTCCAGGAATCCCTGCTGTGAGACATCAAACAGGGCCTCTATTCAGAACATTGACCACTGAGCTTAAGGGGAAATAAGGCAAAGGAGTTTAAAAATACCAGGGCCTACTTCTTTTTCATTAACATCTAGAAAGGAAAAAACTATACAGAAGATGCAAACTGTATAGGTAATCAAGATATGGGATTATCTGTATCTGTTCTATCTTATCTTCCAGATAAGCAGGAGCTAACTGCAAATAAAGTTAACTGAAAGACTTCAAATTTTTTTATAAGTTTCTGGACAACCTCAGCCTCAGTACTAAGTTAATATTTCATAAAGTGCTTTCACTTTCTGGCTTCCACCCTATTTTCTGGAGATTAACTTCTGAAGACACCAATCAACTCTACTGTTGTGGCCCCTGGTACACGAATCATAATGTGAAAAGCAGCAAGACAGAAAGCTCGAAACATTCACCAATGTAATTGCCATCCATAGACTTGTTAGACTTTCTGCCATCACCATCACCTTCTTCTGGAAACTCCTTTTATTCACAAGGTTTATGTCAGGTGCTTCCAGAGACAAGGGAAAAATGTATTTATCTTTTTTTTTTTTTTTTTTTGAGACGGAGTCTCGCTCTGTCGCCCAGGCTGGAGTGCAGTGGCGCGATCTCAGAGGCTCACTGCAACCTCTGCCTCCTGGGTTCACTCCATTCTCCTGCCTCAGCCTCCAGAGTAGCTGGGACTACAGGCGCCCACCACCCCGCCTGGCTAATTTTTTGTATTTTTCATAGAGACAGGGTTTCACCATGTTAGCCAGGATGGTCTCAATCTCCTGACCTCGTGATCCGCCTGCCTCAGCCTCCCAAAGTGCTAGGATTACAGGCATGAGCCACGGCACCCGGCCTTGTATTTATCAATCAAAAATAAATGCATCAGATTATTCTGCTTCTGATAAAGTTGGAGTAGCTAGTATCAGACTAAGCCTCCCACAAGTAACAAATAGGAACTCTGAACAAGATAGAAAAAATAGCTCTGCATAGAACGCAGGACACAAAAAGTGAACCACAATATAAACTGTGAATGTTAGTTCATAATAATGTATCAATATTGGCTTATCAATTGTAACTAATGTACTATACTAATGTAAGATGTTAATAATAAGGAAATTGGGAAGGAAGGGAATATATGAGAACTCTGGCCTTGCCTCTCAATTTTTCTCTTAACCTAAAACTTCTCTAAAAAATAAAGTCTATTGTTTAAGATAATAATAGTAACTTTGAAAGCCCTGGAAAGAGACAAAAAACAGGCAGAGATTATGGGAAGTCAAGCTTTGAAAGAAGGGAACTGCTCTTGGTGAGGCTTGGGTGTGGGGCATCTCGTCTGGCAGCACAACCCCACAGGCACAGTGCAGGCTGGCTGGAGCTCAGGCAGAAAAGCTCACTCTGACACCCTGGGGAGTTGGATACCAGAGACGGGACAGCCAGAGGAGCTTAAAAGAGAGGGCAGGCAGGAGGGAGTCACAGAGGGGAAGCCTACAAAATCGTGTGTAATCCCCAGCCAGGTCTTCAGGACCCCAACTGTGCATGTGCTCAGGAAACTCCAAGGAAGCCAGCAGAAGGGGACAGTTGGAAAAACAAGAAAATCAAGTGGAGATTTTAACTGCTCCCCACCTCAGAGGAGGCAGATTTAGGATTTATGACCAGCCAAGTTAACTATCATTAAGAACAAGAAAACATGCTTCAGAAGAGGCTAGCAGAATCTTCTGCTATGGGTCTGTATAAGCCCCACTGACTAGCTAGCGCAGGCAAGGCCACAGGAAAGGACAGGGCCCCCAGAAATAGGCATAACGTAAAGGTCCCTGCCTCTGCTGCACTCCCAGCTCTCATCTCCTCTCTGAAGCTGCTCAGTTCTACAGCCTCAGCACACAGGATACAACATGTGAGTTTCAGGGGTAACTCCCTTCTTTTACAGAGGACAGTGAGGCCCAAAGCAGTTAGCAGATGGCAGAGAAGGGGCTCAGTCTCCCTCAAGCTCCTGGCTTCTAGTCTAGGACCCCTGCATTCTTCCAAACTCTTTCCCTTGGGGGTCCCAAATGCAGTCTGGTCTCCCTGTCTACCTCCTCATATCCCGCTGGTCTCCTGGTCATACTGTGTCCTCTCTCCAAAACACACACAAGCAGAAAGAAATCTGATACCCTGGTCGTGCCTAGAAACCCCCAGCTGAGATTGCCCATCTGAGTTAGTCCCTGAACCTATCCTCTGTACTGATAGCTTCCAGAAACAGAGAACCAAAGGAGCTTTCCAAAGGACTGTCCAAAGGGAAAGCCCTTCCCTGCCTGCAGAAACTGCTCTTGTGCACAGCTGAGCGTCCTGCTGAGCGGGATTATGAATGTGACCAGGGTGAAAGTTCTCGCCTCATTTAGCTTGGAACAAAGCAGCATTAACTGCAGCAGCAGGAGCGGCCCCAGATTCCGGGGCACACACTCAGCCAGTGACCTCCTACTAAATACTCTGGGGGAGGGGAGGACAAAGAGAAAAGTTGCGTCAGGGTATCCCACTCCCCACTTGTGAGGCTTGCTCGGGGCTCTCCAGGTGCTAGGGTGTAAGGGACGTGGGGATAGGGACTCAAAGCGCCCATGTGGACATTTAGCAGCATCCTTGCTCTCAACTGCAATCAAGAGAGAAGCCTCAGTGCCAACCCCCCCACCCACCCCTCACATACACCAGAAAAGCTTCCAAAATGCTTGAAATGCAGCTGCACACCACGTCTTCATTTATTTGTAGTCTAAGAGGAATGAGGCACTTATATTTCTTCCTCTCTCTCCCAGCCCATCTGAAAAAGGAAGCACTATTTGAAGGCCATCTGATGCAACTGTGTCACTATTGATCAGTAGCTCAGCAGGGGCCGATGAATGTGCCGGAGATCACAGCAGAATCCTTCCTGCTCCTCAACATTAAGGGGCTGGGTGCAAAATGATTGCGATGACTTGTCTTTATGCTAATGCCATGCAATTCTCTAAAAGGGACAGAGGGTAAGACAGAACGATCCAACCAGCGTGCCCATGGGGAGGCTGTGTCTTTCAGTTCTTTTAGTCTCCATTAGCAAAAGCTTAGATGGGTTGGCCTGATTATTTCTATTATGAGGATCTGAGGGGTACAGCAAAGAGGAGAGAAAAAAAGCAGGAAGACAGAGAAACTGTTCTGGCCTTTCAACTATCAGCTCCTGAATAAAAGCTTCAGCTTGGTGATTAAAATCTCTGGCTCGTGTCACAGAGGCAGGTGTGAGGCAGAGGCCGGGCTGTACCCTGGGCCAGCAGTACTTTCTGCCAAGCCTACCTGGGATGCTGACTTGGCCAGCAGGTTATTTTCTCCTAGGGAAAAGAAAAGAAAAGAAAAGAAAGTTCAACACATGGTGTGAGGCAAAGGGATACACTAACAAAGGCTGTATGATCATTAAAATCATCACCTGTATCAGGTAAACCAGGAATGGATAGGTGAACAAAGAACACCAGAAAACCAATAAGGAAGTCAGATCCAATGACAGAGTTTAAGTGACCTCAAATGTGATTTGATCTAACACTTCATTTTATAGAAGGGAAAATCAAGGCTCAGAGAAAGAATGAAAATGTAGCTTGTGAGTGGCAGAATCAGAATCAGTGTAGGACTCCCTACCCTGTACCACCATGCTAATACTTCAGTAGGAAATAAGTAATCAGGATGAACATAAGCCAATGCCCCAGCAAGGGCTGGTTCACTACATTAAACTCAACTTGAGCTAGATGAGGATGCCTGTGTATGGACACCCAAATGGTCAGAAGGTCAAAAACACATCAGTGAAAAATGGTGGGGCACCAAGACTTACAAGGAATGGACGGGGATCCCTATTTGGTTCATCTGAATGACTTTGGGAATGGAATTAAAGGCACATAAATAAAAATGGTGCCATGACACCGAAGGAGGGAAATGGTCATCCAACTACTGGAGAACAGTAAACTGAAGAAATGAGAAGGCTGTCAGATGACAATAGAGAGAGATCCCTTATTCTTCACATGAAGAACGAAAGCACTCAGCTTTGCGCAGCACCAGCATCCTACACCTCCTAAATTCTAAGTACTTAAACTCACCAAGCCTCTGTTTCATTCATGAAATGTACCTAGTATCTGTACTACCTACATGTCAGGGTTGTCATAAGAATCAAAATTAGATGGGCCAGACACGATGGCTCACTCCTGAAATCCCAGCACTTTGAGAGGCCGAGGTGGGGGGATCACTTGAGCCCAAGAGTACAAGACCAGCCTAGGCAACATAGGAAGATCCTATCTCTATAAGAAATAAAAATGAAAAAATTTAGCCAGGTGTGGTGGTACACGCTTGTAGTACCAGCTAATCAGGAGACCATGGTGGGAGGATCGCTTGAGCCCCGGAGGTCAAGGCTACAGTAGGCCATGATTGCACCACTGCAAATCAGAATTAGATAATGCAGATCAAAGTTTTATAGTTTAGAAAATATTATAAAATCATAAGGAGATAATATTCTTTGTATTATCATGTTCTTGCTTTGTGAGCCAAGAAGATCCTGACACAGAATTTGTAGCTTTACCATAATAGCCTCCTTGAATTCTCATAGACTAATAACTGTACACAGAGTGAGGTGATCTAAAATGCCAGAGTAAATGGAAGGGCAGAATCAAGAAATTAGTCTCAACAGAATCAAAGAGGAGTGAAGACGGAAGTGGTGAATGGCACAAGCAGAGTGTTACCAGTGACCAGACCACAGAGACAACTGGCAAACACCCCCACCTGCCACCCCTCATCAGGGAATGGCTAACTATGACACTGCTCACAGAACCTCATGGGATGGGCTCAGTTTGAGGTAAACACCCTGTCACATTTGCCTCCTGACTGAGCAAGTTGCGACCAGGAAAAGCCTTCCTGGAGTTGGGAATGTGGGGTCTGCAGTGCAGTCATTAATCATTTGTCAGCCTCACTGCTGAATGAAACCCCACAAATGAGTAAAATTTCCAGATAACTGGCATGTTCCCCACTTAAATATAAAGTTTTCTATATTTTAAACTCTCTTGATTAGAAATCTCTCTAAAATATATTCCACGCTGTCCTAACAATCGAGTCTCTATAAGCCAGAATAACCTTTACATACATCACCTAACGTGTAAGTTACAAGTCAGCAACGACCCTGCAAGGAATGGCTCCAGACTACTATTAATACTACACCTTTTGAGTCCTTGAAGCTGATTTTTAGGATTTTTCTAAAACTTCCTACACTGTTAGCAGAAAGATGACAATATGCTACACATGCTTTCGCCTTTAGCAATGCCTGTCCTCAAATCCTCAAGGAAGTACTAGCAAGACAAATTCGGCAACATACAAAAAGGATCATACACAATGATCAAGTAGAATGTACACCAAGAATAAAAGGTTAGTTCAACATATGACCATATGTTCATCTCAACAGACAAAAAAACCCCCACATTTGACAAAATCCAATACCCTTTCATACCCTTTCATGATTTAAACACACACACACGCAGAAACACACGCACACCAAATTATGGATAGAAAGGAACTTCCTCAAACTAATAAAGGGCTTCTACAAAAACCCACGTCCTATTTAATGGTGAAAGACTGAATGTTTTTCCTTTAAGATCAGGAACGAGATAAGGATGTCCACTCTTGTCATTCTATCCATCTTCCTTACAGAGCCACTGTAAAGATTAAATAAAATAATACATATGAAGTGATTGGCATTTAGATCTTCTGTCAGCTCTACATCTAAGTTACTTCTCCCTGTTATACCTGGTTCCACTTATCAGAGTTGTGAGTTAATATCTGTTTCTTAGATTAACTGTGTCTCTCCAAACTAGACTGTATTGGTAGCTCCAAGGTATAACTGTTGTTGTCACCACTGTATCCTGAGCGCCCAGTACAAAGCTTGGCCCACCAAACAAATGAATGAACAAATGATAGCTTTTCCTGTTTTTAAGCAAGAAATTTTAAGATGTTTTCTAGTTCTTTACCTGCCTTTAGGCAGTCCCACTCCTCCTGCACTATAAAGACTCCATCGTATTACCCAACTTCCTATGGTGATCCACCCAACAGTCCTCATAGCAGAGGAATTAATCATTCTCATTAACATCGGCAGCAGCATCACAAAACAGCAACTATTTTTGCAATGATTTTTCAGATAAGGTAATCCAAGTAAGCTAAAGGGAAGTAGAAAGTCTGAGAAATTAAGTCCCGGCATTAGTTCCTCTAACCAAAAGGTGGAAAGAAAGAGAGCAAGAAAAGCCACAAAATAATCAGAGAAGTCAAAGAGAAAAGAGTACACAAGGGCGACCAGTGAAAGGAGACGGAGGTGAGGGGCACACATGGATGGTGAGGACAGATTTTCCCAGAAACAAAGAGGGAAGAGAGACATCAGCACTAGAAAGTAGCTCCAAGGTCTTTTGGCCCCACATCTTGTTTTACTCCAACAAGGCAGGACTGACTAATGTTCAATGATCAGGAGTCTTGCTCAAGGTCACTAAGTTACAGAATCAAAGTGAGAGAGGCTATGACCCAGGTATCCTGGCTTCAAAGCCAATGCTCTAAAAATAAAAATATATATTAGAATCACATGAAAAGTCTCATTGGTTCCAATTCCAGCTGCACCACTTTCTAGCTGCTCTATGAATTTGAGCCATCTGGTCAACCTCCCAGCACCTCAGCTTCATCATTTATGAAGTGAAATTTTGCAAGATTACCAGTGTGATTAAATGAGACCATGTAGGGAAAGCACCTAGTATTTCACATTGAAGCTCCATTCCTTTTTTAAAAATTACAGAACACTTTCTATTTGCCAAAGATAAGGAGGCAAGAATAAAAGAGACCGTAAACAAACAACCTACAGAATGGTAGTAAATATTTGCAAACTTTGCATCCGACAAAGGCTTAATAACTTAAATCAATAAGCAAAAAAACAAATCCAGTAAAAAGTAGGCAAAGAACATGAATAGACACTTCTCAAAAGAAGGCATACACAAGGCCAACAAATGTAAAAAAATGCTCATCATCACTAGAGAAATGCAAATCAAAACCACAGTGAGATACCATCTCACACCAATCAGAATGGCTTTTGTTAAAAAGTCAAAAAATTACGGATGTCAGCCAGGTTGTGGAGAAAAGGGCGTGCTTCTATACTGTTGGTGGGAATATAAATTAGTCCAGCTACAGTGGAGAAGTCTGGAGATTTCTCAAAGAACTAAGAGCTGAACTACCATTTGACCCAGCAATCCCATTACTGGTTATATACCCAAAGGAAAATAAATCATTCTACCAAAAAAGATATATGCACTCATATGTTCATTGCAGCATTATTCACAATAGCAAAGGCATGGAATCAATCCAGGTGTCCATCGACAGTGAACTGGATAAAGAAAATGTGCTACATATGCACCACAGAATGCTACACAGTGAAAAAAAGAAAGAAATCATGTCCTTTGAAGCAATGTGAATGCAGATGGAGGCCATTTTCCTAAGGGAATTAACACAGGAGCAGAAAACCAACTATTGTAGGTTCTCACTTATAAATGGGAGCTAAACATTGGGTATACCCATGTAACAGACCTGCACGTGTGCCCTTGATTCTAATAATATATATAGAGATTAACCACACTCTGTCCTAGCAAATAAATGATTGTCTGGAGGACCTTGAATGAATACAAAAGGAACCAGGGAATAAAAAAGGAAGTAGTCGTGGATGAGAACAGAGGGCCTGCAGGCAAAGGTCTTCTCTGGGACACAGAGAAATGCTTTAGAAAACAAAATTAAGACTGCAGGCCAGGTGCGGTGGCTCACACCTGTAAACCCAGCACTATGGGAGGCTGAGGCAGGTGGGTCACTTGAGGCTAGGGGTTCAAGACCAGCCTGGCCAAGATGGCAAAACCTTGTCTCTACTGAAAATACAAAAAATTAGCTGCGTGTGGTGGTGCACACCTGTAATCTCAGCTATTCAGGAGGCTGAGGCATGAGAATCACTTGAACTAGGGAGGCAGAGGTTGCAGTGAGTCGAGATCACACACTGCCCTCCAGCCTGGGCGACAAAGTAAGACTGCCTCAAAAGAAAAAAAAAAAAGTAAGACGGCAACTCTGGCTGAGAAACTGAACCTGAAATCACACGGCTTGCCTCCCATTCTGAGAGATGCCAATGAAACACAGCAAGGGTTCAGATTTGCCTGACAAAAGCTATTTTTAAGGAGAAACCAATATTTTAATAAAGATTGTTTTGTGGCGAAAGATTCAAATTACATACCACAGAGCTAAACAAACATCCCTGACAGAAATCCCTGTTCTTCCTACAGAGGGTTATTCCACTGCACCAGTGGCATCATCTCCCTTTCTCCTCCTCTCGTAACAAAGCCTTTTCAACACTCCCTCCATATATCCCATTCAACAAAGCAAAATTCTGGAAGTGAGCCTCTGAGAAAGCATCCATTGTTCCTCCAGCACTGAGATCTGTGGACATCCTGTCATCAGTCCTTTCCCATTCACAGGCTATCTGTAAGCCCCTGATAGATAGTGTCTAGGCTTGTATCTGGAATGGACAGCAGGGTAGAGCTCCCACCCACAAAAACAAACAGGAAGCAAGCCACAGGGCCACATTGGCTTCCAACCCAGAGACCCCTGCAATCCTTCAGCACCAAACAGAAACACAGTGTCTTGGTGGTTAGAGCCTTGTGGTCTTCAACCACCTCATCCCTGGAGTTCTGGGATATCCCAAGAAAATAACAACTAAGGAGGGAATGAGGTCAAAACCCGGGATGGGCTAAGAGGTAGACACTAGGGCAGAGTGAAATACAACATGCCCCAAGCCAGAGCCCTCATCCACAAGGGAGCCTTCTGCCAGATGCTTACCTATTATGAGGTTTGTTACTCAGGTGTAAGAAGCAAGGGCAAGGGCAGTAGAGGTGGAGGTCAACCAGGAAGCATCTGCAAGTATAGTTAGGTTGACCAACCATCCCAGTTTGCCTGGCACTGCCCTGGTTTTAGCAGTGAAAGTCCCACATCCCAGGAATCCCTGGCCCTGTGTGAACCCCTGCTCTGGCTAACTGCCCTAGGTGCAGTGTCCCTTCCCCTTCCTCGAGAATGGTTTCACTAGCAAGACAGTAAAACACCCCTGGCACACCAGGGGTGCCACAGGTGCTGCCTGTAGCCTTGCCAGCTAAGCACATGACCTCTCTTAGAGAAGGGCTTTCTCAATGCCTTGGCTCCTAAGTGAAGTCATGGAAAAGTAAGGAAGAAACGGGTGCTGAAAAACCAAGCTCAGTCCTTCTGGATGGCCCCCAGGCAGACAGGACCCCAGGCCTCTGGCTCTAGCTTGCCAGGGTCACAGAGATGTTCTTCAAAAACTGGCACTTGGCCTCACCAGCTTCTCCCTCCACTATCTATCCAGGATGGATCTGGGGAACCAAATGAATAAAATTAAATGCTATGCAAGGGTATAACACAACAATTATTAATAACCTCATATTAATTTCAATGTATGTATTTTTATACAAATTCTAAAAACTGCAAACTCCTCCCACCCATCTCCACAAAGTCTTATCCTCTTGGGCCACTCTGCCCACATTTACAAAACCAAGCCAAAGGGAAACCACGTATCCCACCATCACCACCGCCCCACTGCACAACAGAAACTTAGACTAACTGCAGTCTCCTAAGAGACCTTGAGCAAGGACCACTGGGCTATGCTTTTTTCTGAAAACCTGACTCACAGAAACTATGGGAGAATAAATGATTATGATTGCTTTAAGCTGTTAGGTTTTGAGGCAATTGGCTACCAATACACTGTGCATATCTGCTACACCAACTAGAGCTATTTACCAAATCAACAGATTATGCATTTTTTAAAAAAGGTGTCAATGTATCCTGTTTCCTGGGGTTACATTTAACATTTAATGTGAGGTACTGACAGTGGCTTCACTGACCACACCAGCACCCCCTCTTACCCACCTAGTATTCTCTCACAGACCCATATATGCTTACATACACACTCCAAGCCAATCACCACTTGCTTGCTTTCTGTTAAGGAGGTTGCTCTGTCTGTGGATTCCTAAGTGGCTATGTAGGAAGGATAGCAATATGAGCAGCCACAAGAGAAATGCCCGTCTAGGTATACAGCAACACAGCGAGACCCAATTACATGTGTGTGTGTATGCATGTGCATAACTGAAGGCTCAAGGGAGACCCTGAGCAACCACACGGGAGAGAAGGCATGAGTTTTTTCATCCGTCAGACAGCAGAATGAGGAACAGGCAACTGAACAAGAAGAAGATGGATTTTGAAATCAAGCAGAGAAAGGGCAGAAAAAGATCCTCACATACAGATTTTTGAAAAGAAAAACAGAGCTCTGAGGTTTACTTCTAAGTGCCTCAGAGTCCCTGGACTGCCTCAGCTTCATGGCAAAAAAATGGTTAGCAACAACACTGTGCTGATCCCAGACAGCAATCCTAGAAACCATGGTGATGGGTACCATTAACTCTGATCAATAGATGGAAAACCTTCCAGAGTCACACGCCAATCCAGATCCAGTTAAAGTGCAAGCAAACGGCAAATCAATAGTGCTGCAGAAGTGCAGAGGGACAGACAAACGGCTCACAGGGTGGCAGGAGTGGCCCAGAATTTGAATGTGCTTATCAATGTGGCTGAGAGGCTGAAACTGACAAAGAAGAGATAGATGGAAAGAAAATGTTGAGAAATGGCATTTTTGCAGGAGGCAGAGTGCAAATGCAAATCGTGCTTTGTCTCCTAATCTGTGACAGGGGGGTCCATCAAAGACAAAGTCAAAGAAGCAAACGAAGATCAACTCCAACTCTCAGCTCCTACCTCCACTAAAACCAAGGCCCAAGAGGACTGAGGGTAGAACGGAAATTCAGAGATCAAGTACCAAGTTGACGAGGATCTCAGAATCTTCATGAGCAAGTCCGAGGTGCTTTTCATATGAGTCACTAATTCCTCAGCAACAGACTCAGAGCTGCTGCACTCTGACCTGCACTCTGGTTGACCTGATGTATTACACCTCTTTCTAAAATACCAGAGCATGTTTGGAAGGGCAGTATTCATCCCAGAAAAGCTAGGAGGTACTTCTGTATGCTCCAAGGCAACTCCCTTCATACTACAGCCAGCTGAGAAGCAATTTTTAAACAAACACACAAAAACACAAACATCTCACTATGGTTCTTCCACCAACTTGTCTCTAAACTTTGGCAAATCACCTGACATTGAATTTCCTGTCATGAAAGGTAGAGAGTACCCTATTTACCCACCTCTGCAGCACATGAGAAAAGAAAAAGGACACATCTGGAAAGCAGTGAGAGAATGAGAGTAAGCCCAGGGTATCATACCAGCAAGACAGAATCTGAAGTTCTAATTTTACATTCTCATTTCCAAAAACTGCTGCTGGTTCTGTGTTTTTCCATATGATACGGTAATCTACAAGACTGAAGCTCCATAAAGAAAAGAATGATGTCTTGCATTTCTTTTGTATCCAGCCCAATACTGAATACATGGTAGGTATTCAAAGAATTAGAAGAGGTTAGATAAGATTAAGGGAGTTGGAAGATCATGAGCCTAGATCTATATCATAAAATACTTGGTCAAATAACACCATACATTAAAAAATAAATAAACGAATAAAGAATCCCCATCTCAGTAGCTGTTTTCCTGCCCCAGAACTACCTTTCTTTATTATACCTCTTCAAATTCTACCCCACTTCAAGACACAGCTCAAATTGCATTTTCTTCCCTGTGAAGCACTCCCTGACTACTCCACACCATAGCAGTACCCTGCTCCTCTGAAGAATGATGTACAGCATTTGTTGAGGCCATTTTTATAGTACTAACTTGGGTTATTTCAATGTTTTCACTTGCTTCTATAACATAGCTTTCACTAGACTCCCAGAATCTCAGGATTCTAAATTGTATTATACACCTAAATCATATTCCCCTACAACACTAGACAACAGTTGTACATACACAGGAAAGTCAATAAAAAATAAATTTTAAACAAATTTTTTAAATGCTTAAAATTCCCACTACAAAATAATCAATTACAATATTCCATTCCTAAACAAATTTAAGTAACATGGGTGAATCAAATGAAACGTGGTCCACTACATGCACAAAGTTCATTTAGATGGAGGCCTTTAATGTTCCCAAAAGTAAGTCAGCCTCTTTGCCACTTTTGGTCTTGAAATTCACCGTCCCCGAGTTTCCAGAGGTCAGAAGTGTTCAAGTCACCCTCATGCTTTAAGGCAGAACCCCAGATGGTGAGAGTAATTGTATTACAACGCAAACCTGGGTCTGCAACCTCCCTGCACAGACCTGGCTGCCCCCTTGGGAGATGCAGAAGGCTTCTGCTTCTCAGGGTCCAAAATAAATGCCAGTTCTGCAGACAGAACAGGTGTCCCCCCATCAAGATTATATCCACAAATCCAGGACATTTGTACCAACTGTTCCTGTCCTCCAGTGCTGGAAACCTTCCAGAATGAGAAATAAATTCATCTTCCCACAATTCCAAGAGCCTGTCTTTCCCCCTTGCAGTATATGAAAGTCGAAAACCTTTGCAGATACTCAGTATCCACACTGTCCTTGAGTAGCCTGCAGCCTGACATGACCCAGCCAGTCCTTCCATCAGCCGGCAACCATTACCTCTGAGGACATAAAAAACAAAAGACATGACATCTGTCTTCTAAACGTTAACAGTACACATAAAGAGAGACATATGATTCAACAGCGACAATGTGCTAAGGTCACTGCTGTAATAAGGTTATATCTACCAAGTCCAGTAGAAGCACAGAAGGGCAAACACCTAATTTGCTTGGATACAAGTCAGAAGTACTCACAGAGAAGATAATTTTTGAACTTGAAGGATAAATAGTTGGTTGGATAGAAATAGAGAAGGCAGGCCATTCTAGGCAGGAACATCAGCGTGCACAGAAATGGAGAGTTGAGGCAGCATAGCCTGTTGGTGTGTTCAGATGCTACAAGTCCTCTGCCAGATGAGATAAGGCTGAACACGCAGGCAGGGTCAGGTCATGAGGGCCTTGCATTGCTACTCTTAAGTCATGTGCAGCCACCTAAGGGTTTTGAGCCACGAACTTTGATCAGGTTTATATGGCTGCTTCATGGATGATAGATTGGAGAGGACACGACAAGAGACCAGTGACAGATAAGAAGGACCTAAAACAGAGCAAAAGAATCAGGGATAGGAGGAGAGGATATCTGGGACATAATAGGGACAGGACTTGGAAACTGATCAGATGTGGCTGTTGGAGAGGGAGATGAATTCAGGGTAATTTTCAGGATTCCTTAATCCTTCCACTGAATGCATGCATCTCCGCATCTTGACTTTTTTCCTACTCTCCTTCCTCTCCTCCCCCATTTACAGCACTACACTTTTACTTTTTTTTTTTTTTTTTTTTAGACAAAGTCTCCCTCTGTCACTCCAGGCTGGAGTGCAGTAGTGTGATCTCAGCTCAGTACAACCTCCACCTCCCGGTTCAAGCGATTTTCATGCCTCAGCCTCCCCAGTAGCTGGAATTACATATGCACCTCCAAACCTGGAATTTTTGTATTTTTAGTAGAGATGGAGGTTTGCCATGTTGGCCAGGCTGGTCTCGAACTCCTGGCCTCATGTGATCTGTCTGCCTCGGCCTCCTAAAGTGCTGGGATTACAGGTGTGAGCCACTGCGCCCAGCCCAGTTTTGCTTTGAGATAAATTATCCATTATACCAGGGCTTACTATAACTCACTCCTTAGATTCATGAATTTAGCATAAATACTGTCTTAGCTTTTACTGACTGTTTCACCTGTGTTTTATCCTATTAATTGAATTCTTAAGGTCTCCTTTTAAACTGAAATTCATTTTCTCCCAATTTTAGAAGAGATACAATTTTTTGGAAAGTCTTCTCTTCCTTCTCTCCTCCCCAGTTAGCTTATCTCACATCAAGTTCATGGGGCAGGAACTGGATCTAGTTCTATGTACTACTTCATGCCAAGCATGTTCTTGGCATTCGTTGAATGCCGATTACTTCTACAGGCCACAAAAAATAATAACAACAATCTATAAATACCTTGGCTTCCTGCAGTTGAGAGGAATTAACCACACTGCAATTAAGGAAAAGCTGGAGAAAACATTTAGTTAGCAGCTTCTCAAGGCAGACAATAAGATTAAGGTAATAAATACCAGTTCCAACATATTTCTTTGGAGATGTTTCATAAAATAGTCCAATAAAATGCTAAAGACCACCCAATGCCACAGCAGAATGCTAACCACGTATGAGTCACTCAAAAGCCAAAATTGAACAGATTCATCTATCATGTAAAAGGGATAGAAGAATAAATATCAACAATTTATACTGCTGCCAGATTATAAAAAGGAAAGCTTGTTATAAAATCTAGTTCACATAAAATATCACACTTTTAGAATAATAAGACAGCAAGAGAGTATGATCTCATTCATAGACTTTTAGAGAAAACTATAAATGGTATCTGGGTTTAGGCACAATGGTAACCAAGACGGGTATGATATCTACAATAATTGGTCCTAGGCAAGAATCAATAGATAAGACAGATAAAGGATAAAATATGACAAAACATTTGTTAAGATTAGAAGATCTTCTGAGGCAACTTAGGAAAGCATTACCAACACAGTGCATCTAATAAAATAATAACTTGTCTTTGTTAATACAGTTTAATTCAAAATTTCAAAGATTAAACCCAAGAATATAGACAAATTAAGTGTACTAATATAATAAGCACACACCTGGAAAATATTTTAGGTAAATGGCTGCTACAGAATGAACTCAGATGGGATATGAAGCAATGGACCCAGAAATCCCAGCCAACACGTGATATTGCAATATTCCATCATTTACTATCACACTGGACCTCACTGATGCAGAAGTTTCCATTAGGCGCCAAGTCAAAAGAGATCACAAAGGAAAAGACAAGTAAGTGTATAGCTCTGACAGAAGAGCCAGAGCAAACAAGGAAATTGGGGCACATTCAGGCAAAGTGGAGAATCTCAGCAAGAAGAGAGCTCTGGTTTCAGAAACAGACCTTTATCCATGGCACCCAGAACACTGGTAACTGGGGAAAACTGAAGGAGTGTGGAACCTGGGAGGGGTCACTCATAGATTTGCAGGGCTGGAGGAATCAATATGGAGACCTGTGGGTTGGGAAGCTATGCTATAGATTCCTATTATGTCATCATCAAAATATTTTATACCAATAACAGCTTCAAACCAAGTTTACTACTACTTTCCATATTGCTTTAATGCGCTAAGATTAGGCTGAGCAATTATTAAGTGCTATCATTAAATAATAATCATCCGATTCCCGTGATCTCACTTTATCAGATAATCCTGTCCAAAGGCAATTCTCCTTTGACCTGAAGGTCACGGAGAAATCTCTGTATTTTTTTCTTGAATTTATCTTTCTACAAAGGTCATTTCTCCTATGAGGATCTTATCGAGGTGGGTAGAAAATTATTTTACATACTAGCATCACTTTGTACCCATCTACTCTAATCTCTCCAGATGTAAATCCTCCCATCACAAGCTTCTTCCTATGGATTCTCTTGCCTGGGGAGGCATATTTGAGTTGCATTTCCTCCAATGTGCATCACCTTCCCAAAGAATCCAAGGATGCCATCACCTTCTGTTAGAGGGAGCATTATGTTTGGTATAGCACATCCAGTATTTGGCAGAGTCAGGAGTCCTTCACCCTCCCAGGAACTGTACTTTGAAACTTCCCATAATCCTCCACTGTGATCATAATGTTTCAGCTCACCTTCCAGGCAGGCCTAGGGATCACATGTCTGGGACACACACATGCCATTATCACCAAATAGATTTCTTGATAGTCATTTAAAGGACCCTTCACTGTGCAGTTTACAGTTTCAAAGTATTTTCACACATCTCATTTGATCCTGGTGACAATCCCATTAAATAAGCAAACAAGGTTGCTACCTCTGTTTCACAGCTAAGAGGCCTAAAGATTAGAGAACTGTAGATACTTGCCCAAAGTTTGACAGCAGTACAGGGAATAATGCCAGACATACTGACTGAGGCCATATGTAAAATCATTTTCTGTCTACCTTGGTGCCTTCTCCTCCTCTCTTTATCTTAATCACATCCTCCCAACCAAAAAAAAAAAAAAAAAAAATGCCGCCTTATAACACTGGAGCTCACAGAATGGTCCAAGAGGCCCATAAAACGGGCTGTTTCAGCTGAGCTTGGACAGCAGCTAAATCAAATCACCTTTGAATACTTTCCAACCTCCCAGGGAAATGTCCCTGCAAGGACATTGCACTTTGGATCAGTCTGTTTACCAATCTAAATGAGAGCCTCTTTCCATGGGAAATCACGGACTTAACTATTCCTGGCCCACATCCCTCAACAGCTAATATAATAAAGACCCTAATATCTCTGTGCTCCCCTTTCTGTCCTATTGTGGCTTGCTGCATTATTAAAATGCAGCTGATTCTGTGTCAAGTGACAAGCCACAATAGGGCAGAAAGGGGAGCATAGAGATATTAGGGTCTTTATTATATTAGCTGTTGAGGTATGTGGGCCAAGAATAGTTAAGTCCATGATTTCCCATGGAAAGAGGCTCATTTAATAAAGTTATTTTAATACAGTTATTTGCTTATTATATATGCTTCCTACTGCACTGAGAGCCCGCAAGACTAAAGATTCCTTGAAACTCGAAACCTAGCACCTAGCACAGAACACAAGCAAGCGTTCAAACATTCGATCAAATATAAAATACGCAGTAGTTCTAAAGGGTCATGCTTTTCACTATATTCACTGGCCCCTGCCGTACCAGTTTGAAGGGGAAACTCCTCCATTTGCAGAAAATGGTAAGAAAATAGGAAAGCATTTCTGTTTCACTCACAACTAAGTCTTTTTTTCTAAACCTGTTTGCCTAAGTATCAATTTTCTTTTATCTATAAAAAGATGGAAGGGAATTAAATTTGTAGATGCCAAATCTGGACTACCCGACCTACTTGATCCCAATCCAAAAAATCTGTTAGGTCTAGAGTAACGACTGAGAATTAGTATCATTTTTTAAAATTCCTTAGATGATTCTGATGATCAACAATCCATTCACCCACCAAATGTTAGGGTACACACTAAGCAGTTTTTATTCTAATAAAACTGATGTGTCATCTGCCTGGCTGACTGCAGAGTCAAGTTTTAAAATGCTAGACTAGGTGACTTCTCAGCGGTCTCATTCTTCTCTATAAAAAGGAAGCCTCTAGAAAAGCCTTTTCCCTGCCTTAAATAAGTCTTACTCTGATGGATACCTCAGCAGAGATGGCCTAATGTACTTGTCTGTTCCTCCTATTCTTGGGAGGTGGCAAGAACAGGGCTTTCAGCAGGTGCCAGCATAGTCACAGGGATACTGCCTGAGAAACAGAGCAGGGCAGCTGAATGCTCAACACCTGTAATACTAAAGCTCTTAACAGCTCTTGAAGGGTAACCAGTAAGTATCCACTAGGTGCAAAGCACCACAATTGACCACTGGGGTGAAATAAAAACTCACATATTTGTTATTGAGCATTGTGGTCTCTAATGTCAGAAAGACCTGAATTCAAATCCTAGTTCTGCCACTTACAGGCTGAGAGATCTTAACTTAGTTACTTACCCTCTCTGTGCCTTTGTTTTCTCATCTGCAAAATGAAGAAAATGCAATCTTCCTTATAGGGCTATTGTTGTTATAGCCATTATCAGAAATAGCTGTAACTCCACCTGTACATATATACAATGTCTGTAATGCCATACATTGAACAGAAGCTCAATGTATGGTAGCAGTTGCTATTTCTACATTGCAGCACTAAATTTGGTACTAAGAAAGATAGAAAGTCTAGCACAGCATCTCCCTTAGTGAAAGGTTTATATTCGACACTCAACCAACAAGTATAAATTAAACCCAAGTAATTAATTAAGCATATTCATTACTGTGGGAGTTAGAGGTCTCTATCCTCAAGGGACTTACAATTTAGATGGGAAAAGTTAATATGCATAAATCAATCACAGATAATACAGGCATGATATTGCATTTAGCTGTGTCATAAGCTCTGCAAACACTGCCTAGGTCAAAAAGAGGGAGACGGCATGTCCTCGAGGGGCTGGTGATGGGTCAGCAGTGCCCTGGTGGCTAGGAAGATTGATTCAGTTTTTTCAATACATAGTTAAGCGTCTGCTGTGGACCCAACACCAGGCTTACCAAGAGATAGAGCAGTTTAATAAAACAGAATCAATAACTCAAGGAGCTCACATTCTCATGAAGACCAGTGTCAATGTATTAAGGGTTCTAAAGGGACTGTACGATTTGCTAATGAAACAGAGATCAGGGACAGCTTCAGAGGATGCAGATTTGAGCTGAGCCTATTAGGACAAATAGATCTAGAGAAGCAAAGGATATTTAGGCAGGGAAAACATGAGAGGTAGGAAAACACATTGTGTGACGCAGGGCAGGGACAGGACTGGTCTGAGCAGAATAGGGAGTAGATGCTGTGGGCTAGTGGGCAACAATCAGGGTTTAAAAAATGAGGCTGGATGGCAGAGAGACCAGCCTACTTATACAATTATGGGGAGGACACCTAAAGAAACCAGTTATACAATAACACAAGGCATGTGCGACCTCAGGCCAATTGAGGGGACAGAGAATCCTGAGGAAAGACAGATCACAGAGGGCTAGAACTGTCAGATGAAGGCTTAAGTGAGTCTTAAAGAGGAACGAACACACAGAAAACACAGGTACCAAGGAGGCGGAGCTTAGCTGGGGACCCAAAACACTTTGGCATGAAATGACAAGAACATTAAAAAAAAAAACTGATGCATTTAGCATACAACAATGTATTACTTCAAATCCCTGTCTGCAGAGTAAAAGGTGAAATAAACCTACGGGTTATCAGGCCTAATGAGAATCTCCTAAAACTGGGGAAAAGAATAAATGGTTCCATTGGAATCCACCCTTAAGTGACTCAACAGCCACTAAGCTAAATGGCTAACAGGGAAGTCCCAGGCTGGCCTCACAGGACAGCAGCTGATCCCCAGTGGTCCAGAAAAATCCTCATTTTAAACTGATTTCTTCAAGTAACAAAAGAAAGCAGGGGGTGGGATGTGAAACATACTTTTTTTCCCTGTTTGTAGAATTCATAGGCTAACAAATTACCTTGCAAATAGCAGACACTTAACTACATACCTTGTGAATAAAAAGAGAAGAGAAAATGGATAATAAAAAAATAGGAAAATCTATCCTCTATTAAATAAAGAAGATTACAAATACACTTAGGTTTGGAATACAAATTTTTTGAGGAGTTTTTGTTAAGGTGTGTTGAATAATGATGAAGAAAATTATCAATATTTAATATAACATTGAATATTTATTTCATTCTGGCATGATAAATTTGTGTATATATGTATAAGAAATGAATACTTTGTGATTAGAATTGAACTATAGGGGAATAGAGATTGTTGAGTGAATTGAAATAACAATTCAACTGAATTAATATACCCCCAAAAATAGAAAACGCAACACAATAGAAAGTATTTTTAAAAACCCAAGTGCATACAGAAATGTAGTGTACGGTAAACGCGTATTTTCATTTAGTGGAGAAAAAAATTTAACTTATTAATAAACAATGTTGGGACAATCAGGTTGCCATTTAGAAAATATAAAATTAGATTTTTTACGTTATGCTGCATATTAGGATAAATATCAAATGAATGAAAGATATGAATTACATTTTTAAAAAAAAATCCAAGTACTAAAAGAAAACATGGATGATTTCCTTAATACCCTGCAATTGACCAAAATCTTGCTATACCTCAAAATCCAGAAGCATTAACATAAGAGATTAATAAATGCAATTATATAAAAGCATACAAACTATGTAAACTATGTAAAAGCATAGCAAAACAAAAATAACCATTAGCAAATCATCATTTTTTTGGTGTAAAAATGTTTGTAGTTATATGCAGAGATTTGTTCTTATTCTTAGTGATATGGTTTGGATCTATGTCCCCACGAAATCTCATGTTGAATTGTAATCCCCAGTGTTGGAGGTGGGGCCTGGTGAGAGGTGACTGGATCATGGGAATGGGTTTCTCATGAATGGTTTGCACCATTCCATTTGGTACTGTCCTTGCGATAGTGAGTTCTCATAAGATCTGGTCATTTAAAAGTGTGTGGCACCTTCGTCTCTCTATTGCTTCTGATCCAGCCTTGTGAAGTGCCTGCTCCCCCTTCGCCTTCTTCCACAATTGTAAGTTTCCTGAGGCCTCTCCAGAAGCAGAGAAGATGCCAGCATCAATCTTCCTATACAGTTTGCAGAACTGTGAGCCAATTAAACCTTTTTTTAAAATTATTTTTATAAAGTACCCAGTCTCAGGTTATTTCTTTATGGCAATGCAAGAACGAACTAATACATTTAGGATGTTTATCTTAAGTATTTAGTGATGAAGTATGAATAATCCCTACAATTTATTTTCAGATGGAATAGTAAAACGGTGTTTATGTGTATAAAGAACTATAACACAAATATGGCAAATTTATTAAAACTTTGTAAACCCAGATGGAGAATACGAGGTCATTGCACTATACTTTCAACTTAAAAAGTTTTCAAACAAAAAGTTGTATGTGGTTGGGGTAGAGAAATACCGTAAGTAAGATCAAAAGACAAATGACAAAGTAGAAAAAAAGCTTACAACATATCACAAAGGGCTTGTATTCCTAATATACAACAAGCTCCTAAATTTTGAGAAAAGACCAAAACCCTGATTTTTAAAAAAAATGGCAAAAGATATAAGCAGATGATTTACTGAAAAACAAATGCCAATGGCCCTTAAATGAAAATATGCTCAATCTCACTCATAACAAAAGAAATACAATTAAAACTCTACAGGAATACTATTTCTCACCTATCAGATAAGTAAAAATCCAAGTTTGACAATACATTCTGTTGGCCTTGGTATAGAGAAACAATCATTGCTATAGGAATGTAAGATGGTATATTCTTTATGGAGAGAAGTTTGGCAATACATAGCAAAGTTGCATATGCATTTACCTTTGACCCAGGAATCCCACTTCCAGGAATCTACACTGAAAACAAACTAGAAAATTATTAAATGATTTATGCACATGGCTATACATATGTGTATACATATGGATATTGTGACAGTATTTGTAAAAGCAAAAGGCTGGAAATGGTCCAAATATCAATCTATTGAAAACAAGTTGAATAAACCACATTCATCAGGATAAACTATACGGCTTTAAAACAGAGTCAGAAAGCATTCCATATACTTGCATGGATGATTTCCAGGATGTGGAAATTAAGTGTTGTTAAGTGAAAAAAAATTACAGAGAGAAAAAAAAAAAAAAAAGCATACCTTAACCAAACTGTGAAGGTTAACGTCATCAAAAATGGAACAAACCAATATTTTGTGTCTCCTGATATGATGCATTAGGAAGGATATGTCATCATTTCTGTGACTTCCCTGTCCCAAATGCTAACCCTGAATCTAATCATGAGAAAATATCAGGCAAACCCCAAATAATGGACATTCTACAAAATAACTGGTCAAAATATAAGGAGGCCTGAAGTCCCAGCCAGAGCAATCAGGCAAGAGAAAGAAATAAAGGGCACCCAAATTGGAAAAGAAGAAGTTGAACTACATTGTTTGCCAATGATATGATCTTATACCTAGAAAAGCCTCAAGACTCCTCCAAAAGACTCCTAGCTCTGATAAATGAATTCGGTAAAGTCTCAGGTTAAAAATCCATGTACATAAATCAAGAGCACTGCTATACACCAACAACTGCCAAGCTGAGAATCAAATCAAGAACTCAATTCCTTTTACAATAAATGCAAAAATAAAATAAAATAAAATAAATATCTAGAAATATATTTAACCAAGGAGGTGAAAGATGTCTACAAGGAGAACTACCAAATTCTGCTGAAAGAAATCATAGATGACACAAACAAATGTCAATACATTCCCTGCTCATGGATTGGAAAAAATCAATATCATGAAAATGACCATACTACCCAAAACAATCTACAGATTCGATGTAATTCCTACCAAAATATCAATATAGTTTTTCACAGAATTAGAAAAAACAATCCTAAAATTCATATGGAACCAAAAAAGAGCCCAAATAACCAAAGCAATCCTAAGCAAAAAGAACAAATCTGGAGGAATCACATTATTGGACATCAAATTATACTACAAGGCTATAGTAACCAAAACGGCATGGTACTAGTAAAAGCAGATACACACATCAATGGAACAGAATAGAGAACCCAGAAATAAAGCCAAATACTTACAACTAACCAAGTTTCAACAAAACATACAAAAACATACCTCGGGGAAAGGACACCTATTCAACAAATGACGCTGAGAAAACTGGACAGCCACAAGTAGAGAAGAATGAAACTAGATACCTATCTCTCACCATATATAAAAATTAATTCAGGCCAGGCACGGTGGCTCATGCCTGTAATCCTAGCACTTTGGGAGGCCAAGGTGGGCAGGTTGCCTGAGCTCAGGAGTTCGAGACCAGCTTGGGCCACATGGTGAAACCCCGTCTCTACTAAAAATACAAAAATTAGCTGGGCATGGAGGTGGGTGCCTGTAATCCCAGCTACTCAGGAGGCTGAGGCAAAAGAATTGCTTCAACCCAGGAGGTGGAGGTTGCAGTGAGCCGAGCTTGTGCCACTTCACTCCAGCCCAGGTGACAGTGTGAGACTCCGTCTTAAAAAAAAAAAAAAAAAAAAAGAGTCAAAAAACAATAGATGTTGGCATGGATGTGGTGTAAAGGGAACACTTACTCACTGCTGGTGGGAATGTAAATTAGTACAACCTCTATGGAAAACAGTATGGAGATTTCTCAAAGAACTAAAAGTAGATCTACCACTCAATCCACCAATCCCACTACTGGGTATCTACAGAAGAAAAATAAGTCACTACATCAAAAAGACACCTGCATACATCTATTTACTGCAGCACAATTCACAATTGCAAAGACAAGGAATCAACCTAAGTGCCCATCAACTGATGAGTAGATAAAGAAAATACGGTGTGTGTGGCCAGGCGTGGTGGCTCATGCCTGTAATCCCAGCACTTTGGGAGGCCAAGGCGGGCAGATCACCTGAGGTCAGGAGTTCGAGACCAGGCTGCCCAACATGGCAAAATTCCATTGCTGCTAAAAATACAAAAAATTAGCTGGGCGTTCTGGCAGGTGCCTGTAATCCCAGCTACTCAGGAGGCTGGGGCAGGAAATCGCTTGAACCTGGGAGGCAGAGGTTGCAGTGAGCCAAGATCGTGCCACTGCACTCCAGCCTGGACTACAAGAGCAAAACTCCATCTCAAAGAAAAAGAAAATACGGTGTGTGTGTGTGTACCAGCTACTTGGGAGGCTGAACCAAGATCGTGCCACTACACTTGATCCTGGGCGACAGAGCGAGACTTTGTCTCCAAAAAAAAAAAATTCTCTCCAAGTCTGAAGTGATCGGTTTACCCCTCTCAAATGCAGTTTTTCAAATGAAAAAAAAAAATCCTAGTGTGCCAAGTTCTTTAGCAGAAAGGCATCTCTCTATAGGCCTCGACAGGACTTTGCAGTGATCACCCAGCTGAGTTCCTCATGAGAAATTCTGCTCATCAGAGATGTAGGTGAACAGGAAATTACAGTGCCAGAGGTCTTTTCAGAACCCATATCCCAAAGAGATGAACACTGGGTTTAGGGAGCAGAGGCATCTACACTTTTGTAAATATCTGAGTGGCAACAGAATGTGGAGAAGGATATGTTAAAAGGTATGGGGGAAAAAATCTAAAAGAATTCTGATATGGTTTGGCTGTGTCTCCACCCAAATCTCATCTTGAATTGTAGCTCCCATAATTCCCAAGTGTTGTGAGAGGGACCCAGTGGGAGATAATCGAATCATGGCGGGGGCGGTTCCCCCATACTGTTCTCATGGTAGTAAATAAGTGTCACGAGATCTGATGCTTTTATAAGGGGTTCCCCCTTTCACTTGGCTCTCATTTTCTCTCTTGCCTGTCGCCACATAAGACATGACTTTTGTCTTCTGCCATGATTGTGAGGCCTTCCCAGCCACATGGAACTGTGAGTCCATTAAACCTCTGTTTCTTTATAAATTACCCAGTCTCAGGCATGTCTTTATCAGCAGAGTGAAAATGGACTAATACAAATTCTCTCCTCATTTCCTTCACCAGGTTCCCAATTCTTTCCTTGTTTCCCTGTTTGTAAACAAGCTTAATAACTGCATAAATTTTTATCATTTGGCCACTTACATAAAAATTCCTCAATTGTGAGCACTTAAGCTGTCTTTCCATTTTTCATTATTATAAATAAAATTGATGAATGTAAAGATATAATGCAAAAAATATTTTACCATATTTAGGCTATTTCTTTAGAATAGATTCACAGCTTAAAGAATTATTCAGCTAAAGGGTATATTTTGATATATACATATATATACACATACATGTGTATATATCATATACATATGTATATACCATATACATATGCATATACATATATATAAAATCAAGTTGCTTTCCTAAGAGGTTGTACCAATTTACACTCCCACCAGCAGCACCAAAGACATCCTATTATTCACAGGATAGGTTCGTACTTGTCACTTTGGCCATATACCAACTGTTACCATCTCTGCTGCCTCCCCCATGCCATCCGTTTCCTTTACAACAAGCCAAGGATCCCTAATATGTTTCACTCTTCAAGTCTTCAGAGGACGATTCTACGCAATTCCAAGTGCCTCTGTAAATCCCCTGATCTGAAAAGAATACCTTTTGCTACCCTTCAATACCTCACAAAGACAAGAGAGAGATTCCCTCGCCCTGGCTGTTAAGTACTCTGGGATCCAAGAGAAAGCTAGAGCCGCATAAAGAATTAGGGAGACTACGATAAATTTTTAGTAAGGGAAGAATAAAGAGCCATGCAAGTAGGTTCCTAATACTTCTCTTAAACTGACTGAACCCTCTTTCTGTTGGCAATTTTTAAATAAAAACAGAACAGCAGCAGTACGAGTCCTTCGCTTATATTTTACCATTTGTTGTTGTTTTGTTTTGTTTTTTGGCTTTTATAGAATGCGGAGTAAACTCAAAAGAGATTTCTGCTTTATCTAAACAGAAACTAAAAGCAAGGACACCATATACAGTTCTTAGGGAAAAGCAGACACACGAGCTCAATGCTTGCAGAGTATGTCTGCGTAGTAAATCCTTCTAGGTTAATCAGGTTCCATATTGCCAGTGTCAGACACTGAGCTGCCAGACCCCATTTCCAAACTGGAGGAAAGTAAAGACTGTCTAGAATGCCTGGAGAGACTTTCTCCAGAGCTCTTGCTGCTCCTCCTCATGGGCTACTGGAAGAGTTCCCATCCATGGACCCCAAGCAGCCTTTCTTCCGGTTATTATGACAGGAAACGATTTCAGTTTCTAGATCATTCTTAAAAAGAAAAACATTCTATGAGGGCCTCAAAAGTAGTAACTCTACCTCCCAAAATGCAGCAGATGATGGCAAAATTACCATCCAGCTCTCACATGATTTGCCTTATCATCAAGACAAGTGGCTCTTATCATAGGGACCTAGAAATCCCCATGAACTTTCTCATAGGTCTATGGGCTCCCTGAAATAATATGTTAAATTCCACTCCCTGTTGATGAGTTTTCTGAGGAGAGAGGCCAAGGCTCCGAGATGAGGTTTTCATGGAGTCCAAAAGTGAAAAGAACTCACAGAGTCCAAAAGAGATGTCTGACACACCCCTACCTCTACCTCAATCTCTTGCACAGCCCTGGGTGCATACTGGGTATTCAGTAAACATGGAGCAAATTGAGAAACATCAATTGACTAATATATATATATATTCAAAACATAATGGTTATGCATAAAGGATTTACAAATACTGATTATTCATACATGAAAAACAGCAGCTGGAGTGTTTTTGGTTTGGGGTTTTTTAATGAAAAGTTGACTGTAATATCAGCAAGACAAAGCACTTGATTCTATCACAAAGACACAAATGCCTGTCTGTATGTTCACTGCAGTGCTATTCACATTAGCAAACACGTGGAATCAACTTAGGCGCCCATCACCAGTGGACAGGAAAAAGAAAATGTGGTACTATGAAGCCACAAAAAAGAATGAAATCATGTCGTTTGCAGCAACGTGGATGTAGCTGGAGGCCATTCTCCTAAGCAAACTAAAGCAAGAATGGAAAAACCAAATACTACATGTTCTCGCTTAC
This sequence comes from Pan troglodytes, assembly GCF_028858775.2. Taxonomy (NCBI): domain Eukaryota; kingdom Metazoa; phylum Chordata; class Mammalia; order Primates; family Hominidae; genus Pan; species Pan troglodytes. Next base: position 87,000,605 of record NC_072398.2, read on the forward strand.
AAGTGGGAGCTAAACACTGAATACACATGAACGTGCATATGGGAACAACAGACACTGGGGACCACTAGATGCGGGAGGGTGGAAGGGAGACGTGGGCTGAAGAACCATCTGTTGGGTACTGTGTTTACCGCTTGGGTGACGGAATTCATTGGGACCCCAAGCCTCAATGTCACGCAATATACCCATGGAACAAACCTGTATGTGTTTGTTAACCTATAAAAAAGTTGAAATTAGTTTTTAAAAAGCAATTGTTATTAATAAAACATTTCATAATCATTTTATCTGTATCTTCTCATAACAACGTTGTGAAGGAGAACAATGAGATACGCCTGGTGCCTAGAAGATATGATAAATGTTCACTGACTGATGTGTGGTAAGAAAGTGGAAGCAAAAGACAGATATGTGGACCTGTCCATCATCTGATGACCAGAAGCCATGAAGGATCGTTAGGCTCCCAGGGGACAGTGGAAGCCCCATGTGTCCCAACACATATGTGTGCATACAACACACACACAACCTGGGCTAGGCACCTTTTCCTGTACCATGCCTTCCTGAAAGAGCTGGAAGGGTACAGCCCCAACTCGTTCCAGTTGGGATCTTAGCAGAAAGGAGAACTAAAAGGCACTTTAGCTACAGCCTGACAAGGTGCTTTCAGAGCACCAGCCCCCCTTTTTATTTCAGGGAGCACAATGATACATTTGTTCACCAATGTGCTCAGTGGCATGTCTGAAAGACAAGGAGGAGTGAGGTCAGCAGTCCCAGCTGAGGGGTAGCAGGAAGTCCTGGGAGTCCTGAGTTATGTCTGCCAGGGCTCATAATGTGTCTCTTGACTTCCCTATGTCTCCCTCCCTTCCTTTTAAACAAAGAGGATGATAGCTAGGGTACCTGAATTCATGCATCCCTGTCTAGAGAAAGAAACACTAATGGCAAATTGTCTGGCAAGAATTCACCAGTTTAAAAAAAGACTTACCAAGCAGTCAGACTAAAGTGTCAGACACAGGCCGCAATCCATTAAGCAGCAGCAAGTAAATCCACAGATGAATCTAGCTGCTACCACCTGACATTAATCTGATAAAGACAGGACCAATGTATGGAAACCTGCAATATCTGGAGAGACAGCCTATGCAAACAGAACAAAATGCGTAAAATGAGCTCCTGTCCCGAGGAAACTGAAGCCAGCATTTTCTGATTATTAGATTACGTCCTAGTAAATTGATTAATGCTGTCCACAGGGGCACTTTTAACTCCATTCTTACTCCCTAGTGCTAGGGTATACATATCTGCAAGAAGCTTCATGAGAGCTCAAGAAATTTAAGAAATGAAATGAATTTGACTTTGATTCGGACAATGGAACAAAGGCTGTCTCCTGTTCCAAAACAGATGAAATATATGAGTACCCTCCAGCCCCCCCAAAAAGCTACAGATCTATGTAGGAACATCAAAGAATATTGCAGAGAAACGTCTCTAAGGAAACTGTACTTGTTAAAAGGATGCAGCTGTTGGGAGTGGGGGCAGGCAAGTGAAGTTCTCTTCATAACGTGCACAGTAACTTCTAAGACACCCACCCATCCTGAATCTGCATCAAAGTCAACAAATCAAAATGTCAATTTGCGAATTCAGAAACTGTACCCATCCTCTGCATGCCCAGTTGTCCTTTCCCTATGTGTCATCTCTGAAACACCAAGATATTTTTTAAAGAAAACCTCACTGCATCCACAGTTGTCCCTAACTATGGCTGATTCCAAGGTAACATACTATGAATCTATCATATTTAACTACCAGCTCCTGTAAAATCTGTCTGAGCCATAGTTAGGAGTAAATATGGGACTCAAACCATGCCAAGCACAAAGGAAGCATTGAATGGAATAAATACCCTGGGTATGATGGATTCCCAAGAAAGACAAAAGAAGAAACCTGGGGAGCGAAGGGTCACCATCTGGGGGATGGAGCATGCAAGACTCTACATCCCATGGATGGCATTAGCTGTCCACGCAAATTTACTGGGGAGCAGCCCGTTCTGGAAGCACTGGACAGAAAGGGCTAGGAATCTCCCACAGGGCATCAACCTGAAATGTGACGGATGCAAAGCAGTCTCAGGAGTCCACTACAGAGGACGATGGTGACACAGACTGCATACAAAAGTGAGTCACGACCCCGCTTCTGGAGAAGGTGACACAGCTGTCCTCACACTTCAGAGGCCAGGGGCTCAGCCTCACAAAGGCTAAACCTAGATCTTAAAAGGAAATATTCCTAAGTAAAGGAGGATGACACACCCAGCAATGCTAGCTTGAATATCCTTTCAATCGCCAAACAACCTCTACTTTGAATCCTCTAATCGCCAAACAACCTTCTACTTTGAGTATTTGACATCGTGAGAGGACTCAGCACCCAGAGAGATGTGTCCTAGATAGAGACCAGTACAAATTCTCAGAATTTAAAAACTGCATACCTCCCATAAATATCTGATCAACTGACAATCTTGGTAATAAGTTGGTTTCTTTTAAGTCAATTGTTCAGAGACTGACCTCACCCAGGATAAAACTGACCTTTGAATTCATTCTCTCCCTCCTCCCTGCCTCTAGTTTTCAAGATGAAACCAATGCTTTACACCTGAGTTACTCCAACTTGCCCTCAACCTCCCACTCCAGTGTTTCTCAAACTATACGGAAAAATCACATGGGGCTGTTGGCAAAACGCACATTGGACTCAGTGGGTCTGGGAAGGGGCCTGAGAGTCTGCATTTCTAAAAAGCTCTGCAATGATACCTGCTGCTGGTCTGCAAGCCACATTTGAGAGGCAAAGCTCTCACCATCCCAAATTATATTTCTAGACAATTCCTCTTCCAAGAATCCCCTCACAAAAACCTACAACAACTCCCAGTTCAGTTGGCCTGGAACCCAAACATCACAGATTCTTACCTTCTTTAAAAAAAAAACAAACAGAGCACCTGAGGCTCAAAGAGGTGAAGTAATTTACCCATCATCACATAGCTAGGGAGTCATTATTTGAAGTCAGAAAATGACCACCCAATTTAGAGTCATGGTATACTGTTTTATTTTCCCTTATACACTTACAGTATCTGAAATTAGCTTGTTTAATTTGTATACTTGTTTATTATTAGTTTCCTTCCTCTCCCTCTACCACATCTCTAACAACCATTACTAGTTTTGTAAAGCTCCAAAAGAGGAGGGATCCTGTCTGTCTTGTTCACTGCCATAGGCTCAGTACCTAGAACAATGCCTACTTGGCAATCTGTAAGTGAATGAACAAAAACAAATGCAATGAAACAAGCTGCTCCTTCTTCCAAGAGGAGCTATAACAAGGAGACATAAGAATCTTGGCCATTATGGGACCTGAAGTTAACTCATGGATATCAGTCACTGTTTACTGAAAAGCCACTTAGAGCACTTGCAGCACTCAGACCATCAAGGGACAGACAAATGCAACAGGAGATACCATCCCACCCCTGCAACAACTTCCGATTTAGTCACAGGGAGAGGTCACATAGACGCAAACGATGACTTAAGCATACCTAGGAAGCAGAAATACAAGTGAATATGACAAAATCTAGACAGAACACAATGCTGCAGGTAGGCAGGTCCCGATGAGACCACTGGGATTGACTTTAGCCCTTATTATGTCCTAGCAAGGAAGGTTGTTGAAAGAGGGGCTGGGCAACCAAGGCAGATGATGCATCCAATTTCCCAGATTAATTTTCAAAGAGGACAGATTATCAGATGTGATGATATTTTGTATATGTCAACTTGGTTAGGTTACAGTCCCTGGTTATCCAAACACTAATCAAGGTATTGCTGTGAAAGTATTTTGCAGATGTGATTAAGGCCCATAATTAGCTGGCTTTTAGGGAAACCATCCAAGATAATATATGTGAGCCTGATTCAATCAGTCAAAAGGCCTCAAGGACAGAGCTGAAGTTCCCCTGAAAAAGAAACTCTGCCTCTGGACAGCAGCTTCAGTTTGTGCCTGAGAGTTCTGCGTGAAAGCTTGCCCTATAGATGTTGCACTTGTCTAACAGCTCCCACAGAGACATAAGCCAGTTCTTTGCAATAAGTCTCTTCATATATATCCCCTATTCGTCTTTGGTTGAACCCTGACTGATACACCAGCTAAACAGGGTGATCTTGTCCTGCTGGAAAATAATATGGCCTCTTTCTACACTGGGGTTTTAGAGTGAAAGACACCACAGTTCTTTCCATTCAAATTAAGTGTTTGTTTATAATCCAAACACTGTGCCACCTTAAACTGAAACTACAAATGAGCAAGGAAGCCATATTTACCACACCACCACGGGAAACATTCTCCCATTGTTATTATTGTGTTTTTCTGTATAAATTCTGGGTTTTCAAACTTTCTGTAATAACACTGCCTTTAGAATCATAAAATTGTTTTTTTTTTTAATTCTCTTACCCAGGAAGGGTGCTCAAGAGCAACTAGAGGCAAATGCTCTACTGTGGCTGCCCTCCTTCCTAAGAGGTGAAGGATGGACAGGTAAGAGGAGGAGATGGTTTGGATTTGTGTCCTCTCCCAAATATGTCAAATTGTAATCCGCAGTATGGGAGGTGGGGCCTGGCAGGAGGTAGTGGATCATAGGGGCAGATTTCCCCATTTGGTGCTGTTCTGGTGATACAGAGTTTTCATAAGATGTAGTTGTTTAAAAGTGTGTGGCACCCCTCCCTACACCCACCACTTCCTCCCGTTCCGGCCATGTAAAGTGCTGGCTTCCCCTTTACCTTCTGCCATGATCATAAGTTTCCTGAAGCCTCCCCAGAAGGCTAGCTGATGCTGCCATGTTTCCTGTACGGCCTGCAGAATCATGAGCCAATTAAACCTCTTTTCTTTATAAACTACCCAGTCTCGGGTGTTTCTTTACAACAATGCAAGAATGGACTCATTAGAGGAGGTGCCCTCATCAGCAGCCTTTGCCCGACAACACATTCCACTGTGGGGCTGCCAGGACCCCACTGGGCCGCCAGACACACTTCTGCAGGCTTGATGTGTGGACGTCCTAACAACCAAGTCATGCCTGGACTGCCTCCAGTAATGCTCCAACAATTGTGCTTACTATGGGAACCAACATCCCCCATAACCTGCTTGCTGTCAGACTCATGCTCCACCTCCTGCCAGGATTATCAGGAGAAGAGGTGTAGGCTTCCCCTCAGCCTCCTCTCTAGAAACCAGGGATCCTCATCTCTGATCCTGTCAACTTAACTCCCTCAGTAACCCCCTATCCCCACCACCCTCTGCCTGATATACCCACTGACCTAATATACCTATTCAGAGATGCAGCCCAAAACTGCAAACAAAGCACAGGCACTGAAGCCAGGCATAATGAAGGAGCTCAGAAGCTTTAGAGGGAAATTTCACCTCTCTGAATTCCCATATCTTTTTATTGCAGACTAAAGCAATTCACCCCATAAAGTTGTTATAAAGAACATAAATTTATGCAAAAAGGTGCTATTATGGCATTGACATGCTTATAATGCTAATATACTCAGTCTATGGTATATGCACATCTATATTTGAGGGAGTTCTTAGGGCAAATGATTTAACCAAAGTAGTAAAAGTGAGAAGGAAAACATATCCCTTTTTCAGAAGTGACAGCTTCACACTAGTGGCAAAATTGATCAATAATCTATCTATAAAGTGTCTGTCTTTTAAATGTGCATCCATGTCAGAATGTCTTGGACTGCAAGCTCTGAGAAGTCAGAGCCTGTCTAAAAGTCCAAATATGTTCCTCATGGTGCAAAGAACTGGCAATGAACATCTTTGAATGATCTGACAGCAGGATGGGCCCTCCAGGGAGCCATTGGTCTAATCCCTTCAACTTGTTTAGAGATAAACCAATTGGAACCCAGAGGGGTTTGAAGAGGGGGCCAAGGCTACACAGTCAAAGCCCAGTAACAAAGGAATCAGAACCTAGAGCCAACTCTTGTATACCCTCCACTAGAGGCCAGGATGCTCTTAATGTGAGATGATAACTCAAGCCTTCTTTTCCAAGCCTTCTTTTGTTGGCTTCCACAGACAATATATGGTACTTTTGTTGGCCATGCCAAGTAAAAATGTTAAAGTATAGCAAGTCTTCGGAGAATACAACTAGTTCCCAACCATCAGAGAGGGAGGTAGGCTGATGACAAGGAGGCAGATCTGAGAAGTGTGATTACAGACAGATGGTACCAGTTAGCTAGAAAATGTAGAGCTGCATTAAATAAGGTGCCAATAAAAATAATAGGGATCCCAGAGCAACTCAGTGACCACAGGCTGCAGAACAGTGAGAAGAGTCGGAGCACGAAGGAGCACTGGCCTGAGCGGTAAACCAGTTAGGAACATAATTTGGGTTTGAATATTTCATCTCCCATAAATTGTTACCAACCACCACTGCCATGGACTGCCACCCTGGCAATGAGGCCCTGAGGACTGCAGTTTGGAAAGCCCACAGAGATGAGCTAGTCCAACTCTTCTTCCAACACTAACCCGGCTTGACTCATTTCTGCAATATTCCTGACCAGGGGCAGAGCAGCTTCTTGATGCCTGTGAGGGACCACATCAGCATTCCAAGACATCTATTCCATTTTTGGCCAGAAATGTTCTCCTTGTATTTGGCAGGCATTGACCTCTCTGTATGTCATCCTTCAGGAAAGCCTCTGACTGCAGCAACTTTTTTGGTAATAAGGCCACGCTGTTGATGTTGCTTCTACTTGATGCCGTTTAAGATGCCAAAATCATTTTCACACATGCCATCAAGCCAGGTCTCAACTACTTATCCCTGTCCTACTGTTTTGAGACTACAGAGCCCATGGTCTGAAAGAAATATGTCATTCCTCTGGGACGGAGCTTGTTTCTCAGAAATGAGTCCCATCACAAGTCAACAAGCTCTCCTCCACGGTCAAAGGCAGTACTCCTCGCCCCAACCACGCCTACATCACCAGGGGGCTGGGATGAGGATGTGGGGAGCTCTATCCATGCTTTTGGATGAGCACTGCCTCTCCAATGGCTTTCATGTTCTCTCCTGTATTCTCTTTCTGTTCTCCAAACATACCAAGCCAGTTTCAACTATAGGATCTTTAATTTCTACTTGTTCCTTCTGGCTGGAATACTCTAGTCCTATCTGACCTCAGACAAGCCCCCAAAGGCCTAAAGCAGCATCCTAGTCTTATACTCCAGACACTCTGTGTCACATTGCCCAGTTTTACTTCCTACAAACCACTCATCACTGCCTAAAAACATCTTGTTTACTGTCTGTCTTACTCACTAGTTGTAAGTTGTATAAGGACAAGGGAGGATATCCATCTCATCACAACTGTATCCCCAGTGCCTGAGACAGTACCTGGCATAGAGTAAATGCTCAATAAATATCTGCTATTGAATGAATGGACATCAGTGAGTGACTTAATGGCTACAGCTCAGGGCCTGGCATCAGACAGTCCTGGATTCAAATCCTGGCTCTACTATTTATTAGTGCTGTGACTTTGGAAACTATTTAATTTTATCCAATGTCACACAGCAAATACAACTTTAATATGTACATCATAGGGGTTTTATGAAAATTAAATTTTATTATTTTTAAATGTTAGACAGAACTCAAGTTTCCAAACATGCCTGTCACACAGTGAGTACTAAATTGAACTAGAAATCATTGTTACTCATTTGGTGATGATGACAGCAACAGCCTAAGCCATACTCTGATAGGTCATTGGCATCACCTAAAGATATTACATTACTATTTTCAAATTCTGCTAAAAGAAAGAGGTAGTGTGATAAAATAGAGAGAGTGAGGATTTTGAAGTCATAAGATTCTGATTGGGGTCTTAGACTTGACAAGCCATTCCATCACTGATAACAGCAGGTAAGGTAAGGAGGAACAAATAACGTGGTGCATGTATTTGAATCATGTTTGAAATTCCAAAGCAACAAATTTATTAATATAATCCATATTAAAATTTTCCTTGCCCACAGTTTAATATTCCTCAGACCCTGGAGCCTGTGTTCATTTCCTTGGGCATGTTAAAAGTTATTTGGCTGGTGAACATGTGCCCAGACAGGCACAGTGGTCTATATATAACTTAGGGCAAAAACTCTTCCTAAAAAGCACACTGTAAGCTCAACAAAGAATACAGGCACCCCTCACCGGAGGGGAACCGACATGTAGAATTTAATTTATTCAGTGAGAGCAAAGCAGTAGAATGCAGCACAGTGGAAGTTCAGAGACCCAGGTTCGAATCCCAGCTATCCCACTCACTGGCCAAGTGACATGGGGAGGTCACAGTCCCTCTCTAGGTTGATGGCTTTTCAAAGGGTGCTTGAGCATTTGGAAATTGGAAAACAGGTCCTTTTCCATCTTCAGAGACACTGCAGTCTGCAGTTGGCTGGAAGGGATGATGGGAGAGGTCAGAGCCAGATTAAAAGAGAATCACAATCTAGATTAAGAAGTCATCTTTCAAATGGTCTCCCTGGGATGCAAACTTGGGTTGTCTTCCTCTGTGATCACGAATTTAAGGGCTTGGTGAGCTGAACTAAAACAGGAATTAATTGCACATACCCAGTGTGCATTCTGTTTCCCTCTAGGAACTTATCTCGGATGTACAAAGACATTATAAAAATGAAACTTAATAGAGACCCATTTTACATAGAACTTTTCAGAAATTCCCTTCTTCTGAGCCCTATTTATGCTAAGAATGCTATTTTCATTTAATGTTTTACCACTGAAAAGCTTAAACATACACAAAAATAGAAAGAATAGTACAATGAATAAACGCATTACTCAGTTTCAGTCACCACCAACACAGGGCGACTCTGGTTTCATCCATACCCACCTGCTTCCTCATCAGCCCTTTATTTTAAAAATAAATCCCAAATAAAATGTCATCTATTTCAGAAGTAAATAATTCAATATGCACCTTTAAAAGATAAAGACCTTTCTTTAAATATAATTGCCACAACGCTATCTCATCTGAAAACAACTAACAATTTGTTTTATCAGATAGCCAGCCAGTGCTCAAATTCTCCCTGGTTGTCTCAAAATTGTTAAACACTTTGTTATCCTTAAGATCCAAATAAGGTTCACATACTGTAACTGGTTAATTGATATGGTTTGGGTGTGCTCCCACCCAAATCTCACCTTGAACTGTAATAATCCCCATATGTCAAGGTGGGGCCAGTTGGAGATAATTGAATCATAGGGGTGGTCTCCTCCATACTGTTCTCATGGTAGTGAATAAGTTTCACAACATCTGATGGTTTTATAAATGGGAGTTCCCCTGCACAAGCTCTCTTGCCTGCCACCATAGAAGATGTGCCTTTGCTTCTCCTTTGCCTTACGCCATGATTCTGAAGCCTCGCCAGCCATGTGGAACTGTGAATCCATTAAACCTCTTTCCTTTATAAATTACCCAATCTCCAGTATGTCTTTATTAGCAGTGTGAGAATACATCTATGTTTAATCTATAAGTCTACCCTCCATCTTTTTTTTCATATCTATTGGCAACTATTGAAACTCCAGGTTATTTTTCTGTAGTTTCCTACTTCTAAATGTTGCTGATTGCACTCCCATAGTTTTATTTAACACATTCCTCTGCCCCCTGTATAAATCCTTTTTTTTAATGTTTGTTAAATTTAGAGGCTTGTTCAGATTAGGCAATCTTTTTGGCAATATTTTTTCATGTTGTCAGCAGCCATTGTTGATCATTGCCTAGATCCATGAACTAGGGATTACAAAATAATAATGATGTGATATCATTCCCTCTTCATCTCTCCTGTAGCTACTTTTATAAAGAGAAACTTTCCTTCATTACCAGTTTGGTCATCCTAAGGCATAGTTTGTAAAATGCTTATTTCTTTCCCTTTATTAACCAGTTTTCAAAGTAATTCATTAATTTCCTAGCATCCTGCAAAAGTGACTGATTTTTTTTTCTTGAGTATCACTACAAACTCATGTATTTAAACCTGTGTGATATGTTTCAATCCAGTGCTGTATTATCCAATATGATGTTCAAACTTGACCAGTAGGAACCTCTTCACGTTGGTTCCTGAGTCCTTCTACAACATGACCCTGGGAGTCCTCCAGAGTTTCCCTGCTTGCTGTTGTAAAAAGACGAACCAGGCACATCTTGTATATCTCCTGCTCCAAATCTGAAAGCAGCCATTGTTTCAAAGAGCCCTGGTTATTTTTTGTAGGAAATGGTATTTGGCAATCACAGTCTGGCACAAGGAATGCTCATTGTTACTGGGCCGGCCATAGTTTCTGGCCCTTCTCTGTGGACAGAGGTAGACCATGTTTCTAAAAAATACTAAAATGCTTTGAGTTCATACTGTATGTCCACCTCAAATTCAAGAATGCAAGAATTTTTCCTAACTTTATTGTTCAAATGTCAATGTTTCCTTCCTCCTATAAATATAATTCGTTGTTTATTCTATCTCACAATACACGTAAGAATCTCAGAATACCAACACCAGTAATGATAATTTAAAAACAGCCTACAGTGTTTTCTGCACTTTGGGTACCTTTATGATACACGCCGATAGGGATGTACAATCAAATCCCTGTGTTTTAAAGCCAGTTGGCTGAGTTCCTCTCTGTTCCTCTCTGTGGGTTATGCTAACCAGCTCAATACACACTTAGATTTATTTGGTTTTCTCAGGGATTATATGTTTTTTATTTCAAAATTATGTTAAGGCCAGGCACAGTGGCTCATGCCTGTAATCCTGCCACTCTGGGAGGCCAAGGCAGGAGGAATGCTTAAGGCCAGGAGCTCGAGACCAGCCTGGGCACCATAACAAGACCCCATCTCTACAAAAAATTAAAAACAAAAAATAAATTAGCTGAGTGTGGTGGTGCACACCTATAGTCCTAGCTACTAAGAAGGCTGAGGTGAGGGGATCACTTGAGCCCAGGAGTTTGATTACAGTGAGCTATGACCATGCCACAGCATTCCAGCCTGAATGACAGAGGAAGACCCTGTCTCTATTTTTTAAATTATGTGAAAAATTTGCATGTTTCCATGACCAAACCAAGAAAACAAAGTATATTCAGAAATGGTTAGGTTTTATTCCTTTCCCTCCATCCCATTACCCCTCTTCTCCTTTTTCTATTATTATTCTCTTATGGTTTATTCTTTTAAAAGAAAGCAAATATCAAAGAAAATACGTATTCTCTTATTTCTTAGACAAGTGGTATCTTGTTCTTTCACTTAATATATCATGACAATCACTCTATTACTGATATATTTCCCATTTCTTTTTCATCTTCATAGTTTTCCACCCTATGGAAGCACCACAGCTGACCCAACTGTCCTCTAATGAAGAATATTTCAGTCATTGCAGCTTTTTGCTACTACGAATAGTGTGCCAATGAATAGTAAAACGCATATTTCATAAAAAATATTTTGCCAGTAAATCTTTGGGATAGATTCCTAGAGGATTCTAGGAATTTTGTCTAGCAATCTTTAGATTTACTGTAGATTTAATTGTACTGGGAATTGCCCATTCCCCCACATATTAATAGATCAGCTTTATGCTATTTTGCATTCCCCCAGCAAATAACAATGTATGTATCTATTTCCCCCTACAGTTTGTCAACAGAGTTGTGGTCAAACTTTTGGAATTTTGCCAATCTGATCATGAGAAATGCTATCTGGATGTAATCTACATTACTCTACAAGTCAAGTTGAGCATCTTTTCATAGTATTATAAGCCATTTGTGGCAATAATTCTTCATATTTCTGGTTGTAAGTCAAGGGTCTACTGCTGAACAGTCTAAGAAAGAACATATATATCTGGAATAGAGAAGATGAGAAACATTTAAGGTGATCTAGTAGTGAAAAGAGCCATAAAATACAAGCAAAGAATACCAGCCCCCAGTAGCAAGAAAATGTAAGTTTTTAAAAGACACCATTGGGTCGATTGGAAGCAGCTCCAGTCCATGGTGCTCAGAGAAAGGAATGAAAGGAGCAAGTGAATTCAGCAACTTCAACTGAGATATCTGAGTTCTCACATTGGGACTGACCAAGCAAACAGCTCAACCCACAGACAGCAAAGAGAAGCAGGATGGGGCAGTGGCCCATCCAGGAGCTGCACGGAGCCAAGGGAACCCCAACCCCCAGCCAAGGAAAGCAGTGAGTGATTGTGCAGCCCTGCCTGGGAAACCATGCTTCTCCCATGGATCTTTGCAACTCACGTATCAGGAGATCCCCTCATGAGCCCACACCACCAGGGATTTGGGTCCAATACAGAGAGCTGTGTGGAATCTCAGCAGAGCAGCCACTCAGGGAGTGGCTCAGCCACACACAGAGACCCAGGAGTTTTGCATACTCTGGCCCCGGCATCCATGGCAAGGTGGGAGATCCATCCATGCATGTCCCTAGGAAGGGGGCTGAGTCAGGGGCCAACCGGCATCGTTCTTCGGGCCCCACTTTCACAGCACCACGTGGATTGAGACCCACTGGCTTGCAATTCCAGCTGGCTGGTGGCAGCAGGCTGGAGTCATCCTGAGTCAGGATGGTGTTCCCAGAGGGGAGGACCAGCCACCATCCCTGTGGTTTGGTAGACTCCGTCATTTCAGCCTGGTGGCTTTGAAGAATACAGGCGGTCCAGAGAAGGAGGGTTCCCCCATAGCACAGCTGCCTTGCCAGATCGTGGCCAGACTTCTTCTTTAAGCAGGACCCTGATCCATTCCTCCTCACTGGGCAAGACCTCCTTGTGGGGGCTTCAGCCACTCCAGCAAGGGTTCTACAGAGAGAGCTCTGATCTCTCCCTACTACAAAGCTCCCAGGGGGAGAGGCGGCCACCATCTCTGCAGTTTGGTAGACTCAGCTGTTCCAGCCTGCTGGCTTTGTAGTATACAAATGATCTGAATGAGGAATGGTACCCCCCTAATGCAGCATACCTGCTCTACCAAAGGGCAGCCAGACTGCTTCTTTGGGCGGGTCCCTGATCCCATTCCTCCTGACTGGGTGAGATCTCCCAACAGGGGTCTCCAGCCACCTCCTACAGGTGTGTGCAGAACAGCAACAGGTCAATGCCCTCCTAGGACAGAGCTTCCAGAGGAAGGAGCAGCCTGCCATCTTTGCTGTTTCACAGCCTTCACTGGTGATACCTCTGGGTACAGAAAAACCAAGGCAACTAGGGTCTGGAGTGGACCCCCAGCAAACTGCAGCAGTGCTACAGGAGAGTGGCCTGACTGTTAAAACAAAAACAAACAGAAAACAACACCACCAACAAAAAAGACCCCTCAAAAGCCCTATTCAAAGGTCAGCAACCTCAAAAATCTAAGGTAGATAGGCCCATAAAGATGAGAAACAATCAATGCAAAAACACAGAAACTCAAAAACCAGAATGCCCCTTCTCCTTCACATGACCACAACACCTCTCCAGCAAAGGCACAGAACTGGACTGAGGATGAGATGCCTGAGCTGACAGAAGAAGGCTTCAGAAAGTGGGTAATAACAAACTTGGCCTAGCTAAAGGAACATATTGTTACTCAATGCATAGAAGCTAGGAATCATGATAAAACAATACAGGAGCTGATAGCCACAATAGGCAGGTTAGAGAGGAACATAACCAATCTGATGGAGCTGAAAAACACAACACAGGAACTTCACAATGCAATGACAAGTATCAGTAGCAGAATAGACCAAGTGAAAGAAAGAATCTCAGAGACTACCTTTCTGAAATAAGATAGGCAGACAAGAGCAGAGAAAAGAAGAATGAAAAGGAATTAACAAAACTTCTGAGAAATATAGGATTATGTAAAGACACCAAACCTATGACTGAGTAGGGTACCTTTAAGATATAGGAAAAAAAGGAACCAAGCTGGAAAACATACTTCAGGATATCATGCAGGAGAACTACCCCAACCTAGAAAGACATGCCAACATTCAAATTCAGAAAATGCAGAGAACCTTAGTAAGATACTCCATGAGAAGATCAACCCGAAGACACATACTAATCAGATCCTCCAAGGTTGAAATGAAGGAAAAAATGTTAAGGGCAGCCAGAGAGAAAGGCCAGGTCACCTACAAAGGGAAGCCCATCAGACTAACAGCAGAACTCTCAGCAGAATCCCTACAAGCCAGAAGAGATTGGGGGCCAATATTCAACATTCTTAAAGCAAAGAATTTCCAACCCAGAATTTCATATCCAGCCAAACTAAGCTTCATAAGCAAAGGAGAAATAAGATCCTTTTCAGATAAGCAAATGCTGAGGGAATTTGTCACCAACAGACCTACCTTGCAAGAGCTCCTGAAGGAAGCACTAAATATAGAAACAAAAAATCATTACTAGCCACTACAAAAACTCACTGAAGTACACAGACCAGTGATACTATGAAGCAATCACATAAACAAGTCTGCAAAATAACTAGTTAGCGTCATGATGACAGAATCAAATTCACATATCACAATACTAATCTTAAATGTAAATGGGCTAAATGCCCCAATTAAAAGACACAGAATGGCAAGCTGCATGAAGAGCCAACCATTGGTATGCTGTGTGCAAAGACATAAACAGGCTCAAAATAAAGGGATGGAGGAAAATTTACCAAGCAAATGGAAAACAGAAAAAAATAAGGGTCACAATCCTAGTTTCTGACAAAACAGACTTTAAAGCAACAAAGATCAAAAAAGACAAAGAAGGGAATTACATCATGGTAAAGGGTTCAATTCAACAAGGGATAACTATCCTAAATATATATGCACCCAATACAGGACCACCCAGATTCATAAAGCAAGTTCTCAGAGACCTACAAAGAGACTTAGACTCCCACAGAGTAGTCGTGGGAGACTTCAATACCCCACTGTCAATACTAGACAGACCATTGAGACAGAAAATTAACAAAGATATTCAGAACCTGAACTCAGCTCTGAATCAAGTGGACATGATAGATATCTACAGAACTCTGCACCTAAAAACAACAGAATATGCATTCTTCTCATTCCCACACAGCACTTACTCTAAAATTGATCACATAATCAGAAGTAAAATACTCCTCAGCAAACGCAAAAAAAAAAACTGAAATAATAACAGTCTCTCATACCATAGCGCAATCAAATTAGAACGCAACATTAAGAAATTCACACAAAATTACACAACTACATGGAAATTGAACAACCTGTTCCTGAATGACTCTTGAGCAAATAATGAAATTAGGCAGAAATCAAGAAGTTCTTTGAAACCAATGAGAACAAAGAGACAATGTACCAGAATCTCTGGGACGCAGCTAAAACAGTGTTAAGAGGGAAATTTATAGCACTGAATGCCCACATCAAAAAGCTAAAAAGATCTCAAGTTAACAACCTAAGATCTCTACTAAAAGAACTAGAGAACCAAGAGCAAACAAACCCCCAAAAGCTAGCAGAAGACAAGAGATAACCAAGGTCAGAGCAGAACCAAGGAAGATAGAGACAAAAAAAACCTTCAAACAAATCAACATATCCAGTAGCTGGTTTTTTGAAAAAATTAATAAAATAGACCACTAGCCAGACTAATAAAGAAGAAAAGAGAGAAGAATCAAATAAACACAATCAGAAATATTAAGGAGAAAATCACCCCTGACCCTACAGAAATACAAACAACCATCAGAGAATACTATAAACACTTCTATGCAAATAAACTAGAAAAACTAGAGGAAATTGATAAATTCCTGGACACATATATCCTCCCAAGACTGAACCAGGAAGAAACTGAATCCCTGAATAGACTAAAAAGGAGTTCTGAAATTGAGAAATAGCCTACCAACCAAAAAAAGCTCAGGACCACATGGATTCACACCTGAATTCTACCAGAAGTACAAAGAAATTTTACTGAAACTACTGAAACTATTCCAAACAATTGAAAAGGAGGGGCTCCTCCCTAACTCATTCTATGAGGCCAGCATGATCCTGATACCAAAACCTGGCAGAGATACAACAAAAAAAGAAAACTTCAGGCCAATATCCTTGATGAACATCAGTGAAAAATCCTAAATAAAATACTGGCAAACCAAATCCAGCAGCGCATCAAAAAGCTTATCCACCATGATCAAGCTGGCTTCATCCCTGGGATGCAAGATTGGTTCAACATACACAAATCAATAAATGTAATTAATCACATAACCAGAACTAAAGATAAAATCTACATGATTATCTCAATAGATGCAGAAGAAATGACCTTGGATAAAATTCAACATACCTTCACGTTAAAAACTCTCAATAAACAGGGTATAGCTGGAACATACCTCAAAATAATAAGAGCCATGCATGACAAACCCACAGCCAATATCATATTGAATGGCAAAAGCTAGAAGCATTCCCCCTTGAAAACCAGCACAAGACAAGAATGCCCTCTTCTATCACCACTCCTATTCAACGTAGTATTGGAAGTTCTGGCCAGGGAAGTCAGGCAAGAGAAAGAAATAAAGGGGATTCGAATAGGAAGAGAGGAAGTCAAATTATCTTTGTTTGCAGATGACATGATCCTATATCTAGAAAACCCCATCATCTCAGCCCAAAAGCTTCTTAAGTTGATAAGCAACTTTAGCAAAGTCTCAGGATACAAAATCCATGTGCAAAAATTGCTAGCATTCCTATTCACCAACAACAGGCAAGCAGAGAGCCAAATCATGAATGAACTCCCATTCACAATTGCTACAAAAAGAATAAAATACCTAGGAATATAGCTAACAAGGGAAGGGAAGGACCTCTTCAAGGGGAACCGCAAACAACTGCTCAAAGAAATCAGAGAGGACACAAACAAATGGAAAAACATTCCATCCTCATGGATAGGTAGAATCAATATCATAAAAATGCCCAAAGTACATACTGCCCAAAGTAATTTATAGATTCAATGCTATTCCCATTAAACTACCATTGACATTCTTCACTGAATTAGAAAAAGCTATTTTAAAATTCATATGTAACTGAAAAAGAACCCAAATAGCCAAGACAATCCTAAACAACAATAACAAAACTGGAGGCATCATGCTAACTTCAAACTATACTACAAGGCTCCAGTAATCAAAACAGCGTGGTACTGGTACAAGAACAGACATATAGACAAATGGAACAGAATAGAGAACTCAGAAAGAAGACCACACACTTACAACCATCTGATCCTCGACAAACCTGACAAAAACAAACAATGGGGAAAAGATTCCCTATTTAATAAATGGTGCTGGTTGAACTGGCCAGCCATATGTAGAAAACTGAAACTGGACCCCTTCCTTACACCATATAAAAAAATTAACTGAAGATGGATTAAAGATTTAAATCTAAAACTCAAAACTACAAAAACCCTAGAAGAAAATCTAGGCAACACCATTCAGGACATAGGCACAGGAAAAGGTTTCATGATGAAAAGGCCAAAAGCAATTGCAACAGAAGCAAAATTTGACAAATGGGATCTAATTAAACTAAAGAGCTTCTGCAAAGTGAAAGAAACTATCATCAGAGTAAAGAGAGAACCTAGAGAATGGGAGAAAATTTTTGCAGTCTATTCATCTGACAAAGATCTAATATCCAGAGTCTATGAGGAACTTAAACAAATTTACAAGAAAAAAACAAATGACCTAATTAAAAAGTGACCAAAGGACATGAACATACACTTCTCAAAAGAAAACATACATGCAGCCATAGGCATGGGCAAGGACTTCATGTCTAAAACACCAAAAGCAATGGCAACAAAAGCCAAAATTGACAAATGGGATCTAATTAAACTAAAGAGCTTCTGCACAGCAAAAGAAAATACCATCAGAGTGAACAGGCAGCCTACAGAATGGGAGAAAATTTTTGCAACCTACTCATCTGACAAAGGGCTAATATCCAGAATCTACAATGAACTCAAACAAATTTACAAGAAAAAAACAAACAACCCCATCAAAAAGTGGGTGAAGGATATGAACAGACACTTCTCAAAAGAAGACATTTATGCAGCCAAAAAACGCATGAAAAAATGCTCATCATCACTGGCCATCAGAGAAATGCAAATCAAAACCACAATGAGATACCATCTCACACCAGTTAGAATGGCAATCATTAAAAAGTCAGGAAACAACAGGTGCTGGAGAGGATGTGGAGAAACAGGAACAGTTTTACACTGTTGGTGGGACTGTAAACTAGTCCAACCATTGTGGAAGTCAGTGTGGTGATTCCTCAGGGATCTGGAACTAGAAATACTATTTGACCCAGCCATCCCATTACTGGGTATATACCCAAAGGATTATAAATCATGCTGCTATAAAGACACATGCACACGTATGCTTATTGTGGCACTATTCACAATAGCAAAGACTTGGAACCAACCCAAATGTCCAACAATGATAGACTGGATTAAGAAAATGTGGCACATATACACCGTGGAATACTATGCAGCCATAAAAAATGATGAGTTCATGTCCTTTGTAGGGACATGGATGAAGCTGGAAACCATCATTCTCAGCAAACTATCGCAAGGACAAAAAACCAAACACCGCATGTTCTCACTCATAGGTGGGAATTGAAGAATGAGAACACATGGACACAGGAAGGGGAACATCACACATCGGGGACTGTTGTGGGGTAGGGGGAGGGGGGAGGGATAGCATTAGGAGATATACCTAATGCTAAATGACGAGTTAGTGGGTGCAGCACACCAACATGGCACATGTATAGATATGTAACAAACCTGCACGTTGTGCACATGTACCCTAAAACTTAAAGTATGATAATAATAAAATTTAAGAAAAGAAAACATACATGCAGCCAATAATCATATGAAAATAAAAAAGCTCAACATCACTGATCATTGGAAAAATACAAATCAAAACCACAATGAGATACCATCTCACACCAGTCAGAATGGCCATTATTAAAAAGTCCAAAAGTAGGCCAGGCACAGTGGCTCACACCTATAATCCCAGCACACTGGGAGGCTGAGGGTGGATCACAAGGTCAGGAAATTGAGACCATCCTGGCTAACACGGTGAAACCCCATCTCTACTAAAAATACAAGAAAAAATTAGACTGCCGTAGTGACAGGCGCCTGTAGTCCCAGCTACTCAGGAGGCTGAGGCAGGAGAATGGTGTGAACCCGCGAGGCGGAGCTTGCAGTGAGCCGAGATCGTGCCACTGCACTGCAGCCTGGCAGAGCGAGACTCCACCTCAAAAACACAAAACAAAAAAAAAGTCAAAAAGTAACAGATGCTGGCAAGGTTATGGGGAAAAAGGAATGCGTTTACACTGTTAGTGAGAGTATAAATTAGTTCAGCCATTGTGGAAGGCAGTGTGGCAGTTCCTCAAAGACCTAGAGGCAGAAATACCATTCAACCCAGCAATCCCATTACTGGGTATAAACCCAAAGAGATATAAATCATTCTATTATAAGGATACATACACACATATGTTCATTGCAGCACTATTCACAGTAGCAAAGACATGGAATCAACCTAAATGCCCATCAGTGATACACTGGATAAAGAAAATGTGGTACAGATACATGATGGGATACTATGCAGCCATAAAAAGGAATGAGATCATGTCCTTTGCAGGGACACGAATGGAGTTTGAAGCCATTATCCTCAGCAAACTAACACAGGAGCAGAAAACCAAACACCACATATTCACACTTATAAGTGAGAGCTGAAAGATGAGAACACATGGACACAAGGTGGGGAAAAACACACACTAGGGGTCTATCAGGAGTTGGGGGGAGAAAGAGCATCAGGAAGAATAGCTAGTGGATGCTAGGCTTAATACCTAGGTGATGGGATGATCTGTACAGCAAACCACCATGGTACACATTTACCTATGTAACAAACCCTGGACATCTGGCACATGTACCCCTGAATTTAAAATAAAAGTTGGAGAAAAAAAAAAACGACACCATTAATTGTACCAAACAAAACTGTAAGGCACCTACAAATCAATCCAACAAAAGGTAGATACAAATTTAATTAAGAAACTATCAGCCAGACGCAGTGGCTCACACCTGTAATCCCAGCACTTTGGGAGGCTGAGACTGGTAGATCACTTGAGCCCAGGAGTTCGAAACCAGCATGGGCAACATGGTGAGACCTCCTCTCTACTAAAGATACGAAACAATAGCCGGGCATGGTGGTGCACGCCTGTGGTCCCAGCTACTCAGAAGGCTGAGGCAGGAAGACTGCTTGAGCCCCGGGGGCAGAGGTTGCAGTGAGCTGAGATCCCGCTACTGCACTCCAGCCTGGGTGACAAAGCAATATCCTGTCTCAAAAAAAAAAAAAAAAAAAAAAAAGCAAAAGAGAGAAGAAACTATTATAAATAAAAGCTTATTAAAATTCATTAATGAAGACCTAAATAAATGAAGAGATAAAGCCATATTCATGGACTAAAAGACTAAATATCATAAAGATGTCATTAATCTCAAAAATTATTCTAGAAATTCAACATGATTCTGATTAAAAATCTCAACCCAAAAAGACAAATAAAGAAAAAAACTAATAAATATAAATATACCTATTTTAAAGAACTTACTAAACTGATTCTAACATTTATATGAGAAAGCAAAGGGAGGCCCAAGAATAGCCAAGACCATAAGGTTAGGAATCATCCCGCTAGATCACAAGACTAAAATAGAGCTATAATAATTAAGATAGAGGTTCTAAATGAAGGAGAGATCAACAGACCAATAGAACTGAATAAACCTTGAAATGGACCTCCACACATATACACTTGACACATGACAGCAATAACATGGTAAAAGTGGTGAACAGACAGAATGAAATGCTTCAGAACCACTGGTTATCTACATGGAGAAAAAAGAAAATTAGAATCTTATTTCAAACCATGCATAAAAATAAATTCCAGATGCAAATGTGAAAGGCAAACTTTAAAACCTTAGAAGATATAGAAGAACACTATTATGATCACAGATTACAGAAAATGTTGAAAAAGACAAAGAAAACACAAATAAAAAGGAAAGATATACATTTTACATTTAAATCTTAAAGTTCCATACATCAGAAGATACCATAAAGACAGTGAAAACAGCAGCCACATAGTGGAAAAGACAATCATTATACACATAACTGAGACCAGCATTTAGATAGACTGCCTATAAGTTAACAAGGAAAAGACAAAAGAACTCAGCTTAAAAATGGGCAAGAGATATGAAGAGGCAATCGCATAAGAGGGAAAAACATAATGACCAATACACATAGAAACTGATGGTTTAACTCACTAGTAATAAGGGAAATGTACTTTTTTTTTTTAATACCCAGCATACTGGCAAAAACTGTTAAGGATAACAAAACCAAGGGTTACCAGGGGTGTAGAGCACAGCAATATGAATGTATATTTTGTCAATTTATATCCCTCCAGCAATCTTACAAGTGGAAGAAACAAAGTGGAGGATGTGCTCAGCTTATGGTCCTACAATTCCACAATTAGATATATAATCTAACAAACTAGTAACTGTGCTCAAGGAGACTTGGAGATTTATACAAGAATGTTTGCTGCAGCAGTCTACAATTGTGAAAAACTAGAAACAACCTAAATGCAATCAACAGAAGAATAAATAAGTTGTGGTATATCTATACAATGGAATAAGATTCAGTAGTGAAAATGAATGAACTAATAAGGGTAAACTTCAAAAGCATATTGTTAAGTAGGAAAAAAGCAAACTTAGAATAAGCACCATATTATATCATTAAATAAAATGTAAAAACATGGCAAACAACACTGTATAATGTTATTGGATATATGCATATGTTTTTCAAAAGTATAAATATATGGGGAAAATAAAATAAATTCAAGATAGTGGTTGTTTCTTGGGAAAAAGAGAAGAAGGAGAATTAAATCAAGGAGGAGTATCCAGGGGACTTCAATTATACATATTTTTTCTTTAATCTGGGTGGCGGATACCTACATGATCTTTATATTACGTATATTTTTGTATGCCTGAAATATTTTGTAATGTTTTAAAAATCAAATTCATGTCAAGAGGCCTGATGGTGGTTCAACTGGTAAAGTTACACTGGAAGACACTGGTTTGATATGAGGGCAAAGTCACCTAACAATTAGAGCTACCTCTAAATAAATATGCTGACATGGAAAGTGAAGACTTCCCCATCATTGGAGCTCTCTGAACAGAAGCAGATGCCCTCCTGTGGAAGACACCGCAGAGGAAAGAACCATTAATGTTCCATTTACCATCCTATCTTCACTGCAGAGCCTATACTTAGGAGATGCTTGATTAATATTTGTTGAATATTGAAATTTGAAAAGCATTTACTGCAAGTCTCCTTAAATGCTAGTGGTAGAAAATTGAAAAGAATAAAAATAACCTAACAGTAACAAAATTAAGAATATTAACTTATACTCACCAACAAGGATTAAACAGGATGAATTAGAAGACAGGAGACTGGAGGAGAGCAAAAGCAAGCTCAGAGAAACTGTCTACGTTGGATTTGAAGACTATCCAGTAAATTCCACATGATAAGTAGTCTTTGAAGGGTGCTTTACAGTTTATTCATGTTATTTAATCTCCACAATAATCATGCAAAGAACAGCTTTACTTCATTCTATCAGTTAAAAAACTGAAGCTGACAAAGATTAAGTGACTTGCTCAGTATCTTACAGCCAGCTGGTATCAAGGCTAGTACTAAAACGTAGGTCTCCAGACACCAAACTCCATCTTCTGGGACACAAGTAACCCCACTCACCGGATGAGGGAACCCCACATACAGGCGTGTTGGCAGTCTAAAATGGTCCCTACAGAACTTAACACACAGGTAGTAGAAAAGACAATTTAACATTCTGAATTAGCTCTATCAATTACTACATTCTTTCCTTGTCTCCCAACTTCATATTCTAATGCCACAGAGTATACACACACCCAGTGCCTTAGTTGGGGTTGCTATAACAAAAATAATACCATAGACTTGGTGGGTTAGACAATAGAAGTTTATTCCTCCCAGTTCTGAAGACTGAGAAGTCTAAGATCAAGGTGCCAGGTGATTTAGTTTCTTCCTGGTTTGCAGACAGACCTTCCTGCTATATCCTCACAGGGCAGCAAGAGAGATCATCTCTCTGTCTCACCTTATAAATGCACTGATCCCACTCATGAGGACCACACTATCATGACCTAGTTGCCTCCCAAAGGCCCCACCTCCAAATAGCATCACACTGGGCATTAGGGCCTCAACACAAAAATTCGGGGAGGACACAAACATTCAGACCATAGCACTCCATCTGTAAGTCACTGATCAATCCCCACTAAGAAATTTGTAGAAGATATGATGCCACAGCTCCTATAATTGTTGCCAATTGCCCACACTGGGCTATGAAAAAAAGACATTTAGGTCAGACTCACATTCATGACACAAAATCCCTGCAGAACCCATAGTGGAGTGTGAGTGGACTTAAAGCCAGCTGCTCCATCCCCTACACCCCATCCCTCTTTCTAGCAACTGGAACATGTTCCCAGCAGCACTGTAAGGAGTAGAAGATGACATGTGGCTGCCTGGTGCTGGAATTAGAGCTGGAATGGACAGCGATACCTGGTTTCCACCCTCACCCACTCTTCAACAACTGGACCATGGTTTGGAAGGACCATTAACAGGACAGAAGTCAACACTTGCATCCTCTCTGCTCAATCCTAAACTAGCTGAGAGATCTTGTCTGAATCACCAAACTTACTCAAGACAGAGCTTCAACAAGTGTAAAGTCAAAAGAAAGGTGATGGTCCCTAAAATGTCCCAGAATCTGCCAAGTGTCCACTTCCCAGCCAGGTTCAGGACAGGCCCAGGGCATGCCTGCAGAACTCAGCTCAGACACTCAGCAGATGTTTATTAAACCATCCATCCATCAACATGACTGTGTTTATGGTTAGCCCTAACAAGCATGATTAGGGGCTGGTTCTCTAATTCTGTTTTACGGGTTTTGTGGGCTCCAGGGGAAGAATAAATCAAGCAGGAGTTTACTGAGTCTGACTCAGCACACACCACCAACATTTCAATCAGACCAGAGTCTGAAAAACAAGCAAATATCACTCTCCCTACCAGTCCATCTGCTGTCTTGATGAAAGATGAAAGTAAATGGAATGAAGAGCATAGGGAAGAGAACCAACCTGTGTTTATGATGCCATGAAGACCACTCCAGCACACAACAAAGTTCACTTTCAGAGTGAGGCAAGAGTGTGTAAAAGCCCCCTCCTCCTCCCAAGAGGGTAACAACTCACTCCTACCCATCAGCTGAGAGTCCAACCACACATCTGCCATTGGTGCGAGTCTATCACACAATATGCACACTGATAAATCTGGCTTTCAAGAAAGGCTAGGAAAGTTACAGACAAGCACTTATGCCTACTGAGGTCTTAATAAGTCACAGAACAACTAGGCTGCCAGAAGGAACATTAGAATCCATCTTCTTGGTCAAAATCATTAGAAACATAAGTCCTAGAGGATGGAAAATTGTATTGTGGGCCCTGTTCACATTGACTAACTGCTTTGTACTGTTGCTTAATTTTTTTCAGTAATGTCCACAGGCCAGGCACAGTGGCTCATGCCTGTAATCCCAACACTTTGGGAGGCCAAAGTGGGAGGATCACCTGGACCCAAGAGTTCAAGACCAGCCTGGGCAACATAGTGAGACCTCGATTCCACTAAAAATAAAAAGTTAGCCAGGGTGGTGGTGCATGCCTGTGGTCCCAGCTATTCAGGAGGCTGAGGCAAAAAGATTGCTTGAGCCCAGGAGTTCAAAGCTGCAGTGAGCCATGATCACGCCACACCACTCCAGCCTGGGCAACAAAGTGAGATAGCGGCAAAAAAAAAAAAAAAAAAAAAAAAAAAAAAGCGCCATAGTATCTCTTCCACTAAACTGTATGTAGCCTGAGAGAGAGACAAAATATCTAACACATACCTACCTAATGTCCTCGCCACCAAAAATACTGCCTGAATATGAAAAGCACTCTATTCACACCTGTTACCAAAATAATACTAAAAAGTCCACAGGGTATAAAGGTTGCAGGAGGAGTAAATCCTCCTTACCATTTCATCAGGAAGCCTCCTCACACTGCATCTTCTTCTCAGGATCTGTGGCATGTAATTTAGTACTCAACAACACACAGTAGGTGAGTTTGTTCATCTTTTCACATGTTAGTCCCATTTCTCCAAACAGATTCATTCACTGCATATATATTGAGCATAAATCATGTACCAGGCAAGGGTATGCAAATTTGAATTACTATCTTCTTGCCCAAAGAAACAAAAAGACCACTGAGAGAGAATAAGCACTGAGATAAATAAAATGTCAATTCATTAAGTCAGTCATAAACTCTTATTCAGTGAATAGCATGGAGCCTTCAGAGAAACACTTTTCTTGGAAATGTCAACAATCACCAGATTTACCACTTGGTGGCATGAAAAGTTCAACAGGACTGACGAAGCCAGGCCTTCTGGTTGTGCTCTTGATTCTGCCACAGGAGAGCTGTGATAGTGCTAATGAAATCCTCCTCTGTTCTCTCCCTCAATTATTCCACACAAACACCAAATTCTGCATGCCTGTATCTTAAGAAAATCCACTAGCTGAAACACTGAACTTCCTAAAACAAAAGAATGAATGAATACCCTTCAATTTACTCTATAGAAGTCCTCTTCGTTTTACAATAGTCTGTTTACTCATTACTCAACCGGGAAGCTGGGGTTTGAGAGACTGGAATGTGGCCTGGGAGAGTTCAGGACAAGCTGCAATGCCAATCCCATCCTTTGTTGGATCCACAGCCTTGAACTAGTCACTTTCATCTCTTTGTACTTCAGTCCCCCTCATCTGCAAAATAACAGAGCTGATTTAGGACCTAATCTCAGAGGTGATCTCTGAGGTCCCTTCCAACTCCAGCACTCCGTGATTCTATACTTGATTCTTCCTGTATATTCTGCAGACCACCCCACCTTGCCCCAGTGAAGTCACATCCCAATTACTTAATGCCCACGTAGTGGTTGACAGATCAATTAGAGCAAACAGCCAGAACACAGCAAGACTGCACAGCACTCCACATGCTCCTGGGCTGTATAAAGTGCCCTCTCTCTTTGAGGAGTGGGAGGAGGAAACTTGTGATCTCTGTCTTGCCTTAGCTGTTCATCAATATGTTGCTCAAATGTAATTACACGTAAGCAGGATTTATTCATTCCTTATCCTATGTTCTCAAATCTTTATATGTTTTGCTGCTCCATGGGGGAAAAATAACTTAAAATCTCAGTCAGCAACTTGCCACATTGTAGTGAAAATTAAAAGCAATATCCCAATTCTGGGAAAATGGTGGCAATATATTTATTGAGTCTTCCACAGTCTCTACAAAAAATAAACAGAGCAACTAAATAGCAAATTTAAAAACTCATGGATGACACTCAACAAAATTTGGTAACAAGTTATCGGAGACAAATCACCAATAGCCAGTATGATATTGATGTCTACGTGGGAACAATCAAAGGGAGCAATGGGGCATATGATGAACCTGAACCCAAAAGAGCCAATAGGGTAAACTGGAGAACTGCCGCTGAACCTGGAACAACAGGGGACCCACAGGAGGTTCGAAGGGCTGGAGCACTCAAGCCACTAGGAACTCTCAAAACTGATTGCCCAGGACAGGACTCCACACCAAGAGAAACTGCTGGGAACAGAATCAAAATGAAGCAGGACAGGCAACAGAGACAAAGAAAAGAGAAGGCTCAGGTAAAAGAGAGAGATGGAAACAGAACTACCACATTTTTTAAATCTCCATGAAAACAAGCTCTGTGCAGTTAGAAATACTACCAAACCAACCCTCCTTTTTAAAATTCAGGAAAACTAAGTTTACATAAAAATTAACAACAGAAAAGTAACAAGGTCAAATCCATAAACATTTCTATAAAAAAAGAGAGAATAAGGAACAAAATAACATCCTTAGAAATATGTGATAGTGAAAGCATGCCAAAAAGACATATTTTTAAATAAGCTAAAAATACTTTAAATTATGCAAGGCATGAAAGAACAACATAAATTAGAATTAGAAAAATTCAGAAATAAAGTGACAAAACTCAAGAAAGCAAAGTAAAAAAAGAAAACTATTTTAGAGATAAAAACTAAACTAGAAGAAATATAAGAAAAAATAAACCTAAAAACTGCCTGAAACTTAGGGAAATTTTTTAATTAAAAAGAAATAATAGGAAAGAGATCAAAGGGATTTGAAAGTGACAAACATCGAAGATAGGCAAACAAGAACCAACATATGGATAAGAGTGGTTCCGGAAGAACAAAACCAAAGCAAGGAATATAATTCTAAAAACAGTAGTCTGTGAAAACTTTCCTGGAAAAAAACTATTTGAAACCTGATATTGAAAGAACATATTGTTTACCTGAGAATACTGACTCAGAATAATATCAACATATACTCTAGTAAAATTCTCAGACTTTTTTTTTTTTTACAAAAGATAATTTAGGCAGCATCTAATTTTAACTGTATACAAATTATAAGGAAAAGAAAAATTAGATCAGATTTACAACAAGCTTTATGCCAGAAGTACATGGAATAACACTTAAGATTTTTTTTTAAAATGTCAACCACAGATTTAATATTCAGCAGTTTTGACCTTTTGCATACAAAGAGCATAGATAAAATGTTATCAACATTCAGAAAAAAAAATCAGGGAATATTGTTTCCATAAGCTTTTCCTAAGGATACTAGAGAAGAACTTTGGATAATCAAAGTGACTAGAAACAAGAATGTAAGTTTTGGTAGTAAGTATTAAATATGTAATTATTGAAGAACTAAAACTAAATGAGGGTTAAAAGGAAATATTATAATGTGTAATGACTATATGATCGTATTAGTTAACTAGGGCTGCTATAACAAATTATGACAAAGCTACAGGCTTAAGACAACAGAAATTTATTTTTTCATAACTCTGGTGAACAGAAGTCCGAAGTCAGTTTCACTGGGCCTAAATCAAGGTGTTGGCAGGCTGCACGGCCTCCAGAGGCTCTAGAGGAGAATCTATTCCTTGCCTCTTCCAGCTGCTGGAGGCTGCCAGCCTTCCTTGGCTGTGGCCACATCACTCCAATATCTGCCTCTGTGGTTACACTGTCTTTTCCTCTTCTGTGTGTAATCTCCCCCTCCCTCCCTCTTGTAAGGACAACTGTGACTATATTTAAAGCCCACCCAGATAATCCAGGATAATCTCACCATCTCAAGAACCTAAACTTAATCACATATACAAAGTCTTTGTCATGTAAAGTAACGTTCACAGATTCCAGAGATTAAGACATGAATACTTTTTGAGGGACCATTACTCAGAGTATCACAATAATACAGTATAACCATTTTAAAAGATGGTGAAGGATACAGATGACATATTTTTTAAAAGGTTTTGGACTGTTTTCAGTAATCATAATTGGTGCTGGTGTTTGTACTACTATTCTGAGATTCCTAATTGTGTAGTGTAGGATAAAGCAAGTGAGTAATTATGGAATATTGGATTCTGTTATTCCCTATGTATTCGAAAACCAGAATTCTCAGTGTGGACAAAAGATCAGATGAAATACAGAAGTAGTTAAGATATTGGAAATAGCAGTATGAACACACAAGTATGTTTACATCTATCACATTCATCCTTGCTCTTTCCTTATGTGTAGTTTCCCAGCTCTGTTCACCAAAAAAGACCTACAGACAATGGCCAACTCAATAAAAATTAGCATCCCTGGTGCCAAGATAATGGTCTTGAAATACAATTTTGCATTAAAAGATACCAGGTCTTCCTGGAGAAATGATTGATTCCAGGTCTGAGACACAAAATACACAAGGAGTGGAAGAGAGATGAAGGGGAAGGAGAATGGCGAGAGGGAGAGAAAATCCCTGATACCAAAAGAGGTATCAGTCTCCAGATTGTATGTATTCATAAATTCATAATTCATAAAGATGTTACCACAGGAAGGGGAAGGAGGTGCTGCTCAGCCCTGGACACACACACACAGTCTGGACACACAGCTAGCAGTGTCCAGCCAAATGCTTAGTAGTATGAGGAGGCCTTTGACCTACAGACTGAATAATCTGGCCTCAAAAAGGAAATCATCACCATTGTTTGGGGGCACATCTCAAGCCGTCTTGGCCTGCTGCCATTAAACATTCCCAAATACCCTTCTGATGGAGATCTGTCCCCCTCCTCACCACCACCCTCCTACCTGCAGGGAGATAAGTGCTGGTTTTGTATCCCCAAGTATATCCAGTAACTCTTTTCAATTAGGTTCCTCATTGTCAATCCATAAAAAGAAATTCTGGCCTCATAAATCAGGCTCGATAATCTGAACAACCCAGTTCTGCTCACAAATGTCCTTATTCTGTGTACACATCAGCAGTTCTTATGGCTGCACATGGCAAAATCACCTGGGAGCTTTTAAAATTACAATGATGATAGGAACCCAGCCTGAACATATGAAATAAGAATCCCTAGGGGCAGTGGGTATCCATGTTTTATAAGTTCCTCAGGTGATCCTATGGTGCAGCAGGGTTGCAAAGTACTGTTACATGAAATTAGGTTTCTGAGGCAGCAAGGTTAAGTGTTAGCTCTCAAACAGTAAGCAACAATGCCAGCTTTTAAGCCCAAGACCCTGGCTTCTGGGACAACCCCTGGGGCTCTCAAGCACATATCGGCCTCTTCCTGCTTGAATTTCTACAGAAATCCAAGATCATAACTAAGTCTTTTTTATCCTTTGCCTTTCTGCAGAATTTGACCCTATAGAGTTCTGATGCTTTTCAAAATACTTCTCTTTTGGCTGCAATAGGGTAAAATTGATGACTAGACTTTAAAGGATTTTTTTTCACAGAGCAGCAAAAGGTATAAATATTTGAGAACATAAGACAAATAATGGATAAATCCTGCTTATGTGTAGTTACATTTGAACAACATATTGATGAACAACTAAGGGAAGACAGAGATCACAAGTTTCCTCCTCCCACGCCTCAAAGAGAGAGGGCACTTCACACAGTCCAGGAGCATGTGGAATGCTGTGCAGTCTGGCTGTGTTCTGGCTGTTTGCTTTAATTGATCTGTCAACCAGTACATGGGCATTAAGTAATTGGGATGTGACTTCACTGGGTAAAGGGGGATGGTCTGCAGAATACATGGGAAGAATCAAATATAGAATCATGGAGTGCTGGAGTTGGAAGAGACCTCAGAGATCACCTCTGAGATTTAGGTTCTAAATCAGCTCTGTTATTTTACAGATGAGGGGGACTGAAGTACAAAGAGATGAAAGTTGACTAGTTCAAGTCCATGGATCCAACAAAGGATGGGATTGGCATTGCAGCTTGTCCTGAACTCTCCCAGGCCACATTCCAGTCTCTCAGACCCCAGCTTCCATGCTGAATAAAGAGTAGACAGATTAGTGTAAAGTGAAAAAAGTGTAAATGAGAATGGGGGGGTGGCTGCCTCCCTCCCACGTGGCACATCCAATGCATTCAGACTGTCCTAGAAGAGGTGAGTCAGCCGCCTCAAGTGTATGCTTCAGACATATTTTTAACAGAAAACAACTTAAAGCTACTGTTGGAAAGAGGAAATAAAGACTCACTAAGGGGCATCACTGTCACGAGCTACTGGACATCCATAGCATTCAAGGGATGTCAGCCTCACTCTAACACACCAAACTCTTGCTGAATTCATCCACCCCTGTGTGTCTTTACTGAGTGGCTACTATATACTAGGCCCTCTGTCAGTGCTGCAGAAAATACAAAAGTTCAACCACCTTTTGGGGCCCTATGCTAGGTACACAAATAACACTACTATAAGTCAAATGGTACTGTGGCAATACAAGGAAGCACACAGGTACAGTTGGACGAGGGTGAGAAACTAGTATTTGCTGAGCTAACCCTCACAAGATGAGCGTGGAGTTGTTGTATGCATCCTATGCCTACAACTACAAAGCCAGCTTCAGGCCACAAGCTAGTTCAACTTTAGTAAAAGAAAAATGAGACCCACACCATAAACCTCTTTACCATCCTGTCAAGGGAATGGCTGGGAGGGGAAAGTCATTAAACATCAGATTCTCTACATAAAATTGTTTTGTGAAATATAACCAACATGACTCAGATGACAGTTCGGCTGGTCAGGGGAAGCAAAATCACTACAGTGGGTAAGAGCCATGTTGGAGATCCCACTCCTGGCCAAGGCACCCCAGTAAATGTGGTGAAGAGTGAAGCAGTGTACCCAGACTGTCATCAACTTCATGCATTGATTCATTCATTCAAGACCAAGGGCACACCTATAAGGTGTCAGGCACTGTGCTAAGCTCTGGAAATTCAAAAGCAAGTCAGATACAGTGCTTCTTTAAGGATTTCACCAGCCAGGGAAAGCTACTCAGGGTGGGCAAGGAAGGGTATAGAAGACAGAAATAACAGATATACAGTGGATAAATATTAACAAAAGCCTGGAAACACAAAGGAAGTTGTTGTCTAATATCCCTAGCTCCGACCACTACCACCTCGTGCCTGCAGTACAGGATGAGCTTCCTGGACATTCTCTCCAGGCCTATTATTGCCCCCTCCACCACTCTCCATAGAGCTGCTAAGGATGTTTTAAAACCTCAAGAATCATCATTTAAAACCCCTGAAATACCCCTTCCAAAGCCACAGACTAGTCCACTAACAGCTGCCTCCAAAAGTTGTTCTGGGTCCAGGAAAATGGATGAGCTCTGCCCCATCGCAGCAGCACCCATGAGTATGCTCTACAGAAAGCTCAGTGGAACATGGCTGCATGTGAAAAGCAAGACCTCATTTCAGCACCAAAGCCTTGAGCTCATTTTTGTCCAGAATTGGATATGAAGTGAACTTGGGCAAGTCACTTGATTTGACAGACCCTCAGTAGCAGCAACTATAAAAGAGGAAAAATAGCACCCATCTGGCAGCACAGTTGGAAGAATTAAATCAGGAAGTTTATAAAACACCAAGCAGAATGCCCAGCACATAGTATGTGATTAATACCTAATAATATAATGTGCCTATCTTTCCACGTGTCAGTATCTTCCCAGTGAGGCTGACATCCTTCAAGTCACCATCTTGTCTCATCTCTCTCTGGCCTTCAACACTAAGCACTGTGTCCCAAATATGGTAGATGCACAATAAATGCTTCCTATAGACTGGATCCATTTCTACATCTGCATTTAGGAATGCAAATTCAGGGAACAGGAGTCAGACTCGGAAAGGGCTATATGAAGAAAGAAATCTAAGGAGAATGCAACAAACCCAGGGGAGGAAAGTGGATATTAGTGAAATAAGAATTTATGAGGGAGTACAGAGTGATTCATAAAGACCACCACTTGGGGAGGACCCCAGTTCTTCTTGGTCTTCCCATTGAAACTTCCTTTGCCTGCTCCAATGTTTTCACCCTATGATTCTTAAATTTTCCTGCTTGATTTGATTTGATTAGAATTATCTGGGGAGGCTCCCAATATGGAGAATTCCCACTTCCACAAAAATGAACTAGATATACCTTCCCCTATTCCTCTGAAATAGAACTAAAAACTCCAGACATTATACATAAAACAAGCAGGAGAAGAATCTGAAAGATGGAGAGAAGACAGACAAGCTGGGGACCTCAGCACCCAAGAGATGGCATAGCAGCAAGTTCCCTGCATTTTCTTTTTGCCTCACATCTCCCAGACTGGTTGCTGGAGAAGCTGGAGACCTGGAAACACCAATAGAAACAGACAAAACAAAAAAGGTCCCAAGAAAGCCTGTTCTCTCTAACCAAATGACCAGGAAAGGGGCAGCACAGTATGACAATAAAAATTGTTCAACAGCAACAGCTCCATTCCAGAAAAATACCATAGAAAACACTATGGGCTGGGTACAGAGGCTCACATCTGTAATCTAGCACTTTGGGAGTCTGAAGCAGGTGGATCACTTGAGCCCAGGAGTTCCAGACCAGCCTGAGCAACATGGCAAAACCCTACAAAAAATCCAAAATTTAGCCAGGCCACCTGTAGTCTCAGCTACCAGGGAGGCTGAGGCAGGAATATCACTTGAGCCTGGGAGGTTGAGGCTTCAGTGAGCCATGATCATGCCACTGCACTCCAGCACAGGTGACAGGGTGAGACCCTGTCTCAAAAAAGAAGAAAAAGAGAAAAGGAAAAAAACTGTGGCCCAATCTCACCAACCGAGTGGGGAAACTGGACTTCTGCCTCATCAGGCTGTAATAAGATGTTCCAGTCTTACCTCGCTCCTGATAGTGGCAACACCAAATGGGAAGCCGGAACATCCACCTCACCTGGCAACACAAAGCCTCCTCCACCTCCTTGCTGGGGTGTCAGAGGAGACCAAGTGGAGACCTTGAACTTTTGCCACCACCCCAGTGGTACTAAGGCCAGCATTAGTGGTTGTCATGTGGAATCAGTAATGAGGTGCCCCTGCCCTTTCCAACCAGGGTGGTATCAGCTGAGGCCTAGTGGATAAGCTAGACTTCTACCACCACCTGAGAGTAGTGAGGCTCTCCTGCTAGAACAGAAGATCTAAATAAGATCCAAAGCTCATAACATAATATCCAAAATGTCCAGGTTTCAATCAAAAATCATTCATCACTCCAAGAACCAAGAAAATCTCAACATGAATGAGAAAAGACAATCAACAGAAGCCAACGCCAAGATGACAGATAATATTAGAATTACCTGACATGGGTCTTAAAGCAGTCCTAAGAATGCTTCAACAAGCAATTATGAATATGCTTGAAACCAATTAAAAAGTCAAAAGTCTCAGCAAAGAAACAGAAGACAGAAAAATCACAATGCCCAGGTTGCACTGCATAATAACTGAATCAAAATCACTAGGAGTACTTAGCTATTATTTTGTTTTTATAACTCCACAGAGATTCCAATGAGCAGCTGAGTTTAAGAACCAGTGCTCTAATGCCGTGGGTCTCAAACTGAAGTGTTCATCAGAATCACATGGTGGAAAACTTGGTAAAGACACTCAGGCCCTATGCTACTTCAATAAGCCTGTGCCTCTGTATTTTTATTAGTTTTCAGGTGATTCTGATTACTCCAAAGACTGAAAACACCTGCTGTAATTAATCAAAGGAATTTGCGGTGATTTCCTTCATCTGTGGAAGCTGCAAAATGCTTATCTGGAGGAGGAAAAAAATGCATTTACGTGACTTTGAGGAAAGGTAAAATTTCAATCATATTTTGGATACAGGTGCCCAGAATATAGTCTGTTTAATCTGGGCTGCCAAATTTAAGAAATCTAGCCACATTAAAGAGCCAATTTGAGGCCAGGCACAGTGGCTCACACCTGTAATCCTAGCACTTTGGGAGGCCGGGGCAGGAGGATTGCTTGAGCCCAGGAGTTCGAGACCAGACTGGGCAATATAGTGAGACCCTGTCTCCAAATAAAAAAATTGCCAATTTGAAAATGTAGTTACAGCGGAGGCTATGTGTGTTTATGGAAAATAGCATGGACGCAAGATAATATGTTATCTGTCACTTGGCCCACAGGAGACATGAATCTTCCTCTCCACAGAACAATAAAATGCTTCTACATGAGTGCTTCTTCCCACCCAAAGAAACCAAAAGAAAAAGCAAAGAGTTTACAGTCAAGATAGAAAAAAAGGACACAACCAAGGAGCTTTTCCATTGTGCATGGTGGACTGAGATTTCCAATCCAAAAGGCAACATCTCTGGGAATGACCTTTTCAGCGTTTTGTACTCTACCAGAGGCACCGTGGGGCCTCTGAGTGGAGAGAACTTGTCCTCAAAAATAGAGGTGGGCCAATAAACATATGCAAAAAAAGCTCAACATCACTGATCATTAGAGAAATGCAAATCAAAACCACAATGAGATACCATCTAACACCAGTCAAAAGGGGTATTACTAAAAAGTCAAAAAATAACAGATGTTGGCAAGGTTGTAAAGAAAAAGGAACCCTTATAGACTGTTGGTGGGAGTATAAATTAGTTCAGCCATTGTGGAAAACAGTGTGGCGATTCCTCAAAGACCTAAAGACAGAAATACATTTGACCCAGCAATCCCATTACTGGGTATGTACCTAAAGAAATATAAATCATTCTATTATAAAGACACATGCATGTGTATGTTCATTGCAGCATTATTCACAACAGTGAAGACAAAGAACCATCCTACATGCCTATCAATGATAGATAGACTAGCTAATGTGGTACATATGCATCATGGAATACTATGCAGCCATGAAAAAGAACGAGATCATGTCCTTTGCAGGGACATAGATGGAGCTGGAAGCCATTATCCTTAGCAAACTAATGCAGGAACAAAAAAAAAAAAAAACAAATACTGCATGTTCTCACTTATAAGTGGGAGCTAAATGATGAGAACACATGGACACATAGAGGGGAACACCACACACTGTGGCCTTTCAGAGGGTAGAGGTTGGGAAGAGGGAGAGGATCAGGAAAAAGAACTAATGAGTCCTAGGTTTAATACCTGAGTGATGAAATAATCTGTACAACAAACCCCCATGACTCAAGTTTACCTATGCAACAAACCTGTACATGTGCCCCTGAGCTTAAAATAAAAGGTTTTTCAAAAATGGAATAAAGGAAAAAAATAGAAGTGGGGCCAGGCACAGTGGCTCACACCTGTAATTCCAGCACTCTGGGAGGCTGAGGCGGGCAGATCACTTGAGCCTAGGAGTTCCAGACCAGTCTGAGCAACATGGTGAAAATCCATCTCTACAAAAAAAATATATATATAGAGAGAGAGAGAGAGATGAAACTTAGCCAGGCATGGTGACACATGCCTGTAGTCCCAGCTACTTGAAAGGCTGAGCTGGGAGGATCACCTGAGCCCCAGGAGGTCAAGGCTGCAATGAGTCATGATCATGCCACTGTATTCCAGCCTGGGCAACAAAGTAAAATCCCATCTCAAAAGGAAAAAAAAAAAAAAAAAAAAAGCTGGGAAAGGCAAGGAAAAGGGCATGGGCATTGAAAGGAGTGAAATGCCACACTGGACAGGAAATGC
This sequence comes from Pan troglodytes, assembly GCF_028858775.2. Taxonomy (NCBI): domain Eukaryota; kingdom Metazoa; phylum Chordata; class Mammalia; order Primates; family Hominidae; genus Pan; species Pan troglodytes. The sequence goes on from NC_072398.2 coordinate 87,036,560, forward strand.
ACAGGCAAGAGCCCAGCCAAGAATAACACCCTCCAGGAAGGGCCTCCCAGAGCTCCTCTCCTTCCCATTCTCCAGCATTTCCACCTACTCACTGATGCCTCATTTCTTCATCTGGACAACATCAACATGGTCCAGAAAAGTCTTTACAGGTGACCCGTTGCCCAATGGCACAGAACAGCAGACCTGGGTCCCGGACATAGCCACAATGGAAAGGACTAAGGTCACCTTTAACAGACCATTTGCCTATTCAATCCAACCTAAAAGACCCTCCTCTGAAAAACTGGAACAATAAAACCTATCCCCATGGGATAGGGGCCACTGTAAAGATTAAATTAGTTAATACATGTAAAATGCTTAGAACAATGCACAGAACACAGTGAGCACTTGATAAACATTAGCTCTTGGTATTTTGAATGACATACAGCACAAGAGTTAACAATGGAGACACCCTGAGCCACACTACCTGTGTTTGACTCTGGGATCTACCCACTACTAGATGTAGACCATGAGCAAGTTACTCTGCCTCTCTATGCCTTGGCTTCTCCATCTATAAGATACAAATAATGATAATACCTTAACTAGCATGGTTGTTGGGAGAATTAAATTAATCGTTTCATAGAAAGAGCTTGGCACAGTGCCTGGAACACAGTAAGCGCTTTCTAAATGACAGTAATTATAATGTTATCTTTCTATGATGTGGCTAGCATGAGGCAAGTAAGTTAGGGAGTCCCCTTGACCTCTGAGGTGCTTGTAGCCTAATTAAGGAGACAAGCAATGCACACATAGAACTAGCAGGGAAGAACAGCGCAGAACATGGGATGCATGATAATTCTGCAAGCATGCAAACAGCACTTCTCATGTTCTCCTCCCTGTCTCCTTTCTCTCTCCCCAACACACTCACATGCTAAGGGAATTCAGAATGTTACAGGGTGCCGTGGGGTTAGGGGAGTGCTCCCTTCTTGGTCACCCCCTTACTCCCAAGGGCAGGCCCCTTGGTAGGGATTCCCAGGTCTTATTCAATACTCAACGCTGCTCATTTAAACAAGTTCCCCCTGGAAAGCACTTTGTTTCAAGAATAAATGGGGGTAGCCCCTCTCCTCAGTTTTCATGGATGGACCATAAAGGGGTAAGACACAGAAGCCTCACTAGAGAAAACTAACAGGGGTTAGTTTTCTAACTAACGGAGTAGGAATTCTAAAGTGTTCCAGCACCCTCTGGGCACTGAACTTGCTGGAAGTGCCATTTTAAATAACTTTTAAAGCCAACTGCTCCAGTGCTTAAAAGGAAACATGATGCTGAATATAAAAATTGTAAAGGGAAATGTAAGCATCACAAGGTATTAATTAATCCCATGATAGAAGATTCCTTCTGCTTAGATTACCTCTGCTTAAAGAAATATTTATCCAAGAAATTCAGAGAAAGACAAGTGAAGACAGACAATACCGTACTTAAGATTCTGTGATTTTTAATCCTGACAAGGATTAAAGGGCTGGAACAAATGTGATGGTGGCATGCACCAGAACCTAGTTAACCCCTTTTTATTCCTTCCCAAAGAGGCTGACAGCTATTTTAAGCCCACAAAGTAGTCACGCTGTCTGATTTGCAACTTTAGGAATCAGAGTAGCTGCAGCTAGATTTTTTAAGCAGGCATGTATAATGAAGATAATACATGACTAGGCCTCTGACTTATAAAAGAACAGAGTGTCTGAATATTCTATAGATTAAAACCATGCACAGATGAAACTAAATTGCAACTTGTAGGACTTAACAACAATAATAAAAACAGCAGCCAACTCTGTGTCATGCACGGTGCTAGGCCATTTACAGGTACTACTGATTCAATCCTCCCATTAACCCTACGAAGTATGAGATATTTGTATCCTCTTTTTACAAATGAGAACGCTAAAGGAAAGATGTTACATAACTCACACAAAGTCAAGTAGCAAGTGAGGGATAGAGCCAGGATTTGAACCCAAACACAGTTTGGCTCCTGAATTCATGCCATGCTATGCTACCAACCAAATTCATGTCATAAAAATTGCAAAGTAGCAAATTACAGAAAATAAACCATGAATTAGGAAAAAAAAAAGACATCAATTCATTAATGAGAAAACAAGTTGAAAATGTTTCTTACATAAATGACAATTGAGAAATGACAATTACCTACTCCTGAAATTGGCCATATGTTCTATATTCAGATTCTAATTCCATTGGACATCCATCAATGGAATTTTATTTAATTCAGGAAAAAAAAAATGCTTACTTGGTATTTTCATTGGAAGGAATCAGCACTGTGTGAGATTGGGGTTATCAGAAAGAGGCCATGCCGGGGGGTCCCTCAAGCCACTGGGAACCGGAAGTTACTAGACTAAAGCAAGAGAAATGGTGGGGAGGAGTGTAGAGTCAATTAAGGCACCTCTCACCATTGGGTGACCCAGGAGGGTCCTGGCCATCTTATAGGGAGCATCTCTTTCATTCAAAATACATTTTCTGTGTGCAAGGCACTGTACTCAGGGCTGTGGAAGACACGGGGGCAGAGTGACATGGACCCTGACAATGACAATGTAGGGATGAAAATTGGACAGGGCAAGCAGCTCTAATACAAAGCAGGTGGGACTGGTAACATCCACTTCACGGAGTGACTTGTGAACTGGGTAGGAAACTGCAGTGAGGGTTAAGGGAATGGTGGGTACTACAGTTGGGTTGAAGCCCAGGGTGATTAAAGGGAATTGTTCAAAAACAGCCTTGAATATCATACTAAGAATTTTGGTTCTAATATAGTAGGTACAGAAACTTTTCATGTTTTTGAGTGGGAGGATAACCATTTCAAGAAAATTGATAGGGCAAAAGTTTAAGGGATGAGGGGGATCAGAGAACAAGTGGGGCACTGGAGGCCTTCAGAAGGTTATTGATGGCCCTGATAACAGGGGAGGGGGTGGAGCATCTGAACGGGTGATGGACCAGCCAGGGTGCGTGGATTGATGTCACTGGGAACATTCAAGAGGATTTGGCACCTGACTTGATGTGGGGTACAGGAGAGTAGAGCCTGGACATCATAGGTACCCAGTAAACAGCAAATTTGAGTTGGCTGTTAAATCAAAGAATACAAGGAGTACTTTAAAGTATCAGGCCCATGTGCCCAAGAGGATGGTGGGGTCGTTAAAAGACAATGAAGTCAGAAGAGAAATTCGATTTCCAGCTTGTTGAGTGATAGGGACAGCAACACATTCAGGTACAGATGGCCAGCAGGAAGCTGCGCATAAAGATGTGGAGTCTGGACTGAAGTAGAGAGCCAGCAGCCTGCATAACAGAAGAGTGGGAGTAGACAGAATCCAAAGGAGAGGGAATGGAGCACTCACAGTAGAGGGCAAAGGGAGGAGGTAGCACAGCCACAAAAGAAGGAGGTATGGGCAGGGGCAAGGGGCTGGCTGACTGCAAGCAGGCACAGAGAGCCCAATGAGGCATTCCACGGAGGACTAGGACAGGCAGCTCAGGAAGAAAAGTCAAAAAGGATGAGGATAGAGAAGGGGGCAGCAGAGCAATTTCAGTACAGCAGCCAGGACAGAAGTTGGAAGGAAGCGGCCAGGGACTGAATGAAGACTGAGATACTGCAGAGGGTGGAGTACTGTCTCACAAGGCTTAGCTGTGAAAGGAGGAGAAAGACAACATGTTAATTAAAGAAAGAGGTGGAAAGAAGAGATATTTCATACAGGGAAGGCCATAGCATACTCTTAGGCAGGGAGGAGTAAGCCAGTGCCCAGGAGATGTAACCGTGCCAGGGTGGGGGTGGGGAGTGAAGGGCATAATTAAGAGGACAAGGGCAGACTAACAGGACATGGAAGGCAGATGGATCTCAAAATGAGGGAAAAAGAAAAAAATTGGACTTCACCAAAATTTAAAACTTTGTGTTTCAAAGGACAATATCAAGAAAGTGAAAAGACCACAGAATGGGTAAAAATATTGCAAATCTATATAAGGGATTTGAATCCAGAATATATAAAGAACTCTTACAACTCAATAGTAAAAAAGCCAATCCAACTTTTAAATGGGCAAAGGATCAGAATAGACATTTCTCCAAAGAAAATATATAAATGGCCAAAAAACACATGAAAAGATGGTCTTTTTTTTTTTCTCTGAGTCTGCTTGCTAGGGAATGAGGAGATATTCTATGTTGTTCAAAAGGGAAATGCAAATCAAAACTATGATGAAATCCCACTTCACACCCAGGAGGATGGCTAGAATCAAAAAGTCAGACAACAAGCATTGGTGAAGATATGAACACACTGCTGGTGGAAAGGTAAAACGATCCAGCCACATTGGAAGTCCCACAAATGGTCACACATGGTTACCATGGGACCCAGCCATTTTACTTTTACCCAAGATAAATTTTAAAAAATAAAAATAAAAACATGCCTGCACAAAAACTTGTACATGAATGTTTATAGCATTATTTTTAAGAGGCAAAAATGGAAACAACCTAAATGTGCCTCAGCTGATGAATGAACAAACCGAATGTGGTATATCCATACAATGATATATTATCTAGCCATATAAAAGAATTAAGTACTGATAAATTATAGATGAACCCTGAAACACGACACTAAGGCAAAGAAGTCAGACACAAAAGACCACATATTGTATAATTCCATAAATATGAAATGTCCAGAATAGGCAAATCTAGAGACAGCAAGTAGATTAGTGGCTGTTCAGGGCTGGGCAGACGCAGGGGGTAAGGATCACAGGTGTGTGCCACCATGCCCAGCTAATTTTGTATTTTTAGTAGAGATGGGGTTTCACCATGATGGCCAGGCTAGTCTTGAACTCCTGACCTCAAGTGATCCACCCGCCTTGGCCTCCCAAACTGCTGGGATTACAGCAGTGAGCCACCGCGCCCGGCCTAGTGTTTCTTTTTAATGTGATGAAAATGTTCTAAAATTGACTGTGGTGCTGATAGTACAGATCTGTAATATCTTAAAAATCACTAAATTATACATTTTAAATTAGTGAATTATATGGTATGTGAACTACATCTCAATAAAACTATTAGAAAGGAGGGAACTCAATAGTAAAAAGCCAATCCAACTTTTAAATGAGCAAAGGATCAGAATAGACATTCTCCAAAGAAAATATATAAATGGTCTTTTCCAAAAACAGAAAGGAAGAAGAAAAGTAGGAAAGATCAAGTTTGCAGGGTAGGGCAAAAAGGCAGGAAGGAACAGCCATGGGCATGGTCCCAGGCTGCTGGGGAGGGTAGACAGCAGGACAAGGGCAGCAAAAAGGTCACTGAGGAGCTAAGAGCATCCTCAAGGCAACAAAGGTATAAAGGGAAGGCAGGTAATTATAGCCAGCGAAAGCATTCTGAAAGTTTGAGTCTTGGGAGTAGCTGCATTATGAGTAGGCAATAGTAAACAGTGAGTCAAGTCTGATTAGTATAGATAACTGGCAAAGGTCATCATTAGATGTGGCTGCATGATTTTGACCACTAAAAAGGACTGGGACATTGTGGGCAAAGGAACTATGACTGAAAGCCATAAAATCATGAAATGTACAGCTAACGTGGAAATAGACTTGTCCATCAAATCCCAAGATACCAGGTGTGGAGGAACATACTGGGACACCTGAGAGCAATGTAAGGACAAATAAAATAGGTGTCATTTCAGAGCAGTACTGTATCTTTGGAACTCACTGCCCCCCACCAAAAAAAAAAGTAGTCTGGGCAGAAGATAAGTGTTTTTAAAAGCATCTGGAAAAGCATAAGAAAGTGAACTACGTCTCCTCCTTAATGATGACATCAGAAAATACATCAGACCCTTAATCCGAATTGCTACTGTTCCAGAACCCTGGAAGACAGGACCCTTAGTCTGGGTGGAGAGAAGGGAGAAAGGGGACATAAACACCCAGTGTATAGTGGAATGGGTTCTGAGAGCTCTGTACCATGCCATGCAGGCTCAGACGAGTCAGGGATACCCCATTTATGGTGACCAAATGTCATTCATCTGGAGGCCTTCATGGCAGTATGTTTAAGAGGCATCCACAGATATCCTGCTGAGGTTACTGGAATCTCTAAAATCCACATCAGGGAAACCATCAACCAATGAAGCCAGGTAGCAAGGAAGGAAATATAGCCAGAGAATTCAGCTTCAATCTGACCAAATGCTCCCAAGCCACAAAATCACTCAGCAATGATATTTACTGCTTTCAGACTTTCCACAATTGGTCATTTCTTCCACTTGACAATTTTTCATTGTGACTTTGTTTGTACCTGATGTTGAGGCTTGGGAGGGGGAGATACACCAAGGCATGAGGCAAGGTCCTCAAAGAACATTCCATATCACCAGAGAAGATATATGCAGAGAGGAAAAAACAGAATTTTGTGTGGTAAACAGCTTCAGCAATATCTCTCATCCCACGTGCAATCTTGCAATGTGAACTTGACATTCCCCCATCAAGAAGTAGGGCTTATGTCTCTTCCCTAATAGCCTGTTTTGACCAACAGGATGTGGCAGAAGTGACCCTATGTAACTCAGAAAGACCCAGCCTTAAGAGCTTCTGCTTTCCTGCTTGGAACACCCCCTACTGAAAACCAGCTGCCAAACAAAAGGGCCACCATGCTGTGAGGAAATCCAAGCCAGCCAGTGAAGAGAATAGTCACGTGAAGGACGACCAAGGCACAGTCATATGAGTGAAGCCGTCTTGAACATTCCAGCCTAGCTGTGGATGAATGCAGCAAAGTGAGTGATCCAGTCAACGCCATAAGCAACAGAAGAACAGCCCAGCCAAGCCCTGCCTGAATTCCTGAGCCATGATTCATAAGCAAATTAAACAGTTATTGTTTCAAGCTACTGAGTCTTGAGGTCGTTTGTTTTGAAGTGATGGATAACTGAAACCAGTTTGAAGCCAGGGAACCAGGGATAAGTCCTGGTTCTGTTATTATCTGACTATGTGACCTTGGGTCCATGACTTCCCCTCCAAACTTCAATTTCCTCATCTGTACAATGATGGGGTGAGGGGGTTGTACTAGATGAGCCATGGTGCTTTCCAGTTCTGACCATCTGTATCATACACGCAGATATAAGGGAACAATCTAGGCAATGAGTGTTAGGACTACAAAGGGAGCAACTATTAATACTTCAGGTTTGAGTGAGCCTTGGAGGAGGTGAAAGAACCATGGACCTGGAGTCAAAAGCCCTGGAGTGTGAGGATTAAGTGAGGCAGGGGCTAGAATAATGTATGGCACATAGTAAGTGCTCAATAAATATCATTAACTGATACACCAATTTGCAACTCTGGACAAATTAATCTCTCTGATCTCCATTTTTTGGTCTGAAAAATCGAGATAACACTAATGTGCCTGTGCCTGTCTCTATAAGAGGAAAAGTCTTTGTATGTAGAAGTCCAATGCAAATCAAAAATCACCTACAGATATAAGATATAACTATTATTAATACTCTTATTATCCTTTGTACCCATAGCATTAAAAGTCTCTTTCTCACCAAGAGAGGAGAGACAGTCAGTTGATGGCACTGGCCACCAGGAAGACATACTGGGAGATCAGGAGGCAGGTACTAAGGAGCCATAGGCTCTCAGGGCATGTGAGATTTACCCACCCACCAGCATCAGTCAGTAAGCCAGGTACCCACTCTGAACACAGACAACAGGTTTCCCTGGCAAGCAGCTCTCAGCCCAAAGGGAAATCTGGAAACAGCCAAGCATTAAAAGTTTGAGCCGGGCGCAGTGGTTCACACCTGTAATCCCAACATTTGGGAGGCTGGGGCAGGCAGATCACCTGAGGTCGGGAGTTCGAGGCCAGCCTGACCAAAACGGAGAAAGCCCCATCTCTACGAAAAATACAAAATTAGCTGGGCATGGTGGCGCATGCCTGTTATCCCAGCTACCCAGGAGGCTGAGGCAGGAGAATCACTCGAACCTGGGAGTTGGAGGTTGTGATGAGCTGAGATCATGCCATTGCACTCCAGCCTGGGCAACAAGAGCAAAACTCCATCTCAAAATAAATAAATAAATAAATGTTTGAATAATTTCCTGTACCAGAGTTCTAGAGGCCAGCAACCTGAGAACACTCCACTAGAGAGCTGTGACTCAAACCCGTGGCCAACATAGAGTGAATATTCCATAAAAATTATTGAATGAAAAGGCACTGGATTTGGGAGTCTGAAGTCAAAGCCCCAGGCTTAAATCTTGGCTTTGTCATACACAACTGTGAGCACTAAGGCACGCAACAACCTCCCTGAGCCTATGTCCTCGTTTATAAAATAGACATAAGGAGACCCATCTCCTAGGGAAGTAGTGAGAATTAAATGAGGTACTGCAGGTGAAAAAAATCTGGGATTGCACTTGATAACTAAATGCATGGGTTTTTAAGTGCACAGAACCTCTGCCACCCAGATGCCCTTCGATCCTAACCCCACACCTTTCAATCTCTGCAGAACCCTGAAAATGAGTGGCATACGTCCAAAGGAACACTCAATCCAATGTTGATTCCGAAAAACTGCCAGCCCTTGGGAGAGAAAGAGCTGCACTCATTTTCCAAGGGTACCTGACAAGGCAACAATAATACATTTGCATTTTCCAGCCTGCATTTTTCCAAAACAAGGGAAGACTGCGATGTGGATTTAACCCTGAAATCCCAGTGATTGTGCAGTTGCATAGACACTGCTCTGCAGGGATGTGGAAAACAGCCAGAGAAGGCTCTTACCAGGAGCATGTAGGACAGAAAAGCTCGTGCTTCCACCTCTGCTTAGGTCTTGACTAACATGGCGTTTGAATGTGCCAGGGTGCAGCATCAATTACAAAGATCTGGGAGTTAGGACCTGGTCCTCAAAGTCAGCCTTTGCCCAAAGAAGTTCCACCACTCCCCTTACCGTATGCTCTTGTCCTTTCTTCTCTGCCTCACCTCTCTCAAAGAAGGATCCTTGGTCCCCTATTTCTCATTCGCATTGGGAAAACAGCTTGAACCAACTGCGGCTCCCTCTCCTTTCACTGACCACCACTGCCTGTGAATCCAGGGAAGTTACTATAGGAACTACATCACACAGCCCCCAGACATTTGCTTAGAAAAGAAACAGTACATTTGGGAAAGGGAGAGTAAGATCCGGCAAATTGGAGGCAACCCTCAAGCCCAATATTTCTCAAAGTCTGGCCACAATCACCTGCATTAAATCACCTGGAATGCTTGTTAAAGATACATAGTCCTGGGCTCCCCCAAGATGTATCAAATTAAAATTGGGGTGTGGCAAGACTCAAACTTGTTAACCCCCTCACCTGATTATTCTTATGCACACTAGGTTTTAGGGACCAAATGCAGAGGACTGAACTGTGATAAAATAAAAAGGCTTAAAATACACTATCTATCTATCTATCTATCTATCTATCTATCTATCTATCTATCTATCTGAGACAGGGTCTCATTCTGTCACCCAGGGTGGAGTGCTGTGGTGCAATCATAACTCACTGCAGTCTCTAACTCCTGGGCTCAGGCGATCCTCCCACTTTGGCCTCCCAAAGTGCTGGAATTACAGGCAATAGCCACCATGCTTAGCCTTAAAAACACTTTAAATCTTATCTCCCTTCTTACCCTTACTTGTAAAACAGGGTACTGCTGAACCAAACAAAACACAAGCCAATTTCCCAGTTTATGTATGTCCAAGAAAATTAAATCATGACCCTGATGAAAACTCATACTTTAAAATAAAAACCTCTGCTCACCAAATCAACAGGCCTGGGCAAAAATTAACCCAAGCATCCCATCTTAGACCCACCGACCAGGTCTATTCTGAGAGATGAGAGAACTAAGATAAGATCTTGGCTGCAGCCCCACTCTGTCCCAGCCATACCCAGTAATTCAGCTCTGCATTCCACGGCAGGGTTTAATGTTTCGGGGGACTAAGCGGGGCAGTTCTCCTAGCTCCAGCAAATATGGCTGGGATAAGGTTATTCAGGGGGAAAAAAAGGTGAGCTTCACCAATTCACCCATATACATGAGAAAGAAAAAAATCTAAAGAAACTGACCACACTGGGCACATGTCAGATACTCGAAAAATGTGTGAATTGAAGGAAGAAGACACCTGATGGAATAATCCTTTCGTGAGATGCTAACAGCCTGCACGTACACCATCAAGAAAGAGAAAGAGAACAAAGAGTCAAACTGTCGCCACATCCAAAGTACAACGTTTTCAAAACCAGCAAGACCCAGCCTACTTAGGCGGACAATACTTTTCCACCGACAGGCACACTGTAGGTGCCGAAAGTCCCTGGGTCTCTCTACGTCACAGAGGAGGTCAAGTGGCTTGAAGGAAGAGCAGAACACTGTTCCACAGAAAAAGCACTCTTTCCTGGTGATGGGCAGTGGGAACCGCCACTGCAATTTCAGAAGCCAGAACTCCTCACTCAGGGAGGTGCATCACAGGGGGTCAGCCTTGCTCACACCTGATGGTCCAGGGCCGAGGCTTCTGCTCCACCCCTCCCCCAACGGTGGACCTGGGGCTCCGACCTCAGCGCTGAAATTCCAGTCCTCTCTGCTAAATTCTTCAGCAACAGTTCCCTACTAGATGCTGAAACTTAACATTAAGCCACAAAACTAGCAAATGGGTAGCTTTCACCACTCCCTTCAGTGACTGGCACATGCAGAGGAGTCTGGCAAATTAGCCATTTAGGAAGTGACTCTGACACCTAGACCCGGTTACCTGGAGTTTAAAAAAAAAAAATATGTATTCTTTTCTTCAATTAGGAAGCAGGCATTCCTCTTTTAAAAGACCTTCCTGAAAGCACCTCTCCCTGGGAGCCCAGCAGGTAAATAACACCAGAGCTTCCTTAAACCGATTCTAAACGACCAGATGCCCAGGCTGCGCTCACTTGCCGGCTTCTCCTCTGGAGGAGGGATCCGGGAAGTAACTCAATCCAGTCCTAGGCGGGTAAGGATGGGGGAGTCTGCAGGTGGGAAGGGGGAGGTGAGGCAATACCGCTCAAACTTTGCAGTTGCTCTTGAGCAGTTCTGGGCAGGAGCCCGCGGAATTATAGATTCAGAAGGGAGAGTTACCCTCCCTAAGAGAAAGGCCCCCAAATCGGCCTAGCCCGCCAGCTCTGGGTCCAGGACGGCTGTGCATCCCATCCACTCAAACATGCCCCCCCAACCGCCACCACAGGTAGCATCCTCCCCGGAGCCCCCTCACCTTGGCCTCAAAGCAGATGCCGTGCTGGAAGGCGTCCTCGTTGTGCAAGGGGATCCGCAGGTCGTGCCCATCGTCCACAAGGTTGTACTTGGTTTTGCTAGGCATGGTTACCCGCGGCGGACCCGCTCCTTCGGAGGCGGCGGCTGCAGGAAGGGGCTGGCGAGACCCCGGGGAGGGGAGACTGGAGCTGGGCGCGGCGACGCGTGGCGGGGCCTGGGAGCGCTGGGCAGGGGGAGCCCTGGCCGCGCGGCGGCCGGACCCGGAGCGGTGCCGAGGGCCGAGCGGCAGCGGGCTGAGCTGATGCGGGCGACGCGAGCGGCGCTGTGGTCGCGCAATTCCTGCCGGCTAGGAGGGCGGCAGGGGAGGAGGTGGCGGCGGGAGCGGGTTGCGCGGCGCCCCTGCCCGGGGAGGGGAGCGGTGGGGCTTGCGGCCCGAAGCGGCACTGGGCGCGGCGCCGGCCCCAGAGCAGTGGAACGCACCGCCCGGGACGAAGAAGAAAAGGCGACGGTGGCGGTGGCGGTGGCGGTGGCGGCGGAGCAGGGTGCCTGTCACGGAGACGCTGGATCAACCGCCAGCCAGCGGCTCCTCCTGTGGGGCGGGCCCAGGCCGGCTCCTCCCGCCGGGCTCAGAGGCCCCGCCCGCCGCCGGGTCCGCCCCCGCGCTGCCCGAGCTGCCAGCCGAGCAGGTGAAAGTCCCCGGGAGAGTCGCTCCCGGCCCTGCCCGCGCCCCCGGCCGCGCGACGCCGGCAACTTCGCCCCGGCCCCAGACCGCCGGGATCTGAGGTGCCCTCGCTCAGCCTAGTTTCCTTTTTTTAACGGTCAAATTCTGAGCCGGAGCTACTGATGGCCGCGGCGGCATGGCCTTGAAGTTTTTGTTTTTGTTTTTGGAGAGGGGGGAGGGGCCGTGTTTATTGTTTTGTTTTCGTGTTTTACCAGGAAGGCCCAAGTCTTGTCCCAGATATCCCAGATCTGGGCCCTCATTAATTCTTAGAGTCCCCTTTCTCAGAAGGCAAGACTGCGCCCAAATGGAGGACTATCTTAGGCGCTTTTTGTTCGTATGTGACTTGTGTAATAGGGCTTATGGGGTGCCTTTAGGGAGGGTTTTAACATTTAAAAGCCATCAGCCTTGTAGAAATGGGGAAGGCAGAAAGGAGTACTAAGGACAAGAGAATCCAGAACATTTTTATATTCTTGACTGTCTACAACTGGGTATGGACAAAATGAGCTTCCGAGTTATTTCCGGCCAGCGTATTATGGTTCCCATCTTAGTAAATGCTGGAGCTCAATTTGCCTATTGTTAAGAAGGGGCCTAGTCACTTTTCTCCTTTACATCAACAGTTTTTGAGAAAAGTTGCCTAATTATCTCCATCTTGGCAGATATCGGGTAATGGAAGGGTTGTGTCCTATGTGTTCAGTTTCTGAACGGTGCAAGATATGCAAATAAAGGAGCTATAGGAGGAGTTCGTGACCAAGTATTCAGTATCTGTGAAAACACCATAGGTAGAGCTGCAGGACAGCTGTTATATACATGGCTAACTCCAAAATCTCAGAAAGTAACCAGTCAAGCCAGTGCCAAAGCCAGTCAAATCTGAGATTCCTTAGACCAAAGGGTCAGATTCTCTGTTGAATTCATCACCTTAAACCTACTTTTAGTGCCCTGTGAACATATCTACCCAAGGCGACTTGCAGACCAAACATTATTGATTGCTTGTTGTATAGGCCAGGCTTGGAATTACCATAAAGCGTAACAATGAAACTTCTTGTAAAAGGCATGTCTTCTTATACCATTTCCATGACAGATTTCTACAAGAGAATACATTATTGCCGTGATTGCATTTCTCATTTTGTCCCATAGTGCTAAAGTACAATTGCCCTTAACTAGATATTGCCTATTCTCTAACTGCTGAAATTGCTGGTCAAGATGTAGCAATTTCTGGGATATCTCCTTAAATAAAAGCAAACTGATGATATGGACAAATTAATCACATACATTATGCTGTACAGATTTTATTATATTCATAAATATTAGTAAGAACCAAAAATAATTTGCACTGAAGAAATGCACCACTAACCTTTTTATAAATACAGGACATGAAAGTCTAATCAGGCATGTTTGACTCTTTGAATGTCAAAGTGGTTTTAATATGCATCGTAAATGTACTCTCTAAAACCTGGCACAGTAACTCAATAACTTAAAGGCAAGACCTTAAGTAACTACTTCATTTACATCTCATATTCTCTCCCGAATTTAAAATGTCCTCTGACTCCAAACGGCCTTTTTTCTAGATTAATTTGAGTCTAACTGGACTGCTGAATTTATCAGAATTTCATATCTAAGTCTATAACACATTGTTTGTAGACAAAACACAAACAAAAAGGCTGAAATCCCAAAGGTATTTCAGGGTCTAGTACAGAGACTACTACAGAGTAGACAGCCAATAATTATTTATGGAACTGAATAATAATAGATAATGATCATTCCCTTTCACTATGTGTCAGGCATTGTTCTTAGAGTCTTACAGGTGTTATTTAATATGCACACAACTCTAAGGTTAGCCCTGTTTTACACAGAAACTGAGGCACAGGGGGGTTTAAATAACTTGCCCAAGGTCACACATATAGAAAGGAAAGGAACTGGAATTTGAATGCAGGTCAATTCTGTGTCAAGAGGTGGTTCTGGCGTGCCTGGATTGATAAGAAAAGCTTCATATTACAAATGAGATGCAAGTCAAATTCAGAACCCATGTTTTATTTAGGCACATAGTATTGCTAAGGTAATATTCATTCCATTTCAGTTATATGAAGTGTTCCAAAAAGGAGAGTCTCATTCTCTACTTTGGCCTCCACCTAATATAACGTCAGTGCCACATAGGCATGAAAACACCCTTCTTCCAGAAACAATGGGCATCCAAAGTAATTTCCTTTTTTTAGGCAGTGATTTCAATCTTGTTTTTACACCTTTAAATGTAACTAAATCTCACCCACAGCATTTCCAAACCCATTTTAAAAAAATGAATCAAGTTTTATTTCTTTTTTTTTTTTTTTTTTTTTTTTGAGACGGGGTCTCACTCTGTCACCCAGGCTGGAATGCAGTGGGATGATCTCTGCTCACTGCAACCTCAGTCTCCCTGGTTCAAGCAATTCTCCTGCCTCAGCCCCCACCCATGTAGTTGGGATTACAGGCATGCACCAACATGCCCAGCTAATTTTTTTCTTTCATTTTTTTTTTTTTTTTTTTTTTGGTATTTTTAGTAGAGATAGGGTTTCACTGTGTTGGCCAGGCTGGTCTTGAACTCCTGACCTCAAATGATCCGCCCACCTCGGCCTCCCAAAGAGCGGGATTACAGGCATGAGCCACCTCGCCTGGCCTCAAGTTTTATTTCTTATAGTGAATGACAGGTACTTGTATCAGTTTCCATACCATTCTGTATTTTAAACATTGCTTGATAAAATTTTAATCTGAAGTATATTTAATTAAAATATAAATTGTCAATCATATAATACTTCTTATGTTAACTTTGTTTAAAAATTAATTGTAAAAAAATCCTGCATCATGGAATCTTAGAACTGGAAGTTACTTCAGAGATCATTTAATCCAGCTCCTTCATTTTAAATGAGACAAAGAACTATCTGAAGCCCAGAGAGATTAAGTAATTTGCCTATCAAATTACTATGAACTAGAGCTAACTCAGTAATCTTTCTATCACACAGTAATGGGTTATAAATGAATTGACAGCAAACTTTACTTTTAGCACATATTTGGAATTGAGAAAATTAATTTGCTTTTTTTTTTTTTTTTTTTTGAGATGCAACTTCGCTCTTGTTGCCCAGGCTGGAGTGCAATGGCACAGTCTTGGCTCACTGCAACCTCAGCCTCCTGGATTGAAGTGATTCTCCTCCCTCAGTCTACCAAGTAGCTGGGATTACAGGCACCCACCACCACACCCAGCTAATTTTTGTATTTTTAGTAGAGACGGGGTTTCACCATGTTGGCCAGGCTGGTCTTGAACTCCTGACCTCAGGTGATCAACCCACCTCAGCCTCCCAAGTAGCTGGGATTACAGGCACCCACCACCACACCTAGCTAATTTTTGTATTTTTAGTAGAGATGGGGTTTCACCATGTTGGCCAGGCTGGTCTTGAACTCCTGACCTCAGGTGATCCACCCACCTCAGCCTCCCAAAGTGCTGGGATTACAGGCGTGAGCCACCGCACCCAGCCTTAATTTGCTTTTGATCATAAACACCGGCTTCCACATGCTAAGCATGGCAGGTGCATTGCATTGCTTCACCGTATAAGACAGGTTATCCACATTAAACAGGTGAGGAATCTGAGGCTGAGAGAGGGAAGTAATTTGTATAGGTCATAAAACATAAGTAGGAATCCTTGCATGAGTAGAGCCAACAAAGAATGAAGAGTATGTCAGCTTGCTCAATACTGCTCAGATATGCAGATGGATAGAACTCACAAAATCTTTGTATAAATAATACTAAACATTAAAAATACATAATGATTTCAAATTATTTTTTCATGTTTTACTGTTTTTACCTGACAGTGTTTCTCTGGGACATATAGAGTTGGAAATCATTAGCCCATTTTTTAAAGCGGCAATAGACATTAAGTAATTTATCTTTGGGAAAAAATAGCGCCCTCTATCACCAATGGTCTCTAATGCAAGTTTGGTTTAGCATGATCTTTTACTACGTGAGCAACAAAGTAATAATTTGGGATGTTTGCCCCATCAGAAAGATTATTTAAAAACGTATTGCATATTGTGATGCTGGTCCACATATTTTTCCTCTTCATGGAAGCAGACTCCATCCACTACCACCCCCATACCAAGAACTAAGCCATATTGAGTCATTTATTTCTGTTTCAAAGGTAAATCTCTCTACAAAAGAATGCATATCATGTTCTTATAAATTCAATACTCTTTCAAATCAACTTCCAAATGGGAATGCCTGTTGGGTTCCAAGCTTTCCACAACAGCTAGCTGATGCAGAAGGAGAGACAGCACGGTGAGTGGGAAGCAGTGGCCAGAGCTACTTCCTCCTATAGCACTTTCTCACACATCCCTGGAGCAGAACAGCAGGAAACAAGCAGTATCAAAGGTTCTCTTGAAACACTTGTGGGGAATTAGGAGCTATAAGGAAGAGAGGAAGGTCTGAAGAATTTTGAGTTGAAGAAAGAAGTTTAGGTTCTTGGCACGGTTTAAGTTCCCCTTCTCAGGTAGATTTGTTGAATAATCTCTACTGGATAGTATAATCTTTCCTGCTTTTCTAATTCAGAATATTCTTTTTCAAGTTAAAGGTAATAGCTGGATTTCTTCGTGCCACTTAGTATTTCAAGTAAAAAGTACTTATTAATTTGATGGCTCTGGGTCAAAAAGCCTTTTGGTCAAAGGCAATAAAATAATATTTAACAGGTATTCCTGCTGTAAAAGTTTCCCAGGCACAGCAAGGAACATAAGAGAGGTATACACCCTTCATGAGACAGACACTTTTAAGTGCAGAAGGTAATGTATGATCTACACATAAAAATGAGGCGCCCATCTCTAAGTGGCATGAAGGGAAAGGATGGACAAAAATCACTGGGGCTGGCATGGTCAGGAAAGGCCTCAAGGAAGAAGGTCAGGCTTGCATTGGGCTTTAAAAAGGGAAAGGATTGGCTGGGCGCGGTGGCTCATGCCTATAATCCCAGCACTTTGGGAGGCCGAGGCGGGTGGATCACAAGGTCAGGGGTTCGAGACCAGCCTGACCAACATGGTGAAACCCTGTCTCTACTAAAAATACAAAAAAAATTAGCTGGGCATGGTGGTGGGCGCCTGTAATCCTAGCTACTCAGGAGGCTGAGGCAAGAGAATAGCTTGAACCCAGGAGGCGGAGGTTGCAGTGAGCTAAGATCGCGCCACTGCACTCCAGCCTGGGCGACAGAGAAAGACTCTGTCGCAAAAAAAAAAAAAAAAAAAAAGGGAAAGGATTTTGATTTTAAAAACACAGGAGGAGGGCAGACATGGAGTCAGGGTCTACAGAGACATTAATCTGCAAAATGTCCTCAGGGGACAAGCTTACAGGGTGGAGAGTTCCAATTGGAGAGCCATTAGTGATAAGGCTGGGAACAGAGTCAGGAGACAGCTAGAGAGGCCTTCAACAGCTGGCTGAGATGACTGCACTCCATGGGATATTTTTGAACTGGGATGTGACCCTGGGTGCTAATTCAGAAAGATTACCTCCCCATTACCACCAAAAAATGAATACTTTTTTATTTAAGCTACAATTGAGAAATGTCTGGCATTAAAGGGAATGATTGGCTTTTCCATATTATAAGATTATATAGAGAGTTGACCAGATCGTCCTCATGTTGTCTCCTGTACCCACAAATGAAGGATGCTGAAAGCAAAGCTGCAACCAATTATACCTCAGTGTCATGGGTCCCAAAGTACCTCCACATTGCTCACTTCCAGATACTTTTTAATTCTTGCTTCCATTCCCCATTGAGTGACAATATTAGTATTATTTATATATTGTCCGTTTGTTTTTGTTTGTTTGTTCATTGGTTTTAGTGCTTCATAATGGCAAAGAGATCTTGATGGAGAATTTTCTTTCATTTAGCTCTGCTACTAAAAATTGATTTTAAGGCCCTCACTTTTACCTCTCCAAAGTTATATCTATTCCTAAATCTGGGACTATTTACATTAATTATCTATTTAAAACACAGAGTAAGCCCAGCTGTTACATTTAGAAAGCTGGGGCTTGTGTGCTCAACTAAATCTATCCTGTGTCATTGTAACTGATCTTGCTTCCTCTTTATAAATCCTACATTCTTAAGATGACACGAGGGCTGTAAAAAGACTACGGAAAACCTTATAAATGCAATATAAATTAATGTTATTTTCAGATCTCTCTTTGTTGGTGAAAAACTTTTAGGTAGTTTTGTAGTTGCTTAAAAACATAAAGCTTGCTCTGGACCCTCCACTAGTGTGCTTTTAAAAAGCAAGCAAGAAGAGGAGAGGAGAGGAGAGAGGAAAAGAAAAGTACAGATGCACAGTGCAACCAGGTGTGTTTGGACCTTAATTTTCCCTCCCAGGTTCAAGATCTCCCACTTTGAGTTTTATGTGTTCTGAGAGCTCAATTTCAGTTACCCCAGACTTTGATTAGCATAACAGGTTCTCACCATGCTCTAATATTGTCTTTTGAACTCCACACAAAGGGAGAGGCACAATATGTTTTCTAAAAATTACAGGCATTTCAGGACAACTAGCAAATTAAGTGTTCAGGTCTCATCCAGATCCAGCTTTAGCAGTTTTCCATCATTAACAACTGCCTCACTCCCTTAAAAGGTCCTGTAATCTCTTTTATAAATCTCTTGACATCACCAGCTGGCCCCTCTCCACACCACTCAGAGCATTTTTCTTGAAACAGTGCTGGAGGGGCCTCAGGATTTTCCACCTCTCTGAGCAGCCGTGCTGTGCCATTCACTGGCCGAAGGCAGCCTCTGTAATCTGAGCTTCACATAAATGATAACACTTTAACTGCAGCCAAGTTTAATTCAGAACAAATGTTCCCCATGCTCATACCTTTTTGGAAAAGCAGCCCAGTCTAACAGCTAGAACAGTGATGGGGTTCAGAGCCAGAGTGGGGGTGGGGTGGGATCTCTAAGTGCAAATCTGACTGCCCATACTAATATGCTGGGCTACTGTAGTCCAGTCATCTGCCTGCCTGTGGCCCTGTGTTCATGTGTGAGACGGAGGCATAATTCTCCATCACTGTGTATTGTACATCTACCATATATTCCAGGAAATGTTCTTACCAAGCCTGATGGTAAAATGGAGTATTCTAGTTAGTCAAATATTCTGGTTAGTGGGAAGTTACCATGGATATAAAATTTACTGATGAGAAGGCGATCATAAAAAGCTCGTTTCTGAGCAGACATGTGTATACCCATGTTCAGAGCAGCATTATTCACAGTAATTTTCCCAAAAGGAGAAACAATTCAAATGTTCATCAATAGATGAATGGATTAAACAAAATGTAGTGTATATGTGCAATGGAATATTATTCAGCCTTAAAAAGAAAGGAAATTTTGACATATACTACGACATGGAAGAAACTTGAGGACATTAGGCTAAGTTAAATTAGCCAGTCACAAAAGGATGAATACTATGATTTCACTTATATGGAGTACCTATAACAAGTGAATTCATAGAAACAGAAAATAGGATACAGGTTATCAAAAGCCAGGAAGAGGGGATAATGTACAGTTATTGTTTAATGGGTATAGACTTTCTGTTTGGGATGATAACCGTTATGGAGATAGTGGTGAATTCACTTAATGTCACTGAGTTATTAACTTAAAAATGGTTAAAATAGGCCAGGCGAGGTGGCTCATGCCTGTAATCCCAGCACTTTAGGAGGCCAAGGTGGGTGGATCACTTGAGCTCAGGAGTTCAAGACCAACATGGAGTTCTAGGCAACATGGCAAAACCCCATCTCTACAAAAAATTCAAAAATTAGCCAGGTGTGGCAACACACACCTATAGTCCCAGCTACTTGGGAGGCTGAGGTGGGAGGATTGCTTGAGGCCAGGAGGTGGTTGCAGTGAGCCAAGATCGATCGCCTACTGCATTCTACCCTGGGTGACAGAGTGAAATCTTGTCTTAAAAAAAAAGATTAAGGGCTGGGCATGGTGGCACACGCCTGAAATCCCAGCACTTTGGGAGGCCCAGGCGGGCAGATCACGAGGTCAGGAGATAGAGACCATCCTGGCTAACATGGTGAAACCCTGTCTCTACTGAAAATACAAAAAAGTAGCCAGGTGTGGTGGCGGGTGCCTGTGGTCCCAGCTACTCAGGAGGCTGAGGCAGGAGAATGGTGTGAACCCGGGAGGCAGAGCTTGCAGTGAGCTGAGATTGCTCCACTGCACTCCAGCCTGGGAGACACAGCGAGAGTCCATCTCAAAAAAAAAAAAAAAAAAAAAGAAAGAAAGAAAATTAAAATGGCTTTTTAAAAAGCAAGTTTCCAAAGATATTATAACACTTCCTTAAATAAGGTGTTTGGGTTTCTTGTGTAACTACAGGGTCACTGTTACAAATATCAACCATTATTCTGCTGATGAGCAGATATTCTGGTCAGATATTCTCATCAAGACTATCTTAAATCAACAAGTATGTACTACTTTGTGACATTCAAATTCTTCAGAATGCCAGTTAGAATAATAAACAGACTAATAAAAATGCCGCACTTTGGGATATTAGAATACTCGAAACCCCATTTGAGACCATCTCAGGTGCTACCCAAGGCAGTTTGTATGGTTATTTCCATGGAGGTTTTGAAATATTTTATTGCCTGAAGGGCTATATGAAACTGGTTTCCATCTGAACATCCGTGGCAGGGTAAACTGTCTCTTATGTTGGAGATGGATGTTACTTCGTTCAGTGTGCATTTAGTGAGTGCCTGCTATGTGCCATGGTTGTGTGAGACATCTGATCATTTAGCCAACAGATATTTATTAGTTGCTGACTGCATGCTCTGTCAGCTCATTAGTCTGCATGCTCATTAGTTGCATGACTGAATGGCTCTTCACAGTGGAAAGAAATAGATGAAACAGTTCTTGTTCTGGAGGAACTCACTTTGATCTATCAAGGAGTTAAGACTGATATTCCGATGGTACAAAAATAAAGCACTAAAAGTGCTTCAGAGGGCACAAAAGTGATACCATGGAGTTCAGAGCAGGAGAGGTCACTTTGTATGGCAACCAGGGGTGGGTGGAGGTGGAGAGTGGGAGGAGACACAGAAAATGTCACGGGGGAGGCAGTACTTGAGCTTGGCATTAAAGGATTCTATTACTTCCATGGGCAAGATGAGAAAAGCCCATTCCAGGTAGAGGAAGTGGCCAACCAGACTATTGCTGACCATCACTCAATATACTTGAGGCCACAGTGCCCTCCTGTCCCCTCTGCAGATACATTTTGAGGTTACCTGAGACTTTGTGGTCAACCAATGAGTCCTGTTCCGTTGTCCACTGAGCTCTGCAGTCCTTCCCGAGTTACCTCCAGGGGCCTGGCCACAGAGGATTAGAAGTGAAATGAGCCAGGCTTGCCAAGACCTGTCTGAGCTCAGACCTCTGTCCCGTGGTTTCGTATCCTTGGGCCAGAAAATGATGAGGGTCCCAACAAAGGACTTGTCCTCCTATTTTAGCCAATAGAGGACAAAGAGAGAAAAAGTGGTTATTTGTTTCAGGGTCACAATTCCTCAGAGAAAAGAAAATGTAATGGTCTGGGTAGAGAATGAAGTCTGAACTTGTCCACCAACCTATTTTACACATTTGTGCATGCACATGCTTGCACACACACGCATACATGATTTCACTGGCAAGAAGGAATTGCACCACCTCTGTCCTGTACTCACTGGCAGGATAAAAATCCTTTATTTCACAACACAAATCCCCCAGCAGTGATTACCCCTTGACATCTGAGAGTTGCGCTCTGATAGTGCATGTTTCCTTGAGGTCTGCTTTTGTGGAGGGAAGATGGGCCTGGCCCCCCAAGGAAGGGAAGGGAAAGCATGTGTACTGATCTGCCACATGCTTAAAGGTGCCCAACACTTTTACTGATCTTATCTCCTTTAATCCTCACACCCACTCTGGAGGCCAGGCATTACTGACTCTACCTGTAACTAAGAACTAAGACTTCAAACTTGTGCTCATATGTTTAAAGTCCACGTGGCATCCAAGTATGGGAAAAGACGCAGGGAGAGGCACCAGAGGCAAACTTTTCCAAATATGCAATTTTGCCCAAAGTTGACCCCATGCATGTGTGTATATGTATGAACACACACTCATACACACACACACACACACACACACACAGACTTATAAGTATGAGCCCAGTCATCACACTGCCTGAGTTTGAATTTTGGTCAAATTCAAACCTCTCTGTCCCTTAGCTTCCTCTTCTGTAAACTAGAAACAATTACTGTATGATGTTTGAGATGCCTCATAATAATATGGGATGGGGGGAGGTAGGTGGGGATATAGATGAAGCAAAATTGGCCATCAGTTGATTATTGTTGATGAGTTGATCATTGTACATGAGGTTTTATCATATTTTGTGCTCTATTTTTGTATATGTTTAGAATTTTCCATCTTAAAAACTTGTAAGCAGCATTATTCACAATAGTCAAAAGGTGGAAACAACTCAAATATTTATTAGTGATAAATGGATAAGCAAAATGTGGTATTTACATATCATGAAATATTATTCAGCCTTAACAAAGAAGGAAATTCTGACACATACTACAATGTGGATGAAACTTTAGGAATTACACATGCTAAGTAAAATAAGCCAGTCACAAAATGACAAATACTATATGATTCTACTTGTGTGATGTACTTAGTATAGGCAATTTCATGGAGACAGAAAGTAGAAGAGTGGTCACCAAGGCCTGGAAGGAAGGGGAAATGGGGAGTTATAGTTTAATAGGTACAGAGTTTCTGTCTGGGATGATCAAAAAGTTGTGGAAATGAATAGTGGTAACGGCCATGCAACGTTGCAAATGTACTCAATGCCATTAAACTGTACACTTAAAAATGGTTAAGATAAATTTTGTTTTGTATATTTTACATTAAAAAAGTTTTAAAACAATGAGATTATGCACATAAAACAGCACAGTTTCTGGCATGTTGTAAGCTCTCATTTGATATCTGTTATTATCAGATGCATGCCATGGTGGCATTAGTGGTGCGTTGAGACAAGAAGGTCCATCCAGCCTTTCAAAGATGTGTTTTGGGAATACATTACATTGGCTGGTGCCCAGGATTTCTCCTCCTAGGCCCTGTGTCCAAACCTATGCATGCCTGTATTACCTGGCTCTACAACTATGGTATATGCAATTTCTTGGCACACCAGGGAGGCATTCATGGCCTGCTGGGTTACAAAACAATAAAGTTTCTGGTCACCACGGCTAGCTGTCATGTAAGTTGTAGGTTACCACAATGAGGTAGAAGTAGATCTCCTGCGTAAAGTGGAGAACTAGCAGACAATTTGTGGGTAACCCCAGGTCCCCTCCCAGCCTACTACAAAAGGTGATTTCCACAGACCAGCATGCCCTACCAGGCTGCCAAGTCATAATGCAAGGATTCAGCCCACACACAGATGCTCCTGAGCCTTTTTAAAAACTTAATTTGCTAACACCTGCAGTCACCCAGTAGAAGTAGTTTTAGCAAGGCTGCAGGGGTCCCCAAAACACCACCATGTGTGAAAAGTAATAATCCTGGCATTCTGGTATGCACCTACCGCCTCTGCCTTTCATAATAATAATAGTTTATTTTCAGTCCATGCCGTATAGTTTTAAAAAGCCTTTTGTTTATATTTGTTTATATTTCACCTAATCCTTATGAGAACCTTCTTAGAGAGGTGCAAGTATGGCTCCCATAGTGCAGAAGAGGAAACTGAGGCTGGGGAAGATTATAGGGTTTTTCCGAGATCACATAGGTATAAGCACTGGAGCCAGGTCTGAAGGCAAGCCACCCTCCATGCTCAACCCACGCCTTCTGTGTATTCCTTCTCTTTAATCCTTGACTTTTATAACCCACTCCACTGTACCCCTATCTACCTGTGGCTCCCTTGATAGGAGGGACTTTCTGAAAGAAGACACGTCTACAAAGCAAGATCAAAGAAAGGGTACTTTGCTTTCCTTATGGCTCCCTAGGGAAAGTGTCAAGTTCTTGAATTTGGAATGGCAACTCCCTCTCAAAAAGCCTTTTAGGGATCCCACTACCTTGATGCCTCTCTAAGCACTATTACTCCCCAGACTTCTATCTTGCTTTACTGACCCATATCCCACATGACATCCCTACAAGGCAAGGAGCAGAATTTTGATGTCGCCCCCAACAGAATGGTAACGTGGTTTTTTCAGCATTCAGAACATCCCATGCTGTCTCTATCTATCCTCTGGCATTCACAACATATAAGACTACCGTTTGCTCCCATTCCCCACATATTCTCCATACAGTCCTTTAGCAACACTTTGGATTCTGAGTTTAACCTACATACAAGTGCCATCTGGGACAGTGAACTACACCCCACTGACCTGCAACCAAGTTCTCTCTGCTCAGGGGCCAAAGACTTCCACTCCTAAGAGTTGTGCCTGAATCAGAATTGCCTTTACTACCCTCACAGCCAAGACTCTCCCACTTGGCGCTTGCTCTTTCTTTCGTTAGTTGACTCATGAATGAATGAATGATTCATTTTTCCAAGATTAATGCTATAGACATGCATTTTGTCTTCCTACCCCAGTGAGTTGGTGTGAACCAAAATATTATGTACAATTCAGGTATGGAAATGAAATGTCAAGGAAAGTTCATTTGTGACTCAGAATACTATTGAGACACCCACCCACATCTCAACAGGGCTATTGAGTGCTACCAAAGCCCCCTTAGCTTGTATTGTGTTTCATAGCTATTATTTCATACACAGCTTGGACAGAGCAGAGGATAGTTACAAAAAGGTTATGCAATCTTTCTCAGGTCCTTTTCCTAGCATCAGTTATGATTCTAAATTAGGGAGAGCTTGTGACATTTCCACTCTGATTTATCTCCTGAGCCTCATTTTCTTCATTTACTCTTTGTCAGCACCTGCCCCCTGCTCCCAGCCATCTTGCCATAACCAATTTCTGGTCATGTCGAGGTCAGGGCTCAGGACCGGAACACTTTCAAAGGCTCCAGGAAATAAGAATCTATGCCATTCTATCATTTCCAGTTTTTCCATGATTTAGGGCAATTCAAAGCCCTAAATATAGAAGAAGCCATTTGGGTCAGCTCTTTCTACCCCTGGCCTTTTTTTGGGTTGGTGCAAAGATAATTGAGGTTTTGGCCATTACTTTTAATACATGGGAGGAAGCTGAAGCCCGGGGAAGTTAAATGGCTTTTGAAAGGCACACAGCTAGCTGAGAGCAGAGCTGAAGCCATAACTCAGGTTTCTGGGTCCTGTCATCATCCCACTAACCTGGCAGAGCTCTGCAAGGCTATGCCCCCCAAGCAGGGCTCCCCTGGCTGGCCAAACATCGCCTGTTCATGGGTCACTCAGCTGATGGCTGCCTAGTTCCCTGCTGTTCTGTGGATGGCAAAGCAGTCTCTGGTGCCCTCAAGAGGCAGAACTGAGTAGTGGTGCCCTCCTAAAAGATCTAGATGCAGCCTGAGAAATGAACCCTCAGATCCACCTCCACCCCCATTTTACAGAACACGTTGGATTCATCTTTTTATTTTAAAGATCATGAAACATGTTTAAGAACATCAAAATATATTTGAAACACAAACTTCCCCTAATGCCCTCAAAAGCATAGACTAGAGGCCGGGCGCTGTGGCTCACGCCTGTAATCCCAGCACTTTGGAAGGCTGAGGCAGGCGATCACGAGGTCAGGAGATCGAGACCAGCCTGGCCAATATGGTGAAACCCCCATCTCTACTATAAAAAAAAAAAAATACAAAAATTAGCCGGGCAGGCGGCATGCGCCTGTAATCCCAGCTACTCAGGAGGTTGAGGCAGGAGAATTGCTTTAACCCAGGAGTGGAGGTTGCAGTGAGCCAAGATCACACCACTGCACTCCAGCCTGAGCAACAGAGCAAGACTCCATCTCAAAAAAAAAAAAAAAGAAAAGAAAAGAAAGCATAGACTAGAACTAGGGCCTGGACCCCTGTGAGAACCAAGAAGCCCGCAGGCCCAGGCCATGTGCCTACTCCCCTGAGAACCTCTCCAGAACCTAAACTTGAAAGGTGTGAGCAGAAAGGAAAGGTGGTGAGGTAAGGTAACTCCATGGATAACCAGGTGCTGGCTTCTCTCTTGGTCATAGGAGAGCCACAGCACTGCCTTCTCATCAAAGGCTGGAAAAACCTATGTCCAGGATGCACAGCCCTGGGTGGTGAGTGGGGGCTGACTCATAGTAAACAAGAAATGGTCAGGAATATCTCCCTGGTGGTGTCCTGAAGCCCTGGCCTCCCTAGAGGTGCTGGGAAGGGAAGTGTGAGAGTACTACAGGAATGTGCACGGGAAGGAGGAAAGGAACCAACAAAGGGTGATCTAGATGGGGGGGACCACGGGTGGAGGAGTCAGGAAGGCCTGGGAGTTCTCAGAGCAACAGTGACAGGGGGTGAGCCCAAGCCATCAGCTTCATTGCTAAGAGCTATAAGGAACCCAGGGCTGTCTGCATCTTTGTTCTGTAAAAGACATCTAGACACTGGGGCCTTTACTAACCACTCACACATACTCTATGCAAGCAAAATTAATTGTTCTATTGTCTATTCCCATAGCCCTGTGTAGACACTTACCTTGTGTTAGATTTTGTTTCATATCTGACTCCAACTATCCAATTCGACAAATATTTATCCAGTGTTTCTGTTTGGCAGGGACTGTGCTGCCACAAAAGACTTAAGCAACTCTGTCTCATTTGTCTCTAAGCCTCCTGCACTGCCAGCAAAATGCAACTTGATAACTATTAGATTTAAATACTGTATTTTTAGGCAGGACAAATAGAGATGCTGATTCCATTTGTGAAGTATGGGATTCTAGGCACTTGGGTTTCTAGTTCATAGTTCTATGTGTTGTTCTTATATATGTGGCCAATGGGGGCCGTCCTCTCCCTGACCCTCTACTGTCTTTTTCTTCCTCATCCTCACTCTAAGGAAGATGGTTGTATTAGTCAGGGTAATTAACCCCAGCTTCTGTCACAAATAATCCCTAATCTCAGTAACTTAGCACAATAAAACTTTATTTCTCACATACATTTTTAAAAATATTTTAAAATTATACTTTAAGTTCTGGGGTACATGTACAGAACATGCAGGTTTGTTACATAGGTATACATGTGCCATGGCAGTTTGCTGCACCCATCAACCTGTCATCTACATTAGGTATTTGTCCTAATGCTATCCCTCCCCCTCTCCCACCCCACACCCCGACAGGCCCCGGTGTGTGATGTCCTCCCTGTGTCCATGTGTTCTCATTGTTCAGTTCCCACTTATGAGTGAGAACATGCAGTGTTTGGTTTTCTGTTCTTGTGTTAGTTTGCTGAGAATGATGGTTTCCAGCTTCATCCGTGTCCCTGCAAAGGACATGAACTCATCCTTTTTTATGGCTGCATAGTATTCCATTGTGTATATGTGCCACATTTTCTTTATCCAGTCTATCATTGATGGGCATTTGGGTTGGTTCCAAGTCTTTGATATTGTCTCACATAAATTTGAAGATTCTGTTTCTTCACACACTTCCAGGCACAGCAAAGCATAATGGCAGGTCACAGATTCAGACATTCCTGGTCAAGCTGCTCTCCTTGGCAGCTCTCTCCTAAAGTGGCAACTCAGCATCCAGGCTCCTTCTATCCTGTGGCTCCACCATCCCCTAGGCCCTCCTTGTCACCTCTCCTGGATCCTCTGCATTCAGCCAAATGGCAGTCAAAGAAAGAGATGAAATGCCCTGTACCTGGAACATAACCACCTCAGCCCAGAGGTGACACACATCCCTTCTGCTTAAGATCTCTTGATGAGAACTAGTAGCATGGTCCCTCTCACATGTGCCGGAAGCTGAGATGGGTTCTCAGGCTGGAAAGTTGCTTGCTAGCAGTAATTCCATCTCAGAAGGGAACAAGAATTTTTGGTGTAGTCGGCTATGACGAAACAGTGCTTTGGAACAATTAAGCATGAAAAGTTCTGCCATGAGAGACAGAGAAAGCAAAAGAAATATTGTCTTATAAATACTATATTCTGTAAAATCTGGAAAAACAACCTGTTCCTGGGGAGATTTGTCTAGAATGATCAACTGTACCCCCAAGGATCCTCTGTAACCCTGCCAGGATCTCCATAGAGTTGCTCCCCTGGGTTACCAGGAAGTTGGAGCTAGAACCCAAGGGTACAAATACAGATGAGTGGGAGCAAGGGTGCCTGCCGACCAAGTGCCCTTCAAGACTGGCTCTCTTCAGACTGAAAGGAAGTCTTACTTGATGGGAAAGGCAAAGAACCCCTCTCTGTCATTCTTTGGAAACAAGACTGTCTTCTTTCAAGTAAAAATTCTGTCCCTTCTCACACTTCCAGGCACAACAAGGTATAATGGCAGGTCACACATACAAGTAAGCTCCCTGTGTCAGAATTTCTGAGCTGAGAAAGATGGATGACTGACTGAAACCTTTGATATGAAAGGAAGAAGCGGTCTGAGGAATCAGCTTGAGAGAAAAAGGAAGCCCTGACTTCCTCTGCATGCCTTCACTGGTCCAGAAAGAAATGGTTTTGGAGCCACTGATATCTACATCTCTTCCTTTAAAATATGAGACCTAAACATCAAAGGGTTCTCTGGTCTGAGGCATGGGTTTGCATATAGAGGTGATGACTTATCAATAATATATTTTAAATTGAGTGCCAATTAAGCTACAGGAAATAATATAATTAAAATTTAGAGACAGCTCTAAAACTTGATTGAAGACCTGGAACAGTCTGTTTGAAGTGAAGTGAATAATGCTTCACTCTTTTGCCAAAACACAGATGTAAATATTACCCAAGCCTAAAATCCTGCCCAATCAGCTGCTTGTATGGAGCTATGGGAGAGATGGAGGGGAAGAGGGGGAAGAGTTTGTTAGAAGGCTACAGATAAGCCTTATGCAATGAACCAACTAACAATGTGGGAAATGGGCCTCCTAGAAAAGGTGGATCCTATGGAGTGAACTCTCTCCCTTCCCTGGAGCTACCAAGGAGAGGAAAAAAAGAGGGAAGGGCTAAACAGATATTGATGTCACAGCATCATCACCCTTGATGCTGACCGCTAAACACTAACCTGTGGCTCCTAAATTCTTTCTGCACAACTATAAGACTAATCCAAAAACCTAGGTGGGGGACTGGCCTGTAAGTAGGGGCTGAGTAGCTCTAGCTATAAAGGGTTTACAAGTAGGGACTGGGTACACATTACATTATCATCATCAGAG
This sequence comes from Pan troglodytes, assembly GCF_028858775.2. Classification (NCBI taxonomy): domain Eukaryota; kingdom Metazoa; phylum Chordata; class Mammalia; order Primates; family Hominidae; genus Pan; species Pan troglodytes. Next base: position 87,065,705 of record NC_072398.2, read on the forward strand.
AATGCAGTATGAAGCATCCTGTATGGTTAGTGGAGTTTGAATTAAGATTAAAAAGGATGTAATTCTTAATTCACAACTAAGAAATTGACGTTGGGACAATCCACAGAGGTCATTCACATTTTACCAGTTTTACATGCACTCGTGTATGTGTGTGTGTAGTGATGTTCAGTTTTATTGCATGTGAGGCCAGGTGGTGGCTCATGCCTATAGTCCCAGCACTTTGGGAAGCTGAAGCAGGTGGATCACTTGAGGCCAGCCTGGCCAACATGGTGAAACCCCGTCTCTACTAAAAATACAAAAATTAGCTGGCTGAGGCACAAGAATCACTTGAACCCAGGAAGTGGAGTGAGCCAAAATCACGCCACTGCACTTCATCCTGGGTGACAGAGCGAGACTCTGTCTCAAAAAAAAATTGCATATGTAGATTGACGTGATCACGAATATAATCAAGATACAGAACTGCTCCACCACCATAAGGCTCTGTTATTGCCCTTTATAGCCATCCCCACCCCGTCTCCCATCTCTAACCCATGGCAACCACTAATCTGTTCTCCATCTCTATAATTTTATTTCAAGAATATTGTGTAAATGGAATCATATAGTATGTGACCTTTTGAGATTGGCCTTTTTCACTCAACATAATTTTTCTGAGATCCATCCAAGTTGTTGCATGTATCAATTGTTTGTTCCTTTTTATTGCTATGTAGTACCCCATGGTGTGGATGTACTACAGTTTGTCCATTCGTCTGCTGAAGAACATTTTGGTTGTTTCCAGTTTGGGTCATTTACAAATAAAGCTACACTTAACAACAACAACAATAACAAAAGGATATACTTCTTGTCTTCTAAACCAATGATTCAAACTTAGTGCAAATAAGAATCATCTTGGGTATGGGGAGGAGAATGTATTGAAAAGCTAATTCCCAGGGCCCCAACTAGAAAAGTACTCTGGGATTGGACCAGATGTCTGAATTTCTAGTAAGCATGACTAGGTAATTCTCAAATACGTGCTAGGGACATAGTTGAAAACAACTATGGGCTAAGAGGCTACAGTCTGGTGGATTTGACAGAAATAAAAATAATTTCTATCATCATCCAGGAAATATATATATATATATATATATATATATATATATACACACATATATATATATATACACATACACACACACATATATATATATATATGTATGTGTATATATATATATTTTTTGAGATGAAGCCTTACTCTGTTGCCCAGGCTGGAGTGCAGTGGCATGATTTCAGCTCACTGCAACCTCTGCCTCCCTGGTTCAAGCAATTCTCCTGCCTCAGCCTCCCGAGTAGCTGGGACTACAGGCTCACACTGCCATGCCCAGCTAATTTTTTGTATTTTAATAGAGATGGGGTTTCACCATGTTGCTTGGGCTGGTCTCAAACTCCTGAGCTCAGGCAATCCACCCATCTCGGCCTCCCAAAGTACTAGGATGACAGGTGTAAGCTACTGCACCCAGCTGAAAACTAATTTTTCCTAAAAGGAAAAACAGCCTTGTTGCTTGATACAATCTTATCATGGAACTTTCAAAAACTGAATATGTATATTTCATTTTTTGGCAGTACACACTTTACGTTTCAAAGCTGTGATCTATTTTTTATATTTTTGAGGCTGATTCTGTGTCTTGAGAAAGCCAAATGTTGCATTGTTAGTTTAGGCACAGATGTGTGGACTCACTGCAGGTGAATGTCTCCAACAAGGCAGGAAAATCATGGGTCCTTTTTAAAACAGGTGGTAGAAGGACAACCACTGATTCTATAAAACATGAACAGTTACACCAAATTTTTCTGTTTACAGCAAATATATGAAGTAGGAGTATTTTCTTCAAAAGTGGTATTGATTCTAATTAAACTGACCTATAGCAGATTTTTAAAACTATTTTTAATTTGAAATGTTTATTTAGGAAGAATGGCATGAAATACTTCACACATTAGCTGATGTAGAAATAATATAATTGTACCCATAATGGGATAAAATAACAAAAGACTCTCTGAGTTGAAAGGGATACTGAACGTAAACTATTCCAACCACTTACCTAATGTTTGTCAGCCTGCGGAAATAGAAACTACAGGGCCAGGTGTGGTGGCTCATGCTTGTAATCTCAGCACTTTGGGAGGTCGAAGCTAGCAGATTACTGGGCCCAGGAGTTCGAGACTAGCCTGGGTAACACGGCAAAATCCCATCTCTACAAAAAATACAAAAATTAGCCAGGCATGGTGGCGTGTGCCTGTAATCTCAGCTACTTGGGAGGCTGAGGCAGGAGGATCATCTGAGCCCAGGGAGGTCGAGGCTGCAGTTAGCAGTGATCGTGCCACTGTACTCCAGCCTGGGCAACAGAGTGAAACTCTGTCAAAAAAAAAAGAAGAAAGAAAGAAAGAGAAAGAGAGAAAGAAAGAAAGAAAAGAAAGGAAGGAAGGAAGGAAGGAAGGAAGGAAGGAAGAAAGAAAGAAAGAAGGAAAGAAAGAAAGGAAGGGAGGGAAAGAGAGAGGAAGGAAGGAAGGAAGGAAGGAAGGAAGGAAGGAAAGAAAGAAAGAAAGAAAGAAAGAAAGAAAGAAAGAAAGAAAGAAAGAAAGAAAGAAAACTACAGGCCTGGGAGACGTAAGAACTGAGTTTAAGTTTCAGCCTTGCCACTTGGCCAGCAGCTGTATAATATTAGACATGTGGCTTAAGTTTCCTCGGCCTCAATTTCCTCAGCTGTAAAATAATATGGTGACCATCATGGTCTCTTTCAGTCCTAACATTCTATGATTCCCTTCTCCAATCTTTATCTCCCTCTGGATATTTATTCATAACCTGAAAAAGAAAGATGAGCTGATTTTCACATTGCAAATTATCTCTCAATTTAGAATGAATGAATTAGAACATACATATGGACAAAGATAAAAAGAAACTAAACCTAAAATTAAAATCTCCTTATCTAAAACACTTAAAATATGAATAAATTAGCTCCCAATAGAATCAGAAAGAAAAGACATTCTCTGATATAACGCTAAAGAAGATGATGATAATCACCAAACCAATGGTGCTGTTCTATGAGAACAAGCTGTATTTAAAGTGGAATTTGTGTGTTCTTCAGTACAGATAAATAGAGCTATCAAATACACAGTTGTCACAGATTATCTCTGGAGACACAAATTCATGCTTTAAGGACTAAAACTTAGCATCCCTTTGATGCTTAATGGGATATGTCATCTTGATGATATATTACTTTCATCAGTAAGGTGATTTCCTCTTGTCTTTTTAAGTAATCTATGCAAAAACCTTTTGCGAACCTTTCTTAAAAGATTACGTGGGTATCATCTCAGTTTTAAAAACTTATTAATACAAATAAATAGGTTTTGTTCAGTGTTTTGCACCTTTAAAGTATAGCACATGGTATGAGCTCAATAATTGTTTCCAAAGTGAATGATTTAAATTGAATAAAGCACCAGACACTTGACAAATGGAATCACTGATACAGTTGAAACAGCACTGGCATCAGGGTCTTGATTGCCTCTTGCTAGCTGTATGATTGTGGGAAATTTATATAACATCTTTGAGCCTCGGTATTCTCATCTGTAAATGGAGACAATTCTACCCAAACACTAAGCTTAATGGGAGAATTAAAATAGATGATATAAAAAAGGAAATCTATGAAAAACTTCAGCTCATATTATTCTCATGATGAGTCTAAATACATTCCCCTCTAAGATGGGGAACAAGTCTTCTCTCAATTCTATGCAACACCATGCTGGATGTCTTAGCAATGCAATGAGACAAGATTGGAAAGAAAGAAATAAAACTGTCTTAATCCTCAGACAATGTGATCATCTACATAGAAAGTCCTGAAGAATCTATAGAAAATGAACCAATAAATGGGTATAACAAGTCACAGGACACAAAGTAAATATACACAAAGAATATACAGGAGGAAATGATGTTATTGGTAACCTCAGAAATCCAAAGAGCCAGATAATTTAGATAACACAAAGAAACTAAGACCACACAATCATGGCATGTATTCCTTATTTCATTTTCGTGAGAATTGTGTGCATTTGGTTTTGTACATGATATATTTTCATAAGCTTGCCTTGAGAGGAAAAACAAGTTTTTCAGATGAGCAAATATATCTATGGAATAAGCTAGCTTGCAAAGTCAATTTTAATCATGCATATAATTTTACAGAGTGATGAGTTCTTTCTGGAAGCCATGAAGTTCTTGCAACTTGAATAGATAAGAGAGGACTTTTGCAAAGGCCACTAAACTCACCTATAAAACAAATGTCATCTGTGGTCACCACCTATCTTGAGGGGAAAAAGTCAAAAATGTATTGGGCTGCTCTTAATGTGATTGACAATTTTAGCAGATTTGTTAAATATTCATATGATTCTCTGGTGGGAAAGACATCCTGTGTTTACATCAGTGAGTAATTTTTCCTATTGCTGCAATAGATTATATATGAGAAACAGTCTTACCGATCTTGCAAGTAACTGAGAGCTTATGGAAGAAAGATGAATATTTTACTGAAAAGGATGCAAGCATTCATTATATGAGAAGCCATGTAACTGATGTATATCATCTCTAACATCAATAATTTATATAATGGAAGGTTCAGTTACTGGAATTTGAAAACATCCATACACTTGCCTGAGTGTACCTTGTGTTTTATGTGTCCTAGGATGGATTTTTGTGGCACTGTCTATGTTAGCCCTGTCCTATGCAAAAATCTGAGGAAGGAGTTTTGATGTATAATTAATTATATTTTCTAATAACATTTAACTAGAAAACTGTTAAAAATGTTTGCCCACTTATCACCTAAGATTATCGGATATATCACCAGTAGTATGCATATCACCTTGGGAAACACTCATGGGAAAAGCACTGTAACTGCAGCCAAAATACCTAAATTCAAATTATGGTTCTGCTGTTTAGTAGTTATGCCACCTCGAAACATTAGTTCATATTTCTGAGCTTCTGCTTCATTTTTAAAAGGAAGAGCAATAAAAAGGATATTTGGGGATCATCTGGAACACCAACATATAATCAAATATTGCCACATATTTCAAGGTTTGTGTCTGCATTTGCATCTTCATATAAGCCCAGTGGAGTTCAATGAAGTCACAGGGAATAGAGTCTTCTTAGTAGTTCAGACAGAGAAAAATGGGGGCAGAACTGAATCATGCCAAGGCATTCAATAGCACAGGCAGCTGAATTCAAAATAATCTGCACTTAAGGCATCAACACTATATTCAGGAGTTTCAATTCTTTAAAAAAATATGAATAATGCATTTATGCCAAGAGAAGACTCAATGATGTTGCAGCATAAATTATCATTGCAGAAGAAAAGTTTTGTCCTTAAACTATTAAAAGAATTTAACATGACCACAATAACAGTCATGGGTCAATTGCCGCTTTGACATTAGGATATATCAAACTTTATTACCAATACATTAAAAATCAAGCACTGTCACTTAGGGATCACTGGGTGACAACATAATCATAAATGCACATGTAAATGAGCACTTTTAAATCTCACTGAAGTATTCTATATGTTCTAGAATACCTTACATCTGACTTTTAGAATATTTTCAAAATGAAAATATAAGATTAAAAAATTCTGATGGGAAGATTTAAATATCAAATTTTTTCCTTATTATGACATCAGTACTATCATAATGTCAGATTTACCCTCATCCTACTCTTACACAATTACCTACATAAAAGATGTTTTGTAAGACATTTACATATGAAGATATGTGATTGATACAGTCACCATACCATACAGTTAAGTTGTAGGCTAAATATGTGACCAAGAAAAAGAAAATTAACACAGGCCAGGAACAGTGGCTCACGCCTGTAATCCCAGTACTTTGGGAGGCTGAGGCAGGTGGATCACGAGGTCAAGAAATCGAGACCATCCTGGCCAACATGGTGAAACCCCATCTCTACTAAAAATACAAAAATTAGCCAGGCGTGGTGGTATGCATCTGTAGTCCCAGCTACTCAAGAGGCTGAGGCAGGAGAATTGCTTGAACTTGGGAGGCGGAGGTTGCAGTGAGCCGAGATCGCACCACTTCACTCCAGCCTGGCGACACAGCAAGACTCCATCTCAAATTTAAAAAAAGAAAATTAACACAAAAAATTACAACTCGTAACTAGACATGAAATCTTTGAGACATTTGTCAAAGGCAGGCAATCTTCATCTTTATGTTGGTAGGAGTTTTCTGGTTCATTCTTGGCCCTCAAAAGATGCATGAGTGTAGTCCTAGAATGGGAAGTATCTCCCATTCATACAGTTGTGATTAATGAAAATTTGGGCTTATTCACCCAGGCCTTGTGTAGACCTACTCCATTGATTAGAATACTTTTAGCAGCAAAAACAGATAATCCTCATTCATTTTGGCTTTCACAAAAAAAGGCATGTATTTTTCCCTAAAATAAGATGTTTGGAGGTTGGGAATTTCCATGTATCATGCACCAGGTCCAACTCTTCTTCTTTGTGGTTCTCCTGGTACCAAGATGGCTGCAGCCATTCAAATTCTAAACATGGCACTCAAACACAAAAATACTCAGAGATAGGAAAGGGATTGCTTCTCCTAGGCATATTTCTTATTTTATTATTATTATTATTATTTTTGAGATGGAGTTTCACTCTTGTTGCCCAGGCTGGAGTGCAATGGCTTGATCTCAGCTCACTGCAACGTCTGCCTCTCAGGTTCAACAGATTCTCCTGCCTCAGCCCCACTAAGTATCTGGGATTACAGGTGCCTGCCACCACATCCGGGTAATTTTTGTGTGTGTGTATTTTTGGTAGAGATGCGGTTTTACCATGTTGGCCAGGCTGGTCTCGAACTCCTGACCTCGGGTGATCTGCCAACCTCAGGTGATCTGCCTACCTCGGCCTCCCAAAGTGCTGGGATTACAGGCGTGAGCCACCACACCGGGCCCCCTAATGTGTATTCGTTAGAGGCAAGAAAAACTTTTCCCAGAAAAATCTCAGTCATGTCCACCACATTTCATTGGCCAATAATTGGCCAAAAATGCTCACCTCTAAATAAGTGACTGGCAAGAAAGTGGGACCAACACCAGCAGTTTAAGCCAACTAGGACTTAATTCTGAGCAGGACTTTGGGTTACCATCCAATGAATCACTGAGACAGAGGTGGATCACTGTGAGCAAGAAAAAAGAAGAAAATGGATACTAGATGGGCATAAATAAACAAATCATGGCTTCCACTCACCAACTGGGCATTTTAACTAGTTAGCCGAGTTAAAATTGATAGAGATTTAACTATATTGTTTTTCATACCTGAGGAGGTTGTCTACTCTCTAATAATCAACTCATTTATTGAATTTTTTTTATGATTCCATGTTTTCTCCACTCTTGGTTGGTTAGCTATATTGGGTTGAATAATGTCCCCTAAAATTCATGTCCACTGGAAGCTCAGAATGAAACCTTATTTGGAAATAAAGTCTTTGCAGCCTCCATTAGTAATTAGTTTAAGATGCAGTCATACTGAATTCAGATAGATGCTGATCCAACGTCTGGTGTCCTTATAAAAAGAGAAAACAGAGACAAAGACACCCAGAAGAATGCCACTGATGCAGACAGGAATTGGAGCGAAACATCTACAAACCAAGGAATGTCAAAAGAAGGCCAAAGATTGCTGGCAACCACCAGGAGCTAGAGAGGCAAGAAAGAGCCTTCAATCACTTTGGTTCTGCCGACACCTTGATTTCAGACTTCTAGGTTTTAGAACAGTGAAATAATAAATTTCCCTTGTTTCAGGCTGCCCAGTTTATGGTAGTTTGTTATGAAAGCTCCAGGAAACTAATACATTAGCTACCTCTTGGTCTTATTTTTTAGGGGATTGCTTAGCGTTTACAATATTTTTAACTCACCACAGTCTACTTTCAAAATATTATACAATTTCAGGTATATTTTAAGAAATGTACAACTGTATACTTAAAATGTTCCCCTCCCATCCTTTGCACTATTCTTGTATTTTATTTCTACTTATGTTATATACCCCAAAATATATTGTATTTTTAAGCTTTTGCCTTAGCAATTACATTTAAAGGGTTCTCAAAATGAGGGAAAGTCTCATATATTTCCACATATTTACCATTTCTTGATCTTTTAATTCCTTATCTATCTGGCTTTCCATCTGGTATTATTTTTCTTCAGTCTGAAGAACTTCCTTTAGCATGTATTTTTAATGTGGATCTGTTGATGACAAATTTTCTCACCTCTGCTTATCTAAAAATGTCTTTATTTTGCCTTCATCTCTGAAGAATATTTTTGCCAGATATAGAATGTTCTGGGTTGATAGGCTCTTTTTTATTGTTCTTTCAGTTTAAATCGGTCATTACATTGTCTCCTGGCTTGCACTGTTTCTGATAATAAGTTCGGGAATTCCTATCATTACATCAATGTATATAACGTGTCTTTTTTTTCTGGTTGCTTTTAAGATTTTCTCTTTACTACTGGTCTTAGTAGCTTAATTATTATGTTCTTTTGTGTGTTTTTTGTGTATGAGTGTGTCTTTATATCACTTAGGGTTCATTTTGCTCCTTAGATCATTGGGTTTGTAGTTTTCATCAAAACTGAAATTTTTTGGTCATCATAGTTTGAAATATTTTTCTTCTCCCACCCTATGACTCCAATTACACATGTTAGGCCCCTTGATATTGTTCCACAGTTTGTCCTGGCAGTTTGTTGTTCTTCTCAGCATTTTTTTTTTTTTTTTTTGAGACGGAGTTTTGCTCTTGTCGCCCAGGCTGGAGTGCAATGGTGCAACCTTGGCTCACTGCAACCTCTGCCTCCCAGTTTCAAGCAATTCTCCTGCTTCAGCCTCCTGAGTAGCTGGGGTTACAGGCATGTGCCACCACGCCCAGCTACTTTTGTATTTTTAGTAGAGAGACAGGGTTTCACCATGTTGGCCAGGCTGGTCTCGAACTCCTGACCTCAGGTGATCCGCCCGCCTCAGCCTCCCAAAGTGTTGGGATTACAGGCGTGAGCCACTGCGCCTGGCCTGCTTTTTATAAAATTTATTTTGCTCTCTGTTGTTCATTTTAAATAATTTCAATTGTTAGGTTATCCAGTTTGTTAACCATTTTTCTATAGCTTCTATAATAATATGCTGTTCAGTCTATCCAGTGAAATTTTTACTACAGACATCGTATTTTTCAGCTCTAGATATTCCATTTAATTTTTTATCTTTCATTTCTCTTCTCATATTCATATTTTCCATTAAATCTTTTTGAGACTTACTTTATTTGTTTATTGTATGGGACAATTTATATTTTTTCCATGAAATATTGCAGAAATTTTATATTGTGGAAAATATTTATAATATCTCCTTATATTTATATTTATAATATCTATTTTAACATATTGTCTACTAATTCCACCTTGGCCTCTTTCTTTCTTTTTTTGAGACAGGGTCTCCCTCTGTTGCCCAGGCTGGACTGGAGTGCAATGGCACAATCATAGCTCACTATGACCTCAAACTCCTGGGCTTTAGCAATCCTCCTGCCTCATCTTCCTGCATAGCTAAGCCTACAGACATTCACCAATATGCGTGGTTAATTATTATTATTATTATTTTTTTTTTTTTTAGAGATGGGGGTCTCACTATGTTGCCCAAGCTGGTCCATCTTGGTTTCTTTCTATTGAGTGATTTTTCTTTTGGTGATGAGCCACATTTTTTTTTTTTTTTTTTGCTTTTTTATATGTTTAGTAATTTTTTATTAGATGCTGGACATTTTGAATATTACACTGTTGGTGGTGTTTTAATGTTTTCCTTTAAAGAAAGTTTAATTTTATTTTGAGAGGCAGTTAAGTTACTTGCAGACTAACTTGATGATTTTGAGACTTGTTTGAAAGCTTCTCTAGGGTGGACCTTGGATAGGTTCTACTCAGTGGTATTGAGAGGCTTTTTTCTTCCTGACACCAACCAGTTCTGACACCAATGAGGTGTCCTACAATTCAATTCAACGCCAACACCAACTACCTGGAGTTGGCATCAGACTCCACAGGTTTAAGGGCTCACTCCACAAAATTGCTCTTACTTTAGATGCTTCTCAATTATTGGGTCCCCAGGTTACCCCCATTCTGCCCAAAATGAGTGCAAAGTTGGAAGTTCCCACAATCCCCTGTGTCATGTTTGATAATTTTCTAGAATGACTCACAGAATTCAGAAAAGTGCTTTGCTTACTATTACTGATTTATGATAAAGGATACAACTCAGAAACAGCCTATGGAAGAGATGCATAGGGCAGGGTATGAGGGGAGGGGGACTCAGAGCATCCATTCCCTCCCAGTGCCTTGATGTGTTCAACAACCTGGAAGCTGTCCAAACCTTGTCATTTGGGGATTTTTATGGAGGTTCTGTTACTAGGGCATGATTAATTGAATCACTGGCCATTAGTGATTGACTTAATATTTCTAGCCCTGTTTCTCATCCTCCCCACCTTCCACTGCCACACACAACCCCCAGGTTGAGGGGTGGGGTGGAAAATTCCAAGCTTTATCTTTCTGGTGACCATCCCCCATCCTGAAGCTATCTAGTGGCCTGCCAAGAGTTGCCTTGTTAGAACAAAAGACACTCCTATCACCCTTATCATTCTGAAAATGCCAGGATTTTTAGGAGCACTGCATCCCCATGACCAGGGACAAAGACTACATATCTTCCTACAATACCTGTGGTATTATACCTGGTAAGTGCTCAACAATCAGCTCTCTGGGGTGGGGGTGGTTGAAACAACTGTAAATTGTAGTATATGCTGATTTACTTGGCGTAAATATTCTGTAATAGCTGATTTCCAGCTACCAATGTATGTCATTGAAGTTGAGACAAGAGATATACACAATTGGCTCTCACAAACTAGTGCAAGCCAACTTCAACACACCACTGCCTTTACTGTGGCCTGGCTGAGCCCTAATACTTCATGAAGCATAACCATTTTGGGGTCTCTACTGAATGCATGACTGTTGAAAGAGGCCTCTCTACTCTGAATGGTCAGAAATCGAACATCTCATCCACCTGTGTGAGCTCATGTTAATCGCTTATGTTAGGTCTCTCTGGTAATTGTTTCTTCTCTCATAATTTTATTTGTACACCTGTCATGGAGTTTCATTCGACATATGTACAGCTTAGTGTTCAGTCCAGGGTTCAAGACAAAACCTTATGCCCATTTCTGAACCTATCTCACTCCCTTCTTCCTGATACTGTACCTTGAATATTCAAGCTGCCTTGGCCTCCCTGAACTCTGATCTCTGTCTCCTTAACTCAGTTAGGAAGATGCCACAATCCTCCTGGGTTTCCCCTCCCTGCATCACACTCCAGAAAGTTCCTCCAGGCAGAAAACTGTGCTAATCTTAAGTCTCACCTTGTTTGTTTCCTTTCTCTGAGGGCTCATGGTCTTGGGCTACCTGTTGTGCAATGTCTGAAACTTGTTTCATGTCTTTTGTCTTGTCTTCTGGTTGTCTACAGTGGGGTGGAAGTCTGTTAGCAGTTACTCCATTGCAGCCAGAAGAGGGAGTCCTCCTCAGTTTCCATTTAAGTAAAGCCAATTCTTTTCTTATAGGAAGATATCCCATTTCTGATTTTATATTTTCCTTTTACTAAGGAGGAACTTACCTTATTTCTGTTTTCATAGAAACCATCAGCTTGCTACTCTTTTACCTACCATGCTACTCCTTCCTCTACTGCTAGTAAATGGATTGCCCACACACCCTGGAAAAAGCCTGGTGGTCGCAGCATTCTGAAAGAGCACCGTGCACCTGGCTCACCCTCTCTGAGCAACAGAAGTTTGATTGCTACACTCTGGTGGGGCCCATTGGATCTAGAATGATCCATAACACTATCTGGAGGAGTTTCTCTCCTCAGGAAATTATAAAAATGTTATAAGGACTAATTGAAAGTAACTGAATGCACATCAACAAATGAGTCTAAAGTAGAATTGGTTATATCTAGTTAAGCATAAAATAAATACTGAACATTTGATTCTTTTATATTAACTTCAAATTCTCCCTTATGAGGTAAGTGGGAAAAAAATCTGTAACTGCACAGGCCTAAGAGGTTATGTCTGTTCTGGTACAATCTGGATTTCCCTTTTCTTGCATTATTGAGGCTTGGCCAATCGTCTTCAAGTGACCTGTGCTGCTCTTGCTCCATACAAGTCTGTGCTGGGAGGGAGTCATCTATTCATCAGTGACTTTCTTACCTTACACATGACCATTTTTTAGCCTCTGTCTGAAATCACTTTTATCATTTGAACGTCAAGGTCTTTAACAACGAAAATGATAATAAGATTTTTCTTTCTTACAATATACTCTGCAAAATGCCTCCTGTCTGTTACTTACCATTAGGGAATGGCTTGTCTTTCTGGTGGTATTATGGTATATATCATTTCTTGTGGCCGCTATAACAAATTACTGCACATTTAGTGGCTTAAAACATCAGAAACTTATTCTCTCACAATCTTGGAGGACACAAGTGCAAAATCAGTTTCACTGGACCAAAATCAAGGTGTTAAAGGGGCTGCAGTCCTTTTAGAGGCCCTAGGGGAAAATCTGTTCCTTGCCTTAGGGACGTATTACTCCTGTTTTCAAGGCCAGCATCTTCAAACCTCTGTCTGCTCCTTCTTCATGTTGCTTTCTCTTTTGTGTGTATCAAATGTCCCTCTAACTCTCTCCTATAAGGACATTTGTGATGACAATTAGGGTCCACCTACACAAGCCAGAATAAGCTCCTCATTTCAAGATCCTTAATCACATCTGCAAAGACTCTTTTTCAAAATAAGGAAACATTTACAGGTTCCAGAGATTAGGATTTGGTTATCTTTTTGTGTGGGGATGGGGCAGGGAGGTTGGAGGAAGCAGTCTGCAGCCCACCACACAGGGGTTCTGCTCCATGTCTACATGCATCTCCTCAATGACTGTTGACTTCTGTGAGACAAGTCTTCTGTTCATGCTGTGGCACTTTGAGGGTAGCAACTAAAGAAAGAAAAATCCAGAAAAAAATGAACTGTGTAGAAATGTGGGTGCTATGGGGCCCCTGTGTAGGTCCCTGTGTAACACTGTTAAATTACATGCCATTTCTGTCTGCAGAAACTAAGGGTTTTTCTTTTCAGCCATTTCAGGCCCACTTTAGTCAAGGCATCCCTATGTTGGTAAGAAGCACAGTGACATACTCCAGAGACTCTTCAGACAGCACTACCATCTCTATTTGTTACATGATCTTCATTTATTCTAGAAGTGTTCTGCACAGTTAGCCTCAAGAGAACCTGTGCCCACAGCCACCATTAGTCACCTGAGAGTTTCAGTGAGGAAGAAAAATTAAAAAAGCAAAAAGAGAGATTCTGGGGCACAGATAGATAGTAAGAGATGAAAAAATAATAAAAGAGGAAAAATAAAAGAAATAGCTCCATCTGGAGGGGAACAGTTAACCAATAAATGACTATACATTTAATGGGCAACTGTAATACAATATAATGTACTAGAGCAGAAAGAAAGAAAATAAGTATGACATCATCCTTGCCGTCAGAGAGCCTTTAATGTAGTAAGACAGAAGTATACACATCTAACTATAATACAAGATATATTAATACAAGGATCATGCAAAAGGGTCAAAATGATGTGGAAATTTATTTTTTTAGAAAGTGGGGTCTTGCTATGTTGCTCAGACTGGATTCAAACTCCTGGGCTCAAGCAGTCCTCCTGCCTCAGCCTCCTGAGTGGCTAGGACAACAGGCATGCACTACCACACCTGGCTGCTGTGGGAACTTAAAGGAAAGTCCACAGCCAGCTTAAGAGATCACGGAAGGTTTCACAAAGGAGACAGTGTGTGAGTGACACCTAGAACTAGTAGCAGAAGGAAGATAAGAACTCACACAACTGTGTGCCTGAGTCCTGTACAAATCCATGGTCTGTAACTTCAGCTGAGCAAGCTTTCAGCACAGGGCATGCCGACTCCAGGTCCTTACAATTTCTCTTTCATTCCCCCAGAGCAACTATTTTAGAACTCCCTCACTCTCCTCAAGCTCTACCCCACCACTTCTTTCTAATTATCAACAGAAAACTGTTAGCAAGAACATTTTCAACAGCTTTCATGCATCTGTGAGTCAAACTGCATCATCTACATCCCACCCTACTTCCCCCCTGGCTCAGGGAAGAGGTGTTCCTCTTCCTGTGTGAGGTGGGTGGATGACCATCCCACCCATGCTTGGAATTACTCCTCCTCCCCCCTTGTAAGGGACTTTGCTCTGCTTGTCATTCCCTCTTTCTTATATGAAATGGTGAAGACAGCAGGTTCGAAGTGGAATGGCTTGGGTTCCCATCTTAGTTCTACTTCTCTCTAGCTATTACATGAATAAATTTTCTCTCTGGGCCTTGGTTTCCTATCTGTAAAATGGCACCTACTTTGTAAGGTTGTTGAGAGGATCAAATGAGCTATTCCTGTAAAACAGAGTTGAATCTCTGGCCCATAGAAGGTGTTCAGTAGGTGCCAGTATTTATCTTTCACCTCTCGTCAGTGGGCCCTTTAATCTCTGCCTCTAATCATGCTCAAATCACATCTGTCTATGGAAATAAAAATCCCTCTCTGGATCATCTCCTCTACCATTTGTTCTTCCTCTCCACTTCTCTTATGGGCTCTTTCGTTCCACTTCTCTTCATAACCAAAACTCTTGAAAGAATGGTCCATGCAGGTGGAAGCTGTAACCTGAGTTTCAAGAAAGCCTGGAGCATGATTGGAGAGCACAGGGATAGTGGAAAGTGGGTAGCCCAGGGCCAAGTCACGGGCAAGTTGAGGTGTTGGACTTTATCCAGAAGGCCGTGCCGAGCTGTTGACTTCTGGCAAAGAAGTGGTGCAGTCAGAACTGTTCTTTAAGAATATTAACCTGGTAGCGATGTGTAGGTAAGAGCTCTTAGAAAATTGTTGCACTGGGAAAGGTGAACTTACGAGCTATAAAGGGGTGAAATACATAAAATCAACACTAATCGAACTGAGAGTCCTTGGCGAGGGATGAGGTATGGGAAAAGAGACAGAAGAAATCATGATGAGTGTGAGGTTTCCAGCCTGGTGGCTGCCTTCATTCAGACAGGGGAGTGAGAGGGAGGAGGAGAAGCTAGTTTGGGGATGGAAATGATGAGCTCAGATTGGGACTTGCTGGGTTTGAAGAATGACACCAGACACCAGGTGTCACTATACTCCCAGTCTGAAAATTGCAAAGCAGCCACTGAGCTACCAATCTTTTTTTTTTTTTTTTGACAGAGTCTCGCTCTGTCTCCCAGGCTGGAGTGCAGTGGTGCGATCTCGGCTCACTGCAACCTCCGCCTCCTGGGTTCAAGCGATTCTTCCGCCTCACCCTCCCAAGTAGCTGGGATTATGTGCGTGCCACCAAGTCCAGCTAATTTTTGTATTTTAATAAGGACAGGGTTTCACCAGGTTGGCCAGGCTGGTCTCGAACTCCTGAACTCAGGTGATCCACCCACCTCAGCCTCCCAAAGTGCTGGGATCACAGGTGTGAGCCACTGCGCCTGGCCTACCAAAGAATCTTAAAAGGCTGTGCAGATGGCAATCTCTAGGCAAGGCTCCTGTCCTGACTTCCTCTCTTCTGCAGGGCTGGCACAGAAACTCCACATGAATTAGAGACTCTAGGTGTGTTAGAAATCCCACAGTGCTGATGGCTCCCTAGGAGCTCAATGCCCTGAAGAACTACTTCTTCAGGCCTTTAAGGATTTGTACCTTGGGGAAATAAGGTCTTAAGCCAAGAGTCACAAACTCATATGCCTTCTGGTAGTTATCGTAGGTAATATTATCAGGAGAGGGGAAGTCTGTGCAAACTAGAGTGCATGCCCAACCTAAAGACATTCAAATTCACAAATTAAAAACAAACAGATCACTGTGCTGGCCTAACTAAATACATCTGCATCCAACCACTTTGCAATTTATGCCAAACTACTCACTCAAGGAATATGTTGACATCAAAGCCTTGAATGCTTAGGAGATGTAAAAGGAAGGGGGAGATATTAGAAAGAGGATAAATTGAGCCTTGACCAATTAAATCTCCTGAAGACATTTGTTTCTCTCCCTGTTTGTGTCCCAAATGCCCTAGAGCTAGGACACTGTGCTGGAGGCTCAGGGAGGCCATGGTCCTGCTGTGTCCTGCAGGAACCAGAAAACATTGGAGCATATTATCTGACTCAGTAATCCCCAAACTTTAGGCATTTGTGAAGGTCCTCACCCTCACCATGTTTGCCTTATCATCTGGACGGACTTTTCTATAAATAGAGCCTAAATCAATTCCCCTTTATATTTGTATGCATCCTAAATGTGTGAGTTTGAGTTACGTTTTTCTTAACACCCTTTAAAATGAAAAACATAGTCATTAAAATTAAAAGTGAATATCTGGACACCACCTAAAATAGTCTCAAGTACCCCCAGAAGTATGCATGTCATATGCTGGAAAGCACTGGTTCAAGTCCCTCACTTCACAGATGGAAAGGTTAAGGGAACCTGAATATAGTTTGGTGTTTGAAAGCACTGGCTCTGAATAAATAAGCCCTCGGTTCCAATCCAGACTCTGTGGCTTTGTCTAACTGCTTACACTTTCCGAGTTTCTGTTTTCTCATCTCTAACATAGGGGAAACTGCACCTGTCTCCCAGCAATGCTTGGAGAATTAGTGAGATTGCATGGAAAGCACTCAAGAAGTGGAGCTGTGGTGAATGTTCTATCACTACTGAGCTTGTTCCCATCCCAGAGTGAGCCAGGGGCAGGTCTGGAACCAGAACTGTTTCTCCTGCCACCTGGGCCAGGACACGTGCTCCACAGGAAGTGATTCACCACTTCAGAATGGACCAGCCAGATTCTCTTGGCAGTGAGCCCTGGGGCAGCCCTCCTGCTTCCCACTCCTCTCCCACTCACCTTTGAGGTATAGGCTGCCCACAATGGCTATGCAATTACCATGTTATAATTTATGCAAACACAAGATGTACAGGTGTTGAGAAATGTGGCATGAAAAGCACCAAATGTCTATCCTTCTTACACCTCAAATGTTCAACATTTTCTACAGCGACTGATGGCCTTATGAAAACATACAGAACAGCCATTTTCTGTGGATAGCTACATTTAAGACAGCTGTGTTCTAGAACACACTACAAAGGACCAATAAATCAAGCTGCTTGGCTTTACCCAAGAATTCAGAATTTTAGGGCTAAAAGGGACCACCCTGAAAATCACTCAGTCCAACCAATTGTTTTGGCAAATAGACAAAACTGGGGCTCATGACTTCCTAGAGAGGTCAATTACTTCCCAAGTACACAGAGCTGGTGTGGCAGCTCTGGGACACCTCACTCCGTGACTGCATCTGTGATTGGTTGGTTAAAGCTGTTCGTTCCACTTTGCATGTAAGTGGTTTCTTACATGCAAATTCTATAATGAGATAAGGCATGTGGGTGAAGGGCTGAAGTCAGATTTTAAAAAGCTAAATGTTCCAGGATAGAGTGTGATGGATGGCATGAACTTGCAATCACACAGACCTGGGACCAAAGCTACCTTGCTACTTACTAGCTGTACATTCTTGTCCTTGAGCAAGTTAGTCCAGCTGTCTGCCTCCATTTCCTTATCTACAAGCTAAGGGTAACAACATCTACACTGCAGGATGGTTATGAGGATGCATTACATGCTTGTACAGGGCTATATAAAGTACTTGTGTTGGTCTATTTTCTGTTGCTGTGACAGAACACAACAGACTAGGCAATTTAAAAAGAAAAGGAGTTTATTTGCCTTGCTATTCTGGAAGTTGGGAAGTCCAAGAGCATGGCACCAACATCTAGTGATGGTCATCCCATGGTAGAAAGGCAGAAAGTGGAAGTCAGTGCAAGAGACAGAGAGAGAGCAGGACAAGAGAGCCAGAGGAAGCTCACTTTTATAACAGAGCCACTCCCTTGATCATGAACCCACTCCAGCGATAGCTACATTAATCCATTCATGAGGACAGAGGGATTAACTTTCCACATGAAGTTTTGGGGACTGACATTCAAACCATAGCAGTGTTCAAATCCTCATTAATCCTAAGGGATACAAATCATATTGTAGGGTTCCCTGGAGTTAAGCAAAAGCCGTGTGGTTCTGGGCATACATTTCAAGGTCAATAAGAAGTGGAGCTAAAACACCAAAAAGCTCCTGTGAAGAAATGGAGAGCTTGAATAGCACATGCTCTTTCGGGAACCACATATATCACGTCATGTAACACAGCCCTAAATTGTGAGAGAGGTAAGGAAGAGAGAATAAGAGGAAAGGAGGGTGAAATCAAAGTGTTGAAGGAAGATGAGAGTTGAGGGGGGCTCCCAAGATTCACTGGAACAGCTTGAGTTGGGTTTTCAAAAGGAAGAAAGTAATTTTTTAGAGAAAGGAGAATAAGAAATGTCAGCAGGAGTTGGAACTCTGGGGCGGTGCCGCCCTCTCTCAATCGTGTTGCTGCTATTTTAGGTGTCTCTTTGGATGGCAGCGTTGGCTCTCAGAGCACATAACCAGGTTTCCTCATGTCTAAAGTGAGGCGTCCCTTGGGTCTCTACTCAGGACTCAGCATCAGGCCAGGGATGCCTGTGCCAGCCTCACTCTGCTCACTGCCTTGCGTCAGGCGGTGCTGTCTGTCCTCCAGAGAAAGTCCTCCCCACTCTCTGGGTTTCCAGGCAGCAACTCCCTGGGCAGCTGCAGCCACCAGATATGCCCGGCTGCCCTGCCAACAAAAGCAAGGAAGGGGCTGGCAGTTGGCTCCACAGACCCATCTCTGAGAACACCTCAGGAATCACCCAAGCTTCAGCAAGTTATCTGCTTAAAGTTCAGTCCCTGCAACAAAGCAAACCCCCAAAAAGGGTGGGGTGGGGAGAACCTCAGCTACTTAAATCACAATCACTAGATGGAAGGAACAGAGAGTCAAAAATGATAAAGTTTCCTTTTTCAAATACGAAAACAGAGGTGCAGACAGAGGTCCTAATCAGTTCACCTGGTGAGTCTGAAATGGGCATGATTATAATTATCTCTATCTAATAAACGATTACTATTTTAAAATTCATTCAACATTCAACATGTATTTGTGAATGGGGCAAGCAATGGGTTGGACATTTTTACATACATCTCTTATCTCCACAACAACCTAGTACTGTTAGAATACTACGGCTTAGAAAAAAACAACTTGCCCAAGATTCCCCACCATATGAGTTGCAGCATTGAGATTTGAACCCGGGTCTGCGGTTTTGAAGCCCCCATAAAGCTGAGACTAGACTCATCTCTCTTGCTCCCAAGTAAGACTTCACCTTCATATTAGCGTCCAAGTTTCCCCTCGATGCTAAATCTAAGATTTACCCTTTGTTAAGCCTTCTGTGATCTTCACATTCTTTGTTATTTTCAGCCTTCCAATTGAGGGTTGGGGTTTCATTTCTAAAGGGATAAAGAAAGGAACATGTGGTTAGCAGTAAGCACCAGTAAGCAGAGGTGAATATTTTTATGATTCCCACCTTAGTATTAAGAAACTGAGGCTCACAGAGATGAAGTGACTTGCCCAAGGTCAACAGTAGTTATGGTGGAGCCAGAATTCCACAGCCAGTCTGTCTAACCCTACATCCCAGACTCTGTCATGGCTCTAGGCTGCCTGACAAGGCTAAAATTGTTACATTCATGTACCCCAAAGAATGGAGGGGTGCATGAATGTAATTTAATTTCATATTCAAATGTATGAATGTATGGATGAGCAAGTGTATTGACTAAATATTTTCAGTGATTAATCTACCAAGTGAAATATCTATAGCAAGCTGAGGTCTGCATGTATACACACCAGGTTAAATTTACCATTTAGTCTGTTGGCTGTAGGATGGTGACACATCACATCTGGATTAGAACAAGCCAAGCAGGAGGAGGAAAAAAATATCACCTGGAGAGAGAGGCACACAGAGGAGTTGCTTCTGCCATTCCTGGATACTAAGTTGGGTTGTCTCTTATGGGGAGATACTTTTCTATAAGATGATTAATTTATGCTAAATAAGTACATCTTCAGAAGTAGAAGGAGGCAGAGAGCCAGCCAGCAATGGAATAGGAGAGAGTGGACATCCATTGATTTGTCTGGTCTAGCAGCTCCTCCCTAGAAACTGCCCCTCTTTCCACTTTGTTTCTACCAAGTGACCTGTCCCCCTGCCCCCCGCCTTAGTTGATTAGTTCAGGATTGGGCATCTGACCCATTTTAGAGCAAGGCCTTCCCTGGGCATTTGGAATTGGGCCTGAGAAGGAAAACTAACCACACTCAATATTCAAGTAACTCTGACCGGGCACCTTCAGTCTACTGTGTGGACCAGAGATGTCCTAGGTTCAAATGAGCCTCTGATGACCCCAGTGACATTAGAGCCCTTGGGTTTTGTGAGACACTCCTACATCCTTATAATAAAGTCTCCTTTACCCCCAACACCTTTTTTCCCTTAATCTATTTAAAGTTGCTTGTAACTTACAAGCAGGAATCTAAACTAACATCCTTCCCCTCTCTCACCTCCATATCCAGAAAGTCACCAAGTCCTACTAATTCCACCTTTTTGGTATATCTCATACCCACCCCTTTCTCTTCACCTCCATGCTACTGCCTTTATCAAAGCCTCCCCATCCGTGCCTGGATTTCTACAACAGCCTCCAAATAGCTCTTCCTACTTCAGCCTGACTCTCCCATTCATTCTCTGTGCCACTGCCAGGGCCACCTACTAGAGCTCACTCCCTTGCTTACCAGAATTCTCATAGCCTTTGGCTTGAACTCCAAACTCCACAGCACATACACAAGCCTCGTGTGATCTGGCCCTCCACTCTAATTGCTCGCTGCATCCCCTCTCTCCCTCTGCTGTGACCCCTGTGTTCCACCTGAGCTTGCATTTCCCAGTAACTCATCACCGTTTTCTAGTCTCTAGACTTCTACTTGGCACACTCCTCTCCCAGCCTTTTCTCAACCAGCTTCTATTCATCCCTGCTGATAAGGAATAAATATGAGCCCTTAAACATCAATTCTAAGTCTAAGAGGTGGTAATGCATGGGCCAGGTCTTCCTTTTCTCTACTTCTGCCTCTCTGGGGTTGTCCCATAAACAAGGCCTTTTGACTTCTCAGTGTCTTCCACTGCTACTTTTCTAGCAAAACCAGCTCTCAGGAAGGGGCCTGTTATTTACTCTCTGGTATAGATTTAAGGCAATGAATCACCTCTTCCAGGAGTATCTGCATGTGGAGATTCATCACTGAAGGCAGAACTCATTAGCCCTATTAAAGGGCTATCAGGCTTCTGTGAGAATGCAGGGGAGGTGTGTGAGTGCCCTGAAAAAGCACACCACACGGACAGTACATCATGTATAGGAGCTGCCCTGAGCATGGCGGTCTCTTAGAACCAGGAGAGAGGGAGAGAGAGAGAGATCATGGTGTGTAGAAAGCAATGGGCTGTATGCAATGTTCCTGACCTGTCCCAGGACAGTGTTCAGTGGTTGCCAGACATGCCTTGCATGATTCTCAGGGGCCCCATTCACAGGGACTATGATATGAATGGTATCCCCTAGAGTTGTGCCATGTAGCAGCCCTGGAAAATTCCTTGGAAAGGCAGAATCTCTGCCTACCTATCCCTCCTTTAGTCACCACCAATTATAGAGGGCAAGGGAGCTTCCCTTTGAGTCAGAGCAATGACCCACTCAGCACAGGACTCTGGCTCAGGCAGAGCTATTCCAGGAGGCCAAGTGGTCTGCAGGCAGGGAATTGCAGTCATTGCTCTGCCTTTCTCTCTTCTGTCCACTCTTCACCACCTGAGTCATTCATCTAATCTGCAAGTCTGACAATGGCACTCTCTTGCCCCCAATCTGTCAATGGCCCCTCAGTGCCTGTGAGACATACTCCTAGCTCTCTGGGATGGCACGTAAAGGCCTCCACAATCGGGCCTCTCACTCTTTCACTAACTTCATTTCCTCTCACTCTTCGTCTTGTATTTTACACTCCAGCCTCTGCCTACATCACAACATTCATATCTTGCAATCCCAGTCCTTGTGGTCCCCTTGGCCTGGAATGCCCTTCTCTCCTCCTCCACACCTTCTTTTCCTGACCCCACTTCCCTACTTCTGTCCCTCAGGCACCATTGTCCTTTACCTGGCAAACTCCTGCTCCTCCTGGAAGGTCCCCCAGAGCACCCTGACACCACTCTCCTCCCATAGACAGTTGGATTGGGTGGCCATTACCTCGGCCATCCTGTCAGTGGGCCTCCACAGTGTCTGGCACTTGTCCATTTATGTGTCTCTCTCAGGAGACTGTGAGATCCTTGAAATATTATCTTGAATTAATTATTATTAATGTCTTATTCATTCATGTTTCTTTAGTGTCTAACTCAGGACCTGGCACATAGATATTATACTCAATACCTGAGTGGATTTCACTTCAATTAGCTTTAAACTTAAATTTTATTATGTAAAGCTTAGTTTAATAAAAAGAAATTACCATGGTTGGCGTATGAGGAAATGCAAATTGTTCTTAAAACTGGGGAAATTCAGAGAAGAAAAAACTTATTTTCTTTGCTAAAATATCTTGAGGAAAAACATACTCTTCTGTACCCTTTCCCAGGATCAAACATTTATAATCTTTATAACATGAGTTCCTGAAGGCAAAGGTTTTTTGTCATCTTCATCTTTGCGTATTCAGCAGTTCACAGAGTGCCTGGCTCATAATATATATATTCAGTAAATGAATTAAACTGAATTAAAGGAGAGAGAGAATGTAGAAGATCAGAGGCAAAATAAGAAGCCAGGAAAGCAGCAAAGCAGGGTGACCAGGGGAAAAAAGACCTCATTTTCAGTTGTGCTTTCCATCATTCCTTTCCAGCATTTTTATGGCAGTTCCCTGGCACAGCTCCCACTCTGCAGCGAGCCAGGGAAAGGAGATGGCAGAATGATGTTGCTCGTGGGACTTTGCCTTGCTCTTTGATTCTGCTGCCGTGGGGCAGGTGCATTTTCTCAATTACACACAAAGGTGGCAGGCCATTTCTAGCCACCTTGGCCCCACCTGGCAAATGAAGCCTTAATTTTCAACAGACAGACATTTCAGAGCAAAGTCAGGAGGCTCCTAGGTAAACAGGAAAACAGATGCTCTTGCCAGATGCAAACTGGCTCGTGAGGGATGGTGGTTGTGGTCGCTGAGGGATCCCCAGAATTCAACAACCTGCTAGCCAGCCACAACTGGTGAGGTCCAGGGTCTAAGATAGACGAAGTGGCACACTTACGGCTTTCTGAGACCCAGTTCTTGGAACATTTCCACAGTCTGTCCGTCTCTAAACCTGTTTCCTCATTTGTAAGAGGAAATGATACTGACTCAGGGGATTTCTGACCGTCAAATGATGCCTGGCACATGGGAAGCACTCAGTACAGAGTCGCCATCATACATATCACTGTGTTGGTGCTTCAATGACTTCATCTGTTAACCAGGGAGGGCAAGACTTATTTTACACCATGATGCGAGGATCCAGTGACGTGGAATTCATAGGCTCTAAGCAAAAGATGCAGGGATTTTTATGTGAATTTTATGCCGGTTTCCTCTATCCTGTGCTTTCCAGCTATGTTTTTTTTTTTTTTTAACACAAGTAAAAAGCACTTAACCCAATTTGCTAAAGCCAAACCAAGCTCATCGCAGAATCATCAGTTCAGGTTGCCAGGCAGGCAGGTAGAAGCAATGCCATGAGCAGTGTATCTTGATTTCTGAAAGACAGTGATAAAAGTCTCTCAAGAAATGCTTGTAGACATGATGAAGACATGTGGACTAGGCACCAACACCCATGACTGCCTGAACAGTCACACACCAAAACGGTTAACATCAATAAGGAGAGACTTTTCCTATTATGGAGGTAGAGCTCTAGAATATGGCCCTATCTGAAGGAAGATGGCTTTTTAAAATTAATCATTTGAATTAAGACAGAAACTGTGCTTAGTGAATTTGGAAATTATGCAAAACCAGGACAAAAGCAAAAATAGCAATATTTCAACAGGATGAAAAAATGGACCAAAATCATCACACTGTTACAGTAAAAATATAAACACCTATACTTGGATTAAAAAAAAAAAGAGAACATAGCTGGAAAGCACAGAATGGAGGAAACCAGCAAAAAATTCACACAAAAATAAATTTAAAAACTACACTTAAAAGATAAATCAGTGTGAGTCGTTGGTGCAATCTGGCTGCCAAAACTAAGGTAATCTTAGGTTGCATTAATAAAAGCACAGTGCCCAGAAAAAAAAGAACAAATTGTTTCAATAGGTTCTAATATCTACTCAAACTGGAGTCTTTCTAGAGAGAAAATAACCAAAATAATGAAGAGTTTGGAAGGCCATGTGGTTTGAGAAACAGTTGAATATAATGGAGACAAAAGATGAAGAAAGTGGGCTAGTGATGTTGAGAAAGAGGATATTTAGAAGGTACTTAACCTTTTTTTTTTTTTTTTTTTTTTTTTACAGAGTCTTTCTCTGTTGCCCAGGCTGGAGTGCACTGGTGTGATCTCGGCTCACTGCAACCTCTGCCTCCCCGGTTCAAGTGATTCTTCTGCCTTATCTTTCCAAGTAACTGGGATTACAGGCGTGTGCCACCAGGCCCAGCTAATTTTTGTATTTTTAACAGAGACAAGGTTTTGCCATGTTGGCCAGGCTAGTCTTGAACTCCTGACCTCAAGTAATCCACTTGCCTCGGCCTCCCAAAGTGTTGGGATTGCAGGCGTGAGCCACCATGCCTGGCCAGTACTTAACTATTTATCTTTAAGTGAAAGGAATGAAACTCTCCGTGAGAAAGTCCTTAGACATATTCTGTGTAGGACTGTAGGACTGGACATTAAAAGGTGACTTTAAAAGTAGACTCTAAAGGAAATATATTTTAGTTAGATAAGAGAAAGGACTCATGGTCATAAGATGGCTGCCACAGCTCCTGGCACTTTTGAAACAGCCCCTATAAACTTTATAAAATTAACCAGGGAAGAAGGGAAGGGAAGAAATGAAAATAAACCAAGTTCACAGCACATTCAGCAGTAATCGTGAGGTCTACTTGCTCTCTGACCTGTTTCCTCATAGTTACTCTGTGCCTATTGCCTCAGAATCACATAGATCCTGTTAAAAGATTATAAAGCCCCTTAACTGTTCTATAGAAAACAACTTGAACATTATGAAACATTATGTTTTCCCTTTGAGATACTCTTTTGGGTCCTGCATACTGATGAAGCTACTGACTCAGCTAGTTTGAAGGACCCCATGAGATCCTGACTCACCAAAGAAGGCAGTTTCCACATCCTGATGATAGAACTTTGTTCCATCGTCTTGGCCAACCAATCAATAACCTCAATTTTTTAGCCACTCACTCTCCACAATCCCTTTAAATTAAAACGCCAGCCCAGAGCTCCTTGAAGAGATGGATTCAAGGGTCTCCTCCCATCTCCTGACTTGGTGCCCTGCAATCATCAAATTCTTTCTCTGCTGCAAACCCTGCTGACATAGTGTAATTGGTCTGTTACTGCACAGCGGACATAAGAACCTGTTGGTCCTATAACACTTTGACTGTGGTCAAAGACACAATCAAAGACAAGAAGTGAGGGAAAAGTAGCACCAGAAGGTCCTCTCTCCTATTTGTTTCTTTTATCAGGAAGCAAAATATCTTGTCCAGGTGGTTACCCCTAGCTGTAAAGGAGACTGGGAAATTGAATGTCTGGCACAGGGGTAGCTGGGACTTGCTTAAATCAATTATGACTAGGTCAAAAAGCCAATGCTGTAAGAATAATGGAGTGGAAAATGGAAAGAGCTTGGGTCCTCGCTGACATCACTGAGTTGCTGAATTAAATTTTAAACAGCCAAGCTTGTCTTCTTAGAGTGGGATAATAAATGTGTATTTGACTGAGACATTCCTAGAAGGATTTTCTATCACTTGCAGTCAAATGCACCCTAATGGATACAGAGATGGTATTTATAAAGGTAACTGAGCCTACACCCAGTTGGACAATTTGTAATTCCCATTCATTCAACCAATATTTATTTAGTGTCCACTTTGTTCTAGGCACTGGTTAAACTCTGAAGATCTAAGGGTGAGCAAAACTAACAAGGTCCTTACCCTCTTGAATTTATAGTCTGGTGGGGAAGACAGGCACCCCCAAAACAACCCACAAAGGAGGAATATAAATATCCATCTCTCCTGCTTCTATGAAAAAGAGGTACATGGTATTATGGGAGCATTTAATAGAGAAATTATGCTGGTGGTGGAGTCAAGGAAGGCTGCCCTGAGAAGTGAGCAGCCATCTGAAATATGAATATGCACATTCAGGATTATGTCTTTGCCCAGAATGCTCTCTTTCTCTCCCCTGCCACGGCCCCCCCTCCCATCATGTTGCCTTATCCACTGTTTTGTTGAAACCTTCCATCATCCCAGTCATCTTCAGTATCATGCTTTCATGAAATCCACACTGACCTTTCCACTAGAAGTGACCTATTCCTTATTTAAACCCCATGAGATATGTTCTTACTCTGCCTCACAATTTCAGTGCTTGTTCTGCTTACCTCCTGACTCCCACCCCCACTTTGTAAGATGTGGACTATCTCATCTTCCCATTAAATGTCTAGCAACCTAGCTTGTTGTCTTGCACTTAATCAACATTCAATGCTTACTGTAATTGATTTTTTTTTGAGACCAAGTATTGCTCTGTAGCCCAGGCTATAGTGCAGTGGCGGATCTCGGCTCACTGTAACCTCTGCCTCCAGGGTTCAAGCGACTCTTCTGCCTCAGCCTCTAGAGTAGCTGGGATTACAGGTGCATGCCACCAGGCTAGGCTAATTTTTGTATTTTCAGTAGAGATTACAGGGGTGAGCCACCACACTCCGCCCCTTAATTGAATTTTAAAACTACACTTTATCGGTGGGGCACAGTGGCTCACCCCTGTAATCCCAGTGCTTTGGGAGGGCAAGGCGGATGGATGGCTTGAGGCCAGGAGGTCGAGACCAGCCTGGCCAACATGGCGAAACCCCAACTCTAGTAAAAATACAAAAATTAAACGGGCATGGTGGCGTGCGCCTGTAATCCCAGGTACTCTGAAGGTCGAGGCACGAGAATCACTTGAACCCAGGAGGCGGAGGTTGCAGTGAGCCAAGATCATCCCGCCACTGCACTCCAGCCTGAGTGGCAGAGCAAGACTCTGTCTCAAACAAACAATCAAATACACTACATTTTATCAATGTTTACCCCATATAGTTTCAGAAAAGATTTGATAGCTTACACAGAGGAGGGTGTGTGCATGATGTCCCCACAAACCTAGACACCCAGAGCATTGAATTTTTGTCCATAAACTGAATTTTTTGAAGATTAAAATATACTAATAAGGGTTATTATTATACTTATGTCAACTATTACTTATATGCGCTAGTTTCCTTAGTTTATTACAACCCTTATTCCTCAGCATAAGAAGCAAGGTGTTTGAATTTCCCAAGGGTGCATAATATCCTTTGAAGGGGCCTGGCTCTGTTCAATATTCCGAGTGACAGTTGTCCAGGATGGCACAGTGCCCTTCCTTAAATTCACATATTGGTAATCTTCACTGTAGGTTTATAAAAGGTTGTCCTCAGTAATTGAGGGACATAGTAACATAATTGCACACTATTGAAAGTGGACTCCCTCTTAGAGATAATCTGGTAACAGAGACCCGGAGATTTGTCCCAAACCAGGAAGACAGGAAGAGCTGTTCCCTTTGGTAATCATTTATCAGGCAGTAGCTTTCCCCATGGGGACTCGCGGAGAGTGTCGGAGATGTACAGTCATTCCCCTAACTTTCAACGTTTACACAACTCAGGACACACTCTAGGAAGGAATTCAATGATTCTCCTCTGGGTGGAGGTATTACTAGGTTCTAAAGCCGTGGCAGGCAAGCAGCTACCAACGGCGGTAAGTTCAAAGCTGCCCGAGAACTCGCCCAGAGTTAAGTCAGGGAAAAGAAACGCCTGGGAACAAACGCGCCTTCTCCCCTGCCCCAGGTGTGCTAAAGGACGATGCCGCAGATCCCTAACTGGCTCAGCCTTGGAGCGAGCGCTGGGTGCCTGCGATGGAAAGTCGCTCTTCTCGCCAAGAATGGCCGAACCCCAAAACTTCAGGGACGCCGCTCGGAGTAACTTCTCTCCACTCACTTGCGATCAGATGAGAAGAAAGTAAAGCCCTTCCAACGTCACCCCCAGCCGGCGCGCGGCAGCTGAGTCCCAGCAGGGACGGGGTCCGCCGGGTGCCCCTCCGCCCGAGCCCTGTGCGCTTCCAGGTCCTCCTCCTCCGCGCGGTCACTGGCTGCATCTCCGCCGCCCCGGCACAATAGAGGCTCCGCCCTCCTTCCGCGCGAGCTCTCCGCGGCTCCCTAGCCCAGCAGCCCTCGCCCAGCAGCCCGCGCCGCCACCGCCTCTTCCCTCCCCGTGTCCGGTCCCCGTGCGTCCCGAGGCTCCCCGCCGCCCGTCCCGGCGCGCACCGCGGGCGTCTGTCCGAACGCCTTCCAGCCACCTGAGCCCTCCTGCGGGCGACGCGCTCAGCTAGCCCGTGCCCGCCTCCACCTTCTCCGTCATCCCCTCTTCCTTGCGTCCGGCTCTCCACTGGGGCTGCACAGTCGAGGGCTGCTCGCGTCGGGAAGGAGATGCCCAGAGTCTCTGGGGCGCACCCTCCCGTCCCGCTCAGCCGCACCCAGCTTTAGAAGGTGCTCTCAGCAGCCACTTTCGGGCTCTAGCTAGGACACCCTCTCGCAGAAGTCCTTGCCGAGACCCCCCGCCCCAGCCATTCTCTGAAGGGGCTGAGGACACTCTTATCGCGCCCCTCATGGCCAAGCCTCGGCTGCTAGTTCTCTACTTCGCTCTGATTGTGGTTCCGGCCTGGGTGTCCAGCATTGTCCTCACAGGGACAAGCGAGCCCCCAGATGCGCAGACAGTGGCGCCTACGGAGGACGAGACTCTGCAAAACGAGGCGGACAACCAGGAGAACGTTTTATCTCAGGTAGGATGCAGAGTGCCACGACCGCCCTTCTTGCCCTGGATGGTGGTGAGAGCCAGAAGCTGGTCCTTGCTGAAGTGTTTGAGGGCAGCTGTTTTTCCTTCCATTACCAATGGAAAGGGCTTTTGATTTTTCATGTATCGGAATATTTTCTTAATGGAAGGATATAGGTTCTCCTCGCAAAATCATAGGGTCCTTAAAGGTCATCAAATCAGGAGAAAGGAGAGGTGAAGGAAGGGAAGATGCCGCTCGACTTCTTGAGAAGAAAGAAAACAAAGCTGTTTTTGGTTTCAGGGTTGTGAAAAGTATCTCTTGTCTATGTGGCTGTCTGTCAGAATTGGAATGTGAAAACAGGAGGATATGTTGACCAGGAGGCAGATGGCATATCCCATCGGGAGATACTTTATGGCAGAGGGTGGGACACCAGGCGGGAGCATGGGGTGAAGTCAGAACAGAAGCATGTGTGATGAATGTGAGGTGACCCCCAAACAGAGAGACTGAGAACATGACGGAGTGTATTGGGAGGGGAGAGTGGGAATGCAGATGCAGGCAGCTAGGGCAGACTGTCAGTGGGGGCCCGAGTAACCCATGATAGTGATGGGCTTCGTAAAGTGTCCGTTTACCAAGTACTTAAACTTGCTTTTTCTGACTCAATCTTCAAAACACCCTAATACCCATTTATAGATAAAGACCATAAGAGATACATGGGTAGGCCGGGCGCGGTGGCTCACGCCTGTAATCCCAGCACTTTGGGAGGCCGAGGCGGGCAGATCACGAGGTCAGGAGTTCAAGAGCAGCCTGGCCAATATGATGAAACCCCATCTCTACTAAAAATACAAAAATTAGCCAGGCGTGGTGGCAGGCATCTGTAGTCCCAGCTACTCAGGAGGCTGAGGCAGGAGAATCGCTTGAACCCGGGAGGCAGAGGTTGCAGTAAGCGGAGATCGCGCCACTGCACTCCAGCCTGAGTGACAGAGTGAGACTCCGTCTCAAAAAAAAAAAAAAAAAAAGAAAAGAAGAGATACATGGGTAGAGCCAGGGCGTCTGACAGTCTTCAGCCCAGATCTCATGTCTGTAAGGGGTAGTTCTCTCTGGAGTGTTTATTTTGTGCTCTCCAGAGCAGGCATGATGACGTGTGGTGGGTGTCACCAGAATCCTCAGAATGGGGGATGTCTGAAAAAGGATCCTCCAGGGCTGCCTGTACCTTCACCTCCACCAAGCCCTAAGACTGGGCCTTGTCTCCTTCCTGTAGAGAGAATAATCAGCTGCACTTTGGGATTTATCAAACACTAGCCTCCTCACTCTTCCTTTAATAATGATGCTAATGTATGCCCTCTGCCCACCCATTACCTCCCACTGACCCCTAAATCGAAAAGACATAAAAATCTCTCACATTGGGGCTCTGGAACACTATCAACAAAAACTTTCCTGAAACCCGAGCCTCCTGTAAGGAAGGAATCCATCCAGGGTTCTCAGAGCAGGGTTATGTAGGAATCCAGGCAGAGTTTCAGAGAGTAGACAGCCACAATTTACTATCAGCCCGTAAAGAACAGCCGCTTAAGTCACCCTTAACTACACCACCTTCTTCCACTGATCCATTCTGTGTTTGACAACAGCCCTAAAGCAAATATTAGTATTAGAAGAAACCCAATCCTTGCAAGGAAAACATTACAAGTCTTCTTCCCCCCAGACAGCATCCCAAGGAACATTTCTACTCAAACAAGCTCAATGCTTGCCCACTGAAATCATTAATCAAATGAAGGGAACCCTTCTGCCTGCCTAGGAAGGGAGCCCTGGCTTTGGGGATGTAGGGCCTTTTGGAGAGGATTGGGAGAGAAGAGCCTTTTCCCAGCAAGTGCCCAGAGTTGGGGCTCCAGAAAGCCTACTGTCGCGTGTTTTCCTGCCTGGGGAGGCTGGCAGGGGCAAGTGCCCAGAAGGAAATGTTTAGCATTGCAAAAACAGCAAGTGCTGCCAGTTTGCTTTCCTGGGTTTGGCCTGGGGTTTAGGTTCAGAAGCATGAACTCTTAGACTGAGTAAACCTTACTAACTTCTGGACCTGTCTCTTTCCTCTCAATTCCCTTTCTCCACATCTAACCCATCCTTCAAGGCCCAGATTAAATGCCACTCCTCGAAGAAGTCTTCCCTGGCTTCCAGTTGGAGCCGCTCTTAGCTCCCACTGCCCTTTCCCTCTGCCTCTTCGGGGGCACTTATCACTCTGTACTCTGTGTGACTGCTATTTCTATGCCTCCTGCACTGTAGGCTTCTTGAGAGCAGGCTCTCCATCTGGCCCATCTCTTTATCCTTCACAGCACCTCACAGTCCTTAGTAGGCACTCCATAAATGTTGAATAAATGAATGAGAGATGCCAGTAGTCTTCAAACTTGAATACCAACTTTTCAATCTCTCCAATTTCTTCTTTTCCTTTTTACACTTAAACCTGGATTCTGATTGGGTGCGGTGTCTCACGCCTGTAATCCCAGCACTTTGGGAGGCCGGGGCAGGTGGATCACTTAGGGTCAGGAGTTCAAGACCAGCCTGGCAAACATGGTGAAACTGAAAATACAAAATTAGCTGGGCATGGTAGCATGTGCCTATAATCCCAGCTACTTGGAAGGCTGAGGCAGGAGAATCACTTGAACCTGGGAGGTGGAGGTTGCAGTGAGCTGAGATCATGCCACTGCACTGCAGTCTGGGCAACAGAGTGAGACTCTGTCTCAAAAAGAAAAAAAGAAAAAGAAAAAGAAAGAAAGAAAAGAAAGCCTAAACCTGGATTGTAGCAGAAGGCAAAGGCTATTGGACAAATGACTTGGCTCATCTGGTTTTTCCTTTAAATAATGAAAGGCTAACGCCCCATGAGAAAGGCACAGCTTTCCAAGACAAACGAAGAGAGCTGAACTCTGAATGCCTTCAAGGAAATGTCAGAGTCAGCAAACTGCATCTCAGTGACCTATTGGCTCTGTGGTTCAGAGTTTTCTGAGGTCTCTGACTAGTGCAGGACGTTTGACTAAGTAAATGGAGAGCCTCCTTCTGGAGGCTGACTGACACCTGTGTTTGCATGCCCCTAACCCGTTTTCTGTGTGTCTAGTTGCTGGGGGACTATGACAAGGTCAAGGCTATGTCTGAGGGCTCGGACTGTCAGTGCAAGTGTGTGGTGAGACCCCTGGGCCGGGATGCCTGCCAGAGGATCAATGCGGGGGCCTCCAGGAAGGAAGACTTCTATACCGTGGAAACCATCACCTCAGGCTCGTCGTGCAAGTGTGCCTGTGTAGCACCCCCATCGGCCCTCAATCCCTGCGAGGGAGACTTCAGGCTCCAGAAGCTGCGGCAGGCAGACAGCCAGGACTTGAAGGTAGGACCTGGTATGGGGCAATGCCTTGGACGAGAGGGCACTTTTGAGATCCACAAGTCTGGCAAGGCCATGGTTGAAGATTCTAAGCCCTTTGAAGAAGGTCAGGCCTGTTCCCTAGAGTGCTGTGTGTGGATCAAGGTTGATGTCCTAGCAAACTTGTCCTTTTCAGCTCTGGTGTATAAGGGAGATGCTTAAAGCAAAGTGTGCCTACCCCTCCTTATGGAGCCAGAGAGGCTGGGCCTGGAAGCAGCTGCCAGGCCCAGCTGGCCAAAAGAACTCAGCGTTCTTCAGGAAAATTGCTGCCACAATTTACTATCAGCCTAGCACACACCCCAAAGAGGCAAAAGAAAAATGCGAATAAGGCTTTGGCCCTTAGCGCAAGGGCTGGGTTGGCCTAGGGAAGGAGAGGCCGGGGGCCTGCTCTAGATTGGGTCATCAAACTGTGATCCTATCATGGTCCTTAGGGTAGGGAAGCTCAGGCCCCACTTAGGCAGCCCCATGGGTTGGCCGAGGGCTTCTTCTGATCCTGCACCCCCTCTTCCCTTGCAGCGTGGGGTAGTGGAACAAGCTGGGTTTTGGAGTCAGACAGACTTGGGTTCAAATCATAGCAGTGTGATCCCACTTAAGTTATTTAACTTGTCTGCCTTCCAGCTCCTTGAATAACATGTGGGAATAATAACATCTACTTGGTGGAGTAATGAGATAACAACTAGGAGGTACTTGGCACAATACCAGACATTCAGCTAGGCATGACCATGTAAATGAATGAATGGATGACTATGTAAAGCGCTGCTGGCATCTGGCACTCACTCAGTGACTAGTAATCATTGGTGTCTCTTTCAGCAGAGTAGTGTTTACCAGTATCAGGAGTATCTCAGGATTTGGCCAGAGCCGCAGCTCTGCCATGGAACAACTTTCTGAACCAAGTGCCACACTCACTCAGTTGTAGGATTAGACTCTGGGGGAGTTCTGGAACACTATAAGGCAAAATGTCTATTAGAAATCGGGAAATTATCACAGTATGTACTAAGAGCCAGCTATCTTTTTATGGCTTCTATCCAGGATTCAGCTCTCTTCCTCTGGTAGGGAGAAAGGAGTTTACCTTCTAAACATGAGTATTTCATACTTGGACTTCTTCATGTAGAAGCTAGGCTCTGAGATAAATGGGGAGTGTAGATTGCAAAAGTGTGGCCCAGTAAACTTCCAAGAACTGGCCCTCATCATCTTCCCTCTTACCCTGCAGTCTGCATGCCCTCAGTGCCGCCAGAGCCTCGGCCACCTTCCTGCCAGGGCCTCTGTACTGGTAGGCAGGACGGTATTGATACAAACTGAGAAGGCTGGGTGCACTGTGGCAGCTTGCCATAGAGCAAGAGTCTCAAAGATGGGACGCTGAGTCCTCTTTTAGCCCAGGGTCAGTTTAGCACTTTGTGCTAAGGAGAACCTGTCGATGTCTTTCAGAGCCTTTAGTAGACAATGAAATTGAGTGTTTCAGAAGCATATCCTCAAGGTATTGACATGTAGAGCCACCTTGTTGAGTATTTATAGAATAAAAATACCTGTTATGAGCCAGCTATCTTGGGGAAACAGAGATGAAGGATACAGAGACACTGCTTGCTTGTTTTCTTTTTTTAACTTGTATTTTAGGTTCAGGGGTACATGCGCAGGTTTGTTATAGAGGTAAACTCACGTCATGGGAGTTTGTTGTACAGATTATTTTGTCACCCAGCTACTGAGCCTAGTACCTAATAGTTATTTTTTCTGCTCCTCTCCCTCTTCCTACCCTCCACCATCAGGCAGGCCTTAGCATCTGTTATTCCCTTCTTTGTGTCTTTGAGTTCTCATTGTTTAGCTCCCACCTATAAGTGAGAACATGTGGTATTTGGTTTTCTGTTCCTGTGTTAGTTTGCTAAGGATAATGGCCTCCAGCTCCATCCATGTTCCCATAAAAGACATGATCTCATTTTTTTCATGGCTGCATAGTATTCCATGGTATATACATACTGCATTTTCTTTATCCAGCCTGTCATTGATGTGCATTTAGGCTGATTCCATGTCTTTGCTATTGAGACACTACTTTCAAGGAGCTCACAGTCTAGTAGGAAAGACAGATGTCAATGCAACTGACAGATTTCATAAAAGAGGTATAAACAGTTTGTGAAGAGGTCTAGACCTCAGGTTTACTTGTTCTTGTAGGACTCTCCCATTTTCTTACCCAAACATTTCGGAAGGCAGAATGCACATACACCACTGTGCTTGCCTACATCCCTGCCTACACAAATGTGTTTCTCACGGCAACCTCTCAATTCCTGGCTAGTGGCTTTCCTGTCGAGCCCCCAGCATGCAGATCTGAAAGGAAACTCTGCCCTGTGTCTGTCTGCCCCAGCCCTGGACTAACCCCTTGCCTTGTTTCATAGCTCTCCACAATCATAGACATGTTGGAAGGAGCGTTCTATGGCCTGGATCTCCTGAAGCTACATTCAGTCACCACCAAACTGGTGGGGCGAGTGGATAAACTGGAGGAGGTAAGGAAGATTCTGGTTGCTATATCTTTTTCTTGATTGAGCCCAAAAGCATATCAAACGTCCCACAGTAAATTTTCAGCTAGCACATGTGCTGACTAGACTTAACCCATCCTATTCTATGAAAGGGAAAATATACATAAAAGATTCATTCAAAATTATGCCAAATTGTTGGTGACAAAGAAAATCAGTTAAGTAGAAATGCCAATACTGTACCTTCTTTTTTTCATCTATAAAATCCCCTTAATCATATAACCAATGTCTTTCCATTTTTACCTTGACTTCCAGGGACCTCAGAACTCAATGAAATGTAAAGGTACAATAAGCATCTTACCTCCAGTTTTAAGGTGGAGTCATCTCCTTCCTTTGTATATGGTTCCTAATTTCTCTTAACTGTTCTGGTGCATACCCCTGTATTTATGTGTGTGAATCCATCTGAAATTCATTTTAGAGGAAGAAGACATAAAAATGATTACTAATAAGTAATGTTCCCTACTCAGCATTCAGGCTGGTCATGCCCAGAATGAATGGATGAGTCATGCAATTTTCATAGACAAAGACACCATACTATTCTGACTGGGCTCTGGGAGTGGTACAGGTGGTGCTGTGGTTTTCATCTAGTGGTGTGTGAAGGGAGCTGGGAGTTGTTACAGATACTGTAATAATGTTGACAGTGCTTGTTGCTGTGATGCCTTAACATATAGATGAGAAATCATGTAGTCACCCAAAAAGTAACTAACGATCATTATTCAATCTTATTGGTAAGGAACTTTATGGATATGTTTCATTGACTCGCATCTGGTTCTTGGACTGATACTTGAAACAGTGACTCAAAGAGCTGCTGCTCTGAGTGGAAATCTATTTCTTTAATGTTTACAGCATTACTGTAAGTGGCAAATTTAATAACACAATGACTGTAAACATATCAATATTCCTTATGAAAAAGTGGACTTTTGGGGGGCTATCATGAAAGAGCTAAGGTTCTTCGATCTATGATTAGTAGACGTAGCGGTTTGTGGCAGAAAGAGCAGCAGGCTCGGAGTCAGGACAGAATGAGTTCCTTACTCTTTGTTTGTGCTGCCAAGCAGCCATGTCCTACCTTCTCCATCTGGACAGTGAGAATAGTACCCTGCCTACTCCATATGATTGCTGAGAGGATACAAAGTATGCTAATCAGTATGAAAATGCTTTGAAATGGTTAAATTAAACAAGGCTCTGACCATGGAGAGATTGAGGACAAACATTCCTACATTACTTTGCCAGGATAGCTGGCACAAAGATGATGAAACACTGAAGTTACAAGGATTAGTTTCAACACACTCCTTCCACCCCTTAAAATTTTCCCAGAAAGTGAGCACTAGTTCCTTTTCCACCCGCCCTTGGGCTTAGCTCCTCCAATGCTATGATGAGATGTTTTCTGAATAAGGCTGTTGGCTCTGGGAGGGTTGGTAGGTCCTTAATCACATCAGATATGAAGTCTGATGAGAGGGGTCAGGGCTTTGGATCCTGAGATTTGTACACAGATCAGAGCGGTCAACAGAACCGCATCAGCCTCCTCCTCGCTGTCTGCCACTCTCTTCAAGGGGTTCTCTCAAAGAACTAGGACCCTGGGCATCTTGAGTCTCTCCTTCCTCAATGTTAACAGCCAAAATGATGACATTGTGGATGGTCAGCACCATCCCACTACTAATGGACTTCATGCAGGCTTCGGACTCTTCCTCCTAGTTAAAACCACTTTCTGGTTCTTTCAGATACATTCAAAAGGAATTAAACCAAGGTCCAGTATTGGGAAGTGCCTCTGTTTTCCTAGGCCCCCAGAACCATCCAAATGTGCAATGCCCCTTTAAGAAAAGGATTGCTCTTCTATAGGAACAGGAGCGACAGCAACCTCTTCTGCTTTTACCTGACCTTGGCAGCCAAACAGTTGCCATTCTGCCTGGAGAACACAGCTTGAGAAAGATAGATCTGGGGGGAGAGTACAGTGTTCTGGAGGCCAAGGTCAGGTACTCAGCCTCTGAGAAGGCCAGTGGGCTGGGCTTGTCCAAGGACCACAGTCTTGTTACAGCCTTGTCTAGCAGCTGAGCCCTCCCTGCTCAGGAGGGAGTATGGGTGAATTTGATGCAATACCAGTGCCCCAGTAGGGTGGTATCGTCTATACAGTCACACAGTAACCTAGTTTTTGCAAAAAACAGTTTTAGTTACATCAATGAGAGTATCTGCTTGCCAAAGCTGTGATATGTTTAGTAGCAAAGATTGGACCTTAATAATAATAATCCCTTACATTTGTATAGCATATTACGTTTTGTAAAGCATTCTGTATACATTTAGCCCATTTGTTCCTGGGTAATGTGAGAGCCCAGGAAATTAGATGACTTGACCAAGATCACAGTGCTAGGAAGTACAGGGCCTTCTGGTTCCTGGTCCAGGGCTCTTTCTAATCAACCCTGTAAGTTTCTTCAAATCATTGCCATCTGTCCTGCAAGCATCAATTTTTCTTAACAGGAACTTCAAACAATAGCTCTTCCAGGGGAATTTCTAGGCAGAACTGTGACTCTATCCCATAGACCCATTAAATAGGATTAAAGTTGAGTTTGGGAAGGAGGTTTCCCCAAACCAGACAGCCTAAGGTGATAGGATGCTGAAGTGTGACAGTAGTCTTCAGATGGGTCTGGGCCCCTGTGCCCAAATAGTGGAGCACTGTATTTGTTTGAGTTTGTCTCAAGGCTCATGCCAGCTGACTGTCTGGAGTCTGCAGTAATTGAAAAGGCAGAATGTTGGGTAAATTGAAAAAACACTCCCTCTCCAGCTCGGTTCTGCAGGAGGAATGGAAGTTAAATTCTGCTCCTGGTCCTTGAATATTCTTGAATCCCAATGGGAGCTCTTTGGAGGTCAGACAAGACAAAAAAGGGGTCAGATTGGAGAGGCATTTTGCCCAGAGTAAGATCAATGGTTGGCACTATAAGCAAGCACACATTTATGGGATATAGCCACAGTTCCACCTTGGGTATATAGGAGGAGGTAGGAATGGAAACTTCATTTGCAGATGAAAGAGGAAGGAAGGAGAGAGAAATGGAATCTGAACTATTTTGAGTTTACCTTTTGGTAAAATCAGCTCTGGGAGCAGCTCTGCTTAGTGGAATGATTTTGGGTAAGCTTTTGTTTTAAATACTGAAAAATGACACATGCATAGAAAAGTGTATAAACAATGAATATAGTTTAACAAATTACTATGAACAAAATGCCTGTGTAACCACCAACCAGCTCAAGAAACAGACCAATTTTAATACCCCAAAAGGCCCCCATATGCTCTCTCCTACTCATACCCTTCCCTCAGGGGAACCTTTATCCTTACTTTTATGTTAATCATTTTCCTTGTTTTTCTTTATAGTTTCATCATTTAAGGACGCATCCCTAAATGTAATAGTTTTGCCTTTTTTGAATGTTAAATACATAGAATCCTACAGAAGTGTGTGTGTGTGTGTGTGTGTGTGTGTGTGTGTTGGGCTTTTTTCACTCAACTTTATATTTTTAATATTTACCTATGTTGTTTTTGTGTCTTGTGGTTCATTCATTTTTATTGCTGTGTAGTATTCTATTGTATGAATATACTACAATTTATCTGTTCTCCTGATGATGGGTATGTGGATTGTTTCCAGTTTCTGAATGCATAAATCAGAATAACCCTATGGACATTCCTATACATGAACATCCCTGTGCATGTACCCTGGTGCATATGTGCCTGCATTTCTCTATGGTACATTAGATAAGTGGAACTAGAAGATAAGCATTAGTTATGCTTATCTTCAACTTCAGGAGATATTGCCAAACTGTTTTCCAAAGTGGTAGTATAAGTTTACGTTCCCTCCAGCAGGGTATAAAAGTTCTGCACACATCCTCACCAACACTTGGTATTGTCAGACTTTCTAGTTTTTGTCAATTTGGAGGCTATAACTTAGTAGGGTGATTTCAGTGTGTTCTAGAAACTTAACTCCAAAAATATCTTTCCAGTTCACTGGGGGAGGTCTGAAACCTCATAAACCAGTTTTAAAACTGCTCCAGGAATAAGAAACACTCAAGGTGGTCAGCAGTCTAACATAGACCCCAGCTGACCTCTCTTTCCTGTGAGTGGCTGGGAAGGGGAAGGGCATGCAGGAAGTGTAGGTGCATCTTGGAGTTGAGGGTTGGGTGGGCACAGAACATAAGTATCTGAAGAGATAGGCGTTAAAAGTCTAGAAAGAAAACCTGTAACTTCCAAAGGCAAAGGCAAGCCCTGTTCATTGCATACAGAGCTGGCAGTGGCACTCACTCAGCTCAAGAAAAGACTTCATCCGGGCTCTGAGTGCACTCAGAGACCCATAGACTTGTAGGCTGCCCAGGCCTAAAGGTGGATTCTGAAGGCAGCAGGACTAGAGGCATGGTGTTCAACCCCTAGCAGCACATACTGCTTCCAGGGGCAGATTTATTACTAAAGTGGAGAAAAAGACAAACAGAGGGACAGATCATTAAAATAATCTTCTAGCATCAAGGCTTTAGTTGGTTTCAGTCATTTCTGTAAAATTTGCAAATTTTATGAAGAAATGTCCCACCCCCACCTTGCTGCAGGATACCTGTAAGTGTTTATAAGTGCTTGAAATGCTTATGTACACATGTGCCTTCGTATATGTGTGGGTGCATAGCCCATGCTCTTAAAATAGATGCATGCCTGCAAGCTTTCCATAGCGTGGTTTCTGCTTTGTCCCTTCTGGTGTGTGTATCTCTTTCCTTTTTCACGAATCTACCTGCTGGAATTTGCAAACCACACCCATGAGCATAGATGGCACCAGGGAACCTTGTGTCCCAGCTGAAGACTTTTCTCCTGATAATGTTGCCTCCGAGGAAGATTTAAGTCCACGATGGATTTACCAGACCCAGAACTGGCCCGCTCCCCAGAATGTACTGGCACAGGCATTGCTGAAGGCTTCTCCCCCACACCTAAAGCTTTGGTGGCTTTTGTGTTTCTGGACTGAAAGGCATGATCAAAGAAGCATTCCTGACCCTGGGGGATATATCGTTTCACCAGCTAACAGGAAAACGTAATTTTCATCTGTGCAGACTTGGCTGTGAGTTGGGGGAGCTGTCTCTTTCCAAGCCCTACCTTTCCTTCCACCCTCCACCCCTGTCGAGACACCCCCAGGGCTCACTCTCCTGATCAAATCTGCTCTTTCCGAGGGGTTTGCTGTAAGTCATTTCACTCTCCTTCCTCAAGTGAAGGCTTGGAGAGGGGCACTGCTTACCCGGCCTGACTTCAGTGTCCTCATACGTGAAAAGGCAGAGGGTCGAAGTTAGTGTTTCTAAGATATATTTCAGCCTAACACTATTTAATTCAATTTACATCTTAATATGAGTTAAAGCCAATATATTACCTCTCCCAGGGTTGTATATACTTCAAATCTAATTTGCCATTGTGGGATATAAAGTTTTCTTCTTGGCTAAAGAGACTTACAGTGCGAGTGTCAGCCCTCCATCTGTCGGCCTAGGAACAGTTTAGAGCTGCCAGGATGTGCAAGTGTGCATGGCTCGAGTGGCTCTATTTTAAGGGGTTAGATTACCCCTAATATAGAAATTCATCACCAGAGGCCTGGGACTTCTTGCTGTTGCCTTGTTTGACTTTCCTGCCAGGCCCTGGACTTCTTAAGGGCAAGCTGGGTCAAGTCATCTTTGTTTCCCAGGCCCTGGTCCAGCACCTGATGTGGGACAGATGCTCCACAGCTGTTTGGTTGGATGAATGTTCAGTGGGGCAGCTGGTGGCTCCCTGAACCCAGGCCTGCCTGTCTCTCCCATCAGCTGTGGTCGGAGGGATTAGGCCATGGCCTGCCTGTCCTGCCATCAGGAGCACCGGCTGTTTCCAGCTGTTCTCTTCCCCAGCTCTCTTACCAGGGGCTAGGAAACAGCTGTCAGCTGGGGTTGCTGTCCCAGGCCATCTGGTCGTAGCTGTCTCCTGGAGGGTGCAAAGGTTGAGCACGGTGAGCTGATGGGAACTACGAGCCCTCCCCCCTTGGGTCCAGTTACCCTCACACTTGCTCAGGTCACTCCCATGAGAAACTATGTCCCATCTGCCCTTGGGCTTGCCATCTGTATCTTAGCCCGGTGCACATCCAGCTATCTGCCAGGGAATCCTGATGCCCACAGGACCTACCAGGCAGCCTCCCAGGCAGCCTCCTTAGATGTGGCTGTGTGCACCTGCTGTGTGACTTGGGGCCAGGGTTTGCCTCACCTGCAGTCTGGCTTTGTCTACTCCCACAGGTGTCTAGTGTGTCTCTCTACAGCACACCAGCCTTGGGTTCTTACCTTCCTCCCCATGCCAGCCATACCAAACCCTAGCTTCCCTTTCCTTTTCCACCTGCATGTCTGCTATGGAGACCCCAAGGGTCCCTCCCACTCCAGCTTCACCCACATGCCTCAAGCCTGATTTCCTTGCCCAGCACTGTACCACATGCAGCCCCTTATCCATCTCTGTGCCAAGTTTGGGTGAGGTAGGTGTCATCATTCCTTCTTTTCCTGCCTGGGGCCTAGAGAGGTTTCATCCCTTGCCCTATGTGGTTATATAAGTAGGCCATGACTGTGGTGTGGGTTTACACCTGATCTCCAGAGCCAGCACCCTCCCCCCACCACACCCCTGTCCCTGGTTCTATTTGTAAAAACGAGACCACAGAGAACTGCCAGAATTCTGCCCCATGGTCATCTTTCCCCTGGTCCCAAGGTTTTGGCTTAAGATACTACACAGTCTCACCCGGGCACACGCACACATGTCTAAGAGCTGGACAAGGTCAGGATACGGTCTGTGTCCTTCATACCCATTCCATCGGTCTACACATCTGGTTTTGCTGGCCCTACATGGCTTGTCAAAACACCAGCCATGCTGACTAGGGCTGACTGATGGCTGTACCCCTAACTCCACCTGCATCCGGTTCCCCTTTGCCAAGGGTCCCTGCCTTGTTTGCACGTTCTCTTCCCTCTGGTGTGTGTGCATCTGGCTGAAGTTAGCAGTGGACACCTGTTCCCATCTGGCAGTGTGGCACCAGTGGACACCTGTTCCCATCAGGCACCCTCCAGTGCCCAACTGCATACCTCTCCTGCACATGGCACTTGTTCTATGAACACCTCTGAGTTCCTTGGCTCTGCCTGGCCCAAGGAATCATGATGACAACGTTCCCAAATCTTTCATTGCCACAGTTGGCTGCGTCCAGCCTTCTGTCTGAGCCCTCTATCTATCTGCTCTTTCTCCCTCTTCCCTCCCCTCTTCTTCAGTGTGCCAGGATCCTTGGCAGGGGCCATGGGTACACTTGCTTCTGCCAGATAGGCACGATTCCCACCTCTGCTGCCACATTGCCAGCACTGCCCACGAGCCAAGTTACACACACCAGAAATGTCATGGTTGCAGCTGTCCCAGGGGGAAGAGCCTGAGGCATGAGGTCATGGGGTTCACCTATCTCCCAGGGCAGAATCGAGGGTACTCTGTGCAGGTGGCATCCCCTGCATCTCCTGAGAATCGCCTCACCAAAGGCCTTTGGTGTGAGAAGCGCAGAGTCCCAGGGAGAGGTGGGGAGCTCTTGAGGGCCAGCACCCCCAGGTTGGAGGTGGCTGACTGGGGGTGGCCAAGGAGGGGCAGCTGTGGCTGCTGCCCTGGGGGACACCAGCTGGCTCAGCCCTGCAGGCCAATGGGGTGATGCCACCGCCAGCCTCTTGTTTATTCAGGCGGCTGGCAGGCTTTGCCATTCCCGTGAGGGGAATAAACTGTACTGCTTCTCCGGGTTCTCAGGGGCAGGCTTGCCTAAAACCCTCATCTGTGGAAATGCAGAATAATGGCTCCTCACTGACACCCAAAAGGGGATGGGAGACTATAAATCAATGTGAAGGGGGACTCCCTAGGGCCCTAGAAACCCTAAGACCGGGGTGGGGGGGGGGCACCCTTTGCCTCACAGTGAGTGTGCCACACCCACTGATGCACAGTGTTTAGGAATCTAGTGAGATCTTCCGTCAAATAATAAGGATACTTAGGCCCAGCCAGTCAGTCCACCCAGAGGTGTCACCACCTTTAGTAGAGTCCTAGGGCCAGTGCTGGGCCGCAGGTGTGGACACTCCTCAGTCCGCTCCTCAGAGAAGCCTATCGACCTGGCTGAGGAGTCAGTGCCTGCATCTGTCACATCACCCTGGCAGAGTTTCTGCAGAGCACTTTTCACTAGTTGATATTTTCTTGTCTATTTCTTTGTCTATTGCCTACTTCCCCCTCATGGAGGGTGCCCTTCACCAGGGCAGGATCCCAGTGGCCTTGCTCACGCTTGAACCCTCAGTGCAGCACTGAGCACGTGAACGCCTTAATAAAAAGGTAACACATTGAATCCCTGCACCTGCTGGGCTTGGTGATCTGTCTTAGGCTGTGAGAGCTACAGGAGGGGCATCCACAGGTGTTGCTCTCAGCAGGTGCTGATGGATTACAGAAATGCTTGAATCCCACTAAGGGGCCAGGAACTTTTCCCGTCAGTCCCAGAAAGAACTCAGCTCCTATAAAACAGCCCTTCTCACACATTTCTGTCCGTTTTTCAAGCAGCTGTGCCCCAAGCTTTCTCCACTTAGGGCGGTGCTTCTCAAACTTTAATGTGTACACAGAGTATCTGGGGATCTTGTTAAAATACAGATACTGATTCAGCAGGTCTGAGTGGGCCTGGGAATCTGCATTTTTAACAAGCTTCTGTGTGATGCTGATGCTGCTGAACTCTGCACCACACTTTGAATAGTGAGGATTTATGAGAGTCCAACATTTCTGTATTTCTCAGCATCTATGCCTATCCTGTCACGTATCCTGAACCCAAACTGTAAGTATTCTCCGGCTTTTTGACATGGTTGGTGCTGCTGAGAGCTGTCTGTGTGCCAGGATCCTCTCCTGGTGTTCTTAGTGATCCAGCAGGTGAGCTGAAGAAGCAAGGGCCAGGAGGCTGGGTGCTGGTTCCACTCTGCCACTTTTTTGTAGTGACCTTGAGCAAGTCACATTCTTGCTCTGGGCCTCAGTTTCCTCTCTGTGAAATGAGAGGTTAGTCATGAGTTCTTGGGTCCATTCCAGCTGTAACATTATATGAAAAATAACAGCCACTTAGTCCAGTATGTTTCATGCACATCCATATATATTAACTCACTTAATCCTCCTAACAACCTATAGGAAAAGTGCTAGTATTATCCCCATTTTACAGATGGGAACCTGAAGCAGAGGTGTTTCAGTAATGTGCCTGAGATCTCAGATCTAGCAATAGCAGCATGGAGGATGAACCGGTTTCCTTCAAAATCCATGCTCTTACCCATTACACTTGACGGCCTGATAGATAACACCTAGGAGTGACTGCGCACCCGGGAAGATCACTCATTCTGAGCATTCTTAAAACAAGATCTCTTTCTCATGGAATTTAGCTCTCACAGTTAATTCTGTGCAATTTAGAGAGGCTGGCTTAGCCTAAGTGCCATGGAACACACTGAGCCCTTCCAGCACTCAGGATCTGGCATGCGATGAAATGCCATAAGAATGGCATGGCTGATGGTTCGGGAGCCAGGTTCATTTAACAAGCACCTATGGGGCTTCTCTGGGCAGCCCCTGTAGGAGCCTCTGGAGCCGCAGTGTCTGGGTGTCACAGCCTGGATATGCCCACCTCCTCTGGCTCTGCGCCACTGGGACTTCCCTCTAGGATGTTAGTAGCATCCCACCAGGCTGCAGAGCTGTGCCTGGCAATGTCAGCTTTTACACTTCCTGTGTCTGTTTGTTAAAGAAAGATGGAAAGCAAACACATCCTCTATTTTACATCATTGCTTCCTCAACCTCATAAACAGGGCCCAAAGGAGAACATCACATTTAAGAATGTAGAT
This sequence comes from Pan troglodytes, assembly GCF_028858775.2. Lineage (NCBI taxonomy): Eukaryota > Metazoa > Chordata > Mammalia > Primates > Hominidae > Pan > Pan troglodytes. The sequence goes on from NC_072398.2 coordinate 87,110,508, forward strand.
GCTCATGGAAACTTTAGAATGAGGGCCAAAGTTGGATCTCAATATCGTCAAATCTCTTTAAAAATAACTAGAGGAAAAGGGGCACCTCTAAGGCTGTCGACAACTTTCCTTGATTTAAATCCCATTCAGTGTTCACCTTCTCTAAGAAGCTACCTGGGACGCCTCCACTTTCCTCCTGCTCTGAACTCAGGAAACCTCACATTTGGTATTTACAGAACCTGACATGGTGTGTCTGTCTCCAGTTATAGTTGCCATCTCTCCCACCCCACCCAGGTCCAGAACCCCAAGGATACTTACAGCCTTTCTTTCTGTAGCACTACACTTAGACACTCAAGAGGTACTCACCAGTGTTGGTTGAATGAAATGTAGCCTTGATCTTCTCTGGTATGAACCAGGTCTGGAACATGGCTAATTTGCCAAGTGAGGGGTCATTTAGTGAAACTATTTTTATGGGTAAATAGGAAAGTTTGAAGCCAGCCTATCAATTTTCTATGTAAATGATGCTTTTAAAGTACCAGGGAATGGTTTGTGCTCATTAAAAAGGAAGAGTAGTTTTTTGTTGTTGTTGTTGTTGTTGTTGTTTTTTGTTTTGTTTGTTTGGCCACCTCTTCCAAAATTGCTTAGAAAGCCCCTCTTTCATTAACGGAGCTACTGGTTCAGATGTATGGGATGCGAGTGAATGGAATTCTTTAATGTTCTTCAACACTGGATAAGAGTGGACTATATACAAAGGACAGAAAAAGAACCTGGTGTCCTGGTGGCCCAGAGACTTGTCAATGTTATTAATAGAAAAGCTATGGTAGTTTGGGCAGTATTTTCTGTAGTTGGATATCCAAGCGCTGAGCTGCCCTGGAAATACTGCCAGGAGACCTGGTACCGGTGCTCAGCCCAGGGCTGGGCACACTCTCTAGCCCCAATCACTTGTTGGATGATTTCTCAGCCTGTCTGTTGTGTCTGTGTGCTCTGAGCGAAGATGGCTGCTAGCTGCCTCCTGCTTGTCTTCAGGGTGCTTTAATGGATCATCTTTTTTTTTCTCCTTCTCAGGAAGTGTCTAAAAACCTCACCAAAGAAAACGAACAAATCAAAGAGGACATGGAAGAAATTCGAACCAAGATGAATAAGCGAGGCAAAGAAAACTGCTCTGAAAACATCCTAGATAGCATGCCAGACATCCGCTCAGCCCTGCAGAGGGACGCGGCAGCAGCCTATGCCCACCCAGAGGTATAGCCCCAGCCTCCAAGGGCCTCTGATCACAAGCCCTGGAAGCGTGATATCAGCATCTCTCCTCTGCATAGAACTTTTCAGGCTTCAGTCCTTTCACAGAGATGAGCTCACTTCATCCATACAATAGTTCTGCAGGTTCTATAGATTTGATGAGCAGTTGACTCCATTTTACTTCACACTGAAGCCCAGAGAGGATCAGTGAGTTTTGAAGCCAGGACTGAAATCTGAGTCTGAGTCCCAGCCCCCATTTTTTTCAAGATCTGATATCCCACCTTTGTGAACATCTCTTGTGTTTGTAAATAGGGAAGATATGCATGCTGGCTTGTCTGGGACCATCCTGGTTTACTCCTGCTGTCCTGGCATGATTTTTTTTTTTTTTTTTTTTTTTTTTTAGATAGGTTCCAGCTCTGCCACCAAGGCTGGAGTGCAGTGTTGTGATCACAGCTCACTGCAGCCTCAAATTCCTGGGCTCAAGTGATCCTCCTGCCTCAGCCTCCTAATTAGCTAGGAGTACAGGCACATGCTACCATGCCTGGTAATAAAATTTTTTTATTTTTTATTTTTTGTAAATACAGGGTCTTGTTATGTATTTTTTGTAAATACGGCTGGTCTGGAACTCCTGGCCACAAGCAATCCTCCTGCGTCAGCCTCCCAAATCCCTGGGATGACAGGCGTGAGCCACTGTACCTGGCCCTGGCATGGTTATTAATAGCACCCTCTTTTACTCTAAAAAATGCCCCAGTTTGGAAACAAATTATATTCCCTCCCTCCTCATTTATAGGGGACTTTGTAATTTACTACATATTTTCATAACTATACCATGTGGCTGTCGTCACAGCTCCAGAAAAGCAGGCCAGACAGAGATCAATATCCTCATTTTACAGATAAGGAAACAGATCCAGCTATGAGCATGGTCTCCCTCTCTCAGTTGGGAAGTGGTGGCAGAGGGTCTCAAACCTCTGTTTCTTCCTACCCAGTTGTGTCCCTAGCACGAAGTTACCCAAGAATGGATTGCTGCCTGATGTGATTTGAGTGATACCAAAAGACCTCCTTGCTTAAAAATGCCTCCCCATTTGGTGCCTGTTTCTTTTGGCTCCAATTACTACTAAGTTATGTTTATGTACTAATGGTTAAGTGCTACCATTTAATGTATTGGGTTATTTACTGAATTGTTGTCCAAGAAATAGGCATTAATTTGGAAGATAATCCAAAAGGAAGAGGAAACAGGTAAGTTTTGGTGGCAGGACTTGAAGAGTCCTATTAGCAAGACACATTATTAGGAAGATGGGTCTGGATCAAGTGTTATAAAAGGGGTCACTGGGCAGCCAGGGGATGGCAGCATTTAAGAGAGACTTTGCTCATTTTAACTGGTTACCAGGGGTTGATGGTAGATGGCAGAGTTGTGGCACACTGGTGCCCGGGGAGTGGGTTCCAGGTGGGCCATTGAGGGATCCCCTCGGCTTCGGGGAGTCGTTCTGAGTGTGGGTTGAGCAGGGCCTGGGACAGCTGGAGTCCCTGAGCTGGTCTGTCTGTATGCTGTGACATGAAGAACTTTTGGGAAGCATTGCTGTGCGGGACTGTGTTGCCTGGGCCATTAAGAATTGAGATAAGAGAGGCAGGAAGGCTGGGTGTGTGGGCTTGAAACTCTTGGGTAGGGCAGTTCATCAAAGGGTGCCAGGCAGGCAGCAGCTGGGTTTGGGGATCTTGGGCACACATGTTCCAAAGGCAGGACTGCAGGCAGATTGGGGCTTTTGAGGCAACAAGCCCTGAAAAGAATATGGTGCCTCCACCCTCCCCAATATGTAACTCAAAATAAAAATTCCAAACCATAAAATAGATATAAGAAAGGCCAATAATTTTCTGGCTTTGCCCATGATGACTACTTTGGTGCTTTTTTGGAAATATCATATTTCTTCAAAAATTATTTTGATTCTCATTTTTGGGTGTCCCTGACAGGCTGGCTACTGAGCAAGTGTTTAGTCTGCTTGGTGGATCATCTCTGAGTGGGTCTGAGCTCATAAACAAAGGAGCCAGAAGACATTTGGGCTGGAAGGGAACTTGAAGGCTCCCACTCATTACACCTGGGCTCAGTGTCTCTTATCTCAGCCCACCTGGCATTGGTGGCTCAGCTGCCCAGTGGAGCCAGGCGCCCCTTTCCTGCTCTGGCTTCCAGTTTCCCAGTCGGCTGAGCTTAAGAATGCATCTGTTGTCTTGATGACACATTATGTGGGATGTTCGGGAACCCGGCTCAGATTTCCTGAGGGCAAACAGCAAACCAAATCAAAAACACCAAACCCTTTTTCTCCTTGCTCAGCAAAGTCCCTTCCCCTCCTCCAGTCCCCATTCATCACGCTGCTGAAGTTAGCACAATCCTTCCCCACCAGGGCGGTGGGGCAGAAAGGGGAAGTGGTGCCGGAGGCCCCAAGGCAGGATCTTGCCATCCCTCTCTTTTGTGAACCCCATGCCAAAAAGCGGGTGGAAGGGGCGCTGGGTTTGGTTGTTTATTTTCAGGGTTCCTGTAGATAATGTCAGAGCTTTCTTGGAATGGTGAGTGATAATTTGTTGAGGGCTTCTCTCTAAGATGGTCCTTGCCTGAGGGGTTGGCATGGGGCTCTGGGGGCTGGGTTGGGAGTGGAGAGAGCAGGGTGAGAGTGGAGAGAGCAAGGTGGGAGTAGGAACATTCGACTCCAGGAGCTGAAGTCATACAGCAGACACTTGGATTCATAGAGAAAGGAAATTGAAGCTTGGAGGGGGCCGCTGCCGCCCAGTGCAGCCTGTCGCCAGTGGATCCGAGGAAATTATATGTTCTCTGGCAAGGGCTGTCCATGGTCTTGCTCCATCTCCTTGGCTGGGAGAAAGCACTGCAGTTCCCACCCTTCCCTGAGAGCCTGGAATTAAAGACAGTTACTGGGGTTTGCGGCGAAGAAATGACAACCTGCTTTTGCAATGCAGAGGGAGACCAGGGTCCGGTAATTAGATGCCCTTCAGCGTCTGAGTCACGGGCTGTGGCCAGGGTCTCCTGACAGCCTGCCGAGCAGCTCTTCCCAGTGGGAAATGAGGGATCTCCCAAGTCTGCTGGGTAGGAGCCAGACCATGACCCGGAGGACTAGGGGAGGCAGGCGAGTTTTTGGATGGCAGGCAAGTTAGTCCTGTGGTCACAGCTGCAGGCAGAGGCTTAATGGAAGGAAGAGGCAGGCTCTGAGGGCAGGCAGCCTGGGGCTGACCTGAGTTGTGTGACTTGAGAACTGCCCCTCTCAGCCACTTAACTGATTGACTTTCAACCAAATTGCTGAACCACTCTGAGCCTCTGTTTCCTCATCTGTGACGTGTGGATAATGGTATCTACCTTCCCCATTGTTGTAAGGGTTAAAAATAATACAAAGGGACATGGCCATAATAGGTGTTCATTAAAATATCATCTCCACCAACCAGATATCCCCTACAGCTCAGGTGGAGGTTACATCACCAGCAAGAACAGGGAATTGAGGGAGGGGCAAGGAGCAGGATTTGGGGCTGCCCCAGGCACAGCCGAGCATGTCGGCCTGTTTCCCCTGGGCAGACAGGGGAGGCTGGCAGAAGGATGTCCCCTACCTTTCAGGAGTCGGTCACCACTGTGTGCTGGGGAGAGAGACATACACAACCCCATTGGTTGTGCCATCCAGAAGAACTCTCTTGTCATGGGAAAACAGGCACACGCTTGGGGGTGTCCTTGGGGGTAATGAGGACTCAGGGCTTTTTCCAGGCCAAATTGTAAAGATCAAAGCAAGAGCCTGGTTTGCTTCTTCCTGTGCGAAAGGAGCACATTGGCCTTGGTGGCCAGGTTCCTACAGCCAACATGGAGTGGCTAAAGGCCCTGCCCTGCCTCGGGGCACTGGGCATCTAGGAACACAGGTTTTGTTTCCACATGGGCTCTGCTCTATGGGTGGCTTCCACCAAGGCCTAGAATTACAAGATTAAAGGGAGCTCACTCACCTCCCCCTGGTTGAGAAGGGGCCTCATGGTTCAGGGGGCTGCAGGAAGCCGCCTCTTCATTATTCAGCCACTGGAGTCCTGGGGAGAGCAGGGCTGGGCCACGCTCCTCTCAGGCTCCCACACTTCTCTGATGGAGCCACCAAAGCAGCTGGACCCACCTGTGGGGTGGCCCTGACTTTGAGCACAGTCAGTTCACAGGTCGTATGCCCAAGGTCCTTTGCTTTCAAAGGTGGGTGATTATAGTCCTGGACAGGGAGTCTGGCTGAACAGACCAACACAGGACCAGAGATCCCGCCACACTGTGGACACAGGGGCTCCTCCTTGGGCAGCAGCTCTGTGGAGGACAGAGTGGTCCATCTACATGATCAGAGCTGTCACAGGGCACTCTCACAGCGCCATCCAGATGCCCAGTCACCGGCCCATATGAGCATCATTTGTTTTGACAAAATTAAATGCCAGTTAGTTACCAATGTAGATGATTCCTTGGGATTTGTTATGATTCAGAAATTCAATTTAACAAATATTAGGGAGCCTCAATCCAGGGGAATCAAAGATGAACAAGAAATGGTCTCTCTTCTTTCAGATTCCCATAGTCTACAGAGATAGCAACATCCCTAAATAGTGCCTGTGGAAAGCAGGCTAGGAGAGGTGCTACAGCAGAAGCACAGACTTATATTCATTAGGACTTGTGTTCAGCTTGGGTAAGAGACCCAAATACAGTGCCTTAAACAATAGAAATGTTTGTTGTTCTTTCACGTAAAACAAGGTCTGGAGGCAGGCAGTCCAGGGCTGGCATGATTAGCTCCAAGATGTCATTAGTGACTTTCATCCTCAAAATCCCCTCATGATCACAAGATGGCTGCTCAGCTCCAGCCATTCTGTCCACATTTCAGTCCAGAGAAATGAGGAAGAGAGCAAAAGATGCCTCCAGGCTGAATCAGCCCCCCTTATGCAGAACTTTTCCAAATGCACATCCCATCAACTTCTTCCTATACCCCACTGGCCAGAATTCCGTCCCATGCCCACTCCCGTAAAACCAGGTCTTCATTAGTAAGGAACAAGAGGGCAGGGAATTTGGGTAATCAGTGAGAAATCTCTGCCATAAAACACAAAATGAAGCTTGGGGAAGATTGATTAATTCTGAATTAGAAGGTCCAGGAGTATTTCCTTGGGGACCTGAAATTTTAGCTGGGCCTTGAGAAGTAGATATATGGGGAAAGGAGGTATAATGGCTATCCAGGCAGAGAAAACAGGCTGAACATAGATCCAGTGGCTCAGGAGAGCCAAGAGTTTCAGTAGTCAGCCAAGTGACTGGAGTGCCTAGGGCGTGGGGTGCAGGGCACACAACAAGAGAGAAGAATGCTGAGCTAGGTCAAGATCAGTTTTACTTTGGACTTCATTCTGTATGCAGGAGGAAGGGTTTGGGGGCTGGGGGTGACATGTGTTTTAGGAAGCCCATTTTGATTGCTGTAACAAGCTTCATCCTGAGGCGGTGTGCATCCTGGTCCTTGGGCTTCATGTCCCAGCCCAGGAATCCTTCCCCTCACAAGGATCTCACCCAAAACAACTTACACCAGATCTAAGTCACCCAGCATCCCTAGGCCAGAGCCAAGAGGAGGACTGCATTCTCTGGGCAGTATACGTCAAGCATAGTGACACTGATTCTGGAACCAGACATCCTGGCTTCAGTCTGCCTTACCACTTACCTGTTGTGAGACCTGAAATTTATGTAACCTCTCTGTGCCTCAGTTTCCTGAACTGTAAATGATCATGATAAAAATAGGTCCTACCTCATAGAACTGATGAGAAGATTAAATTAGTTAACATATGTAAATGCATAAAGCACTTAGAACAGTGCCTGTCTCTTCGGAAGTGCTGCTGTTATTAGCACAGCCTTGGCTCCAGCCTTGCCCCTACCTGCCCACTGTCTCTCTGACCAGTGACCTGACCTTCCCTTGTGTCCCCTCTGAGGAGCAGTATGAAGAGCGGTTTCTGCAGGAAGAAACCGTGTCCCAGCAGATCAACTCCATTGAGCTTCTGCAGATGCAACCCCTGGCTCCGCCTGAGGTGGTGAAGTCACAGCGGCCCCTGCAGAGACAGGTCCACCTGAGAGGCCGGCCGGCCTCCCAGCCCACTGTCATCCGGGGCATCACCTACTATAAAGCCAAGGTCTCTGAAGAAGAGAATGACATTGAAGAGCAGCGTGAGTTGGGGTCAACAGGGCCGCCCCAGAGGCAGGGTAGGGAGGAAGTCACCATTTGGACCATAGTGGGCTGGATTCCTGGGAGCCATACACCCCTCCATACACAGCATTCCAATTACTGCTGTGGCCCTGTTATCCAGAGCTCTCACTGCATTTCCTCACAGCTCGCTGAGTGGCCTTGGGCAAGTCACTTAACTTCTCTGAGCTTGCAGAAGACCATATGGCAGAGTGTGGCTGGGCTGGAAGGGACTTCAGTGCCCTCCAGTCCAGTCCTCCCCATTTGCAGATGAGAAAACTGAGGTTTGGGGAGACTGACTTGCTTAGAGCCACAAGGTGGGCTTCTCTACTACTTGCTCCTCCCTCCGGGGGCCCTGAGCTTCCTGTCTGAGTCTCCAGCACCTCCCCTTCAATCTCTGTCCTTCTTCATTTTTCATGGAAGAGAGACGATCCCTTTTCACATCACGTTTACCTTGTTTTCTTAGGCTTCTTCCTCTTCCTGTGCTCCTCCTCGCCTCCTCCTCCTCCTCTTGTCTTCTTTCTTTTCCTTGCCCAGCACTCCCAGCAGGCCCCGACTCTTCCCCTCTCCCCAGTGTGTCTGAGCGGGTCCTTCCCCATCAGGGCTGATGCAGCAGCTTCCTGTCTGTCTCCTTGCTTCTGCCTTTGCCTCCACCATGTTTATTCTCCACCGAGTAGCTGGCATTATCATTTTGCCCATGTGTTTTTTTTTTTTTTTTGGTCGTTTTTTTGTGTCATTGATTTGTGGTAGTTTTTTACATATTCTGGATACAAGTTCTTTGTCATCATATGTATTGCAAGTATTTTCTCCCTACCTATGGCATGCATTTTTAGTTCCTTAATGGTGTTTTTGATGAGCACATGAAGTCTACTTTACCAATTATTTCTTTTGTGGTTAGAGCTCTTTGTGTCCTCTCTAAGAAATGTTTGCCTCTCCATGTTCCATCTCTGCTCAAAATCCTGCAGCCTCCCCCATTTCATTCAGAATAAAAACTGAACTCCATACACAGCCTCTAAGTCATGCATGCCCAGTGCCTGTCCTTGCTCTGACCTCACCTCTGCTTCAGTCACGCTGGCCACCTCGCTGCTCCTGGGCCACTGCACGCATGTCCTGCCTCAGGGCCTTTTCTCTGTGGTTATTCACCCCTGGAATCTTTGTGCCCGATGGCTGCTCAACTGACTCCTTCACCTCCTCCAGGCAGCTGCTTATCTCCCCAGCTCAATGAGTCTCATCCTCGCCACTTTATTCTTCTCTGCAAGTTTCCCTTCCCTTCTAGCTTGTTTGACCCTCTTTACCCTACATTTTGTTCCCCATAGCACCTTCAGTTGCACAATCCTGTCTATTATCAAGCGTCTCCACCACTATATAGAAGCTCTGTGAGGTCAAGGATCCTTGTTTTGCTTGCTGTTGTTATCCATACTCCATAAACATGTGCTGGATGGATGGATTGGATGACTCACTTACTCCCAGCCATCGGGGTTCAGGACCCATGACTATGCATCCTGCCAGTGACCCCTGAGTCCTGGGGGGAGCATGGCTGCAGTCTATTCAGAGAAACCTCCTGGAAATTCAATGTCCTTCCACCTGTGCTCCTGTCCACCTTCTTCCAAAATCCCAGCCAGGCCCCCTCTGTAACTCAAGCCGTCGTGTTAAGGAAAGGCACCCTCTCATTCACCTGCCCATTGCCATGTGCTCTTGTCATCTGTAGGTTGTTTCTTTCCCGTGCCACAGTGAACCTTGTGTTTGTTTCACAGAAGATGAGTTTTTCAGCGGTGACAATGGAGTGGATTTGCTGATTGAAGATCAGCTCCTGAGGCACAACGACCTGATGACCAGTGCCACCCGGAGGCCCGCAGCCACCCGTCAGGGACACAGCACTGCTGTGACAACCGACCTGAACGCTCGGACCGCACCCTGGTCCTCAGCACTGCCACAGCCCTCAACATCAGATCCCAGCGTCGCTAACCATGCTTCAGTGGGACCAACACTCCAAACAACCTCGGTGTCTCCAGATCCCACAAGGGAGTCAGTCCTGCAGCCTTCTCCTCAGGTACCAGCCACCACTGTGGCCCACACAGCCACCCAGCAACCAGCAGCCCCAGCTCCTCCGGCAGTGTCTCCCAGGGAGGCATTGATGGAAGCTATGCACACAGTCCCAGTGCCTCCCACCACAGTCAGAACAGACTCGCTGGGGAAAGATGCTCCTGCTGGGCAGGGAACAACCCCTGCCAGCCCCACGCTGAGCCCCGAAGAAGAAGATGACATCCGGAATGTCATAGGTAAGTTCATTGTACCTGGCCTTGGTCTCCTGATCAGCTCAGGTAAAAGGCTGAGCCTGGAAATATGTTGAGAGGAGAGGGAGGCACCAGATGGTCAAAGTTCTTTATGGGAATGGCAAGTGGAGTTAAGCCTTTGACCAACGATTAGTTTTAACATCTAGGGTTTATGTATTGAAAATGTGCCCGTGGCAAGGGTAGGACTCTTTTTCCTAAAATAGACATATGAATTAATGGAGCCAAGATTTGGCTTCAGGAGTTAGTTTTATAAATATTTGTTGAGGGCTATCCATACACTAGGCTTTGTGATGGCTATTGGGGTATCCAGTGATGAATAAGTGAATTTTTCTGTGGTAAGTTTACCAAGCCATAAAAGAACAAAGGGTTTTTACTGGGGGGAAAGTCTCAAATTTGTAGCAGAGTGAGAGCAGGGGAATAGCTGGGGCAATGGGCCTCGGTGCAAAATCATGAGCCCCACCCATGGAGAGCATAGAAACATCATGGCACCATGTGACAAGTGCTGTACCAGAGGAATGGAAAAACAGAGAAAAGAAAGAAGGAATATTAGCTTGGCCTGGCTGCCAGGAAGGCTGGGGAAACTTTTCTAAGGAGGTGTCATTTGAGCTGGGATTTGAAGGATGAATATGAGTTTTCTTTTTTTTTTCTTTTTTGAGACAGAGTCTCGCTCTGTCGCCCAGGCTGGAGTGCAGTGGTGCGATCTTGGCTCACTGCAAGCTCCACCTCCTGGGTCCACGCCATTCTCCTGCCTCAGCCTCCCAAGTAGCTGGGACTGCAGGTGCCCGCCACCATGCCCAGCTAATTTTTTGTACTTTTAGTAGAGATGGGGTTTCACCATGTCAGCCAGGATGGTCTCAATCTCCTGACCTTGTGATCTGCCCGCCTCGGCCTCCCAAAGTGTTGGGGTTACAGGCGTGAGCCACCGCGCTGGGCCTGAATAGGAGTTTTCTAAGCAGAGAAGGGAAGCCTCCTGACTGTTAGGTCTAAAAAAACAAGGTATGTTCCAGAAGCATGGAGAATGCAGCCCTATTCTGTGCCTGGGAGCTCCGTGGCCCAAGAGAACGCAGAGCAGTGAAATAGGAAAGTAGAGAAAAAAGGAACTATAAAAGGAAAAATGGGAGCTAGTTACAAATGTCTTTTCCAAAAAGAACTAAACCAAACATTCATTAAATCACCACTGATCATGACTGAAAAATAACTCTATTGAGTAATAATTTCATCAAAATATTTGTTGAAAAATACACTTGATTTGACAGAGGATTTGGCCTGCCTTATACATATCTTTCCCTTCTCCCATTTTTCTTGCCCTTGGCAGCCTCATTCCCAATCCTTCCTCAGCATAAGGTACCAGCTGCTGCCAGAGACAGAGTGGTGAAGGAGTACCTGCCAGGAGTCAGACACTGCTCTCTGCCATTGATAGCTGTGTGACTTTGGCCAAATCTCTGCCTTCTCTGGGTCTCAGTATATGCTATGGTTTTCCACAGGAAGTTTACCAGGTCATGATACTGCTCCTCTTCTTCCATTCACGGTGTGTATGTGCCTCTCTCTCTGTCTCTCTCTCCTTATGGTGTTTTTTATTTGCTGTTCCATGCTATTGTAAGTAAAGATTCTTGTTGGGTGTAAGTTTCAGAATAATGGCAGAATGAGAGCAGTGAAATAGCCCATAGAAATGGACCCCAGGGCAAAATCTCACGAACGCTTGCCTGGAGGAAGCTAAGCGAGAAGGCAGTTCTTGGGCCTTAGAGGTGAGCGTGGGAGCAGGAGAAAATGTTTAAGTTTCTGAAGCAGGGGTCCTGCTGTGTTTCTGCAGCCTGCCTTGGGGTCGGAGAAGAGGCTACCACTTGTGCACCAGCTCTGGGCAGCCTGACCTTTGTGCTTTTGAGAACAGGCCCTGAGCCCAACACTCCATCTCTCCCTTTGCCATGGAAGTGAACTTCCCTGGGCCCCCATACTTCTACCATTTCAGCTTCCTGTCACCCTTGGGTGAGAGGGAACATCCCTCCAAATATTTAGGAATCTGGCCCCTGTCACCCCTACCACAGTTTTCCAGAATGCTAACAGTGAAGACAGGCTGCAGGTAGGACCCACACACCTTGCAAGCCATCAGGCAATGGTGTCTGCCAGCCTGGGAGCCTCTTCCATCGATGACTTGCTAGCCAGGAGTGAGTTGTTCACTCTCTCCATAACCTACCAACCTGGATCCCAGAACCCAGCCTCTCCCCAACTGCCTCCCCAGGACTTTGCCATCAGCAGGCTTTTCTGGTGTTTTCAGGGACACTTATAACTCTTCCCCCCTCCAGTAGCCTAATTGAGATGTGATGCCCAGAGAAGCCATGTGTCCCAGCAGCCATTTACCTGGTGGTAGGAATGACATTTTCTCTTGTTCAATATTCTGTTTAACTAGAATAGCATCATCATGCTGATGATGTAAGGTTTGCTTAAAGACTAGCCCGTGGCATTTTTCAGAGGAGCTGGGGTTCTCACCTCTTATGTCGACTGCAGAAGAAATAGACATGGACACAGATGTAGTGTGTTCTTCAGATGCCAAGGGGTGAGAGGAGGGGGTGGCCCAGAGAAGAAAGGTTTGGCTGTCTAGGCATTGTCTAGCTTCGATAAGTTTGTTTCTGGAAATTATTTTCAATAGTTTATCACTGCCAAATGCCTCCCTCTGGCTGCTGTTGGTGTGGATGAGATTTTCATACGCTAACATTCTCTACAGACCCCTGACTTGCCTGTGTCTGGCCAAGGAAGACCGTGATGTGATGACATCTCCCAGTCATCAGTAAAATTAAAAAGCTTTTGGCTGAAATAGACATGGGCCACTGATTTGCTACCTGGGAAAGCTTGTTTGCTGTTTGATGAATCCAGCAATTTTGATTTTTGAGCTATTTAAGATGTGGTTGTAAACAGCACTAATTTTAAAAGAAAGATTTTATCCCATGGTTTCCAATCCTGATTTTGTGATGTCCTAAAATGTCCACCATTGTCCTCAGGAGAGTTATAAAATGTTAAAAAAAAATCCAAAAACAAGTAAATTAGAATTCATTTTTGGCTGTGCAAACAAAACATTTGGCCGTAGTGTAGCTCTAGGACAGGGAGAGGAAAAATATTGTCAGTAATTGGAGCTGGGGTTTGGGTAGGATTGGTACCATCCGAGAAGGCGCTTCTGCTCGGGACAGCCCTGACTTTGGGAATAGCTCAGGCTACTGCAGAGAAATGAAACTGCCACATGGCCAAGGCTCTGCAGATTCCCACACTTTAGCAACTACAATTCCTGATGCATTTTGTAGAAGGGGCTGGTTTGGAGTGGGGGAGGGCGGGTGGCAGGAGCAGACAAAGAGGACAGTCAGTTTATAACAATACCAGAGAGAGCCTGGCTCCTATTTGAATCTAGAAAATACCATGAACTATGAAGAATGTCTCCCCCACAAAGCAGATGACTGTAACCACCCCGAGGCTTGGCCAGCTGTGCCGACCATGGGGCGTGATGGCCAGTCCTGCCTGTCTCGTGTCAGGGAGGCTGGTCTGGGGCAGCCCAAGGAAGGCGATGCTGACGTGGGCTGGGACAGCTTCCAGAGCCTCTGCAGAGCCCAGACTCTAAGTCACTAGACAGGCAGCTCCCCCAGCCCCAGCTCCACAGCCCCAGCTCCACTGGTCTCAGTCTCTTTGCTGATGCTCCTAACCCAACTTGCTCAGAAAACTGGAAATCCAGTCATCGTATAACACAGGGGCCTCTGGCCCTAGAAATAAGGATATAAAATGGATAAAATACACCCTTGCAGGTGGTAAAGGACTGAAGTCTAAGCCTCTTGATGAGGATAAAGAGTCATCTAGTATTAATAATTCATCTACCACTACAGCGTGCTCGGCTGCAAAGATCCAAAGTGAGCAAGAAGTGGTCACTTTCCCAAAGGTGCAGGGAGGCAGCAGTGACTGAAGTGGCTGAGCACATGGGAAGTGTGGCTGGCAACGGATGCATGCTGTCCAGGGGCGTCGTATCACTTCTGCCATGGGGCTCCTCTCTGAGGGTGTTCTCCAGCTCACCAGGCTCAGAGGGCAGAGAAGAACTCTCCAGGCAGAGCCAAGAGCATGCGCCAGGTTGGGCAGGGAATGGAAGGCAGCCCAGGTACGCCAGCACAGATGGGGTCGAGTGAGGGAGAGTGATGGAATTCCAGGGTAGGGAGCCGGGGCCTGATGATGAAGGGAATGAGAAGTAGGGACTCGATGCTAAAAGAGATAGAGAGGGCTCTAAGCATGGAAACAATATTCAGATTTGCTCCAGTATTAAGTGGACCATCACACACTCAGGATGTGTGAGTGCCGTGGGTGTCAGGGATGCAAAGACAGATACGGCAGGGGCCCTGCCCTGGAGTTGCACAGCTTGTATTGAGACCAACACAGACACATGACTTCAACGCAGGGTGGTGAGCACTGGGGGGCACAGGCCACAGTGGGTCACAGAGGGAGACTGAGGCAGCCCAGGACCCTCTTCCAGAAAGAGGTGCTGGCCTAGCTGTTTTGTAGCATCAGGGGAAATTAGCTAGGCAAAGAAGGAAGGTAGCACTGCAGTGAGAAGAACCAGAGCCAACAAGAGCATCGGGGCCCAGTGCAAAATGACAATGTGGGGCCCGTGCTCAAAAGGCAGGGGAAAAGTGCCATGCCAAGTAGTAAATATAAAGCTCCTCTTCTTCCATTCATGGTGTGTATGTGCCTCTCTCTCTGTCTCTCTCTCCTTATGGTGTTTTTTATTTGCTGTTCCATGCTATTGTAAGTAAAGAAATACAGGCATGCCCCCATGTTATTGCACTTTGCTTTGTTGTACTTCACAGAGAGTGCATTTTTTTACAGACTGAAGGTTTGTGGCAACCCTGTGTCAAGCCAGTCTACCAGCACCATTTTCCAACCCTATGTGCTCACTTTGTGTCACATTTTGGTAATTCTTGCAATATCTCAAACTTTTTCTTTGTATCTGTTATGATGATCTGTGATCAGTGATCTTTGACAATTACTATTTTCATTGTTTTGGGGCATCACCCACCACACCGATACAAAGCAGTGAACTCAATCCATAAATGCTGTGTGTGTTCTGCTGCTCCCCCAACTGGCATTCCCTGGTCTCTCTCCCACTCCTTGGGCCTCCCTGTTCTGTGACACACAACAATATTGAAATTAGGCCAATTAATAACCCTACAATGGCCTCTAGGTGTTTAGGTGAAAGGAAGAATTCCACACTTCTCACTTTAAATCAAAAGCTGGAAATGTCAGAGCTGAGCGAGGATGGCATGTCAAAAGCCGAGATAGGCCAAAAGCCCTCCTGTGCCAAACAGTTAACCAAGTTGTGAATGCAAAGGAAAAGTTCTTGAAGGAAATTAAAAGTGCTACTCCAGTAAACACATGAATGATAAGCAAATGAAACAGCCTTATTGCTGATATGGAGAAAGTTGTAGTGGTCTGGATAAAAAGACAGTCCAACCACGACATTCCCTTAAGCAAAATTCCCTAATCCAGAGCAAGGCCCTAACTCTCTTCAATTCTATGATGGCTGACAGAGGTGAAGAAGCTGCAGAAAAAAGTCTGAAGCTAACAGAGGCTGGTTCGTGAGATTTAGAGAAAGAAGTTGTCTCCATAATGTAAAAATGCAAGTGAAATAGCAAGTGCTAATGCAGAAGCTGTAGCAAGTTATCTAGAAGATCTAGCTAAGATTGTTGATGAAGGTGGCTACACTAAACAACAGATTTTCAGTGTAGGCAAAACAGCCATCCATTGGAAGAAGGTGCCATCTAGGACCTTCATAATTAAAGAGGAGAGGTCAGTGCCTGGCTTCAAAGCTTCAAAGGACAAGGTGACTCTTCTGTTAGGGGCTAATGCAGCTGGTGACTTTAAATCAAAGTCAGTGCTCATTTACCATTCTAAAAATCCTAGGGCCCTTAAGAATTATGCAAATCTACTCTCCTGGTGCTCTATACATGGAACAACAAAGCTTGGATAATAGCACATCTTTTTACAGCATGGTTTACTGAATAATTTAAGCCCTTTGTTGAGACCTACTGCTCAGAAAAAGAAATTATTATTTGAGACAGAATCTTGCTCTGTCACCAAGGCTGGAATGCAGTGGCACGATTTCAGTTCACTGCAACCTCTGCCTCTCAGGTTCAAGTGATTCTCCTGCCTCAGCCTCCCAAGTAGCTGGGATTATAGGCACATGCTACCACGCCCAGCTAATTTTTTGTATTTTTAGTAGAGATGGAGTTTCACCATGTTGGCCAGGCTGGTCTCAAACTCCCAAACTCAAGTGATCCACCTGCCTCGGCCTCCCAAAGTGCTGGGATTACAGGTGTGAGCCACCGCGCCTGGCCAGGAGATTATTTTAAAAATATGACTGCTCTTTGACAATGCACCTAATCACCCAAAAGCTCTCATGGAGATGTGCAAGGAGATGAATGCTGTCATGGCTGCCAACACAGCATTCATTCTGAAGCCCATGGATTAAGGAGTCTTTTTGACTTTCAAGTCTTATTATTTAAGAAATACATTTTGTAAGGCTATAGCTGCCATAGATAACGATTCCTCTGATGGATCTGGGCAAAGTAAATTGAAAACCTTCTGGAAAGGATTCATCATTAAGAACATTCATGATTCATGGGAAGAGGTCAAAATATCAACATTAACAGGAGTTTGGAATAAGTTGATTCCAACCCTCATGGATAACCTTGAGGGGTTCAAGTCTTCAGTGGAGGAAGTCACTGCAGATGTGGAAATATCAAGAAAACTACAATTAGAAGTGGAGCCTGAAGATGGGACTGAATTGCTGCAATCCCATGATCAAACTTGAATGGATGAGGAGTTGTTTCTTATTGATGAACAAAGAAAGTGGTTTCTTGATATGGAACCTACTCCTGGTGAAGACAGTGTGATCACTGTTGAAATGGCAACAAAGGATTTTGAATATTACATAAACTTAGTTGATAAAGCAGTGGCATGGTTTGAGAGGCTTGACTCAAATTTTGAAAGAAGTTCTACTATGGGGTAAAATGCTATCAAACAGCATCACACACTACAGAGAAATCTTTCATGAAAGGAAGAGTCAATTGATGCAGCAAACTTCATTGTTGTCTTATTTTAAGAAATTGCCACAGCCCCCTAGCCTTCAGCATCCACTCCTCTGATCAATCAGCAGCCATCAACATCGAGGCAAGACCCTCCACCAGCAAAAAGATGACGACGCACTGAAGGCTTAGATGATCATTAGTATTTTTTAGTAATAAAGTATTTTTAAATTAAGGTGTATACATTTTTTAGACATAATGTTATTGAACCCTTAATAGACTGCAGTATAGTGTAAACATAACTTTTATACTCACTGGGAAACAAAAAAGTTGTGAAACTCACTTTATTATGATATTCGCTTTATTACAGTGGTCTTGAACCAAATCCACAATATCTTTGAGGTATGCCTGTATTAAAAATTTAATTTACTAGCATGAATTATACAATTCATCTTTATATTGTGCAATGTTAGTTTTAAATGCAAATATAAGATCTTTCAACTTTTATGCAGAATCCACCAAAATGACTCATTTCATATTTTGTAGCTCCTTCATACATATGTATGTATGTTCTTACTAGAATAGTGGAAATACTGCACAAAACTAATTCATCTGTTTTTGTTTTACTTGATATATGAACATTTTAACAACACTCCCTGCCTTCAGCTTACTGAGTGAGGAAGGACTAAAAAGAAAACGGAACTATGAGTTGCCCTATCCTTCCCTCTTCTTTCGTGTCAATTTCAACATAGGTTGTTGTCTAATACAGGGAAGTAACACAAGAAAGAATATGATAGGGTTCCTTGACCATTTGTGTTTCTTAGAACACCACTGCCTTCTTTCTGCTTTCGGAGCACGATCTGGTTCAAATGTAAAATGTGGCCTCTGGGGCAACACACCTACCTTGTGCTCACTTTGAATCTCACTGAACTCAGGCACGTAGTGGGTCTACCTGCAATTCTGTGCTCATTGGGCATAGCAAACCCTATATGCAAGTAGGGGACAAAGAATGTGGCCACACATATCTTGCATTCTCCTCTGCTCACAAACAGGCTGCATTGTTAGACTTCACATAAAATACAAGTTCGAGGGTGAAAATATTAAGATATTCAAGATGGTGACAGCAGATCATTAAATGAAGGGCAGCCCTTCTGAGCAAGGGTCCTGTGTGATTGCACAGATCATATGCCCAAAAAGCCAGCCCTGGGTTTATGGTGAATACCATAGCCCTGGCAACTATGGTGAATACAAGCAGCTAGGTGTGGGCAAGAGATCTCAAGCTGGCAGCCTGAGGGCCAAATTCATCCTAAGATGTGTTTTTATGTTCTTGAATCTGAATGCCTTCAGGTCAGCTCTTCCAGTTCACCACAGTGTCTTCTGCCACCATGTGTCTCACACTCAGCCTGACTCATCATTTCAGCTCCTGCCTGACCCCTGTAGGCATCTGAGTTTGAGACCTCTGAATGAAGGCAGATGACAACAGTAAGAATGGTGATGCAGGAAGGGCTGATGTGCTAGGATGGGGACTCTGGGCTGCACTTGGTGGTTGGAGATGGTGAGTCATTAAGGGTTTAAGAAGATGTGCGTCTTGGAAAAGCAGCACAGGGAATACTGGGGAGGATAAGTTAGAAGTGGGCAGAGATGAGCCAGAGAGACAAACTGGCTCAATTGGAGTGATCCAGGCAAGAGTTGGTGAGATCTGAACTACGCCATAGAGGTGGAGGATCAGGGTCAAGATGTTACTCAGTGCTGAGTTGGAATGTGGGTGAAGGGAAAGGGGACATCAGGGATGACCTAGGTTTCTGGCTCAGTTGGTGGATGGTGTGCCATGGCTTTCTCTGGGACAGTAAATACAGGAGGAGCAGGCTGTGAACTGAAGCAA
Organism: Pan troglodytes; assembly: GCF_028858775.2. NCBI lineage: Eukaryota > Metazoa > Chordata > Mammalia > Primates > Hominidae > Pan > Pan troglodytes. Next base: position 87,129,145 of record NC_072398.2, read on the forward strand.
ATGATTTCCATTTTCAGTCCTTTAAGTTTGAGGAGCCATGAGGACATCCAGAAAGAAAGTGCCTTGTAGGTAGTTGGATGGATTCATGGTGCTCAGAATCAGGACCTGGGCTGAGTTGTTGGCAGGAGCTGAGTCTGCAGGAAGAATGAGGAGGGAGGAGGCTGAAGGTGGAACTCCAGAGGGTGGCATTTGAAAGCAGGCAGAAGAGGAAGCACTAGCCAAAGAGATGGAGAAGGCCAGACCAGGCAGGTGGGCGGGACCAGGAGAGAGTGGTAGTGGAAGCTGGGGGAAGAAGGAAACGCCTTCTGAGGTGGGTGGGTGGGTGTCAGCGGGGGTGGGGGGTGGCTACCTCAGTTTCCAAGCAAAAAACAGAGGCTTGACTAGAATAAGAGGACTGGAGAACACCCCAAGGGGCAGCAGTCGGGTTGAGGGGCTGAGAGGCATTGCTGACGAGGTTAGTTGGGGAGCAGACGCCCAAGGACCCTACTGGGGAAGCTTGCCAAGTAAGCACCAGAGCTGAGAGCTGGGGAGCGCCAGGAAGGCTCTTGCTTGCTGATTTATTTCTTTCAGAATGCTGAGATTTGAGGAGGTTTATATGCTGAAGGGAAGGGCCCCTTCTTTTCAGACCCTGGTAACGTTTGAAACAGGACCAGCTGTCTCCCAGGACTGTTGGTTAAATGACAGAATACATAGAAAGTGCGTAGTAAATGTCAGTGTCACCGGCATCCTTGGCAGCCCTGCTCTGGGAAAACCTAAGATGAGATGCAGACTGCACTCTCCTGTCTGCAGTTCCTTTGAACTTTCTCCCATCTTTCTGTCATCCCCCTTGAAGAGGAGTCAACATACAGTACCTTCTCTCCAAAGCTGATGGTTTGCTGCCAAGTGTGGGAGCATCTGAGCTGCCCCAGATTCTCAGAGCACAGTGATGTGTCTGGGTCTCGTGGTTTACTGACCTCTTCCCTTGATCCTGTCTTCAAATGCTCTGAAATCATTTGCATTTGTCCTGCCTGGGCTCGTCCGCAGGGCAGCAGTGTTTGCTCTCTCTGAGGGCATGTGAAAATGCAGCCTGAGGTCCTAGTACTAGGACTATGAAAATGCAAGCGGGGACTCCCCTCTTCCTGCAGAAATAAGGGTGCCCTAACCCAAGAAGCTGACTCCATCTGTATCCATTTCCTATGCCTCCAAATTGCCACAAGCTTAGTTGCTAAAAACAGAAATGTACTCTCTAACAGTTCTGGAGGCCAGAAATTCAAAATGAGTCTTGCAGGACTAAAATCAAGGTATCAGAAGGGCTGGTTCTTTCCAGAGGCTTGAGGGGAGAATCCGTTTCTTGCCTTTTCCAGCTTCTCATGGCTGCCAGCATTCTTTGGCTTGTGGCCACATCACTTCAGTCTTTGCTTTTTTCATCACATTGCTTCCTCCTCTCTTGTGGTCAAATCTCCCTTTGCCTCTGTGTCATAAGGATACTTGTGACTGTATTTATTCAATAGGACCACCCAGATAGTCCAGTATAGTCTCCCCATCTCAGGATTTTTTTTATGTAATCACATTTGCAAAGTCCCCTTTGTTTCCTTTTGTCCCAATCACAGGCTCCAGGGATTTGGACCTGGATATCTCAGGGGTATATTACTCAGTCTACCACATCATCTTCAGAGGGGACTCTCCATGCACTCTGGTGAAGGAGGCAGGGCATGCATTACAATCATTTTACTTCTGAAGAGATTAAAACTTTTTGACGTTACAGTTGCAACACAGACTTTGGAGTTGGTGGCTGGGCCAAGACCAGAGCCAGGCCTCTGGCCCCAGCCTGGGGCACATCTATAGCCCAGCATTAGGGCCCTGACACTGCGGAGCCTTGGTGTGAGACGGGACCCTGCAGGGATTTTCAGGGCTGCTGGAGCTGCACAGACGAGTCCTGGCTTTCAAGAGTCCCTCTGCAATTTCTGTGTTTGGTCAGAGAGGTGGCATGGCCATGGTAATCCCCAGACAGAAAACACCTCACCTCATGGCCATCTGTGGGGCTTGAGGGCATGAGCCAGGGATGCCTCTGGACAGGGAATTGGTGCCCTTTCTGGGCTTTGCCAGGGCAGAGGATTGCCCGGTGATGGCAATCCTCATGGTGAGCTAGGGCTCACCTCAGTGCAGGAGTGTGGCGTCCTCATTGGCAGCCAGGGCCCTGCTTAGCTCCAGGGAATGAGAGCTTTTCCATCAAATCTCTGCTGCCAGGGCTCAGTCAGAGTTTTCTGTTTTATTGTCTTGAACAGATGAGCTCAGCTCTGGGGGAATGAGGCATTGGCAGGGAGGTTCTTTTGTTTGTCTTATGGAGACTGAATCTCTTCCCGCTCCATCAGACCAGGACCTAATAAACCCCACACTGAGCTGCCTAAACCCTGCCAACTGCACCCAGCTATGGGGCCTGCCTGCAAAACAGTGTTCATGCCTCTTCCATCCGCAGCTGCCCCAGACCCAGGGCCAAGGGCCCAGCTGCTTGCTCCTGTCCTGTCAGCGGCAGGGCTTGGACTCCTTCCTCAAACCACTTTGAGGGGAGCAGAATAGATGGAACGGATTGGAACAGTTTGGAAATGAGGGTGACCTAGAATTTAGAGAACTCTGGAAGCCAAACTGTAGGGTCTTTTGTTACTTTTGTCCCAGGTGAGTGTCAAGGACCAATTATTCTCATCACCCATCAGTGTCGTCAGTCTTGATGGCAGGTGGGGCAGGGGTTCTGCTGGCCCCAGCTGCCAGCAGGGGGTAAGGAAGCTGTGAGGGCAGCATTCATGTGGCTCTCTCACTGCCCCCTTCCACTGCCCTCTTCCCACCTCCTCCATAATCCACAAGTGTGAGGACAGGAAGAGCACATGCCCTTAGTCACGTGTGACTTCACTATCATTCAAGGCTATGTTCAATAATAATACTGCATATAAGCATTGCAGGCTCTCAACTTCATCTAGAACCCAGTATAGTTCCAGTGGCTTTTTAGGGCCTCTCCTGGGCACCGGGTCCAGAGCCACTCAGAAGGATATTGCTGAGTTCCTGTCCCATTGTGGCCGACTTGATCTCTGAAGGAGGCTTCTATACCCAGAGTCAGCTCCTTATTCAAGAACTTGGTATCTTGCCCCCCAGTTACCCAGCAGAGGGCCCTGGCATTCTGCTCCCAGTAGTGACAGGGGCATAGGCTTGGGGACAGCTCTCTAGGACAGCAGGTGGGCCTCAGGGACATGAATAGCCATTGCTCCATTAGGGCTGGTCCCACAGCCTGGGGCAGCTCAGCAGCTGGCAGAGCCGAGTTCCTGGTTACACCCAGCAGAGGCCTCTCCTCTGGCCACACTTCTCATGCTGTGTGTTCACCCTGGGATCAGACATTTGGGTGCCTGCAGCAAGCCAGACACCGTGTTCTGAGCACTGAGAATGCAATGAGGAAAAGCCACATTCCCTCATCCCTTGGTGCTTACACTCCGGTTGGGGGCAGGCGTGGAGGGAGGAGAGAGAAGCACAAACATTGTGGAGCTGCAGGATGACATGCTCTGTAAGAGAGCAGCATTCATGGTACCCTGAGAGCTGAATGGAATAGAACAGAATAGTTCTCCAGAGGAGGGCATGGTGTCATAAAAGGACTCTGGATCTTAGGTCTTTGAAGGATAGGACTGAGAAGTCAGAACAGGAGCAAAGCATAGTGGTGTGAAAGTTGCCAAAGATGGGCATGGTGGAGGCTCAAGTGTAGGGTCAAGTGTAGGGTGGATCAGGGGAGTAGCAGGAGATGGTGTGGAAAAATGTTTGGGGTCAGGTTATACAGGGCTGTTAAAGCCTGCCGAGGAGTCCAGACTCTAAATAGAGGAACAGCAGAGGTTTAAGGGGTGAGGCATCACTAGATCAGCCCAAAACCTCCATCCACCTCTTCTCCACCAGGAAGGTGCAAGGACACTCTCTCCACAATCACGGGGCCGACCACCCAGAACACATATGGGCGGAATGAAGGGGCCTGGATGAAGGACCCCCTGGCCAAGGATGAGCGGATTTACGTAACCAACTATTACTACGGCAACACCCTGGTAGAGTTCCGGAACCTGGAGAACTTCAAACAAGGTACATGATAAAGATCCAACCCAGGCTGCTCCTTCCCTTCCCCACGTCCTCTGTTTTTATCACAGCCAGGCCTCTTTGGGTGGTAATGACGGATAGGAAGGATGACACCTTCTTCTGATGGCTAAAGGACCTTTCCTTGGAGAGCGGTCCCCCTTCCCCACTCCCTCACATTCTCTGCCTCTCAGCTCTGCCCCTCCTCACGAGCTCCTGGGTCATGGAAAAACCTCCCAGTCCAGAAGACAGCCTCCCTTTCCCATAGCCCTTGACAATTTACGAACCACATTCATGTATATTAGCTCCCTGGATCCTTGAAACAGGCAGATGGGAATTGTCACTTCCCTATGACAGATGAGGACACTGAGGCACGGACAGGTTGAGTGATGTGCTACAGGATGCTACAAAGTGGCAGAGCCAAGACACAAACCTGGGTTTCCAGACCCCTCGTTGATCATCACTCACTTAACCACATGGGCTGCCCACCCTCTGCCATGCCACTCTGAAGCCTCCTGTTTTCTCCCCACCTGCAGGTCGCTGGAGCAATTCCTACAAGCTCCCGTACAGCTGGATCGGCACAGGCCACGTGGTATACAATGGCGCCTTCTACTACAATCGCGCCTTCACCCGCAACATCATCAAGTACGACCTGAAGCAGCGCTACGTGGCTGCCTGGGCCATGCTGCATGACGTGGCCTACGAGGAGGCCACCCCCTGGCGATGGCAGGGCCACTCAGACGTGGACTTTGCTGTGGACGAGAATGGCCTATGGCTCATCTACCCGGCCCTGGACGATGAGGGCTTCAGCCAGGAGGTCATTGTCCTGAGCAAGCTCAATGCCGCCGACCTGAGCACACAGAAGGAGACCACATGGCGCACGGGGCTCCGGAGGAATTTCTACGGCAACTGCTTCGTCATCTGTGGGGTGCTGTACGCCGTGGATAGCTACAACCAGCGGAATGCCAACATCTCCTACGCTTTCGACACCCACACCAACACACAGATCGTCCCCAGGCTGCTGTTTGAGAATGAGTATTCCTATACGACCCAGATAGACTACAACCCCAAGGACCGCCTGCTCTATGCCTGGGACAATGGCCACCAGGTCACTTACCATGTCATCTTTGCCTACTGACACCCTTGTCCCCACAAGCAGAAGCACAGAGGGGTCACTAGCACCTTGTGTGTATGTGTGTGCGCGCACGTGTGTGTAGGTGGGTATGTGTTGTTTAAAAATATATATTATTTTGTATAATATTGCAAATGTAAAATGACAATTTGGGTCTATTTTTTTATATGGATTGTAGATCAATCCATACGTGTATGTGCTGGTCTCATCCTCCCCAGTTTATATTTTTGTGCAAATGAACTTCTCCTTTTGACCAGTAACCACCTTCCTTCAAGCCTTCAGCCCCTCCAGCTCCAAGTCTCAGATCTCGACCATTGAAAAGGTTTCTTCATCTGGGTCTTGCAGGAGGCAGGCAACACCAGGAGCAGAAATGAAAGAGGCAAGAAAGAAGTGCTATGTGGCAGGAAAAAAAGTTTTAATGTATTGGAGAAGTTTTAAAAAACCCAGAAAAATGCTTTTTTTTTTTAATAAAGAAGAAATTTAAAATCAGCCCCCAGTGCACTTTTGTTCAGCACCGATATGTCTGGCCAGGTGTTGGATCCCGCTCCCGGAAGGAGACGAGGTCTGGTGTTCCTCAGAAATGTTCTCTAGCTGAGGTGGCCTGCGTCCAAGTTCAGTTCCTAGGAGCTCCTCCTCCCCTCCTGATAGGGGCTTCCTGGTGGGGGATTTGGAATGAGCGACCCCCGTGTTCTCTTTAATTTTGTGGCATTGATCCCTTCATTTCTCTGTCACACTGGCTTCCTTGCTCTGTTCTGCTACTCCTCTGATCACTTCACCCAAGGTTGGGGAACCCATTCATTCATTAGCCCTGCTTCTCGAGGTCTGGTCTTAGGCACTGTTGAAAATACAAAACTGAGTGAGTGCGACCTTGTTCCCACACTTCCTTAAGAAGTTCTCAATCAATCAATCCATCTCTCTCCCCCTCTCTCCTTCTGCCCATAACCCTGTCTGCCTTTTCCTGAACAAGCTCATTCGGCCAGGCTTTCCCTCCCACCTTCCCTTCCAGGAAAGGGGCCCCTTTCTGAAACAAGGTCCTTGAGGGAAGCACTTGAGGGATGGGGAAGAACTGCAGCCCCTCCCGGTGCAGGGCTGAGCCCTGTGCAGTGCCTGCTGTCCACAAGTGTGATTTTTTTCCTCCACATTACACAAAACAGGAGATAGAACATCTGAAAAAGCCTGAACAGGCATCTCCTGAGGTTATGAAGGAGGGCAGGACCCAGGGATGCCGCAGGGAGATCAGCACAGCTCTCCTGTTGCAGCTCCCCTCAGCCTCCTCCCGACCCCTCTGTAGGCGGCCTCACTTCCTGACCCCAAGTTAGAGGGTCACACCAGGGAGCACCCCCGCTGTGTAGAGAACAAGGTGGGGGGCCATGAGGAACAGCCCTCCAGGGAGGCCGGCTGCAGCTTGTCTGGGTGAATCAATTGGTTTTAGAGCCAAACTGCCCACTCAGGCCAGGTGAGGACACTTCTCAGGTTCCTCCCACATGCCGGAAGGAGGAAGCAGAGGCAGGGGTAACCGCAGGCCTGAAGCTGGGTGGTCGTTAATGTTTTCCCTGAGCACAACATCCAGGACTTCTTCAAGCAGCTTTCTTTTGTGGGGTTAAACTTTGGAAACACCAAGACTTAAACACCAAGATTTAAACAAAGAATGAGTTTCTCCAAAGCCTAAAGAGCAGAATCATGACCAGGCTATGCTCCACCTGCTGCCGCCTAGGGCAAGACCTGAGACCCGCAGCCCCACCCTTCTGGGCCTCTGCCCTCACCTGTAAAATGAGAGGGTGTTTCCAGCCCTCAGACTTGCTGGCTGAGTCTTCTCCAGCTCTATAATACCTTGTCAAACTTAGAGCATTTTAATTGCTTGATACTGATGGGAAATATATATATTTTTTTCCTGTTAAAAGACTTCCCAACAGTATATTTCAAAAGTAGAGAAAAAATTCCTAACAATTTATCCTTTCATTCTTTTTACATTCATTGATTTATGTGTACATTTATTCATTCAGTAAATATTTATGGAGCCCTGACTGGGGATGGGAGTAAATAACACAAAGTCCCTGCCCTCCTGAAGCTTATATTCTAGACAGGGAGAGAGAAAAAGAAATACATTACGTGTAATGTGACAGGTGACAATAAAATAAAGCAGGGAAAGATGGGAAGGGAGGGGGTTGAAGTTTACAAGAACAGGTCCGAGAAAGCCATCTGATCAGGGGATATGGAGCAGAAACGGAAGGCAGAGGGGTTGAGCGAATCTCAGACCTGAAGGCTGTGGGCAAGCAGACAGTAGGGAGCTAGAGGCCTGCAGGGGCCCCACGGGCACCCCAAGTGAGGCTGGTGGAAGCACCTGCAACCAACCCAGCACCCTGGGCAGGAACAAGGTGCATTCTGCTGTCGCTCGGCATCCAACACAGTTGAGCACAGCTGGGTGATGGTGCGCAGGCCTTCTTCCTGCCTGCTTCCTTCCCCACCGTGAAGATGGGTGTTTGATGGAGAAGACCATCTCCAGGGGTTGGGTCTTAGTCCCAGCTCTCCAACTTGGCATTTGTGAAACCTTGGATAAGACCTCTCTGAGCCTGTCTGCCGTCTGTAAAAAGGACCACATTCTGTCTGCAAGAAGGGTAGATTCATGAAGATTCAAGTAAAGCAAGGCAAGTAAAAGAGTGTAAAACACTGGCCATTATCACAGTCTAAAGTGAAATTCCTTAACTTGATTTCCCAAACCAGCTCCGCCTTTGGCGTTCCCTGACGATCTCCTGGTCCCCTGGGATATAAGCTTAGGGGCCCTCTGTTTACTCCCTGCTCCCGGGGTCTCCATAACAACTTAATTACCCGGACCTCAGGTCCTTTCCTCCCACAGAGGCACGGTGGGACACAGTGGGCTCTCATGGCCAAATCCCAGCTCTGCCCAGTCTGGCTTATGATCTTGGATAAGACATCGGACTTCTCTGAGCCTCATTTTCCTCCTCTTTAAAAAGTGAGTAATGAATCTTTTTTACAGGGCTGTTTGGGGACATAATGAAACAATGTTATGAAACACAAGGCAAGTAACAGGCATTCAATACTCTTTGTTTTTTAATTGACACATAATTATATAGCTTTTTATTATGAAAACCTTCAATCATACAAAAAAATGAGAGGAAAGTGTAACAAACTCCACATTCCCATCATTAAGATATGACAATCATCAATATTTTGTTATATTTGCTTCATCTTTTCTTTCTTTCTTTCTTTCTTTTTAAGACAGGGTCTCACTCTGTTGCCCAGGCTGGAGTACAGTGGTGTGATCATAGCTCATTGTAGGCTTGAACTCCTGGGCTCAAGCCGTCCTCGTGCCTCAGCCTCCCGAGTAGCTAGGACTATAGGCACGTGCCACTAAACCCAGCTAACTTTGTTATTGTTTACTTTCTGTAGCAATAGAGGCTCCCTATGTTGCCCAGGCTGGTCTTGAACTTCTGGCCTCAAGTGATCCTCCTGCCTTGGTCTTCCCAGTAGCTGAGACTATAGGCATAAACCCCTGCACCCAGCCTTTCATCTTTTACAAACTTTTTTGTGCAAATATTTTAAATTAAGGACAGCATGACATTTTACCCAAACACTTTCGTAAGTATCTCTTAAGGAAATTTTTCATATAAACTTAACCTAAAAAGATTAATTATGATTCCTTAAAATCAATAACATACAACCCAAATTTAATTTCCCCAATGTTCCCAAAAGTGTCTTGTATAGCTGGGACTTTGAACCAGGATCAATCAGTATCCACACACTGAATTATGTTTTTGTATCTGAAATCTCCCTCTACCTCCTCTCCTTTCCTCTCCCCTCCTCTCCTGTCAACTTTTCATTTTGGAATAATTTTAAATTTACAGAAAAGTTGCAAAGTAGGAAAGAGAGTTCCTGCACACCCTTCAAGTAGTTCCCCCTAATATTAACATCTTGCATAACATAGTATTTGTCAAAGCTCAAGAAACCCATATTAGTGAATTATTGTCAGCTCCAGTTAAGCCTCTTTTCATCTAGCATGATTCTCCCTGCCCGACATCTTTCTTTCATGTCTTTGATTTGCTGAAGAAACTGTGTTGGGTTTTTGGTGACACATCACTTTCTGGATTTATCTGATTACCTCCTTCAGGTGTCATTTAATTTATTCCTCTGCCATGGTCTGAATGTTTGTTCCCCCCACCCCCAAATTCTTATTTTAAAACTTACTCCCCAGTGTGACGCTGTTGGGAGGATTAGGCCATGAGGACAGAGCCCTCATGATGGAATTAAAAGAAGCTCTAAGGGCCGGACGTAGTGGCTCACACCTGTAATCCCAGCACTTTGGGAGGCCAAGGCGGGTAGATCACCTGAGGTCAGGTGTTCAAGACTAGCCTGGCCAACATGGTGAAACCCCATCTCTACTAAAAATACAAAAATTAGCCAGGTGTGGTCATGGGTGCCTGCAATCCTAGCTACTTGGGAGGCTGAGGCAGGAGAATCGCTTGAACCCAGGAGGTGGAGGTTGCAGAGAGCCGAGATCGCAGCACTGCACCCCAGCCTGGGCAACAAGAGCAAAATTCGGTCTCAAAACAAAACAAAACAAAACAAAACAAAAACAGAAGCTCCAAGGAGGCCCCTTGCCCCTTCGGCCATGTGAGGGCACAGCAGCAAGGAGTCATCTAGGAAGCAGAAGTGCCCTCACCGGACACTAAACCTGCTGGTGCCTTGATCCTGGAATTACCAGCCTCCAGAACTGTAAGCTATAAGTTTCTGTTGTTTATAAATTACCCAGTCTAAGGTATTTTTGTTATAGTGATACAGACAGGAGACAGGGAAATACTGGGTAGAAGAGGGCAGTTCCCTAGCAAAGGCCCCACCCTCAAGCCTGAAGACCCACAGCCCTAATTGAGGACAGACATTTCTGTTTTTGAGCCCAAAAAGTTGCCTTTTGATCCCCCACGCACCCTGCATCCTGCCCCCATATAAACCCAAGACCTTAGCGGGAACACACAAGTAGCTTGGCAGTTCCCCCAATAGGGAACATTGGGACTAGCAGACCAGCAACGGCGGAACAATGCGACAGAGAAAGAGAGACCAGGAGGGACGCCTGGATACCGAGGGGAGTTCGTCCGGGGACGGTCGGAGAAGAGTCCAGCCACTGGGCAGCCCGACTCCAGGGGAAGACCACCTTCCCACTGCATCCCCCCGTTCTGGCTCCCCATCCATCTCTCGGAGAGCCACCTCTATCACTCAATAAAACCCTGCACTCATACTTCGAGCTTGCGTGTGATCCGATTCTTTCGGGACACTGGGCAAGAGCTGGGGATACAGAAGGCAGAGGGTCCATTGAGCTGATTAACACACAAGCCGTCTTCAGACAGCAAATCTGAAAGAGCCTTGTGACACACGTCTACCTGGGCTTCCGGAGTCGCAGACATCCGCCCCTAGACGCTGCTGTGGAGCCAAAGCCCAAAAGCAGATGCGCCGGCCTCTGCACGTGTCCCTAGGGGTTGCGGGGCGACTGAGCAGGCGAACCACACCCCTGTCTCGCCTGCTGCCAGGGGAATCAAGAAACTCTCCCTTTTCAATAGTAGTCTGAAGGGCCTAAAACATCCTCTTTCCAGCTTTTGCCTTAAAGTGGAGGTTAGATCTAAAAGCTTGATTAGATTTAGGAGAGACATTTTTGACAAAAGACTTCATTGTGATGCTGTGAACTTAGTGCTCCGTATTTTCCGTATTTGTCCTACTCTTTTCAGTGCCTTTTGTCAACCTCACCACCCTAGGATGATGCATTGCAAACACCCCATACATGTTCTGCCTGCCTCCTTGGTCCCCTCCCACCCCCACACGTCTGCAGTTCCCATGCTGACAGATGAATCTTGCTTTGGTCCTGTCCCTGTAACCACTGTCAGGTTAAACAAGAGTGCCTCCTGGGCAGTAGTCATCAAGCAGGTTTGGTTTTTTCCTGTCAATATCCCCATGAATTTATTTGGTGGGTCTAGTTCTTTTCCTTCTCCTGGACGAAAACTTGGACAGACCCCTTGATTTCTCTGGCAACTCTCAGGTAATAAAAAGTCCTGTGGTCATTTTAAATTAAAACAAGAACAACACAGATTCTGTTGGGTAATTGAAACAGCCAGTCCATTTTAATCATCAGAGTGTTGAACTTGACTTCAGGTTGCTGCTCCCAGCCTCGTCCTGGCTGAGGCCACTGGTGAGGGGTCATCCACTTCCCCCATGGCTAACTTTGGTACCTGGCCTTCCAGAGTTGAGCAGGAGAAAGAGGGGAGGACAAAGGGGGCAGGAAAGGTGTTACTCTGTGGGTAAAGTCATAGGGTCTAGCACTCCTGAGAGGTGCTTAAAGTCTCCTGAGCACTTTTGTGGGTTCTTTGAAGAACTCCCCCTTTTTGCTAGGGATGCCTTGTCACTGTCTCTTCACATGGACTAAAGCTTCTCCATCCCGGCTGGTTGTCCTCCCCTTCCCCAGCCCTTAGAAATCTAGGGATACATCTGGCTGATTCTACTGGTATCTCTGCCACTCTAAATGGTCCACTTGGATAGGACTTAAGATGACCCCATTCATGGACATATCTGGTGCACAGAAAATTCCTGTACATGATGTATCCTGACAAAGCTGGAGTGCAGGTTGGTCCTCAGCTAAGTCGTCTTTGCTGAAGAGTAGCTAGCCAGCCCATCTTCTCTCGTTAGGTCTCCCAAATGGGAGTGCGTCACTGGTCCACTCTTACCCCCAAACTGCAAAGAACATGGACTACGTGCCCCAAGAAGTTCACTTAAAACTCTCTTCCCTTAGCCCTAAGATAAAGGGCAGGCACGTCTCGCCCCAGGGTGGAAGGGGTGGGACTCCAGAAAGCTCTCTCCAGAAGAATCCTCTTCTAACATCCTCTTTCAAAGTTTCCAATTCTCAATTCTTTTACACTCTTAATGTGGTTGAAGAGTTTAAAAGTCTCTAACCAGTTTCCGGACACCTCTTTGGTGAATGTTGCCTGCGGTTTGGCCCATCCTTTGGAATGTGAGATCTGGCATCTCCTGGGGCCTTGGCTGAAAACTCCCACTCTTACACCCCATAATGCTTTGGCAGTTCCCTCCTCCAAGGATGCCTTCCCAGCCACCCTGCCCTTCTTGACACCTTAGACTGTCCTCAAGATCCAGCTCAAGTAAAGTCTTGTCCGATTCCTTAACTGGAGCAACAGTAGCCCTTACTACCATGCATGGCACCGACTACATGTGTCTTTTTTTGCGTGTATTTGTATTTTGCATGTATTAGAACAAATCTGATCAGTTCAGTGAAGTTTCTCTCTCTGGAAAAGCAGAGGCTGTTCCTTATTCACCCAGGATTCTCCGCAGCACTTAGCACAGAGCCTGACTCACAATACCTGCTCATTAGGGATGTGCTAAATGAATAAATGAATGAATAAGGAATTGATCTTGGCCATACAAAATTCAAGGTCACATCAGTGCCTTCCCAAACAGGAACGTGACCAAAGTCACAGGCCTTCCTGCAATCTGTATTTGGGGAGCCATTCTCAAACAGTGCTTTTCTCAAGGCTATCCTGCCCACAGACTCACAGTGCAATGCCCACAGACCAGGTGGATCTGGTTGCTGGAACTCAGGAAGTTGAAGCTTGAGAAGTGCAGGCCACTCTTAAGAGAGAATCGCTGCAAGGGCCAACAATCTCCACCCTGCGGTCATCTGTGAGCCCAGGACGTGTCCTGTTCATCTTACGTCGCCAAGGTCTCAGTGAGGATAATGGGCTGTTTCCCCACTTGAAAGGAAAAGACACAGAATTATGCCTAGTTTCTCAACCAGTTATACAATTAACAGGAAATATGACAACTTGGGGTTTTTATTGAGCACAGACAAGCAATATTCAGTGTCTGAGGCCTTGATCCCGGGGGGGTTTGGTGGGTGACTTCAGCCCTCCTGACCAGGGAGCTTCATGTGGCTGCCCATGCACCCTCAACAGCCAGGTCGTCTTCCCTACCTCCTCCATCAATGCTTGACTTTCTCAGTCTGTCCCCAGCCATCATGAAATCACAAATGGGCACCAAGAAAATGTCTTGGACTATGACTTTCCAAGAAGACAACACAGAAGGAATATTTGCTTTTTGAGAGCATTCTAATATTCCTTATGAACTTTAGGAATCTTTGGTTGTAAGCAATAGAAATAGAGTTTTTCTAGCTTAGGCAAAGAGGAATTTATTAGGAGGATACTTGGAAGTTCACAGACTCAAAAGAAAACCTGGAAAATCAGGCCATGGGAAGGCAAGAAGCAGGCTGGCTCTGGGCAGCAGGACATTCTCTTTGAAGATACCTTCATGGGAGCTTCTGTTTCAGCCATGCGTAGAACCCAGTTGTCTCCATTCAAGACACAAATTTTTAGGAGAGATTCTGGTTGGTGAGCTTGGGTCCAAAGACCACCTTGTCACCAGGGTCGGATTCTGTGGTTGACAGCTCCACCCTAATCACACCAAGTCGGGAAGGGCCAGTTCCCCCAGTGAAGGGCTGTTGAGCAGACAAAAACAAACAAATAAAAACCAAAAAACAAAACCAGATGTCTACTGAAAACAATTCCACTAATATATTTGAAATATGATTCAATTTTCCAAAGTTCAGTGTATACACAACTCTTTGTTCAACTGAATTTCTCTTTTCCTACTACCTGCTGGAAAGTTTAAAGTTCATAGCAAGCATGTAGGATTTTGATGGTGTCCACATTGCCTTTGTCTCTCTCCTGGTTCTATTTTATGTTTTTTGTTTGTTTGCTTGTTTGTTTTGTTTTGTTTTTGTTTTTGTTTTTTTAATGTTCCTTTATCTCTAGTTTGCTGCCTTGGTGTATGCTGTGACTTTTTTTTTCTGGAATAAGGCAGAATATAAATGAGCAGATTATCTGTGACTCTTCAGAAATGTATTATGGTGTAAAGCAAGGTTTGTCTGTGCTGTGAGTTTTCCCACTGGAAGGGCTTGTAGTCTGGAAGCCAACAGTGACAAAGATGTCGTCGTGGCACGGAATCCCTGGAGTTCTCTATTTTTAAAGCTTTCCCAGAGCAATTAGATGCAGACAAGTTGCATCAAACTTTTACTGCATAGTATTCCTATGGTTAGGGGAATGCAATTTGACACATGGTAAGACAGGCCAGTTGAGAGAGAGAGAGAGAATGAACAAGAACAAAGGGAGGTTGGCTGAGGCAACCTGGGGCCAGGCCCTGCTCTGGGTTTATTTTCCATGTGACCTCAGCTGAGCTCTCTCTTTCTGGAGGAGCCTGCCTGGCTCTGGAGCACCAAGGAAAATTTGGCAGTGCCTGAGGGAGTTAAAGTGCGGCCAGCAGCAGCAGGTGCCAGGAAAGGGCTGGAAAACGCTGGTGAACTTCCCAGAGTCACACAGCAACTTCAGTTATGGTTTGGAGAGGAAAGTCTGGAGTTGGAGAGGAAAGTCTGGGGTTGGACAGAAAAGTGGGAGGTCTGCCAGCTGCCCTCAGAAGAACCCCAGCTCCACCCTGCAACCTCTGTGATAAGCTGGCTTTCCCCCCTGAGCCCAGAGGTTAGGAGAGGCCCGAGGGCTGTGCGCTTATCAAGGATGTCTTGGTTGTGGAGATCAGAAACCCACTCAGCCTGGTTCAAAGAGAAGCTAGCTGTGAGAGCGCCCCAGGCAGTCCCACAGATACTCAGTGAAGCTTCATGCTCCTCTCAGAGACCGGGACAGGAAATTCTGGAACTGTGTCAGTCCTCCCAAAGTGCTGGGATTATACTCCTCTGAGCCCTCAGAGCTCTCTCACTTCTGCTCAGCAGCAGCACAAGGAGCCTCCCCAAGCCACCCGAGCCCGAGCATCCACGACTCCCCGTCCTCTTCAGACTCCTGAGGGGCTCAGCTCATCTGTCCATGCTGAGCATGTGGACTGACCATATCCACCCCTTGTCCAGTCAGCCTTATAAGGAGGAACAGGCCGCGTAGACCCCTAGGCTCATAGGAGGGCTCAATACATGTGGATCCCATTGGGAAGGGTCAACACTGGTGCTTCCTCTAGTGGAAGGGCCACTGAGAGGACCCACAAGAGCTTCAGGGTCCAGATTGACTCCTGTCAAGAGCACTGTGGGAGGGATTCCCGCACCCCAGGGCTACTGGGCTCAAGGACTCTGAGGACACGAGGTGTGTTTTGTCACTGAAGAAGAGCAATGCTCTGTGACTTCCGAAGAAACAGACTCAACTTTGCAGGCTGACACCTGCGTAGCTCCTGCTAGGGACCTCTTCCAGCATGACTCTCTTGAGACAGAGCTACCCAAGTTCAAGGAACCATGTGAGCCCTCGGAGGGTTGTTCAACACCGATTTCACATCGAAGTGGTACTTGAATGCAGAAAGTTGTCTACCCACCAGCTTTACTTCTGCCGGGGCCAAACAGGCCTTTGCCAGGAGGCTGCGATGGCTCCTAAGTATCTCTTCCCTGCCTGTGCTCAAGCTGCTCTCACCCCTGCCATGCCTGGACAGGCGTCCTTCCCCAGTCACGACCTGACTGACCTCTCCCACTCCCTTAGGCCTTAGCCAAAGCCCACCTCCCACAGGAAGGCCCCAGCCCCATCCTCTCCTCCCCCTTCTTCTCCCTTGGGCTTCCGCACCTTTGTCTTAGCCTGCCTGGCATCTGGCCGCCTCCCAGCTACTCACACCTGTGTGTGCTTTCCTCCCTAGCCTGGTTGCTGGAGGATGTCTCTGTGTCCTGTCAGAGTGCGGCCAGGAGAGTAGAGGGGCTGATGGGCTGATGTCGGCTGCCATCAGAGAGCTCCAGTTCTGGTCACACAGAAGGACTTCTGACCCTTCAACAGCCCCTAGAACCCACCAGGGCCCAGTGGCCCCTAGGTCACCCTGCCCCTCTAGCCCTCTCTTCCAGCAGTGGAATTCCCCTCTGCCCCCGAAAGACCCTAGCCCTGTGCTGACTCCCTCACCTCACAATGGCCACTTCTGTTATGGAGTGGCCATACCCTGCTGTGGCGCATTTTCAGAACAGAAAGGGCCTTCACTGGAACACCCTTGGGGTTACGGCATTCCTGCAGAACGCACTGGCCTATTCTCTGCAGATCTGCAGGAGACAGGCCCCTGGGTACCCAGGGTGAACCCCACCCCTAACTTCTCTCCTCTCTCTTGAAAAAGAAGGGCCAGTAGCTGGCACTGACCCCAGGCTCTGCTGCATTTCTTACTCTGAGGAAAGCCAGTCCACATTTTGTTCCTCTGTGAGGCCAGGCCATTGGTCAGGATGGACATGAAGCCGCGCAGAGGGAGTTCAGTCAAGCAGTGAGGAGCAGAGGCCCCAGGCCGCTCTTCTGCAGGAAACTGCTGTCTGGAGGCATGCAAGGCGGCTTTCCACTGTGGGGCACAAACCATTGTCCTGTGAATCCCCAGAGCACCTCAAACCTAGCTGGCAGGATAGTCCAGGGGAGATGACAGTCAGGGAGAGAGGACAGTCTGGGGGGAGATGACAGTCTGAGGGACAGGACAGTCTGAGGGAGAGGACAGTCTGAGGGAGAGGACAGTCTGGGGGATAGGACAGTCCAGGTGGAGAGGACAGGATAGTCTGAGGGAGAGGACAGTCTGAGGGAGAGGATAGTCTGAGGGAGAGGACAGGACAGTCTGAGGGAGAGGACAGTCTTGGGGGAGAGGACAGTCCAGTGTAAGAGGACAGTCCGGGGGGAGAGGAAAGTTCATGGGGAGAGGACAGTCTGAGGGACAAGACAGTCTGGGGGAAGAGGACGGTCCAGAAGGAGAGGACAGGACAGTCTGAGGGACAGGACAGTCCAGTGTAGGAGGACATTCCAGGGGGAGAGGACAGTCTGAGGGAGAGGACAGCCTGAGGGAGAGGACAGTCTGGGGGGGAGAGGACAATCTGAGAAAGAGGACAGTCCAGGGGACAGGACAGTCCAGGGGAGAGGACAGTTCGGGGGGGAGGACAGTCTTGGGGGGAGGGCAGGTGCAGGGGGACGACAGTCCAGGGGGAGAGGACAGTCCAGGGGAGGGGAGAGGACAGTCTGAGGGAGAGGATAGTCTAGGGGGGAGGGAAGTCATGGGGGGAGAGGGCAGTCTTGGGGAAGAGGAGTCCAGGGGAGAGGACAGTCTGGGGGATAGGACAGTCCAGGTGGAGAGGACAGGATAGTCTGAGGGAGAGGACAGTCTGAGGGAGAGGATAGTCTGAGGGAGAGGACAGGACAGTCTGAGGGAGAGGACAGTCTTGGGGGAGAGGACAGTCCAGTGTAAGAGGACAGTCCGGGGGGAGAGGAAAGTTCATGGGGAGAGGACAGTCTGAGGGACAAGACAGTCTGGGGGAAGAGGACGGTCCAGAAGGAGAGGACAGGACAGTCTGAGGGACAGGACAGTCCAGTGTAGGAGGACATTCCAGGGGGAGAGGACAGTCTGAGGGAGAGGACAGCCTGAGGGAGAGGACAGTCTGGGGGGGAGAGGACAATCTGAGAAAGAGGACAGTCCAGGGGACAGGACAGTCCAGGGGAGAGGACAGTTCGGGGGGGAGGACAGTCTTGGGGGGAGGGCAGGTGCAGGGGGACGACAGTCCAGGGGGAGAGGACAGTCCAGGGGAGGGGAGAGGACAGTCTGAGGGAGAGGATAGTCTAGGGGGGAGGGAAGTCATGGGGGGAGAGGGCAGTCTTGGGGAAGAGGAGTCCAGGGGAGAGGACAGTCTGGGGGATAGGACAGTCTGGGGGAGAGGACAGTCCAGGGCGAAAGGACAGCCTGAGCCCAGGTGCTGAGGGGCCTGCCATGCTACGGAAGAGTGAAACTGGCTGGTAGATACACTCAGCATCATGAAGCACTTGATGTTGACATTAGCTTTGAATAAACCCAAATGGTTCACCTATCTTGACACTGTCAGGAAAACAGTTCCACTGGTGGGGAGCACTGATTGCAGGCTGGGCTGGTGAGGGTCTTCATACCTGCTCCACCCTGTGCTGTCCCACTAGCAAAGATGGGACCTGCCCGCCCACTCCCAGGGCACACTGAGAACCGAGGGGCCGTGTCATGGGCGGTATTTTGACTTTGCTGATGGCTTGTCATAGCAGGTGGGTTACAATCACACCCACTTGTGAGGCGTCTCCTGATTTTGTACAAAGTTGGAGTCAAATCTTTCCTCTAGGAATTTAAGAACCTGTATAATTTTTCTTGGTTTTGTCTTCAAAGTTTTTTTTTTTTTTTTCCTCTGTGACTCAATATTTGGATGTCTCTCTCTGAGAGAAGCCATTAGGGTAAGATCTAAGAATCAGGCTGGTGCCAACCTTAGAGAGGGGGAGCTGCCTCCACCCCAACAGTCACGGAGACAGAGGCCTGCACCCACAACTCACCTGCCTGTCCCTGGGGCACCGCCCCTTGGCTGCCATGGCAGCACAAGCCCTCTCCCCAGCAGGGAGATTTCAAAGAGGGAGGGTCTGGCTTTCCAGCCACAGACCCAGAGTTCCTTCCTCTAGGAGCTCTGCAAAGTTTGGAGGGGAGAGAACCTTCAGGACGGAAGGGAATGAACACACAGGCAAATTGCAGTGTCTTTTCCCTTGCCTGAGGGCTGCCGTGAGAAGGGGTGCACTCAGCCTCCCACTGGCCTGAAAGCCCGAAGCGGGGTGGCTTTGGCTGGCCCGCTGTTTGTGATTTGTGTACTATTCTCTCCCTCCTGGTTTACCATTTCTTCTGTTGCTTCAGGCTTCTTCTGTGTCAGCAGTTATCCTCTTTCCCCATTCCTTGCCCAACCCAAACCTTCTCTCCTTTCCTTTGCAGTTCTTTTCACATCTTTCTGTTTTTGTTTTTGTTTTTCCAGTTTCCTGAGGTCTGGGAGCAGACTCTCCATCTTATTCTGTCTGCGCCAGGGCCTCCCCCCACCACTCCTCTCCTCTCTCCCTTTTCTCCTTCTCCCCCTCTCTCCTTCTCCCGGCTCCCTCTCCCTCCAAGAATATGCCATTTCCCAAAAAGTTCCATTTTCACAGCCATGGTTATTTTCATGCATTTCCCCGTTCTAACATCGCAGAGGAATGTCTGACATCATCTCCACAAGGGAATCCAGCACTTTCCAGCCCCCACCCCTACCTCTCTCCCCTCCTTTCTTTACCAGCTGTTTGCTAGGTTTGGACTTTGATTATCCAAAAGCATTTTTTTTTTTCTTGTTCCAGGGACCCTACTCCACCCTCAACCTCTAGGATGGTGTTGCTCCATAAACATCAGAACTAGACCTCGAAAGACAGCGTCCATTGGTTCCCAAGCTTTTCTGCACATTAGAATCACCTGGGGAAATGTTCACACTCCTATGCCCAGGTCACACCCTCTACCAATTCAGTCAGAATGTCTGGGGGGGGGAGCCACGCACCAGTATTTGTTAAAGGTCCCCAGGTGGTTCCAAAGTGCAGCAAAGTTTGAGAACCACCAAGCTAGGGCTGAAGTGAAGGGGATTCCAGCCTTTAGCCAACTCTGCCCACGGAGCCTGGGGCACACACCTTGCCTTCAGAGCTGCGAAGGAGGGGCCACGAGCATTCTCTCTGGGGTGCCCCTGCCCAGCGCTGGGGGTTCTCCCAGCCACCTAGTGAAGACCTGCTCCAGGGAGGCTGACGGCCCCCTCCCACAGCAATGGGTGCTGGTTCGAAGCAGGGGCTCCCAGGAGTTCAGTGCCCAGGAGAGCTGTGGACCTGTTGGGGAGCAAGCAGCCGGTTCCGCCTCTTGTCCTGGATGCATCCCCCGAGCCTGGATGGTGGCTGACTTGGCTGAGTGCATGCATCTGATTCCTTAATCAATTCTTTTTTTCTTTTTCTTTTTGCATAGGGTGCAGTAGCTAGTGCAGTGTGACAAATGCCAGTCTATCATGCACATTCCTGGAAGGACAGTGTATATTTGTGGCTTTCTAAATGCTCAATAATTCAACAAAACCTGGATTTCGCCTAAAATGCCCAAACCACCATGTCCCAAGCACACTATATCCACAGGCCTGATTCAGGCCTCTCAGCTGGGAGTGCAGCCACCCAGGGTGGCAGCAGCAGGGATGGAGGCTGTGGATGCTGAAGATGTAACCCCTGTGGACTTCCAAAAATGCAGCACACACACAATTCTTTCTTTTTCTTTCTTTGCTTTTTTTTTCTTTTAATGGAGACAGAGTCTGGCTAGCTCTGTCGCCCAGGCTGGAGTGCAGTGGCACGATCTCCACTCACTGCAACCTCCGCCTCCCAGGCTCAAGCAATTCTCTTGCCTCAGCCTACCAAGTGGCTGGGATTACAGGCGCGCACCACCAAGCCTGGCTAATTTTAGTATTTTAGTAGAGACGGGGTTCCACCATGTTGGCCAGGCTGGTCTTGAACTCCTGACATCAGGTGATCCTGATATTCCCACCCACCCCAACATCAGCAGCCAGGGGAAGGTTCATCTCTGGCAGGAGTCTGCATCTTCCCATTCTCCAGTCTTGCTGACAGGGAACTACACGGGTGTTTCTCAGTCCCCTCTCAGAGTCATCTGGGGAACTTGTTGAAACACAGGGTGCTAGGCCCGGCCTTGGAGTCTGACTCAATGGGTCTGGGTTGGGGCCAGAAAAGTTGCATTTCTAACAAGTTTTGAGGTGCTGCTGCAGTCTCAGGGCCCCGCTTGCAGACTCGCTGGTTTACATCCTCTTTCCAGGCCCATTTCTAATATGCCACAGACTGAAGCCAGAGGAAAAAGCAATAGGATGAAAAGAAAAGGGGAAGGCCGGGCCCGGTGGCTCACACCTGTAATCCCAGCACTTTGGGAGGCCGAGGCGGATGGATCATGAGGTCAGGAGATCGAGACCATCTTGGCTAACATGGTGAAACCCCGTCGCTACTAAAAATACAAAAAATTAGCAGGGCGTGGTGGCGGGTGCCTGTAGTCCCAGCTGCTTGGGAGGCTGAGGCAGGAGAATGGCGTGAACCCCAGACGCAGAGCTTGCAGTGAGCCGAGATCGCGCCACTGCACTCCAGCCTGGGCAACAGAGCGAGACCTCATCTCAAAAAAAAAAAAGAAAAGAAAAGAAAAGAAAAGAAAAGAAAAGGGGAAGAGGAAAACAAATGATGCCTCGTCTTTTAAGGGAAGGCAGGGATCTCTGCTGTTTTCCCTTGCAGTCCTGCCTCAGCACTGGGCATCGCACATAGTGCAACTTCTGTGCCCTGTGAATATCTGAATAGGGTGCAGTAGCTAGTGCAGTGTGACAAATGCCAGTCTATCATGCAGACTCCTGGAAGGACAGTGTATATTTGTGGCTTTCTAAATGCTCAATAATTCAAAAAAATCCTGATTTAGCCTAAAATGCCCAAACCACCATGTCCCAAGCACACTATATCCACAGCACTTTTGGAGGAAAAAAATCGAATTCAAGACATTAGTAGGGTTCCTGCTCTTCTGGAGCTCACTGTCCCACAGGGATGATAAATGTTTACCTGGTAATTGCAAAGGCGATGGGAGTTAGGAAGGGATAAGTACAAGATGCTGCTATGGCAACAAAAACAATCTTTCTATGAGTGGCCTTTTCCTTCCTTGGACTGTTTGAGCCCTGCTGACTTGTACCAGATGATAAATCCTGGGAAGATGGAATCGGCCCCAACCGTGCTGCTACTTGCAATGTGCTTCTAGTTGTGCTCCCCTGGGTGGTGACCTGTAGAGTCATTTAAAACAAGAGATTAAGTGTTTCAGCATCTTTCCTGCTCATATTGTCTAAATTAAGACGAATTTCCTGTTCCCCCAGCTGGCGATTTGATGGAGACAGCCTAGTTGGATGTGTGGGGGTTGCTGTAATTCCGTCTTCCTAAAGGTTGCCAGGCGGAAGGGGACAACATGTCGATCTCATGTGAACGAGTGGCTTAGCAGAGAAGAATTCCAGCAACTCCAGGAAACCAGAGACAATATGGCGAAATGGATCATTTGATGTCCTGGGGCCAGCAGCCAAGTGAGTGGGTGAGATCTGTGCCCATGGCAAAGATGCTGGCCATGAACCTCCCACCCCCAAACTCTCCTGAGAGTAGCTTGTGTCCACCTGAACTTTCTTTTTCAGGCTGACCAGAAATCTTACCCTCGCCTGGAAATGATCTTTACTCTTCTGTGGGGACAGAAGGGTGACCACATAGTCCCATGGAAGAGACATAACTCATGTCTCTAGACATGTGAAGGACATGTCAAGGATGTTGTCTAGTTCATCTGTATGGTTTCCTACAGCTCCATGGTAGATGTTGGAGCTTCGCACAACACTTAGAACTAGTGGCAAATGTTTAAATTCCAGGGCCATTGCCTCTAGCCCACTATGAAGAAATGCAGCCCAAGAATCGAAGCTCCATCGGGTGCTCAGGAAATGGAGATAACCTCGGAGGCTTCAGAAGTCAAGCAGGACACCTAGGGAAGGAGCATCTGAGATGGCTTTTGAGGTTCTCAGTTCTTCCTTTGTACCCAGTTGATGTTTGCAGTAATATGGGCTGTACTGTAAACAATTGGCAACAGTATTTTCTGTTAGCCTTGCAAGGTCCCCCTTCCAAATGGATACAGCTTTTAGGACTGACACTGCTGCACTCAATCTTACAAGATGATCCATTTATTAATATGGTGTGTTGCATTTATTTTAAAGATATATCCTTCACTTCTGAAACAAACCATTTCAATTTTGGGTCTGCAGATTAGTGATCTCTTACACAAGCATCTCTATTTCATAGTCCAGCATCCACATCAGCAGTTAATTCTGCAGTGAAAACTTTCTATAGAACTTGTGATCACACGGAAAACAGTGGATACATCCTGGGATGGAGCTGGACGCCACACTTGGGTGGGCTTTTGGATATGAGTAGAGTAGGAGAGTTGGGAGAGCCTAGGATCTTCAATTATGGAGGAGCCAGCTTGTATCCACCCCACTGGGTAACTCGTCCAAGATGGGGACTACAAGGACTGAGGTCTAGAAGAATTGGTGCAGCAGCCCAGCATGGGCTCTGCATGCAGCCAGCATCGAGTGTATGCCTTCTGAGTCACTCACAGAAAACCCTCGAGTACTGCTGGACCTTGCCTCTTAGCGACTCTCCCTCTTTCCTGAACATGCCTCAAGACCCTGGTTGCCTGTGTTGTGTGGCTTGGTTTCTTCCTCACTCATTTGTCTCTTTATGACTTCAAAGGATGAACGACAATGTAGCATAGTAGAAGGAATGTGGCTTTAAAATCATGACAGACTTAATTTCAAATCTCAACTCTGCTATGTACTAGTTGTGAGATCCTGGGCAAGTTACTTAATCTCTTGTGACTATTTCTTCATCTGTAATTCACAGACATAGGTATTATTATGTCGATGATGAAGGCTTGCTGCAAAGTTCAAATGAGCTAATGCTTGTAAATGCTTAGCATGATGTCTGGAAGGTTAAGTCCTCAATAAGCATCAGCTCCTACTCTGAACTGAACTAAGAGAACTTCAGGCATTTGTACAGATCATGCCAAATGAATACGACGGAGTGAAATATGCGATAGGTTTCCTATGGTGAGCAAAACATTGGAAGTGATTTAAATCTCTACCAAAATTGGACCAGTTAGGTAAATTACAGGGTAAATGCTAAAGAGGCCCTCTATCTATGATACCATGTATTATATAACCCAAATGTCATTCGTGGTTACCCTTTGAGATTCAAAAATTGGCTTGAACCATATCCCACATAGAGTGAGAAGTCCCAGGGGACAATGCCATAAAGATTGTGGGGACGGGGTGGGGGGTTGGAAGTTTTTATTTCCCTGTTTCACCTGACGTCCACTGACACTTCAGTGTATGAATTATCTTGCTGTGCTGTCTTCTTCTTCACTAGTAATATCATGTTGAGTCCTACCTTCAGTCTCTCACTCCCAAGGCAACATTGATACAAAACTGTGTATCTGCTTTTACTGGAGTTGGGGCAATGAAGAGGATTTGCATTTCAGCATCACAGTTTGTAAAAGTCCTTTGCCCTCCTGCCACCAGGGGGTCTTTTCATGACACTCCCCTAGGGGGCTTTAGTCTCCAGCCCTATTCCTTGGTCCCATTTCTCTTTTCTGCTGTTCAACCCTCTACCCTCCAATCTCTGCTAACTTTGTCTGCAGTAGAGGTGATTTGAGGTTGGTCTCCTAGATGAGGGGGCGGGGGGTCTCATTTTCTAAATAAGTCCATTAAAGTATCTTCTGAAACAAATGTAGTTTTGCCTCTCAGAGAACCCTGATGTTATTGTAATTTTGTAATTTATGTATATGGCTCCATGGGCTGACTGTGAGCTCTTTTAGGGCATGAACTTATGCCAGATCTATGTATCAGCAGGTGGAATAATATAATGGTGAATAATTCACATAATTGCCTGGGCCCAAATATTGGGCCACTATTTTTTAATTTTTATTTTTGAGACAGGGTCTCACTCTGTCACTCAGGCAGGAGTGCAGTGATGTGATCTTGGCTCATTGCAACCTCCGCCTCCTGGGTTCAAGTGATCCTCCCACTTCAGCTCCCCACGTAGCTTGTAGCTGGGATTACAGGCACCTGCCACCATGCCTGGCTAATTTTTGTATTTTTTGTAGAGACAGGGTTTCACCATTTTGCTTAGGCTGGTCTCAACTCCTGAGCTCAGGTGATCCACCTGCCTTGGCCTCCCAGAGTGCTAGGATTACAGGCGTGAGCCACTGCACCCGGCCAGCTCCACTACTTATTAATAACCATCTTACAAAATAGGATGTAGAGACGATTGAAATAAGATAATATAGTTAATAAACCAGTGTCAGAGGTATTCATTGGGTGCTCAGTAAATGCCTGCATTAATTACTCCTGGATGGATCCCTTGCTGTCAGTCTGCAGTGACTAGCTTCAGGTGTGGTGGCATTTGCCATTGCAAGCTGGGAAGAGGCCTTTGGTGAGGACAAGATGCGTGACCGAGTAACCCACTTTCCTGAAGACATAGATAAAATATGGGTTTTTAGATTTTTTTTCCTTGATAAGATTGTACTTTAAATATCTGGACACTTAAATAAAGGAAATTTTTACTTAATTAGGCTTGGGAGAAGAGTGGAAAATAGTTCAACAGTTTCTTCTTAACAGTAACACAAGCCACAAAGCCTTTTCAGGCTTCCTTTCCCATTACTAACCCCCCAACACTGAAGATTCATTTGGGGGCTTTTTTCTCTCTTTCTACATACAGAATAAACAAGGTAAGTTTAAAAATTCTTTATTTGAATTTTAGAGAAATAACAGGTAGTATAAAGACTTGCTTGAAAGTATGAAATAGTCTGTTGTTATTATTTCTTTAGGTTTTGCAAACCAACATCATTATTAAGGGAGAGAATGGTACATCTCTCCTCCTCATCTTTAACACGTTCTTCAATTGGCATGGGTACAACCTGAGCAAAAAGATCCTGGTGAAATGGCATCTCTAACACTCCCCCCTCAGTTCTAATGGCTCCATGGATGAAGCCCTACTGGACTTAGACCATCCATACTTGCCAAAGTGGTAACAGGAAACCAGTGCCTCTAAGGCTAGTAGTGCATAGTAGTTTTCATCTAAAGCTCTGTTTCCCCATCATCTCCTCTGTCCTGGTGACTGGCCTGGAAATTATGGCAAGTATGAGTTAAAATGGATCAATATGCAATTGCTGTGAAAGTCAACCTGCTAATCTCTATCTGGGATTAACATAAAGGGGATATGCCAAGCCTCCTGGTTTACTCAACATCATTGAGAGCAAACAGCACAATAGTGTTGTTTGTTGGCCTTGGCAAATGATAAATTATGATTTATTTACTCCTTAGTTACCAAACCTAATATAATTAAAAGTATTTTAGTGTGCTAAATCCCTAATGCTTAAAGTTAGCAAACCAGTATGTTGAGAATGGCACCCACTATGTGACAGTGGCTGGCCATGACATGGATTCATGCGTAAGATCAAATTTTCTAATCAGATACCTTTGTCATTCTTCTTTTCATAAATTCTATTGCATCTAATAACACAGATATTAGAACAAACGGCCGAAAGTTCTAGTCTTACCCAAAATAAACTGTTTAAAGCTTAGTCATTAAAAAGATAAGAACAGAACACACTTTACTTCCTTCTTTTTAGGTAGGAGAAAACTGCATTTCTTTTACGAGCATAGTTCCTTTTGGATTCTGGCAACATCTTTTTGGGTAGTCTAGTATTGTTTCGTAGGAAATTAAAAATCAATCCCAATCCCTGTGGGTTGAAGAAAACGGGAATATTCACTTCCAAATGTTACTAGGGGTGGGAACGAACATTTCTTATATTTCATTCTCTTTTAGGCTTTATTCTTGTTTCTAAAAGTTATAATTGGTATTCATATTAGCAGCAACAATCCTAATTTCTGTAAGTTAAAATGACTCAGGACTGATGAAAATAACATTTGTGGTAAGGAATATGGAGTCCACAGGTGGTAATAAGTGTCTATCAATTTTGGCAATTCACAATCTTATTTAAGAGGTTAATTGGTATGAAATAGCCAATAGTATGAAAAGATCTCAGTCGGCTGAAGGAAGCTGAGTCAGCCCATCAGTATGTAGTGGAAAGAGGGCTTTCATGGCTGGAAAATTTCCCATGACTTCAGAGTGAAAGGGGGCATCAGATCAGGCTCTAACTCTTCAGGCTGTGAAAGCAAAAGTGGTTACTTCTAATATGTTGTTGAAAGTGAAAGTCACTTTGAAACTTTGCAATGTGTTAGAAAGTCAAATACAATCACAAGTTTTTCCTGTAATACATTTCTGTCAAGTTTCACAACCTAAGCTTGGTAAAATGGCAAGAATCAAAAAATAGTAGGAAAGTGGCAAAGAGCTTGAGAGTTTTCCAGTTTTAACGATGCTAAATGCCACCACGGCAGTCTCACCAGCATCTCGCTGCGGTGACTACCGGGGAATACACACCGGGGAGGAAGGTTCAGGCTAAGATTTAATCAGGATGATGTCTCTTTAAAAATGATTTGAAAAATCAATTTGAATCCCAAGTTCCTTTTCTGTTTCTAAACTTACTTGGAACACTTAAGAATGACTCACATAACATTGCTTTCAAATACCTCCGTGTCAACTTCTTACTGGCAAGAAATGGCAAAGAAATGCCAGTTTTGTGCTGGAACTTGTAGTCATTAAAAAAAAAAATTAGATGATGCTCTGAGTTTTATAATCGTGAGGGATTTTTTACTTGTGAAAACACAAATCCCACCCAAAACTCAATGTGAAGTTTCTGTACTACAAGCATGGCAAACAGCAGATTTGTTTCAAGGTTGATCCTTTCACATTAACTCCTAACTTTGGAGTTAGTTTACACTAACACTTTAATGAAGCTGTGTCCCTGTACTGCTGGGCATAAGTCAGCCCCAAAGGGACAAGCTCCTAACATCTGATTCAGTAGTTAACATGAGGAAACATCCACTTACTTCCATTAAGCCTTAAAAATTTGAGACTTGCAACCAGGCAGAAAGACTATTCCCATCAGTCTCTACCATCACTTCCCAAGAGTGTATTATTGTCAGCCCAAAGAGCACAAAATCATCTAATAACAGGAGGACCTGCCTCCTCCATGAGTTTATCTAATTGTCTCATAAGCTTGCACAATCCTGTTTAAAATTTAATAAATAAAAAAATACACACATTACCCACAATTTCTGGCTGCAACCCCCAAAAGGCAATCCCACCAAAAAAAAAAACATAATAATAATAAGCTGGCATGGCAACTTCTCATTTCCTAAAGGGCCTTGTGCATACAAACATTAAAATAAAAACTACAATTGTGCCTAGGGATTAATTATAGCTTTGCCAGCAATTTAAAAAGTGACTACTTCTTTGCATTTGTCAATTGCCTTTCACTCATTTCCTGAAACTCTACCCTTAGGAGAATCCTGTCCCCTCATCTCAAAGATCCATTCAAGAACAGGCAATGACAAAGAGTAGAAGGGCTAGTGAGAGACAAAAGAAGGCAAAGCTCCCAGGCTGCTCTGGGCGGCACCTCACAGGCATCCCTAGCTCTGTGGCAGAGCTGCCGGCTCTGCTACCACCTTCCTGCTCTTCAGTGGAGACTCCCTCCCAACCGCTACCCACCTTTTCACCTGGAAGAGAGGGACTAACGTTGGTGAGTATGACATAACCAAAGTCTTGCATCTGAGGAGTTGGTAAAATGATGATAGAAAAAGCTGGGAATCGAGGGATGAAGTAAAAGTGAAGCGCTAAGAACAAGAAGGCCACGGGATGGGTCCTTCTCCTGTGATTCTGTCACAGAGAGGAGGGAAACTCTATTTATAATCACCCCACACAAACCAGGTTTACATTGACCATGATAACGTATGACAGTTCCAGCAGAAGATTAGCATCTTGGGGATGACTATGTTGCCACTGTCTACTAGCCATGGTCACAGCCTCTGGTGTGGCTAATTCACATTACAGAATGGGAAGGGGCAGGGCCAGAAGAAATATCCCATGATAAGACTGCCCAGTCACCTGAAGGTCTTCTGGGCATTTGCCTTATATTCCTTGGCACCCAGCAGAAGAATGGTCCCCAGAGAAAATGGTTCTTGTCTGAAAATCACCCAGGATAGCCAAATCTAAGGGGAGTGCTGCGCTGCTTAAAAAGGTTTGTAATGTGGAAAAAGAGGAAGGTTAATTAGCACTTTTCAAACTCCAGACTCCCAGGTAACACAACAATAAAGCCCTGCTTTTCCCCGCTCACAAAAGTTGAACTGATTTCCTTGGAAAGCATTTAACTAGCTTGGACAAAGAGGCACCTGTCCAGAGAGTTAGAAGTGCTGATGGTTCTTTAAAATTATTTAGGAGCCAGACCTAATTTCACAGGCAGAAAACTAACTAGCTGCATATAATCCTTGAGAGGTTGCTACAATTTCTCTTTCCCTTTCTTGTAAGGAAGAAGAGAAATTGATTGCTATAGTGTGGAACAAGAAGAAATCTGACAAAGGCAAGTCAACTGGGGTAAGAAACAGTGTTTGTAGATGAGTTACATTAAAAAATTGAAAAGTTTTGTAGGAGAGGGAGGAAGACTCACTTTAGAAACTGAAAGGTAGAACATTAGAGAGGACATCGCTGTCTGAGATCCAGTTCTATGAATTCATCAAATGAAACATAATTGTCTACTATGGTGAAAAAAGAGGCATAGTACAGTAAAAATGAACACAGCTTTTTTTTTTTTTTTTTTTTTTTAACCATGGGAGGACAAGATTTAATTCCTTCACTATCTTTTCATTGGAGAAACTGAAAATTATTGCCATATTATGGGATGCAGTCCCTCAGCAGGAATCCACGTTCACTAATCTGCATTGTTTTAAGGAGCAAATATTTGTCAATTCTTCAGTGAAAAAACTTTTGTCTTGTTTAAGTCTAAAGTTAATTCCATATTCCTCAGCTGAATTTGGTATAATTTCAATAGAAGAATGAATGAAAATGAAAGCTTTGTCCTGTGGTCCATGAGGACCTGGACCAGATTAGTAGAGAAAACATAAGTATGTGTGCTAATACTTGGTGGCCTAGAGTCCCCCAAATAAACAATAGTTGTGGCTTTAATCTCATACTGCAATCACATCGAACTTTCCATCTTTTAAACATGTGTATTAATGGAGCTATCTCCTCTCTCCAAACCCCACCACTGGCCCTTCCCTTACCCTTCTATTTTCTCAAATTTGTACCCACTCCCTGACCCCCTTTGTTTAGGTGTGAGCCACAAATCCTAAGTAAAGATAAACTTTACCAACTGGGAGTTTTTCCTTTTATCTAAAGCTCCAAATTGTTTTGCTTGTTTTTGGAGTGTTTTTGGCTTTTCTGGTTTTGAAATGTGTTTTCTCAAATAAGCACAATATCCAGAATGGGTTTGCATTAAATGAATGAAAAATCGAATCAGTGGAAACCATTTGAACATGCATGTGTGGCATAGCTTTAAATAAAATTCACTTTATAAATCAATAAGTGAAATGGCAAAAAGGAGAGGTGGATATTATTTAAAAGAAGATGACTGTTTAAACACAAAACCATCACAGAGGGAAGAGAGGTTTAGAAAGGTACAGAAAAAAAAATCTACACCAGGTAACACTGGAGGATGCAGGGCTACATTTGCCACTGAAGAAACATTGTTCTCTTGCGTCTGAATTCCAGTGCTTTCCAAATAGATGGGTAGATGATGAAAAATGGAGCAGCTTCTTTTATTTCTTCTTCTTTCCTCCTTGAATTCTAGTACGAGACAGTTCTCTGCCTGCCACCAAGGCAGAAAGCAGCATTTTGCTCACCTGCTCTTCAGTCTGGCAGGGTCCCACGCTCAGTTTTCCAGCATAGCTGCAGGGTGCTATTGTAATGACTCGGGGATGGTGCTGACAACGTGGGTTGCCTCTGTGGCTGCGGGAGGGGAGCCAAAGAAGGTGTTGGTTTGATTCCTCTGCTGATCTCGGAGGTAAGGAGGAACTGATGAGCTTTTGATATGGAGGATCCTGGTGTCCATCACCTGACAGTCAATCTGCATCATCACTTCGTAGTCCTGCCCATTGATCACATTCTCTGCAGACAGGAATATACACAAAGAATAAATATTCAACAGAATGTGCATCTCTGCCATAAGCTTCAGCCCCAGAAATACAGAAATGTGCTTTAAGGGTGTGAACTGTCAGTAAACTTTCAAGGGGTGCAGAGGGACTCTCAGTCAGTAAGCAGAGCTACAAGTGGGCTGGGTGCCAGGATCGCCTGTTCTCTCCCAATTCTAGCTCCCAAACAACCTCCATTGACTAAACAAGGGCTAAAGCAACTGCCAGGGTTAATAATGCCACAGAGTATCTGTCCACAGACATCGTATATCTTGTATGCTTTCTGTGCAGTGTATTACTCTGATTGGAGCAACTGGAACAGAAGGGGTTTTTAGTGGGGAATACAGAGAAGAATCCCTAAGTCCTCCTCCCTGCCTTCAACAATGGGAAGAAACAACTGTCAAAAGGACCAGCATTCCATGTGAATGGTAAGGAGACCCTGGCCAAGTACGCTTAGCTCCTATTCATCAGTAATATTTCTGACTTCATTAAGACACTTCCAACTATGAATTTAAAGGTTTGCCATTAGGAGTGTGAGGTACAGTGAAAACTGACAAGTTATAGACATCTGACAATTATGCTCTTTTCCAGAGATCACTTCCCTTCCATATTGAGGCGATCTTTATTTCCAGAGTTCCTGATTCCAGGCACAAAGTGTCAAGTACAATTCCAACATGGAATTAAAGGGAGTCTACAGAACTTGCAGGTAAGCTAGAGAATATTTGCAGAAGGGAATGGGAAAACCATATAGAGTCATGCTTTCTACATATGGGGCAACTCATTATCATGAGTTTAAAATACACAGACACAGACTATACTCCATTCCTACTTCTTAAGAGGATAAAAGCTCTTTATTTTAGGGAGAGGACCAAATTACTCCCTGATTTGTAATTCTGGGTGGTCATCTTCCAACTCGTAGTCAGTGAAACTTAGACATAAAACTGATGAGAAAATAAATAATATTTTTCAAGCCCAGCTGAACAATCACAGCAATACAGTAAAAAGATGTGTGAACATGGGAGAATTCTGAGTAGTTAATACGGCATCTGAGTTTGCATTTTCATCCGTGAATCCAGAGCAGGGTGTGGGGCTGGGGAAGAACAGCCGGTGACAACCTAGTTCTGTACTGCCTTTCTACAAAGATGACACAGAGCCAACCAGTGATTTTTAAAATTAAATGTTTGGCTTTTCCAAGACAAAGAATTGAATTTAAATGTAGAATTCTTTCTATTCTACTTTTTTCTTTTTAACTTTGACACTGAGCATGCCAAGCATTACAAATCTGGAGGAAGAAAATGCAAAGTCTGACATTTGATCTTCAGATTCCATTGTTATGTATGGGACAACTACGCTGTGGAGCTTGTCACTTAGAGAGCTAAAACAGGCTTTTGGAGATCATCTAGTCCAGGGTGTCCTAAATTCAGGTCTAATTTATAGACTTCAGGGAGTCTGTAAGTTCCCTGAAATCGTACGCAAAGTTTTGTGTGTGCATGTTTTTGGAGAGAGGGGCCATCAGATTCTGAATGGGGTCTGTGACCCCCAAGAGTTAAAAATTATTAGACAGATCTAATCTACCAATTCTAAGTGTCTTGAGCAGATGATATATTCTATTTTAAATCCAATAGAATACATAATTCCTCCACTTCTGTTGGTCACTCATTTGTTCCAATGTTTAAAATAGTCTTCATTGATGATAAATTTCCCATTACCAGTCTTGAAAATCTCTTCCATTATAGTTGAAGTTAATTTCCTTCTTTCCCAGTCTCAGCAGGGATGAAGAACAGCTGGTTGCTGCTGTGTATTAACTAACCCTACCTATTCTTTAAGACCGCTGTTATGGAAGCTTAACTCCAATTTCACAAGTACGGCTGCTTTGCAATGGCTATTACTTATCTTTACAGAAATAAATCTGAAAGTCTATAAGTTAGCCAATGTTTCTCATCAAAGGGTTTTCCAAAAAGTAGGAGATGAAAGAAAGAAATCTTGTTAACGTGCCTGGAGTCATTTCATTTACAACACGTGACTAAGTTCAGATTTCAAGGCACCACACCAGTCATTTCCTTTTGGAACCATAGTCCCTCTCTCCCCATTTTAGAAAAACTGAAGGGCTGTGTGTGCGTGTGTGTGTGTGTATGCGCATGCACTGTGGAAGACCAAATAATGGAAAACACATGTATCAGAGACATGCAATACACATTACTAATTCTTACTGGTTTCCTGGATTAACTCAGAATCCAGATGACAGTTTAAGATCAAGACTAGGTTCTCTAATACAGCCCAAACCACCTGCAGAAGTCATTAGAGCCCATGTGCCTGTTATGGTTTAAACTGATAACTGCGGTTTTTCAAAGCTTTAAATATCAAGAAGAGATGGAAAACCTGGGAATATAAGCTCAGATGCTTTGAGGGAAATGTAAAGCTATGATCTGATTCCAAGACTCAGGAGTTCCTAGCCATGGTTGGAATGGCATTGTCATCTTAAGCCCAACCAGAAGGAGACTCAGGCTAGGTTTGGTCTAGGTGGCTTTAGAATGGGATCTCTTCCTCACACTCTTCTTCTGAAGGTAACAAATTCTGGACCAAGGAAACTATCAGCATTGCTAGAAGACGACTCTACCAGATAGCATGTGAATGCCTGAAGCTGAAGTCAGGAAGCTCCTTCTGAGTGACAAGCTGGATAGTTCAGCATTTGGAGTAGCATGCCATTAGGAGTCCCAACATAGCCACATCTCTATAAATGATAAAGGAGTCACAGCAACATTCTCTGGTCTACTCTATGAGACATTATAAAAAGGTTCTTTGGGTGGCTTAGTACTAACACCCTTGGACAGTTAGTGAGGCAATCTCATCATTACTGACGAGGCTCTAATTATTTTAATTAAAGGAGGACAAACTGGAAACAGCTCGTGGTAACTCATGATCTTTGTAGGTCCCTCCCCTGGGTGGCTGGGCATCTGTTTATATAGTACGCACCCAGGAGCAGCAGAGAGCCCCCAGAACTCCTCTTAATCATGGCAGATGAAGCTCCTGCTACCCTTTACTTTAAGACTTTGAGTTCTGGCCACCCCTGGGAAGAAAGGCACCTTCAATCGTTGCCTACAACTTGCCTGTCAGTGTGAATAAAAACTATCAGATCAAGTTTTAACTGGGGAAACAGAGAAGACTCTGGCTTAGATAGGAAGGAAAGGAAGGTCTCCTGAAGGAAAACACAGGCAGGGATATGAGACACTGAGGATGGACCCCACACTTTCATTAAGGACCAGGTCTTCACTGCTAATATGCAGGGCTCTAGTAAAGAGAAAGCAGTAAAATCATGGGTTTTATGACAAAATAGAACATGGTCAACATTAGATTAGGGAATTGTGAGAGCTGAGTTATGTGCAAAGACTGAACCATTTTTGTAAATGTATACTTAATGAAAAAAGACCATGACTTACTTAGGAAAAATAGAACCAAATAGTACGGGAGTCAAAACATTAAAGGTTCACTCTTCCATCAGCACACATTTGGGCACTGCACAAATGGTTCAAATCTTATGTTCTGGGCTTTCTGAGTAAACAGAATGAGATGAACACTGAACTGAGTCAGGAAAAGGGTATAAAGTATGATTAATTCAAATTCAAAATTAATCAGGCAAATAAAAAGGAAAGAGCTAAATGGCTTCAAATATGAGCACTAAACTATGATTCTGAATGCCCAGAGGGTTGGAGAAGCCAGAAAAAGTGTCTGGACATTGGAGGTGGAAAAACTCTAGGCAATGTGGAATTTCGAACAGCCTGTTAACATGCAATAACTGAATTAAGCATGGCCTGCCAAGAGACTGTTAGCTGGGAGATGACTAACACACAAGCCAGAACCTTGACCATAAACAATTAAATATCCAAAACATTTACATGAAGTTTAATATTAAAAAGTGATGACTTCACCAGTACTTTGCAAAGAAGCATAAATAATGAGATTTCTATTCAGAATCAAACACTAACCCTAAAAAGAGGTAGCTTTCTCTGTGTAAACTAGGCTGGTGACAGGTAGTGCTGCTGTATATGTGCCTGAATCCCCTGGGGTGTGGGGTACACAAGTGTGGAGGCATGGAAGGTAAATAAATATCCACTCACTCATGGACCATGAGAGACCTCTTCAACAAAAACAAACAGAAAAACAAGGGAGGCGGGAACACAATGAACAAGGAAGTGGTAGAATGTCATGTTTTTACTGTGGTTTCCAAGAACTTCCCTAAGTTAACTCTACCGTGCCATTCTTACTTATAATTTTCAATCTGAGTCCTGGTTTTGACCATCCCTACACACCATGCACTGCATTTCTGTTAGTATTTTTTCCCTCTGCTTGGCAAACAAACAAACCCCCTCCTTTCCTGCTCTTTTCTGCCCAGTCTAATTTTCTACTTAGTCCAATTCTATTAGTTCTTTGAGGCCCACTTCTTCTTATAAACCTTCCATGGGAACTCCAATATTGATCTTTTCCCTTATAACCAATTTATAAATGTTCCATTTAATTGAATAATGTTAAAATACTTTTAGAAATGAGGTTTGGCTCCCTTAAGAAGTGCCTGGCAAAAATTGAGGTGGGGTGAAATTGAAGCTGGTCAGGGAGGGTGGTAAAACTAGAGCCCCTCAGTTATAAGTGGGAAGAACGCTGAGTGAGTAACGGTCAAACTGCAGATGGGGTAAGTGCTTCCAAACTGAAGAATCTTTCTGGAGGCTTAAGGGAGAACACATGCATGGGGCAAAGAGCTTCTGGCCACCACCACGTATTCCTTTTGCTGAAATAAATTAAAAACAGTTCCTCTGACAGGAGAGATTCAGGATGGGAAGTGTCCAAAGGCAGGGAGGGAAAAAAAGAGACAGCACACATTCAGCTGTGACACAGCAGAATTTGTTCACTGTGATAAGGGTATTGTGGACACTGGGCAATGAGGATTCAGATAAGGAGAGCTTGTCTAGTTAGATGATCTATAATGATGTCACAAAACAAATGTATGGGCCTCGCTAGAACAGTGTATGTAAAAACCACCAACCTTCCAGGCACTCTAAGTGGTCATGATGATTGAAGGGTATTACTAAAATTTAGTGAGCAGGGGTCAGGGCTGCTGGCCGTTCTGTGACACACAGGACAGTCCCATATGACAACTGTCTTATATCTCATATAATTCATGTAAGTTAAAAAGAAACTTGATTATTACTAAATTAGTCTAGAAGCTCACTGTTTTAAATTTAAATATAAAGTACTTTTACATGAGTTTAATATACCCTAAATTTCCAGGAACGAAACTACTGAATAATAATTTACTTAAGAAACACTTAGTGTTTCTGTGTGCTAAACACTGCTCATCTAATTCTTGTAACAAGCTCCTAAATGAGGAAGAATTATTATTATTCCTATGTTGTAGATGAGGAAATGAAACATGGAGACATCACGTGACTAGCCACTCAGCTGGCAAATGGCAGGAGAGATTCAAACCTAAGCAGTATGGCTTCAGAATCCTTTCTCACCACCATTCCACTTTGCTGGGAGCATTGTTTTTGTCTGAATTCAATCAAGAATTGTCTATCATTTCAGAAAATCACATCATCTATGGTCAAAGACACTCCTGATATCTGAGTCACCACCAGGAACACTTGGATCAGTCTGTATTTGTTACATTCACAGTGACAGTACAGATCAGTGCAAGTGTCTGACTTGTTCACTGTCTCCTAATGCAATAGAAGCATTATGATATATTATATACATATAATGCCTGAACATTAAATATTCATTAATTCAACAAACATTTAGTGAATTCCTACCACATGACAGGCACAGGGGGACACAGTAGTAAACAAAACAGAAAAAAAAAATCCTGTCCTCATGGAGCTTAATTCTTATAAAAAAAGAGAGTGAGAGGGTGGATACAGAAAATAAAGAAAATAAGTTATAGAGAATGATGAATAAGTGCTATGGGGGGAAAAAGCATGGAAGTTGATTAGGGATTGAGTGTGGGGTGAGGTGGGATGGGAGAGTAGCTTGCAGTTTTAAGTGCAGGGCCCAGAGGAGGACTCTCTGAGAAGGTGACCTCTAAAGACTTAAGGAGGCAAAGGGGGAAGAGTTGCACACACGTCTGAGTTTCCAGGAGGACATTTTAGTGGAGAGGACTGGCAAGCAGTAAGAAACTGGGGTGAGGACTGATATTCTGCAGGAGAAAACAAGGCTAGAACCTGTAGGCTTGGGACTTATATGTAGAAAAGAGATAGATGGAGCCCTGGGGCCATAGGGTATTACTCTTGGGGAGAGAATGCTGGGAACACCTGTGTTAAGAAGGAGGGGCATAATGGGAAAAGAGAAGGTTTGTGGTTCCATCAGATAATTGGGAGAGCCCTTTTAACTGATAAACCACACTCAATTTGTAACCTTCACTAATTCATTCAACAATTATATGAGCACTGATTATAGACCAGTAATGGCCAGGTACTATTACAGACTCACAAAGATTTAGATTCTGTATCCAAATTAGACAGAGGGCGGATTGCCTAAAGGAAAACAGACACCACAAAATGGATCCACAAAACCGCAGTCAACATTTACTGAGTGGCTTAAGAAACTGGGAGGAATTACAGAAGATGAGTTTTTTCCCTTGTGCAGCTTACTCAAGTTCTGTGAAACCAGAAATTACATTTAAAATACTGGTAAATCATCAAACAAATGCATTTCCTCAGGTCTTCTCCTATGACCAAAACTCTAATAGCACTCCCAAATCATATCTGTTCTTTTCCTTCATAGTATCTGTTACAAAGTGTAATTAAACTTTGGCTTATTAGCTTATTTAATAATGTATGTCACCCCTACTAGACTATCCACTCCATACATTCAGAGAGAACATCTGTTTTGTTCACCACTACATGCCCAAAGCTAGCACAGTGCCTGACACCCAGCAGATGATGAAAATATAGAACACAACCTTCAGCAATGAGAAGGCTGTCCTCTAATACTTGCTGGTTAAGTCATCAAGAAATCCTTTGCTTTCTGAAAATTCAACCATTCTTGGCTCCAACTTGAGAAAGTGCCATCGCAGAATAGTTCCAGAAATGGTGGTTTCTGGATTTCTAATATCCTCAAATACAAATTTAGACAATACTTTGTTAAGACCTTGTCCCTAAAACACAATCAAAGTCACTTCTCTTCAACCTCAAGCTTATCTGTTGAATTCATAACCATCAACAATGACTCTTTGAAAGGTGACCCAATGACATTTCTCCCTTGGGAAATTTAGCAGCCTATGCCACAGAGGTCTAAGCTATATATGGTCAAGTTCCTATAATATTTTCAATCAAGTTTAGCTCCCCTAGGGCTTTTGATAGTCTTCTAGGACTATTTCAGGAAATCTGGCTAATTCCATTAAAGTTCAAAGACTAATGGTATTAGATTTGCTTTTCACTGGACCTGGCTACTCTTTTCCAAAAATGCTGCCCACAACTGTGGGAGGTTTCTTCATTAGATCATAGAAAAGAATATCATTTCATCGATCTCAAACACTTCTTGAAACACCATTAAAAAGAAAATGACTAACAAAATTATTACATATTTTCTTCAAATTGAGTTTCTAGACTACCAAACTGACATCTGATTATGTAGTTACAATTAGTGCCTCAAAAACAGAAAACAAGTGAACTTCAGGTGTGTGTACAAAGGGGCCCATGAGAAGACTGGGTTGGGGTAAAAAATCATTTTGAAGGCTGAGTGAACTAGCCCTGGAACCTGATTCACTGTCCTAAACACAGCTTGGAGGTTTAGCCTGGGGTCGTCAGCCAACATGAGGAATGGCCTATTACTTTCTGGCTTCTAATGATTAAAACACTGGCACCACGTACTAGAAAACTGTTTTATGTCACAATCTGAAATTCAAGACCCATAAAAACTAAACCAATGTTCAGAAGCACGTCCCTATAACATCCAGTAACCATGAAATAACTACCCTGAACACAGATTAAGGACCAAACCTCTGCAACGACTACTGTTAGGCCAAAGAGTACTCTTTCTTCTGAAAAACTATGGCTCTTTAATTGCATTTAAAATCAAGGCATGGGAATTACATGTTCTTCTCAGAGTATCAAAATGGCATCCTCTGCAATATCTCTGCCCATGGTGTTGGGCAGGCTAGCTTCTACAAGGAATCACTGAATTAAATTCTAGAGCATGAAGGAACTTTAAAGGATAAGAGGAATGATACTACCAAATTACTCTCTGCCTATTAAAAAGCCTGGCATACGTTTTACTGATAAAATGGAATCTTAAAATATTTTGGATAGTTGTCACACAACACCACGAATATTCAGGGGAAAAATGTATTCAAAGGCTAGAATAACTGCCTTAAGTTAAAATGATTGAGATCTGACATGACATTATAATTTTAGACCAAAACCCCATAAACGGAATTATCTTATATGCAGTCAGAAAGCAGTTTGTATAACACTGAAGACAACTGTTCTTCAAATTTGTGTTTTCATAGGAGGGAGTGTCTCTTCCTGCTATGATTTGGATATTTGTCCCCTCCAAATCTCATGTTGGAATCTGATCTCTAATGTTGGAGGTGGGGCTTAATGGGAGGTATTTGGGTCATGGGGCAGATCTCTCATGAAGAGATTAATGTTCTCCCTCAGGGGTGAGCGAGTTCTTGATTTATTAGTTCCCATGGGAGCTGGTTGTTAAAAAGAGTCTGGCATCTTCCCTCTTTCTCTTGCTGCTTCTCTCATCATGTGATTTCTGCACACACAGGCTCCCCTTCACCTTCTGCTGTGAGTAGAGGCAGCCTGAGGCCCTCACCAGAAGCAGATGGCACTATGCTTCTTGTACAGCCTGCAGAACCATGAGCTAAATAAACCTCTTTTCTTTATATATTACCCAGCCTCAGGTATTCCTTAAAGAAACGCAAAACAGACTTACTACCATACCTGCACAGGTAATAAAGCCTGTTGGAGGACAAAGAAACAGGCTGGACACCCCCATTTCCAAACTCCTGAGGCCTCTCAGACACATCTACTTCTGAGCCTCAATTCAACTCAGACACACTCCTAGCAGTAATCACACTAGAATATCAGTTCCCTATGGACAGGTGTTTTTATCTGTTTATTCACCACTGAATCCCCAGTCCTTGGCACACAGAAGGCACTCAATAAATATATTTTGGAATAAACGAATGAATGAGGCCTTGGTTGTGTAGACATGGCCCCACAGGAGGCTGATTTAAAGAGGGTGTGGGTGACAGTGATCTCCTCTGCTAAACTCAAGAAACTGAGCTAAGCAAGAATTAGCATAAGTCAGCTGCCTCAGGAGAGACAGGTTGTCCTACAGATTCAGTTTTTAACTAGATAATTCCTTTCCCCTCCAAAAAAGGGTGAGAATGGGGTTAAGTACAGGGTGGAGACCAGTCTGACAAGTCAATGTCTGAAACATTATTTGCCATTCTGGGTCTCATGTTCTCCACTGTCAGCAGTTCTCAGTCCACGCTGAACTTGGCTGCTTTTTAATCATATAATGTTCAGCAAAGCCTAGACATTTGAGTACATTCAAGTATTTACTTCCTTCAGTTCCTTACAACTGATCATTTTGTCGGCTTACATAAGTGAAACCAGGGAAACATCCTCATAAAGGTGTCTGGATTTATAAATAGTTTTATTGCTCCGTTTAAGTTCTGCAACATGCAGCCCTACTTGGCAGGCAAGTTTCATTAACAATAGGTAAGGCCAAATGTATGTTGAGAATCTGAGATCATGAATTCAATCCCATCCTTAGATGGAATCTAATCACCTGTTGAGTCATTTAAAATTTTACTTTTTAAAAATTTTTAAAAATGTAAATTTTAAGTTTATCTTTCGAAAATAAAGGTGGGGACAACAGTAGGATTTTTTAAAGTCTTGCTTAAGAGACTAATGCAGATACTACTCTCAGCAATACAATCATGCGAAAAAAGTAACTGATGACTGCCTTCTTTAAGCAATTCTTATAAATGACTGAAGCTCACTTTGGTATTTTCAATATTTACTTTACTCTTGCAAATGAAGTGATCAGAAAATATTAATTCTGGAAAAGATGGGATAAAGGATTTTCTCTTTCGCTACTATTGGAAACCAATCTAGAAAAGCTGTCTAACAAAGTACTAAGAAAGGATCTCCATATTATTCAGATAAAAAGTACTGGAGGATTCATGATTGAACAGCTAGTAGGGGTCACTACCAAGTACAATTAAGGCACTGCTCTGCCATGAACTGATAATCCAAACCAAAAACATTAGGAACGTACCCTTTCTTCAGAGTCTCAAAAGGAATGGCTTAAGGTACTTTGGGAGGTTGATGGGGGGGGGGGGGGTGGATCACTTGAGGTCAGGAGTTCGAGACCAGCCTGACCAATGTGGCGAAGCCCTGTCTCTACTAAAAATACAAAATTAGCCAGATGTGGTGGCACACACCTATAATCCCAGCTACTCGGGAGGCTGAGACAGGAGAATCACTTGAACTTGGGAGGCAGAGGTAGTAGTGAGCTGAGATCATGCCATTGCACTCCAGCCTCGGCAAGAAGAGCAACACTCCATCTCAAAAAAAAAAAAAAAAAAAGGCGTGGCTTAAGGACTATGGAATATTTTTTATTTCTATAATATGAAATAATTTGGAATATACTATCTTGCACATTAAATAATTGTTCCTTTCTGTGAATTCTGATATACTACTACTTAAGCATATAAATAGCAACATTTATGACTCTGATAACAAATGCTTCTTTTTTTTAGAAATTATTGAGATTTTTGAATTATTATAAAATGGACATAGACAAGTCATCTCTTGCTATGATTACACTATTATTCTGAGCCATAAAAACAAATTCTTTTCAGCAGGTGACAAAGACTCTCCTTAAACTAACTCTAATCAGATCTCCCTAAGCCCCCTGCTCAAATGGGCCTGACCCTGGGCTTCCCTCTCTGTCCTTACAGAATCCAGTTTGAGCAAGAATCTGGCTAAAGTTTAACAAAAATCCTCCACCCTTGTTATCTGATTACCCTCGACATCTAATCACCCTGGCCCGCCTTCAGCAGAATTCTGTTGAGTCCGTCTAGCAAGAATCTCCCTTACGTTGGTGTTTCCACTTAGTAATTTTCCATCTACTGACCCCCACACCTTGCTCCTTGGCTACAAATCCCTACTTGTCCTTGTCAGAGTCAGACTCCAGCCCAATCTCTCTCCCACACTGCAAGACTCCACTGCCGTAATCCTTCTATCGTCCCCATAGCCTCCCTTGAATAAAGTCTTCTCTATTGTTTTCAACAAGTGTCATGAATAATTTTTCTTTAACACAAGGAAATCACTGCTCTTAGTCCTATTTCTATTTCTCTCGGAAAATGGAAGCAGTCATTCTTACACATATACCGAGTGAATTCTGGTGCTATAGCTCTGTAGGTAAGAAGCCAAATGGTATTTTAGAAAATTGAACAGTGAATTAACCATAAAATGCTCTTATGAATAAATGTCATATCTTACTTGCTTAGGAAAGAATAAGAACAGAGAGTGAAGGATAACAGCCAGGGATGGAGTTCAGGGGCGAGAAGTTTTTTGCTTTCATTTGTTTTAGAAACTAAAATCACAAAATCAGCAATTTTTTGTTGGTTTTTTAGAAGACCTGCCACATTAAAAATTATAAATACTGAATGAAAAATGGGCAAAATTGAGT
Organism: Pan troglodytes; assembly: GCF_028858775.2. Classification (NCBI taxonomy): domain Eukaryota; kingdom Metazoa; phylum Chordata; class Mammalia; order Primates; family Hominidae; genus Pan; species Pan troglodytes. The sequence goes on from NC_072398.2 coordinate 87,171,567, forward strand.
AAATATCACATTCCAGTGTTCCATTTAACTGTGAAGATAACAAACACTGCTGAAAACCAAAAACTAGGCCTGCTCCATCCCCCAAGGGCTTTGCAGAATGTATGCAACACATGCTCTGAGAAGAGCTTGGAGACCAAATTCCCAGAGATTCCTGGTTGTAACTATGGAACTCAAACCATAAAGAGATTTTTTAGCAAGGATGTCATTTTGACTTTTTGAACTCCAGAGAGTTTCTCATGCTCTTTTATGGAACAATTCCTAATAGGTGGCACTGATACAGCAAAAACATAGTCTTTCTGGAGGATCCATAGTTGTATCGCTGGAGTGTTAACACCAAGGTAAATCAAAGAGAATTCTTCCCCAGGCTCCTCCTAATATTCACTTCTGTTTGATAAAGACTCTGCAGGGGCCAGGTGTAGTGGCTGACGCCTGTAATCCCAGCACTTCGGGAGGCCAAAGCAGGCAGACTGCTTGAGCCCAGGAGTTCGAGAGCAGCTGGGGCAACATGGAGTACTCCTGTCTCTATGAAAAATACAAAAAGTAGCTGGGCATGATGGTTTGTGTCTGTAGTCCCACCTACTCAGGAGGCTAACACCTGAGCTTGGGAGGTTGAGGCTGCAGAAAGCTGAGATCTAGCCACCGCACTCCAGCCTGGGTGACAGACTGACACCCTGTCTCAAAAGAAAAGAAAAGAAAACAAAACAAAAACAGACTCTGTAGGTCTGAAGTCAGGTACTCAGTAGAATCTTACGTAAGTACTTAAGCAGGAGACATAGAAATGTGCTCATCAAAGCAGGTGGCCAAGGGCTGAATGTCCCAGGGTGGTATCAGGGCAGGGACTGTTCAGATGAGATGTCTAACAAATTCCCAATTATTTGTGATTCATTGAGCCAGCATGCGTGAAATGCTTATATAACATAGCTTCTATCTTTAAGCAGTTTACAATCAAGTTGGTAGGTAAAATACATATGGAAGAAAAATACTAGTAACAGTTCACAAGACCAGATATGAAAAATTACAGGAAAATATGACAGTATGCCTATATCTAACACAAATGAACAAACAGTAAACTTGTTATTAGGATCCCATTTGTAGTTTTGTTGTAAAAGATAATTATACTATCTCCCAGTGAAAAGTCATTCAAGAATAAACGCAGTAAGGATGGGATGGTGTTTTGGAAACTGCAAGACTTATCTGTGAAGTCCAAACATACTGGACTGGCATAGTGACAACAGTGATGATTATGGTAAATTAAGGAAACTTCTGTCCAAACAAAGAAATTAATAGAACTGCCTTTAACCCAAGCGCAGATATATAAAAGTGCTCCAGGGTAAGGAGAAATAAAGAGATTAATTCCTACTGGAGCAAATGGGAATGGAATAAGAAGGTGACTGAGGGCATTGGTGTTTTGTTTCATTTTGTTTTCAAATAAATGCTTTGGTTTAAATTACTGATAGGATCCAACTTCTGTAATTAACTTGCCATTCTTACTTTTGCAGACTTGTTCTATCTTGCCATCATTTGCAGGTTCACTTTATCATAAGCCATGTGCAGCATATAATAGAAATGAGAATTATAAACCTTACTCAAGTTGTGTATTTAAGAGCTGGTATGTGTAAAGGAGCTTAGGACGGTGCCTCCTGTTCCTAAGGATAGGGACACCACCTCAAAATAACTGTATTTTACTCTCTACAGAGGGAATTTTTAATGAAGAAATGAACCAGGCTGAGATACAATGCCAAACACTGCATTTAACCTTCTTTGCCAAAATTTGTACAGAGCTGGATAACCAATGGCCTGACTTATTGGTGCACTTCTTTTAGGTCTGATTACCATGTGCAGATTTAATTCAGAGTGACAAAGATTGCCAGGCCATGTTGTACAAATACTTGCTTTCCTGACCCCCAGACACCATTACTGCATATTTAGTTCCCTGGCCTTAAGTCATCCTGCCTTCTGGTTTCTTTGCCCATTGGATAACTCTGAGGAGGCAGTGGTGAGAGCTTCCTTGCAGCAGAGGCTGCATGAGATTAGAAGACACGAGATCCTTGACATGCTTGCTGATCCTGCAATACAACACAGTGAGATGACAAGCCTACATTTTGCACAAATGTAGGGGAAAGAATCAAACAGACGGTAATGATGATAAAAGGAGAGTTACAGAAATACCCATGTGTAGTTTATCTACAGAACAAACTGCATACCTTGTATGCATAGAACTGAACAAATTACAAAGAAAACCAGGCATTTCATTCATCCATGAGATGGATTCAAGATTAGAGCTGTGAAGAGCTCTGAACTGACATGGTCCCTTCATTGTGGACATTAAGAATCTGAGGCCCAGAAACACCTGGGTTTATTTTAAGTTCTGTAACTTATTCTCATTATTCCTGTTGCTTGGAGACAGTCCAAGGGAAGGACTGCTCTTCATCCTCTATGATATAGTAACTGATGAAAAATTATTTTAAAAGTGCAAATTACACCAAACTACCTTATTTGGCTGAGTTTTATTTCAGAACTTAACTTACAACTTTTTCGGATTCTGGCCTAACTGGGCACCAAACTGCATGTGGATCAGAAGACCAGTCTTGGTTTTAGCTTTGATGCTGCTATACCATATCATTTTGGGGAAACTCACTTACCTTCTTTGACTTTCTATTTTCTAATCTGTTTTCATTCATCAAATATTTATTGAGTGCCTGCTATGTGCCCAGTATGTTACAGGTGCTGGAGTGGAGAAGTGAACAACAAAACAGATGAAAGCCCTACCCTCACAGCATTCACATTCTAGTGAGCAGACGGTAAGCGAGAGAAGTAAGTAAATACACAGTATGTTTGAAAATGATAAAGACTAAGGATAAAACTAAAGCATGGAAGGTGGACATGCTTTATATGACATGTTAGGGGCTAGACTGGAATTTTGCAAAGAGTGGTCTGGGAAGTCCTGACCAGCAAGATGGCTTTTTGTGTGCATGTGAAAAGGTGATTTTTTGTTCGAGACCTGGCAGAACTGGGGGAGCTAGTCAAGCAGGTGTCTGGGGAGAGGGCATTACATATAGAGGGAAGAGCAGGTATAGAGGCCCTGAGGCAGGAGCGTGCCCTGAGTATCTGAGGAATAGTAAGGTGACCAGTGTGACTGAAGCAGAGAGAATCAAGGGAAGAGTAGGAGGCGATGAGGCTGGAGAGGAAACCAGCGGACCACTCTCCTTACAGGTTGTATTAGTCCGTTCTCACACTGCTATGAAGAAATACCTGAGACTGGGTAATTTATAAAGGAAAGAGGTTTAATTGACTCACAGTTCCACATTGCTGGGGAGGCCTCAGGAAACTTACAATCATGGCAGAAGGCAAAGTGGAAGCAGGCACCCTTTTCACAAGGGGGCAGGACTGAGTTAGTACAAGCAGGGGAAATGCCAGATGCTTATAAAACCATCAGATCATTTGGGTTGGTTCCAAGTCTTTGCTATTGTGAATAATGCCACAGTAAACATACGTGTGCAGGTGTCTTTATAGCAGCATGATTTATAGTCCTTTGGGTATATACCCAGTAATGGGATGGCTGGGTCAAATGGTATTTCTAGTTCTAGATCCCTGAGGAATCGCCACACTGACTTCCACAATGGTTGAACTAGTTTACAGTCCCAACAGTGTAAAACTGTTCCTATTTCTCCACATCCTCTCCAGCACCTGTTGTTTCCTGACTTTTTAATGATTGCCATTCTAACTGGTGTGAGATGGTATCTCATTGTGGTTTTGATTTGCATTTCTCTGATGGCCAGTGATGATGAGCATTTTTTCATGTGTTTTTTGGCTGCATAAATGTCTTCTTTTGAGAAGTGTCTGTTCATGTCCTTCGCCCACTTTTTGATGGGGTTGTTTTTTTCTTGTAAATTTGTTTGAGTTCATTGTAGATTCTGGATATTAGCCCTTTGTCAGATGAGTAGGTTGCGAAAATTTTCTCCCATTTTGTAGGTTGCCTGTTCACTCTGATGGTAGTTTCTTTTGCTGTGCAGAAGCTCTTTAGTTTAATTAGATCCCATTTGTCAATTTTGTCTTTTGTTGCCATTGCTTTTGGTGTTTTGGACATGAAGTCCTTGCCCATGCCTATGTCCTGAATGGTAATGCCTAGGTTTTCTTCTAGGGTTTTTATGGTTTTAGGTCTAACGTTTAAATCTTTAATCCATCTTGGATTGATTTTTGTATAAGGTGTAAGGAAGGGATCCAGTTTCGGCTTTCTACATATGGCTAGCCAGTTTTCCCAGCACCATTTATTAAATAGGGAATCCTTTCCCCATTGCTTGTTTTTCTCAGGTTTGTCAAAGATCAGATAGTTGTAGATATGCGGCATTATTTCTGAGGGCTCTGTTCTGTTCCATTGATCTATATCTCTGTTTTGGTACCAGTACCATGCTGTTTTGGTTACTGTAGGCTTGTAGTATAATGATAGACTGGATTAAGAAAATGTGGCACATATACACCATGGAATACTATGCAGCCATAAAAAATGATGAGTTCATGTCCTTTGTAGGGACATGGATGAAATTGGAAATCATCATTCTCAGTAAACTATAGCAAGAACAAAAAACCAAACACCGCATATTCTCACTCATAGGTGGTAATTGAACAATGAGATCACATGGACACAGGAAGGGGAATATCACACTCTGGGGACTGTGGTGGGGTGGGGGGAGGGGAGAGGGAGGAGGGATAGCATTGGGAGAAATACCTAATGCTAGATGACGAGTTAGTGGGTGCAGCGCACCAGCATGGCACATGTATACATATGTAACTAACCTGCACATGTGCACATGTACCCTAAAACTTAAAGTATAATAATAAAAAAAAAAAAAACCATCAGATCTCGTGAGACTCACTATCATGAGAACCGCATGGGGGAAACAGCCCCCATGATCGAATTACCTCCATCTGGTCTCAACCTTGACATGTGGGAATTATAATTCAAGATGAGGTTTTGGGGCTGGGCGTGGTAGCTCATGCCTGTAATTCCCACATTTTGGGAGGCCAAGGTGGGCGGATCATGAGGTCAGGAAATCGTGACCAGCATGGCCAACATGGTGAAACCACGTCTCTACTAAAAATACAAAAATTAGCCGGGTGTCATGGCACATGCCTGTAATCCCAGCTACTTGGGAGGCTGAGGCAGGATAATCACTTGAACCCTGGAGGTGGAGGTTGCAGTGAACCAAGATTGCGCCACTGCACTCCAGCCTGGGTGACAGAGTGAGGCTCTGTCTCAAAACAAACAAACAAACAAAAAAAGATGAGGCTGTGGGTGAGGACATAGCCAAACCATATCACAGGTCACACAGATTTGGGCCTTGATTCTAGACAGATGCGACATGATTGGAAGGTCGGAGTAGTAGCATCATGAACTGACTTAAATTTTAATAAGATCACATTGATTAGTGACTTGCTTATTTCAAAGTGTGTGATAATCACTGATATTTCCAAAGTTCTTAAGGATTAAATATGATGATGTTTGTGGAGGACTTTCAGGATGTCAAGTGATATAAAATGGGAGTAATTGTTATTGTGTGGAGTCAGTGTGTGTGGCACAGTGGAGAGACATCAGGCTTTGGAATCACAGACTTCATCTATAACATGGAGATATTAATACCTAACCCATAGGGTGGTTGCAAGAGTTAATAATGTCAAGTACTGTACCTATCACATGCAACACACACCTCTGAATACAGCAACAACTGAAAGGTGTCACTGCATTCTGCAGCACAGGAAAAGAGCCCTAGGAATCAGCCATCCTGGGGTCTAGCCCTTACCTTCCACTGCCTCACAGTCTTATGGAGACGAAATAAACTGCATTCTTCATAGTTTGCTCATTTTCTTCATCTCCCCAATGGATGGGGGTTAACAATGATTGCTGTTTTCCTGTGGTGGTATGAGGGCTGAGGAGTTAATGCTTCTAACACCACTGTATGAAACGAGATACTGCAGAGTGTTTCTACTGTTAATACAAGTGTGATTAAGACTTACATTAAGGAGGCAGTGAAAGAACCCAGAGAAAGCTGTTGTATTGGAAACAATGTGGCTTTATTTTGAAAACATTACCCAGAGTCTTTTCAGTTCTATGACTTAGTGCAAAAAACAAACAAACAAAACCCCCCCGACCCCGCCAAAAAAAAAAGATAAGAGGAAGAGGAGTAGGACGTGACTTCGAAGAAGACAAAGAAGACAGTGGATGAGAATGATGACAAGCTCGTAGCGGCAGATCTCTATCACACAGTGGAAACAGTTCCAAAGGGGAAAATTTGGCAAGGACTAAACTTTCTTTAAGTCATCATTTAGTGCTAAGAAAGCACTAAAAACTTGTCAAGTTTCTCATCCCTTTTTCATTTTTAAGACAAGTTATCCTAATCTGCTTCTTATAACATAGTACTTCTCACCGGAATCCTTGACATCTCTTCTTTCTGGGCTTCTTAATAAAAACCTTGGGGCTTTTCCTGACTAAAAACAACTAGAATCGCCATGTAGTTTATATGGGTTACCATTCATCTCTAAGGGAGCCCGGCTAAAGGCTGAAAACTGGGTTGGTTTATGACAGCAAATATAGGCCATAAACTTTTTTTTTTTTTTTTTTTTTTGAGACGGAGTCTCGCTCTGTCGCCCAGGCTGGAGTGCAGTGGCGCGATCTCGGCTCACTGCAAGCTCCGCCTCCCGGGTTCACGCCATTCTCCTGCCTCAGCCTCCCGAGTAGCTGGGACTACAGGCGCCCGCTACCACGCCCGGCTAATTTTTTGTATTTTTAGTAGAGACGGGGTTTCACCATGTTAGCCAGGATGGTCTCGATCTCCTGACCTCGTGATCCGCCCGCCTCGGCCTCCCAAAGTGCTGGGATTACAGGCGTGAGCCACCGCGCCCGGCCAGGCCATAAACTTTTTTAAGAGAACCTACCTTTCTTGGGATTTTTTAAAAAGCAAGATTTTAAAGCAGTGAAGGCAAGTCTAAGTCCACACAACTTCTTCCACAGACCAACAGTGACTTGTTACTTTTAAACTACTGACTCATCTAGTCAGAATACCTTCAAACACACAAAGCTACCTAGACTACAGCTGGGCCTCACAAACCCCAGACAACTGTAAAGTTCAGTCAACACCCATGTTTTTGCACTATCAGGCATTATGTAATCCTAACAGAGCAATGAATATGCTCAATTTAACCTTTATTTTTTAAGCAGGGCCTAAAATACCCACTTTAATATACAGCCCAGCAGATTCAGTTGATAGGGTACAATAAACAAGGGCTTTTCTCAGATATGTAAGGCAGAGGTGATGCTCTCCCAATGGGAGTTTGTTCCCATGATCAATATGATTCAATTACATAAATATTTACTTAGCAGCTATTATGTGTTGGGCACTGAGAGATGAGTAAGACCTTGCCCCTGACCAAGGCACTTGCATCTAGGAAAAGAGGCAGCTATGTAAACTGGTATCATCCAGGATAGGTGTGATACGGGTATGCATATGGTGCAACAAGAATAAAGAGGAAGGTGCCTACCTAGCCTGGGGAGGTGGAGAGATGACAAAGAACATTTTCTGGCCAGGCACGGTGGCTCACGCCTGTAATCCCAGCACTTTGGGAGGCCGAGGTGGGCGGATCACAAGGTCAAGAGATCGAGGCCATCCTGGCCAACATGGTGAAACCCTGTCTCTACTAAAAAAAACAAAAAAAATTAGCTGGGTGTGGTGGCACATGCCTGTAGTCCCAGCTACTCAGGAGGCTGAGGCAGAAGAATCGCTTGAACCCGGGAGGCAGAGGTTGCAGTGAGCCAAGATTGTGCCACTCCACTTCAGCCTGGGCAACAGAGCAAGACTCTGTCTCAAAAAACAAAACAAAAAAAGATCTGAAGGAGGTGACACTTGAGACTAAGGGATTCTTTAGCCAGGTCTGAAGTGGGGGAAATTCTACAGAGGGATAAGCATTAGTAAATACATCAAGTCATGAGGTGTGTTGTGCTAGGTAGTACTGAAATACAAAATATAAGTGGAAAGTGGGAAAATGAGGCCAGAGAGATAGAAAGAGTTGGTTCACACAGGGTTTAGAATTTATCCCAAAGGCAATAAGGAGACAGAGGAAGGTTTTAAGGAAGTAAGAAACAGGATGGGGATATGTACTTTATTAAAATAAGTCATTGGTGGTAATGTGGAAGATAGATCTGATGAGAAGTGGTTGGATTTGGAGTCCATTTTGAAGCTAAAGTTAATAGGATTGGCAGATGGATCAAAAGTGGATGAAAGAGAAGGCAAGGAATCAAGACTGTTCTAAGTTTCTGGCATGAGCACCTGGGAGACCTAAGATGGGTAGGAGTTTGGGGAGAAAAGTGAAGAGTTCAATTTTGAACAGGCAAGTGTTCGAGAATGTTAGGGAGGCAGCTGAGGAAAGAGTCCTGAACTCAGGAAATAGCTACAAATCTGGGAGACATTAGCTCATAGATAGTATTTAAAGCCATGTGCAGCAGAAACTGCTCCCTGTCCTCCAAAATCCATCACGCTCTTTTTCCTCTAGTAAAAGAACTGCTCCATTTTAGCTGGAAGCCATAGCTACCTACCTAAAGACTACATTTCCTAAATTCTCTTCAACAAGTTATCATCATGTGACTCAGTTCTGGCCAATGAAATGAGAGCAGATGAAACATGTTTAACTTCTGAGTCCTAAAGGGAAGGGATACGTTCTCACTTCCTATCTTCTTCTTCCTGCTGGTTAGAATACTGACAGGAGGCAGGGGCTGGAGCAGCCATCTGGGACCAGAAGATGGAGACAGCATGTTGAGAACAGCAGACTGCAGGAAAGAAAGAGCGTGGGTCTCCAGTACCAACAAGCTATCCTATCAGTCTTGGACAAGCTCCCACACTTTTACAGGAAAAAGAAATCAACTTTCATCTTGTTTAGGCACCTTCATTCTGGGGCCTCTGTCATAGTAGTCTATATTGTAATTTATATACCATGTGATTGAATAAGATCACCTAATATAAATGACGAGTTAATGGGTGCAGCAAACCAACACGGCACATGGCACATGTATACATATGTAACAAACCTGCATGTTGTGCACATGTACCCTAGAACTTAAAATATATATATAAAAAAAGATCACCTAGGCAAAAGACTAGAGGGTCTAGGCCTTGGGATATTTAAATGTATAGGGTTTGGGAGAAGAGAAAGAGTCAAATGAGACTGAGAACTAGCATCTAATGAAATAAGATGAAAAACAAAACCAGACAGGAGGTCTCAGTGAAATCAAGTAAATAAAGTGTTCAAAGGTGATGTCAAATGTTGCTGGGAATAAGATGAGGATGGAGAAGATAATATGGTAGCATGACGGTGATGGAAACTTTGATAAGTAGTTTCAGTGGAGCGACGAGATGAAAGCCTATTTGGAGTGGGTTAAAGAGAGAACAGCAGGAGAGAAGGAGGAAACAGCAAGTATAGATGAGTCTTTCAAGGAGTTCTGCTAAAGAGGATCACAGAAAAGTGAGCTGGTGACTGGAGGGGAAACTAAAATTTAGGGAATTTTTTAAAAGTGAGCACTATTATTATCAAACCCACTGCAATGAAAAGTTTTACTAAAAAGCAAGAGATCTGAAATACAGTATGAAGAAGTTACATTTTTATAAAGGAGTAATTCTCTCTTTAAAAAGATAATAGAAACTCACCTTCTTAAAGGAATGGCAGCTTTCCTCATAATAAGCTGTTGAACTTGAGACCTTTAAGGTTAGTATCAACCTATTGCTACACTACAAATGGAAATAGCAGTGGTTTACAGAACTCATTTGGAAATCAGTGCCTACAACTTAAAAAAAATATTTGTTACAGTGTGATGACTTTCTTCTACTAACTTCTTGCCTGCCTTACATTTTTGGCACCAATGGGTAAAATCTTTGGTGAATTTCTCATCTGAAAAATATGACCATTTCCTTGAAAATCTTTACACTCTTATGTTTCTCTGATATTCAAAGGGCTATCTCAGATACTGTGAAAATCACTATCATTTAATAGGAAAGGAGATGGGGCAGGACTCTAACTCTTCACACACAATACTCCATTTATAGGCAATTATTTCTTTAGATGTAATTCTAACATATTCAGTTATGTGAGTCCAAAAGGCAAATCTATACTTGACACTAGCCAAAAGAGCCCTATAATTTCTATTAGTAGCACAGTCTCATATAATACCTTAAACAAAAATGAGCGCAGAAGGAAGATTCATAGTGCATGGGATGAAGAAAGTGCACTCCAGGCAGGCGAACAGTAGATGCAAAGGCCCTAAGGTGGGAGTATGCCTGGCATGTTCAGGGGACAGCAAAGAGGACTCTGTGCATGCAGAGGAGGAAGCAAGGGTAGAAGGCTAGAAAATGAGGTCAGAAAAGCAAATGTGTTTGTGTACATGTGTGGGAAGGGGAGGCAGAACCATGTAGAGTTGTGCAGGCAATTGTCAGGGCTTTAGCTTTGACTCTGAATGAGATGGAAAGCTACCGGTAAGTTCTGAACAGAGGAGTGGCATGATTTTTTTTGTTGTTGTTATCTTTTCAGTTCTGGGATACATGTGCACAACGTGCAGGTTTGTTACATAGGTATACATGTGCCATGGTGGTTTGCTGCACCCATCAACCTGTCATCTACATTAGGTATTTCTCCTAATGCTATCCCTCACCTTGTCCCCCACCCCCTGACAGGCCCCGATGTGTGATGTTCCCCTCCCTGTGTCCGTGTGTTCTCATTGTTCAACTCCCACTTATGAGTGAGAACATGCAGTGTTCGGTTTTCTGTTCCTGGGTTAGTTTGCTGAGAATGATGGTTTCCAGCTTCATCCATGTCCCTGCAAAGTCCTTTGTCTTTTTATAAGAGCAGTAATTCCATTCATGAGGGCTCTGCCTTCATGACCTAATCACCCCCCTAAAGGCTGATTTTCATATCATTACATTAGTGAAGAGATATCAACATACGAATTTTAACGGGACACAAATATTCCAACAGAGATGAATTATTTATGGTAATTATGGTGTTGAAGTAACCAGAGATAAAAGGCATTAAGGTGATTTTTATTTTTATTTTTTTAACTGAGAGGGAGTCTCACTCTGTCGCCCAGGCTGGAGTGCAGTGGCACAATCTCTGCTTACTGCAACCTCCGCTGCCTGGGTTCACGTGATTCTCCCAACTCAGCCTCCCGAGTAGCAGGGACTGACTACAGGCATGCCTCACCACACCTGGCCAATTTTTGTATTTTTAGTAGGAGTGACATGATTTAAGTCTTAACAGGTTCATGCTAGTGTCAATATTTTAAAAAGACTAAAGAACGCAAGGGTAAATACAGAAAATGTTAGGAATCTATTTCTGATGATTTGGTCCAAAGTGGTAGTGCAAGAAGGTAAGAAGTAAGAAAGGTATGACTCAGGATGCATTGTGAAGTAGAGTTTGCTGAGGGATTAGATATGGGATGTGGGAGGAAACAAAATGGGTCAAGGATGACTGCAAGGAAGGTTTTTGGCTGTGCAATGTGACGAATATGCTTCACTGTGACTAGGATGAGAAGACTACAGGAGAAGGTTGAGAGTGGAAATCAGTTTGGTTAAGTGTGAACTGACAGGAATCATCTAAGTGAAGATATTTAACAGGCAGTTGGTTACATGCATTTGGAGTTCAGGGATTAGAGTGGGTTTGGAGGTATAAATTTCCCTTCCTGTTAAATATTTATAAAAATGTGAGTGTGGATATTAAACACATGCTGATTAAGTGCATAGCCAAGTGACTTACTGTCATAGTTAGGGTCCCAAAACAGCTTGATAGGTAAGAAGAAAATGAGCAAACTCCAAAAAGATGAAATTTAATATGTCAAAATGTAAAATCCCATACAAATATATGAGAGAGATAGGGTAGGACAGAGACATGTTTGAAAAACATCTGTAACATTTTAAAATAACTTAAAGAGTGTAATAATTGGATTGTTTGCAACTCAATGGATAAATCCTTGAGGGGATGGATACTGCATTCTTCATGATGTAATTATTTCATGTTGCACACCCATATCAAAACATGTCACATATCCCATAAATATATACACCTACTATGTACCCACAAAAATTAAAAATTAAAAAAAATTAAAAAGAAAAACATCTGTAGGTTTTAGTCAAGTGTAAGTTTGACAAGTCAAAGGTGAAATATAACTGCTCCTCAAATTCATGCCAACTAAGGTTGTGTTAAGAACACAACAAAAAAGGCGATAGTTCCATTCTCACCTGCTAATTAACACACCAGTAGCGTTATGTTCCATTCTGAGTTGCTTCGAACCTAGACCATAAGGGAGCAGATGAAGAAACTGTATTTCTATGAGCAGATGTGGAGAAGATGTGGGATACAAAATGGCCACCTTCAAAGACCTGGTAGCCTACCACGTGAGGACGGCATTAAGGCTTTTTCTCTGAGGCCTAAAAATACTGAATTAGAACCAATAATTGAAAAACACAGATTCTGGAGCAGTAACAGAAAGAAATTTCTAACATTTATAACTGTCTGAAAAAGGAATGGAATATAATCAATTCCGTTTCTTTAGAAATGTTCGAGCATTGCCACTCTTTACTGAGAACCTATTATGAATGCTTTCATATGCTGGACCTATTATATTACTAGGCACTTTATAGAATATATTAAATCATTTTTTCCTACAGTCTCATATGAGAAAATTACAACAGAGAAAAGTGAGCAAATATTATGTTGGTGCAAAAGTAGTTGTGATTTTTGCCATTAAAATGGCGAAAACAGCAATTACATTTGCACTAACCTAATAATACAGATAAGGAAAGGATGGGATTACACTTGTCTCTGTCTGTTCAGGCTGCTGTGACAAACTGTATAGACAGGATGGCTTATAAAAACCAGAAATTTATTCCTCACAGTCTGGAGGCTGAGAAGAACTAGATCAAAGCACTGGCCGATTTAATGTCTGGTGAGGGTTTGCTTCCTGGTTCACAGATATTCATCTTCTCACTGTGTCTTCAAATGGCAGAAGGGGTGAGGAAGCTCTCCAGGGCCTATCTTATGAGAGCACTAATCCCATGCATGAAGCCTCTGTCCTCATGACCTAATCACCTACCAAAGGCTCCATATCACAGTATGGTAGGGATTTCAACATATAAATTTTGGGAGGCTACAAACACTTAGTTTACAGGAACATCTATACCTACCTATCTCAAAAGTCCATGATTACATACGAGTCTATCTCTCTGTCTGTCTCTCTCTGCATTCCCTGGATATTTTCAAGTGTGTAAAGAGGATTAGGGCATTCTTATTAACAACATGGAATAAAAAATATTCCACCTAGTTTATAAGTACTTGCTAATCTAAAGAGCTTTGTGACAATGTTGTACCAATTACTGAAACCCATTTGCATCTGTCTTTCTTTACAACTGAGTGCAGAACCTACTAGATTTCCCTATAAAACCAGATTATCTGTAATGAAAGGTCACTTGAATCAAGGGTAGGCAGAGAAGTAATTCTGTTTTGGGGAGGAAACTTCTTGGGAATGGTTATCACAATGGATGATACCCCAAGAACAAAGCAGACAATGTGAAAGTTGGTCATGACTCTTCCCGTTTCTAGGAAAACATGGGTTACCTTAGGAACATGGATTTAATGCTCTCAGTGGTAGAATGATCTTACTCCATGGAAAACAATGCATTTATAACATGCTAAGTGCCATGAAAACATACCTGTTCTTTCCATAAGCATATGTAAAATACAGGGGAAAAAATCACTAGCTTAAAAACAAGAGGAAAAACAATTAGAAGGGAGTTTAGAAGAAGCAGAAACACCCAAATGGTAACTACTACGGAAGAAACTTGCATTTGAACCCAGGATCCTTAGAATTATGAGACTTTACATAGAGGGAGTTGGATTGGGAAAGAATGTGGTACAGCCAACAGAAGCTTTGCCAGCACCACTAGGAAACATCTAGGATTGGAAGGAGTCTCAGGCACAACAGCACACAGCTGCTATGTCACTTTGAAGCACTCACTCCTTCCTCTTGCAGAGCCCCTACTGCATTGTGGTTTCCAGTCCTAAAACCCAAGCATTTCCTGCTAATTCTTTGGTGCTTCTTATTTTTTCAAACTTTTCTTTAAAAAGTTTTGGTTCTGAAATGGCTCTGTTAGAGGAGGATGGAGGAAGGTGGCAACAATTTACCGGCATTACAAATCCGAGGGAAGACCTGGTTTTGGGAGAATGTTTGTGTACCTTTACTCATGCCCAAGGTGGTCATAACCGGATCATTATCAATTCACACCTGAATGAATGTGAAAGTTCCTAATTGTGGCCCCTACTCATCCATGTCTAATCCAGCCTCTGTTTACATACAAGTTATCTTGTACACTGTCATGAGATTAATCTTTTCAACTATCATTTTTATTGTGTCTCTTGCTTTTTGATGGTCCTTGCTGTATTGTGAAGAGTGCTGGTGGGATGCTTCTTTATGGTAGTGATGCTGGAGCAGAGAAGTAAATGAAGTGAAGCGAGCCATGTAACGATCTGGGTAAGAGGTTTTCAGGAAGATGGAAAAGCCCTGAGGCATGCATGAACGTCAACATGGGGAAGAGCAAGAAAAACTGTGCTGGGGTGGAAGGTTAAGGGAGATGGCAATAGGAAATGAAACTGGAAACATAGATAGAGATTGATTGAGCTATGGGAGGCCAAAATTAGGAGTGCAGACTTTTATTATGAGTGTAACTCATGATGAGTTAGAAGAGTAATTCAATAAGCCTTGCTGAATAAATGAATTAAAGTCCATTCAGGATCACCTATTTTGTTAAATTAGGGTTGACTTCTAAACTATGATTTAAGGAGAAAAAATATTCTTTTGCATGTTGTACATGTTTAAATTAAAATCATCTTTACATTGGCCAAAGTTTTGCAATACTAAAATTCAATAGCAATCTTTATAAGTCAAGGGGAGAACATAAAGTTACACATAAAATTTTCTATTCTAATTGTGTCTTACAACTTTAATGTTGTCTCTTGATAAAATAGATTAATAAGTAGCAAATGTATATGCAGACTAAAGATGCTTTAAAAATAATACATATACACATATGCATATTTTAGGATGGAGAGACTTCCTTATATATTTTCAGATAAAATTATCACTTGTTTGCAGGATGGAATTGTATATATCAATGTTCTATATAAAAACACCATGACTTTTGGATTCTCCATGATTAAACAATAGATTCACTGAGTGTGACAGGCAGCCTCTAAGGTGGCCCTCAGTAAGCCCCATATTTTGGTGTTCATACCCTTGGTATTTCCCTTCTATAGAGAGTGGGCTGAACATAATAGTTTGCTTCTAATGAGTAGAATATGGGAAAAGTGATGATATATCAACTCTGAGATTAGGTTACAAAGATACTATGGCTTCCATCTTGGACACTCTCTTGTGTTGCTATTGTGACAGAGCCAGAGGCCATGTCATGTGCTGTCTCATAGAGAGGTGCATATGGCAAGGAACTGAGGGAGAACTCTGGCCAACAGCCAGTGAGGAATTGCAGGTCTCAGTACAAAAGCTCACAAGGAACTGAATCCTCCCAACAACCATACGAGTGAGCTTGCACATAGATCCTCCCCAAAAATGAGACTGCAGCACCAGCCAGCAGCCTGACTTAAACCTCATGAGAGACCTAGAGCAGAACCACACTGCTAAACTCTACTTGGATTCCTAAACCAAAGAAACTGTGAAATAACAAATGCTGCTTTAAGCCATTAAAGTTTTGGGGTAATTTGTTACATAGAAATGTATAATTATTCATTGAGCTAATATAACATTTTAATGAAGTAGATCAGCTAAATTCTTAATAGTAGCTAATCAAAAAGACATTTAAAAATGGTCTGCAATTTACATTTAATCATTTTAATAGCAAGTTTACCTTTAGAATTTTTTTAGCTTTGAAAATTGTTATAATTTGTTTAAAAAGGGCCAATTTGGAAGGGACAGTCAAAAAATCAAAAGGTTATAGAAATCAAATCAAATTTCTTGGTTCAGAAACCAAGAAATTCCAGTTTTAAAGAGACAGAAGTGAATGATTCAGTTCCAATATGCCTGAAAAAATCTAGGGATTGTAGTGGATGGAAAATGAGGCTGTAAAATAATATTGTCTTAAAAAGTACAATAGTGGAATACAAACACCCCACATAAAATGTGAAAGTTGGTCAAAAAAATAACCTGCATTGTCATTCCAATTGACCATTTATTAGCACTTTTTGATTTTGTGCAACTTACTTAACTTCTTCAAGCCTTTGTTTCTTCATCTATATAACAGGAATAATAACCCTATATTTTAGGGTTGCAAAGCACTCGGCATAATGCTTGGCACAGGGTAAAGAACCAAAAAAAATGTTGGTTCCTATAGCAATTACTCTTTTCTATCATAGACTTAAATTAGAGTTTAGTTCCACTTTCAAAAAATAAAGTATTCATTTCAGGTTACTCCACAACTGGAGACCTTTAGAAAATTTAGCAAAATGTTCAGAAAACCAAAATTTAACCAGAGTTAAGAATAAGGCTTGCTCAAGAAAGTGAAAAGACAAACTCACAGAATGAGTAAAAATATTTGCAAGTCATATATCTCATAAGTGACTTGTACCTAGAAGATATAATTTTTATAATTCAATAAAAAGATAAATTATCCAATAAAAAATGGGCAAATGTTTTGAATAGACAGTTCTCCAAAGAAGATATACAAATGGCCAGTAACACATAAAAAGATGCTCAGCATTACTGGAGTGGGGAAAGGGATGAATGAGGAGTCACTGCTAATGGGGATGGGTTTCTTTTGGGGTGATATGTTCTAAAATTGCACTAAAAACCACTGAGTTATAGATTTTAAATGGGTGAAATGTATGGTATGTGAATTATAACTCAATAAAGCTGTTCTAGAAAAAAGAAGTATAAAAAAGGATAAGGCTTGCAAGGTTTAACTATATATTATTTAGTCTGAAAAAGACAGTGGAAGGCAATTCAATACTGCTATTTAATATATAAAAACATGCAGTCATAAGGGATGTTAGCCAGTTTTTCTCTATTTCCTCAAAGACTTAAGTAACAATATCAGATTATGTTAATTATAAGAATTTTTTAACAGTAGTGTTTATCATTAAAGGACTATAGTTTAGAGGTAAGTTGTTCAATAATTTTTCTCCTTAAAAACAGAACAAACATTAGAATTTCTTGGAACCAGCCAGGTGCGGTGGCTCACGCCTGTAATCCCAACACTTTGGGAGGCTGAGGCGAGTGGATCACTTGAGGTCAGGAGTTTGAGACCAGCCTGGCCAACACGGTGAAATTCCCGTCTCTACTAATACAAAAATTAGCCAGGCATGGTGGTGTGCACCTGTAATCCCAGCTACTCAGGAGAGACTGAACCTGGGAGGCGAAGGTTGCAGTGAGCCAAGACCACACCACTGCACTCCAGCCTGGGTGACAGAGTGAAACTATGTCCCCAGGGGAAAAAAAAAAAATTCTACGAACCTACATTATAGGAACATGTTTTAGATGGAGCAGTTTGTATAATAAATTCCTTCACGTCATTCCAGAAATAAATTCTCTTGTGTTATGTCTTGTATTCTAAGATGGTCCTATTAAAATAAATATGGTGTAATTTTTATTTTTCTGACCTGGTTTACATATGGTCATTCTTGAAGGCATGGAGATAAAATTCTCATCTCCAAATGGCTACTTCAATCTCTATCTCTGCATAAAGTTATTTCTTTGGTTTACTTTAAATGTACAATTTGCTACGATTTTCCATCACCAAATCAAAACAGTAACTGACCAGTGGATACAGAATGTCTCAAAAATTCTCCTCTTTACAATAAATGTGAAGAATCTTGCATTTCATATTGAGATAAAGCTATTTTTGAAAGAAACATAAGATTCTAATTCATTATGACAAATGCAATTTAATACTCAAATGTTAAAATATATTGTAGCTTAAAATCTAAAAAATAGATCACTGAAACTAGAAAACTAAAATGGCTCTCATAAAGATAGAAGCCAAAAATAATGATGACAAATTCAATGAGTATTTCCCCTGCTGCAACTTGAATGCTTAAACTGTACTGTGTGGGAAAATAAAATTGTTTTAAAAAACCCAAAACAACTGAACTAAGTGGGAGGTGGAGATTTAATTATTTTGGGTTTATGAAAATGTACTGTCATCAAAAAATAAGCTCATAATTTATTTGCCTTCTAAAACATACAATCGGCTTGAGTAAAAACATTAGTTGTCACTGGCCTATCATGTACAAAGTATAGAACTTTAGAGCCAAGGGGGAACTTTAAAGATCACCTACCTCAACCTTCTCATTTTATAGATGAGGATACTAACTGAACTCCTTGCTTACAGGTCACACATCTGGTTAAGGGCTGCGCAGGGTAAGAACAAAAGGCTTTGACTCCAAATGTGAGTTGCTTTCTTAAACATCATACTGACCCTTTACAGAGAGAGATGATAGTGCCTGTACCTGCACAGACCAAATGGGTCTCAAGTAGAGGCTACATTCTTTAGGACTTTATAACTTTGGAGAATATAAGCTATCACCTAGCCTTTCACTAACTGTGGGTTTGTAAACTGGTTTAGGAACACATTGTTTTTTCATCTTTTTGTGATATTAAGGCCAAACTCACCATATTTCTTTTTTGGTTGTTGTTTCCTGGTTCTCATCTCCTGTGTTGAATCTTCTCTGATTATTCAAAATGCTGCTGATAGAAGTTTTTGGCCACTTAGTGCCTGACTGCATACCTAGGTTTACAGAACCTCCTATCTTGTGAGATAGAGCTGACCTCCTACTAGTTAAGTGTATAAAGTACCAGATAATTTATTTCCCAGACTTCCTTGCAACTAGGGTACAGGCATATGGCCTAGGCTCTGCCACACAGATGCACCAGCTCCAGACTGCAAAGGAGACTCTTCTGGAAAGAAGGGTGGCCCTAGAAGGCCTAGAAGGAGTGGTATCTAGTTGGAAGGGCCAGCCATGGCTTTGGTTCTGGAAGTACAGTTCAGGATCAGCACTATCACTGATGTAAGCTATGGTCTATGTCCAGCTCTGTGGTGTAATTTAGGACTTTGTTTTTGTTTACCGTACCTCCAAGTCAGATTCTTTGGCCCTCCTAGAAATTCTACTTAAGTTATCCAGAGTTAGCTTCTGTCACCTGAAACTAAGAAAACTGATTGATATACAGCACCTAAAAAGTAGCTAACAAATGTTCTTCTGTATCATAGTTTATCTGGGGCAGGAGCTTTTATATAGTTTTCATATTTGTACCTCTCAGTTCATAAGGCAATGCCTAGCACCCATCAGGTTCTTAATAACTGGGAGTTACATTGACTGTTTTCAAAGGTGTATGCATATGACTAACTATATGCCAAATGAGGCTCCCTGGAGTAAAAGGGAGAACAGAATGGTACATTGCTAGAATGTATGAGAGCAGCAAAATTAACCAAACACAGAATAGGGGGCGGAAGATTTCTCATGTTTATAGCCCACTTTGTCTAAATGGATCTTAGTAGCTATCTTAGTTTGAGTTCAAGCCAGTTTTCCTGGGAAAACACATGGCCACATCTATGGAAATGTAGACAGTAAATTCATTAGTGAGAAGACAGTTTATTTTTACTATTAAATGCTATGTTTTGTTTTGAAAGTAGAACTGGTCTGTTGGTCTAGGACAGGCAAGAAAGTGACTGACATTTACCTACTAAAAAATGCTTTTTTTTTTTTTTTTTAAAAAAAAGGCTTTTGTATATTTAAATGCCATGGAAAAAGTAAGCAAACTTTGCAATAGATGGCTGCTAAATTTGGATGGAATGAATTTATTTTAAAGTGCTTTAATTAGGTAAACTTAAGATGATAAGAAAGCTGTAGCTTACCATCTCCTAATTTATTTCTCCATATTTTAACATACTGGTGGGGAAAAAAAGCCTTTTTGGTTTATCATGGAAACTCCAGGATAGACATCTTTTTGCTGCCATCATGCCAAATTATGTGCTCAGTATTAAATATTTATGTAATAGATGACCAGAACATAAAACAGTAGCCATTACTCTGAAATTATGGTAACATAAACTCGTATTTAGTTCTGCTGTCTTGACTTAGTCATACGCTGTTGCCTGAGGGAAAGGCTAAAGACACTATTAAAAGGTAGCACTTGCTTTTCAGAAAAATGACCTCAAAGGACCATGCAGAAAGTTCAGTTGTGGTTCTCTTAATTTCTCAGTCATCTCAGCTGTAAAATGGGGAAAATGTTTATCTCACATAGGATTTATGAGGACCAAATGCAATTATATCTGTTAAAGAACCCAGTAATATACTTAACATAAATGGTGGGTACTCAAAAAAGGGGAGCTGAACCTGAATGTACAACTTAAAACTATTTGGTAATATAGGCAATGAACAGTTAAAAAGCATTTTGTTTTTAAAAAAGGAAACAAAACTCCAAAATACTTTAAACCTTGTAAATACTTAATTTTACTTATTTCTACTCTTATTATTCCAACAGTATAGTTCAGACATTTTTTACTATTAACAGTAATAGTACTCCAATTATTATTTCATAATCTACCCCATAATTCTTTCTTTATCGAACACTGAATATTATCTATTTTAAATGGGAAAATTAATATAAAGATCTCACTGTCAATTAGGGTGGTCCTTGCTTTAAAAAATGCAAGGGATGTGGCATTGCTCATTATTTTCTCCTGTATTTACTAATGTGTTGTAATTTAGCTCAAAGTCACACAGTAATCAGTGACAGGATGAGTTGGTCTTTCAAGAGAAGACAGAAATGTCTTCTAACACATTTATGTCTTGCCTTTCCCCACATCAAATACTAAGTCATTCTGATTTCAAATAGAAAAATGATTTAAGTCCTCAGACAATGTTCTTGGCCTGGTGTGGTGGCTCACGCTTGTAATCCCAGCACTTTAACAGGCTGAGGCAGGAGGATTGCTTGAGCCCAAGAGTTTGAGACCAGCCTGGGCAACACAGTGAGACCCTGTCTCTATAAATGTTTTTTACATTATATTTAAAAAAGAATGTTCTTGGTATCGTAAACAAATTACATTTTATATTTAAATAAAATGCTTGCCTACAGACCTAAAGGTCTGAGATCTGGTCTCAGCTCTGTCAGTAGCTGAGTTGGATCAGCCATTCACCTCCCTCAACCTGTTTTCTTAGCTGTTTCATGAGGCTGTTGTGTTAAACTCCCCTAAGTTTTCTCTGGGGTCTAAGATTTTCTATGATCTATGTATGCCTTGTTTTCCAGTAAAATTATTAACTCTCTGAAGGCATGAATCACATTTTAGTCTTCTTTTGAAACCTGTACATTACTTGGCATAGTGCTATGCGCTGAATATAAAGCTGAACAGCAATCACATTTATACTAAAAAAAAAAAAATGGAACCAAATTATCACAATTTATAGTATAAAACTAAGCAATGACTGCAACGTAACTATTACTTGACATTCAGAATGGTGGGTCTTAACCCTCTTACCTTTCAGTCAAGCAAATGACTTTATTTACCTGCTCTAGGTAATAGGATAGTTTCTAGGTGGAGTGTTCTGCCCTCTTATCTCCATAAGCCATCAAAATATTATGGACTTGTAGACTTACTCTTTACATTCTTTGACAAGCAGCATGGAAGGCAGCCTCTAGGATGCCCCCAAATGATCCCCACTTTCTGGTATTCATACCCTTGTACAGTCCCCTCCCACAATGTACCAGGGTTGGTCTAAGTAACCAACAGCACGCAGCAGAAGTGATGGTATGAGACTTCCAAGATTAAGTTTAAAAGACAGTGGCTTCCATCTTGGGAGTGCTCTTACTCAGTTTCTTTCTCACTCTTATGGAGCAGTTGCTTTGGGGAAGCCATGTTGTGAGCAGCCCCAGAAAGAGGCCACTTGCTGTGTGAGTGAATGTGGAGGCACATCCCTGAGACCCAATCAAGTCTTCAACCCCAGTCAACAGCTTGACTTCAATCTCAAGAGAGATCCGGAAACAGAATCACCCTGCTAAGCTGGCCCTAGACTCCTGACCCTCAGAAACTGTCTGAGATAATGTTTGTTTTCTTTCAGCTGCTAGGTTTTGGAGTAACTTGTTACACACAATAGATAGTATACAGAAAGAATCCTTTTTAAAATATGAACTACCCATCATCTATTGCCTAGATGATAACTTTCTAACTGTTGTCCCTATAAAAGCATAATCCCCTCTAATCTATCTTTTATGTTGCTGCTAGGGAAATCTTTTGAAATGTAACTCTGTGCCTCTTCCCTGCTCAAAATATTTTAATAGTTCCCCATTACTCAGAGGCTTAAGTCAAACTCTGTATCATGTCCTACACAAGGCCATGATGAACTGGCTTCTGCTTGCCTCTGCAGCTTCATCTGTACCTTGATCCATGTGCACTTTAGTCCAACTTTAATTCCCCAAATGGACTAAGTACTTTTCTTTCTCTGATATCCCTACTTATACTGTTCCCTATGCTCAGAATGCCTCATTCACTTGGCCAGTATTGAAGATTCAGTTCAAATTTCACTGTGTGTTCATTTAATTAATTACATTTTTTTCTTAGATACAATGGACAGTGCCTGGCTTATATAGATACTTCATATATTTAATTCAATTCAACAAACATTTTTGAGCAGCTACTATGTATTAAGCACTTACTCTTGTTAGGCAGTAGGTATAACAAAGAATACTGAATAAATAAGGTCCTAACCTTAAGGAGCCTCCAATTTAGCAGGGAAGTTGATGATAACTACTGATTACAAGTAAGATGAATGTTACAAAAATAAGAAAGTTTGGAGTATTCTGGGTACATAAAGTGGGGAAGGGATCCTAACCTATTCCATGGACTTAGGGAAGCCTTCTCTGAATGTTTATTGAGTAAGGAACTTAATGAAAAACTGTATCTAATCAGGATAAAAACACAGCTCTAAATTCAGGCCAAAAATCCAAATCGGCAAATAAAATTAAAAAGCTTGGTAGTAACATATATGAAAAAGCTAAAGACTATATTTGACAGAAGGTACAATGTATGATGTAACTAGAAAAAAACACCTTGGTTTCACCAATAGAAATACACTATATAGAATTAGGAGATACTCCACTATGCTCAGCATTCATCGGCCCTCTTTAACAGATGTGGAAAAACCAGAGCCCATATCAGAAGAGAATGACCAGAATCGAGGCACCATGAACCCAGGTCACAAGAATAGCTTCCAAAAACTGGAAGGTCTTGGGATGCGAAGACTCAGAGGGTATATAGTATACACACAGCTGAAGGTTTGTCATGTGGAAGAAATATTATATTTATATATAATCCTGTGGATTTAAGAGACAGAAAAGGAACAATTTACAAATTGCCAGAGCTATTTAAAGCAGGCAGTCTCTATACATGGCGGTGATTATATCTAAACTGGTTGGCCACAGAGCAACATGTTGCAGAAAGGAATCCAATCCCTTGAAGGGAGTTACCATGGATAACTTTGTACTAAAGCCTTTTTAACCATGATATTTTATGGCATGAGTACAGGAATATTAATGCATCTTTCTTTGTCCTAATCCATACCATAATGATGCCAAGTAGATCACATTTCCCACAAGGTTCTGTCCTACATAATAGAGTGAAAAGAAAGAGACAGGTCCTAGGTATCTTCAAAGAAACTGCTTATATGGCCTTCCTAACAATTCCTTTTGTAGCAACAAACTATTGTGCAGGTTACATTTGTCTCACTATTTAATCTAAATATATTTAAGCTAGGCATTTGTTTCTGTAAAATTAATAATACATATAGAGGCAAATATCTCTATGGATACTTGGTTGAGTTCAAAGGCAACTTTTGTCTGATGTACTCAAGATCCCGAAAGCAAGAATGCTTTCTTAACACAGGAACATATAATTAACAATCTGCATTTATATTTTCAATGTCAAGATTCTAGATTTTTTAAAAAATATGGATTTCTTAGCACTCTCTAACTTTTATTTGTAAAAGCTCAAGAGAAGGAGTATTTCCCAATGTCAATGAAAACTACCATGTCTTTGGCATGTACATCTGTGAAATGACACTGGCCATCCTCAGCTTGCAGATGTCTTAAATAACAAAGAAAGTATCATGTAAGTGCTGACACACCTATGTAACATTCCACAGAAAGTTATGATCCCCAATGTTTCCAGTTGGTGTAACTGCAAAAGAGAGAACGCAGAGCAGTTGAACCTGTGCTTACTAAGCAATTCTTCTAAAACATAGAAACTTGAGATTATATGAAGTGGCTCATCTTCTGACAAAGTGCAAGGTTCTTGATTTCCCCGTACAAAGATAAATCCATTAGGAGGAGCTTAACATTAAAAAATAAAAAATAACACAGACTTTGGAGAGTTAGTGGGAGGCTCAAACCAACTCTGTTGGCTTAAGTAGATGCTGATCTCTAGTTTTTATTTGTTGAAAGCTAAACCATCTGTTTGAGTAGAAACAGATTTTTGTCACAAGGCAGAAAGAGTGAATGTGATCTCACTGAAAGCTAACAGGACTCTGAAGGTCACTTAGGTACAGGGGGCTCAGCAACTGGCTCCTTTGGGTCAAAGAAGTAACTAATATCCTAGAAGGTTCAATGCAAGCTGATTGAATCTAAACCTCTGGGGTCTTGTGAAGGTTCCTATAAACTAAATAATTAATTAGTAAATCAAATACAATGAATACAAACTATTCATGGAAAAATTACCCATGCAACTGCCAATAAATCATCAACACAATAATCATTCTTGGCAAAGTAATAACATTCCAAGTACATAAAGGCAGCTCTACCATTAACCCTATTTTTTCCACTTAAGAAATCTATTTATTTCCAGGTTTACCTTATAGTAGAGAGTTCAGAAGAGGCTCTGCTAAGTGGGAGAAAATCAAATGGTTTGGGAAGAGTTAAAAATGGATACACTAATGACTTTAAGAAATAAGAGGGAAGTAAGGCCAACCAGAGGAAGTGAGGGAGGTAAGATACAGCTACAGAACAGCTATTTTTTGTGAATCATAAAAAGGCAAAAATTTCCCAACTCTAAGTATAAATTAAAAATTAAGTATCAGAGCATTTCTTTAGGCATGGGATGAAGAGGAGGAAGAGACACAGTTAAATAAAAAAAAAAACAACACCTTCAAGGTAATTATCTTTGAGTAGTGTTAGATAAAGCCATAAATGAGAGGTGGTTACATTAAGGACGTTCAGTGGAGGAAAGACTATTTATTCTAGGACCTACAGAAGTATTCTAGTGGTCCACAGAAGTAAAGCAAAAGTTTTGCAGAGGTGGTAGGATTTCAGCTGGATTTTGAAGGATGGGTAGGAGATAGCCTGGAGGGAAGAGGACAGGTAATCCAAGACATGGACACCACATGTGCAAAAATAGAGTGATCTCTTTACATGTACATCAGATCAAGTCACTTCCCACCTCAAACTCCTCAGCACCTTCCCACTATATTGATAAATCACAGCTCTTCACTGCGGCCTACAATTCCCTGTCTAATGTGGCCCCTGTTTACCTTCCCGATCTGATCTCATATCATTCCTACCTCTCCCTACTGGGTCCTACTCTAGCCTTACTGGTCGTCTGACAAATCCTAAAACGAACACATTCTTTCCAGCCTCAGGGCCTCTGCTCTCTTGTTGCTCCCTCTGCTTGGAATCTTCTGCCCCTTGACTCTTCACAGTTGATTCTTCTCATCCTTCAGATCTTGGTTTAACTGTTATCCCCTCACTACCCAATCAAAAAGGTCTTCTCTACCCCTGACTCCCACCATATTTCATGAAGGGACCATATTTCTTTCTTTCTCCCAAACTGTCATAAGCTGCAATTGTTTTGTTTGGGTTGTTAATTTTTTTGTTTTGTTTTCTTCTGTCTCTTCCACTTAGAGCCTACAGTAAAGTACAAATCATGGGTACCTTATTCTATGTTGGTATCTCCAGCATTAGGCATAAAGGAGAATCAGCGAATGAGTATTTTTAAATGAACTAATGAATACAGATTCAAGGAACTGTTAGTAGAACAGTTTGGTTAGAACTGAGTTGAAAAGGTAATGTGGGGACAGACTGTCCTGGGCCTTTGATGCCAGGCTAAAGCATTTGGATTTCATCTGATAGACACTGAAAATCCACTGCTGGTTCTCAAGAAGGATAATGATATAACAAAAGCAGTATGTAAGGATGACTCATCTTGGCAGCAGTATGCAGGGTGAATTGTAGGAATTAAGATGGAAAAATAATAAATTAGGGACACCAGTTAAAATACTAATGCAACAATATAGACAAGAGGAATAATCTCAGTAATCCCAATCATGCCCAAGGCAAAGCAGAGAAAAAAAAACAAACAAACACGGAAAACAAGCAAAGAAAGAGGGCTCATCTTTCTTTTCTCTGCAGATTCCCACTCTATATTTCTTGCTGCCCCATGCCTATCTCCATAAGCTTTGTTATCTTGTAAAAGCATCAAGGTGGTGAATGAGGAGAAGTCTAAGACAATACAACAGATGGAAAGGGACACTAACTTGTGAGGGGGCTGGTAGTATCTAACAAAAAGGAAAGAAAATGAAATTCATCAGTCAAGAATTACTTGGTATTCCGTTACAAGAGATACACAGAAATACACACCAATCTGTTATAAGAGATACACAAAAATACCCACCAATGACATCTCTAATTCAAGATGCATAAATCTCACACTGTCCCTCCCATTTTATCCATTTCTTTGAATGGCAGTACTAGTCTCTCAGTGGTCTGGTCTCAAAATCATGGAATCAGCTTTTCCTTCTCTCTCCTTTATAAATCATCAGCTGCCAAATGCTATAGATTTTTCCTTTGGAATTTCTTTGGAAATTTTTCCTTTCTTCCCATTCCAAGCTTTGAATCACCTCATCTTGAGATTGTTCCAAAGTATCTATCCTAGCTCATCTTCGCTCTTCATTTTTTTCTATATACAATTCTTAGCCAGATTAATAATCTTAATAGAGTCTTCATTGTGTTATTCTTATGTTTGATAGTTTAAAGTTACTTCCTCAACTCATTAATGACCTAAATCTTCTGGCTGCATCCCATGCAATAAATAAATATTTATTTCTCTTTTCAACATAAATCCTCTCTTTACTGTCTCTTCCCAGACACTTTGCTCAATTCCAATTTAGCATATGATGGAGTGCTGCAGCAAGCAGCTGCTGCTTGGCCTTAGCTGCTCTTAAGTTGTTGACTCAACACAGCAACTGGTTCATCACTGTGATTTTTTGCTGTGTACTTCTCAATATAATAAAACAAACAAACAAAAAACAACTGATGGCCAGGCACGGTGGCTCATACCTGTAATCCCAGCACCTTGGGAGGCCGAGGGTGGATCCTTACTAAAAAGACTCCAAATTTTTTTTCAAATCATAGTGTGCCTAGTTAAAATATTATCTTTCTGAGCCTCCTTTGAAGCCAGGCCTAAATAGTTGACACAGTTTATGTTCAATAAGACATAAGCAGAGCTTTCTAGAAATTTCTGGAAAATGTCTGCTTTCTTGATAGACACCTCCTTTTTTCTGCTTGTAATACAGATATGATGGCTTGAACTGCAACAGTCACTTTGTGATCATCTGGGAAAGGCCAAAAGAATTTCTGCAATCTCGGCCTTAGCCGCTCTTAAGCCGTTGACTCAACACAGCAACTGGCTCATTCACTGTGATTCTTTGCTGTGGACTTCTCAATATAATAAAACAAACAAAAAACAACTGATGGCCAGGCACAGTGGCTCACACCTGTAATCCCAGCACTTTGGGAGGCCGAGGGTGGATCTCTTAAGGCCAGGAGTTTGAGAGCAGCCTGGCCAACATGGCAAAACCCAGTCTCTGCTAAAAATACAAAAATTAGCTGGGCATGCTGATGTGTTCCTGTAGTCCCAGCTACTCAGGAGACTCACTTGAACCCAGGAGGCAGAGGTTGTAGTGAGCCAAGATCACACCACTGCACTCCAACCTGGGTGACAGATTGAGACTCTGAAAAAGGAAAGGAAAGGAAAGGGAAGGGAAAGGGAAGGGAAGGGAAAGGCAAGGCAAGGAAAGGAAAGGAAAAGGAAAAGGAAAGGAAAAAGAAAATGAAATGAAATGAAATGAAATGAAACCAACTTATTTAAGCCAAATCTTAGGTTTTTGCAACTTGTAGCTAGATGCCGTACACAAACACCTTATACTCTCTTTATCCTTATATTCTAAATATCCTTGATAGCCTAGTTCAATTTTTATCTCCCAAGGTACCAACTGATACTAGTTATCAATATTCTATTACATATCATATTCTTCTAATTTTTGATTCTATACCATAGACATTGGGAATTTATATTACCTGGTACCTAACTGATGTCTTAAAAATTAATCAGCATATTGTTTCTGGTTTAGAATTGATCTAAATCATCATTGTTGGTCTAGGCCTAACTGGTATCTTAGCATCAATGTGGGGCAGTGAGCTAAAAACGGATCTAAGGAATTCAGCCAAATTCCACCAAATTCTAAAGATAATTTGATTCATACATACTCTGTCTCTGTAGGTGATTGCCTTCTCTGTAGAAAACTGCCAAATCAGTTCAGGCCTCAGGTCTCTACAAAGGTAGTACCTATTGAAGTTAGTAGAGTAAATGTGAACTCTCATCTTTTACTTGCCAGTTGCACATAATTAGTGGATCTGTATATATGTTTTGAGAAAAAAATTATTTTTTCAGGTGAATAGTGTGATTTTTCTCCTTTCCTCAGTAGAAATTCTGAGTATGGGAATTTTATTACTAGTTTTAATAATGAGTCAAAAGTTAGAGAACTAAAGCTGGGTGCAGTGGCACATGCCTATACTCCCAGCTACTTATTAGAGGGCTGACGTGGGAGGATCATTTGAGCCCAGGAGCTCAGGTTCAGCCTGGGCAATATAACAAGATCCTGTCTCCAAAAAAAGAAAAAAAAAAAAAAAAGGGCTGGGTGCGGTGGCTCATGCCTGTAATCCCAGCACTTTGGGAGGCCGAGGCGGGCAGATCATGAGGTCAGGAGATCGAGACCACCCTGGCTAACATCGTGAAACCCCGTCTCTACTAAAAATATAAAAAATTAGCCGGGCATGGTGGCAGGCACCTGTAGTCCCAGCTATTTGGGAGGCTGAGGCAGGAGAATGGCGTGAACCCAGGAGGTGGAGGTTGCAGTGAGCCAAGATCACGCCACTGCACTCCAGCCTGGGCGACAGAGCGAGACTCTGTCTCAAAAAAAAAAAAAAAAAAAGAGAGAGAGAAAGAGAACTATGATTATGTATTTTTTAAAAATTAAAACATAGTTTTAAGTGAAGACTCCATTCAACTGTGTGGATACAATGATATGAAACTGAAATGAAATGAATTACAATGAAAATGCAAGGTAGATAATACTTTTTAAAAAAAAATAGACAACCTGCAGACCTTTAAGGAGAAATATATTGAGAAGAATAAAAGGAAAAACTCTCGACCTGCTTAGGAAACCAGGCTGCTTGAGCAGAATGAATAGGACAGTTTCCAAATATATTTGCCTTGGGATAGTCCAAAAAACTGTGATCATCAAAAGCAGTTATATGAATATTCTTTTATTTTTAAAACCAACACATTTATTTGGTTGGTTTGCTTCCTACCCTTCTGTTACGACCTCTCCAACTAAAAATGTGTTGCATGTGCTGGCACTAGTATTTGCAACCATTGCTATTAAGCTCTTCTAGATTTTCTTTATATGGATGGAAATTACTTTGAGATTAAATATAATTACAGTTTAGCCTGGTAGTCATTTGTTCATCTACGTGGGCCCTTAATTCAAGTAACAGTTATAAACAGTTGTTTATTTTTATTACACATGTACCACACAAACAGGTACATGGCACACAGAAGGGAAGGGAAACAGTAAAAACAAATCAATGAACATGTTGGCCAAATTATGAAACATATCTGCTGATGGCTTGTTCATAGAATTCATTCCCCTATGAAAGATATCTACAAAGTTTAGCTATCTACCATTAAAAAAACAAACATATCACTAAAAAATCAAATTAAAAACCCCCTTTTCTATGCTCTATCTTGTTCAATTATTTACCAAGAGTGAAAGAAAGGAAATGAACAGCTTTGCCACAACATAAGTAGAAATAATTTAAAAGCAGGAAATGTTAGCTTACAGTAACTACTAGTAGAACTTCCAAAATCCTTTAAAAAAAAAGAAATCAGTAGCTTTTAGTCCATCATCCACTGTTCCACCAACCATGCAATCCTTTTTTAAAAAAGCCTTTTCAAAGCATACCTAGCATTCTATTTTTATTTCAATGATCTTGTGTGACAACTTCCTCAGACAAAGAAAGACTTACTTTCTTGCAGCTTCACTAACCTGTTTTCAACTCTCTTATGAAACAAAGGAATTTAAATAATAAACAGAATGCAAAGTAAAAAACAATAAATTACAAAAATAAAACTGGCATGGAGAACACAGACGATATGACGTGATTTCTAAATGGCATTAATTTCACACCCATATCCTACTCTCTTTAGCGATTTCTGAAACTTTCTTCCATGGCTTAAAACCACAAAGTATAATCATAATACGTTACAGTTTAAGACCAGACATTGACCTGGAAATGTAATTTACTGTGCTTAAATTGGAAAATCAAATTCATCTTACAAATATCCCCATCCAGCATATTACATAAACCAGTTGCTCAATAAAATCTGAATTTCTGTCTTCACTTTCTATCCTTTGCCACCCTCTCCAAAATTTTACAAGCTCCACTTGAGTCACAGAGAGGGATCATCTCCACAACTCATTTTTGTTTCCAAGTTGTATGTAACTTTTAAACGCAGAAATGACAGAAAATGTATTTTATTCAACTTTCTCAAACCCTTATATGCTCAGAATGAACAACTCTGATATTAGGGATATCCTCACAATGTCTCTGCTCTTTCAATAAATAGGTACTCAAACTTTTTGTGCCTACATAACTTAAACTCTTCAGATTATACATTATGTAATTATAATATAATTTGTCAAATCCATAAGTCTAATAAGCCAAAGAAATTTATCTCTGGGTCTTGAAGAATCCTATAGAATTATAGTTTCCCATAGGACAAC
This sequence comes from Pan troglodytes, assembly GCF_028858775.2. Classification (NCBI taxonomy): domain Eukaryota; kingdom Metazoa; phylum Chordata; class Mammalia; order Primates; family Hominidae; genus Pan; species Pan troglodytes. Next base: position 87,202,764 of record NC_072398.2, read on the forward strand.
TTTTTGCATGGTTTTATTTATAGAACAATTGCTGAAAAGGAGGCTAATAATTTCAATTCACTCTGAAGTCCAAATCTCAATGTGGTAGAAAGGTAGCCTAGTATATGTTTTAATTACTTTACACTTGAAAAGATTAGACTAATCTGTGCTTGCTAACTATTATTAATTATATAAAATATTATTAAACTAGTAAAATATTTTCAAGTGGTCACAAAGTAATCACCAAATAACATTTACCTTACTTATTCTTTTATTCAACAAACATATACCTACCAAATTCAAATGACTGTATTATGTTATACTGCTCCCAATGAATCTTTCCCACCTTATAGTGTAGGAATAAAATGGTATAAAATCTATCTTAAATTTTGGAGTCCCAAATATTTTCAATCCTTGCACATCTGTCTTTAATACTGAATTAACACAATATAATTAATTAGAAGATATTTTATACAATGTATGTAAATCTTGGCTCTGCTATATAGTGGTTGTGCAAATGGTATGAATTACTTTCTTGAGGCATTATCTATTAAAAAAAAGAGAATAAAAGTTGAGTATCCCTAATCCAAAAATCTGAAATCCAAATTGCTCCAAAATCTAAAACCTTTTGAGTATTGACATAATGCCACAAGTGGAAAATCCACACCTGACCCTTTATTTTCTGATGGTTCAATGTATATTAACTTTGTTTCATGAGCAAAATTGTGAAAAATTGTGTATAAAGGCCGGGCGCGGTGGCTCACGCCTGTAATCCCAGCACTTTGGGAGGCCGAGGTGGGCGGATCATGAGGTCAGGACATCGAAACCATCCTGGCTAACATGGTGAAACTCTAACTCTACTAAAAATACAAAAAATTAGCCGGGCGTGGTGGCAGGCGCCTGTAGTCCCAGCTACTCGGGAGGCTGAGGCAGGAGAATGGTGTGAACCCGGGAGATGGAGCTTGCAGTGAGCTGAGATCGCACCACTGCATTCCAACCCAGGCGACAGAGCACGACTCTGTCTCAAAAAAAAAAAAAAATTGTGTATAAAATTACCTTCAGACTGTGTATATAAGGTGTATCTGAAACATAAATGATAAATTTCATATCTAGACTTGGGTCCCATCCCCAGGATATCTCCTTATGTATATGCAAATATTCCACAATCTGAAACAATCCAAAATCTGAAATAATTCTGGTCCCATGCATTTTGTCCTTCTTATCTTTCCTTTTTGACCAATGGATTCACACCACATGATCCCAGCATTTGAATAAAGAACAGTTAACCTGCACGTAACTGGCAGCTCAGCATGACATGAGTTAATGTAAATGAAAGTGCCTCATCTTTCAAGGTTTCCTACACCAGGTACTATTCCAGGGGCTGGGGATATGGTGGTAAGCGGCGAACATAACAAACAAGATTCCAACCTCACAGAAGAGGAGAAGCTGGATAAGCTGACTGAGGAGATACAGGAGGAAACCTAGACAAGTCATGGTATCATGAAAGCCTAGAAAATAACATATTTCAAGAAAGAAGGGATGTCAAAAATGTACAGGAGGGGAATGACTGGAAAGGAGCATGAGGGAATTTTTTGAAGTAGTGACAACATTCATATCTTGGTTGAAATGGTGGCTTCACAATGGTTTACTTTTGTCAAAATTCATTACATTGTATACAAAAAATTGGTGAATTTTATTGTATGTACATTATACCTAAATAAGTCTAATTTTTAAAAACGTAAATGTCATGAAAGACAGTAAAAAGGATAGGAGCTTTTCTAGATTAAAGGAAACCAAAGAGGTATGATGAGTGGGTGTAATGTATAATCTTTGGAACATATATTCAAAAAGTTATAAAGAATATTTTGGGGGAAAATGGAGAGATGTGAATATATGCTATACATTGAACTCTACTGTATCAATGTTAAACTTTTTTTAGTATCATCATTTTATTGTGGTTATGTAAGAGAAAGTCCTTTCTATAGCAGATGTATTTTCAAATATTTAGGGGTAAAGCACCATGTTATCTGCAATTCACTCTCAAATAGGTTTTAAAATCTGGTGAGTGTACATAGATAGATATAAAACAAATATAGAAAAATGTTAACAATTGGTGGTATCTAGTTAAGGGTCTCTAGATATTTACTGCACTCATCTGTCAACTTTTCTATAGATTTGAAATTTTTTAAAGTAAGAATTGGGTGGACTAAAAAAAAGAGGAAATAGTTAGCTGTGTCAAATACTGTTGAGAGGTCAAGTAAGATGACCATGGAGACATGACCTTTGACTTGGCGAGATATTTGTCATTGACTTCCGTTTTGCAAGAGCATTTCAGTGGAGTGGAAGGGCAAGAGCATTTCATGAAGTGAAATGGCAAAAGCTTGGTAAGCGTGAAAAGAAGACAGAATCAGAGGTAAGGAAGTAGAAGCAGTGAGTGTAAGTCTTTTGAGAGTTCTGCTCTAAAGGGTAACAGAGAAATAGGATGTGAAGTCAAAGAAGTCTCCCTACACCAGAGGTAACAGTAATATTAAGACATTTTGGGCTGGGTGCAGTGGCTCATGTCTGTAATCCTAGCACTTTGGGAGGCTGAGGCAGGAGGATCACTTGAGCCTAGGAGTTCAAGACCAGCCTGGGCAACATAGGGAGACTCTGTCTCTACAAATAATTTAAAAATTAGCTGGGAGTGGAATGTGCCTGTGTTCAGGAGCTGCTCGGGAGGCTGAAGTGGGAGAACTGCTTGAGCCCAGGAGGTGGAGGTGGGAGTGAGCCATGGGTCACGCCATTGTACCCCAGCCTGGGCAACAGAATGAGTCCCTCCCTCGAGGAAAAAAAAAAAAAGACATTTATATGCTGATGGGAATGACCCAGTAGAGAAGAAGAAACTGTATAAAAGAGGAATGGTATAAATGCAGAGTAAAGTCTTTGAGCACTGTGAGAAGTGCTAGGAGTCAGGGTCCAAAAGGAAGAAATTACCTTAGAAGTTGGCAATGATGTCTCAAGGACAATGGCAATGATGATTATTGCAGTAAAACAGCAGCTAACCCCAAAATAGTCAGGCACTATTTAAAGCTTTTTTACTTATTTCATTCTCACATCAACTCTTAGAGGAAGGTATTACTAATATCTTCTTTTACAGATGAGGAAGCTGAGGTACAGAAAAGTTAATTAACTTGTCCAATGATACATATCCAGCAAGTAGCAAAGCTGGGATTTAGAACCCAATGGAAGAGACTTTTCTTTCAGTGCAACAAGAGGGAAGGCAGAGTTTGTGGGTGTAGATGCAGCTGGGCCGGTGGTAGTGGAAACATGATGTAGCTCTTGCATGATGACATCTATTTTCTCAGTGTAGTATTTGGTGAGTTCATCAGCTGAGGGAGTGGGGAGAGAGGATGTTGGAGTTTTGACAAGAGAAGGTGAGAAATTCTTTCTTTCAGAGAGAGGGAAAGTGAATTTACTAGTAATGACTGGCATATTAAATATCCCCTTGAAATTAATGGTCATAAATTTGAAGTGAATCTACTTGTTCTCACTGAACGATACTTTCTAGCAATTTTCAGCTGCTTGAGAGCAGGCATAGAGAGAAGAGCTGGGTTTACCTAGAGAGCAGTTTTTCCAAGAAAGTGGGACCTAAGAAAGGAGCCAGGAAGTAAGGGGTGTTCACAAGAGAGTGGTGACAGGGACCGTGGAATTTAAGCTGGGTAAGGAGGAATGTATGGCCATTAAGGATGTGATGGACACAGAAAAGAAGTGGCAGGGTCAAAGGACTGTAGATTTGTAAGTTAAGAGAGTAGTTGGAGTGTGAGTTTTAAAGTAAGACAGTAAGTAACAGTCAGAGAGTGGGATGCCTGAAAAGGAGATCTGAAAGAGAGTGCTGCTGTTGATGATGATAAGGTCTAGATTATGACCATATGGATGGGAGGCTGAGGTGGCGCGGAATAAAAGATGACTGGATCAAAAAAGGCTAGAGTACTAATGACTCCTCTATGGGGATGCTGAAGTTAGACAGCAGGATGACAGAGGCAGTAGAGGAGTCGTCAGTGAAGGTGGAGTAGACGGCAGCAACAAATAAGGGTTAGAGGAGTAAAGTGTGATGTGACAGATTTGCAAGATGTTAAGGGGACTGAAGGAGAAATAATTTGAAAGTTGTAGTGGGAAGCAAGGATACCACCTGCCCTGCTGCAGACTTTGAGGTACATGAGGAAGGGGAAAAATCAGGCTCTAATTTAAGAAGTATCCTCAGAGCAAGACTGTTAAGAGAAAAGGCTGAGGATGTAGCATGGTACTTGAAACACGGTATATATTCAATCAATATTTCTTGAATTTGAATTTTGATTTTTTAATAGGACTTATCCTAAAAAGGGAAGTTCTTAAAAAGACTATTTACAAAGAGTATGAAACAGATTAAAAAGACAATGATCCTCTAATGACTGGATTTTTCCAAATCCATGAAAGGCTCCTCTTCAAAAATCAGTCACCTGGCCAAGATAAACATAGTCAAACAGCATCTTGTTGGTTTTGGCTTAATATAAATAGATAGCTCACTGTTACAAAATAAGACCAGGCATTCTCTTGCATAAGAACCCAGTATCAGAGAACAAAATTAAGTGAATTCTGCCTTGATAAAGCTTAGAAAATAGCCTTTCTGAGCATAAGCTGACCCTTTGGTCTATTCTAGTTTAGGCAGAGAAACTTAGGTACCTATAGATTGAGTATAAGTGAGACTTCCTAAATACATTCTTTGGAATGTAATAAAATGCACTTTGCAATATATTCTTCTTCAGGTAGTAAATGATTATTCCATGAGTAACTTCAAAGGTATGTCTTTACTGAAGAAAGAGATGTTCTTCTCAATGTTACTGTTTTTCTTAAACTTATTCTGAATGTCTTTGTAAGGCTAAGTAAATATTGTAATTTTTATGCTTTAACAAAAAGCCCATTTATGTCTATGAAGTTACTTCCTAAGCATTTCTAATAAGCTGTCTATATACAGATCATGAAATTCTAAGGTCCTCTATGGTCTTAAAATGTATGATGAATACCACTTTTCCCCTGAAGACTAAATTTTATTGAAACTTATCTGGAATCCCCCCAAAATTCTAGTGTTTTGTTTTATAATTGTATTTGAAGGTTTAATTATATTTATCAATCAAAATGTGAACTGGTTCGACTGCAGGTTAGTTCAAAGGGCTTTTCGTTTTCATCTTCTTCATATACTGAGGTTTTTGCTACCAGACAGAAAATTTACTAGTACCTACATTATGTGAGATACACAAACTTGAAAAAGATGGCCAACTCTCCGATTTTCAATATAATGTGTCAGAGAAAGCAATTAGTCAATAACATACACTGTGCTCATTTATAATCCACAACCGGTAATGGGAGTGAGTTATTTCTCTTCTCCATGAAGAATCAAGCTGAAAGTAATCTCTTTTCACTAGATTTCTTAGTACCTCACATATTACTTATGTGACTTTCTCTTTGGAGTACAGTGATTTTTGTGCTTGTCTTTTTTTTTTCTTCTAAACTATAAGCAGGTATATTATGCCTTAACATCTGTGCATTATATTATTATTTGTATTTTGCTTAATGTCCAGGGCTAGTAATATAACAAAACGCAATAGTAATACTATCAGTGTCAAACTCATCAGTATTATCAATTAAACATAAATAGGCTTCTGTGGCATGGTCTAGGATGATATCAACATTTAGGTAACACAGGAAACTGCTTTGAGTTCCAAAAATCTAATTTACAAATTCACTGTCAGAACACAGCAGGGGCTTCTTACACTACATTTATGACTAGAAGGGTTGCAGATGCAAGTCTGTAGAGCAGTCAAGATGCTAGCTTTTCCAATTTTGTAAGTAAAAGAAAGCTACTTTTTCTTTTAGGGATGTAGTAATTTTTTTAAGAAGAATAATGGATTTTAAAAATAATAAAACAGTGGAAAAATGTTTCAGAAATAATGTACGGATATATACTCATTTAACTGAACATTTTAAATGTCTTTGAACTAATGAAGAGAATCTTGGTTAAACAATGAAATCTCATATTGTTCATACATCAGAATTTCAACTTACCATTTATGTTTATTGCTGGTAACACAATTGACATTTTTGGTCTTGTGGTCTTGTTATGGGTGGTAGCTGGTAACAGCAGGTGATCCTAAAATTAACAAAGAACAATCTGTTATATATAACAATTGGCTTAGTCCTAGAACAGGCCAAATTCAGGGCTTCTAAGAGGTCAATATTTCGTTGGGATGATGAAAAATTATAGTTTTTATTTGAAGTTGGCTTAATTAACTACAAACCAGCTTAGAATCATTCATTCATTAATGTAATACACATTTACAGAGTGTCTACCGTTGTCAGGCACTATGCAGTGATCTTGGAAAACTCCTAGGTTTTTACAACACATATGCCGTAGCACCACTATAAAGAACACTGGTCAAGCAGTCAAGACAAGGGATTTTAATTCTAATTCTGCCACTAAATAGCTGTATAATCTGGACAAGACTACGTATCCTTTCTGTGTTTCAGTTTCCAGTCCTGTAAAATGATGGGGGCTAGACTAGATAATGTCACAAGATACTGAGAGTATCTATCCCCTAAACAGTCATTCTCAAACTTTTTTTTTTTAAAGGCAATAAACTCTTTTTCCCATCAAAATTCTTATCCCAGGAATTTTCTATCTGTAGAAGAAAGAAATTATCAACATGTAGAAGAAAGATTCTGACTGAAGCAGGGCCAAGGCCTAGAGCCTTGCCTGCTTAGCCTCCTCTTCTCCCTTTGAAGGGACCACAGAATTAGACATTTATTTGCAAGTGACAGGTGCATGCTAAAGAAGTTGTACAGTTTTTGCTCTTAAAAAGCACACAGTTTGGTAGAAGAGTTAAAGAATTATAAATACATGCCTAGCACAATTGTATAGTCCTACACTGTGCAGGGCATCTGAGGTTTCTAATTTCCAGCACACAAGTACTAAAAGTAAGAATAAGCCAAGAGAAGCTTGGCTTCAGAAAAGGCAGAGTATAAGTGTTTTGAAAAATGTATATACATCTGTAGGCATTCTAAGGCTGATTATAAATGACTTATGACTTTGATATTAACTACTGTTTTCAATAACTCCTCTTCTTCCTAGCAAAAACATATGAACTGTTACAGAAAAAAGAAAAAAAGAAGTATATTAGCATTTCCATTTAAGGGAGCATGGTTAAACTGGAGATAAAACTAAACCTAAGTTTGACGCATTTTGCTTTCTTTTCTTGTTCCTGTGTTCATTGTTTCACCATTCATTCAACAAACTTACTATATGAAATAACTCATCAAAAAGTAGGATCTGATACAGCTGAGAGCAATAAAAATTCAACACAACTTCAAAGTTCAAAGTTGATATGATTATGAAGTGTGATTATCAGCAAAACTAAGAAAAAAATCTAAAAAGTGAAAAACAGATTGAAATTGATATACATGAACAGAACTGTGTAGAAAACATTTCCAGTAACTGCTTGTATTTTGTGTAATTCAAGGCAACATTTCCATGAGAACATGCTTTTAAAAATTGGGGAGGAGAGAGAAGATGAGTAAATTCTGTTAGAATTCCAGCATTGCAGCAAGGGAATTTTTTGTTTTGTTTTTTTAAGTGCATTGTTAGACACAAAGATCACACATTTCTGAGTAAGATAACATTATAACCAAGAAAAAACAGAATTTGCTGATCTTCAAGCCATGAAAGTTATACATAGCTTAATTCCTATCATTAAAATACTGCTTCAGGGTCTCTAAATTGAATGTGAAAACAAACCAAAAAACTTGCAAGCCCCAGATTAAGGCTATTGTAAAAATAAACAAACTTAGATTCCACTGGTCATGGGTTAAGGTCAGGCTCAGACTTAATTCTGAGTTTCCTGCTAAGATACAGATGCCATACTAATTGTTGTTTTTAAACATGATCTTCTGAACACAATGTCTCCTACTTTTTCTTTTCACTAAATTTCTAACAAACTAGTTACTTTTGCAGCAGAAAGCTAAAAACTAGGTATGATTTATGAAAAAGAAGAATCATATCTTGCATGCATACAAATTATTACGTTAACCTGCCTTGTCTCTAATTATTAAAGGTTTGCAAACTGGGGTAACAGTTTTTAAGTACTTGTTTACCAAGAGGCCCAAAAATCAGACTGCAGGGAACCAAAGCTGGTATACTACCAACTCTAACAGTACATATCTTATAATAAAAATAAGTGTCTATATAATATATAATATATACATTTTATCTATCTTATCTATATATCTGGGACAATGTAGTTAACTTCATTGAATATTTACCTCCACTTCCTCAAAATAAATGTTTCTTGAACCTCACAACAATGAATCCTGAATCATTACTTTCTCTCTGTGTTCATCTTACTCTTTTTCAGATCATTAATACTGTGAGTCACATTTTCAGAAACAAAGGAGCTGTAATCACTCAATAAATATTTACTGGCCTCTTACTGTCTTTTCTTTTTTTTGAGATGGAGTCTTGCTCTGTCACCCAAGCTGGAGTGCAGTGGCACGATCTCCATTCACTGCAAGCTCCGCCTCCCGGGTTCATGCCATTCTCCTGCCTCAGCCTGCAGAGTAGCTGGGACTACAGGCGCCCGCCACCACGCCCGGCTAATTTTTTGTATTTTTAGTAGAGACGGGGTTTCACCATGTTAGCCAGGATGGTCTTGATCTCCTGACCTCGTGATCTGTCCGCCTCGGCCTCCCAAAGTGCTGGGATTACAGGTGTGAGCCACTGCGACCGGCCCTTACTGTTCATTTAAAAAAAATTTACTGAGCACAGTGTCCTGTCATGTATTCAGCACTGTGCTACAGAGGATATTTTCTTTTAAAGAATATAAATCCAAGTTTTTATTTTGTTGGGGAAACTGAATTGTGGCAGAAACAGCCTTTTTTTTTTTTTTCTTACCCAATATATGCTCTCCTTCCTCTATAACATTAAAATAGCAACAGGACTTGTGATATTTAGTTGGGCACAAGGCCACCCAGAATAAAGACTATATTTCCTAGCCTCCTTTGCAACCAAATAAGGCTACACGGTCTGGTCAACGGACTGTAAGAAGAAATGGCAACTTCTTCAAGGTGGTAATGGTGGAAGGCTTCCCTCCTCCTTCCCTTTCTCCTTCTTGCTAGCTAGAAGGCAGATATGACTGCTAGAGCTGGAGTAGCCGTCTTTGTTCCATGAGACAGAAGCTGCAAGTTGAGGATTATGGAGCAAGAAGACAGAAGGAGACAGGGATCCCGATGATTAAGTAGCTATCATTAGATCTCTGAAACTTATACATGAGACAGAAATAAACTTATAATTTATCTAAGCCACTATTATTTTGGATTTTCTGTCACTTAAACCTAAACCTAAACCAAATTACTAGTTAAATTATAAATCTGTGAAACAGCTCTAAAGGTATTTGGTCAAGAGGAATCTCCATAATGGTTAATCAAGGACAGGACTGTTATTTTTTAACAGCATAGAAACCATATTTATAATTTAGTCTTCTTGATATTGCACCCCCTTTTACTTAAATACTTATTAAGGAACTAGTGAAGGAAATTCAATTCTGGAGGTAAAATTTGATGAATTTGTATTTCTTTCCCTCCAATTAAATCGTTTAAAATAACCCAACTGTGACAAAAATGAAACTACTTAAAAATAAAAAGGATAGTAGAATAAGAATGTTGCCTTAGAAAGAAATATATTTCGGCACTGTCACTCAAAACAATGTCATTAATTTTAAGACATCTTCGAATGGACTCCTGAAATGTCTTTATCAGGCTTTCCGTAGGGCTTAGATACCATAGGATTTCCTCTGGAATGAAATCATGTGGACAAATATTATAATCAATGTATTGTTACTCTTATTCCCAGAAAAAGTTAGAGAAACATGGAGGGGAGGGGGCGGGGAGAAACACCAAAACATTTCACCATGAAAACAAAGCATCAGTTTTCTAATGTTGTGCAATATTGTGCATGAGAAAATATGCTACTTTCATATAGTTCTCCCAATCCCCTCTTCCAAGCAATTTGTTAGAAACCAACAGAATATTAGTGTATAACACAGCCTTCAAAGTTACGTTTCTTGTCTTTTTAAGAAAACAAAAGCATTGGAGACTGGCTTATCAAAAGAAAAGGACCACATTTTGCTCCACTGAAATTAATTATGGTAACTCACAATAAAATTCAGGCCCTACTGAGAGTTATCAAATGTTGATTCTACATATCTATGTAGAGTACAGACTGATTAAATGGTCCTTCCCATTCCCCCTATAAAACTCACTGACTGGTGCCCATAGCACAGGGAACATTCACGACTAGTTGAATTGTGTCTTTTTTCAAGACTACTTTCATTAATTGTATTAGTATAATTGTGTAATAAAATATTACATAAACTAATAGTGTGAAAAGAGAGCAAAAAGATAAAGATAAGTTTTAAAATGTTCTCTCCTTGTAAAGCAACCATAAAAATCATAATAGTCTGCCCTCAGATTGCTTAACAAGTACCTTTAAGTTCTTATTCCAATTTACAGTAACTGTAACCAAGACTGGAAATTACGGTTACTGAATTGTGAGTATAGTTTATGCAAGAATGGCAACATGGAACTCTGAAGAGTGGATTTGGACTCAAAGAAAAGAAATTGGCCCTACATACAAAACTAGCCAATGAGTGCACATTAATATAATCAAATGAAATAAACATACATATCTTTTTAAAAAATTATTTTAGCCAGTATTGTTTATTAACAGACTATCTACTAGTACCCACTATATAGATAAGATGGCTTCTACTGTATTAGAAAACTCTGGCTCAAGGTTGGAGCCCTTTATCTTTAATAGAAAGGAATGTTATTTCTATCATAATTTCCCCTAGAAATGAATGAAACTCAGGCTGCACTTGTGACACTGAGCAGCTTTCACACAGATCAACACAGACCTCTATTAGGGAAAAAGTTTTGCATAGCAGACCAATAGTAACACCAGCCTCTTAACATTTTATATTTGGCCCATATCCACTGGATTCCAGAGATGGGTTTGGTTTTCCAATATAGGAAACTGTTAAAAGCAGATCAAAAATAAAAATAGCACCTAGCCTTATTTCAAAAACAGCTTTGTATTAAATTTTCTCTAACCTATGTCCCTGTCCTAGAGAGCTTTTGTTTTCTATCACTCTATTTCATATCTTTCAAGCTGTCAAAGAAGTTGAAGAACATGTTAACCCTCAAAAATCAGAGCCAAAGCATCAACTAGAAGTAGGCCTTTCAGAGTTATTTATCTAAATTCACATTTTGCACTAGTGTTGTTTTCTAGTAGTTATAGTAATTCCTGATCAAAAACCAAATATGCTCATTCATTAAAGCAATGGCAATTTGGGAATTTGAAATCATAAAAATATACAGACATACATCATGACATATCCTGAAAATAAAAATTACAAAAAACAAAATTAGGGGTGGTAAAATTAAGTAGAATGTAATCATTTAAAGTCTATTAAAATGTCTATGATACAGGGCTTCTCAGCATAGTAAAAACATAAGCAAAGTATATTAGTCACCCCAAAACTAGAAATAGTTCATATAAATAGCTAATATGAATGCTGTATTTGTGCCACTAATATATGCAATAAAACTACAGACCCATAAAAGGAAATATAAAGCTTGCATCTGTACCATTAATATGCATGTCAGCCAGAAGAATAAATCAAAACTATTAGTGTACAACAGATGGCCCAAGAATGAGCCAAGGTTTACGCTTTGACAAGAGGAAACTTTTGACACTTAATACAAATCTGATAATGCTGGCAAGGTCACCAGAGGAAAAATGAGCTTGAAATCCTAATAAGTACAAATTCAAGTTTTGATTTAAGATATACTTTTCATGTCAAACTCTGTAGGATGTCCCCCACAAACTGCCCAACTAACCCTGCCTCCCTTTTATTAACACCAAAAAGTATTAGGTTGGACCATAAAAAACTGTCACTTTTGTGAGTCAAATATCAGTAATTTCATAAGGTTCAATCTAAGAGTGATATATGCCTCTCTTTTTAAAAACCAGAATTAATTTTGAGTTTTTTGGTCAAAATGGTTTCTTGTAAATACTTTCTGATAAGACAGTAGCATCCAAAATCATTCTTCTCTTTTCATGAGAGTTTCAGGAAAAAATGTTTCTAAACCAGGTCAGGATTGATCTCCCTAGGGAAAGCTCTTAAACAAAATGTTGGTTACATGCCTTGGACAGGTATAGGACCAGGAAGTCTCTGCCCATGTGCTTCATATTACTTCATTCAATAACTTGAGTTGGCCAGGCGCAGTGGCTCACGCCTATAATCCCAGCACTTTCGGAGGCCGAGGCAGATGGATCATGAGGTCAGGAGATCAAGACCATCCTGGCTAACATGGTGAAACTCCGTCTCTAATAAAAATACAAAAAAATTAGCCAGGCGTGGTGGCAGGCGCCTGTGGTCCCAGCTACTCAGGAGGCTGAGGCAGGAGAATGGCGTGAACCTGGGAGGCTGAGCTTGCAGTGAGCCGAGATCGCTGCCACTGCACTCCAGCCTGGGCGACAGGGCGAAACTCCGTCTCAAAAAAAAAACAAAAAACAAAAAACAAAACAACAACAACAAAAACACTTGAGTTAATCAAAGTTCAAAACTTAGTTAGCTATAATAGAGAGCCTTTTCAAAAACTGGGAAGTATATGATTTAGGAAAATAAGTTAGGGCCTCTGAAACTTATTAGCAATTGTAATTTGTTGAGTGCCAACAGGACAGCAATCCAAAAAAAAGTCTTCTTAAGGAAAAAGATCAAACACTAAATGCATAAAGAGTTTAACCACTTGGGAGTTTGTCATATATAATGTTTACAAGATGTTTCATTTTAGAAAATTCACTTTACTCAGGACTACTGGTAGGAAGTGAATTTCCTGAAGATTACATTGCCTCCTACAGGTGTGCTACCAAAGCAGACCACAGGGGGTCAGGTAGGAGGCTCTATGGCTACAGTAAATTGAGTCAACAAGTTTCCTGAGAAAAGTTATTAGGAAACACTTCTAGCAAAAAGCTAAACATAGATATATAGGAGAATCATTATACTTTTTGTTGAAAAAAAGAGGGAACATGTTGGGTTGAGACAAAAAATATATATTTTTTTAACCCAGCAGAATCTCAAAAGTTACCTCAAATGCCACTTGTGTCTGTGTGGACAGCACAGCAGGGTGGGAAGGGAACACAGGGAGATATACTAGCCAACTCTTTCATATCAATGAGTCTACAAATTTCTGGAAGGGGAGAAAAAAAGGGGTTTCATGTAATTTATATTTCTAAAGTTATCTCTCCTTGCATGAGCCTCAGTGTCTAGCTATTCCTCCAGCCTTCACTCCAGATCTTGATCCTTTTCAAAGCAATTTTGATGTTGGCGTCACATAAAGAAATATGGAGGACTATAAAATGCCCCTAAAGCACATTTTAGGAAAGACTAGTCTTAACAAGGCAAACTACAAAGTGGAATAAGAAATTTTAACCATAATATGCTTTATGTACATCAGTGAACAAATTTTCTCTCAGGATCTTGGGTTAACAAAATAGCCAAACTCAACATTTGCTCGCATTAGAAGCTGAGCTTTATTGCCAGCTGCAATCCTAGTTAAAGATGGAGGTACGATACTATATAAAGCTGTTCCACAATCTAGAAGAATTCACTTTTCATATCACATAGGGTGTACTTTCTAAAGCCTACCAGTTTTCTTTCATCATAAATAGAACAGTAAGTTCTCAGTTTCCATTCAGTTTTGTGTGTGTGTGTGTGTGTGTTTTTGTTTTTTGTTTTTTTGTTTTGTTTTGTTTTATACAGTCTCATTCTGTCACCCAGGCTGGAGTACAGTAGCGCAATCTCAGCTCACTGCAACCTCTGCCTCCTGGGTTCAAGTGATTCTTCTGCCTCAGCCTCCTGAGTAGCTAGGATTACATGCACCCGCCACCATGCCCAGCAAATTTTTGTATTTTTAGTAGAGACAGTGCTTCGCTATGTTGGCCAGGCTGGTCTCGAACTCCTGACCTCAGGTGATCCACCCACCTCAGCCTCCCAAAGTGCTGGGATTACAGGCGTGAGTCACCATGCCTGGCTTCCATTCAGTTTTGAAGTGCATTTTTAAGGTATGATGCATTTGTAGGAAATACAATTTTTAAATTGTTTGGTCAAGTATTGTTCTAAAAAGGATTTCATTTAAATTTCAGGTGGTAACAGCTTAAAAGTCAAACTGGGGTATAATAGTATAGAATAGTATAATTGTATTAAGTTCTGTACTAACTATGTATCTTTCAGAAAGCATTTAATCATAGGAAGCTGGGATCAGAAGCAAAAACAGTGCCAATAGTAGGTCCTTCTAAAACAGAAGTTCTTAACAAAAGATACATATCAGAATCACCTGCAGGATTTTATAATATAAATACCCACATTCCTCAACTCTTGAAAAACAATTTCTTACATGGTAAGTCTGAGGTGGGCCAGAATTTTTCACTATTAACAAGTATCCCTGGTGATTCTGATGCAGATAGTTCCAGGACTCTGCATTCACAAACACTGGCCAGAGTGGCACAGACAGAGATTAAAAGGATGGACTCTGGAGCTAGACTGCCTGGGTTTGAATTCTGCTTCCATCACTTAATTTCTAGCTGTAGGATATAGAGCAAGTTCCTTAATCTGTGTCCTCATTTTCTCTTTAGTAAAATAGGGACAGTAACAACACCTATTGCACCGATTGTTTATAAAGATTAGACAAGTTAGTATTTCAACACTTATAAGTGTTCAATAATTTTTTTTTTAAAAAAAGGGACCAAAAAGTTTGAGGAGAGTGAAGTCCCTGAGGAAATGCAACAGTTAAATGCAACTGATATAGGAAATTTAGATTTGTTGTTTAAGTTTATTCCCTCAACCACATAGTTGAGAGCCATTGTTCCACTACTGAATGAAATAAAGGATGACAGGCACACATGACCAATCCAAACTCTTCAGCCTAGAAATGAAATCTCTTTATAATTTGGTCCCTACTGATTTGGTCTCTCTCCATCATGATCTCACTTGTGTTTATTCCTTTTTATAAACATTAGCACTAACTGCCATAGATATTCTCTACCAATTCAACCAGGAAAAGAAGACACCCCTATATTTTATTTCCTTTAATATAAAAGATGACAGGAGAAAAATAATTGAAGCGCAAGTATTCAAAGCCTCTACTCTATCCCTGTACCTTTTGTAAAGAGGTAAATTTTTGTTTTTGTAAGTGCTGATTAATTGTGTGTGTACTAGGGGCAAGGAAGTAGTGGAGAGCAGAGTTGGAAGAAATTAAATTAAATTAAATTAAAGTTTAATTAAAAGGTATGAGTTATCAGCAGAAAAAAAAGGTCTGGAAGTTGGAAAGATGAAAGAGGTAGATAAAGAAGGGCGGCCTCAGCTGTGGCCTTTGTAGAGGCACACACCTTTACCTGCCCCCACTTCAGATCTTCATTCAAATGTCAATTTCTCAGTGAGGTCTTTCCTAGCCACCTTAGTTAAATTGTACACACACATTACCACCAAACACACCTCCTTTCCTTTCTCTGCTTTACTTTTCTCTCTAACACCTATTATATATCGTTACCTTTATAAATGAGCTCCATGAGCTCCATAACAGCAGACATTTTCATCTGTTTTGTTCATTGGTGAATCCCCAGGATCTACTACAACCTTTCATATAGTAGGTAACCACAAACGATTTATAATGTAAACTAGCTAAAGAGGGCTATTATAATAGCTTTTTAACTAGTTTTTTCCCTAAGGAGGCAAGAATCTCTAAGACCCTTTCAGGTCAAACTATTTTCAAGCCTTTTTGCACTTTGTTGAAATTTACTCTGTTGGTGAAAAAGCAAAGCCAAACTGCTAGGCCTTAGTATAAATCTATGTAGTGGCACCAAGCTAGTCTAGTAGTCACTGTATTCTTCACCGCCACATACAGTAACAATGAATCAGCCAACAAATGAATAAATGAATAAAATATTTTAAAGCCAATTTCAGTTTAGAATATCCTTGTTGAAGCAGTAAAAATTACTAACATTCTCTGTGATGAAAGGGCAAGAACATAAAAAACTGTTTTGCTGCCTACTGAAGCGTAATGGCTATCTCAAGAAAAAGCACTTGGGTGAATGATTTACAAGCTGAACAACCCACTTTTTTCAATACCACTTTTACTTGAAATAATGGCGAATTATTGTTATTCAGGCATGGGTAACCCATTAAGCACTTTTAAAAAATGCAGTAAGCCTGATATTTCAAAGAAAATACTTGACAGTATTTGCAAATTATAAAATTTGGGATTTTGAGTGAAAATCCGAATTTCGGAAACCATGTATCTACCACCATGAGTATGACTTTCTTGATGTGATTCGTGGTGATATTAATGAATGTGATTTTTTGACATTGTATAATGAAATATGTTCATATTTAGAAGATCTGCCTAACTCTTAGTGAACCAGTATCTTCCAAATGAGCAGTGAATGATGTTACAAAATCATGCATGGGTACAAGTTCCATTCAAACTGCAAGATAGATCAATGGATTTTTAATGTTACAGAGGGTAAAAGTATCACTGATATGGCTTTAGATTCTATAGTGCAACTAATCTTTAAAGAAATTACCACTTGCTGAGTTTTTATGTAGTATCAAAACAATAATTCACAATTATTTGAAAAGGCTATTAAAGTACTCCTTCCCTTTGCAACTACTTACCTGCATGAGGGTAGATTTTCTTCATATATTTCAACTAAAAACAATATATTGCAACAGACTGAATACAGAAATATATAAGAATCTTGTTATCTTCCATTAAATCACATATTAAAAATCTGCAAAACTGTAAAACAGTGCTACTCTTCTCACTATTTTTTTTTTTTTTTGCTTTGGGAGATATAATTATTTTCCATTAAAAGTGTTATTTAAAATTAATTGGTTTATTTTTTCAAATAAAACATTAAATATTTTAAACATTTCTTAATTTTTATTTCTACTAATGGCTAATGATATTGAGCACATTTTTATGTGCTATTGGCCATTTGTATATCTTCCTTTGGAGCAATGTCTACTCAAGGGTTGAAAAACTAACTGGTTGGGTACTATACTCATTATTGGGTGATGGGATCATTCATACCCTAAACCTCAGCATCACCCAATATGCCAATGTAACAAATCTGCACATCTACCCCAAATCTAAAATAAAAGTTGAAATTATAAAAAAAGACTAGCCTTAAAAATTACTTCCAATAAATACAAATATTTCATATGTATGACAGACAGAAATATCTGCTTTATTATAGATAAGAATAATGTTTGTTGCTTAATACGACAGAAGAATGTGTAAGTGGGTAACACAGTGATCTATCTACTATAATTTTATATGTCATATGTCATATGTTTACATAACACCATAATGATGTTACTAAGATTATACCCAAAAAAGTATTCTCATATACATGTACTATCCTATATTTGAAAATACTTTTTTTAATCAAAGTTTTCATTTTTCAGTTTCACACAGCATTGCTTAATTATCTATTTCAAATGTAAAACTTTTAAATGTTCTTGTGTAACTGAAGATCATTAGTTTTGTACAAAACTTACAGAATGAACATGTCTCAGCTAATGCATAAATGTATGTCATGATGTGTACATATGCAAAGCAAATAATTAGCATATACTATAACATTAAGGAGATACTTTAAATAAACTACTTTAATCAAGCTATTCTGACTTCATTTGTTGTCAATACTTTTAATCCTCTTTCTAAAAGTATAATCAGAAATTATATTCATAAGTAACATTTTATTCTTCCTACCATACTGTTTGGTTTTTAGACTTCTAGTAATATAATATAATGATGTAGAGTTTAAATGCAAAAGATTATATTTGACTTAATGGCTTCTTATTGAAAATGTTAACTCCCAGTTCAGCAGGCTCGTAAAAATTGCTTCCTAAGAGGTCTCTTTTCATGTCATCTGTTAATTATTTATAAGCAAAAGTTGAGTACTATTCCTCACGTCGTCCATAAATTCTTTAAGTGAAATGACATAAAGGAAACCAGTTTTACGATAGCCTAATTGATATAAACGAGAGTTACGTTCCTACAGCATATTTCTGGCTATAAAAACATCACCAAACTTCTAAATAAAGACCCCAAGCACTTCTAATATTAAATATTGAAATAAATGTGAGCTATACATTTAATAAAAACTAATAAAAACAAGTAAGATAATTTATGCAATTTTTGGTGAATCAGTAAGTGATGGCGGTCGTAGTGATGGTAAGTTAAGTCAATAAATGTTTGTGAAGCAAAAGTTATAAGGATGTGGGAGGAAACTGGAGAAAACCTGTGCAGACACATGGAGAAAACGTGAAAATTCCACACAGACAGTGGTCCCAGCTGGGAACGGATTTTTTTTCTCATCAATGTTATATTGAAATGAAGCTAAACAAAATGACATTTTTTGAGAACCTGCTGTGATCTGAGACGTTTCTTCAACTCTGGACGGGTGCCTAATAGAAGCATTGAAGTAAGCTGTGGAATATATAGGTCATAGGTTCAATAATTCTGTGCCTATCCCACAACGTAAAATGTAAAAAAAATAGCAGAGAAAAATTTCCACCAATAAATATGCAAGACCCAGAGGAATAAGGCAGTGGAGTTTTGAGTTGACTACACTTACTTTATTTAAACTGTTTAAAATGTATGAAATAATTTTTACATGGAATGTTTTGTCTTTTATATTTACTACCAAATAAGACTTAATAAACTTAAGGGAAATTCTTTTTAATCATTTATCAAATGATCTAAATTTTACACATTTAAGAAACTAACTTTTTAAGTACCAAAATCTGGAAGGGTAAATAAAAACATTATGTTCGTGACCACAGAGAATCGGTTTTGAAAAGCAATTTTCAGGATTCTTCATTCTGATATACTAGACTTATTTCTCCCTAACTCTTGGTTAGAAAAGTAATACAGAATTACTGAAGCTGTTAATAGGGTGACACAGTTGATTTCAAATGGGCTTGTAGAGTGTAAAGATTCAGTACAGATGTTTGGAATAACTTGCAGCTGTTGCAGGGTGAATAGGCTTAATGACATCCTGGGAATACTGAAGGAGAACTGCCTGGAGTACTTTAAAATATTTATATTATTGTGATATGAAAAAAATGTTTAATTAGAAGCCAGAAAACAGTGTAGAAACTTCATTGGCCTTTGTTTAATTCTGAATCAGATTTGTAGATGTCTCAATATTCTTAGATATTCCTGGGTACACTTATCCACATATATCCTCTGTTGTAACAAAGTGCCTCCTCTAATAAGAAAGGGGAGAAACGATTTTCTTTAGTTTCATCCAGGTTTGGTTTAGCTCAATTTAATTTAGAATACTTTAGAATTTTACCATATGCAAAACACCATAATGGAAAAAGGGTGAATAAAAAACCCTACACTATTCTCAAGAAACTTATTTAGTGAGGATATACATAAAAATACAGAATACAGGCCTGGCATGGTGGCTCACACCTGTAATCCCAGCACCTTGGGAGGCCGAGGTGGGAGGATCACCTGAGGTCAGGAGTTCAAGACCGGCCTGGCCAACGTGGTGAAACCCTGTCTCTACTAAAAATACAAAAATTAGCTGGGCGTGGTGGCGTGCGCCTATAGTCCCAGCTACTTGGGAGGCTAAGGCAGGAGAATTGCTTGAACCCAGGAGGTGCAGGTTGCAGTGAGCTGAGATCACACCACTGCACTCCAGCCTGGGTGACAGAGTGAGACTCTGTCTCAAAAACACACACACACACACACACACAGAATACAATGAGTACTATATAACTATATTATGGGAATTCAATGAAATCATGGGGATTTAATTGAGTGTTCAAATATTGCTCCTTGAGAAAAAGCCTAACTGCCTATAGGTACTCTCGAGGCACCAGAGGTACGTTATTCTTTCATCCAGATAAAAACACTGGGTAAACGTCTCAATATTCATGCTAAATCTACCCTCTATTTGGTTTATAAAGCATATGGAGCAGCCCTGAATTAGCAATACAGAATATTAGTACTCTAGTCTCTCACCAAAAGCCTGGATATGATATTTAAAAGGCTTGCATAAAGCACATGCTAGCCATCCATTCCTGTAAGCATTCTAAGTTCCAAGACCAAGTTGCACTGTAAGAAGGTTTGGCTTACAATGTTTAGCCTCTCTCTGAATGGCTTTTACTGAACTGTACATTATGAACCAGATGACGAATCAATAAAAATTTACTAGGAGTCAAAAAAATCTATACTTAATGGAAACCCACATCTCCAAAATATACCACAATAGCAGGTTTAGGCTCAACTCCAAGGATCATCTCAGTTACCTTAGAAATCTTAGTTCCAGAGCAGTGTTGTTTAATAGAAATATACTGTGAGGCATATAAGCAAGCCACATATATAACCTTAAAATTTCGGGCACACAAAATAAAAAAGTAAAAGGAAACATATAAATTTAATTTTAATAATCTACTTTATTTAATGTATCCAAAATATTATCACTCAACATGTAAGCAACATAAGCGTTATTAAAATATTTTACTTTTTCTTCACCCTAAGTCTTCAAAATCTAGTGTGTATTTTACACTTACAGCACATCTCAGTTAGGACTAGCTACATTTCAAGACTAGTGACTACTGTACTGACCAGTCCAGCTCTAAAAGATAAACTTCTTTTGGGAAATGACCCTTTCAGGCTTCCTCCCGAACAGAAAACTACAGCTCTTCTTTCCCCTTTTATTCTGTAGGTTTTTTAGGAGGAGCAGCCATGACAAATCTATGTAGCAGTTCTTTGGTGCTGAAGGTTAGAAGGTGGGGGAGGAGTTGGCCAGTAGAATATTTTTATTTATTTTATTTTTTGAGACAGGGTCTCGCTCTGTTTCCCAGGCTGGAGTGCAATGGCACCTTGACTCACTGAAATCGCTGTTTCCCCAGGCTCAAGTGATCCACCCACCCCCGCCTCAGCCTGTGAGTAGCTGGGACTACAGGTGCATGCCACCATGCCCGGCTAATTTTTTGTATTTTAGTAGAGACAGAGTTTCATCGTGTTGCCCAGGCTGGTCTCAAACTCCTGAGCTCAGGCAAGCCGCCCGCTTCAGCCTCCCAAAGTGCTAGGATTACAGGCGTGTGCCACCGAGCCCAGCTCTTTACATAATATTTAATTCAGTAAAAATATTATAGTCCATTCTGAGTTGGAAACATTTCAACTTCTCTTACATTTTGCAGAAAAAAATAACACACAACTTGAAAGGGATGTTAATTTGTTGAAATTTTACTGGTTTGCGTATTTCTGAAAGAACTCTCTTCTAATGTAATTTTATTTACTGATTAGAACATAGTAAAGTGCAGTGAAAAGTGCACTAGCCTGAAATGGAAGATGATTTGACTTCTAGACCTTGTTTTGTCACAGATGAGTTGTGTGCTGCCATATATATCTCTGGTTCTAAATTTCTTCATCTATAAAACAAGGGGCTAAAAGTACACCTCTAAATCTCAAACATCTAAACTGGAAACTATGTATTTATTTAAGAAATTCTAAATACTTCACACTTTCAAAGCAATATTATTTTTCCAATATACTATTGCATAACTTTGTAAAAATGAGATTAAATAATAAAGCTAAAATAAATGGCCAAATTGTAAAAGGAATCTAACTTTACTGATAATAGGTTCAACTCCTGTTCATCTGCACCAGCTAGGTTTTCACCAATAAGTAAAAATAACACAACATTCTCTATGAAAGAGAATTCGTTAAATTCAGTTTACGAATTAGTGAAACATTTTAAATTTGAGTAACTGGGATTACTACACTTCACTAATAAAATTCTGCTACTGACTTGAAGACTCATCAAAATAAAGCAAGCAAAGAAAAATATATACAAATGTATAATCATCCAATATGGAGGCTGGGCATGGTGGCTCATGCCTGTAATTTCAGCACTTTGGGAGGCCGAGGCAGGCAGATCACTTGAGGTCAGGAGTTCAAGACCAGCCTGGCCAATGTGAAGAAACCCTGTTTCTATCAAAATTACAAAAGTTGTGGCACACACCTGTAGTCCCAGCTACTTGGCAGGCTGAGGTGGGAGAATCACTTGAAACCGGGAGGTAGAGGTTGCAGTGAGCCAAGATCGTGCCACTGCACTCCAGCCTGGGCGACAGAATGAGACAAATACATCTATCTATCGATTGATCGATAGATAGAGGGATGTATTTGGCTTCCCATGGATAATTTCAGTTCAAGGTGAGCAGTTATTTCTATGTGTTAGCAGTATAGTTTTCTAATGCAGAGAACAGGGATGGTCCAGCATCTATTTCTGTAACTCACTGGGTCCTTTATTTTTTCTCAAAGATCAGTAATTTTTTAAAATGCCTGATGTCAATGCACTACAGCATTTTCCAGAAATGTTTAAGTGCTGACAGAGGAAGTAGAATTCCCTCCTACTCATACCAAATCATGAAAGCTGAAACAGTTCATCTAATCAGTATAAGGCATGAATGCTTTCTTGTACATATTTTTAGAGGTAATTAAATGCTCTAGGGGGAGGGAAAAAGCACTGAGTAATAAAATGATCAGATATGTTGCTAAAGCTATTATGAAGCCCCAACCTAAAAGCAGAGTAAAATCCTATTCTAAATATCTAGACATTCTCACAGTCATATAGGCACATTTCCTCCCAGCTACTTGATCTCTATGTTCCATACTCTAATCACAATTCCTGCCTCAGACAAGCATCATTTTCACAATTAGGAAACAGAGCCTTAAAAATATTTGGGGGGATGGATGTATCTGTTATCTGAATCAGGGGATATCTATCAAACGAAGTTATAATATTAGATTGGATTTAAATGCAGATGTTTATCCTCTATAAAAGTAGGCATATACTATATTGCAATGATGTAAAAACATATATGCATCCTTTAAAATAAGTAAAACACACACAAATAGTAATGATTTTGTTAGGCTAATAAACCATAGGTGATTTCTCCTTTTATACTTTTCAAATTTCTGACCATTGAGATGGTACTTTTGAAATTAAAAAGCTTTTTATTTATTTATTTTTTTGACACAGGTTCTCACTCTGTCAGCCAAGCTGGAGTGCAGTGGCATGATCTCAGCTTACTACAACTTCTGCCTCCTGGGTTCAAGCAATTCTCCCACCTCAGCCTCCAGAGTAGCTGGGACTACAGGTACACACCACCATGCCCAGCTAACTTTGGTAATTTTTGCTTGAGACAGGGTTTCACTATGTTGGCCAGGCTGTTCTTGAACTGACTTCAAGTGTTCTGCCCACCTTGGCCGCCCAAAGTGCTGGGATTACAGGCATGAGCCACTGCATCTGGCCTGAAATTAAAAATCACTTAAATTGATCACACAGTTATCTATTAATGGTTGAGACTACTTGGTAAGAATTCTATATAAATATGTAAACCTCATAAAGACTACAAAATAGGACAGGCACAGCAGCTCACGCCTGTAATCCCAGCACTTTGGGAGGCCAAGGCGGGTGGCTCACGAGGTCAAGAGTTCCAGGTCAGCCTGGCCGAGATGGTGAAACCCCGTCTCTGCTAAAAATACAAAAAAAAATTAGCTGGGCTTAGTGGTGGGCGCCTGTAATCCCAGCTACTCGGGAGGCTGAGGCAGAGAATTGCTTAAACCTGGTAGGTGGAGGATGCAGTGAGCCAAGATCACGCCACTACACTCCAGCCTGGGTGACAGAGTGAAACTCTGTCTCAAAAAAAAAAAAAAAAAAAAGACTACAAAACAAATGTTGCCTCTAATAACCAAAGAAAAATTTATAAACGATTCAGTAATTTTTTAAAACTAAGCCCAAACATTTAAGAAGTTTGAAGTTTAAGAACTTTAAGACTCTTCTCCATCATTTATGTGGTTTAAGAAAGACATTTCACTCAATCATAACAATTAGATCTACTAATTTCAACTTCCAATCAAATTTTAGTGGCCTTCATGTTTTAGTTTTAGAATTTAAAACTAAAATTAATTCCAAAATAAGTTTTTAAAACCATTTCTTAAAAAAAAAAAAAAAACACCTGCTCAATTCAGCTGCCATCTTAAAAGGAACAAAAACGTGGCTTCAAGTATCAAGTACTAATAACAGGCAAATGATTCACATTGGATACCATATTGTAACACCAGTTCCTAAGTTTATTATTATAAAAGTTTTTCCAATCATTTGCAAGAAAGGGGAAAATCACAAAGAGATTAATTTTTGCAGAAGTAGGGACTTTATAAAGTATTCCAGAGCCAACTTAATTTGATACAGAGTTGGAAAAAGGTGAAAAATGCATATACCAGAAATCTTTAACTACAAAGGACATATTTTCTCAGTAAAAGGCATGCCAGGGATTGGAGAAAATTTATTTCAATCTGTCATAAAGCTTGACAGTTTGAGTAAAAGAAACAAGCAAAAGATGATTATATTATGTGAGGAACAGATATGTTAAGTCTTAGATGATTAACATTAGTTGAAAAATTAAGCAACATTTGTTCTTCCCTTACATTGTCCATTATACACTTGTGTGCAATTAAAACCTGTCAAATGGTATGAACTGATTTAGGGTTCCCGGCACTTTTCTGACTCAGATAGAACACCTTACAGGGAAAATAAAAAGAACTCTTTTTACTTGAAGGGGAAGGAAGTAAGACGTCTTTCTATTAGGCAATACCTTTTGCTGTTGTTGCTTTTTAAGCACAGATTTGAAAGACGCACGCTTTTCAGAAGGTCGACAAAAGAATAGTTTCACTTGTTATCATCTTTCAGGAGTTTACTTTGAAAATAAAGTTTCCGTGGCGGGGCGCAGTGGCTCACGCCTGTAATCCCAGCACTTTAGGAGGCTGAGGCTGGCAGATCACCTGAGGTCAGGAGTTTGAGACCAGCCTGACCAACATGGAGAAACCCCGTCTCTACTAAAAATACAAAATTAGTTGGGCATGGTGTCACATGCCTGTAATCCCAGCTACTTGGGAGGCTGAGGCAGGAGAATCCCTTGAACCTGGGAGGTGGAGGCTGCAGTGAGTCGAGATCGCGCCACTGCACTCCAGCCTGGGCAACAAGAGCGAAACTCCATCTCAAAAAAAAGAAAGAAAGAAAGAAAGAAAATAAAGTTTCCACTAAACCAGTGTATGATTTTTCTAATCTACATAGGTTAGAATAGACTCACAGTGCAGTAATTTATCTTACCTGCAAATGAAATCTGGAAATGCTGAACTTTAAAAATACCAACCACGTAGCTTACTGTTGAGAAGACAATGGCTTCCCCTCAACGACGTAGCAAAAGAACACAAAGCCACATTTTAGAGTCTTTAAAGAATGACCCGCCAGGCGCGGTGGCTCACGCCTGTAATCCCAGCACTTTGGGAGGCCAAGGCGGGTGGATCACCTGAGGTCAGGAGTTCGAGACCAGCCTGGCCAACATGGCAAAACCCCGTCTCTACTAAAAATACAAAAATTAGCTGGGTGTGGTGGCATGCGCCTGTAGTCCCAGGTACTAAGGGAGGCTGAGGCAGGAGAATCTCTTGAACCTGGGAGGCAGAGGCTGCAGTGAGCTGAGATCGCGCCACTGCACTCCACACTCCAGCCTGGATGACAGAGCGCGACTCCATCTCAAAAAAAAAAAAAAAAAAAAAAAAAAAGAATGACCTGTATAACCTGAGAGGGAAATGCTAATGAGGGACTTTAAGAAATATCTAAGAGACAAAAAGAAAGGGCAATGAAAATCAACTGGGGGAAAAAGTATTATGGGATACAAAGCTTGATGGATTTAGCAGAGACTTAAAGAGACAAATGGATATACAGAAGAAATTCTAAATTGTGTAAAAAGAAATGAAGATCCTGAGATGATAGAAGGTTATGGAAGGAAGTCATTTTCCACAGATTCCTCTTTTCATTCTAAGGGAAGTAGATGTCCATTTGTTTAGAATAATTAAAATATATTACTCTTTGCTTACTTTTCTTACCCATCAGAGTTGAAAAATATCAAGTGTATGAGTCCACTTGATGTAGGAAATTATCATCTGAATTGTCCACATCTGAAAATTAAAGCTCAGATAAGCACACTCAGGCCATCACAAAATTTTATAACCAAGTTTTATTTCAATCTGTTAAACTGGAGGCATACAATGACCTAAGCATATCCCTTTAAACTCCGTTCCTTGCAAAAACAGAAAAATGATGGTGTAAAAGGAGCATTTCTGTAAGTTTGAACAAAGTTCAATGGATAGCAGAACTTTAGGAAAAACTTCATTTAACTTTAAGATTTAGTTTTTAAGTAGCCCCTAAAACCATTCAATGTCGCTAAGGCCATAATAAAGAAACTTTGGCCAACATTTATCTACAAAGCTGCTTTTTAAAATGGCAGTCTTTTCTTTTTGATGGTTTGTCCCCATTCTCCTCACAAAAGGAAAATCATATAAAAATTACACCAAAAGATGATTCAGTATGAGGATAAGCTGTATGAAATTCTAAATGGTAACACACATTTCCAGTAATTTCATGACCTGTAGAGTCATTAATAACCAGCCTTCTAGGTGCCTAAACAGCTCCGCCAACTCCTGAAGGCAAGTGGGGTGGAGAAAGGCTATCAGTATAGGTTATCACGGTTGGTGCTCCGAGGGATCTTGATCTTCTCGATGTTTTTAAGGATTACATCACGCAAGGTGGCATACTCGTTCCGTAGGTACAGCAGGATCTGGCGCACACTCAGGTACTCGTTTTCGTCGACCTCTGCTACAGTGCAGCGATAATCTTCCACTTGGGGGTACTTCACTATCTTGGATACCAACTTGGCCTAGGTGTTGTAGTAGGTGGAGAAGCCGCATAGAGAGGAGGCCGCTGTGCTCTCCACGGTCCACGGCTGGTCCACAGTGTCTTCCTGGATAGACACCCTGAAGTTGTTGCCGTCCTCCACCTTCAGGATAAGCGGGTGCACCTACATCTGCACTGTGTTGCATTTTTCTCTCAGCAGCTTGATCTCAGGTTTCACCCACTCAGTCAGCTCCACCAGATGCTGGTTGCTCCGCAGAAGCTGTCCCTCGCTGCCAAGCAGTGCTGGGACCTTGATGGAGAACTGAGTCAGCAGAACTGGCAGATTTTGGTTGGGCCCATCTCCCACGTTGCCTGGGGTGGCCAGGGGCTCCGAGGTTGGCACCGAATGGATTCTGGACAGGTCTTGCAGCCGGAGCTCCTGAACTCGGCTATTCAGCTCCAAGACCTTCTGAGGAAAGAAGGTGGGCACGAGATCCTCGGCCTCCTGGGCGATACGGGCTCGAAACAAATCTACTTTCCCCTGCATGTCCGGCTCTAGCTTCAGCAGAAAAGCCATGGCTTCTAGAGGCGTCGAGCTTTGGGGTGGACACGACCCGGGTTTTACACCCGCCTTGGCCATCTGTGCTTGGGCCTCGCCGCCGCCACAACTCCCAACAGACCACTCCAGAAATTATGTCATAGGGTCCCAGAAGCCAACATGGCTGGAAAGGAAGTGGTGCAGCAGGAAGTCACGCCCCCGCCCAAGTCCTCTAGACGCCTTCAGCAGGCTGACCTGCATCCCCAGCCCTACTGGGCTCTGTGTGCTGAGGTTTGGGGCCAATCCGCTAGAGCATCGAGGACCACATGTTAGCAGAGAACCAGCCGGATCTAGTTCCCGAAGCCGCCCTTCCACCTACCTGGCGGCCTGGCTGGCGGGTCGCCTGACTATGAAAGACAGTTCCAAAGAATGTCGTTTAAGTAAGCATTGTGAAGACCTGTTAATGGCAAGGCGGCATACTTACATGGGAGCTCAACAAATCGACAATCCCTGGGTCAAAAATATACAATCTCTTTTGAAAAGAACCTCACCAAATGGGGTCTCCAGAGCAAGGTTCACTTCTGGGGAGCCCTAAGTCACACCTTTACAGGTAACCTGGACCTAATCCTTGCTTTCTCTGTAGAAAATCAGAAGTGGTTCATTTCACTGTGGTATTTAAATCAGGTTAGCAAACTTCCGAGATCTTTAATTTACATTACAAATGTTAAGTTATATGACTCTTCCTAAACTCATCTTTTTGGGGACAATTAACAAAATCTGAATCTGGACTGTAGATTAAAGATCAAGGTCAAATTACCTGAATTTGACAACTGCATTGTGGTTATGGAGGTGAATACCCTTGTTTCTAGGAGATACTACATTTTTAAGGTATGAAGTGATATAATGTAGTATTTAACCTGTTCTCAGAGAGTTCACAAAAATAAATTGTATGTGTGTAAAGAAACAGAATGAGGGAAAATGTTAAAAACTGATATATCTGCATAAAGGGTGTATGGGAGTTCAGTATTCATGTGAATTTTCTGTAAGTTTGAAATTATTTCAAAATAAAAAGTGAAAAAATTACCTTTTCCCTAAAGGCTTTCAGAATTATAAAGACAAATTCTGTGCTCTTCTAAAATTTCATTCTACTTATTTATATTCATTTTCCTTCCCCTGAAATATTTTCCTTTTGTTCTTTGTAACACCACAAAATCCATGCTTTTGAATTTTATACTAAAATTATTGACATTTGAATCAAAAAGATTCTCAAGATGCTTTAGTACAGTTAGGTTCATATGTAACTGTCACCTCAGACTGTAAACTCCAGGACAGGGGCCAAGTCTTGATTTGTTTCCATTGTATCTGGCACAATGCCTGACATGGAGCAGGTGCTCAATACACGTCTGATGAAATGATCTTCCAATTAGTAAGATTTTGGATAACCGTAACTTCCCATGATTTAGAACTCAGAAGAAAGTGTCAACAGGATAAACATGTTGTTATAGCTTGGGTTCCCCAGCAAGCTGACTCTGAGAGTGTGCTTACAGGAAGTTTATTAGGGATTGTTCTTGTGATAAACACCTGTGGAAGGGAAGCAACAGCAGAGGGAGAAGTTGACTTCAGTACAATCTCAAGGCCTCAGCGGACCCCATGGAAAACTGGGAAAGGTCCTTCAGGGTTGTCTTGAGTTGGGGACAAGGCAATTCCTGAAGAAGGCTGTCTGGCAGCAGGACTTCCAGCTGTTGGGAAATAACCCTTTAGTCCTGAAAGGGAACTTAGGGAATGCATTATAGCTTCAACTATACACATGTGCCATATTAGGATACCTATACTAACAAGGCAGCAATCTATGTTCAAGACAAGTATGTTCAGTCCCAATTAGGAGTTGAAAATCAAAGATGGTTTCTGTGTTCAGATTGCTTCAAGGCTTGTAGGAGTGTGATAAAGGATGCAGTAAAGAGAATTATATATGGGTGGTACATGAGGGAGGGGATAAGGGTGTATATGTATGTGGTTGTATATGCGGTGGAGGTATTGGGGAACTACTGGCAAGCTGGATCTCAAGGTATAAGGAAAAGTGTCAGGAAATAAGGCAGGAGAGGTATGGACCAGCTCGTGGAAGCTGGCCCCTGTTTGCCATGCTTAAGGAACTTGGATTTAATAGAAGCCAACCAAGGAATTTAGGCAGGGAAAAATACATGATGGATGATATGAAGGATGGAGGTGGATTTGAAGGAGAGACTAAAGGAAGAGAGACTGCTGCCATAATCCAAATGAGGAAGTATGCCTCATTTAAAGCAGTGGTGATGAGGTTGAAGAGACATATCAAGAGAGCTTTATAAAGTAAAATTAACAGTACTTGGTGATAGTTTTGGATATAGAGAAATGAGAAAAGGTAGAATTAAACACTATGTAACTTTTTTTTTAACCTGGGGAAAGAATTTTTATTTATAGTTACATTAAACCTCCCCCAAGAGGTGAATTAGATACACATTTTTACACACTCATATTTACTACATTCAAGCTAGGGGAATCTAGATAAGGCTATCAAACAGAAAAGGAAAATCAAATATTGACCACAATTTTCCCAAATCCTGATCTTCTTCATAACTTTGGCTATAAAAGATTACTATGTAATTATTATGGAAATTCCCTTTTATACCCAAAACATCTTCAATGGTATATACGGTTTAACAAATGGTTACTCTATTTTCAAAAAGTAAATACTTCTAGTTGCTCTTTTAAAAAAGCAGGGAAGTTTCTTTCAATGATTCATGCAGCCATTTATATGGAATTATTTTCTTTAGTTGTCTGATGATAGAATATGAAATCCTTTAGGGGATTCAGCTGTTCTTTTTTCTGGTATGATGTAAGAGTTTTATTTATTCATAATGTTTCCTGTTCTTGTTAATGAGAGTAATGGTTGATAGGAAAATAACAGCCCCTAATTTTTCTTCCCTCATAGACTGTCAGCAATCAGCAGTTGTTTTTTAAAAAGTTATTTAATGCACTTGCATGCCTTGATTTGATCCATGAAATTAATACTGAATGCTAACAGGTTGTAGAACGTCAGGGACAGCTGTGTAGAGTATAGTCTTGTTCAGGTCAGTTTCTCCTTTCTCCACAGCCCAGCAGGATTCATCATGTACTGGTGCCAATAACTGACACACCACTCTTCTTTTAGGAATACTTAGAGATTTATGGATTGATTTATCCTTTTATATGTCCTCCAACTCTGAAACCCTGTGAAGAAGCGATTCTGGGGTCCTATGTGTGAATTCCATTTATAGAACCTATTCTAAGCAACATATTATATCACAACTATTAGACATAAAGGTAGCCTTGAGCTATGGATTGGGATTTAATCCTTAGAAATACATATTTTTCACTGATTTCTCTGTCTATAAAAGTTAGGAGAAATATAATTAGTGGGACTAAATCTAGATCATCTTAAAACTCTGATGGGTGATAACAATTATCCCCTTTACAAAGTTCTTCATCTCCAGGTTGCAGTGGATCTTACATTACCTAGCCCAAGGGCTTTATTTACCTCTTACGAACACTTGGTAGTGAGCATCATAAAATGCTTCAGGCCGAGTGCAGTGGCTCAAGCCTGTAATCCCAGCACTTTAGGAGGCCAAGGCAGGCAGATCAGTTGAGGTCACGAGCTCGAGACCAGACTGGCCAACATGGTGAAACCCCGTCTCTACTAAAAAAAAGCACAAAAATTAGCCAGGTGTGGTGGCATATGCCTGTAATTCCAGCCACTCGGGAGGCTTAGGCAGGAGAACAGATTGAACCCAGGAGGTGGAGGTTGCAGTGAGCTGAGATTGCACCACTGCACTCCAGTATGGGTGACAGAGCGAGACTCCCTCTCAAAAAAAAAAAAAAAAAAAAAAAGCTTCATTTTACAATGTAGTTAAGGTTGACAAATATATCACTTCCCTTCCTTCATTCTTTCTTCTAGACCACTGCAAGTTAAGGGTACAGAAACAAACAACGTAGAGGTACTTGCTGCAATGTCTCTTTGTCGACTGTAGTTGCCAATTCAGTGTCTCTAGAACTGTCTCCAAATCTAATATGTGCATGCATGCCTTTAAATGAAGAGGAGTGGCAATACAGGACTGTGGTTAAGTCCATGAAGTTGGCTTAACACGTCGAATCCTGACTTTGCTACTTATTAGCTGTGTGACACTGGCTAAGTTATGTAACCTCTCTGTGCTTCACTTTGTAGTTGTAAAACTATAAGTACACTTACGCACCACATAATGATGTGTCTGTCAACAATGGACCGCATGTACTATGGTGGTCCCATGAGATTATAATGGAACATATATAGAAATCTGACACATGGCACTTAATGTTGGTGATGCAGATCAAGTAGGGGAAATGACTGACATTCAGTAACATGGCTAAGAAATTTGGTTTTCCATATGAAAAAATAAATATAAACAAAGATATACATCTAGGTTTGTGCAAGTATACTCTATGACATTTGTACAATGAAGAAATTGCCTGACAATGCATTTCCTAGAATGTATCCCATTGCTAAGTGACGTATAACTGTATAAGATGTTTCTAGAATTTAGTTTTTATATGTATTTAATAAACATAAGTCAATGCTGGAGAAAATTTCTTCGTTTAACAGGAATTGCAAACAATTACAGAGTTATCTTCCTGAAATGCAAGTCTGATCATATTTCTGTCTTCTACAGGTTAAGAACCAAACTTCATGATCTGGACCCTGCCATCTTTTATTTCCTAGAACTGACTACATTCCAACAATTCTCTCACTCATCCTGTGTGCTTACATATTCACCTCTCTGTCTGAAATGCCACACTGCCTCATCTTCCTCCCACTCTCTACCCTACTCATCCTTCTATAACCAACTCTATTGCTTTCTGAAAAATTTGATACTACCTCCTCCTTCCTTGACGAATGTAGTGCTCTTGGCACAAGTAAAATAGTGTAATGATATCTACCTCATAAAGCTGTTGAAAGGATTAAATGAAATGACTTCTATAAAACAGCTAGGACACTAAATGCTTCAAACATAGTAGTTTTATTTATAATCTCAGTATTCTGCAGGATGTCTCTTTTATAGTTCCTATCCCAGTATGAAATTTTGGATTTACAAGTCACTTTTCTCTACAATAATAAATTCCTTGAGAACAAGGATTTTAGCTTATTTGTCTTTATACAGTCTATGGTAGCACAGTGCCTGGTAACAGTAAGTGTTCAATGAACATCTACTGAATGAATAAACAATGAAGCAAAACAGAATAAAATTTTATCAGACAGAAGCCGACTAGCAAAAGAGATGGGACTTTCAAGCAACTTATCTTTTTCTTTTTTCCTCTGAAAAAAATGTTGAATTATATTATATTATATAAAAACCCACTTTGGAAATCTAACAGGAATCTTCTGGGCTTTATACAGGAAAGGTAGGAAATATATTTCTTTTTTCCTCCCATCAATAGCATACAGCTTCACATTCTGCTTTTGACTGTGGTAACATGCCAGAATTCTACTAGTTACAGTATTACTTAGTTCTAAAAAACAGGCCTCACTTAAATAACTGGAGTTCATCTGTAGAACAGTAGTTACGCAGTACTACATGTTTGTGCAAAAGGAACATACTGGGGAGTACTAGAGAGGTACACACAAGGAATGGGGTGATGCTGGCTCTGACTCATGCTCCTACTGTTTATTTATAGCTTCTTATTAATATAGGATTTGTTTTATTTGGCAAAAATACAAGATTTCAACTGACTGAGAGAGGAAGATGTAAGAAAATGCCTAAACATAAAACTTCTACAGCTGAATAATAATCTGTAGCTCAGTGCTGTATCAACAGGCTCCCCAGGGGATGGTGCAAACTGAAACCACTCCAGAATTACAAATTTCATGAGCTGCAGACTTTACTGCTAAAAGTAAAGTAGTGGTTAACCAAAGATTTTATTCCTCTATAGACACCTCCATTTATAAATGCTAAATTCACTAGTTGGAGTTAGATTTTTAGAGTAGTGTACAAAATATTTACGATGAGTTCCTAATTACTTTAAATAATTTTCGCCAGCAGCAAACAGTCAAAAGCAAATTTAAAAAGAGAAGCCAAAGAATTTATATGCTTAAAATGGAAACATTTCTCAATGTTAATTTAAAATGACTAACTGCCTTCTTACTCTGATTTTGCTTTTCAACACTTAAACCAATATTTTATTATATATTTATCTGTATATTTGTTTAGCATCTGACTCTAGAATGTGGGCTCTGGAAAAGCAAGGGCTTGTTTGCTTTGCTCATTGCTGGAGTCCTTGTAGTGTTAACAGCCAGGAACGTAATGGCTATTCAGTAAATATCTCGCTGGACTAATGACAGAAAATTATTAAATTTCTTAATCCAATTCTTTGAGGATAATTACAGTTAGAAGAGCTTTTTTTAAAAAAAAAACTATAAAAGTAAGGTAATTATTCAGATAGTCACACTTAGTATGAATAAAGTTGTTTTGGATAATAAAATCAATTCCTAAAAGGTTTGAGGAAGAAAACTTTTAAGCTCTAAAGTTATTTCACATTTATGTTTTCTTTAAAGATCAACAAACGCTATTCATTTAAAAAATTTTAACGTTTTTGTATTTATCACTACCGTTCATCTTCTTAAAGCAGAGGTGTTTGTTTCAAAATGAAAGTAAGATTCACATTTTGGTAGATGGAAAATATGCCTTCCTAGTTTTATATTTTAAAAGCAGGTCAACTGCACAAAACTGCAGTAAAATAAAAATAAAAACAATTTAATCTGGACTTTTTGGTTCTAGTAAGTATTTTACCTAAGGAGACACTATATTCTCCCTAATCTAAGCTGAATACAAAATTGGTCAAATAATCCTAGGAGGAGAATGGCTTTCAAATAACCAGCAACCATATATGCACAGAAATTCTGTTGACCATTTCTCTTTGCATCATACAGTATTATACATACATATTTTAATGAAAAATAAGATAAACTTTTAAAAGCTGACCCAAAAGCCTCAGACCTAAGTGAAGTTGCTTCATCAGAACAGACCTGAACTATTTTATAATCTGAATTCAAATTATCTTAATTTCCTTATGTTTTTAACAACCTGTGGATTCCTATTATATATAAAAATGTCAAGGTGACAGGCTTCATCTGAAAATGAGAAACAATGCATAGCGACCTTATGCAATTACATCTATTAACAATTACAGAACCTATGCTGATAGAATTTTTTAATCTATATGATTTTATATATATGTGTGTGTGTTTTAATGCTTCTAAGATAACACTAAAGACTGCTTTTATGCTACAAGTGAAAATAATGTTTATTATTCTTGTGAATGAACCCATGACATAGTCATGTGGCTCCTATCTAATATCAATATGAAAATGTCAGATTAAAGGCTAGTTTCTTTACAATTATCAACTGATGTCACTAAATCCATCCAAATGAATGTGATGTAGTCAGTCTGAATAAACCCTAAAAACAGCTGAAAACCTGGTGTCTGCTGTTACTCAGTTTTCTGACTGTAATCTAAGTCTGTAGTTCTATAGACATCACATGAAATGAGCACTGAATTAGAATCAATACAGGAAATACTTAAAAGAACTCAAAAGTCACTTTTGCTAAAGATTATTAGAAGAGATTATATAGACTATTGAGAGAGATTCTAGCTATCTTTCTGTTTGGAAGAGCTCTTCCTTTCAAGTTTCTGATTCTCTTTCCCCACAAAATGGAAAAAGGGTAAGTCTAAATTATCTAAATCTAACCTTCATAAATAAACCCAGTTAGATAATGGATGGTAGTGTAATGATACCGTGTAATACTCTTGCAGTTTTAACACTCTTTCAAAACATGCCAATTTTCTGTCTGTTTATGGGTGATAAGGAAAATAATAGCATTAAAATGAATTTTTCTGGGGAGTTGGGGGAAAGAATGAATTTGCTAAATCTAATGAAAACAAACTCCTCTCCCCTTGTCATATCCTTTTATGGGTTCTTTCTATGTACCCATATGCTTCCAAGGTCAATCCCCTGATGATAAAGAAGTATACATATCTTGAATACCTATTATGTGTTAAGCACTGTGCCAGTCCTTAACTTATTATTTCATTTAAACCTCTCAACAACCCAGGAAGAGGTAACTATTAATATTACTATATTAGAGATAAGGACACTGAAAATTAAAACCGAGATTTGTCTGACTCCAAAGCCCATGCTACCTGATTTTCTACAAAAAAAAAAGCTGTATCGACCCCCACTAAAACTTAATTTCTCCACGAAACTAAAAAGTAATGACTCACAGCTAAATGGAAAAACTATTTTTCTTATTTCTGAATAAGACTGCACAATACTACAGCATAAACTATTCCTGTGCTGTTTTTATATTATTTAAGCCAATGCATAGAGTATGTATATGTGTATACATGCATAATATATATAGTTTTAAAAGATTCACTCTAGAGTCTGATTCTGAAGCTCTTTTTCAAATTAAGCAAAACAAACTACTAATAGATTAGCCCAGAAGTAGCAGCTTTTCTTATAAGAGGCTTATTTTTATTTCTTCGTTCACTTTTCAGTGTATTTCCTAGCACTGTGACCCATACAGGCACATATTATGTGTTTGTCTCATCTGTTCTCCAGAATTTTGGTTTGGCAATATCTTCTGCTACCCATTACACTTTTGCTATAATTATCTACAGTATATGTTATGTTTCCAAAGAGTATATAAATAACATTTCATTGGTTAAGTATAAAGACTGGAAATTTGAGGTTGAAGAAGTTCAATCATAGCATACTGTTTTAAGAAGTTCCAGCAAAATGTGCAACCTAACAAAGTCAAGGATAACACAAAGAAAACTAACAGTCTGGTATAACCTATTTAACTTGGCTTTGCTTTAATTCTTCCTTTAAAAGCTATTAGGTGAAAACACAGCATTGAATATCATACAATACTGGATATCCACACACACAAAATGAACTTTGATATATACCTTGCACATACACAGAAATTAATTCAAAATGGATCATACACCTAAATGTAAAACCTAAAATTGTAAGACTTTAAGAAAAAAAATATGAGAAAATATTTGTGACCTTTAGTTAGGCAAATATTTCTTAAAACCACAAAAACACAGTCCATAAAATAAAAAGCTGACATATCGGACTTCATCAAAATTAAGAATTTCTGCCCTTTGAAAAACACTAAAAAGGAAATTTAAATACAAGCAAAAAACTGGGAGAAAATATTTACAAGTCATGTATTTGATAAAGGACTTGTATATAGAATACATAAAGAACTCGCAAAGCTTCCAGATTGCTGAACATGAGGAGGTGCCTGGAAGGTAGCCTATTTGGAGAGGGTATGGAAGCTCCATACCCCTTCCACATAGCTTGCCCTATGCATCTCTTCCATCGGGCTATTCATCTGTATCCTTTGTTAATCATAATAAACCAGTAAACATAAACACTTCCTTGCTGGCTTTCATGAAGCAAGTTGTCATGTTGTGAGCTGCCATATCAAGAGGCCCATGTGGCAGGAACTGAGGGGAATCTCCAACTGAGCAAATAACTGAGACCCTTAGTTCGGCATCCCACGAGGAGCTGAATTCTACCAACAATCATGTGAACTTATGAGTGGAACCTTCCCCAGTAAAACCTTGAGATGCAACTGCAAACCTGGCCAAGACTGTGATTGTTACTTTCAGATGAAACCCTGGAGTAGAAGACCCAGCAAATCTATGCCTGGACTCCTGACCCATAGTAACTGTGAGATAATAAATGTGTGTGTTCTAAGCTGCTAAACAAAACAACACACACACAAAATCCTCAAAATGAAATCTCAATCATTAGAAAATAACTCAATAAAAAATCGGGAAAGATTTGAACAGACCCTTCACCAAAGAAGATTTATGGATGGCAAATAAGCACATAAAAAGATGGTCAAAATTAATATAGTCATTAGGGAAATGCAAATTAAAACCACAATGAGATACCACTACATACCTCTATTAGAATGGCTAAAAATAAAAAGGTAGGCTGTATCAAGTGTTGCCAAGGATGTGGAGGCACTGCAACTCTTATTCCCACTGGTGGGAATGTAAAATGGTACAACCACTTGTACCAAAGTAGTTTGGTAGTTTCTTAAAAAGCTAAACATATGCCTACTATATAACCCAGCCATCCCACTCCTAGGTATTTACACAAGAGAAGTGAGTGCATATGTCCCTACAAAGACTTGTACACAAATAGTCACAGTTGCTTTGTTTGTAGTAGCTAACAGTAGAAGGTGAATATATTAGTAAATTGTGCTATATCCCTACACCAGAATATTAGCAGTAAAGAAGAACTACTGATACAAGCAACACCATGGATTAATCTCAAAATAATTCTGCTGGAAGGAAAATATATATAATTAAGATCCCTTTATATACAATTTTTAAAACTATAAACTAATTTGTAGTAACAGAAAGATCAGTTGACTGGTGAGAGGGCAGGGAAAAATTACAAAGGGGCATGAGAAACAAAACTTTTGGGACTGATGGGGATGCTGATTATTTTGACTATGGTGATGATTTCACCTATATAAGTATATACATATACACACACACACACACACATACATATCACACATAAAATGTGGTGTTAAATATGTGCAGTTTATGTCAATTATACCTCAATAAAGCTATTAAAAAATGAATCTTCACCTTAAAAGAACACACATGACATTGCATGGCACATAAAATTTCACTATCAATTTTAATTTTGAAACTATGTTAAATAATAAATCTTTGCTTCATATAACAGAAAATTAGATTCAAACCAGCCACTCAAGACAGAAATCTGAACACAAGGATTTTATTTCTGTATAAAGACAATTAGTCTTCCAAGTGGTATAGTTCCCTGATTGCTATAAAGGGCAGCTCCTCAGAAAGTAGTAAGGGCAGATACCCAAGATAAGCACTAAATGTTCAAATATTCCTGATTGTGGCAGCACAAAATTAAAGTTCATTTATTTTGAAAATGATGAATGACATGCCAAATGAAAACAAAATGGTATTATTAAGTTGCATCTAGCTGCCAACAGCTAGAACTGAAGAAAGGTGTTAGGGAAGAGAAGAGGGTGAGGAAAGAGAGGGATGATACTTTGCTTCACAGCATTTCAAAGTGTTAAAAAAAAAAAAGAAATTTCAAAGATGCCTGATGATGTCAGCAGAAATAAAAGCTACTGCATAAAGATATAATAATACAGTGTGACTATCATACCTTCTAGAATATTTTCATCCCCAGCAGCTATTATGTAATAGCTTTAAGTAAGGTACTTGCAGAACAGGCAGGTCTTAGCTTAGCTGTTAGGTCTCCATGAAGACCTCCTTGCATAGGACAGCCCCTCCAAGACTGGTTAATGTGTGCTCTTACGACACCCTACATTTACCTTGTTCATCACAACCATCACACCATATTGTAATTATATGTCTTTCATTCTCTAGATTACAAACTCCCTGAGTACAGGGGCTGTGTCTTATTAATCAACTGTAACTCTACACCTGGCATTTTGTTGCAGAGATTTGACTTTAAAGCATACTGCATACTGACACCCCACCAAGCCCTCACAATCCAAATGTCTCTAGTAGGCTCACCATCCCACTGGCCAAGACAACTACTTCATACTTGTGCCTCTCTGCTTAAATCTTCTATACCTCCTCTAATATCCTTACTTTCAGCTGATGACATCAGTTGAGATGTCCTTCACTGGGAAAACAGAAACTGTTAGAAGTGTCTTCTCTTTATCTTCCCGGAACCTAAGGTCCTATCTATGAACTCATCTTGCTTCTACCATAATGTCCTGCCTTACTAGCAAAGGGCCATCCTTCCACCTGTTATCTGAATTCCACCTTTTTGCCCCTTCTCAAGGACTTGACTTCTCTTTTAACATTGCTTTCTTCCTATCTATAGGTTCATTCCTTTAAAATATATAATTGATATCTAGAGTTTGAAAATAAGACAAAACCCTACCTTTTCTCTATTTTCTTTTATAGGCAAACATTTTTAAATAGTTATGCTGTTCTCACTTCCTTACTACTTAATCCATCTTTAACTTTTACTTTTCATGTCATCACTAAAAGGCTCTTGTCAAGTATATCAGTGACTTTCATGCTGACATATCCAGTGAAAACCAATCCTTCATCTTATCTAACGTCTCAACAGTATTCAAGAATAAACCACTCCTTCCCCCTTCAAAAGTCTCTTCTCTTGGTTTTCTCCCTATTTGCTGACCGCTCCTATTTAGTCTCCTTTGCTGCTCTCATCCTTCTCCAATTCAAAATCTAATTTGGTCCTGAACCCTCCTCCTTTGCTGCTCTCATCCTTCTCCAATTCAAAATCTAATTTGGTCCTGAACCGTCCTTTGCTGCTCTCGTCCTTCTCCAATTCAAAATCTAATTTGGTCCTGAACCCTCCTCTCTCTACATACTCTCTTCTTGATGACTCCATTATTCCCATGTAAATCCATGAGATAATGTGTGTAAGCTGACCGGGTATGATGGCTCATGCCTATAATCACAACACTTTGGGAGGCTGAGGTGGGTGGATCACTTGAGGTTGGGAGTTCAAGACCAGCTTGGCCAACATGGTGAAAGCCTATCTCTACTAAAACATACAATAATGAGTCAAGTGTGGTGGCACACACTTGTAATCCCAGCTTCTCAGGAGGCTGAGGCAGGAGGATCATTTGAACCCAGGAGGCAGAGGTTGCAGGGGGCTGAGATCACACCACTGCACTCCAGCCTGGGAGATGGAATAAGACTCGTCTCTAAATAAATAAATAAATGTGTATGAGCTGACAATTCTTAATTACTCTTCTTAGCTCAGATCTATCCTCTCTTAAGTCCCAGATTCATAGAGCCAATTGCACACATTCTCTTGAATGTCTCACAGACATTTCAAATTTAAATGTATCCAAAAATAACTCTCCACATTTATACCAAACATATTACCGTGCCCCCCAAATATTTTCATCTTGGTAAAAATGATAATCCTTTCTACCTAGTAATTCAAGACAGAAATCTGAACACATCTAATATATCTCCAATCCTCACTAAATCTATCCACAAAATGTATTTAGAATCCATTCATCACTTTGCTGCCATCATCATTTTGCCGGAGCTACTGAAAAAGCCTTCTAATTGGTATCTCTGCTGTCTCTGCTCCTACTGTTAATAGGTCTCTCTCTAATGCATTGTCCATGTAGCAGTGAACATCTTCTACGAACTAAATCATTCGTGTTATTCTGCTGCTTAAATCCCTTTGCTAGCCCTCAGAATAAAACCCAAACTACTTACTATAGCTAATAAGGCTTTGTAGATCTAGCCCCTTCCAATCTCCCAAACCTCATTTTCGTTACTCATCCCCCTTCCCATTCACTAGTCTCCTGTCACATTGGTTTTCTTTCAGTGCCTCAAATAAAGCTCTTTCCTGCCTTACTTAACTGCCTTCATATGCTCTTTCCTCTGCCTGGAATCCTTGAATTCCCCCCATGTTTCAGATATCAGCTAAATGTCGCTGTCTCAGGAGAGCATCCTTGTTATCCTCTGAGTCCATTGTGTGTTTTCATCATGCTTACTATATCTGTCAATTATTTTGCTAATTTATCTGGTTAGCACCAACTAAACTATAAGTTCCCTGAGCACAGAGACTATGTATTATTTATCACTGGAACCCATGCTCCTTGCATATCCTCAGAATACTCAGTACATACTTCCTGAAAAACTATTTTCTGAGTGCATGAAAAAACTAAACCTTAAGAGAAACAAGCCTTCTATGATCTAGTAGTAGAATAATGGAGAAAGTTATGAAACACATTATTATGGAGCTCAGTTATATGGACTCCACTACTGAAACTTCTATCTAAATACAACAAAGAAGAATGTATACTTTGTTTTGTTTCATAATATTATTTTTAAATCTTTTTGGAAAAGTTTTCTAAATCTATCTAAAACTTCTTAAATTTTAATATTTCATATAAAAACCTATTACATACTTTTCTTATATTTAAGAATGAATTGTTGGCTTAAAATACAGGAGATTAGAAAACTTGCCTCCTTAACGCACAACTATACTGTCTACATATAAGATACAGAAAAGATAAAACTGATATATTTGAGAATTTTATGACTCATGGAAAGGTGGAATCTAGCAAAGAAACTAGTCAAAATTGTTAATAAAAAATGACCATACATTGAAAGTCATCTTTCTCTTGTTTCAGAGGTATGAATAATCTATCTTCTTGTCCCTTATGCAACAAAATCTTTCAAATACTATAATGGTGCCAATTAAGTTGTGATGTCATTCTGAAACCAATCATGTAGAGTTCAAAGAAAATGGAACTGGATATTTTAAACATAGGTGTGAAGAATCCTCTAAAAAAAATTCTATTACAGCTTATCATACTGGAAATGAAAAGACCACGGAAGTATTCTACATTGTAAGTTATTAATATAATGCAATGACTGAAAAAGTGCATATAATAGCTGAGAGACTAATAAAATTGTGGATAATCGACCTTGCTCAATGCCTGCTGAAAAGTCAGTATAAGAAATCATGACTCTTTCCAACCATATGTTAATTCATCAAATTACACTTCGTTGCAAATACGAAGGCTGAGTTAATATCTCAACTACAGAATTGTGCTTTTGTTTTACAAGTGGAAGAATCTATAAACTTTATGTTTTGCTTAGATTTATTCAGTATGAGCCCCAAGTAATCAACAACAAAGACCTCTTATAGGAATGCTTGGCAACAAACACTAACAGTACTGAAATATTCAGTGTTGAATAACTTTCCTAAATCTCATCATTTATCTTGAAACAACTGTGTTGATATTTACACTGATGATGCAAAAGCAATGATGGTGCCCTAGCATGAATTAAGACAGCAACACCAAACCGTATTATATAGTTCATCATATTACTGCCCTATGTTCATATACATGCACATACCACACACAGTCAATGTAATTGAAGGAAGTCTTTGATGAAGCAATAAAAGTTATTAATTTTATGAAATCTTGACCCTTGAGTAGAAGTCTTTTTAATATTCTGTATGACAAAATGGGAAATACACATAAAGCATTTCTGCTGCATATCAAAGTACAATTGTTGTCTAGAGGAAAACCACTTGTGTAACTGAGTTGTGAGCTGCACTAGCTACTTTCTTCATGGAACACCACTTTTACTTGAAAGACTGATAAATTATAGTTGTTTAGCCTTGGGTATCTGACAGATATGTTCTTGAAAATAAATTAAGTGAATCTACCACTTCAAGGAAAACTGACATATTTTTGACAATGATAAAATTTGAACCCTCAAGTGAAAACCAGAATTTTGGAAAACTTCTATCTGCTACCATGAACTGCTCACAATACTTAAAGACTTTTCTGGTAAGATTTGTGATAGTATTAAAGAATGTGACATTTTAATACATAATAAAATGTGTCAACATTTGGAAGATCTGCATAACTCAGTGAACCAGTATTTTCAAATGACCAATGTATGATGTAACAAAACCTTGCAGAGGTAAAAGATCCATTCAAAGTGCAAGATCAACCAATGGATTTTAATTTCAGAGTACTAAAAGTTCACAGGTTTGGCTTCCAAGTTGCAACTAACCTTTAAGAAACTACCTCTTGTTGCATTTTGGTGTAGCATCAAAGAATACCCACAATTATCTGAAAGGCTTTTAAAATAGTCCTTCCTTTCCAATTACATCTCTGTGTGAGGCTGGATTTTCTTCATATATTTTGACCAAAAAGAACAGATATAAGAATCTAGCTGGTTTCTATTAAGCCAGTTATTAAAGAGGTTTTTCTTAATGTTAACAAAATGCTACTCTTCTCATTAATGTTTCTTTGAAAATATAAAGGAATTTGGAAACCAAAAAGTTTGAGAACCACTGATTTAAGGATCTCCACTCTCTTATCGCTCAGTTTGGTTTTGGACCTGATGGCAAAATAGGATCCTGAAAGGTTAGGGTCAAATATATAGAAAACAAGGGGATGGATAGATAGACAGACATGCAAACATACCTACGTACATCAGAAAATGTCTGCCTACATGGCTGTGGTTTAGATTATCCTCATTCGAAAGTCAAAGAAAAATTATTATTTTTATTGCATATCATTCTCTCTAGTTCATATTGCTCCTACCTCTACTAGAATAGATATTCAAAAGCTGCTAATTCAAAGCACATTTTGGGGGGAGAATTCAACTAACCTCTTTAAGGAACTTCAAAGTAAATATGTGACACTGACCCTCTCCAAGACAGACTCATTCTTAACAGAATAAAAGTTATTGAACTTCTATTCAATAAAAAATGGAATCAGAAAAGAAATAGTTGTAAAATGTAATCTGAATAACAGTTTACATGTAACTGTTAACTGTTACATGTAAACTGTTTATTCTGTATGATATATTTTAATTTTTCAAGATTTATTTTTGGGCATATTATAATCAGACAGAGATGACTCCAAATAAATTATTCAAAAGATAGTCTATGTCAGATTTAAAATTTGACAAGCTTATCTTAAATTCATTCCATGCAAGAAATAAGCACTATGCAGGGGATAGTCTCATCTTTCTAGGACATTACAGACACATTATAACAGGCATCTTATACATAAGGAGCTTATTAAGTCTGGGGCTTATTCATTCCAGAGGTTAAAATGATAGCACAATCTGTTTAGCACCCTAACTGAAAAATAATCCTTTCTGTCCATGTATTACCAAGATCAGTGTTCTGACTTTGAAACCCAGAGAAATTCTTACTAGGTATATAATTTCCCTCATGCAAAATGGCACTTAGACTTTTAAAAATGCATTTGAATTCACTCATTTTCAAAGACTGATTTCTAGACTTAAACATGAGACACAGATGGTCCTGATAACAATGCTCAGTAAACTAGACTATCACAATTTCTTTATCACATTATGGTGACTATATAAACTAATTTAGAATATAGTGTCAAACTGATGGATTTGGTATCTAATTAATTTGTTCGTTTATTCATTCAATGTTTATTGAATACCTGCTACATGCCTGATATACCATGTATTGGGAA
This sequence comes from Pan troglodytes, assembly GCF_028858775.2. Classification (NCBI taxonomy): domain Eukaryota; kingdom Metazoa; phylum Chordata; class Mammalia; order Primates; family Hominidae; genus Pan; species Pan troglodytes. Next base: position 87,247,300 of record NC_072398.2, read on the forward strand.
CAAAGTCATGACTAAGATAGAGGGTTCTTGCCCTCAGGGTACTTCGTAGCAGGGGAAACACTTATTTTTAGAAACTACACTCCTACTCTCAGCCAATCATCCATCTTGCAGGCTTCCAGTGTGACGCCCATATTATGAATTGGATATCTCTTCAAAGCCTACCCATAATGAGATCTTTATAGAAGACTAGCAGCAATGTGTTGAAATAAATATCACACAATTATTAGCCTTAACATTTTTCAGGAAAACACCAACTGTCAGTGTTTAGATTTGCTGATGGTGTCAAAAGTTAAAATATTAAGAGTCCAAAATGAACAAATCACTGTACACTATACAGGAGAGGGGAGGAAATGACATGAGTGTTTCAGACCTTGATCCTGAGTCAGATCATAAGTCATCAATTTTTCCTAATTATAATAATTGCTTCCTCCATAATTAAGTTTTGTGACATCATAAGAAAGGTTATACCAAATTTTATGTAGGTTACTTTGCTAGTTTTCTAACTTAATATGAGAAAAAATTATAAAACCATTTACATATAATTAATGTGAAATAGTTCTATCAACTTTAACATTTGAAAACTCTTTACCATTATTAAAAACCAGCTCTGTATTTAAGATTTAAAAGACTTCTGATATCTCAAGCAGTACTTTAAATATGATTTGATTTTTCAAAAATCTGGTTTTAATTCCATACACTCTTTTATTTTTCTTTTCTGTAGTCCTACTGCAAATAAACAAAAACTGTTCAACTTTCTCCATGCTTTTACTTTAAACAGAAAACAATACAGAGGAGGAACGATGACTTATTTTCCTTTAGAACATCTGTCAAGCATAAAACATAAACTCTATTCTTATATGTATATAAACTAACTACAATAGTCCTTATTTACCTTATACCCTATCCCTATATCTCTCCTGTCCTTAACACAAACACATACATACACACTCTTAGTTCTCTTCTCTTTATCTGTATCTAGGCTATCTCCATTTCCTTCCAGTGTCAGATTTACCAAACCACTGTTTTTCTTTCCCATTCTCTTCTATCTCTTTTCTGGATTCTGTTCTGATTACTCTACAATAAATGTAATCTCAAGTTACCAATAATTTTTATGTTTACACAAGACAAATGAGTTTCTTTCATTTCTCATTCTTAGGGAGCTCTATAACATCTGATACCACTGACAGCCTCCTTTTCTGAACTCTTCCTTGACCTCTAGGTTTTAAAATAACATAAACAAGTTGATTTATTTTCCTTCATCTGTACTCTTCCAATTCTCCTATATTTCTAATAATTTCCTCTGTGTTTCCCTGCTGGCTCTTGTTCCTCCCACACTATTACTTTGAGTAACATGTGGCTTGGTTTTCCACAGGGCTTTGTCTTAGTCTCTGGAAAATGATCCTGAAACAACTCAAAATATGTTTTGAAAAGAGAGATCAACGGAATTAAACTCCAAGTTGACTACCTTCAAAGATATGATATTTGGATATCTTAAACAGGCAATAGAGGGAAATGATCAAGAACATAGAGCCAGACTTTCTTGGTTAAATTCTGACTCTGCCATTTCTAAAAGATGTCACAATGGATAAATTTGTTTTTTCATTTCTACAGCTGACTTTTTCTTCCTTCTTTTTAATCCTTCTCATTGGAGTTCACAATGGACACGACTGCCTCAGGTTCTTCATCTGTAAAATGATGATAACTGCACCTATCTCAATTATAAAGATTAAAGATTATTGTATTGTGTTCTGTATAAGTGTTATTAAATAAATTACAAAACTGCCAGCTATTCAAAAAACAAACTCATTAATTTATAGCCCCACCTTGTAACTTCACATTTTGTTGTTTTTGTTATGGCTGTTTTTCAAAACTCTTAAAATACACTGACTCCACTAGATTGAATCACTTAGTAACTTCAAAGAGTTTAAAGCAATACTACAGCTTTCTAAGAGGAAAGCGCACGCACACACAAACACACAGATAAAAACTATAGATTTCTGGAGCCAGAAGGAAAAAAGCAAATCTACATTAACTTTATCACTTAACATATAAGGAAACTGAAGAGAGAGGGACTAAGTGATTTGTCTAAAGTCACATAGCAGATGTCACTGAGTGGCAACATTGGGGCTAGAATGCAGGTCCCTAGGGTCTGTACCTATCAGTTGTTTAAAATACATTTTTTCCTCACATATTCATGATGTGAAGAAATGTTCTTTCTGGGAACGCAGTTCTGCTTTGGGGAAATATTTTCTTCCCTCATTACAAAAAATTTGATGAGAACTTTAAGCTATCAATCATTAAATCCTACCTTTCTTCTTTTTTAACTTTTATTTTAAGTTCAGGGGTACATGTGCATGTTTGTTTTATAGGTAAACTCATGTCACGGGGGTTTGTTGTACGGATTATTTGGTCACCCAGATAGTAAGCCTAGTTACTCAATAGTTATTTTTTCTGCTCCTCTCCCACTTCCCACCCTAATTCCTGCCTTTTTTCAACGTAACTTTAGAAGTCTTTCAGGAATTATTCTATTCCACAGCAAAAAGTCCACCCACACCAAAGCTGACTATATATTCTTAAAATTTTCATTGCTATCCAAGTCACCGAAGTAATTTTAAACATTCACTGAGAAAAATGTCCTCCTTTGTTTCTGCGAACCCCACCTCTAGTAATCTTTTGAAGAGCAGGACATAAAAAATAAGGGTAAACAACACAAATAAACAGCTAGTGGTCTGAGTAGTCAACATTTATTTAGGACTTACTCTGCCCAGCCTTCAATGCATTGCAATAGATCTTGTAAAAGACAAAACAGAATGAATAGACCTTATCCCTGCCCAGAGAAAGCATACAACCTGAAAAGGGGAGATTAAACAAATGCATATGAAAAACACATTTCATAATAATAAGACTACCAAATAGAGCAAACAAATAAGAACCATTGAAAAATTATCATGACTCAGATGGATCTGCCCACCATTCTGAGAATTTTGAAGACTTCGTATTATTCTTGAGTTATAAGTTCTCTGTTTGTGGCTATATACAAGTCTACTTACAGACTACTGAACAATCGTTTCTCAAACATAAAGCAAGTTATTTTAGACTTTGTGATTGAAAAGTGTAAGTAAAAACTATGTTTTTATGTTAGCTAGCAATGTTATAGAGAGAAAGAACAAATAGTTAAATCCTCTAAAACCACACAACAGTAACTCACATTTAACAAGGAGTTTGAGATCAAATGCTTCTGATCTCAAAGATCTAGCATGCCATATACAGAATCCATAATAAAATGTATTTACACACAAAAAAACCCCACTCTTTTCAATGAGAAGCTCTAGAATACCAATAATTAAAACAGCTTATGTTTTTGCTAAACTACTTCCTTTTTAAGACAAAGCAAAGACATTTCTTTTCCACCATGTTGGAAATTTCAGACACTGTTTTAAAAAGAAACCAGAAACTTTCAAGGCCTATTTATTCTATTCCCTGACTTGAAATCTGAAGCTATACTATAGTATTTCAAACCATTAAGTTATTCTACAGCATTATGAAAGCATAGTCTATTAAAGTACTTAATCTATAATTATAATTAACAGGTAATTAACAAACAAACATAATCAGGTAATTAACAAACAAACAATTTTTGAAGTTGTGTAATGAATCTGCCAAAACTGTCCAGCAGATTTTTCAATGAAATACCTTGATTTTGGAGGGTTAGATTAATTTTTTATTTAAATATGCTGTAATACATCTAAAAGTGCCAGATATAAAGAAAAAAAGCACCACAATGTAAAGAAAAAAAAAATCACTGTATTAAATTAGAATCCATCAATTATTGCCCTAGTTCTAATGCTTACCATTTTTGTGTCCTTAGATAAGCTACTTAATCTCTCTTTGCTTCAGCTTTTCAGCCATAAAATAGGACTAAGAATACTTGTGATTATATGTAAGGAATTGCTAAGATTATGTATGTGAAAGAGGTTTGTAAACTACAAAGGTAGTATACATTGAAGTGTTAATATTTGTATATAATAAAGTGAAATAGAAAATGGACATATAAAAAGAACATTATTGGCATAATGATTAAATAAATCTAGGTTAAGTTTATTAACCTAGGGTACTCAGTCAACTCTGCTCTATTTTTTTATAATGTGCTTTAGACCTGAATGAGAATATATTTTAAGGCTAAAAATTAATTTTAAAAAGCCTTCTAAAAGAAGGTTTTTTAAAACATCTCTCTTCTGAGATAAGACCCTTTTCTAAAATGCAAGTATCTTTCCAAACTCATCTATTCACATTTTTTTCCAGCTAGAATTTGGCTGAAAGGCCATGAAAGTGGAGATAAGAAAATGGCCAAACTCCAAGATCTATGTGTACACTCAAGTTTTGAGGTCTCAGAAACAAAAGAAGGAGCTGTACCCTTTTGAAGTAGACTTTATAAACGAATTTCCTTTGATACTAAAGAAATTCCTCCTGCCTCTGGAGATTTTATATATATACATACAATTGTATGTTGAATTTTTATATATGCATATAAACTAAACATAAATTTCTAAGAAATAAATAACAGGCATTAAGAAAATATGCCATTCTTCATGTGTTAGGTATCAATCTAGGTATTAAGTTAGAAAATATCATTGCTATTTTTGAAATTCGTTTTTATGCCCATCCGTGGTACTAAACCTCTGGCAAACATTTTGAACAAATAACATCACTAGTCAACCTTTTTTTTGGAATAATCACAGTATTTCCTACAGTGTTTCCAAAGTTTCAAGTTTCTGGCTCCTACTGCTTGAATCTGTACAAATAGTAGAACCCATCCCTTCTCCAAAAAAGAAATCAGTGAGGTCTAACAACAATCTACTCCAAAATGCTGCCAACAAATAATTTTAAATGAAGATGCAAGTATCTCAAAGTTCTACTTACTGACATAGAAAGCTGTTAAACACTACACTCAGGTGAATTATTTAGCTCTACAGCTTAGATTCAGAGACAAGAATAAGCTGATGATATCTGGCTAGTGCAAATCATAAATGGACAAAACAGAGATCATCTTTAACTAAACTTTCTACTGGCATTCAGCACAGCTTATATTACTTCTTAGATCAGTAAAATAGATTCCAATTTCTTTAAGCAAAACAATGTAAAAAAAACCTTTTAAATGATTATGAAAAACAACAAACTTCCATCACTGTGACTTCTCTCAATGGCTCATGTCTAAAACCATTCTGTTCAGTAAGCACTCAGTGGTAGGCATTGCTGAGTGTCAGGGGTAGTCACAAAAGCATACGATATTTCCTGCCTTCAAAAGGCTTATCATATAGATGAGAAGATGGGCCTTTTAGATCAAACAATTAGGAACCAATACAAGAAAGAATTTAATGCACACTTACTAACAACGGGGAAAAAAGAATAATAATAAAAAAAAAACAGGTTGTGTGGTATAGTAGTTTATGAAGCTCCCAGTGCCTACCAAAGTCATTTTCTCAGAAGAGTGGCCCCAGGTTTTTCTCTTGTCACAAATGAATAACTGTGGATCATAAGCCAAAGCTGCCATAGTAATTCTCTGCATAAGAGATGGTGACCAGAACTACCCAATCAGATCTTTGTGTTTGAGGAGTATGAATCAGTAATGTGTAAAAAAAAAAGACTAAAGTGGAATCACTGGAACTACTGTCAAATCAGAAATGACAATAAACCACTACTCCAATTCTCCATGAAGACTAGTATACATTCCACCCGATGAAGCACAAGCACAGAGGGATTATTTGGATTCTGAGCCAGTTTCCTGTGCTTCTTTAATCTCACATAACTTATAAGTCCCTATTACTTAAGGTTACCCTTATAATCCATGCCATATATATGACAGTGTTAATAATTTTTATAAGGGACCAGTAAGGGGTGCATACCCAAATATGGTACTATTGCTAGAATATATAAAATACTTGGAAAGAGAGGAGAAAGAGACATCTCTCAGACAGTCATATGGCTATAGCTCAGATTCTTCTGTAATATTGTGTATGTATTTGAAACTGATGAAAAGACACTTTACGTGTTTACTTACAATTTGAGACAGGTACTGAAAACAGAAAATGTAATAGAAATAAAAAATGTTCCCAAAGTAGGCATCCATCTCATTTGCAAAAGAAAAATATTAAACAAGTAGAGATAATACGGCAAAGTGACATTCATAGCCATCTGATTCAAAGAGAACCTGTTTTTAATGAAAAACTGCCCCAGGAAGAAATTCTTTCCTTATATATTAGTGGATGAGACAGCTACATGTAAGGATGGTATTTAAATGTGTATTGAAATAATAAATTAATATCATTTCCCAATCTTTCTTCTCAATGTTTCTTTTCTGCCCTTTTAAAATCATCTTCTTCTTAACTTTATTTGAGCTTTCCTGAGTATTTGTTTCTGTCTTAGCTCTTGAATTAATTTTGTTATATTATTTAATCAACCTCCTCCCTCCCTCCCTAAATAGACTATCATACAAAAGCATTTTTTTTTTTTTTGAGATGAAGTCTCACTCTGTCACCCAGGCTGGAGTGCAGTGGCGCGATCTCGGCTCACTGCAAGCTCCGCCTCCTGGGTTCACGCCATTCTCCTGCCTCAGGCTCCTGAGTAGCTGGGACTACAGGTGCCCACCACCACGCCCGGCTAATTTTTTTGTATTTTTAGTAGAGACGGGGTTTCACCGTGTTAGCCAGGATGGTCTCAATCTCCTGACCTCGTGATCCGCCCGCCTCGGCCTCCCAAAGTGCTGGGATTACAGGCGTTGAGTCACCGCGCCTGGCTACAAATATTTTTAAAATAAGCATTATTGAGCCCAGGAGTTCAAGACCAGCCTGGGCAACAAAGTGAGACCCCATCTCTACAAAAAATAAATAAAAATTAGCTGGGTGTGGTGGCACTCTCCTGTAGTCCCAGATACTCTGGAGACTGACACAGGAGAACTGTTTGAGCTCAGGAGTTGGAGGCTGAAGTGAACTATAATTGTACCACTGCACTCCATCCTGGGCAACAGAGACCTTGTCTCTTAAACAAACAAACAAAAAAAGCATTAAACTTAATTGGATTTTTTTCTTATTAATGTATCAGTTATTCTACACTCAAAGTGACTTGGAAGTTTGAGAAAAAGTTATTCCCCAACCTCCCTCTCCAAATCATACTAAAACAAACAAATCAAAGAGAGGAGAAAAAGGCAAAGTATTTACAGGAAAATAAGCTACAAATAACTGGAACTAAGCAAAGAAAGCTGAATAGATTACTATGTTGGTGGTAAAAACTCTTTAAGGAGAGTCAAAAGAACAGAAGCACTTTGGACCTTTGTCTGGAGTACTGGGATCATAAGCATTTTTTCTTGCTGAGCTATAACAGGAACTCAGTAGTTATCCAAGAGTGTGTCTGCTTTAGAGAAAATAATTTCAACCGCTCAACTGTAAAGAGATTAAAAGGTACAGGAATGCAGGGTGTGAGGGAGTGTAAGTTTGGGAGAGAGTGGCTTAAATAACAGTACTAGACAGTCAATGGCTACTTCTACATCTTTAGATATTAAAATATTTTGTTAAATACATGTCCATTTATAAAATAAAATAACATAGCTTGCTTATTGGGTTCGTTATAAATGTCTGGTTCATGCTAAGCCGAAACCTGGGGCTCTGGAATCTTCTTCTGAATTTCCAATGTAGTATCAATTATAATAATTTCTGCCAATAAAATTAAGAACCTAAGTGGGAGAAAAAGTCTACATCCTTCTGCACAAGAAATGATGCCACTCACCTTTTTAATGAAACTGTTAGAATATTTTATATTGAAAGATGAAAGAGAAGACCAAGCATGAGGTAATTTATTATTTCATTTTCATTTCAGCAAGAGCAAAAAGAACAATCCAGGTATTTAAGAACGAAATTCCTGTCCCATAACATAGTTTACAGTCATCAAGATAAAATTAACTTCCTTTTCCCTACTATTGAAACAAAACAAAAAAAATAAAAAGGATGTTATCTTAATTACTATTATCTAATTCAGTTCAGGTTTGTCTTTACTCTTCCTTGATATAAAACACCAAAATGTGATAAATCAGTAATTTGAAAATGAAAAATCCAAACAGAATGTTAGACATACTCCTAATAGTAATTGTGTGTGAGACAGTCCTAACAGTCTTCCTGAATGAACATCAAGGGACTAGGGGGGAGTGGAAATCAATAATTTTCTAACAGCACTTTTATAGCAAACTAATGAGAAATTACTTTTTACAAATGCAAAAAAATGCAATGCATATATATTTTTTAAACCGCCATTCACTGTCTTTTATAAAAATACAGTCCGTTTAAAGCTAGGATTGGTTGGGCGCGGTGGCTCATGCCTGTAATTCCAGCACTCTGGGAGGCCGAGGCGGGTGGATCACGAGGTCAGGAGATCGAGACCATCCCGGCCAACATGGTGAAACCCCATCTCTACTAAAAACACAAAAATTAGCCAGGCATGGTGGCATGCGGCTATAGTCCCAGCTATTCAGGAGGCTGAGGCAAGAGAATCACTTGAACCTGGGAGGTGGAGGTTGTAGTAAGCCAAGATGGCACCACTGCACTCCAGCCTGGGCAACAGAGAGAGAATCCATCTCAAAAGAAAAAAAAAAAAAAGCTAGGATTGTTTTCTCTATAAAAAATACTTGTTCTCTTCCCTTAGAAAAACATTACTAACCATGACTTCAATCCATGGCTTGACAAAGTGTTACTTCTAATATCTGTTACACTGTTTTGATCAAATGATACAGTAATTATCCTGAACCTCAGAAAAACTGTCTATTTGAGTGTTAAAAACATTCTCCACCAGTAACTTCCATAAAATATACTTCAACACAATCATTTTAACACCCAGCAGGTTTCTTCTTCATAGTACTGAATCTTCTTAAAAGTTTACTTTTTTTCTCCTACTTTTAACATAATTGTGTCAATAGTAAGGGAAATACTTTGTTTTCATAGACCAGTACAGTTGGAGCCTTGCAGGAAACATTGTTCTCAGCTGCCCCCTTGCTGCTGAAAAGAAACTTTGAGGCTGGTCCTGTACAGAAACATACCAGTTATGTCTGACAGAGTAAGGTGAACACAGGGAATTTTGTGAAAAGGCAGTGATCATGAGACGCTATGGCTAAAGTGTTCCAAATCTCTTAGCATGTTTGATTAATAACTGAAAATATATAAGATGTTTGATCTCCCTAGTTTTCAAGTATCAAAGTTCTCTGGTCCTAAAAACCTGAGCTGCTAGATATTTATACCTTAGGAAAAGAATTAACTAGTTAACTGAGAATTTCAGTGACAGTGAGTGGTAATAATCAGAGAATGAATCTGCTCATTCTATTGTTAGTATAGACACTCGTCCCTCTGTATATGTGGAGGACTGGTTACAGAGCCGCCTGTATAACTCCAAATCTGTACATACTCAAGTCCCACAGTTAGCTCTGTGGAATCTACATGTGTGAAAAGTTGGCCCTGCATATAAGTGGGTTTGGCATCCTGCTAAGGTTGAGAAAAATCCACATATAAATGGACCTGCTTCATTCAAACTTGTGTTGTTCAAGGGTCAACTGTACTTACTTCTAACCATACCCAGTGTATTCTTAAAAAAAAAAAAACAAAGCCAGCTACTCAGTATCACTTGAGCCCAGGGGTTTGAGTCCAGCCTGGGCAACACAGTGAGGTCCCTTCTCTTGTTTAAAAACAGAGAGAAAGAAAGAAAAAACAGCTTGGGATAGAAACCACCACTGAGGAATTCTAATTCATTCATGTGCTCCCGGGTTAACTACAGCACTCTAACAGAGATATTCACATGGCAATTCTATGAAGAAAATATTTTGATTTTATAGAAAAAGTAGATGAAATATAAATAGCTATGCATTTTTTCCATTTAGCCTAACATTCATAACATTCAAAAGTGCTAGTATAAACATTTACTTTTACATAAGCTAGCTGATTATCTAACACATTCTTCACCAACCAAATGTTTAATTAAGAAGAGATAAAAGAGGAATAGAGATTCTTAGGAACATAGATCCAAACATTCCACAACTAATAATCAGCCCATGATCCATCTCAAACCTACATTTCAGAAGTCTGTTTCTCAATAACCAAATGGGAATTGGTTTAAAAGCCTAAATAGGAAAAGCCTAAATAGAATATTTTTATGTTTTTACTTTTCCTTTTGTTATAAACAGCATGGCTATCAGGATTACAAACAATAAAAATCAACAAGTAGTTTATATTTCCTAAATACAAACTCATAGTCTGACACCAATTCCATGTTCATCTTTATAATACTCAACAGCTCAAAGTAAAGCATATATTACAGTACTTAGACTGTTCCACTCACATAATTTATTTTATATTGCTTCCTATTTCTCACATCTTTGTATTTTCCACAATATTCAGCCCAATGTCTTGTGTACAGCAAGCACTCAAAAATATTTGCTCTATTCTTTGAAGATGAACTTACCCTTCGAAATGACACAACATAAAATGTGTCTCCCCTTCTGCGGATGGCTTCAAAAAAGTCTTGATAACTTCTGGGTGAAGCATAATACACTTGTAGCTCACTCCCTGAGTTCCTGCTAAAGTAAGAAAAATATAAGGTACTACTAAAATAAAAAGTTTCCTGTTTTCCCAAAATACTTCCCATTCTAAGGCTATGTCTGAATTCTAAGAATCTCTCTCAACCAAAATATTAGTTGCACTTTGGCAGTAATTTTTATAACAATATTTTGTAAAGCCCAAGGATCAGGATATTTTATAAGAACCCATTCACTTATGCTAAAATTCTGATTTCTGAATCAAGGCTCTAAAATGTACTAGATGGTCAAGTACATTGCAAAGCATGTAAAAATAATGAAAGTATCAGAAAATAGAGAGATTTCTGCATAGGTTTGAACGATTTTTAATTTTTTTAGTAATACAAATTAAATCTGAGGAAAAGTCATTTTTCACCACCCTGTCGAATATATGAAGGTATGCTTGCCTACGAGGCTGTGCAAAAAGGTGGAAAAAGCTTAGGATTTGAAAACAAACAGACTTGGTTTAGAATTCCTGCTTCACTTCTCAAGTGGGCACTCCTGGGGAAATTGCCCTCCATGAACAAACTGTTTCCTCCTCAATAAAAAGAAGATAACCACACAACCCTTGTAGGACTGTTATTGGAGATGTTATATATGTCAAGTGCCAAGCATGGATCCTGTCCCATAGGAGTCACTCAACAATTGTTAGTCATTGATATTAAAAGTACCATGTATGTGCCTTACTAAAATTAAAAACTAAAATGATAATACCTCAAACCACATCATGCCCCAAAAGATACAGTCAAATGATTCTAATAGAGTTCTTAATGTGTTCAGGATTTTCTAGTGTTTAGGACCAATATCTGGAAGAGTTAAAGGGATCCTGTAAAAATGCCTCATTTTTCCTCAAAGAGAAAACTTGTATGTATCAATCAAATATTATTAACTTAAGAGGAGAAAAAGACTGACCTAAATGGAAGTAATAAATGAGTCATAAGAATTTTCTTTGAAATAATTCCATTTGTTCACTAGGGCATTTCTGATTACAATATTTTGAATATATAGTCGCTTCTTGCTATTTTGTGATAGTTATGTTCTAAAAAGTCACTGCCAGCAATGAATTAGTGAATCCTAAACCATTCTCCTGGGGGAAATACAGGGTTAGGTTCCTGCAAGCCTCTGGTTACAATATTTCTGTTAAGTGATAAATATATAACCTTATTTATGTGTTTCTGTTTAGAGACACCTTCTTTAACATATATTATTCATTCACTAACTTGAACTCACAGCCAACTGCACTATAAATCATACCTGAATGAAACTTATCTAACATACGTAGTTTCTCCACACAGCACATCACAGCCCGCTTTGGCTTAGCAACACTAGACAGCAATTCAGCAATATGCCTCGGGGCCATTTCAAACAGCAAAATTACCAACAAAAAGCACAAAAATATGAAAAATGTGGACTGTGAAAAGGACCTTGTTTACATAGCTGAGACTAAAAGATAGAACACTGCCTTGTTCAACCTCACCAGGGAGCATCTACGTATGTTTGCAAATGATGACAAAAGCACTGCTAATATTAGGGGTTACAAATACATTTTAGCAGATTTTAGTAGGTGAATTAGCAAATATGGAATCCACAAATAATGAAAATTGGCTGTAATTCACTAAAACATTTTAACTAATGAAGAAATACCATGCCATTATAACCATGCATCCAAAAATTGATATATTTTTAAAATAAATGTAATTGAATGATATATTCTGGTTAGCAGAGAATTATTAGTTATTATTTAAATATATTTGAATTATCAATTTCAACAGGATAATACAATCTCAGGATTTTAAACATTCATGATTGCTGAATTTGTCATTTAATAGGAATTGTCATTTAATAGGAATTCTCAGTTATTAGTATAATGAATAAAATAGCTTTTGACTTACATTTTTACTATCTATCTATCTATATTTTTTTCTCAGTGCCTAGAACACTGGCACACAGTATATTCTAAGTAAATGTTAAATTCGTATAAGTGAACTGCAAATGTGTGGTAGAGCTACAGATAGAAGCTGAGATCCTCAAATTTCACTTCAGTGATACTGTTGTCAATGACATCACAACATTATCATTTACCATTTTGGGGGGCACTTATGTACCATGCTAAGTGCTCTAAATATATTATCTAATTTAACCATTATATCAACTCTGTGCAGCCAGCATTTTGTAGATGAGAAAACTTCAATTGCATGTAATCTGCTTGAGCCCGCAAAGTAAGAGGTAGCGTTATAATTTGAACTCTGCCCAACAGGGCAAATAAAGCTAGCATCTTAACCATGACACCATATTGCTTCCCATATTATATTTCCCTTTGAAGACATTTAAACCTGTAGATACAGCATTCTCTTTGAAATCTTTCAAAATCTTAAGTATTATTGTGTAGTGAAAAATGCATTGTAAGTAAAACAGCTAGGATCTGAATTCTGAGTCTACCACTAGGTCTTATGACTCTGAAAATTACAAAAAAAAAATAAATGATTTGACCAGTTTTTCTATATATAAAATAAACTTTTAGTTATTACATGGATTTAAAGATAAAATACATGTAAAACACTCAGCAGGACACCTGGTACAGAGCACTCAAAAAATAACATTCCCTTCCCTAGGTTCATGAAACAGATGCAAATCAAGGGCAAGAAAGCTATGGGTATTCAAGATTTTCATCAAAATTATGATGGAACAGCATTCTGACTAAAATTGTATTTAAGGGATTTGGGAGAGTTGAACTTTTGAAATTATCTGGCTTTATTCCAACTGCTCAGTAGTATGTTATATATATATATACATATATATATATCTCAGAGTATATGACTAATATAAAACTCATAGATGAGAACAAATTTAAGGTGAAAGGGAAGTGTGAATTTCAACTTTCTTAAAATACCAGCTATTTTAAATTCCTTGGCCAAGAGCTTCTGCACTGTCTTACCTGATACTGCTAGTGGTTTCTGTGTATTGAACAGCCATCAGCTGAGAATTTGAGCCCTGTTCCAGAGCACCCTGGAATATTAAAAAAAAAAAAAAAAAAAAGTTTAATACTGTGTCATGAAATTATATGAAATCTTCCTATACTGGTTCATTCTATACTTAAATTTGTTAAACTTCCATTGCTAAGATTTCTGACATATTCAGTTCAAATAATTAAACACTGACAGATATTAGAACTCTTTAGGTCCATTCTAGTCTGGGAGAAGTGTCTTATGGAGATTAAGGCATTTAAGGCACTTTCCATTAAGTTTAAAGAAAGAGCCCAAAAGCTTAGTCCAAGCACCACAAATTTTATGACCAAGCTATATTAGTGTTACTGAACATATAACAATGTATGCTTGTCTAAAATAATTATCTTCCCAATGACAAGTTCCTAAGAAGTATGAAAAGTCCATAATGAAACTAGATCTTATTGTTTACTGAGTTAAACACAGAGATCTTCATGCCAAAATACATCTATGAACTAAGCCATCATTAAAGAGTTCTTATTGATGACTCTTGGCAAGAGAACAGTTCAATCTACACCCATTAGTGGCCCACATATGCTACACTGGAAACCTGTCTTTCACACAGCATTTGCTTTGCACTATGCCTTTTTATTCTCCCTGGTAGTTATGTAAGCTGATTTTCAGAAGCGGTTTGTCAGGGTATCAGACTTCAAGGGCATATTACCAAGTTCTATTACATTAGAAAGTAATCTTACCCTGTCAAACAATGGTTTAAATAATTTTTTAATCATTTGTTCATTACTGTGTCCATATATCCATCTTTCAGTAATCAAAGCACCTACATGTGCCCAAGCTACAAAATTAAATATTTGACTTCTGCCTTTAAGAAGCTCGCAGTTTAACTGGGAAGACAGATATAGGAAAACAATTCAATGCGATAAGTGCTAAAACAGAAGCATGTACAGAAGTTTAAGGGAGAAAAGAAAAGGAAACAATTTTGTTTGGTGGATGGAACCAATATGCAGAGATGAATATAGGGGTTCCCACTTCTGGCTCTGTAACAAGTCAAGGATCTCATTTTATAAAAATCTAATGTGGGTCTTGCATATTGTAGGTGTTCAATAAATGTTCTGTTTAACAACAAATGAAAAAAATCACCAATAAAATGAAAATAAGAACACAGTTAAATAATAAAATACTATACTTACTGGCATAGTTATCCAGTAAGCAGTAAATGAAACCAAAACTAAATTATAGCTAGTTGATAAATATAAGGTTGAAAATGAACAGATTAGCTGGTGAATTTTAAATGATTAGTGCTACTTTGGCCCATATGAAATGAGCAAAGAAGTTTGAAAGAAGCCAGACTTATTTCCCTAGTCTCAGAAAGGAATGGGTAGGCCTTAGGAAAAGCCAAGTTACAGAGATATCAGGCAAACAGAAAACAGATATTCCGTTTACCTATCCAAGATTTATACCAATTAACTAAGGAACCCCTGAAAAACTAGTCATGAGCTTTTGCATTTTCAGCTGTATGGGTTTAGCAAAAGATCATAATTGACAAAAATGTGAGAGGCATTTACACAGAAATGAGAGGATGTTAAAATCTCCAGTTATGCTGTAGATCTTTTTCTCAAGTTCTGTCACTTTTTGCTTTGTGTACGCTGAAGCTTTGTTATTAGGGGCCTACACGTTTAGAATTGTTTTATCTTCCTTGTATGCTCCTTTTATCAATAAAAAATTTCTTTTGTTGTCTCTTAGAATAACCTTTGTTTGGAAGTCTACTTTTCCTGATTAATATAGCCATGTCAGCTTTTTAATGCTTCATGTTTGCATGGCATACATCTTTTTTCACCTTTATTTTCCATCTGTCAGTGTCTTCATATTTAAAGTGCTATTTCTTATAAACAATATACAGTTGGATCTTTCCTTTTTAAAAAAATCTAGTTTGAAAATTTCTTCCTTTTAATTGATGTGTTTAGCCCACTGAATTTAACTACTAATATGGTTGGATTTAAGTCTACCATCTTGGTATGCATTTTTAATTTATTCTACTTGTTCTTTATGTGTTTCTCTTTTCCTGTCTTCTTTTCATTGAACTGCATATTTTTTAGTATTCCATTTTTATTTCTTACATTGTCTTTTTAGCTATATTTTTTCTTTTCTTTTTAAGACACAGGGTCTTGCTTTGTTGCCCAGGCAGGAGAGCAATGATGTGATCATAGCTCACCGCAGCTTCTCAAACTCCTGGACTCAAGCAATCTTCCTGCCACAGCCTCCCTAGTAGCAGAGATTACAGGCACAAGCCACCGTGCCTGGCTCTAGCTGTACTTCTTTATGTTAGCTTTTAGTAGTTGCTCTAGAGATTATACTTTGATATCAGTTACTGCAGTCAATCTTGAAATATTATTCGAACAACATAAAAATTTTATTAAGAGTATAATTCCATTTATCCCTCCCCCACTTTGTGTTCTTATTGTCTTATATTTTACTTCTATATAAGCTGTAAACCCCATAATAAATTGCTATTATTATTGCTTTAAAAAGACAATAGTCTTTTAAAGACATTTAAATACACACACACAAGATAAATATAGTTTCTTTTTAAAAAGTCCTGTTCTTTTTACCCAAATATTTGCCCATTCTGATGCTCTTCCTTCCTGCTAATCTGGGGTTCTATCTGGTATCATTTACCCAAGTCTTTTAAAAAATATCTTTAGCATTTCTTATAGCACAGGTCTTCTGGAGACAAATTCCCTTGGTTTTCTCTATGTGAAAATGTCCTTATTTTGCCTTCATTTTGAAAGATATTTCATTAATTTTCCCCTTTACCTTTTCTAAAAACTCAAAGCCTAGGAAGAGGGTAGAACTATGAAACAGGACAAGTCAAATCAAAGACATAATGCTTAGATACAACAGATATTTCAAAGAAATCAGTTCATTAAAATTACGGAATATTTTATAAGACAATGTCAGTTCACTAAAATTACAGAATATTTTATAAGACATAATGCTTAAATACAACAGATATTTCAAAGAAATGTCAGTTCACTAAAATTACAGAATATTTTATAAGAGTTTGGGATACTCTTAGCAACTGAAAGAGGTAACTGGAAGAAAAAAAGGTTGAAATGAGAAAAGAAAAAGGAGAGCAGTTACAGGCTCTTTACACTAAGAAACAGAATTTTTTAAAAATATTGATATGCTTTGGCATTGACAATAGCATAAAAGCAGAATAATTCTTCTCCTTCCTCTAACCAGGAACTTCTTTACTACTGACAAATACAGATTCTTCCCCATCATTCCCTTCTATAGTAGCTAAGATTCTCACATTTCTGAGCATATCTAAGCTCCCTACAGAAAGAAGTGTACCCAAAATAGCACAGAATGAAATAAGACTTTAAACTACACATCTCCAAATGAACAAAGACAGTAAAATTAAAACAAAATTCTTTTTCTTGCATTGGAATTCCTTTAAGATTAAAGAATACCAAGCACCCCTTCCACAGTAAATGCTCTATTCATTTAATGACTAGGAAAGAAAAACATGACAAGTTCCATCTAATGATAAGGCCAAAAAAAAAAAGCATTTAGGGCAAGAATTTTAATCTAATTTTTCATTAAGTTAATTATACTAGCTGTGTGGGATTACCTACTGGCAATGATCTATTCCTGACTCCTGTGCTCTTCCTCTGTGTAGCAAAGGATGGAAGCCTGAAACCTATATCGCTCAAACTGTTTTGCCACCAGAGCTCTGGATATAATTTAGATTCTGCCAATAAGATGCACTTGCTTCAGATGTGGAAAGCAGAAGGGAGACAGGGTCCATTTTTCCTCTGACCATGGTAGCAGCTGATGTGTAGGCTTTGGCAGACATGAATTTTTGAAGTACTAGGCTCCACATTCCAATGCCAATAAGCAGCTTTGGGACTTCGGGGTACATGTGACATTGTTAATGACTGTCTGCAGCCTCTATTAGTATTAACAGCCAATAAAGTTGCCTACTATAGTAGGTGAAAAAAGTTGGAGAGGCCAAGAGAAGCACACAGTAGATAATTACAGAATTTCAGAATGTCAGAGTTTGAGCTCACCTAGACTAGCCCTAATTTTATGTATGAAAACAGTTCCATAATGGTTAAAAACCCATGTTTCTTGTTATCCTTTTAATGTACTTTAGAACATAACACATACTGCTTCCAATTAGTCAGGAAATAATTAAATAGTTTAAGATGTTTCCATTAGCATGTAAACATGTAAACCTGGTGAAATATTTCCCATCCAAAAATAAAACTCTTTCTTGACTCCTGTAGCTACTCCATTTCTCTATTCCCATGTATAGGGATCACCCTGAAATAATTTTCTTCACTTCCTCCTCTATTATTACTTTCCTGAATCCACTTCAGTTGGCTTTTGCCATCACCACTCCAATGAAAGAACTTTCACAAAGGTCACTAACAAGTTCTGATGGTCAATTCCAAAAGTAATTTCTCACTCTTTATCTGAATCAGCATCTCTTGGCTCTCTTAGCCCCTGTAATTAACTGTTACATCCCCTTCTTTAAAAACTTTCTTTGCTTGAATTTTGGGACACCACTATCCCTACAATTTCTCCTATTTTACTGGCCAGCTACTCTTCTTCCTTTTCAAGTACTGGTTCCTCTTTCTCTTTCAGCCTGTAATGTTGGAGATGGCCCAGAACTTGGTACCTCACTCTGTTTTCTTTCCTCTTTATTTCTCTCTAGCTAGTAGCACCACAAACTTCCAGTTTCAACCTCTCTCCTAAACTCCAGACCCAGATATTTGATTGTCCACTTGACTTCTCCACTTGAATGCCTAATAGCCATATCAAACTTAACGTACTTAAAATTCTTGACTTCCACCTCTAACTGCTCCTTCCCCAGTACTGGTCTCAGTAAATGGTATCACCAATCATCCAGTACCTAAGCATAGGATTTATCATTATATCAACAATTTCCATCAGCTTTACTTTCAAAATATATTTGGCATCCAGGTACTTTCTGCCACCTTCACGACTACCACACCTGTATGGACCACAACAATTTCTCTCACCTAGCCCACTAAAATGGCTTCTTAACTTGTCTCCCTACTTCCAGTCATACGCCCCACCATGGTCCACTTTATGTAGCAACTACTAATTTTTTAAAATATAAATCATATCAAGTCACTCCCCTACTCAAACCTTTCAATGGCATCCCCTCAAACCCATGATGAAACCCAAAGTTCTCACCAAAGCCTATGAAGTTTGCTATGAGCCTACATCTGCTGCCTCTCCAATCTCATCTACCACTCTCCCCTCAGCCCCTGCATTCCAGTCGTACTCAGCTTCTTCATGTTCCTTCCTGAGGGTCTTTACATTTGCTGTTCCCTCTGCCTGGAAGCTCTTTCTCCAGATTTTCCCCTAAATCTTTTTTTTTTTCTGTTTTAGACGGAGTCTCGCTTCGTCACCCAGGCTGGACTGCGCGATCTCGGCTCACTCCAAGCTCCGTCTCCCAAGTTCATGCCTTTCTCCTGCCTCAGCCTCCCAAGTAGCTGGGACTACAGGCACCCGCCACCACGCCTGGCTAACTTTTTGTATTTTTTAGTAGAGACGGGGTTTCACTGTGTTAGCCAGGATGGTCTCGATCTCCTGACCTCGTGATCCACCCGCCTCAGCCTCCCAAAGTGCTGGGATTACAGGCGTGAGCCACCGCGCCCGGCCTCCCCTAAATATTTACATTGTTATTTCAGTGACTTTTCTGCCTATGGCAAAAGCAATGTTCTCACCAAACCCTTGTCTTCTTCTCGAGCACACAGGAAGATACATGATCCCAGTCTTTCTAACAGTAGTTTGGGCAAAGTGACAGAGTTTTAGCCAACTAAACATTGGCTAAAAGCCAGGCCTGATTCTTAAAATGTTTTGCACAATCCACCAAACTCTTTCTTCCCTAACATCTCAAGCAAGAAGCAAAGAATTTCAAGTTGTTGGGGCTACACAATAGAAGGAACCTGGATCTCTTACTCCCTGCTTGGAGAAAAGCAATCCTAGAAAGTGAAGTCAAATTTTGTGCAAGTGAAAAAATTTTATTCCATTAAGCTACTGAGATTTTGGGGCTGTTATAACAGCTAGCATTAATTACCTTAACAATGGTGTCTTAAAGTGGAACTTCTTCAGAGAAGCCTTCCCTGACCACTCAGTCTAGTCACTCATTTCTCAATTCAAATTCTAACCTCCTATGCTGCTTTGTGTTTCTTTAGAGAACTTAACTCTAATTTTGAGTGTATTTGTGTATTTATTTATTTGCTTATTGTTCAGCTCTGCACTAGAGTGTAAGCTCTATTAAGGTAGGGACTTTATCATACCCATTACTTTATTTCAGGATCAAGAACAGTCCTTGGCTCATTATTGGGAACTTGCAGATGCCAGTTGCTAGTCTAAATTCTAACAACAAATATTTGATGAATGATGGAATGACTTAATGGTGTTTTGTGGCAAACAACATTGAGATGGAACCCCCACTTAACAGATTCTAAGTAAGACCTGTCATTAAACCATAGTAGTAAATGTCTAAGTTCAGAAATGGATATGTCTTCATTTCCAAACTGCCCCATGTCTTAACATTCTCTTTTTGAAAAGCTCTAAGAAAAGAGGAGATAAGCAGTATTATTTATTATACCATTGTGACAAAGACATTTGATATAGCTATCCATGCATAGGAACTCCTGGCTTGAAAGCAAATTTGAAGGTGAGAGCAAGAAATAGCACGATGCCTGATCAGGGAACTACTAATACTATAAAACCTAAACTAGTGCTATAAAACCTGGGAGGAGGACTTCAGTGGCAATGATAGCTGCATCAGAAGCAGCAGGAGACAGTGGGAAGAGGCTAAAGCTCAAGTTTACCAAACCTTCTAGGGAAGACAGCAACCCAGCTGGGAGAAGCCTTTCAACAAATACGCCAACTATTGTTCAAAGACAAGCAGAAACATACCTGAAGAATACGGGTTTTCTGTTGATTATTTGTCATTCTTCTTGACTTGGTCCTTTCTACTTCATGTCTATGAACCCATCCTCGAAGTTCATGATTTAACCTATAAAATATAGTTTAATTAATTAAACATAGAAATTAATTAAACATAGAAATGAATGTTTCACCCTGTGGGTAGAAATGAATCTAATCATTTGTAGGTTCCAAAGAGCATTCCAAGTGCCTGATGACTCAATATTGCTTTTTGATTTGAAAAAGTTGACACTTAACGTTGTTTTTAATAAGACATGCATTTTTACATGGTAAACCTGTCAACCATGCATTCAAAATTCAAAGAAAACTACAGCTAAATACCTCCCAAATATAAACACTGGATGCTAAGGTTTTTCCACCAAAAAAAGTATTTCCTTGCCAGGCACAGTGGCTTACACCTGTAATCCTAGCACTTTGGGAGGCTGGGGTGGGAAGATTGCTTGAGCCCAGGAGTTTGAGATCAGCCTGGGCAACACAGTGAGACCCTGTCTCTACAGAAAATTTTTTTTAAAAATTAACTGGGCATGGTGGCATGTGCCTGTAGTCCCAGCTACTCAGGAGGCGAAGGCAAGAGGATCAGTTGAGCCTGGGAGTTTGGGGAAGCGGTGTGCTATGATCCAGCCACTGCACACCAGCCTGAGCAACAGAGCAAGACCCTGTCTAAAAATAAAATAAAGTAAAACAAAATAAAAAGTATTTCCTATTTCTGTTCTTGGGCTATATAAACACAAACATTTGAGACACATTGTAGAGAACTTAACAAGTCATAGGACCCCTAACAACAAATAGATGCATTAAAACCTCTTGAAAATCAAGTTCTTTTGGGAGAAGAAAAAGAATGAACTCAATTGCCTGGGGTAAAAAAAAAATTCAAATTTTTCAACACACGAAATAAAAGCATAGCTCATATATAACTTCCCTTACTTTGCTTACTTTTTACAGCAGCTGTGAAGATGTTAAACTATGTTTAACTGTAGTTGATTACTACATATCACAAAAAACCTGAGGTAGTTTTTGAGGTTTTAAGGATAAGGTCCAAAATCACAGGAAAAAAAAATTCAAGGGAAAAATTGATAAAGAAGTGTGTACTAATGGTAAAGTATCTCCAGAATCACATACCCACAAATTATTATCTTTCTAATTGGAAGAAAAAGGTACTTTCTGCTATGAATGTTACCAACTGTAAGCCTAACACCCTGAAATTTTAATATTAATTTCATTCTGTAGTTTTTAAAGAAGACATATTTAAGTAAGCAACTATCACATAAAATAGACCCATCACTATCTCCATGAGGTTGGTGGAGAAACTGGACAACTAATATGCCTACAGTTATCCACAAATAATTCAGAGATTCTCTCAGTCACTTAGTGAACCTGACCAATTACTTGTCTAGGTTCCAAAACTAAACATGGGAACCAACTCAGATGTTTCTGCAATAATCTACAACACTCACCTGAGAGACTCTGTTGTGTTAATTAGGGGCTGACAAGGAGGTGGAGGAATGTAAAGCAATGGTTCTTCAGTTAGCACCATCAGGGCTTTGTCATTTGAAACAGAATGATCATATCTGAAACATGGATGCACAAAATTTGTTTCCTTGTATCTTAAATTCCTAAGAAGTTTGCTATAAGAAAATCATCATTAGTGTTAACTTTTCACGGGAACGAAAATATAGTAAACAGAATATACTGCAAGATAAAGTATAAAATACAAAACCTTATTTTACATGAAATGTCATTTTCTGATTTTCTACAGAGACAGGATGGTAATTCACATTTGTCTAGTCACCATTTATTGAGCAATTAATTTGGAATAAGCAATACAATAACACATGGCTCATCATGTCTTCAATGAGCTTAAGACATGCACAATGCTGCTGGTACAGAGGTAGTAACACAATAACGGGGTAATTGAGGGGAAAATCAACTGGTATTATGTGACCAGACTAAAGTTTAGGGGTCATTCACAATTCTATGATAATAAAACTGGATAGTATCTGTAAAACAGGTAGGTAGGTGTGTGTGTGTGTGTGTGTGTGTGTGTGTGTGTGTTAAGGATAGGGTGAGACATAAAATGCTTGGCAGGAGAAAAGTGAAAGAGTTGAAAAGCCGAATATAAACTATGGGATCATGGAAGAATGTGAATCACTAATTAATAAAACAACAGAGTGACTGACATTAACTAGTTACTCCATTTGCTTCAAAAATATATACTTTCCTAGCCATCGCACTGATGTAGATCATGTGAATTCATATCCAAGGTGTGACGTAGGGAGCAAAACTGGAGTTGAAAGTTAGAATTTGAGATGGGGATATTACTGCTATTTATGCTCTTCAGTCTGCAATCTTAATCTCTCTCACTAACAAAACTTGCATCTCTCTTGAATTTCTTTATATAGGATGATCTGGATTTAGAAAACTAGATATGCTAATATCTCAAAAGAAAACATGTAAACATCTAAAACTGAACATAGTGAGACTCACACTTTTCATTTATTCATTCAACAAATACTTGCCGCATACCAACTGTGCACCAGGTATTGTGCTAGGTGCTGAGAATCCAGTAGGGAATGAGAAAATCAAAGTTTCTGTCCCAAAGACCTTAATGGGGAAGATGGACCAAATAGAAGAAAATAAATGCATAAAATAATCCAAACTCTGGTAAGCGCTATGAAAGAAACAAACAAATGGTTGAAATGGAAAAGCAATGGTAGTATATACTTTAGATAAAATGGTCCGAGAAGAGATGGTAGTTACATCAAGGCCTAAATGATGAGAAGACGCCGCCTCTATAGAAACTGGGGTAAGAGCGTTCTAGGCATAAAAGAGGCAGGTGGGGGAAAGGTGGGCTCAAAGAACTTTAAAAAGACCACTGGCTGAAGAGTTGCAAGCAAGTGGGGAGGTAGAGAGGGAACAGGATGAGGCTGGAAAGGAATCATAATAAGGTCATAATAAAAGACCAGGTCATAATAAGGAATTACTAAATGTAATAAAAAGTCATAAAAGTGTTTCAAATAAAGAAGTGATATATTTCAATTTACATTCATACCTTGCCATGGTACCAAAAATGGACTCAATGGAGGCAAAAGGGGAAGCTGAGACACTGATTAGGAAAGAGCTATGGCAATCCTGGCAAGAACTGATGATGGCATGGACTAGGTTTGTGGCAGCAGAGACGGAGAGGAGTGGACCAATTCAAGACAATTTTGGGGAAGAGTATCAACAACACTTGTTGAAAGACAGGAATCAGGATTTCTGGCTTAAGCAATGGAAAGGAAAAAACACAGTTGTAGAAAATTGGTTGGAAGTAAAACAGGGAGAGGAACTGAGTTCCACAGTGCACATGTTAAGTTTGAAATGTTAAAACAGAGATGTCAAAGAGACTATTGGATATGTGACTCTGGAGACTCAGAAGAGAAGTCTGGACTGAAAACATAAATTTGAGAGTCATCAGGACATATAGATATGAACTGTGCATGAAATTACGGATGAGTCACCTAGGCAGAAAGAAAATAAAAAAAGTTTACAGTTCCAAACTTTGAGAGTTGGGTAAAAAAAGAGCCCACAAAGATTACTGTGAAGCAGCAGCCAATAAAAAAAGGAAACTAAAAAACCATAGTAACACAAAAGGAAAGTCTTTCAAGGAGCAAATGACCCACACAGCCAAATGCTGAGGAAAGGGCAAGTAAGATGGCAGAAAGCACTGGCCCCTTAACAGAAATAACTTTGGCAGAGTGGAAGCCTAACTTCAAGTTAAAAGTTAGAGATATCTATTTATGCCACACACGAGAGAAAAGAAACAATAGCAGAGGATATACAGAACATTCTTCCCTGCAACTTGCACCAGGAATATTCTCAATGTCCTCTCTTGTGGCTGTAAGGGTTAAGTAGGTTTAAGTTGTTTGGAATAACAGACATGTTGGTGCACAGGTAATGAATGCAAACACAAAAGGATCAGCCTAAAATGAAGCATTGAGTGAGAAGGAAAAAAAGTATCTGTCTTGTGTTTGATAAATCTGAATGCCTCTAAGAGGAGGCTGCTTAACACCTCTTCTTATAAATCTATGACATACGCATTATTTTAAAAATCATGCCTGCATACTTAGAAAAATACAAACACTGTAGTCGATGAGAAAAGTCCAAAACTGCTTTTGAAAATATATTTGTGATCTGAACTCTAGTAATGATTTCTGCACATCTGTGCTAACTGGCTTTGTTCTATCAGCCAAAAATATTCTTTGGAAAAAAAAAAAAAAAAGTCTGATAGGAGAAATACCAGGACAAGGATTGGGTGGAGTTAAAGGAGAGAGAAAATCAGCCAACATACAATCTGGAGACAATTAGACCAACATTAGCCCAGGAACAGTCAGAGTTCGAGTCTGCTTGCAAACATTTTATGCCAAGAGAAAAAAATTCAACAAATAAATCATTAAAGTAAATAAAGTAAAGGACAGTGCTAGGGAGCTAGAGTTAATGAGAATTCTTGGAGTAAAGATCAGTTCTGGGTGACATCTTATATAGGGTGACCATCCTTTCTCATTTATCCAAGACAGCAGTACGGGTATTCTGATGTAATTATTACTAGCACTACCATTCCTTCTTAAGAGTGTCCCAGTTTGATAGAACATTATATGGTCATACTATTTATATGCCACACATTTCTATGACTGAAAAAATATATGCAGTTAATTACTAAATGATAGGCTAATACAATATTATAAACTATGGGATTAGAATCTACTCCTTTTTTATTTGAACCATGTCTCATAGCTCTCCTTAGAAAAAGAAACATAAAGTAAGCTGCATTAAAAAAAATGTATAGGTATCATGGCTGAAAATAGATAAAACATCTAAAATTCAGTTCAGAACACAGAACAAAGTAATATTAGGTGCTTTCAAATGTTTCACAAACATTTTTTTGGTATCTTTTATTCAGTATTTATACTGATAAAAGCAAGAACATCAAATTAATGGACTGACATTTATTTAAATCTCTCAAGTTGCTGAAAAATATTTCAAAGGACTTGCATGTAATCAAGAATCCATAATCTTTCCTGGGTTGTTTTTTGTTTTTTTTTTTCCCCAAGACCAGTAACCCAGATTATTCACTCAATGGTGACTTTGGAGGAGGGAGAGAAAAAATAGTTTGCATCCCATGTACTACTCTGAAAGCTGATAAATTTCAGCCAGAAAGTCATTCAGACTTTTAGGTTGAACTACTATGCTTTCTGGGAGCCACCATGTTATCTTATGCTAATGTGGAAGGCTTCTACTTGCTGCAGTTAGTGCAGAATAAATAATATTCTTGTAAAGCTTAACTGAACTGCAATTTCAAGAATTCAATCCATAACTTGTTCTATTCTTTAGCAAGACGCCATCTCAACTCTCGTTAATCCAAAGGCTATTAGATTTAAATTTAATTTTTGATGGATCTTATGTGGACACTAACAGAATTCAAAATTATAGAACACGTAGGGCAAACCTGGACAAATTACTTAGTAAAATTAAAGATACTATTAAACTCTACCAATATTCAGGGGCACTGTTAAGAGATCATCAAGGTGAATATTTAAGAAGTATGATGAATTTTGGCATGTAAAAAAGCAGGAAATGCTATGTTTTCCAACATTATGATATCTATCACTGCTATGTTGCGTTGCAGCTACTGCCATAAAATCCTTTGGGTCCTCCACTGACTTGGCATACTGTACTCCACAAAAATAACAGTTTTTTCAGGAAGGCTAAGTGGAGACAAGCCTGCAGGATTGTGGTGATCATCTTTCAACAGTGTGGATGTAACACAGTAAAAATCAGGAAGAAAGATTGCCCTCAACCTACAAATTCTTAAAGAGATAAAAGTAAACAAATCTGTAATAATTTTCAAGCATTATACTGTGCAATAGTTACCATACTGTGACCTCCCTTTGCCTTGTTAGTCAAGGACCTGGCTCCATTTGGCTCTAATACAAATTCTAAATAACACAGGGAAATGTTTATCAAAAAGTATACAACTATAAAAATGTCCACTATACCTTCTTCTAGTTAACATAATATAGAAATTGCATTTTTATACAATTAAAGCCTTTTGCTATTGACAAGCAATATGGAAATTTATCAAGTTATTATTAAATTGCAACAAGGGAGGGATTCAACAAAGATCACAATAAATGAGTATAAATGATTTTACCTAATGATTGCAAATAGGTTCAATCATGTTATTCCACCATATCATATCCATCCACAGGTGAGACAGTAACAAATATTAGATGTATTATATGTATAAACACATGATAGATAAAATAATTATTAAAGACATTATATATAATATGTATATATTTCAATATGTATATTAATGCACACAAACTGAGATTTTAAGATTACATCTCTATAGGAATTTTAAAACTACAAAAGGTTTCAAAGTAAATTTAATTTTAGAATATTAAAAGTAAAATGTATTAATGGTTTCAGTAATTTATGTGTTCTACTACTCAAAATATACATGAACAATTTAGATGCAATGTTATACTACAGATAATTCTCTTGTTTCAGCTTCATTAAATCACTTAGGCCAAAAGATAGATGCATGCCATCTTACCTGTAGCTGTTTTTCTGGATGATACCATCTGATGTGTCCTGTGCCTCTTTAGCAGAAAATCCTAGAAGGTGCCTCCTTTGATTTGCAGGGCTCACACTAGGGTTCATTCTCCTGGAATCCTGTTCCAACATGCTGAAAATAAAAAACAGGAAATAATAGCTGAAATAAAAATATGTCACACATATGCCTGCTACATGCAGCTGTGAAACAAACCACAATTCCTTTGTAGATCCATGCATGTAACAAAAATGCTAGGCATAGAAGCAAGTACAAATAGGGTACTGAAGGTGTTCAAATCCTTAGCATGGTAACCTGCACATATCAAAAACAATTTTTCTAAGTATAAAAGTACCTTATTTATAAACTGTTTAAACAATAGTAGTGTTCTATATGCTTTAAAAACTTGATAATTACATGTATATATGAAGTAGAAATAAATACGACACACCTAAAAACAAATTTTAAACTCCAATAATAACTGAAATAAGAAGGCCTCCTGGATGGTGCAAACTGGTGTTTTCAATGAGAGAATACTTCAAATGAAGTAGGAATAAAAGTCAAATTCATTGTTAGCCTTTCACAATTCCAGAAGGCAGGCTATCAGATAAAGCTAAGAAAAAAAATTTTTTTAAATACTTCTATTTGTATTTATATGTAAAAACTTCTATTCTTTCTCCCTACCCTCCCTAATATCTTCACTCATCAATGTATATCCTCTTCAGAGGCATAAGCATTTGGAGAAAACAAAAAAATATATACATATAAGCAAATACTGCCTACTTAACTTTTTTTTTTTTTTTTTTTTTTTTTGAGACAGGGTCTCACTCTGTCACCCAGGCTGGAGTGCAGTGGTGCAATCACAGCTCACTGAAGCCTTGACCTCCTGGACTCAAGCAATCCTCCCACCTCAGCCCCTCTGAGTAGCTGAGACTATAGGCATGTGCCACCACATCTGGCTAATTTTTATTTTTTTTAATTTTAGTAGAAATGAGGTCTCACTATGTTGCCCAGGCTAGTCTCAAACTCCTGAGCTAAAGCTATCCTCCCGCCTTGGCCTCCCAAAGTGCTGGGATTACAGATGTAAGCCACTGCGCCCAGCCTTAACTAACACTTTTAACTCATTAATAGTGCTTAGGAACTTGGCTCATCAATAAGACTTTGTGTGTGTGTGTTCGCATTTTGTTTTATGATGCAACCCACACAATTTACACTACTCATAAAATTCAACACAAAGGGAATCTCCCTCTCGAGAAGCACAAAAGATTCTATTTGGAGGGATAAAATGCAAGAGGAAAGTAAGGCTAATGAAAAAGGATAGTTAAGGAGCCTGTGGTTCTAAAGGAAAAGCGGTTCTTTGAGATAATAGTAGTTTGTCTCCAAATTTGGGGAAATCAGTGTTGGGGGAAAACGGGGAGCAGACACACCTCTCTAGAATATTTTTCTGATCCCTTAATATATTTTCCATTCTCCTCAATTCTTCACCCCCAGAAATCATTGCTACCCAGTGATTCTCACATGGTATGCTTTAGCACTTGGGCATACTGCAAACTCTTCAAAGGTGTACCACCAATTAAAGCCATTGTGTAACATTTAATTTTGCTACAACTGAGGCTATATTTTGTCACAGCTGTATCTTTCAGACTAAAGGTTTACCTGAGCAGTCACACATCAATATAAACCTTGCCACAAATGAGGTAAGAGACCTAGTGGAATGTCTGTCTAAACTTAAGAAAAGTCACCCTGATGAGTATTTAAGAAAGCATGAGAGAAGCAGAAAACAATAGCAATTTGGGAGGGAAGTCAAATGAAGAATGTGATGATAACTAAGAAATTTTATTTCTTCTTTAGGAAACTAACTTTAAAAAAAAAGTGTTTACTTTTTCTTTCAAGCATGGTGCCAAAAATTGTAATTATGAAAGTAAGCTATGAATAAAATCAAAGTTAAGAACTTTCCCCTAAGTTTAGAGAATCTCAATTAATTCAACCCCTACTGACCCCGCTATTGTTATTAGTGAAATATCCATATACTAATGTTCCTGTTTGGTGGAAGTACTCACTCCCTGATACCTCCAGTATCTCTACCACCCTAATTATTAAGAGTTTCCCCTTGTTTTAACTAGAAAGGTGCTTCCTTTTTAAAAAACAAAAAACAAAAAAACTTCCACCTTTTGATACTAGTTCTGGATTCTGTGGCTATCCAGAACAAGTCTAAGTAAGCCTTCTTCTAATGTCCAAAGACATCTAACATCCCCCTTACCCCAGGCTTTCTTTTTCAAGATTATAGTTTCTTGATTCTTTCACATGCTCCTCTTTACAGCATAGTCTGAAGTTCCTTTAGCATATGTGGTCACTGTCCTATCAACATGCTTCTCAGAGGTAATGTCCAGAATTGGCCACAGTACTTCTTAGGTAGTATGACCACTACAGAATGGAAAAGGATAATTCCTCCATTTGTTCTAGACACTGTTGTTCTACTGATGCAGTCTAATATCGCATAGGCTTTCCTGGCAGTTATATTACACTCTATTTATATTGAGCCCAGTGTAATTAAAACCCTAAGTCCTTTCACACAAATTGATTTTGAACTATTACTTTTGCTTCTCTTCCTGTCCCACCTCAACTCTGAATTTGTGTAACTGAGTTTTAGGATCCAGCTGAATAATTTATATCAATTCCTTTAAAAACACTTACCTACTAATCAATCAAGAACTTTTAGGCTCCTCATTAGCAAAAGAAATTCTTCCAAGAAAGTATCAGCGTGCCATCAATATCCTGTACTGAGTTGTTATTAAAATAAAAAGCTCCTTCTAAATCTGTAAAAACGTAGGTTTATCTACTTATGAATTAACTGAAATACCACCTAGATCAAAATTTCCCATCTTGACCATAAAGATATCACAAGAATGTTAAATGCTCTTCTAAGATGCAAATACAGTATATTTTAACAGTAGCTACCACTTTTGAGTACCTACTATGTACTAAGGAAATGAAGGCTCAAAGGAAGTTGAAGCTCAACGAGTTTAAACAGTTTGCCCAAGTTTATGCTCTAAATAACTAAGAAAGTCAGGATTTGGATTCAGGATTGGAATTCCATCACTGCACTATGTTGACCACATTTCCCAGAATGAATGATTCATCCATTAATTTATTCATGTAGTAAATACCTATTATGTTCCAAGAACTATATTTGGTGCTAATGACTCAAAGATGAAAGATAAAAAAAATCAGAATACAGCAAGTCTTCAAACAATGCTGGTTCATGCAATGTCATTTTGTGATAACACTGATGACAAAAAAAAGTCAATTCCCAGCCAAGGTCACTGTCTGTGTGGAGTTTGCATACTCTCCCCAAGTCTGCATGAGTTTCCTGTGGGTACTCCAGTTTCCTCCCACATCTCAAAGATGTGCATGTTAAGTTAACTGGCACGTCTAAATGGCTCCAGTCTGAATGAGTGTGCGGAACATGCGTGAGTGCACCCTTCAAAGGGATGGCACCCTGTCCAGGGTTAATTCTTGACTTGTGCACCGAGCTACCAGGATAGGCTCCAGCCATCTACCACACTGAACTGCAATAAACGCATTGGAAAATACAAATCATTGTAAAATAAAAATGTGTACAGTATACAATAATCATACAAGTGCATGACAATAAATGATGTATGAAAGCTCTCAGCAAGCCTGCCATATTTGTGATTGTTTTTGAACTGTGTGGTAGGATGTGCTCCTTTCACTTTGAAAACATTTATTCCTTGATTTAAACCACCACTACTATAACCACTGTCACTCACTGATTCACCAAAAACTGGATTAATAATTATCTTTTTTTTAAATTTTTTATTTCCCATAGGTTTTTGGGGAACAGGTGGCATTTGGTGAGATGAGTAAGTTGTTTAGTGGTGATCTGTGATATTTTGGTGCACCTATATCCCAAGCTTAGCTCCCACTTATGAGTGAGGTAACGCTGTTTGGTTTTCCATTCCTGAGTTACTTCACTTAGAATAGTCTCCAATCCCATCCAGGTTGCTGCGAATGCTATTAATTCATTCCTTTTTATGACTGAGTAGTATTCCATCATATATATATACCACAGTTTCTTTATCCACTTGTTGATTGATGGGCATTTGGGTTGGTTCCACATTTTTGCAATTGCAAATTTTGCTGCTATAAATATGCATGAGCAAATATCTTTTTTGTTTAATGACCTCTTTTCCTCTGGGTAGAAACCCAGTAGTGGAATTGCTGGATCAAATGGTAGTTCTACTTTTAGTTCTTTAAGGAATCTCCACACTGTTTTTCACATCTTTCCTATCTCAGTTCCCTAAAAGGTACACATTTTTACAATAGATTCAACAGAAGTGGACAGTTTGGAAATAGGGACTGGGGGAGTTTGGAGGGACATGAAAAAGTACAAAGTGGCTATTTGTATGACTTATGGATAATTTATAAATTGAATTAATTCAGAACTATTGATACTTTAAAGTTTGTAAAGAATTCTTCTACTAATCATTGTTCTTTTAATGATTTTACTAACACTATGTAAACTGGCATTTCACCTCACAATTCATGGCTGTTAACAGGCAAATGCTTTGAGCTTAACTATCCTTGTAGTCTATCCCATCTGTATCCAGGCTGCTCTAATAATCACTTGGCAGCTGTACTTACTGGAAATCAGTTTTAATGTTGATTGGTTTGGCTCATAAGTGGTCACTATTTTTCCCAGTGCCCACTTTGGTAATGATTATCACATTGTAATGACAATATACCCTTAACCATAGCTATTTCAGTAACTTTTAGCCTTTTTTGAGTTAAGGAGCTCAGACGCATTCAATGAGCTTCACAAAAATTATCTTATTTACATCACACAGAGTCAATAAAGTATTTCCAACAAGGGAGTCATGATGAAGCAAAATTTAGGATCCAAATAGTCTGTGGGTCTCAATTTTATTATCTATCCATTGGCTAGAATATATTTTGAAGAGGTAATATATTAATGAATTCTGCTAAGAATCTTTTAATGTTTTTCACTTGTTTGTTTTTGGTTGTTATTATTTTTTGGCCTCCATTCCCTGTAGTTTTTTTGTCTTAAAATGGAATTTCTCTTAAGCTAAATTACAGACAAGTTGATTGTCCAATTCAGCTAAAAAAACATTTAAATACTTGAACTCTATGAAATGACCCACAGAAACTAATTTTAACCATCTGAATAACTACAGGTTTGTATTTCCCTTATTTTTATTAACATCTGAAAGGTAAGAACTTCATTTCGCTGCCAGAATTCAAGATTCTTTTAGTACGACTGTGACATCACAAATATTGAAAGGAATTTGACAGATCTTGTAATGGTCAAATGTATAAAAGAGTATGAGAAAATTATTATTTATATGAA
Source organism: Pan troglodytes (assembly GCF_028858775.2). Lineage (NCBI taxonomy): Eukaryota > Metazoa > Chordata > Mammalia > Primates > Hominidae > Pan > Pan troglodytes. The sequence goes on from NC_072398.2 coordinate 87,279,843, forward strand.
CTTTTAGATTCTTGCCATGAGTGCTTTTGCATCATTCAAATGTCCCCTTTTGTTAATTTTAGAAAAATTAAATTTCCAAGAACTCAAAGAAATGACTCAATCATAGTAAGGATTAGTATAATGAATGCGCATTTGGTGACTGTTTCTAGTTCATAATATTAATAAAGCAATCTAACCAAACTTTGTATAATTGCTTAAATCAGGTTCTACTCAGTACGTTTAAAACAAGCTACAAATATTAAGAAAAAAGAAGAAGTCTCTATGTCTCTATGATCAGAAACATGCTAGTCCAAAGAGTCACAGTAGTTTTAGGCCACAAAATAATCATTACACCAATAAACCTTGCTCATATTATGGGCCATTGGTCCTGAAAAGCATGGATTAATAAAACACAAATGATTTCAATTTCCCCGAAAGTCTGGAAAAAGTATTATAAGAATTGTTACCTTACTTTTTCATTTATTAAATTCTAAAAGCCAACAACTGTTTTAGATTATTTATGAAGCCACTTAATCCTTACAGTGTGGTTTCAGATACTCAGTCTTCATACCAAGTAGCTGAACAAAAAATGGCATATCTCCAAGTCTATTCTACTCCTTGCAAACCTGCTTTCTTATGGTACAAGTAGGTCAATTTTGAATTCAAGCCATCTTACCAGGTAAGAACCATACTGCTTCTTATCCTTAAAAGAAACTGCTTCTTATCCTCAAAAGCTGCTGCTGCTCTGTGGCTTGGAGAGCCACACACAAAAAGCTGAAATTACGTTAAGATGAAAAGAGCAGGGAGATCTTCAGGTTTTAATGTGAAATAGTGGAATGAGCACAAAATTTGGAGACAGGAGATCTGGGTTCAAGATGTTACTCTGAGACTGCTCACTTGAGTATGTCTGGGATACTTGGTCAACTTCTCTAAGCCTCCAATTCCTCACATGTAAAACACGAAAAATAACAAATATTTCACAAGGTTTTCCTGAGATTCAAATGAGACAACAGATGGAACATGGTTTATAAAGCCCAAAGATGACACAGAGCAGGACACTTGTCTTCCTGCCTACCAGGTTCAGGCTAGTGGCAACATAGTAACTAAAGTGATCCTTTTAAAATCTAGGTCAGATTATTATGTCACCTCTGCTCAAAACCTTCTGATGGCTTCCCATTTCTATCATGGTAAAAGCTCAAATCTTTAAAATGACAGAAGTCTTACCTCAATTGACCTCTCCCTGTATCTCACCTCTCTGACATCATCTCCTACTACTCTCTCTTTAGCAAAGCCACGCTGACCACCTTGCTTTTCCTTGAACATGCAAGACACATTTCCACCCCAGGATCCCTGCAATGGCTGTTTCCTCTGCCATCTGAGGAAGAATGCTGTTCTTCCTCAGATATCCATATGGCTAACCCTCTCCTCTCCTTTAAGCCTTGGCTCAAACACCTGCCTTACAGTGATCACCATTTCAAACTACAGTCCTGGCAGGGAACAGTGGCTCACACCTGTAATCCCAGAATTTTGTGAAGCCAAGGTGGGCAGACTGCTTCAGCCCAGCAGTTTGAGACCAGCCTGGGCAACACAGTGAAACCTCATCTCTACGATAATAATAATCATAATACAATAATTAGCTGGGTGTGGTGGAGTGTGCCTGTGGTCCCAGCTCCTCAGGAGGCTGAGGTGGAACAATCGCTTGAGCTCAGGAGGTCAGGGCTGAGTGAGCCGTGATTGCATTGCTGTACTTCAGCCTGGGGAACAGGGCAAGACCTTGCCTCAAAAAAATTAAAAATAAGTAAATAAAACTACAGTCCCAACAACTACCCTTCAACATGTAAAACCATTTACCCTACTATACTTTATCCCTTTGTCCAAAGAATTTATAATTTTCTCATTTTACTTATGTTTATTGTCTCTCTTCTTGCTAGAATGTAAGCTAAGGGGTGTTCTAGTTCCTGGTTCATAAGAGGTATTCCTTTTTCAAAAAATAAACAAATAAATAAACTTCATGCACCATCTGCCTCTTGTCAAGATCTACATTTTAGGGAAACTAACCCACAACTCAAGAATGGCAGGTGGTGAAGTCACTATTACACCATTTCCAGATCCAGGAACAGAACATTATGTTAACTTTCAATGCAACTGAGACTAAAAGGAGGAAAAAATGGGGAGTTTTCAAGGTAGTTTCCAAATTTTAAAAAGGTTTTCTTTTCTCTGTTTATTGAATGGTTCAGAGATGATTTTTGCAGCCTAGTAGTAACTGGGGGTAATTTATTAGAAACATAAATGTGGTTAAATGAAGAAATAGACCTTCAAGTCAAGACAAAAGAACCCTCTAAATAGGAGTTCTCAGAGCCAGGGATTACCGTGCTCTGGGAAGAAACCTGCACTTTACAGTGGCTATTTGCCAAATGGGCCAACATGAGCAAGAAAACAACCTGAGATTCTTTCATTCATTCAATAAGCAATTATAAAGCAAGCACTATTCTAATAGATGACGCTTATTCTTGGAACCCAGCCACTGAACTGTGAGGAAACCCATGCAGCTGTGGAGAGGTCCAAATGAAGAAAAACCAAGAACCCTGGCCCACATCCCAGGCTCAGGTCCCAGCTGAAAGCCGTCACCAACTTACTGGCCACGTGAATGAGCCAATCTGAAAGTGGGTCCTCCAACCTAAGCTACCCCAGCTAACACTCCACGGAGGCAAAGAAGAACTGTCTGTCCTGAACCCTGCCCAATTTGCAGATTTCTTTACCAAAATAATAACTGCTGTTGTCTTAAGCGTTTAGGTTTTGGGGTGGTTTGTTCCACAGTATTAGATAACTGATACTCTATAGTAATTAGATTGCTGGCATCACTGAGTCAGTGTTTAATATAAAAGGTGTGTGTGTGAACAACTCTTTGTATATTTCTCACTACAGAAAAGTATCCTCTGATTATTCTAAATGTCAAAAAACATGGCTGTAAATTTGAGTACAATCTCTCTTTTCTGTTATACTTACATCAATCCAGTCAATTCATAAGCTACTTTCCCCTATCACAGCCAATCCTAAGCTTTAGGGAAATGGGCAGAGTTACTAGAGTCCTAACTCCTCTAACTGTAAATGCCAACTCCTTTTTCTCTGCCTGAGTGGCTGTTGCTCTGTCAGTGATTAAGCCAAGGCTCCAGAGGCAGATTGTGATTCTGATCTCTGCCACATATTAGCTGTGTCTTCAGTTTCTTTCCTCATCTGTAAATCAGGAATAATAATACCTGCCTCATGGCACTAGGAGGAACAAATGAATTAATCCATATATCAAATAGAATACTTGGACTAGTATTTAGTGCATAAAACGTAATTAGTATTTGATAAATAATGGCTTAATACAACATGCAGAAAAAACTAGCTACCTTTACTACCCAAGCACACATGGTATCAACCCATAGCCAACCTAGCTTATTCCACAACTAAGAATCTTCACCTGTTTTCATCCTCTTTTCTTCCAACTGCCTTATTTCCATTTATCTCTCATTGTTAATTTACAAAAAAAAAAAAAAATGGGAGAAAGGAAAAATAAAAGCAAGTAATTGAGAAATCTGCTTTATTGGGAATTCTGGGAAAGGGCTGAGATAGAAAATAATATAAGGTACATAGATCATCTGTACATTCCGTACTTCTGGCTCCTCAGAGGCCATGGATTGTGATAAACTGACAGTGTGCATAACATACTAAGGCCAATTTATGTTCAGAACACACAGACACCAAAAAGTCCAAAGGCACGGCACCCGCCTGCAGTTCATACTGACATTAGTCATAAATCAATTAAGAACCATTTGTAGAATGACCCTTAAAATTATGTTTCAAATGCTTACTAATGTGACAAAACAGCTCAATCTGGAGACAAAAAAGACATGAATGGCAAACTGCCTAGAAGTCTAAGCAATATATAATAATTACATATGTACTTCTGTACATTCAAAAGCTTCAAAAGTATCCTATACTACCCTTAATATTAGCCTAGACCTTCACTTGTTACAAAATTAAGATGTTTATTTCCTTTATTATTTATGTTCTGCAGCACTTAACACAGCATGATTCCACCCAGCTATACTAAGTACTGAAAATGGTGGTTGAAAATGCTATTTCACACAAACTATCCACTAGTCCTTGTTTTATGTTAACTAAGATGTATGGTCTGAAGAACATATCGAAGTACTCAACTTAAACTCTGATAGTAGTTTTCTCACCTGGCCTAGTTTCTCACCGACCCCTTCTCACTAGGTAGAAAGCAGAAGAGATAAATTTCCTTTTATCTCTTAAGTTGGCAAGGGATGTAGGTTTCTGGTTTCAGCTGCCTTTCCCTTCATTATAACAATGAAGTGTGGGGAAAAAGTAGCCAAGTGATACAAGGTAAAGCCACTAGGATGCTCCTTATAAGCCTCCCTATGTACAACTCACATGAAAGCCAAAACTAGAGAAAAGCATCAACAGAATTTTCCATGCCCTCAAAACCCAGCTCTGCGCTTGATAGGTTCTAAGACATCTTTTTCAACAGAGGATGAAATCTACAGAGAAAAGAGAACCAATTACTTTGTGTAGACACATTTTTGACAAACATGAATACGTTAAGACTATTTGAGGAAAGGACTGCCTTTGGCTCTGTTACCCTCCTTCAATTCCAGATTCAATAACACCTGGTACTCAGATACATTGTATTTCTTCAGTTCATATGTCACTTTGATAAATGTGGAAAGTACTTTTAGCCAAAAACTCAAATTAGATTTCATTTAAAAATCTGGCTGAACAAAACCGTGTATACTTGGTGGTTTGAATTCTGTAGGTTTAAGTTACACAGTAACTTTTAACCTACAGCCAATAGTGATATCATATGGCGAAATGTGCTCAACAACAACAACAAAAAATTGGAACCAGATTTGGAGACAAGCCCATCTCAGGATAAGAAGCTAGAATTCTTCCTATAAAATAATGAAAAGCTGACAAACTCAGAGAATGCTGGAATAGAAACATCTCACTTCTAACCAGTTCCACATGACTCAAACTCAATGCCATATGCTCCGTGGTTACCTTTTCCTTAAAGCACAGTCTCATAAGAAAACCACAGAGTAACTGGCCCACTAGTAGCATGATTTACCCTTCCTCATCCAAGTCTGATGTCTCAAACTATAAAGATTCCAGACCTAGTGAGGGCACAGCATTAACCAAGAACAAAACCAGGGTAAAAGCACTGTCAATTCCAAACATTTGTTAATTTTTTTAAGACCTAACTAAAACATATTTAAAACCTCCTTAGTATGTTCATTTATGATTTGCAGCAAAGGAAGATGACTATAGTGACCTTTAAAATAGAAAGGGGAAAACATAACAAAGGAATCTATAATCTGCAATCCTATGTGCCAGGAAGAAGTTCCCCTCACAGATTATGCTGTGGCCCCTACTCTGTCCAAAACAGAGGTCCATAAATGTCCTCAAGTATATGAGACAAACCTATCTATACAGAGGTGTCTGTCTAGAGACATTTTAATAAAAACTTCCCTTACGTACATTATCTTATAATCTAATGAATAAGTGCTTTTACAATTTCCATAGTGGCTAATGTATAGGAAGAAAGAAATAAAAAACTATACACAACAATGTATAGGAAGAAAGAAATACAAAACTACACACAACAGTTTTCAACCCTAGACATACTTCAGAATCTCCTGGGAAAAATGTTTGGTTTACAAACAAATGCCTTCGACCTACCCTATCAGACTTCATAGGTCTTGGGTAGGGCTCAGTTAGCAATATTTTTAAGATTCCAGAGTAAGGCTGGGCATGCTGGCTGACATCTGCAATCCCAACACTTAAGGAGGCTGAGGCAGGAGCATCACTTGAGCCCAGAAATTCGAGACCAGCCTAAGCAACATAATAAGATGTCATCACTTCAAAAAAAACTTTTTAAAATGAGCCAGGTACGGTGGCGTGTATCTAGAGTACTAACTACTCAGGAGGCTTGAGCCTAGGAGTTCAAGACTGCAGTGAATCATGATCATGCTGCTGCACTCCAGCCTCGAAAACAAAGCAAGATCCTGTCTCTAAAAATAAAAATAAAAAATGAAAAATAAAATTAAAGACAATTCACGTTATACATTTTTTGGGACAAGAACATCATAGAAGTGATACTGTGCCCTTCTCAGTGCATCCCATCAGGAGCTGCAGATGTCAATATGTCTCATGACTGGGAATGTTACTTTATTACTTAGTTATGGTGGCATAACCTCTTGTCCAATATCTCTCACATTTTCTACCTCTCTGTCTCCCTGTGTTACATTCTATATAATTTCTTCAGATCCATCATCCCATTCACTATTTCTTTCTTCAAGTATATCTATTTTTTTGTTTTGTTTTGTTTTTATTATTATTATACTTTTAAGTTTTAGGGTACATGTACACAACGTGCAGGTTTGTTACATATGTATACATGTGCCATGTTGGTGTGCTGCACCCATTAACTCGTCATTTAGCATTAGGTCTATCTCCTAATGCTATCCCTCCCCCCTCCCCCCACCCCACAACAGTCTCTGGTGTGTGATGTTCCCCTTCCTGTGTCCATGTGTTCTCATTGTTCAATTCCCACCTATGAGTGAGAACATGCAGTGTTTGGTTTTTTATCCTTGCAATAGTTTGCTGAGAATGATAGTTTCCAGTTTCATCCATGTCCCTACAAAGGACATGAATTCATCCTTTTTTATGGCTGCATAGTATTCCGTGGTGTATATGTGTCACATTTTCTTAATCCAGTCTATCATTGTTGGACATTTGGGTTGGTTCCAAATCTTTGCTATTGTGAATAGTGCCGCAATAAACATACGTGTGCATGTGTCTTTATAGCAGCATGATTTATAATCCTTTGGGATTATAAATCCTTTCCATGTTTAGTGCTTCCTTCAGGAGCTCTTGTAGGGCAGGCCTGGTGGTGACAAAATCTCTCAGCATTTGCTTGTCTGTGAAGTATTTTATTTCTCCTTCACTTATGAAGCTTAGTTTGGCTGGATATGAAATTCTGGGTTGAAAATTCTTTTCTTTAGGAATGATGAATATTGGCCCCCACTCTCTTCTGGCTTGCAGAGCTTCTGCCTAGAGATCAGCTGTTAGTCTGATGGACTTCCCTTTGTGGGTAACCTGACCTTTCTCTCTGGCTGCCCTTAACACTTTTTCCTTCATTTCAACTTTGGTGAATCTGACAATTATGTGGCTTGGAGTTGCTCTTCTCGAGGAGTATCTTTGTGGCGTTCTCTGTATTTCCTGAATTTGAATGTTGGCCTGCCTTGCTAGATTGGGGAAGTTCTCCTGGATAATATCCTGCAGAGTGTTTTCCAACTTGGTTCCACTCTCCCCGTCACTTTCAGGCGCACCAATTAGATGTAGATTTGGTCTTTTCACATAGTCCCATATTTCTTGGAGGCTTTGTTCGTTTCTTTTTATTCTTTTTTCTCTAAACTTCTCTTCACGCTTCATTTCATTCACTTCGTCTTCCATCACTGATACCCTTTCTTCCAGTTGATCGCATCGGTTACTGAGGCTTGTGCGTTCGTCACATAGTTCTCGTGCCATGGTTTTCAGCTACATCAGGTCCTTTAAGGACTTCTCTGCATTGGTTATTCTAGTTATCCATTCATCTAATTTTTTTTTTCAAAGTTTTCAACTTCTTTGCCATTGGTTCGAACTTCCTCCTTTAGCTCGGAGTAGTTTGATCTTCTGAAGCCTTCTTCTCTCAACTCGTCAAAGTCATTCTCCGTCCAGCTTTGTTCTGTTGCGGGTGAGGACCTGCGTTCCTTTGGAGGAGGAGAGGTGCTCTGATTTTTAGAGTTTCTGGTTTTTCTGCTATGTTTTTTCCCCATCTTTGTGGTTTTTATCTACCTTTGGTCTTTGATGATGGTGACGTACAGATGGGTTTTTGGTGTGGATGTCCTTTCTGTTTGTTAGTTTTCCTTCTAACAGTCAGGACCCTCAGCTGCAGGTCTGTTGGAGTTTACTGGAGGTCCACTCCAGACGCTGTGTGCCTGGGTATCAGCAGCAGTGGCTGCAGAACAGCGGATATTGGTGAACCGCAAATGCTGCTGCCTGATCGTTCCTCTGGAGGTTTTGTCTCAGAGGAGTACCCAGCTGTGTGAGGTGTCAGTCCGCCCCTACTTGGGGGTGCCTCCCAGTTAGGCTACTCGGGGGTTAGGGACCCACTTGAGGAGGCAGCCTGCCCGTTCTCAGATCTCAAGCTGCATGCTGGGAGAACCACTACTCTCTTCAAAGCTGTCAGACAGGGACATTTAAGTCTGCAGAGGTTATTGCTGTCTTTTGTTTGTCTGTGCCCTGCCCCTAGAGGTGGAGCCTAAAGAGGCAGGAAGGCCTCCTTGAGCTGTGGTGGGCTCCACCCAGTTCAAGCTTCCCAGCTGCTTTGTTTACCTGCTCAAGCCTGGGCAATGGCAGGTGCCCCTCCCCCAGCCTCGCTGCCACCTTGCAGTTTGATCTCAGACTGCTGTGCTAGCAATGAGCGAGGCTCTGTGGGTGTAGGACCCTCCAAGTCAGGTGCTGGATATAATCTCCTCGTGTGCTGTTTGTTAAGCCCATTAGAAGAGCACAGTATTAGGGTGGGAGTGACCCGATTTTCCAGGTGCCGTCTGTCACCCCTTTCTTTGACTAGGAAAGGGAACTCCCTGACCCCTTGCACTTCCTGGGTGAGGCAATGCCTCACCCTGCTTCGGCTCATGCACGGTGCGCTGCACCCACTGTCCTGCACCCACTGTCTGGCACTCCCCAGTGAGATGAACCCTGTACCTCAGTTGGAAATGCAGAAATCACCCATCTTCTGCGTTGCTCACGCTGGGAGCTGTAGACTGGAGCTGTTCCTATTCCAAGTATACCTATTTTGCTGTCTTAACCTGGTCATTGTTTTTATAATTTTAACTTAAATTATTTCCAGATTTTTTTTTCAAAATGTTCTGGCCAATTCTGGTAGTCTTTTGTTCCTTTACCAGACTTTAATTCTGTCTTTTAATATATTTTATATTCCCTATCTGATAATTCAAATATCTATAGTCTTTCAGAGTGTGATTCTGTAGTTTATTTTTTCTAACTCTTATTCATGGTGGTATGGTTTCCTGGTGTGTTTAATGACTTTTGAGGGAAAGAAGCAGACATGTGCTCATGTTCAACTGGCTCTGTATCTCTGGCAATTTTTCTTTTTTTTTCTTTTTTTTTAATTATACTTTAAGTTCTAGGGTACATGTGCACAACATGCAGGTTTGTTACATATATATATATGTGCCACATTGGTGTGCTGCACCCATTAACTCACCATTTACATTAGGTGTATCTCTGAATGCTATCCCTCCCCCCTCCCCCGACCCCACCACAGGCCCCAGTGTGTGATGTTCCCCCTCCTGTGTCCAACTGCTCTCACTGTTCAGTTCCCACCTATGAGTGAGAACATGCGGTGTTTGGTTTTTTGTCCTTGCGATAGTTTGCTGAGAATGATGGTTTCCAGATTCATCCATGTCCCTACAAAGGACATGAACTCATCATTTTTTATGGCTGCATAGTATTCCATGGTGTATATGTGACACATTTTTTTAATCTAGTCTATCATTGTTGGACATTTGGGTTGGTTCCAAGTCTTTGCTATTGTGAATAGTGCCACAATAAACATATATGTGCATGTGTCTTTATAGCAGCATGATTTATAATCCTTTGGGTATATACCCAGTAATGGGATGGCTGGGTCAAATGGCATTTCTAGTTCTAGATCCTTGAGGAATTGCCACACTGTCTTCCACAATGGTTGAACTAGTTTACAGTCCTACTAACAGTGTAAAAGTGTTCCTGTTTCTCTACTTTGTAATGATTGCCTGTTTCCTGACTTTGTAATGACTGCCATTCTAACTGGTGTGAGATGGCATCTCATTGTGGTTTTGATTTGCATTTCTCTGATGGCCAGTGATGATGAGCATTTTTTCATGTGTCTGTTGGCTGCATAAATGTCTCTTTTGAGAAGTGTCTGTTCATATCCTTCGCCCACTTTTTGATGGGGTTGTTTTTTTCTTGTAAATTTGTTTGAGTTCTTTGTAGATTCTGGATATCAGCCCTTTGTCAGATGAGTAGATTGCAAAAATTTTCTCCCATCCTGTAGGTTGCCTGTTCACTCTGACGGTAGTTTCTTTTGCTGTGCAGAAGCTCTTTAGTTTAATTAGATTCTATTTGTCAATTTTGGCTTCTGTTGCCATTGCTTTTAGTGTTTTAGACATGAAGTCCTTGCCCATGCCTATGTCCTGAATGGTATTGCCTAGGTTTTCTTCTAGGGTTTTTATGGTTTTAGGTCTAACATTTAAGTCTTTGATCCATCTTGAATTAATTTTTGTATAAGGTGTAAGGAACAGATCCAGTTTCAGCTTTCTACATATGGCTAGCCAGTTTTCCCAGCACCATTTATTACTTAGGGAATCCTTTCCCCATTGCTTGCTTTTGTCAGGTTTGTCAAAGATCAGATGGTTGTAGATGTGTGGTATTATTTCTGAGGGCTCTGTTCTGTTCCATTGGTCTATATCTCTGTTTTGGTACCAGTACCATGCTGTTTTGGTTACTGTAGCCTTGTAGTATAGTTTGAAGTCAGGTAGCATGATGCCTCCTTTGAAGTCAGGTAGCATGATGCCTCCAGCTTTGTTCTTTTGGCTTAGGATTGACTTGGCAATGCAGGCTCTTTTCTGGTTCCATATGAACTTCAAAGTAGTTTTTTCCAATTCTGTGAAGAAAGTCATTGGTAGCTTGATGGGGATGGCATTGAATCTATAAATTACCTTGGGCAGTATGGCCATTTTCAAGATATTGATTCTTCCTATCCATGAGCATGGAATGTTCTTCCATTTGTTTGTGTCCTCTTTTATTTCACTGAGCAGTGGTTTGTAGTTCTCCTTGAAGAGGTCCTTCACATCCCTTTAAGTTGGATTCCTAAGTATTTTATTCTCTTTGAAGCAATTGTGAATGGGAGTTCACTCATGATTTGGCTCTCTGTTTGTCTGCTATTGGTGTATAAGAATGCTTGTGATTTTTGCACATTGATTTTGTATCCTGAGACTTTGCTGAAGTTGCTTATCAGCTCAAGGAGATTTTGGGCTAAGATAATGGGGTTTTCTAAATATACAATCATGTCATCTGCAAACAGAGAATTTGACTTCCTCTTTTCCTAATTGAATACCCTTTATTTCTTTCTCCTGCCTGATTGCCCTGGCCAGAACTTCCAACACTATGTTGAATAGGAGTGGTGAGAGAGGGCATCCCTGTCTTGTGCCAGTTTTCAAAGGGAATGCTTCCAGTTTTTGCCCATTCAGTATGATATTGGCTGTGGGTTTGTCATAAACAGCTCTTATTATTTTGAGATATGTTCCATCAATACCTAGTTTATTGAGAGTTTTTAGCGTGAAGGGCTGTTGAATTTTGTCACAGGCCTTTTCTGCATCTATTGAGATAACCATGTGGTTTTTGTCTTTGGTTCTGTTTATATGCTGGATTACATTTATTGATTTGTGTATGTTGAACCAGCCTTGCATCCCAGGGATGAAGCCCACTTGATCATGGTGGATAAGCTTTTTGATATGTTGCTGGATTCAGTTTGCCAGTATTTTATTGAGGATTTTTTCATCAACGTTCATCAGGGATATTGGTCTACTTTACTTCCAACTATGTGGTCAATTTTGGAATAAGTGCGATGTGGTGCTGAGAAGAATGTATATTCTGTTGATTTGGGGTGGAGAGTTCTGTAGATGTATATTAGGTCCACTTGGTGCAGAGCTGAGTTCAATTCCTGGATATCCCTGTTAACTTTCTGTCTCGTTGATTTGTCTAATGTTGACGGTGGGGTGTTAAAGTCTCCCATTATGCATGAACCTGGGAGGCAGAGCTTGCAGTGAGCTGAGATCGCGCCACTGCACTCCAGCCTGAGCAACAAAGCGAGACTCTGTCTCACCAAAGAAAAAAAAAAAAAAAAAAAAAAAGTCTTCCATTATGATTGTGTGGGAGTCTAAGTCTCTTTGTAGGTCTCTAAGGACTTGTTTTATGAATCTGGGTGCTCCCGCATTGGGTGCATATATATTTACGATAGTTAGCTCTTCTTGTTGAACTGATCCCCTTACCATTATGTAATGGCCTTCTTTGTCTCTTTTGATCTCTGTTGGTTTAAAGTCTGTTTTATCAGAGACTAGGATTGCAACCCCGGCCTTTTGTTTACCATTTGCTTGGCAGATCTTCCTCCATCCCTTTATTTTGAGCCTATGTGTGTCTCTGCATATGAGATGGGTCTCCAATTTTTCTAGGATGAACACTTTCTTTTATAAAGTGTCTCTTCTGAGAAGAATTTGCATTCGATTCCTTCAGGTGCCTACAGGCACCACCAACATAAGCCCACCTAAACTGCATTTTTGTCTTGATTTTGGGGGGATCACACTAGTAGTATAAATTTAGGCTCTAACCTGATTAGGTAGGGGCTTTGAGTAAAGAATTATCAGGAAAGACTTTTCATTTGTTTCCACTCTAACTAAAGCCAAAACCAAGATAGGTACTTAATAACAGTCTCCCTGAGTGGTAGGGCAACTTTTGTTCCCCTCTTTTGGCAACCAAGAGTGTCATTCTTTGGAAGTTCTGGCTTTATTTGGGTAGAGGAAAAGGGAGGCCTCAGTTGTGACTTCCCACCTCACTTGGGTCCACAGCTTTCTTTCCCATCCCCAGACACTATGCCAAAAGGATCAGGAACTATATCCAGAACAAGCACCACTTCCAATGCTAGCTTATCATTATAGATTCATCTTATCTTTTATTATTTCTGGCCTCTGAGAAGCCCTTACTTTGTCTCCAGTGGAGCCAGGAAATAAGAGTTTTGATTTATTTTTTCAATCCATCATTTTTTAGTGTGCTAAACTGCAATGAGTTTCCTGTACCTTTAGCCTACCATATTGCCAAAAACAAAAGGTTAAGGTTCCTTAACCTTAAGGTAGAAAAAATAAAATAAAGTAACACTTTACAGCATAGTAGAAAAGGCAGAGTCTGTAGTGATAATTAAAAAAAAAAAAAAACTGGGTTAAATTTCAGGTTCTCAACAATAAAATATGACTAATAATCATAGAATTAACCCCAATGAGTAATAAGAAGAGGATTTTCTTTTTAACCAATTCACATTTGTCCTGTTTAGCCAGTCCCTGCTACCTAGAGTTACTATTTATAGACCACCCAGAGTGGGGCCAGCTCCTTGAATCCTATGCCGAAAATAGCCAGATGCCTTCTTTACTGTCCACAAAATATCGATAAGGTCAGAAAAATTAACCCTCATAAGTCCATTTAGTTTATTTTTTTTCCTGTGTGACGTCTATTCAGTAACCCAAACCTCTTCAAACTAGTCAGCTTTGCTGCACATTACCTTTGACAAAACTCTCTTACTTTATATATTAGATATATTTATATTTCATCACCAAATGCCTTCAGGAAATGTTTAAGGCATACCAATATTTGGCAAACTTGTGTGTTTTATATTTTTTTTCATTTGGCCCATACCAATAAGGCACACACATTCAGTTCTACGCTGAACATCTGAAACCACATTAATCACTTTACTCGGTAATGTGATCTGTTCTAAAAGAGTTTAGGTTCCTAAATTTAAAATACTTTGGAAATCTCTGATTCAAATGTCTATTTGTCTGACAAACTTAATTTTGTGGTACTTAACAAAAGTTCAGATAGAGCTCACAATCTTTTTTTTTAAAGCCTATGCATTTTCCAATTAAAACATAATAATGCATGCTTAAGGTTTCTAGATACACAAGACTACAGATGTGACACTTGTTCAATAAATATCTTCCAGGTGGTTACTAATAAGGTTCAACTGGGAAGTTCCTGCTTCTCTGGCAGACTCCCGGACCAGAGAAGATCATAGCCTTGCAGTAAAAAGACTGAAAACAGGCCGGGCGCAGTGGCTCACATCTGTAATCCCAGCATTTTGGGAGGCTGAGGTGGGCAGATCACAAGGTCAGGAGTTCGAGACCAGCCTGACCAACATGGTGAAACCCTGTCTCTACTAAAAATACAAAAAATTAGCTGGGCATAGTGGCAGGTGCCTGTAATCCCAGCTACTCGGGAGGCTGAGGCAGAAGAATCGCTTGAACCCGGGAGGCAGAGGTTGCAGTGAGCCAAGATCACACCACTGCACTCCAGCCTGGGGAACAGACTGAGACTCCATCTCAAAAAAAAAAAAAAACAATGGGGCCAATCAAAAAATTCTTTTGAATAACACAAATGATGAAACATCTCAATTCCCAACATTTGATTCAGGGACAAATTTCAGTCTTTCAAATCACTGTTGTTCTCTGGGCTTTAATATTTCACTGTTCATGCGAAATTTTGTCTACAAGAAATAGTTCTTGGTTTTTATGAATTTCACAGCCAGTTTCCTCCATATTTCCTTGTTGGTGTCAAAGATATTCTGACTTGTTAAGATACTTTTCTACACTTCCTCATTCCTTCCAGCTTTTCTCCTTGATGCTTTTCTTCAAGTTAAGCCTTTTAACATGTTTTTTTAACTTGAATAGTTCCTAATATTCCCACTACTTCTTGGCTGGCTGTTCCTAAAGCATCACACAGAGAAAGATACAAATCTTAACTGATTGATCCTCAAGATTTTCAAATATTTAAGCTTTCTCCGATTTTTAATCCCCTTTCTACTAACTCCTTTTTGAACACAAACCACTTCTTGATAAAATAGGGACCATCATCTCTTCCTTTCATAATCAATCAATCTACCATGGAAATGAGATCCATCCCCACCTTTACTTCAGCAGCTGTGAAGATCATTAATTCATTTTTAAAAAATTTTTGTCTGGTGGGCGGGGGCACTCAAAAAATTTTTTTTGTTCCAGTCTTTTCTTTCCTAAAATTCTATTGATTCATGAGGGCTTCCACAATGAGATGTCCCCCCTAACCCCACCGTCACTTCCTGTAGCATAATCTAATCCTCTTTATTCCTTCATCGAGTACTACTGCATAAAGCCTCCCATGATTGCCACTAGCAGCGTTACTGGTTACTTCTATGTTCCCTCAAGAATATGCCTGTGAATTTGCGATATAATAAGAAATAATATATTTGGTTTTTATTCTGGTTTCTGTCACAGAGCTCCTAAAACCCTTGGAATTTCCTGAGTGATAGGGGGTAAGAAGAGCATCTTTTGTTATCCATAATAAGCCCCTTCCAGCTGGACCTGAGTTTATGCTAATGAAGTGACTCTTGGATGATGGAGGCTGATTGCCAGAGAAACCAACCACATAATTAGTGGGTTGGGATTTTCAGTCCCATCCCTCAACCTCCAAGTAGGGGAGAGGGGGCTGGAGTTTAAGTGCAATCACCAATGGCCAATGGTTTAATCAATCACACCTACCTAATGAAGCTCCATAAAAACCCCTAACAATGGAATTTGGAGAGCTTCCAGGTTAGCAAACACAAGGAGGTACTAGGAGGGTGGTGCACCTGGAGAGGGCATGAAAGCTCTGCACTCCTCCCCTATACCTTACCCTATGCGTCTCTCCCATTTAGCTTGCCCCACATATCCTTTATAATAAAACCAGTAATAGTAAGTAGAGTGTTTTCCTGAGTTCTGTGAGCCATTCTAGAAAATTATCAAACCTCCTCCTCGTCCTGCCGCAGGGCCAGAACCCCTGACGGTATTCAGCTGCGCATAAGTCTGGCCGGTGTCATCTGTCTCCGCAATGCCCCCCAAGAAACAGGCTCAGGCCAGGGGCAGCAAAAAGGCGGGGCAAAAAAAGAAGGAGAAGATTATCGAAGACAAAACTTTCGGTTTGAAGAATAAGAAAGGAGCAAAGCAACAGAAGTTTATCAAGGCTGTCACACATCAAGTTAAATTTGGTCAACAAAATCCACGTCAGGTAGCACAGAGTGAAGCTGAAAAGAAATTGAAGAAGGATGACAAGAAGAAAGAATTGCAGGAGCTAAATGAGCTGTTCAAACCTGTAGTTGCTGCTCAAAAAATAAGTAAAGGTGCAGATCCCAAGTCTGTAGTATGTGCATTCTTCAAGCAACGACAGTGTACTAAAGGAGATAAGTGTAAGTTCTCCCATGACTTGACTCTGGAGAGAAAATGTGAAAAGCGAAGTGTTTACATTGATGCAAGAGATGAAGAACTTGAAAAAGATACTATGGATAATTGGGATGAGAAAAAGCTGGAAGAAGTAGTGAACAAGAAGCACGGTGAGGCGGAAAAGAAAAAACCAAAAACTCAAATAGTGTGCAAGCATTTCCTGGAAGCTATTGAAAACAACAAGTATGGCTGGTTTTGGGTATGCCCTGGAGGGGGTGATATTTGCATGTATCGTCACGCACTTCCTCCTGGATTTGTGTTGAAAAAAGATAAAAAGAAAGAAGAGAAAGAAGATGAAATTTCATTAGAAGATCTAATTGAGAGAGAGCATTCTGCCCTAGGTCCAAATGTTACCAAAATCACTCTAGAATCTTTTCTTGCCTGGAAGAAAAGGAAAAGACAAGAAAAGATTGATAAACTTGAACAAGATATGGAAAGAAGGAAAGCTGACTTCAAAGCAGGGAAAGCACTAGTGATCAGTGGTCGTGAAGTGTTTGAATTTCGTCCTGAACTGGTCAATGATGATGATGAGGAAGCAGATGATACCCGCTACACCCAGGGAACAGGTGGTGATGAGGTGGATGATTCAGTGAGTGTAAATGACATAGATTTAAGCCTGTACATCCCAAGAGATGTAGATGAAACAGGTATTACCATAGCCAGTCTTGAAAGATTCAGCACATATACTTCAGATAAAGATGAAAACAAATTAAGTGAAGCTTCTGGAGGTAGGGCTGAAAATGGTGAAAGAAGTGACTTGGAAGAGGACAACGAGAGGGAGGGACCGGAAAATGGAGCCATTGATGCTGTTCCTGTTGATGAAAATCTTTTCACTGGAGAGGATTTGGATGAACTAGAAGAGGAATTAAATACACTTGATTTAGAAGAATGACACCAAACACATCGCTAAAAAAAATTAAGTCAGCTCAGCACGAGTTGAAATTGACTACATTAATTTCTTTCCATAGAATCAACAGGATGTTTATTTCCTATGCTGATTCTGGAGGAGTTAACCTCCTGCAAAAAAGGCATCTTGTCCCTACGTCTTCTCTTCTGACTTTGACTACATCTCATAGTAAGTTCAGAGTAGTTCATGATAAATTGACAATATAATGGTCATTGCAGAAAATGATTGATGTTGTAACTGTCCACCCAAGTAAGAAGTGTATCTGCCTTTCCATCTTTTGGTTTTCATTTGGGCATGTGCTATTACCAGAAACAACAAACTTATATTTAAAATACCCTTCATTTGACACAGTTTTTAATGAGTGATTTAATTTCCTCTGTATTTGTATGTTTAGAAGACTGCCTAAAACATGAGCACTGTACTTCATAAAGGAAACTGCGTATGCAGATTCAGTATTGTGTATCTTTGGACAATTAGATGGACATTTAAAATGGAACTTCTTTTATCTGACAGGATCAGCTACAATGCCCTGTGTTAAATTGTTTAAAAGTTTTCCCTTTTCTTTTTTGCCAATAAAGTTGTAAATAAAGACCATCATACATTAAAATCCAAAAAAAAAAAAAAAAAAGAAAATTATCAAACCTCAAGAGGGAATTGTGGGAACCATCAACTTATAGCCACTTAGTCAGAAGTTACAGGTCACAACCTGGGACTTGCAACTGGTGACTGAAGTCAGGGGCAGTCTTTGGGTACTCAGCCCTTAACCTGTGGGAGACTGTGCCAGCTCCAGGTAGTGTCAGAAATGACTTAAATTGGCCAGATATAATGGCTCACACCTGTAATCCCAGCACTTCGGAAGGCCAACGAAGGAGAATCATTTGAACTTAGGAGTTCAAGACCAGCCTGAGCAACTTTGCCAGGTGTGGTGAGGTGCACCTGTAGTCCCAGCTACTTAGGAGACTGAGGATCGGGGGATTGCTTAAGCCTGGAAGATGGAGGCTGCAGTGAGCTACGATCACACCACTGCACTCCAGCCTGGGCAACAGAGCAAGACCCTGTCTCAATAAAAAATATTTTACAATTAAAATTTAAAAAAGAATTGAGTCAAATTGTAGGACATCCAGTTGGTGTCCACAGAATTGGAGAATTGCTCAGTGTAGAAAATCCACATATTTGGTGTCAGAAGTGTGTAAACAAAAAGGTTTTCATTTTTTTAATGCCTATATGTTTATATGACATCCATATAATTCTTTCTCATACAACAGTTGTTTACATATCTGATTCTCTTACTAGACTGTACTTTTATTCATATTTGCATCCTTGATTCCTTGCTCAGTACCTGGCAAACATTAAGTGCTCTATAAATATTTGCTGTATGTCTGACTAAATAAATAAGTACCACGTATACCAGATAAGAAATGAGGAACTAAAAGAACACATAGTTTTTTGAGAAATAGTTTATGAACATATATAATTCCTACTAATTGGGTGAGGGAGACATTCATTCATACTACAAGTATTTATTGAGTAACTACTATGTGCCAGCCACTGTTCTAAGCACTGGAAAACAAAAGAGATAAAAATACCTGCAGGGAGAGAAAGAAAATAAAATAAATAAGTTACATAGCATACTTGAAGGGGAGAGGTGCTATGTAGAAAAATGAAGAAAGAAAGACGATAGGGAATGCAATGGCAGGAGCTGGGATAGACATTTAGAAAAGGTAGTCTAGGAAAGCCTCACAGGGGTGGCATTTGAGCTTTTTTTTTTTTTTTTTTTTTTGACCAAAAAAACTTGATGTTTTTTAATCACTTTTTAAAAACTTTTATTTGAAGCTCAGGGGTACATGGTATTTGAGCTTAACACCTGACAGAAAGAATCTCTGAGGGAAGGGCACTGCCGGCAGTGGGAATGAAAGTGAAAACCATGAAGTGCTAGCAGGCTTAGAGTGTTTGAGGAAGAGCACACAGGCCAATGTGACAGGCTAACAATAACATTTTTGATCCACAAGATAGGCAAGAATTTTAAAAATACAATATCCAGTGTTAGGAAATGCGAGAAAATGGATACTCCTCTCTCCTGCTAGTGGGAATGTAAACGGATACAGTCTTTTTGGAAGGCAATTTGGCAAACTCTATCACAATTTCAGATAATCGTAACCTCTAGCTCTAGTCTAGATTCTATCATACACATACAGACACATAAATATATGGAAATACATTTTATGTACACATATCAACAAGTAACTGGAAATACCCTAGCTGCCTATCAAAAGATGGTTAAATAAATTACGGCAGCAGTTGGGCAAGTGTGCACTGGGGTTTAAAGCAGTCCAAGGAACTCTGGGGATCCTAAAAGTCTTTCAAAGTCTGCAAGGTTCTCCCTTTTCCAACCGCATACCTACGTGAGTCTAAATTTTCTTCATTTATTTCAAACCAAACAATATATCATAACAGATTACATGAAAAAACAGATAATCCTGCCAGATCCTGTTAAGTCGGACATCAAAGATTTTTATGAAACTATTGATTTGACCTAAAGAAGCAACAATAGGTCTCAAGTATCCCCATGTGTTTTAGAAGCCTGAAGTCAGTGAGATAAAACCCAACATTAAGAATTTGAAGGAAAGTAACTTGGAGGAAAGAATGTAAAGAAAATACTGAGTAGTCTGGCCACAGCATAATAATAATTAATTTGGTTTTCTGGTTTTCAAAATTTTGGATTGCAACAAAAGGAAATTTCAATATGCTATTTCAATTTTTAGTAGCAAATAAATGTGTATATAGAGAAAAACTAAAACTGATGTATTTGAGCTTCCCCCCAAAAAAAATATTTTTACAAAACTATAAAGTAGTACCACTCTTCTGTATCTCACTAAATTTTTGGAGGTTTGGGAGATATAATTATTCTTCATTAACATGTTATTTATGTTAACATGTAAAGTAATGGTTTATGGTTTATTATTTTTAAATGAATTAAAAATTTTTTATTTTTAAAGTTTTAATTTCTCATATAATAAGTATCAGTATATATAAACCACAAAATCAAAAATTATTTGGGATCCTTGGTAACTTTTAAGGGTACAAAGGGGTTCCCAAGACCTAAAGAGAATTGCTAAATTATGGCACATTTACACTACAAACAACTATGTAGTATTAAAAGAGAATAACGTATTCACATATTTTAAAGAAAGCACAATTTGTATATAATTGTTTCATGTAAAACCAAAATTTTTAAACTAAATACATATAAACACAAAGATACAACACAAATGTGGGAATAGATGTTTATATATTCATATGAAATGTTCTTCCTGTATCTTACCTAAATAATTCCTAATCTTCTTTTAGATCTTAACACAATCACCTCTTTCTCAGAGAAACCTTGCCTTACTTCCCTAACTAGGTCAAGTGACCCTATTATGTGGCCTCATGATATCATGTACCTTTTCTTCATGGCACCTAACATTGTTACAATTTTGCATTTATTTGTGTGATCACTTTGATTAGTATATGTCACCTATATTAGATTATAAATTTCATGAGAGCAGGGGGTTGATTATACAGGGGGTTGATTATATTATTTTCTCAAATTTCCTATATGTTTGAAAATCTTCATAAAAAAATGTTTTTTTTTAAAAAAGAGATTATTCAATTTTAACTCCTTTCAATTTCTCAACCAATTTTAATACAGACTTCATGCCTACCCCTACTAAATCTGCTTTCCAAGATTACAACTGACCTGATAATTGCCAAATTCAGCTTTCTGCGTCTCCCAAGCTCTCAGCAGCATGTGATACCACTGCCCAAGACCTGCTTGAAGCTCTTTTTACTTTGGCTTCAAAAAGCTACTTTCTTTCAGTTCTGCCCCTAATATGCTGTGAGTTTCTTTTCCCAAGGCTATCTACTATTCATACTGGTGTCCCCCAGATTCTTCTTACTTTCCTTCCTCTACTTGTTCTCCTTGGATAATCTCATCTACACCACTAACATTATCTGTCTGTCAGTCTACCTACCTATCTATAATGTTAATTCTCAATATCTAGTCAGTGCCACAAACTTCCTATACTTAAAATAAAAACTATTGTCTTTCTTCATAAAACTATCCATCTGTCTATGTTTGCTTCCTCCGATGACAGCACCACCATTCGGTCCCTCAAGATAGAAAATTTTGAATTATCCTTAACTTCCCTCTTTTCTTCCTCATGTCCCACATTATACCAGTTAACAAATCCCACAAAATCTACATCAGAGAGGTACCCTAAGATTGCTCATCCTTTTTATAACCATAGTGTAAGTTCAGACTCTCATTTATTACCTGAAACACCTCAATAGTCTTCTAATGCTTTCTCTGCCAATAGTTTCTCCTCACTGCAGTCTATACTCAATACAACCCACAAAGTCCTCTTCCTAATATGCAAAGCTGATTATGTTACCCTCCACCTAAAATCTAGGGATGCCTCATTGTACACAGCAGCACCTATACTTCTAACCATATATCTAGCCTCAGGCACACTCCCCACATATACAAGATACACTGAACTTTTCACTTTTTTATGAACATGTCATGCCATTTCATAACTGTGCCTTTAAACATGCTGTTCCCTTTGCCTGGCATGACTTTCTCATACTTTGCACATGGCAAACTGATATTACAATTCAATGTTCAGCTTCCTTCGTAGGTATCTCCCTTATAACTCAGTCACTCAACAAAAAATGTATTGAGTACCTATCAATACGACAAGAACCTTCACCTCAAGGAACTCGTACTCTATATTATGTTAGGACTCATTCACACTGTTATTATTACGTTCATCACATTATACCATAGTCATCCTTCTACTTGTCTCTCCTCCCAGCTGGATCATGAGATCTTTGAAGGCATGGCTCCTGTCTCATTTCTCTTTACACATCTTGAAAAACAAATCATTTTTTCTCTAGTTTATGATGAAAGCTAAAGAATAATGAGAATTTAAGTTTTTAGCATTAGTGTCCAAAATAAATATCTATTCACTTACCTCATAGGTCCATAGTTCAGTATTATAAATGCCAATACTATCATCACACAGACAACTCTTCGCTTTGGACTAGGGACTTTAAGCCTCTCGTTCTAAAGGAAATGACCACATTAAATACAATTTAACATCGATTTCAGAAAAAGCAACGCTTAAGATTAGAATTTTCCTCTTTACCGGTTACGTAAATCCCTTGTCTTACAAATACCTTGTCTTATTTAAAAAAAAAAAAAAATCAAAGGTGAGGAAATAACACTTTTCAAGACTAGAGCAGAGACTTCCAGGTTCCCTTTTCTAGCAGGCAGAGAAAAGGAGAGAAGCAGAAGAGAAAAAAACACAGCAGCCACTCCATTGCAATTGCCTCTTCACCCAAGAGGAAAGAATTCAATATATATATATGTATATATATTTTTTTGAGACGGAGTGTCACTTTGTCGCCAAGCTGGAGTGCAGTGGCATCATCTCGGCTCACCGCAATCTCCGCCTCCCAGGTTCAAGCGATTCTGCTGCCTCAGCCTCCCGAGTAGCTGGGATTACAGGTGTGCGCTACACCCAGCTAACTTTTGTATTTTTAGTAGAGATGGGGTTTCACTATGTTGGCCAGGATGGTCTTGATCTCCTGACCTTGTGATCCGCCTGCCTCAGCGTCCCAAAGTGCTGGAATTACAGGCATGAGCCACCACGCCCGGCCAGAATTCAACATTTTTTATATTTTTACGGATCCCCAAAGAATTTTGAGTCACTTCTATAGTTTGCCTCCCTAACCTTTTAAATCATTGTTTTCAGTAAAATATAGGAGTATTCCCATGTACTCAGGGCCAAGAGAAAAAGAGTGTAAGAAGCCCCATTCAGAAGGCATCTATATGGTTCAGCACTGCAGTGAGAAATTCTGAAAACAGCAAATTTCCCGAATAGAACTGAGGAGATTAAACCCTCTTGGAGTCAGCATAGTAACAGAATGCAAAACTCACATTAGTTGTTAGGTGGACTGAGAAAAAATAAAAACACTTTTATTTTATATTGTTTTCTTTTTTAAAAGGGAAAATATGGCAGGGCACTTTAGAAGCCTCAGTGTGATTCACTTAGCCAGAAAAGAGGGTGCTAAGGCAATGAATGAGGAGAAACCTAGGAAAAGGAGACAACTTTTCTATGTAGATTGGGGAGTACAATTCAAAGGGTCCCCTTCAAATGCTTTATCCTTACTGCAAATGTTTTAGGACTTATTATACCCTCCTTTTCCTAGCACTATTATTTTACATAATTTAATTTAAAATGTAAAAGTTTCTCTATTTATTAATCCAGAGGATACTTTAGCCCATCTCAACTCAGCCCTATTACTAACACTTACCTCTGACACAACTTCATCCAGCTGCCGCTTCAGTGTTCCATTTTCTTTCTTCAGTTGCTCGTTTTCTGAAAGGGCAGCCTTTAATCTCGCCTCTAACCCTAGCATATATTCTTTCTTCTTCTTGCGAGACTGACAAGCGGATTCTCGATTTTTTATCATACGTTGCTGTCTCCTTAGCACAGCAATCTAGAAAAAGTTATAATGAATCAGAATACCCTGGTTTTAAAATCAGATCAAAATAGATCAGAATATACTAATTTTTACAATTATTTTAACCAACTATTTTTTCAAAGCATAGGTTACTAGTTGTTTCAAAAGAGGTTTGAAAACACACTGCTCAAACTAAATAAGTTAAAATCAAATGATTAAATAAGGCCTTCTAAAACCCAAATGTTAAATAATTTCTTCTAATGTTTTCTAAGGCTCGTTTATTATTAATCTTCCAATTTTCCCCTTAGAAACTCGCTCAGAAAGTATCTTTAAATATATATGCATATATACATACATCTTAAATCTGTATCTCTGGCCCTTAAATGGCTATGCCCCAGAACCATATATTCAATTAATTATAAGGCCACTTCTTACAGTTATTACCACTTCAAATTCATTATGTACAAACTGAACTATTCCCTCTAACTAGATTGTTTAAAAATCTATCCATTTTCTATCAATAGTAACTATTATTTTACTTTATTCACTATATTCAGTCCTTCTCAATCCCTCATTCACTCATTGAATATGTTAAAAAGTATATACTAATGACCAAATTTATTCCAGTGAAAATGTGTCTCAGTTATTCCTTTCTCTCTATTCCCTCTTCCACTCTCCTAATACAGGCACTCATTAACTCATCCCTATATTACCGCAACAGACTCCTATTTCAATTGTGTTCCATCTCATCCTGTCCACCATTTCTAAGATAACTTCTCCCAAGAAAATATTTTTATCTTACTACTCAATTGCAAAAACAAGCTAGTCATGTATCCCTGCTACCCATCTTTTCTTTTAAGGTCTTCCATATTGTGACCTCCCACGGCCTAACCAGACCTTCTGCCCTAAATCTACAGCTATTCAAGCCACACTCCTCCAATCTTATCATTTAAAGCTACTTCATAATCTCCATAATGTCTAACATGTTTCCTTATTCACATTGTTTATTTCCATTTGGAATGCTATCTCCTCCACTAACCTAATTCCAAGGTCCATTCGAACTCAATTATTCTAACCCACCCTGATTTTTTATTTTCTCTGAACATCTTATACCCTTAGAATTTGGAGGATATACTGGAACACTCTAATGCTCTCAATTGTTTCAAGAATGTTAACTCTCTCTCTTTCCCCACCTAGATTTTATACCTTGAAAGCCAAACCACATCTGATCCTACTTTTTTGTTTAATACCAACAATATCTACTACAACAGAAACTTACTAAGCGAAATTATTTTTATGTTTTCTAAATTAAGTTATGAAGCCTATTGTTATACATTAGTCTAATTTCTTTGGGGAAATGAGAGAGGTGGCAAAATTAAGTGCATAAAAAGCGCCAACCTATGTTACATTGATTAGTATGAGTACACAGATGGCTGAAATTTCTATATATTTTGCAATGGACTTTAAAAAGTAAACACTCTAGAGTGTTCAATAACTCTTACTGAGACAGTAAATAAAGTTAAAGAATGTAATCTATTTCCTTTTTTTTTTTTTTTTTTGAGATGGAGTCTTGCTCTGTTGCCCAGGCTGGAGTGGGTGGGGAGATCTCGGCCCGCTGCAAGCTCCGCCTCCCAGGTTCACGCCATTCTCCCTCCTCAGCCTCCCGACTAGCTGGGACTACAGGTGCCCACCACCATGCCTGGCTAATTTTGTTTGTGTATTTTCGGTAGAGACGGGGTTTCGCCGTGTTAGCCAGGATGGTCTCAATCTCCTGACCTCCTGATCCGCCTGCCTCGGCCTCCCAAAGTGCTGGGATTACAGGTGTGAGCCACCACGCCCGGCCTGTAATCTATTTCT
The DNA here is from genome assembly GCF_028858775.2 of Pan troglodytes. Taxonomy (NCBI): domain Eukaryota; kingdom Metazoa; phylum Chordata; class Mammalia; order Primates; family Hominidae; genus Pan; species Pan troglodytes. The sequence continues at coordinate 87,305,262 of NC_072398.2, forward strand.
TTTAAAACAACAACACAATTCCCACCCTGATACTACATTTCCTAGAAAGAGAAGTATGCCAAAGCCAACCAAGTGATCTCCCAACACCAAATATTTTCAACAACCTTTAAATCAGAACCCACAAGGAAATGTTACATGAAATGTCAAAAAGGGTGTTTTTTTATTTAAACTACAAAAAGGCTGATTTTTGTGAAACCATCATCTGTAAAAATTTCCCTGAAGAATAACTATCTCACTCTTAAGTAATGCTAAACACACACATGCACACACACTCACACACACACACACGCACGCACATACAAAGAGCAATGGCAAAGCCATGATGGATTGATTATTCACCAAATGCAAACTATTCTCTGGACAATGCCACTTTGTTCAGTGTACTTTTATTTTTAGTGATCTTCATTGTTACTTAGAATGCCAGTGTCCATAATTAATACTAGAGTGCTGAAGTACACAGAACACTGAACAGGGACATAAAAGTGAAAGTTCCCAGATGGAAGAGTTTATACTAAAAGTTAGACAAAAGGCAACCTTACTTTAAAGGCTAATTAATCTGTGGAATTTAGAGGGGCTTACAGATGGCATACCATTTAATAAATTTCAAACAAGGATTAGGCATTTCTATAAACAATAAAAGCACCTGCATATTACACAGCATTCAAGTTTCAAAGGCTGTCAATCCACGTGCACCATACTAAAAAAATGAAAACCATCTGTGGTCAAATATTCATTTCTTCCCATAGAAAAAGATACATTATAATAGTTCTGAAAATAAATATTCAATACTATCAATAAATACAGAGGGTAAAGACAGTAAAAATAAATGAAACCCACGGCTATCACCAAACACAGGGCTCCAATGTTTCATCTCAGCAAGCCATCTTCAGCTATCTGAATATAAAATATTTAAATTATTCAATACTTCCTAGGCAAAAAAACATATGATTTTTAGGCTAAACATATACACATTGTGGTGTTTGGTATTTTTTTAAGTGGGGGGAAGTGGGTATTTTCCTATATAAGAAAAAAAGGATTACACTGTATGTAATTCTGTTTGGTAAACTGCTTTTGCACATACAGTGTATCAAAATGACCTTTGACATGCAATAATGGCAGCACGGATTTTCAATTATCTTGATGTTTCATAATATATTCAATTAATCTCCTCTTGTTGAAATTACTATAGTTTTCAAGATTCTTTAAAATAAGCCTCATCATTTAATCCACTGTTAAGACAGTAGAAGGGCCAAGGCTAGAACTTAGGTCAGTTGACTCCAAGTCCAGTGATACTTACACAACAGCTTCAAACTGCTTTTAAATACCAAATAGAGAGGCTTGCATCACAGCATGGAACTCCAACCTCAGAGAACTGTGTGGTTACTTTTAATTATGTGCCTGTCTGAAAACAGAGACTTGTGGAACTGCTTGTATCTGGAAGCCTAATCTCTGTTAGCAATCTGAAAACATAAAATCAATACTCTGGCCCATTAACCAATTGACACATCTCTCTTATGGGCATATCAGATGATTTCATACAGACTGAAATAAGCGAACAGCTGGCCAGGTCCTGCTTCTGATCATCCTGCCTCCAGACAACTCTCCCACCAGGCATCTTGCCTTGGAAAAAGTAAAAAGGACAAAAGAAAAAACTCTACAGCTACAAAATAGTTTCCTTTGAGTGCCACTGCACTATAAAATGTAGTATTTCACTTAGTAAACACTTATTTGACTGTAAGAAAGACTTATATAAAAGGAAAACTTTCACAAATGGACAAGTTCCTTTGAAAGTTGAATCAGTGTAAGAGTCAAAGTTTCAAGTACGTCCACATTTTGTTTTTAGTTTAATTTAATTTAATTTTTTGAGACAGAATCTCACTCTGTCACCCAGGCTGGAGTGCAGTGGCACAATTACAGCTTACTGCAGCCTCAACCTCACAGGTTCAACAGATCCTCCAGCCTCAGGCTCCCCAATAGCTAGGACTACAGGTGCATCCTACCGTGCCTGGCTAGTTTATTTTTTTGTAGAGATAGGATCTCTCTATGTTGCCCAGGTTGGTCTTGAACTCCTGGGCTCAAACAATCCTCCTGCTTCAGCCTCTCAAAGTGCTGGCCCAGCTTGTTTTAATTTAATTATCAATCAATAAGGTTTTTAGTTTTAAAAACCTTATTGATTGATAAACACTGTAAGTTATTATAGTCTCTTTTTATTAACAAAATTGACTAAAGCCTTGTTTCTGTGATGTCGCTAAGAAATGAGCTCAATGACCATAAATTAAATTAGATATAATATTAGATAGGAGCCAGTAGTGGTGGCTCACACCTGTAATCCCAACACTTTGGTAGGTTGAGGCAGGAGGAACGCTTGAGGCCAGGAGTTTGAGAACAGCCTGGGAAACACAGGAAGACCTCGTCTCTGCTAAAATTAAAAAATTAGCTGGGCATCGTGGTGCACAATTGTAGTCCTAGCTACCCTAGAGGCTGAGGCAGGAGGATCACTTGAGCTCAGGAGGTTGAGGCTGCAGTGAGCCATGATCGCATCACTGTTCTCCAGCCTGGGTGACAGAGTAAGAGCCTATCTCAAAACAAAAAAAAAAAATTAAAATGGAATTTTTATGCTAAGAAATACATTCGAATATCTCATGTAAACTCAAGTCAGATCAAGTATTGATAACCTACGGATGAATCACATGGTAATCACTGACTTGCTGCACATCTTTCTAACAGTTCTTATTCTCATTTGGCTGAATCTTGCCCTCTAAACTGATAGATAAAGTGGAAGCCGTTACTGATTAACCTCTTCACTGTAACTGACCAAAAATAAAAATACAATCTTTCAATTAAATAAAAATTACATAACATACATTATTGCATATGTATTGCAGTAAACATATTTATAGATACATTCTTAAAAAACACATATAGTTAAAATCATTGGCAAATTTAATTTGTGGCAATCCTACTTTAAATATTCAAATACATTAAAAAACTTAATTTGATTTTTGTTAAGAATCTTACATACACTTCTTTTTTCTCATTAAATTGTTTAAAGCAGAAAAAAAGAAAATTTAGACTTTCACTATCTCTACTCTTCTCAATCTCATGACAGTCAAAATTTTATTTTACTCTTTCTATTAAGTTTTGTGTGTATGTATGCATATAACCAGTTCCCATTTGCCAAAAATTAAAGAAGCTTCATACTGGCAACCTGAACCATTTATTTGGCAGATTATCAAGGAAATAATCTTCATCCTGTAAATTATTTCCTTCTATTTTTTAAAATGAAGAATGCCTTCTGATATGTAGTATAGTTTCCAGAATGAGAACAGATAATAGACAAAGTCCCTGCTAGGTTATAGGATGGGGATACCCTACCAATCTCATCTTCTGAATGAAGACAAAGAACAACCAAAAGAGAGGTAAAAGCAGAAGTATGCACCAGATGCTCTTAGCAAAGCCACACCATGGGCACAGCTTCTTGAAGAATAGAGGGACCTAAGTCCTGTCCACAGGGATCTTCAAAGGAGCCTCAAAATGGTTTCCTGTTATTTCAGTTAATGACTCCACTGCTTCACGTGTCTTCAGAAATACTTGATGGAGGCCGGGCGCGGTGGCTCACGCCTGTAATCCCAGCACTTTGGGAGGCCAAGGCGGGCGGATCACCTGAGGTCAGGAGTTCGAGACCAGCCTCAACATGGAAAAACTCCATCTCTACTAAAAATACAAAAAAATTAGCTGGGAGTGGTGGTGCATGCCTGTAATCCCAGCTACTCGGGAGGCTGAGGCAGGAGAATTGCTTGAACCTGGGAGGCAGAGGTTGCGGTGAGCTGAGATCACACCATTGCACTCCAGCCTGGGCAACAAAAGTGAAACTCCATCTCAAAAAAAAAAAAAAAGAAAGAAAAGAAATACTTGATGTAACTAAATAAAAGTAATAGTAATTTAAGTCATTAAATGAAAATACAAAATTGGAAGTTAGGAGTCCTTAATTCTTGGCCCAGCATTGCAATGAATTAATTGGAAAATCTAAAAATAAAAATAAAAATAAATCACGTCATCTTGTAGGGTGTATTTACATATTAGTAAAAAGAGAGAGTTAGACCAGAATAGTGCTTTTGACATTATTATAACCCAATATCAGGTTCATCAATTTAGTAAATCACCACAGCCTTCAAAAACAATTTGACAGAAAAGCACAGGACAGAATAAAAGAAAAAGGGTGCATTATATTTAGTAAGAGGTGTTTCATGAGATTGTGTATAAGAGAGAAAGAGAGGTTAAATACATTTCTTACTGTGGATTGTGTACAAAAAAGTTTAAAGCCACTTCATTAGTCCTCTAAAGGTCTCATCCAATCCAAAATCAAAATAATTCTAGGGCTGATGCTAAATAGATACACTTAATTTAATTGGCACAACGACATAGCACAATAATGACTACTATATAATGAAATATGGTTCTGATTATTTTTGCTACAGGTTTCATTTGATACCACCAAATTATTCAAATAAGGTCAATCTTTCTAAAACTTTGTCCCTCATGACTTAAAACTATCTGCTACCTTAATTTTTAAAAATTAAATCTTAAAACTATCTTAATTTTTATAAATTAAGAAAAAACATTTGTAAAGGGAGAAAAAAGGTAGCAGCAAGTTTCGAGACTTGGGTAATTTGTTCTTTTTTTTTCTTTTTTCTTTTCCCATGAAGTTGTAAGCAAAGGACTTGGGTAATTTAAAGTCTGAGCTGCATCAGGACTACCTTGAAAGTAAAGGCTCTATTAATGGAGCACAGAGTAATGATGACACCACTGGATTAGGAGAAGACCAGTTATAATTGAGCTAGGCTTGAATCCTAACTCAATTATAAGTGGTCAAATGATTGGGGTGAGAATCAACTGTGTAACAGACATGAAGGTTCTCTGTAAGCTATAATGTACCATACAAATATGGCTTTCAGGAAAATTATGTGACACACACACACACACACACACACACACAGAGGAGGCAAAATTATTACTTCCATCAACAATGTACCTCACAGCTGCTCTGATATACCATGCAACTAAAGCAATATTGAAAATACCTGCTCCCATTCCAGCTCCCATTTTCAGATTTTAAGTTTTAAAATTAAAACACACACACACACACACACACACACAAAGCATGAAATGTTATTTAGTCACTACAGAAGCAGAAAAAGAGCCTAAAACTTAACATTCCTCTGAGCACTCTGTCTGTTCCTTACTCTGTATTCCTCAGGGCCCTGATTCATTTCAAAGAGCTGTTATAAGATTTAAAGAGAGTATTTACAAGTTATGCACTTAGAAAAGTGCCTGGCACATAGTACTTTATTAATATTAGCCATCTTAGCAATATGACATTTGTTGAATCACTTAGCTAGTTGATTCCTTCAGTAGTAAAATGGGAATAAATAATGTCCCCTTCACAAAGACTTTGTGAAAATCCAGTAAATATTTGGTCGACTGACAGAATTGTAATATTGACAGGTGATTGAACTATTTTATTAACGTAAATTATTGAAGTTGATAAAAGAATGTACCTAGTCTTAGAAAATGCACACTGAAAAAATTAGGGGTAAAACACTGTGAGGTATGTAACTTACCCTAAAATAGTTCAGGAAAAAAACTGTGTGTGTATATGGATGGATGAATGGATGGATGGATGGTTGGATGGTGGCTGGATGGGTGGGGGGATGGATGGATGGATGGATAGTGGATGGATGGATGGATGGATGGATAGCGGATGGATGGATGGATGGGTAGGTAGGTAGATAAAGAATAAGCAAGCAAATTGGGTAAAATGTTAACAACAGGTGAATCTGGCTGAAGAATACCTGGGTGTTCTCTGTACTATTTTTTGTTTTTGTACTTTTTGAAATTTAAAATTATAACTAAATACAAAGTTTAACATGTGTACCCATATAATAACCAAAGTTTAACATGTGTGAGCACACACACACAACTGCAGTGTATACACACTGGGAAGTTATAAGAAGCCATAAGACATTTTCCCTTAGAACTCATACTCAAGGGAGGTAAGAGCCACAGAAAAGTCTAATCATAACACTTTAAATTCTTGAATATCATTCTCTAACTGCCTGTAACCAGCCACAAGATCTCTCCTGCTAACAATTAATATTCTTTCACATAGTTATAAAATAGTAATCTTTCAGAGGGAATACCTCTTCAGGAATACACAGCCATTGATACTTTCATTTTTAAAATTTACCACTCTTCTTTGTGAATTATCTATTCATATATATTGTCCATTGATGGTTGAATTAATTTGCATTTTTCTCACTGATTTATACTCTTTATATATTAAAAAATGGTTCTTAAAAGACTGTGAAAATGTACATGAGTGTTCAAAGTGGCATTACTCATAACAGACAAAAAGTGGAGACAACCCAAAGGTCTACCAACTGATGAATGGATTATCAAAAATGTGGTATATCCATATAATAGAATATTATTCAGTCATAAAAAAGAATAAACACTGATACATGCTTCAACATGGCTGAAGCTTGAAAAAAATATGGTAAGTGAAAGAAGCCATACACAAAAGGGCACGTAGTGTATGATTCCACTCATATGAAATGTCTGGGACAACTCCACACAGAAAACAAATTAAATGGCTACCAGGGGCTGCAGGGAGCGAGGAATGAGGAAAGACTATGGCTAATGACTATGGGGTTTTCTTTTTAGGGTGACAAAAATATTCTGGAATTAGACAGCAGTGATGGTACCACTAAATTGTACAGTTCAAAAGGGTGATCCTTATGTAATGTGCATTTTATCTCAATGAAGCTGTTAAAAAAAAAAGACAACAAAAGAGCTTATGGACTCCCCAGACAAATGCACTTGCACATTGCTAACAACTACATGAGGGATGAGGTGAGGTGGGGTAAAGGGGTGTGATATGATCTGGATTTGTGTCTCTACCCAAATCTCATGTCGAATTGTAATCCCCAATGTTGGGGGAGGGGCCTGGTGAAAGGTGATTAGATCATGGAGGCAGATTTCCATCTTGCTGTTCTCATGATAGTAAGTTCTCATAAGATCTGGTTGTTTAAAAGTGTGTAGCACTTCCCTCTTTTCTCTCTTTCTCCTGCTCTAGCCATGTAAGATGTGCCAGCTTCCCCCTCACCCACAGCCATGATTGTAAGTTTCCTGAGGCTTCCCCAGCCATGTTTCCTGTACAGCCTGCAGAACCATGAGACAATTAAACCTCTTTTCTTTATAAATCACTCAGTTTCAGGTATTTCTTTATAGAAGTGTGAGAACTGACTAATACAGGATGCTGATTATGGAAACACTGAAACCCACCCAAGGACTCCATTAAGCCCTGTGACTGACTTCTCAATTAGAACTACCTCAATGGAGGACCATTTGGTAAAACCTATCAAAACTGAACAAGTACATACCTTCTGGCCCACCAAATCCAATTCTAAAAATTTCTCCCACAAAATTTTTGCAATCTACTCATCTGACAAAGGGCTAATATCCAGAATCTACAAAGAACTCAAATTTACAAGAAAAAAACAACCCCATCAAAAAGTGGGCGAAGGATATGAACAGACACTTCTCAAAAGAAGACATTTATGCAGCCAACAGACACATGAAAAAATGCTCATCATCACTGGCCATCAGAGAAATGCAAATCAAAACCACGATGAGATACCATCTCACACCAGTTAGAATGGCAATCATTACAAAGTCAGGAAACAGGCAATCATTACAAAGTAGAGAAACAGGAACACTTTTACACTGTTAGTAGGACTGTAAACTAGTTCAACCATTGTGGAAGACAGTGTGGCAATTCCTCAAGGATCTAGAACTAGAAATACCATTTGACCCAACCATCCCATTACTGGGTATATACCCAAAGGATTATAAATCATGCTGCTGTAAAGACACATGCACACTTATGTTTATTGCAGCACTATTCACAATAGCAAAGACTTGGAACCAACACAAATGTCCATGAATGACAGACTGGATTAAAAAAATGTGGCACATATACACCATGGAATACTACGCAGCCATAAAAAAGGATGAGTTCATGTCCTTTGTAGGGACATGGATGAAGCTGGAAACCATCATTCTCAGCAAACTACCACAAGGACAAAAAACCGAACACACATGTTCTCACTCATAGGTGGGAATTGAACAATGAGAACACTTGGACACAGGAAGGGGAACATCACACACCAGGGCCTGTCGTGGGGTTGGGGGAGGTGGGAGGGATAGCATTAGGAGATATACCTAATGTAAATCACGAGTTAATGGGTGCAACACACCAACATGGCACATGTATACATATGTAACAAACCCGCACGTTGTGCACATGTACGCTAGAACTTAAAGTATAATAAAATTTCTCCCATAGATATATTTGTATACGAACAAAATGAAATAAGTACCAAGTTATTCAATGAAGAAATGTTTATAATGAAAAGGACTGCAAAATTTTACAATAATTATGGCACCCCTATGAAGTAGGTTACTATGTAGCTATTAAAATGCAGCTATTAAAAGAATAAGAAAAAGACCAGGCATGGCGGCTTATGCCTGTAATCTCAGCACTTTGGGAGGCCACTGCAGGAGGATCATTTGAGGCCAGGAGTTCAAGACCACCCTGTGCAATACAACAAGACCCCCATCTCTACAAAAACAAAACAAAAAAAAAATCAAAATTTAGCCAGGTGGCACACATCTAGCTACTCAGGAGCCTGAGGCAGGAGGATTGCTTAAGCCCAGATATTTAAGGCAATAGTGAGCTATGATCATGCCACTGCACACCAGCCTAGGCAACAGAGCAACAGACTGTCTTTAAAAAAATAAATAAATAAATAAAAATTTAAAAAAGGAATAAAAAAAGTTTTTATGTACTGATTTGAACAGATCTCTAAGGTATAAGTGAGAAAAGCAAGTTGCAGGATGACATGTACAGTATGCTACCTTTTCTATGAAATAGGTCAATAAATAAAACTATAAGTACTTATATATTAAAGAACTGTCTCCAGAAGAATGCACACAAAACTAGTAAGAATGACTACCAGACAAGGAAACTGATTTGCAAGAAAGCCTCTAGGGTATAAAAGGACTGTCTCCCTAGAATGAGTCCCCACAAGGTTTTGAGAAGGGAAATTAGAGAAAGGAGAGAGAAGTATTTCATTGTTTATTAAGATAAAAATCAGAATCCTTAAAAATAATTATTTATTATTCTTATAAAGATGCCAAACTGCTGGGCGCAGTGGCTCATGCCTATAATCCCAGCACTCTGGGAGGCCGAGGCAGGTGGATCACTTGAGGCCAGGAGTTTGAGAACAGCCTGGCCAACCTGGTGAAACCCCATCTCTACTAAAAATACAAAAATTAGCTGGGCGTGGTGGCGCATAGCTGTAGTCCCAGCTACTCAGGAGGCTGAGGCAGGAGAATCACTTGAACCTGGAAGGTGGAGGTTGCAGTGAGCCAAGAGCGTGCCATTGTACTCCAGCCTGGGCAACAGAGCGAGACTTTGTCTCAAAAAAAAAAAAAAAAAAAAAAAGATGCCAAACTAAAAAGTACAAAAAATACAGAATAAAGAATGCTGAGGTTGCCACAACATAAATTTATCCTAATGCAATGCATCAGGAAGGAAAAATAAACAACAAAAAAAAAACCTGTTCACTTCCCCTTCCAAAGCTACTGTAACCTCAAATGAAACTGAACTGCTATTCAAGATAAATTTTTAGAAGCTCCAAACCTACATTTAAAGAGATACTGCAAATATTTAAACAAAGCATATTTTCTTTTATTTGCAGAGTCCCTGGTAGCAGCAAAGCCACAATGCAGTCAGCACAGAAGTAATTTTTTTACTAAACCCTGGATAACTCCAGCTCTCCGAATCCTTCCTATTGGATTTGTTCTGATAGATTCCTCTACTTTGCAGCCTAAAGAAATATCATGATCTCAACTTGTTTGTTGTTAGAAGTTATTAAGAAGTGCCTATTCATTATTTATCTTCTGAGATCTAAGCCAGCCACATAATTTAAGGAGATTCAGCTCACATTTTGACCTAACCAGTGTCCTATTCTTGGATGTTACAGATAAGCAACTTCAACATCTATTGAAGTTTTGCTTTTTTTCTGAACTAGAACATAGGCAGTCTCTGTTTTTCTGAGTTGCTATGCATTGCAAACAGATTATTATAGACATATTTTTCTTGAGAAACACACCTCCAGGGAGTCTCTTACGAGTTTTGCTCCTACACGTCTTATTGGGTATGCAAAGAATGCAAGACCCGGACCACTCTTTTCCCAGGCCATTCTCAAGGTTCAGTTTCCAACAAGCAGCCTTGAAGGATGAGATAAAATCTCCCTCTGGACAATGAGGAGGCTTGCTTTCTGCTTGCTATACACATGGTAGATTCTCCAAGCTCATGTTCCTCCACTGCAAGAGAGGAACACTGTGTGCAGGGCATCCATCTAGGCCCATGTCACATCACTCCCATAGAACAATACTAAAAATACCTGAAATCCCTAAATTAACTGTACACCAATTCTAGAGAAAGGAAATACAAAGTTCTAATTTGGTATGACAGGAGAATCCCCTTCGCACCATTTCTAATACCTGCAAACCAGTAGGAAAGGATTCCCCCCAGCACCTACCTTCTCATGATGACTCTAGGAACCCAAGACAGGGACTCCCAAAGGGAAGTCATTTTGGGATGGAAGGGATCAAGTTTCCTAACTATAGGATTTAGAAACAGGGTAAAAGGTGATACAGAGTTTGGAAGATATTCAGTGGGGTGACTGAGTCGGAAGGATGGAGACTCCTAACAGTAGTTTGTATCCCTTCATCAACCTCACATCTGAGGTTATTTATAGTTCTATATCAGTTCTGGATACTTTTTTTTCCATTATTCCCACCTACTGATTTCCACTAAGAGTATTTGCTCCAATGTGGCCCACTGTGGAAGATGTAGAATTTTACCACTTGTTTTTCTGGTCTTTTGTTCCAATAACTAAAACAATGTAATTCCTATAACCTTAAAACAAGGGCAGTAATGTTTCATAAACTTTATGCGATTATGATGGGTAGGTGGAAGTAGTGAGTACAATGCAGATTTAAACAGACTGCTTGTTTTTAAGCCCTTGGTTTGATGTGTGGCAACACTAAATAGCCCTTTAAAGAAAGATAAGCATGCTCTCCTATAAAGTCAACTTTGTAGTTCCAAGATTGCCATTTACTAAGAAACTGCACAGAGAACTTCTACACTGAAATGAGAGATCATGTTCATTTTTTCCATCAGGATCACAGCCAAAAACAAACCATATTTCTTGAAAACTTAGGTGAGGTCTCCAAGAGTTAAACAAAACAGATTTACCAGCAAAAGACAGGAAGAGTAAGATATAATTTGAACCAGGCAAACTGTTTCATAACAGAAAATGTGGCATTTAATGCAGTTTGCAGAATATGGTATGCTAAAAACGCTACTTATGGCTGTAGCAGGCCTCTGGAGAGTGAAACCAGCCAAACAAAAGAACTAAAAAAGGTAGAAAAAGAAGCCATGTCAGCATTACAAAGTCACAAAAAACTGATATGATTTTTTTTTTTTGGTGGATTACAATTCTTTCACCATACTTTTGGTTTAAAGGCACAAAAGGTATATGATAAAAATATTTTCTTTTTGACCATTTTAAATTAGGAATTTATATTAATTTATCCTAATTTAATAGGACTTGTGTTTTAACAGACACATGTAATACTGAGGTCAACCAAGTTACTAACGCAGAAGGCTATACAAGCTGATCAAAGTTCTTCTCTGCAACTCCTTCTGGAACAGATTTACTTTGGGTTCCTGAGTGGGTTGGCCTGCTGCTAGGACAGACTAATGCTTCTTTACTTGAAATAAACATTCAGTCAAAATTTCTACCAAAAAAACTCATATTGAAAGGCTTGGCTCACGTCTCGATGTGCTGGCCAAGTAAAAATAAGCACAAAAACCTCAATGCAGGTTGACTAGAAAATTATTCTAATTGTCCTTCGGTCTCTTTGCATTAAACATAAAGTGTTTGAATCTTTCTTTATAATCCTGTCAATTCCAAACTTCAAAAAGACTGTGTCTGTTTGGCTTTTGTACTCTTAAGGGGGCTCTGTAAATTTAAAGTATTTTTAATGAAATATTTTAGACATGAAAAAAGAGAAAGACTAATTAGAACTTTAAAAATATGTAGGTCAACGGTATATCACTGTTAAAAAAATTAACCTCATCTAAATATACATTCATACCATAAATGTAGACATTCATACATTGAGACTTTGCTGACAAAGTCTCAATTAACATTGAAGAACTGGGGGATGTGTGAGATGAGAAAACATAGAACCAATAAGTATTAGCTTTTGTTTCTAGCAGTATTTATTGGTTCTACATTTTCTCATATTTTTAACAGTGATATACTGTTGACCTATATATTTTTTAAGTTCTAATTAGTCTTTATCTTTTTTCATGTCTAAAATATTTCATTAAAAATACTTTAAATTTACAGAGCCCCCTTAAGAGTACAAAAGCTGAACAGACACAGTCTTTCACACCAGAGAACTAATAAAGGATGTCTGGCTAATAGACCAACATATAATTAATTGGAATATGTTTAGAGATTATAAAATGGGTCAATGGCATACAATGATGATTGTCAACATTAAGATGCTCATTATTCAGATAGTAAGCCTAAAAGTAGAAAAAAAAAAAAAAGGCAGGGGGGTTGTTCTTCTGGTTTTTAAATACAATGATTGTATCAAAAAACCTTATGTTTAGAAGAAACCTTTCTATATTTTTCCTGCACCTGTTCCAGATAACTCTTCTGGAACAAGCAGAACAATTCTATTTTCCACATAACAACCTTCCTTTCCTGGAAGATGGCTCCCAGGTCTACTTTCCATCCTCTCTTCTTCAGTTTACTGAATCATTCCAACCTTTAACCCACTCCTCTACCCCATGGTTTCTAGATACTCTCCCCATCCTAGCTATGCTTTTCTGGACTTTTCCATGTTTGGGATGACTTAGATTAATATTGTTAATATTTTTTTAACAACAGTGATATACTGTTGACCTATGTATTTTTAAAGTTCTAATTAGTCTTTATCTTTTTTTCATGTCTAAAATATTTCATAAAAATATTTTAAATATCCTAACATATTACATAAAGGCAACTTTGGATATTTTCTATTATAAGTTTCATTTGGGGGTATTATATAAGAAACATTCAAGTTCATAATTTAAAAGAGTATTAAAAGGAAATCATCATTCTCAGTAAACTATCGCAAGAACAAAAAACCAAACACCGCATATTCTCACTCATAGGTGAGAATTGAACAATGAGAACACATGGACACAGGAAGGGGAACATCACACTCTGGGGACTGTTGTGGGGTGGGGGGAGTGGGGAGGGATAGCATTGGGAGACATACCTAATGCTAGATGACAAGTTAGTGAGTGCAGCGCACCAGCATGTCACATGTATACATATGTAACTAACCTGCACATTGTGCACATGTATCCTAAAACTTAAAGTACAATAAAAAAAAAAAAAAGAAATTTCAAAGCATTATTTTTAAAAATCCTTTTTCATCATTCTTAACCTGGTTGGTCTCCCATGAAAACCATACTCTCTTCTTATTGGTCACACAACTTTTTAATTGAAAATATCACAGAAAGCTTTTGGATTTTTGTTATTGTCATTTTTTTTAACATATTGTAGAAATTTTTCCATGCACCAAAAGGACAGAAAAATAAACACCCAGCTTCCATCATTATCAACATTTTGCCAATCCAGTTGCCTCTATCCTGTGCTCACCACCTTCCCATCCCAGCAACATTGTTTCATCTTCAACTGAAACACACGCTATGTATTAGAGCCTATTATGACATAAGCATTGTGCTTACCTCTTCTAGTCCTCAAAACAAACCAACATAACAGTCAAGCCTAATCCTGTACTGTCCATGGTCTCTAGTCTCATAGCAACACTAACTTTCCTATTCCATGTCTTGACATGCATTGTTTTCAATACCTATACAAACGATGGGACTCTTATTCTAGAAACTGGGTGTTCTACTTTCACTAGACAATATTCCTTTGTTATGAATTTTTACAATATTGCTGGCCAAGATTACTGTTTATGCAACTGTGGAGCAATTTTATAATTAAGTGGGTCACTGACATGCTGGTTAATAAATTCTGGCAGACAGATCAGACAGTAGTCTGATAAACAACCTTGCATAACCCACAGGACTTTAAAATTACTTTTCAAATGCATTCTACCTAAAGAAAGGATGAAGTAGTAATATTAACAACTAGTAGTATCCGTTTTTATTTTAAAGAAAACATACACACTTTGCTTTCCCAATCATAACTTTAGAGAATCCACTGTTTGACTATATAGCTTTCACATTCATTAAATTTTAGGACCAAGATGTTCAATTTAATATATAACATAAGTTATTTCCAATCATTTTGAAAGAAAGCAAGAGTTAGTTGGCAAGTGCAGTAACTGGCTTTAGAGAGTGACAGGTCTTAGGAAACTATGTGATTTATAAATTATAAGAAATCCCTACAACATGCTAGAAAATTTAAAGGTTTGCAAAAATGGGAAAGTACCAAATAATCACTAAGAGACAGAATTCCTAAGAGTAGCTAGTCATCATTATGAAGTGGTGAAAACACTTCAAAACGGCAAGGAAGAAAGCTAAATATAAAACCTATCTAAAAAGTAATCTATAGACTCTTATCTGAAGATCGCTAAAACATTTCAATCAGGAAACTTTGAATCTGTAAAATATTAGTGGATGACTGGGTTGAGGGTGTAAGGGCTTGAAGAGAATAATAAGAGGGTTGGTTCTAAAGAAGGAGTAAAGAAGAGGGAGGTATGCATACTTTGCTTTTCATCAAACCACTTCAGACTTTCAAAAACCTTTTCACTTAGATTCTAACGTAGTAAGCCTTACCCTAATTTTCCTCCAAAGACTAGATGTGCAATTCAGCACACTCTTTTATTTGATGCAATATAAGAAACTCTAAAAAAAACAAAAACAAGGCAACAAAAGCAAAAGGTGTTTTTTTGTTGGTTTTTAAATCAGGCATTAAGAGAAGCACTAAGTTTCAAAACTTACATCTGAACCGACATTTCTCATGGTACTTTGTAGGACAGGTTTAGTCACGGAAAGTTTTCCATTCACTGGGCTATTCGCCGAAGGGGCTGGTACCACATTCACCACGTGATTAGGTAGCTGTGTGACTCCCCCAGCAACAGCAAGGACTGGCTGAGCAGAGGGCAGAACTCCAGGTGCTTGAAGTTGTACCACAGTAGGCTGAGACAGCAAAACCGTCTGGCCTGCGTAAGAAAAAAGAAAAGGAATCAAAGGGTACACAACTACTGTGGCAGGAGAAGCAGCTTATAATTAGGTCTTTTCTGCAGACATAATGGGTAAGATCAACACCAAGGGATTGGACACCATCAATTAAAACATTGGATCAATAGCAGCACACGCTTATGGTGACTTTGTTATGTTTTTAATGTGACCAACTAAATTCATCTCTTTGAGTTATCATTAACAATATACTTTAATATACTTTCTTATTTATCTTTCTCAACTAAACAGCTATCAAATTTGCTGTAATCCCTAAATTTCTAAGAATTAACCTCTGAAATTTATTAGTGCTAAAAGGATTTGTCTTATTATAAATAACAAATCTTTTACACTGAATATGGAGAGTCATGTATTCTAAATTAATAGGATTTACAAATGCATACAATACCAAAAATATCTGAACATAAACTTAGTAACTCAATATTAGAAGAAGAAGGAGCTACAGGCCATGCACTGTGGCTTACACCTGTAATCCCAGTGCTTTGGGAGGCCAGCAGTTTGAGACCAGCCAAGGCAACATAGTGATAGCCTGTCTCTACAAAAAAAAATTTAAAAATTAGCCAGGTATGGTGGTATGTGCCTCGAGTCTTAGCTACTCAGGAGGCTGAGGCAGGCAGATCCCTTAAAAGGACAAACAAAAAAAAGACTACAAATACCAAAAAACTTAAAACCATTTGAGATTAAATCTTAGCTAACAATCACGGTAAACATAAATCTGTGATTCAAAATAATCTGTAGATGATACCAGCCCTTTCCCTCTTCCCCCAAAAATGGCCTTCAATTCTTTTCTGAGTATTCAGAGGTATCATTATTTTAAATTTATGCTAATCTGACGAGAATTAGTAGAGGTTGAACATCTTTAATCCAAAAACCCAAAATCCAAAATGCTCCAAAATCCAAAACTTTTTGAGTGCTGACACAACTTCACAAGTGGAAAACTCCACACTTCTGGTCCTAAGTATTTTGGATAAGGGATACTCAATCTATAATAATGACAATGAAGATGATGTTGTTAACGCTGCAGAAAAAGTGCCTATAGATGACATGGTAAAAATGTGTGATGGGCCTAGTGAAGGACTAAAGCAGCATACAGTCATAACAGAAAAAGAAATCATGTCAGTTTACAAAATCAAAAAGAGACTTCTAAGACAAAAACTTGTTAACGAGGCAGATGACTCCATAGAAAACATTTTTAGAAGTCATCCAGCAGAATGCCTCCTCATCCCTAGAGGACCCACTTCCAGTCTCTCAACTGTTTCTGATGTTTCTTCTCACCTGAAGACATAAAATAGAGGGTACAGTAGGCTTTTAATGAAAACAGCATCTAAGGCAGAGACTGAAAGCTGCCATTTTTTGTTGTTGCTGTTGTGTAGTAGCTGACACTGGTATTCTGGTGATTCTACTGTCCTGCCTTGTTACTCTGCACACATTATTTTTTCACTGTATTAATGGTATGTCATAATTTTTGTTAAGTTCTTAGGTGTGAATTTGTGAATAAGTGTAAGAAAATGATTGCTTGTCAGTAGCATATGAATTCAGAGCCAGGAATGATGGTGGTGCCAAACAACTACAGATTGTCCACAGGAGATAGTGACAACTGTGCTTTCTGATGGTTCATTGTATGCAAACTTGGTTTCATGCAGAGAATTATTTAAAATATTATAAAAAATTACCTTCAGGCTATGTGTATAAGATATACATGAAACATAAATGAATTTCATGTTAGACTTGGGTTCTGTCCCCAAGATATCTCATTATGTATATGCAAATATTCTAAAATCCAAAAGTACCCAAAATCTGAAACACTTCCGGTTCCAAGCATTTCATTTAAGGGGTACTAAACCTGTACCATTAACCTAAAGACTTATACAACTCATAACACTAATCTATTAAAAATTTTACTTGCCTGCTAAGTGTTTCCTTTCAGATCTGGCAGATTTTTATAAGGTGCTGAAAGCCTTGCCTAACATCCACAGGTGCTTGAGCCTATCTAACAAAATGAAGGTACTAAAATAACTGGCAACTAAAATCTCATGTAAATTTATAATTTGTTTAAGAAAAAAAAAGCATTATGCTTTCAGACAGGTTGACCCATGTAAAACTCAGCTCAATATTTCAAAGGATCGGGGAAAACTAAAAATCAAAATAAAGCTTCAGAACACCTGTTTGTCAAGAACATCTGTCTTGGCTAAAAAAGATAACTTATAAAAGCAAAGCCCTTGTTTCAGATGGCCTCAAAAAACACATTGAAAGTAGCAGAATTTCAACAAACAGCATTTTATCCCAGATAAGAAGATCTAAAAATAATTTCATGGATTTGGAGTAGATACAATGTATTAATACTTCGGCATAAATGATCATTAAACATTTTTACCTTCTCGTTTTCCCTTGGATTCAGTTTTTCTTTCCCCCAACTTTTATTTTAGGTTCAGGGGGTACACAGGCAGGTTTGTTACATGGATAAATTGCATGTCACAGGTGTTTGGCATACACATTATTTCATCACTCAGGTAATGAGCACAGTACCCAACAGGTAATTTTTAGATTCTCACCCTCCTTGCATCCTCCACCCTCAAAAGTAGCCCCTGTTGTCTATTGTCCCCTTTTTATGTCTATGTGTACTCAATGTATAACTCCCACTTATAAGACAGAACATGCAGTATTTGGTTTTCTGTTCCTGCATTAATTATCTTAGGATAATGGCCTTCAGCTCCATCCATGTTGCTGCAAAGAACATGATTTCATTATTTTTTATGGCTGTGTAGTATTGAATGGTGTATATGTACCACATTTTCTTTATCCAGTTCACCACTGATGGGCATCTAGGTTGATTCCATGTCTTTGCTATTGTGAATAGTTCTGTGATGAACATATGTGTGCGTGTGTCTTTATATTCCCTTGGGTATATACCCAGTAATGGGACTGCTGGGTCAAACGGTAGTTCTACTTCAAGTTATTTGAGAAATCTACAAACTACGTTCAGTGGCTGAACCAATTTACATTCCCACCAGCAATGTATATGCATTCACTTTTCTCTGCAATCTTGCCAGCATCGGATATTTTTCGACTTTTTGATAGTAGCCATTCTGACTGATGTGAGATGGTATCTCACTGTTGTTTTGATTTACATTTCTCTAATGATTAGTGATGTTGAGCATTTTTTCATATGCTTATTGGCCATGTCTATGTCTTCTTTTGAAAGTGTCTGTTCATATCCTTTGCCCACTTCTTAATGGGGTTGTTTTTTGCCTGTTAAGTTTCTTGTAGATTCTGGAGATTAGATCTTTGTTGGATACACTGTTTGCAAATATTCTCTCCCATTCTGTAGGCTGTCCTATTCCTCTGTTGATAGTTTCTTTTGCTGTGCAGAAGCTCTTTAGTTGATTTTTATTTATTGATTTTTGAGCTCTGTCACCCAGGCTGGAGTGCAGTGGCACAATCTCAGCTCACTGCACCTGCCGCCTCCTGGGTTCAAGCAATTCTCCTGCCTCAGCCTCCCAAGTAACTGGGATTACAAGCATGTACCACCATGCCTGGCTAATTTATGTATTTTTAGTAGAGATGGGGTTTCACCATATTGGCCAGGTTGGTCTTGAACTCCTGATCTCAAGTGATGCACCCCTCAGCCTCCCAAAGTGCTGGGATTACAGGTGTGAACCACCACGCCCAGCCTCTTTAGTTTAATTAGATCCCATTTGTCAATTTTTGTTTTTGTTGCGATTGCTTTTGGAGTCTTCATCATGAAATCTTTGACAAGGCCTATGTCCAGAACCATATTCCCTAGGTTTTCTTCTAGGGTTTTTATAATTTGAGCCTGTACATTTAAGTCTTTCATCCATCTTGAGTTGGGTTTTGTATACACTGAAAGGAAAGGATCCAGTTTCAATCTTCTGCATATGGCTAGCCAGTTATCTTACCACCATTTATTGAATAGGCAGTCCTTTCCCCACTGTTTGTTTTTGTTAAAGACCAGATGGTTGCAGGGGTGCAGCTTTATTTCTGGGTTCTCTAATCTAATCCATCGGTCTATGTGTCTGTTTTTATACCAGTATCATGCTGTTTTGGTTACTGTAGTCTTGTAGTACAGTTTGAAATCAGGTAGCTTGATGCCTCTGGCTTTGTTCTTTTTGCTTAGGACTGCTTTGGCTATTTAGGCTCTTTTTCAGTTCCATGTGAACTTTAGAATAGTTTTTTCTAATTGTGTGAAAAATGTCATTGATAGTTTGATAGGAATAGCATTAAATCTGTAAATTGCTTTGAGCAGTATGGCCATTTTAACACTATTGATTCTTCCTATCCATGAGCATGGAATGTTTTTCCATTTGTTTGTGTGATCTCTGATTTCTTTCAGCAGTGTTGTAACTCATTGTAGAGATCTTTCACCTCCCCAGCTTGCTGTATTCCCAGGTACTTTATATTCTTTTTTTGGCTATCGTGAATGAGACTGCATTCTTGATTTGGCTCTCAGCTTGACATTACTGGGGTATAGAAATGCTGCTGACTTTTGTACATTGATTTTGTATCCTAAAACTTTGCTGAAGTTGTTTATCAGATCTAGGAGTCTTGGGCTGAGACTATGGGTTTTCCAGGTATAGAATCATATCGTCTGTGAAGAGAGGTAGTTTGACTTCCTCTCTTCCTATTTGGATGCCTTTTATTTCTTTCTCTTGCCTGACTGCTATGGCTACAACTTCCAGCACTATGTTGAATATGAGTGGTGAGAGGGACATCCTTGTCTTGTTCTGGTTCTCAAAGGGAATGTACTTCCAGCTCTTGCCCACTCATTACAATGTTGGCTGTGGACTTGCTATAGATGGTTCTTATTATTTTGAGGTATGTTCCTTTGATGCCTAATTTGTTTTGAGGTGGCCTCCATTCTTTTATGAAGTAAAAACATATAAATGCAGAAATTACTCAGAAGCAGATATAAATATGCTTAGGCCAAATACGCAAATAAAAATTAGAAACACATAAAGTAAATAGCATATGACCAAGTGTTAGGTTTTAATAACAATAAGAAATTACAGTAAATCTGGCACTATGAAAATATATATTTATCATAATGTGAAAAAAAACCCAAAAAACAAGAATTCCCAAGTGCTCAAGTCGTAGCCAGAGCAATCAGGCAAAAGAAAGAAATAAAAGGCATCCAAATATGAAGAGAGGAAGTCAAACCATCTCTCACACAGATGATATAATTCTACACCTAGAAAACCCATAGTCTCTCCCCAAAGGCTCCTGAATATAAGAGCTCTCTTTTAATATAAAATAATATCCTGGTCACCCAAAACCATCAAGGTTGTCCTTTCAGCTTCTGTGTATTGAGAAAATACATGATGGAAAAAGGCTGCTAAGAATTTAGTGAAGATTTAAAATGAACTTGGAGTTTATTAGTCAGAAGTATAGCTATAAAAATTTGAAGAGCTGTACAAAGATATATGAAATAAATTATTTGGTCTACAGAAAATGCTTGCTTCAAGTATGGATTTGCAGATGCTTTGCAAAATGCCATAAAGCTACTACCCCCATCACCCACATCCCAGGGTCCACAATATACAGACTGAGAACCACTGACTTAAACCAATACTTTGAGAAGAGTATTATAGGAAGCCATGTTCTACATCCTCTGAGTTTAAAATTATGATTAAAAGATCCCTCCCCAAAATTAAACACTGTTCAGGGAACTTTGGGACTACTTTAAAGAACAGAAGAGGTGTAAATATAATGAATTAGGCAACTTATAAGAAAGAATCCTATTTCTAGCTACAGTTACAGATTTAAAGCCCTAGCAGATAACATGTACAGAGGGCTTTATAATATTTCTTAAACTAATTAAGAAAAATAATCCAAATCTGTACTACCAATTGTGTAATTACCACTGTCTCCTTGCTGAGACGACTGCATCACACAAAGAAGGAGATGGAAGAATACCAAGGCAAGGCCAAATGTGGCTTGAGTCCTACCAAGCCACTGCTGCTTCCTTTTTTTCCCATATTGTATCAAGCCTTTTCATCCCAGAGTACCCAACTATCCTCAAATTACCCAGCAGCTAAATCAGGGATACTCTAAATATTCTAGGCATGTTTGGGTTCAACACAGAATGAGAGGAAACAACTAAATTTCTATGACAATATGTTCAAGTGAAAGAACAAAAAACTCTCATGGTGACTTGGTAAATGCTGACCAGGCCACAAACTACAATGCAAAGAATTGTTTGGGGCCTTAAATAGCAGCTGAACATAGTAACTACTGTTCCTAGTGTGGAAACAGTTAAAAAGGACATTCCAAAGGCTGTTAATCCATTTTAGCATGCTCAAAATCCTCTCTGGCATTACATGTAAATCCCCCTTAACGGAACACGGCTGGATTCAATGCCATATATTTTTTTGACTATGTGTAACTCACTGATTTTGATAGTTCTTTCTTTTAAACTTTCTTCAAAGATTTTAAACTATGTATCAAACATTTATTGAATGCCTACTTTGTCTGAAACAGCATCGGTGTGTGACTTAGGGCAAATAATCTGTACTTAGCGTTCTCATCTAAAAAATGGAGATATCACAACCCATCACCATAAATCATAGAAACATACTGAAGTTTCAAATAATGTGTAAATATTATTTGAAATAAGATAATGCACTTAAGCACTTAGAAGAGTGTCTGGCACATAGTAAGAACTTAAATGCAATTATTATTATTATTAATCTCCTTTTCTATATAATAATAGCTTCCATAAGGGCACTGCATGAGTTATTAATTTATTAGTTATCACAGTGACTGTTATTTAACTGTTTATGTGAATTTAATCCCCCAATTAAAGTGTAGAATTCTTGAGAGCAAGGAATACATCTGTCATTTTTTTTTAAGGCGATACAGTATAGTGATTATTCACATAGACTCCGAGCCAGACCACCTGGGCTCAAGTTCTGGCTCCACTTCTTATTAGCAGAGTGATCTGAGCAACATATTTTACCTCTGTCTCCCATTTCAATAATTTTCGCCATCATCTACCCAAAAAGCCCCAAGATAGAAAAACGGAAGTCATCCTAGACACCTTCCTCTCTATCGTTCAGCCTCCTTCTACACAATCCAATTACCAATCTCTACAATTCTACACTTTTAACATCTCTACTCTTCATCCTGGTTCTCCACTTTCACTGATATTCCAGGCTTTCATTATCTCTCATCTACACTACTCAAAACAGTCTTAAAGGACATGGAGGACTGAGAAGTAGAAGTAGGCATAAGTTGTTGCTGGTTGGTAGAAAATGGTGAGCCAAAAAACTAGGAAAAACAAGAGAATTCAAAGGACAATGACAGATTAGTTGAGCTAGAAGAAGGGATTTATAGAAAAGAGTAATATTATAAAGTTCGAAAACTAAACTAGGAGGCCAGGCATGGTGGCTCACGCCTTAATCCCTGAGCTTTGGGAGATCAAGGTGGGTAGATCCCTTGAGCCCAAGAATTCGAGACCAGACTGAGCAATATAGTGAGATCCTGTCTCTATTAAAAACAAACAAACAACAATAACAAAAAAAACAAAAACTAAACTAGAGCCAAATTGTGAAGAGTTTTACATTCCAAGCTAGAGAATCTCAGTCTTAAACCTGTGGAAATTACCTCTTCTTTTTCGATGGTAACATATTTACTACTAGTATTAACATGATTAACTGTATAATGTCTTGCCCATACTTCCCTTCTTCCTCCCCATTCTCAAATAAATGAAAAACATACTTTAAATCTGTATGTTATTATAATAATACCACCTATTTAGATTGTACTATAAAAACAGACAAGGCACCAGGCGCGGTGGCTCACACCTGTAATCCCAGCACTTTGGGAGGCCGAGGCAGGCGATCATGAGGTCAAGAGATCAAGACCATCCTAGCCGACATGGTGAAACCCCGTCTCTACTAAAAATATAAAAATTAGCTGGGCATGGTGGCATGCGCCTGTAGTCCCAGCTACTCTGGAGGCTGAAGCAGGAGAATCACTTGAACCCAGGAGGTGGAAGTTGCAGTGAGCCAAGATCACACCACTGCACTCCAGCCTGGCAACACAGCGAGACTCTGTCTCAAATAAAAGAAAAAAAACAGACAAGGTGCAGTTCCTCATATTAGCACATGCTCACAAAAAAATAACTATAGTCTTCAGATGACAGGAAAGTATTGAAGTTTCAAATAATGTGTAATTCAGGTTTCTGGAACTGATAAACTGCTCAGAAAAGAACAGTTTGTCTTCTTATTATAGGTAAGATCTTCCATCACTCAAACATAGTCAATGATCTGCTAAGGGCAAATTCTTAGGAATACCCCTGCTTTATACGCTAGTCACATTAATGTCAGACTTTTTGTATAGACGTATTTTAATAGCTTATGGGAACTACAATGAGGTTCATCATTAGTTTAAATTCTTAGCCTTTGGGAAGGCACAGATCCTTATGAGATCCTAATGAAAGTTTTGGAGACTATCCCTAGAATAATCCACATATGAGCATACATTAAATCCTGCATTTTGTTTCAAGGAGTTCATGAACCCTTAATACACATTTATAAATCACAAGAATACCTATTCTATAGGAATGCTACTTTTCAGATGGAAAAGGCAGCAGTTCTGACTTTGTACTGAGAGAGCAGGCATTTCAAACTGGTTTTTGTTTGTTTGTTTGTCTGTTTATTTTTGGTGGGACTGATGGATGAATTTTCACTGATTCATCCATTCTCTCATCTAGGTCTTCTTTTTATCAATGTCATATTGTCTATGACCATGTAATAGAACAAAGCTAAAAGAGTATCTGGAAATTAAATTTATCAAATTTACCCTCATTAAAACTATGCTCCAAAAAACGAGCTACCTATTCACAATTGGAGATACAGTACAAATGTAACATTGGTGTTTATTTACAACCCATACCCCATTATCGCCTAGTCATATCTGGTGCCAACAAACTAAATCCAGAGATAAGAATGCTGCAAAAGTTTTCTTGTACCCAATGTATACAGATATCAGTATGAGTACAATGATGACTAATCTACCTAAGAGATCTCCATACGGAAATGACTCCCATATCTGAATAGTACCAAATCCTCAGACTTGAACTTCTTTCAATAATGACATAAACCTCTCATAGAATCACAAGTGTATGAGGCCATCTGGTGGATAAAATACGAAACACACAAATTCTTAGCTAGTTGAAAGCAGAGTTCAGGTCTCCTCATGACCAGGTCAATATACTGTTTACTAAACCATGCAGCCTCCTCAGAGATTAAGGGCGTGATTCTATTGCTATAACACACCTGAAATGGACCCTATTATTTTAAATATTCCTTCAAAACAAAAAAAGTTCACAGCCACAAAAATCTGGCTGAACTGAACTCTGCCTTCAACTAGCTTAAAATTTGTGTTCCTGTATTTTATCTACCAGAATAAAATGGCACCAAGAAAGTGTCCCAGATTTTCAAAATAACCATCAGATGTAACTGGTCTGGAGAGCTATATCCCTTGTTATGACAGGAACCACACATTAGTCATCTCTGCAACGTCCTCATAACCAAAGACATTCCTGACAAACAGCACGTGCTCAGAAATTATAACCTGAATTAAAACAAATCATATGACACAACCCGTACTGCCCTCCAAATAAATTTACACAGCCTTAAATTCTGCTCAGGTACCTTTAGTGGGTGCAGGTTGTAAACTGATAATTGGTTGCTGCTTTGCCAATGGCATAAGCGTTGGTACTGTCTGAATAATGATGGTTTTTGCTGGAACACTGGAGTTTGTTTCAGTCTTGGGTGCTGCTGGAAGCAATAAAGGCTTGGGCTGAATTGAAGGTTTTGAATTCACCTGAATTTTTTTCTTTGGAGTCAGTCCATTTTCTGGAGAAAAACCAGACAAACCACAAGTCAATGTGAAAGCAATTACGCAAGCCCTAAAAAACAGATTCTATCACACACCTTTCTCTACACATTATCTTAACTTCGAGTAACAATCTTTAACTGGAGTTTAAGCATAGCTACAGTACATATACCTGAATGAACTGAAGAAAAGTACTTAAACTGTTATCTCCTTTTCTAACCAAGCTGCAGTTTTGGGAATGGGACACACTAACTGGTAAAGGAGAATAGCTAAAATCACGGGATAACACCCAGAGATTAATGAGGTAACAAATGTCATAGCTGAATGCCCTCCATTCAGTTATCTTTAACTGAAACTTTGAAATCTCTCCTGAAGATGGTGGGGTCTGAGTCTATTTTAAAGTATCTTTCACCTGTAAAGACAGAGACAACCAAAGATTATTTCTCCCCTTTCCTCTCCACGGTAATCACTCATAACAAACAATATAGGTCCACCAATTAAAAAACAGCAAGCCAGCCTAATAAACATAAATTTAATCCAGCATTTTCTTTTAAGAAATGGAACCTAAGCTCAATCTGAAATAGAAATAACAGAAGTTAGGAGATAGAGTAATACCAGTCTTGTTCCTAGGACCAGTGACAGGCTTATCTTCCTTCAGTGGCTCTGCTGAAGAGGGACTATTAGAGTTTTCACCATATAAGGAAAGGGGAGACATCTGAGAACTAGAAGACAAATCCAACTCCTCCTGTAGCATAATAAAAACAAAAATTAATAAGTATAATCCTTAAGCAGCAAATTGCATAGAAAAGGAGGAGACCCACATATAAACAGAAAAACACTTCAAGGTAACTTCAAAGGAAAGGTATATTAGAAACTGTATCTATATATTAAGTAATAAGTGACTATCAGCATGATCCATCTATACCAAAGGAAAAATAACTCAAAATGCAGAGTAAGTCTATGCCATCCTGTTAAAGATATGAATCATTGATCTGTTTCTACATTTCTTCCTACAAACTACACACACACACACACACACACACACAGAGAGACACACACACACACACAGAGACACACACACACACACACACACATATAAAACTTGGTTCGTAGTCATACAAACATTCAGTATCAGTATAAGGTTGCAGTTAAAATGCCAATATCCTTTCTCCATAATCTCTCTTATTTGGTCTTAAAAGAATATCAAAAGCAAAATAATTTTATTTGTATTCTTTTCTATTTTCTATTTTGTAATACTGCCTTTGTTCCAAATGTTGTAAAAGAAAGATGCATGAATGGAGCAGTGCGTTGTTGTTGTTGTTGTTGTTGTTGTTGTTGTTGTTGTTGTTGAGACAGAGTCTCACTCTGTTGCCCAAGCTGGAGTGCAGTGACGCAATCTCAGCTCACTGCAACCTCGGCCTCCCCAGTTCAAGCAATTCTCCTGCCTTAGCCTCCCGAGTAGCTACAACCACAGATGTGTGCCACCACGCCTTGCTAAGTTTTTGTATTTTTGGTAGAGAGGGGGTTTCACCATGTTGGCTGGGCTGCTCTAAAACTCCTGACCTCATATGGTCCACCCACCTCAGCCTCCCAACGTGCTGGGATTACAGGCGTGAACCACCCCACCCAGCCAACAGTGCTATTTTCTTTAATTTAGTAGGTGAATTCATAATGATTGAGATACATAAAGATAACATTCGCATTTTCCCAAAGTATTTTAATATTCAGTGAATCTGTCTCATTTTGTTAGAATAAAGAAACAACATAGAAGTAGCAATTCAATTCAGACAGAAAAGATGGCATGCATGATCACGCAATAGACATAATCTCTACTTCATAACATCTTCAAAATAATCTATAAGATTATAATATAAAAATAAAATTTTAGAGAATACTTGTTTACTCTCAGGGTGTTGCAGACCCTCTTAAGTCAGAACACACAGAAGCCACAAAGGAAGAAGAAATAGATTTGAACAAATAATAAGTAAACTATTTAACAATAAAAACTAGACCATAAACAAAGTTAAAAGATACATATTGGTAGAAAATATTTGCGAAAAATAGACAAAGGGCAGGAACAGCCATTTCACGGAAAAGGAAATGCAAATGGTAGTCAAAGGCAAATTTAAACTTTTTTTAATCATAAAAAAAAATTAAAATGACCTTGAGAGGATATGGGAGAAAGAGATGCTCTCAGTCTCACTGGTGAGAGTGACAAGTGACAATTGCATCTTCATTCATCCTTAACACCTACTCAGCATGTAAGCTGAGCAATATGTAGAGTGTATTAAAATACATTTCCAAGAAACCAAAGAGTACAAGGTAACATGGGAGGAGACTATTATCTTCACGGCCTTTGATGCTTAAAAGGTATTTGATAATATTCGACAAGTATTCCTCAATAAAATCCTAGAAAACAAGGATCCGAGGAATACTTTCTTAACATTAAAAAGCTATCAGTAATTATACAGCCAAGTCCAATGCTGAATGCATTACAATTAAAGTCAGGATAAAAAACAGATACCTGCTTTTTCTGTAATTCTAGTATAATTACACTAAAAGAAGAAATTTAAAAAACATTAAAACAAAAGAGACAGCATGCCTTTTAGCAAGGTAATATGCTATATACTTGAAGCACATGTAACAATCCACTGAAAAAAAAATTTGACCTTGAAAATATTGTATTAATACACACTTAGAAAACATAATAAAAAATAAATATTTCAAGCCAGGCACAGAAAGACAAACATCACATGTTCTCACTTATTTGTGGGATCAAAAAACCAAAACAATTGAAATCATGAACATAGGGTAGAAGGATGGTTACCAGAGGCTGGGGAGGGTACTGAGAAGCTGGTAGTGAGATGGGGACTGTTAATGGGTAAAAAAGAAAAAAAAAAAAAAAAAAAAAAAAAGGAGAAGGAATAAGACATATTATTTAATAGCACAGCAGGGTGACTATACTCAATAAGAGCTTAGTTGTACATTTTAAAATAACAAAAAATATGTAACTGGATTGTTTATAACACAAAGGATAAATGCTCGAGGGGATGGATACCCCATTTTCCATGATCTAATTATTTTACATTGCATGCCTGTGTCAAAACATCTCATGTACCCCACAAATATATATGCCTACCATGTACCCCAAAAAAGTTAAAAATAAAAAAGATTTAAATAAAACAAATAAATAAATATTTCACTCACAATAGCAATAACAATTACAAAATACCTAGAAATTTTCTAAGGAATGTGCAGGACCCATATGAAGAAAACTACACAACTGAACTAAGGCATAAAAGATTTGAGTAAACAGAGAGATATACAATATTGTTGAAAAGAGTGATTACAAGTGATTATAAAGACAATACAGTTAGGAAAACTGATTCATTTTATAGAGAAAATTAAAATTAGATCCCTACCTAGTGCTAGATCCCTACATAATACCACATATTAAAGTGGTGTCTAAGAGTATTAAGAAACCTAAATGTGAAAGGTAAACCATATGGTTAATAAAAGAAAATGCAGAATACCTCTGTGCTCTAAAAGCATAGAAGGACTTCTTAAATAAGCCATAAAGGAAAAGAAAAAAAAAGATAAGCCTGAGTAATTGAAAATTAACTATTTATACTTAATAAAGACTACAAAGTTAATAGATAATAGAAAGGGAAAAGATATAGGCAATTTGAATGTCTAAATCCAACAAGAGTTTTACTATTTCAAGTATATGAGGAATTCCTGCTGATAAACAAGAAGACAACAACTGAGTAGAAAAACTGGCAAAGGACAGGAATAAACAATGTATAAAAGAAAAAAAGTCCAAAAAGCTCATAAGAATGTAAATAATTGTTGAAAACAATAACCAAAGAAATACAAAGTAAAACAAAATAAAAGCAAACAACGAAAAAACACATTGTGCCATGGAGTAAAAATTAAAAAGGCAGACAATGCCAAGTATCAGGAGAGAAGTCACAGGGATCCTCAGGCACTGCTGCCAGCCCACAGAGTACTATGATGATCCTGGAGAGAAATATGGAAGCACTTGTCAAATTAAATACCTGCACATTCTACTACCCAGCAATTCTAGGCATATATTCTAAAGGATTTCTCACATGGGTCCGCAAGGGAACATTTTTTTTTTTTTTAATTTTTATTTTTATTTTTTATTATACTTTAAGTTTTAGGGTACATGTGCACATTGTGCAGGTTAGTTACATATGTATACGTGTGCCATGCTGGTGCGCTGCACCCACTAACTCGTCATCTAGCATTAGGTATATCTCCCAATGCTATCCCTCCGCCCTCCCCCCTCCCCACCACAGTCCCCAGAGTGTGATATTCCCCTTCCTGTGTCCATGTGATCTCATTGTTCAATTCCCACCTATGAGTGAGAATATGGGGTGTTTGGTTTTTTGTTCTTGCGATAGTTTACTGAGAATGATGGTTTCCAGTTTCATCCATGTCCCTACAAAGGACATGAACTCATCATTTTTTATGGCTGCATAGTATTCCATGGTGTATATGTGCCACATTTTCTTAATCCAGTCTATCATTGTTGGACATTTGGGTTGGTTCCAAGTCTTTGCTATTGTGAATAATGCCGCAATAAACATACGTGTGCATGTGTCTTTATAGCAGCATGATTTATAGTCATTTGGGTATATACCCAGTAATGGGATGGCTGAGTCAAATGGTATTTCTAGCTCTAGATCCCTGAGGAATCGCCACACTGACTTCCACAGTGGTTGAACTAGTTTACAGTCCCACCAACAGTGTAAAAGTGTTCCTATTTCTCCACATCCTCTCCAGCACCTGTTGTTTCCTGACTTTTTAATGATTGCCATTCTAACTGGTGTGAGATGATATCTCATAGTGGTTTTGATTTGCATTTCTCTGATGGCCAGCGATGATGAGCATTTTTTCATGTGTTTTTTGGCTGCATAAATGTCTTCTTTTGAGAAGTGTCTGTTCATGTCCTTCGCCCACTTTTTGATGGGGTTGTTTTTTTCTTGTAAATTTGTTTGAGTTCATTGTAGATTCTGGATATTAGCCCTTTGTCAGATGAGTAGGTTGCGAAAATTTTCTCCCATGTTGTAGGTTGCAAGGGAACATTTTTTAAAATATTCATTATGGTGTACGTAAAAATGTAGTGAATGCATACTTGAATGTTGTACAGCGTTAGATGCAACAGATTTGATGTACACAGAGCAATAGGAATTTATCTTAAAAACACTGTGCTGATTTTTAAAAGTAAATAATATAAAGATATCTACTATAATACCATTTACATAAATTTAAAATACATGCATATAATTGAAATCAGATGAACTTTTTGATAAATGGTACTAGAATAATCATTTTGATAGTCATTTGGAAAAACATAAAATTGGATTTGTATCTCATATAATACACAAGGGTAATTTCAAATGGATCTGAGATCTAAACACTAAAAATAATATCTCATGATAAATACTTATTCATAGTCACTTAGAAAATATTCCTTCCTGAATTATTTTATCCTAAGCCACTAGATGGGGTAAAGCAAGACCACCATCCATGCAGAGAAGTAGCCTGGTGGAATGTCAGGGTCCAAGAAGGGTAGAGAGGGCACTGATATGGCAGGCGGCCTGGCATGAGGAGTCACAGCAGAGTGACGAGGGCATCCACATGGGAAGACAGCCTAGTGTAAGGACATCAGAGCCCAAAGGAGACATGTTAAAAGAACATAAGAGCTGGTGTGAAGGGACCCCCACTGGCCAAATCCAGAACAATGTAAGAATCAGAATAAATAATTATAGTAACGGATTATAATCTGTTGAATGAAATAAGAAACGATGAATCCATACAGATATTAACAAGTAAGTGAACAAATATAAAGTGTGATGATGAACAGGATATTTTTACATAGTCTTAAATTATCTTTCTCACAAAATATGTATGGCATAGAGAGAAAAAGCAACTTCACAATGGAATAGGTTGGCAGATAACATCTATGAAGGGATCAAAGTGAAAATAATCAGTATTAGAGAAAATCAAAATTGGGTCATCAAAAGTTGGACACAGACAGCACTTCTGTGACATTCCTGCCACAGATATAAAACCTGAATATGATCCTAAAGAAACATCAGACAAACCCGACTAAGAAATGCTCTTCAAAATAACTAACTCCTAATCCCCAAAAGTGACAAGGTGAAGAAAGTCAAGGATTAATGAAGAACTGTTTCATACTGAACAAGATTAAAAAGACAAGATAACCACATGCAATGCTTGATTCTGAACTGGGTCCTTTTGATAGTCTAAAGGACACCTCTGGGATGTCTGGCACAATTTAAACGAGAGCTGAAGGTTAGATTATAGTAACATATTAATGTTTATTTCCCGATTTTGTGCTTGTATTATGGCTAAGAAATATCTGTGCTTGTAGGAAGTAGACACTAAAGTATTGGAGTGATAGGGGCATCGGACTGGTAACTTACTCTGAAATGCATAAGGAAAAAACAAGTTATTTGCAACGTACTCACAACACTTCTGTGAATTTGAGATTGTTCCAAACAAAAAATTAACATAAGCAAAAAAATAAGAGTAAAAATATGAGTGAATTATTTTATAACCTCTCAGTGGTGAAAACCTTCCTTTGAGTGACCAAAAAAGCAATTAAAGAAAAGATCAATAATTTGGCTATAGAAAACAGTACACCTGGGGAAAAATAAACACCAGAAATAAAGCAAAGAGACAAAAGAAAAATTGGGGAAAAAATATTTGCAGCTTATTTCACAAACTAAGGACTAATAATCCCAATATATAATAAAGCACCTAAAATATTAAAGAGAAAAAGACCAATACAATTCAATTAAAAAATGAACGGCCGGGCGCAGTGTCTCACACCTGTAATCCCAAGCACTTTGGGGGGCCGAGGCAGGTGGATAACCTGAGGTCAGAAGTTCGAGACCAGCCTGGCCAACATGGTGAAACCCTGTCTCTACTAAAAATACAAAAATTAGCCGGGTGTGGTGGCAGGTGCCTGTAATCCCAGGTACTCGGGAGGCTGAGGAGGCAGGAGAATTGCTTGAAGCCAGGAGGCGGAGGTTGCAGTGAGCCGAGATCATGCCATTGCACTCCAGCCTGGTAGACAAGAAAGAGAGTTCGTCTCCAAAAAAAAAAAGAACAAAAATTTGAAATGACAGTTCATTTTTTAAAAAGAAATGCAAATAGGCCTTAAACATATAAAACATATGAACAGATATTATTTAACCATACTTATAATAAAAGAGATATAAAACAAAACCTATTGTGGAGTGATGATGGGAAAACAGGCCCTCTTACATACTGCTGATGAGGATGTAAAATTTTACAACCCCTATAGAGAGAAATTTGGCAGTATCTAGCAAAATTCAAGTGTATTTACCTTGGTGTCAACAATCCCACCTCTTGAAATATATCCCAAAAATATCCTGGCAAAAATATAAAGTGACTTATGTACCAGGTTATTTACTATAGGTTATTTGAGTCTGGAAAAGACTTATGTACAGGTTAATTGGGTCTGGAAAAGACTAAAAACAACACAAATACTCATCAATAAGGAAATCACTAAATTAAGCATGATAAGGCCATGCAATGAAACATTATGTAGCATAATGGGAAAATTATATACTCTGAAATTAAGAGTTATCCTGCTAAGCTAAAAAAACAAGGTACAGGACAGGGTATACAGTATGCTACCTTTTGTAATTATTAATTTTTTTAAAAAGTAAATCATTTGGAGAAATTATGGGACCTCAGAGAGCTACCAATAGCAGCAATCAGAGAAAAGCTTCATAAAGGAAGTAGTTTTTGAACTGGGACTTGAAGGATGAGTTTTCCAAGACAAGAAAAAAATGGGGCTATTCTAGGCAGAAGAAAGAGGATGTGCAAAAACCTAGAACTGTAACAGCAGCAATCTCACTGCTGTTGTTCACTGCCAGCATCTGGAACAGTGCCTGGCACAGCGGTTGAATGAGTAGAGTGCATAGGAGCTCTCAGAGAGGAACTCTCACAGGGCTCAAATTAAGGGGAATGTGGAAGTAGGAGGGGATAGCAAGAAAAGAGACTGGAAAGGTAAATGGGGGCCAGATCATGGAAAGCCTAGTACTCTGGGAATTTAAATTTCATCCTTGTAAGGACTGGGAAGTTACTAAAAAGTTTTAAGCAAATGACTGATACAGTAAAGCTTGTGACACTGAAAGATTTCTCTTTGAAGATTCCACTGCTAAGAAAGGTTTGAGGAGTTGTAAGGCTGACCAGTTAAAATCCTATTGACTTAATCCAGGTGAGATAGTGATGGCCTGGCAGGGGCAGAAAAGATAAATCCTTGAATTAATATGTGCATACAACCACCAGGATTTAGTAACTAAATGTAGAGCCTGCAGGAACAAAGATACCATAATTTATAGCACATATAATATACTAAAATATTATTTGATTTTTTTATTCTTATACTTTCCCTTTCCCCATTCTAAAAAGTACCTAAATCAGGTACTTCCTTTTCCTGGCCTCAGGGCTTTTGTCTGGACACAGAGCAGAAGTGTTCTTAAAAGAGCTACCAGACTTCTATAAAAACGTGAGCCCCTTCAAAAGGTAGCACTAGGCATTCCCAAACTAAGGCAATCATTCTAGATGCTGTGACTAAAGAGATATAAAAACTGACCATCTTACATTCTTCTATGTCCATATATAAAGAATGTATATCCTAATAGGGTCTTCTATGTCCATATATAAAGAATGTATATCCTAATAGGGAGGAGAAAGAAAGGGTGGGAGAAAGGACAGTAAGCCAATAAACAAATACTGGATACTGTTAAAATGCAATGAAACAAATGAAACAATGAAATTATGGAGGCATGAACAGAGGGGAAAAGAGAGCAAAACCAAAGGCACTAACAACTTTCTAGCTCCCACAAGGCTCTTTCTTGAGTCTCAGTTCCCTCATTAAATGAGACAATATAACTCATAGTAGTATTCAATAAATGTTAACTGCCTCCCCCATATACATATTTTCCAGATAGCATATTATAACCAAAATCATTGTAAAAGACTGGCTACTCACAGGAACATGCTGAGTTGAAGAATAAGAGTCCACTGACCGAGGAGACGAGACTGAATAACTTGAGGAGGCTGGAGAAAGTGGCTGAGGTTCTGCCTTAATATCTTTAACTGGAAAACATGGAGGAAAGGTTTTACCCACTGGACAATAAAAACTTATAATAAAATGAACAAGAAAGAAGGTAAAATCTACTTTTAAAATTCAATCAGATATGGAAGCTAAGGTCACCAAAATATAACGAGTGAAAATGAAAGATGCAGAAAACAATATATCTAGTATGTTTCCACTTGTGTTACAAATTATATATATATGTGGGGAGGGGGGCTGTATATATATATATATATATATGTATGTCTGTGTGTGTGTGTATATATATATGTGTACACTTGCATCTGCACTAATTCTCTGGAAGGGTAAACAGAAGAAACTGGTAACAGTGGTTGTCTCTGGAAAATAGAACTTGTTGGCTGAGGAATAAAAGCAGGAGACATTTTTCTACTATACAGATTTTTGTACCTTTTGAATATTTTACCATATGCAAAATATTATAGATTCCCAAAAAATTTAAAAAAATAAGAAACAGGAAATATTTTGGAAAGCATTTTTGACAATACAATTTAAACTCATAAAAAATGTTCATATCTTTTAAACTATTAATTTATCCTATAAAAATGTACTGAGCAACTATGGCCCAGGCAGTATCCCTTGGTGTCAAAGATAGAATAGGGTGGGGATGGCAGACTGTGTTTTCCAAAATTAGCCATACGATATCTACCATCCTTCATGATCTTCCCTCATGATCTTCTACAATGTGATCTTGCCACTTTCCGACCAAGAAGTAGAGTCGATTTCCCCTCCCCAAGAATTTAGGTGGGCTTGACTCCTTCAATCAAGAGAAGATAGAAGTAATGCTATGTGAATTCTGAAGCTGGAAATGCAGCCTCTGCTTTGTGTGCTGGAACACTCATACTTGGAGCCTTTGAAGTCTGACTACCCTGAGACCACCATGACTGAGAACACCACGCCACACAAAGAGGCCCTATGCAGGCACTCCATTTAGTAGTCCTAGTCTTCAAGTCATTCCACCCCAGGTGCCACACATATGAGTGAAGAAACCTCAAGATGATTCTAGCCCCCAAATGTCAAGCTACTACAATCTTCAAATCTCCCCAGTTGTGGTCTGGACATCATGGAGCAGAGACAAGCCATCCTTGGAGCACCCGGTCAAAATTCGTAAGCAACCAGTCAAAATTCGTGACCCATAGATTCTAGCAATCTAATAAAATGGTTGTTGCTTTAAGCAACTAAGATTTAGAGTAGTTTGTCAAATGATAAAACCAGAACACTGACTTTGTGTATCCCACATTCTATGAAGGCAAACAGGCATGAAACAGTATAAGTAAATACATAAAATGAAGAGGAATAGGTAGTGCAGGGGTAGAGAGGAATTTAGATAGGAGAATGTGCTGGTTATTTATTCACTGTCTCTCAGCACTAAGTCCACTTTCTATAATCGGTGATATAAATTATTCCCAGCTGGCATCCTTTTAGGTCCTGTCAATAGGGGATACTAGAAGAAGCTAGAAGGGAGGAGAAGGGATTTTTCTTCATTCTACCATCAGCTGTATCCCAGCACTGGCAATTTGCTCCAGGTTCTGGCTTCTTTCAGTATACTCAACCCCGACCTCATCAGGCCCCCTTAAAGATATTAGTATCAGCCAGGTGCTGCCCCTTCTTAGAAGTACATGTATTAAATGCATGGGACTCCTCCACCAAGTTCCTAGGTTCTGGTAACCCAGGCTCTTCCCTTTGATTCCCTAAGCCCTGTCTGGTTCTCAGGTTAATCTTATACAGAGACATTATTCATAATTCAAAATCACTATTTCTATTTCTGATATGAACTGTTCATTCATTACACTACTGAAACATAACTATGAAACTCCTCATATCCATTTTTGGCAAGAAATTTGTTTACATAATTGCCATACCAGAAGTAGAATGCATAACACCAGGAATCTTTTAACCTACCAGAATAGCCCAATAACCCCACCTAATTTTGAGTATGACCAAACTACAAAATAAAATTGATCTTTTTAAAACTTTTACCAGTGAAACACATAATTACCTGTACAGATTTGGTTGTTGATGTCCCAAATGTCTGACTCCCAAGGCATCAAATCCAAATCAAAATCAAGATGATCAAAATTGTTTTCCTGTAGGTTTCAAATCAGCAAAAGAATATTAAAAGAATAAAACATACACATCTTAAAATCAAACTGTGAGACACAATTTGGCACAAATAATTTAACTGCTATTAGCCAACCTAGTAAAAAGAATACTCTAAGTCAGTCTTGTATGAGAATACATCTTGGATAGCCTAGAGATAAAATCAATTCAGTTACTTGAAGCACAGCAGCAACAACTAGGAAAGAGGTAAGGGATTCAGTATTTAAAACATTTAGTTGGCTTCATTCTTTTCTATGAGAATGACCATTACAGGAGTCAAAAATGTGTCTTTTATCTTAAGGGAAATCCAGCAAAATACATTTTCCCATTGCCATTAAGAAAAACAAGACAAAGTAAATGCTATTCATAATATAATCTCTATATACAATAGAAAGAATATAGATATATCCAAAAGACAGGAAAGAATCATAAAGAGGATAGTTACCACTGAGTAATTTTCTTTTTTTCCTACTGTTCTATACTTCCTAAATTTCTAAAACTTTTATGAATCACTGAGTAATTTTCTTTTTTTCTACAGTTCTATACTTCTTAAATTTCTAAAACTTTTATGAATCAAAAAAAACACCACTTTTTAATCCTATAAAATAAAACTAATTTTCTAAAACAGGGTCCAGCAAACTTCTTAAAGGCTGCATTAAGCTCTTTTCATTTAGGTGGTTTTTCTAACCAAAATATAAGCATATTCTGGGTCATCCAGATAACCACCTTATACTATATACATGAATGAAGAAGTGTCACATAATTTCAGAGTCCTCATGTAAGTCTGAGATCAAGTTAGTACCAAACAGTACTATTTTAAATTAAGTGTCTGGAGTCACAGAGACAAAAAGAAAAGTAAACTTAATACATAAATAATGCAATAAAGTCAAAAGGCAGTAAATATTAACTTAATGTCACAAATGATAAAACAGCAACAATAGGATTGCTTGAGCCCAGGGGTTCAAGACCAGCCTGGGCAACATGGCAAAACCCATCTCTACCTAAGAAAAAAATACAAACACTAGCTGGGCACAGTGGCGTGCACCTACGGTCCCAGCTATTCTGGAGGCTGGGGTGGGAAGATCGCTTGAGTCCAAAAGATGGAGGCTGCAATGAGCCAAGATCATGCCACTGCACTCCATCCTGGGAGACAGAGCCAGACCCTGTCAAAGAAACAAAACAAAACAACAACAACAACAAAAACAGCAACAATAAAATACACCTCGGCCGGGCGCGGTGGCTCACGCCTGTAATCCCAGCACTTTGGGAAGCCGAGGCAGGTGGATCACGAGGTCAGGAGATCAAGACCATCCTGGCTAACATGGTGAAACCCCATCTCCACTAAAAATACAAAAAATTAGCTGGGCGTGGTGGCGGGTGCCTGGAGTCCCAGCTACTCAGGAGGCTGAGGCAGGAGAATGGTGTGAACCCAGGAGGTGGAGCTTACAGTGAGCCGAGATTGCGCCACTGCACTCCAGCCTGGGTGACAGAGCAAGACTCCGTCTCAAATAAAAATAAAAATAAAAAAATACACCTCAGGCAAAAAAAGTAAAAATGTATCTAGTAATTGGTAACGACCATTTGTTAACAATTTCTAGAAGAATATTATCATTTCAAAGTGACTACTATATGGTTCATTTTTATTGAGAATGTAACAGAAACACAGAAGGGAAACTATTTTCTTATGATGCCCATAACTGAGTAAATATTAGTACAAGGTACATAAAGAGAACATGTGAAAGTGCACATGAAAAAAAAGTATTTAAATCATAAAAAAACCATTTTTTAAAAAATCAATCTCCTTCACTTTTTTCTCTTATTTGGATCTTCACATCAAAAAATTAAGCAGCCTTAGCCAGGTGTGGTGGCTCATGCCTGTAATCCCAGCACTTTGGGAGGCCGAGGTGGGTGGACCACTTGAGCTCAGGAGTTCGAGACTAGCCTGGCCAATGTAGTGAAACCCCGTCTCTACTAAAAATACAAAAATTAGCCAGGCGTGGTAGCATGCACCTGTAGTCCCAGCTATTCAGAAGGCTGAGACATGAGAATCGCTTGAACCTGGGAGGCAGAGGTTGCAGTGAGCCGAGGTCAAACCACTGCACTCCAGCCTGGGCAACAGAGTGCGACTCTGTCTTAAAAAAAAAAATTAAGCAGCCTTGTTTTAGCAACCAAAAAGTCCTTAAACTTTCTTAATCTAAGTAAAGTTACCAATGTTGCTTGCCTGAGTGCCAGCAACACTTTTAAATAAGGGCATGATCTACTTCAGGAAACTTCTGACTCAATCTTCAGCCAAATAAGTCAAATACCTTCTACAGCATAAAGATTTTATCACATCAGAAATTTAACAGGCCCAGTTCATGCAAAATGAAACATACTGGCACTTATATACTCTAACTCTTCCGTGATTTAGCATGGGAAATTCTATTGCCATTTGGAAGAAGAATGACATGAGGGGTCTCAGAGATTCAATCCCTTCATGTCATACTAGAAAAACTAAGGAACTGAAAGATTGAGTGATTTGCATAAAATAATAGAATGTTAGTTGTAAAATCAGGAATGTATTTCCCTTAATCTTTCCAATTGAGCACACAGTTTCTTGACATAGTTTAAAAGAAACATTTTCTTTTAGGATTCTAGATGTTATGAAATATGAGTATCAGTTGCTTATTCAAATAGCCAATATTAAAAGGCAGTTTAATCAATGGGCCACATTCTAAAGTATCTCATGGAGTAAATGAAACCATTAAAATCCCTAGTACTGATTTTTTAAAATATATCATGTCCTTCATTCTCTTCTGTCGATTAATGGTAAAACAACTGCTAAATCATTGTTTAAGAAATGTCTGAAACTCACTAAGCAATCTTTACATATTTTGTACTCAAGTTAATAAGAGCCTAAAATGATGTGATATTCAACCTGATTGACAAATTACTCTGCTCACTTGAATTACTTCTTAAGTGAAACAGCACCTCATCCATTAAAGAATAAGACAAAATCAAAGTTCTATAGGGCAAAGAGTTTTATATGTACTAATCAAGAAAAGAAAACCTAAGATATTCTCGGGGACTCAGTGTTATAATAGTTTTCACACAGACCTCTAACCAATCAAAGGTAAGGATACACCTACTTTTCAGAGCTTTCTACATGAATACATAACTTTTAAAAAGGAAGTTGGTAAGTTCTGCTTGACTTACCAACTTAGTCAAGCAGAACTTACCAACTTCCTTTTTAAAAGCAAAGAATCTGTAAAAACCAAGAAGTAGGCAGGTTAGTGACTTTTCCAAAGTCACCTGCCAATTCCCTTATGTAGCAAAGTATCTGTAAAAACCAGGTAGGCAGATTAGTGACTTTTCCAAAGTCACCCATCCCTAGGGCCAAAGGTGGGCCTAGAATTGCAATACAATGCAATTTCTACTGTCCTACATTTACTGACTACAAAATGGCTACTAACTTTCATACTTAATGGTAGAAGCTATTTACCATTAAGTATGTAACTTAAATTACTAGCCTGAACCTGTTGTCCTGAAACTTTCTTGCAATAATTAGGGTTAAAGACTAAATATCACATTATTCAACCTTAGTAAATACTTACATACGTCTCATTTGCTGCTTCCAATTGCAGCTCATCAGTGTCTGTGAAATAACCGAGTTCAGCAAAGAGAGCAGAATCTTTGGACAAAGGAAAAGAATAGAAATGAACTGTCAATTCAATTATTTGACAAAGAAACAAGCACTGTGTCCCTATGTCACCTCTATTAAGGTTTCTCATTAGCCATTACTATTATTGATAAACTCCAGTAATGTGAATAAGCAATTCAATGCTCATTTCCAATTTATGTGTTGTTTTCTGCATAATTTTTATCTTGTGAACTGAATTCTTACACCAGGGATCAAAAAAGGTTTTATGTCATATGTCATGTAAGACTAATTGGTAGTGACTTTATGGAACATTACTAACAAGAATTCTGATGCTACATCTGGGTTCAGCATGAAAAGTTAATGTGGTTCATAAGTAATAGGAGACAACTGTGGAAAGTAGACATGGTTCATAAGCAATAGGAGAGGGCTGTGGAAAGTATATACACACTGCGTATTTGTTATCCATGCCTTAAGTTAAGGGTGCAACCAATTTTCTATCTAGACAATAAAGGATTCATTCATCTAAACCATCAAATTCATTTCAGCAAATCTAACTATATTCCAATTTCCTAATGAGGTTTCATTACAAATCAAGAAATATGTGGATACAGAAAACATTCTTCAATACACTATACTGAAAACTTTTTGTAAAGAAAGGTCAAGGTGTTGACCAAGGCCCAAGAAGCCTCCTTACCATAGAATCTATGAAGTTCCTATTTCCTCTGACACTTTCAAAACTTTAAGCACTTTGAAGAGTTTTTCAAAACTAGGTCTTCCTTTGTACTCTCTACCTATTTTATGCTGCTGAAACTGCTCTGATGATTTCCTCAGTGCACAAGTGTAGGAACTACACTGTCAGTCTGTTATTAACCTGACCAATTACAGTAACATTTCACCACCTAAGACAAAATAGTATTTAGCAAAAAAAATGTATACGTAGTAATAACAAAAGGTTACTCACATGACTCTCAGAAAAGACTACTCAGGTGCAGAGCCAAGAAACATGTAAGCAGAGGACTGCGGCTTATATATAGGCTGAAACTCCTTTAAAGAGTTCTCTATCTGGCTCTCTCATTTCTTTCCTCCCATTTGTTCTAAACCTGCTCCAATCAAGCTCCCCGCTCCACATACACATAATTATTAATGTCCCCAGTGACTTCCATATTGCTAAATTCAATGGTAAACTCATAGTCCTCATCTTACTTGACCTATCAACAGCATTAACATAGTTGATCCTTTCATTTTAACTGAAGCATTTTCTTCACTTGACTTCCAGAATATCACACTTACCCGGTTTTCCTCCCACCTCAGTGGTTGACCTACCTTGCTGGTTCTTCCTCATCTCCCTAACACAAATTTGTCCCTGGGCTCAGCATAAACGTTTCTATCTATCTTACTTCCTTGGTAATCTCAGCTGAGCTCACGGCTTTAAATAAAATCTATATACCAAGGATTTCCAAATATACATCTCCAACCCACACTTCAAGATGCATGTGCAGTGAGTATGACATCTCCTCTTAGATGTTTAAAAGGCATGTCAAACCTAACATATCCAAAATGAGCTCCTCATCAACCCCACCAAACCTCCTACTGCTTTGTCCTCATCTCAGTTAATGACAATTGGATTTTCCCAGTTGCTCAGGCCAAAAACCTTGGGATCATTATTACTTAATTATTTACTTCTCTTCCTCACTCTCCATAATCAATCTACCAGAAAATTCTGTCAGCTCTGTTCTCAAAATATATATCTGTAATGTGGCTTCCTACCTTTCCTCCCATTCTTCCTTCCCTTCCCAATCTTCCTTTTCTTCCCTACCCCTCCCAACACAGAGATGTCAGCTTCCAAAGAAGCAGGGCAACAAAGGTGATGGGGTTTTGTGCACAGTCATCTCCAGCAATATGCCTCATATCCAAGGAAATAGGATGGTGTGGGAGAGACTATTGCCCAGCAAAGATGCCAGCATGCCCCAGCCCAGTGGGAGGGGGAATGGAGTAGCAGATGGAAAACGCAGGCTGAGTGGTTAGGAGAGTGGTCATACTGAACAAATATGTTAGGTGACTGAGCAAATGGTTGAATATATCTAAAATAATTAGAATGCTCTGGTTTCTCTTCAGAACGAATGAATCTTTTGCCTTTTACTAAAATAATTGGAGTCAGATTTCTCACAGTCTGAGAAAGGATTTAAGAGCATGGAAAGAGTCGGGAGACTAAAAGAATCCTAAGATGTTGGATTAGAACTAGAAGTATTAGTAAATAAACTCATTTAAAATATAACACATACAGATAGCTGTAGAAGTATATATATATGTACACACATATGCAGATGTTTGTATTATGCATATATACATATATACACATGCACATATATATATATATATACACACGTATATATATTTCCTAGTTCTGTCTGCTAAGAGGTCCTAGAAGCAATGACATCCCAGTAGCAATGAAAATACTGGGTGACCAGATCTTGGATACTAAATACCATCTTCCACCAAACAGAAGTCCACTAAGGGGTTCCTTGGAGAAATAACCAATTCCAGGGCTGCAGCAGGGAAAGTGCAAAATAAGCCTGGAAATCTTGCTGTGCCAGAAATTCTCAGCAAATGACAGGAATATGTCAAAAAGAACAAAGGCCCCAATATGAATGAATTCTCAGTGGTCAACTCTGGGAAAATCTGAGCATCAGAATAAAATGAGAGTAGCGGTTTACCAACCACCAAATAAAAAAGGAATCAATGAGTTCATCACAGAACAAAGGAAGGAAGGAAGGTAAGTAGGTAGGTTGGTTCTTATAGTGCAATGTCAATCAACAATGATAGAATGACAGACAGAATGATAGAGTTAGATAGTTACCATTTGGCAACCATTAGAGTGGTAACTGATATAGATTGGGGTTATTAATGAGGCTAGGGCTCATGGTTAGAGGTTTAATAAGAAAAGGATATTGGTGTTATGTCAGATTATCTCCCCCAAAATAGCAATAAAATACAAAATGGGAAGCAGTGGCTTTACAGTGGTGAAACCTAGAAGATACCAACTTGACCAAGTGATCATGTGACTATATCATAGGATGATATGATGGCATAGGAACATCGCATAGTATTTACACTATAATGTATACCCTCATTTTATTCTGATGCTCAAATTTTC
Organism: Pan troglodytes; assembly: GCF_028858775.2. Lineage (NCBI taxonomy): Eukaryota > Metazoa > Chordata > Mammalia > Primates > Hominidae > Pan > Pan troglodytes. The sequence goes on from NC_072398.2 coordinate 87,348,649, forward strand.
CCAGATTTGACCACGGGGAGTTCATTCATATTGGGGCCTTTGTTCTTTTTAACATGTTCATTTGCTGAGAATTTCTGGCCCAAGATTTTCCAGGCTTATTTTGCACTTTCCCTGCATTTTCCCAGCCCTGGAATTGGTCATTTCTCCAAGGAACCCCTTAGTGGTTTAGGATCATCTTGTCGAATAAAAGACTTCTACTCTTTAAGACTGTCAAGGACATTAGAGACAGGAAAAGACTAAAGAACTGTTCCAGATTAAAGGACACTGATGAGACATGATAAGTAAAAGCAATGAGTGTTTGCAAGTAAAATCCTAGACTAGAAAAGCAAATCATTATTGAAACAGATGGCAAACTTTGAATGGTGTCTTTGAATTGGATGACAGTGTTGTATCAATGTTTATCTCCTGACTGGAAGAAATATAGGGTAGTAATAGAGGAAAGTGGCCTTCTTTTGGGAGGCAGGAGGATAGAGAGTATACACTACAGTATTTAAAGGTGATGGCTCAACACATCTCTCTCTCTTGAAAGGGAGAAAGAGAGAAATGGAGTAAATGCAGTAAAATTTAACAACTGAGGAGTCTGTGTAAAAGGCATGCAAGAGTTCTTTGCACTGTTCTTAAAACTTTTCTATAGATTTCAAACTATTTCAAAATTTTAAAATGTATGTATATATACGTGTGTGTGTGTGTGAGTGTGTGTGTACATATCCATAATCCAACTACTTCTCATTACTCCACTGCTACTATTGTAACTCATGGGGATTGCTATAACAGCTTCCAAAACGTCTCCCTGCTTCTGCCCTTGCCCCTCTTTCAGTTTATTTCCAACAGAGCTGCTGAAGTGAGCCTATAAAAACAAAGGATGTTATTGGGAATCAGGATTCTCATAGCGGCAGAAGAGAAATACAAGCATATGGTGCAAGAAGGTGAAAAAGAACCCTGTGATGTTAGCTTTGAAGCATAAAGCATATTAAAATGAATTGATGCTTTTTAAAAATAAACATTTCCTCATTCTTAGGAAATACATGGTGAAGTGTTTAGGAGTTTCATATTATCTGCAGCCCACTTTCAGATGTGAAAAAGGAGGAAAGTGTGGGTAATATTAAGATATAAAGTGAATGTGGCAGGATGTTAACAGTTGGTAAATCTAGATAAGGAAAACACACGTTTATCAGTGTACTGATCTTTTGACTTTTCTGTGGTTAAAAAAATAACTGAAGATGGGTTGATAAATATACTCGTATATTTATAGAACATTCCAAAAGAATCCATAAGAAACTGTTAGCATCAGTTACCCCAAAGTATCTCTAAAACCTATTGCCTATTTCTATATCCTTTGCACCAGTCCCACACTATTAGATTTCCCTCAACAGTAGTAAATAATGGTAGTTACTATTTTTAGTGTACTCAACAAACTTTCCCACCTCACCTCCACCTTGCCCATTTATTTATTCATTTACTCCTTATAAGTTTAATAAGATGAGACACAGTCACTGGGTTTAGCAATGTGGAAATCAGTAGTGCCCTTAAAAACAGCAGTTTCAGGCCAGGCATGATGGCTCACGCCTGTAATCCCAGCACTTTGGAAGGCCGAGGCGGGTGGATCACCTGAGGTCGGGAGTTTGAGACCAGCCTGGCCAGCATGGTGAAACCCCGTCTCTACTAAAAATACAAAAATTAGTGGCTCACGCCTGTAATCAGCACTTCGGGAGGCCGAGGTGGGTGGGCGGATCATGAGGTCAGGAGATCAAGACCATCCTGGCTAACACGGTGAAACCCCGTCTCTACTAAAAATACAAAAAAAAATTTAGCCAGGTGTGGTAGCAGGTGCCTGTAGTCCCAGCTACTCGGAAGGCTGAGGCAGAAGAATGGCGTGAACCTGGGAGGTGGAGCTTGCAGTGAGCCAAGTGAGCCACTGCACTCCAGCCTGGGTAACAGAGAGAGACTCCGTCTCAAAAAAAAAAAAAAAAAAAAAAACAAAAAGTAGCCGGGCATGGTGGCAGGCGCCTGTAATCCCAGCTACTCAGGAAGCTGAGGCGGGAATCGCTTGAATCCAGGAGGTGGAGGTTACAGTGAGCCAAGATCGTGCCATTGCACTCTAGCCTGGGCAACAGAGCAAGACTCTGTCTCAAAAAAAAAAAAAAAAAAAAACAGGAGTTTCAGTGGAGTGGTGGCACCTGACTGGACTGGGTTCAAGAGACAAGGAGAAATAAAAAACTAGAGTCAGTGAACGTGGACATTTTTTAAAAGGAATTCTGCTGTAACATACAGTAGAGAAATGCAGTAACAGCAAGAGGGGAAGTAACATCTGAAGAGAGTTTTGAGTTTGTTGGTTTTGTTTTGTTTTTTTTTAACTCTAGATAGAGTACTATCTAGATATAGAAACAGTACTTCTAGGAGAAACAACAACATGTTCATTTACTGACAGAGATGATCTAGTAGAGAGGGGAAATGCTGACGCAGGAAACAGGAGGAAGAATAGCTTGAGCAATATTCTTGAACAAAACAGGAAGAATCTAAAGCACATATGGAAGGATTGGCTCTAGCTAGGAGCAAGAAGCCACTCATTCTCACCAACAAAAGAGAAAGCAAACATGTTGATAGGTGGGTAAATGAGGTAGTGGGAGACTGTAGAAGTTCTCTTCTGATTCAAAGGATGGGAGAGATGTTGGAGGTTTGAAGATAGAAGAAACTTTATAAAGCAATCATCAGAATGGGACAGTGAGAAGACCAGGGAAATATGATTGGTCTGGCAACACTTAAATTGAGACCAGTCAGGACAGTTGAAGTGTTTTCTTCAGCTGATTCAGCTATACTAGGACAGGCATGAAGTGGGCGAAACTGAATTTAACTAATAGGTTTATCCAAGAGAAACCTACCAGAAAAGAGACACACATGAATATGAAAGGTGAAAGGAAGGAAATAGTGACAATGACTGTCCATGGTATTTAAACTGGGTAAGAGGGACGTGATGAACTGAAGAGAATGAGAGACACTGGAAACATGGCAAAATCTCAGAAGGACTGAACAACTATTGAAACTGGAATACTAAAGGAAGTAAGCTGGTAAAACAGGTGAAGGCAGTCAGAGCAGGATGTTTGAAAGTGAGATGTTATTGGTAGTGACAAGACTTAGGCTTATGATCAGGAAAGCAAATGGCTGAGACTGGGTAAAAGGTAAGATCAGTGATAAAGAGGAGGTCCAGAAAATGACAGGTCAGTGTATCTGAAGGATCTTCTCTAAGGATACTGAAATCATCCAAGAATCATGATGGAAGTAATGGTGAAGAAAGTAACAGTAAGCTAGTGGCAAAATGTTTTCAAAAAGCCAAAAAGAAGCCAGGCATGGTGGCATGTGTCTGTAGTCCCAGCTACTCGGGAGGCTGAGGCAGGAGGATCCTTTGACCTCGGGAGGCTGAGGCAGGAGGATCCTTTGACCCCAGGGGTCTGAGGATGCAGTGAGCTGTGATTGCTCCACCGCATACTCCAGCTCCAACCTGGGCAAGAGAACAAGACCCCATCTCTAAAAGAAAAAAAAAAAAAAAGTGAAAGAGAGTGATCCAGGAATCAGGAGAGGTAGAGGATGGGATATTGTGACAAAATGAGATTTCAACTTAGATATTATTAGGGAGGAGGAAAGGAGAATAGCAGTGAAGGACAATGGAGACACCTATCCCACCAACAGAGGCCCTATGGTGAAAAGGTTTTGAGAATAAAATTAGCAACCGTTCACCGGGGCATTACGGGAAGTTGTGTCATCCAGGAGCACCAGATTTTGATTTAGTGCTAGAAAGCCAAGAGAACCTTCACAGAAGAGACTGAAGACATAAACGAAACCACAGTGGCAGACGAAAGCTTCTGATCTTGATACACATATCTTAAGTACAGCTGACAGAAGAATAAAGAGAAGGAAAAAGGAGAAAGGAGAAAGGAGGAGGAGGAGGGAAGAAAGAAGAAAGCAGAATAAAGCAGCTTTTGCACAAATTCAAGAGTAAAAGAGAAGAGAGAAGGAGAGAGGAGGGTAAAACATACAGACGCCAAATAAGCATATGAAAAGATGCTCAACATCATATGTCATCAGGAAACTGCAAATTAAAACATACCACTACACACCTATTAGAATGACTAAAATCCAAAGTACTGGCAACACCAAATGTTAGCAAGGATGTGGAGCATCAAAAATGCTCATTCATTGCTAGCAGGAATGCAAAATGGTATAGCCACTTTGGAAGACAGTTTGGCAATTTCTTACAAAACAAACAAAAAACATGTTCTTACCACACAATCTAGCAATTGTGCTCCTTGATATTTACCCAAACAATTGGAAAATGCATGTCCACACAAAAACCTGCACACAAATGTTTTCAGCAGTTTTATATATAATTGCCAAAAGTTGGAAGCAACCAAGATGTGCTTCAATAGGTAAGTGGATAAGCAAACTGTGAATTTATGGACTAAACTGTGTCCTCCAAAATTCGTATGTTGAAGCCCTAACCCCAAATATTACTATATCGAGAGATACAGTCTTTAGGAGGTAATTAAAGTTAAATGAGGTCATTAAAGTGGGGCACTAATCTGATAGGACTGTGGCCTTATAAGAAGAAGAAGATTCTCTCTCTCAGTGCCATGTAAGGACACAAGAAGAAGGCAGCCATGTGCATGCAAGCCAGGAAGAGGGCCCTAACCAGAACCTGAAGGTGCGGCCATCTTGATCTTGAACTCTAACCTCCAGAACTGGGAGAAAATAAATTTCCATTGTTCAAACCACGCAGTCTGTGGTGTTGTCTTATGGCAGCCTAGGCAGACTAATAGGCTATAGAACATACATACTATTTTTTGTAACACTGTAAATAGTATTTTTGTAATACTATTTAGTGCTAAGAAGAAATGAGCTATCAAGCCATGAAAAGACATGGAGGGACCTTAAGTGCATATTGCTAAGTGAAAGAAGCCAATTCAAAAATGCTACATACTGTATGACTCCAACTATATGACATTCTGCAAAAGGCAAAACCATGGAGACAGTGAAAAGATCAGTGGTTACCTGACCAGAGGTAGGGAAGAGGAAGGAGGAAAAAATAGGTAGAGCATAGGGCTTTTTTAGGGCAGTGAAACTATTCTATATAATATTGTAATTATGGATACATGTCATTATACCTTTGTCAAAACCCATAGAACAGTGGTTCCCAACCCTGTTGGGAACCAGGCCACACAGCAGGAGGTGAGCAGCAGGTGGGTGAGTGAGTGAAGCTTCATCTGTATTTACAGCCACTCCCCATCACTTGCATTACCGCCTGAGCTCCACGACCTGTCAGATCAGCAGCAGCATTAGATTCTCATAGGAGTGTGAACCCTACTGTGAACTGCACATGTGAGGGATCTAGAGTGCACGCTCCTTATGAGAATCTAATGCCTGATGATCTAATCACTGTCTCCCATCACCCCCAGATGAGACCATCTAGTTGCAGGAAAACAAGCTCAGGGCTCCCACTAATTCTGTATTATGTTGAGTTATATAATTATTTCATTATATATTACAGTGTAATAACAATACGAACAAAGTGCACAATAAATGTAATGCACTTGAATCATCCTGAAAACATTTCCTGTGCCTCCCTGTCCCCACCTCCTGTGGAAAAATTGTCTTTCATGAAACCAGTCCCTGGTGCCAAAAGGCTGGGGATCCCTGCCATAGAATGTACAACAGAGTGAACTTTAAATGATGGGCTTAGTTAATACTAATGTATCAATACTGGCTCATCAATTGTAACCAATGTACCACACTAATGCAAGATGTTACCAGTAGGGGAAGCTGGGGATGAAGGGGAAGTATGTGGACTCTTTGTACTATCTGCTCAATTATTGTATAAATCTATAATTATACTAAAAAAGTAGGCTTATTATTTAAAATAATTATGTGAAATTCAAATTTCAGTGTCTATAAAGCTTTATAGAAACACAGCCATGCTCACTTGTTTATGCTGTCTCTGGCTGCTCCTGCACTCACAGCAGACTTGAGTAGTTGCAACAGTGACCATGTAATCACAAAGCCTAAAATATTTACTATCTGAACCTTTACAGAAAATGTTTGAAGACCCTTGCTCTAAATTTCATTACCTAAGTTAAAAAGAAAAAGGAAAGCACATCCCTCACAGGCTGTTCTGAGTTAATCACTTTATTTAAATTATTTAGAGTTGTTAAAATCACAGGACATACTAATTACATAATCTGATTTTTAAATTTTAACTAGATAGTGTCTAATATTAAAAAAAAAAATCAAGGCTAGACACAGTGGCTTGAGCCTGTAATCCCATCACCTGGGAGGTTGAGGCAGGATGACTGAGGCCAGCTGGAGACCAGTCTGGGCAACACAGCAAGACCCCTGTCTCTACAAAAAATTCAAAAATTAAAAATTAACCAGGCATGGTGGTGGTGTGCACCTGTAGTCCTAGCGACTCAGGAGGCTCAGATGGAAGGATCACTTGAGCCCAGGAGTTCCAGGTCACAGTGAACTATGATTGCATCACCGCACTCCAGCCTGGGCGACAGAGCGAGACCCTGTCTCTAAAAGAAACAACAACAACAAAATCAAGTAAATCAGTGAAGTACTTGAACATCCAAAACAGCAACTGTCACAGAATGAAACACTATCAGACAGTAGTGTTTCACTCTATTGCCAACAAAATCTATCCTATTTACTGAACACCTAAGGAATTAAATTAAAGTCTTCAAAGAAGAGAAGACTGTTAACAGTTTGTAAAGGAAAACCTGGAAAACAATGGAAATGGGCACATTCAGGGAGGGACAGGGCAGGATACCCGATAGAAGTGAGTCGGTGAACTGACTACAAAGAACTGAATGCTCTGTTAGAGAACATTAAGTCAAGTGATCAGATAAGTCTGGAAAATGCAGCCTGGGTATCAGAAGACGACATAAAATTATGCTACCAGGAAGTGTCCCACAGTTATACTTTAAGAAATGTCACTGGCCGGGCACAGTGGCTCACACCCGTAATCCCAGCACTTTGGGAGGCCGAGGTGGGCGGATCACCTGAGGTCCAGAGCTCCAGACCAGCCTAACCAACATGGAGAAACCTCGTCTCTACTAAAAATACAAAATTAGCCGGGTGTGGTGGTGCATGCCTGTAATCCCAGCTACTCGGGAGGCTGAGGCAGGAGAATCGCTCAAACCCGAGTGGCGGAGGTTGCGGTGAGCCGAGATTGCGCCATTACACTCCAGCCTGGGCAACAAAAGCGAAACTCCATCTCGAAAAAAGAGGTAAAGAAAAGAAATGTCATGAAAATATAATAGCTGACTAGCTGACAAAATAAATCATAACTACCCAATATATTCAAGTAGTCTTATTAATAACCAGGGATCTTAAGAAGAATAAAGTCTGTAGACATGAGTTAGGAAAGCATTATAGAATAGATGCTAAGGGTACAGACTTTGGAGGTAGAAAAACCTGGTCTGATCCTTCTTCTGCCACTAACTAGCTCTAAGAATCTGAGCACAAATTCTGTTAGCCTCAGTTTCCTCATCTCTAAAATAAACAGTACCTCATTGGACTGTTGGTAGGATTAAACAAAATACTTCATGTCAAGAGTTTAACAGGGTCCCTGACACAAAGAGCTAAATAAATGGTTACTGTCACTAATGCATTTGGCTTGGGAAAATGGGAATAAAAAATCTTAAGTTTTCCAGCAACTCTTAAAAAATCTACCCAAGGATTAAAATAAATCTCCAATAGAATATAGTTTTAGAGAACATCTGTCCTTGAAAAAATTAAATGACTTTGTTCAATAAAAAGTTGAGATTCCTTCCACTCCTGCTATTGAGAATGCTGATCCAAGGGAGAAAGATAAACTGGGTTCCCCCCAGTTCCAAGGCTGATGAGTGGTGTAGGCTCACTAGCGGGCCCATTTGGGAACCTACACAATCCCAAATTCATATTGGAACCTAAGAACAATATCACTATTATATCTTGCAATCAAGAGGAGAATAAAAGTCTCCTCTAAATACTTAGATAACAAAGTTTCTTCATTCTCATTTCCACTTCATCCCATTCCACCCTTCCTGACCACCAAAACCAAACAAAATATCCATTAACAAGAAAATTAAGAGCTGTATCTGGAGAGCAGTCAGGATTACACCATAAGTATTAGGTGTAGCTAAGCAGGGACCCGAGGTCAGGTGCTTGGGTGTTTTGCTTTTCTGCCAAGACGGACATCAGGCTTAAACCAATAGTAAAAGCTGTAAGATTAGGATTTCTTGTATATAACCACATTCTCTCATATACACCAAACACACAAAAACCCACTCCATTGTGCTCACCGCCCACATTTCACACTCAGGAAATAGCTTGTAGTCTTTTTGGCGGTCCCAGCCATTTTGCTCTAAACCTCCTAAAGACGTCCAGTGTTAGCCACACAAAAAGATCACCCGGTACTTCCCCAGCGGGAATAGTGAAAAACGACAGTTAACTCCAGTTAGACAATATTCTACTCTCCCTGTGGCCAGGACAGAAGCCGAACGATACTCCCAGACTCTTCCAGGGGCACGAACAGGAGTGACGAGGGGCCTCACTCCCCAGGCAGGGTTGGTCCACACCTGTCACCACGAGTGGGCGGAAGTAGGGAGGAAGAAACCTTTAGACGCGAACCCGAGCCACCCTGGTACATTCTCAGATCCCACTCACCCCAATCTTCATCCAGCCTGTGAGAGAGTCCCGGGCTAAAAGGTGACTCCATGGTGCCGGCAACCCCAGCCGGCTCCCCCATTTCACAAGTTCCTTGTCCCTGGAACTCCGTGATTAATATCTGGGACGGCGGCGGCAGGCGGACAAAATACTCCGTAACGCTGACGAGACGGTGGCCGAGTAAAGACAAACTACTTCTGCCGCACGAGGGATTTGTACGACACAGGAGAACGTCAGAGACTAAGCAAATTTGAATAGACTTCTGAGTAAATATTTCCCTTTTGGAGTTTTCAGGACTTTCTGTCCCGCTGTTTTATGGGGGAGGCGGGGGAAGACACGCAGACATCAATTCGACTAAACAAAATTTATCAATAATATTAAAGATAAAAAGTAAAGCCCCTTTCTGAACATTATGGCTTATTCCTTGATTATCCTTCTTAATGCCACAGCGTGGCTATCTCAGAACAAAATTAGAGACTAACAGTAAATTTACTTTAATTTTTACGAATAATTATCAATGTAAAAATTTTTCATATACGCGTGTATGAAAGAAAAACACTACTATTTTTCCACATTCGTGAAAACTGCTTAACTGGGACAGTAACCGAGGTAAGTGGTACTATAAAACATACTTCTAGAAAGACTACTTTTATTTAAATAAATTGAAACAAAGCAAATATAAAAAGATAAACCCCCCAAATTTATCTCCTAAAGATAAATTTCTAAAGCATAGTATTTAGTCAAAGTCCAAGCGAGTCTACCCTAAGACCTACAGTAATCGAAGTTCCCAATATTTGTATTACTAAAGATTCGGGTTTTATTTAAAGGAAATTCACATACATCACGAACTCCAACTGAAAATATGAACTGAGTTTGATAAAGCAGTTTCAAGAACGCTACTTAAGAGAATTTCTTTTTCATCCATTTTAAATTTCAGCGGCCAGTGAATATTTAAAATACTGTAACCGACGAATACGTATGCCTCTAGGACCACGTGGAATCTTTCCCATGGTAGGTAAGCAAAACAAATGTGCTTCCCAGAACCCTCCAAACTGCTCGTGGCTGTATATTACTACAGATTACATAATGCAGCAGCGTTCCGGGACGCAAGCCCAGAAAAAGATAATTAAATCCCCTTACGTCAGATGTAACTACTTTTGTCATCAGAAAACTAATAAATTTTCACTTAAGGTGAAATTTATAACACTTTCATTCTCACCCAATTACAAATTCAAAAATTGACATAAAAAACTAAAATAAGGCCGGGCGCGGTGGCTCACGCCTGTAATCCCAGCACTTTGGGAGGCCGAGGCGGGCGGATCACGAGGTCAGGAGTTCGAGACCAGCCTGGCCAACATAGTGAAACCCTGTCTCCACTAAAAATACAAAAAGTTAGCCAGGCGTGGTGGCGGGCAAGTAGCTGTAATCCCAGCTACTCGGGAGGCTGAGGCAGGAGAATCGCATGAACGCGGGAGGCAGAGGTTGCAGCGAGCGGAGATCGCACCACTGCACACCAGCCTGGTCGACATTGCGAGACTGCGTCTCAAAAAAAAAAAAAAAAAAAAAACCTAAAATAAAATAAAATCATCGAGTCTTCTGTATCCCACTAGACACCTTAGTCTTTTAAGAAAATCACCATGACAAATCGCCAATTTTTTTAATTTCCAAAAGATTTTATTTTTATTCAAAAAGTGCAAGTAATTATGAAACAAACATTTGTGACCTATCACCAAGAATTTAAAAATTTAACATTTTTCATTTTTGTCCCAGATTTTTCATAAGAAATTAAATACTACAGAATTGAATTCCTCTTTCCTCCCTGCTTCATTTTCCTCCCTTGGCGTAGGCCACTTCTACCATGAATTTTATGGGTATAAAATTTTATTTTATAAAAATAAAAGTGTAATTCTAGTCCACTTTTATTTTTAGTTTTACGGTGCTTAAACATGTTTATAGACACATGCATTTAGTGTCATTTGGGTTTTTTTAATGTATGTAAACTTTAATGTTCTCCAAATCATTTTTCTTATTGGGTATTAAGGATCTACCCATGGTATTTCCTTGAATGAATCTCAATTTCTCTCTCTCTCTCCCTCTTTTTTTTTTTTTTTTTTTTTTTTTTTTTTTTGAGACAGGGGCTCACTTTGTCCCCTAGGCTGGATTGCAGTGGAGCCATCTCAGCTCACTGCAGCTTGACCTCCCAGGTTTAAGCGATCCTCATGCTTCTCCCCACAATAGCTGAGACTACGGGAACCCACCACCACACTCGACTAATTTTTGTATTTTTTGTAGAGACAGGATTTCACCATGTTGCCCAGGCTGGTCTCAAAACTCCTGAATTCAAGCAGTCCGCCCGCCTCTGCCTCCCAAACTGTTGAGATTACAGGCGTGAGCCACCGCACCCAGCCTCAAGAATGTCTTAAATAATGTATGTACTATTTTATCAGTTTACACCCTCACTAGCATTGATGAGTTCTCTTTGTTCCACATTCTCTCCAACACAAGATATGGTCAGACTCTTACCATTTTCACCGCTGTGAAAATTGCAATTTACATTTCCCTAACAAAGTGGTGCATTCTTCCATACTTATGAAACCTTATTTCCTCTTCTGTGAACTGTCCACTCTTACCTTTTATAAAGTTTGCTATGGAGTTTTCTTTCACAAATGATGTGTACGTCATTAGATAGCCTGCTCTATTCATTCACCTGTATAAACTAAAACTAAACTCCTAAGTCCGCCACCAACAGAATAGGCCCCCTTGTGGCCAAGGGGATCCTAGAAAACCTTAAAACTGAGTTTTAGACCACGATGGGACAGGTTAGACACACCTTGTTATACTCCCTCCCTTTTGTAGTTTAACACAACAACTGGCCAGCATTAATGTTAAAACAGAGATGATAAGACTGACAGAACAGACTCTGGCAATAAGATGCCAAATTATAAAAAAGACCTAAAGCCATTCCAGGCAAGGTTTTAGTCCCACACCCCTATACTTAAAGAATAAACTGTGTTCTAACTGCCACAAGATTCTTCTCTAGCAGCTAAACAAGTACTGGCCTAAAGATAAACAATATTAAAATAATGTGCAGCTCCACGAGATGCTGACTTACTGACCCCCAGTCCCCGTTCCACCAGCCATAGCTACAGCTTTCATTGGACAACTTTTTGTTGATTTCAGTAACTTTCTCCAGATAAGAAGACCACTGGTCATGGACTGGTTCTCGCTGGTCTACAGAGGTCGCACATTTGCATGGCTTCATGTCCTGAAAGACCTTTTGACGTATAGGGCTCGTAATACATTTAAATGTTAAGTCTTGGCTGGGTGTGGTGGCTCACGCCTGTAATCCCAGCACTTTGGGAGGCCCAGGTGGGAAGATCATGAGGTCAGGAGCTTGAGACCAGCCTGGCCAACATGGGGAAACCCCATCTCTACTAAAAATACGAAAATTAGCCAGGCGTGGGGGCAGGTTCCTGTAATCCCAGCTACTCAGGAGGTTGAGGCAGGAGTATCGCTTGAAACCGGGAAGTGGAGGTTACAGTGAGCTGAGATCACATCGTTGCAGTCCAGCCTGGGTGACAGAGCAAGACTCCGTCTGAACAACAACAACAAAAAAGTTAAGTCTCCATCCCAAAGTGAATATGGGTCATATGTTACATGAGTTTTTGTTCAATACGCATGTGTCAGGACCACTTTCATGAATATTCATAGCTCTTCCTGTAACCTGGTGAAAATGTAGGTTTAGCCAACCTGTTCAGCCTGAACTACACTCCAAGCCCTCCTCCTTCAAAGCGCCTGTTTCTGGAGGCACGCTTCCCAGCCTGCAGGATGGCCACCTTGCAGGCCATAAAGTCTCCCCTTCTTTTCTAAATTTATTCATTGTGGGGCTTTTTAATATATACATTTTTAAAAGAGAGAGAGACAGAGTCTCGCTTTGTTGCCCGGGCTGGTCTCAAACTCCTAGGCTCAAGCTATCCTTCTGCCTCAGCCTCCCGAAGTGCTGGGATTACAGGCATAAGCCACCGCACCCAGCCCATTGTTGGGCTTTTTTAAGTTAACGCTTGGTATATATGTTATAAATACCTTCTCCCAGGTTGACACTTGTCGTCTTTGTTTACGGGGATTTGTTCTCTAGATTTTAATTTCAATGTAGTCAAATTTATCAATCTGTTGTTATGATAGCTGACTTGTAGCTTTCTTAAGAAATCCTTCCCTCTCCTGAGGTCACTAAGATTTTCATTTTTATTTTCATAGTTTTATAGTTTTGTTTTTCACATCTTTTTTTTTCTATTTGGCTATTATTGGGGTATAGCAACACTGTGGATTTTTGTACAGATATCTTGTACCAAAAACCTTGTTGAATTCTGTTATTCTAGTATTTTGTCTGTGCCAGGAACAGTGGTACACACCTGTAATCCCAGCTTCTTGAGAGGCTGAGGCAGGAGGATTGCTTGAACCCAGGTGTTCAAGGCTAGCCTGGGCAATATAGCAAGATTCTGTCTCTAAAAAAAAAAATCATATTATGGTAGATGGAAACTAGTATGTGATAAAATAAAAATGACTTTAAAAAAATTTGTCTAAAGTTCTTTAGGATTTTTTATTTAGCAGAACATTATGCAAACACCAACCTTTTAAATTCTATTTTATTTAATGTTTTAATTTGTAAAATAAACTTAGTATGAAAATTTTCAAACAAATACAAGAGATGATATAATAAATCCCTGTGTTCCTATCATCCAGCTTCAGCTTAAACAATTTGCCATTCTTGTTTTATCTATCCTACCTCTCCTCTCCACAACTTTTTTCATTTTGTTCTGTGTTTTTCCCAGAATTTTTTTTTTTTTTTTGAGACGGAGTCTCTCTCTGTCACCCAGGCTGGAGTGCCATGGCGTGAGCTCGGCTCACTGCAACTTCTGCCTCCCACGATCAAGCGATTCTCCTGCCTCAGCCTCCCAAGTAGCTGGAATTACAGGTGCCTGCCACCATGCCCAGCTAATTTTTGTATTTTTAGTAGAGATAGGGTTTCACCAAGCTGGCCAGGCTAGTCTTGAACTCCTGACCTAAGGCGATCCACCTGCCTCGGCCTCCCAAAGTGCTGGGATTACAGGCGTGAGCCACCTTGCCCAGCCTTCCTGGAGTATTTTAAAGCATATCTAGATATATTATTTCACCCATAAATACTTCAATGTATATCTCTAAGAGACAAGGCTTTTTTTTTTTTTTTTTTTTTTTTTTGAGATGGAGTCTTGCTCTGTTGCCAGGCTGGAGTGCAGTGGCGTGATCACTGCAACCTTTGCCTCCTGGGTTCAAGCGATTCTTCTGCCTCAGCCTCCCGAGTAGCTGGGACTACAGGCGTGCGCCACCACGCCCAGCTACTTTTTGTATTTTTTTAGTAGAGATGGGGTTTCACCATGTTGGCCAGGATGGTGTCGATCTCTTGACCTTGTGATCCATCCGTTTCAGCCTCCCAAAATGCTGGGATTACAGGCATGAGCCACTGCACCTAGCCTGCCTTTTCTTATTTTTAAAAAACATACTGATAATCCCATTATCATACCCAACAAAATTAATAATTCCTTAATATCATCTGATACCTGTTCCATGTTCAGTTTTCTGTCTCAAAAATGCCCTTCCTTCCACAGTTAGTTAAAATCAGGATCCAAACAAGATTGTCACATTGCATGTAGTTCACATGACAATTCCCTCTCCATTTCTTCCCCCCTGCCATTTGTTGAAGAATCTAAGTCATTGGTCCTATAGAATTTCCCACTTCATGATTCTGCTGATTACATCTTCATGGTGATGCTTAATTTGTTCCAGAAACTGCCAGTGACATCTAGAGGCTTGATTAGTTTTTGGTTTTGTTTTTGTTTGCTTTTGCAAGAATACTTCATAGGTACTTCCTTGCATCATAGCAGAAGGCATATACATACTGTCCCACTTTTAGAGATGTCAAGATTTATTAGTGAGTTCAGATTTTTTTCCTACGTCTTAAACTGTTTAGCCCCTTGTTTTACTGCAATGGTTAGGCCCTCTAATACGATACAGAAGGTAGGGGCTAGACATCTTTTAACTTATTTCTAAATTTTAATGTGAATGTTTGAAAAGTTTTACCACTAAATAAGATTTTTTCCCATATATTTTTCACAGCTGCTCTGATTAAGGAAGCTTCCTTCCACTCTAGTTACCAGGCTTTTCTTTTTAAATCATTAAATGTTGGATGTTATGGAATTCTTTTTCTTGAATCTACTCATTCATTTTCAACTTAAACCCTTGGAATAGAAATACAATTTGAAAAAGAACTTTATGTCTAGAGACAATACCACTCTTTGGTCTAGGTAAGAGGAGCCCCTACCCTGGACCGACACTTTAGAAGACTTTACTCTGACCTCTGGCTCTGTCCCCACAGGATAAGAATCCATACTGCCAACGTGATGTGCCCAGCTAGAACAGATGCCCCCTTCTAGAAGTGCATCTAACACCCAAATAGCCCAAATAGCTCCAAGCCTGCTTCCAGGGCTTGCTCTGGCCTCATACCTCTTACGAGTGAAATGGGCCAATGGTATACACCAGGGCTGTAGCCAGATCTTATACATATAGGTGGGGGACCCACATATATATATATGCACCAGGCTCTTCATGATGCAGAACAAATCAAGGGGTGGGGAAATAAAGGAGGCACCCAGTGGGCGGGGGCCACCTCTCCCTGCATTGCCATGCTTTGTCATGGAATCTGATAAAATCAGAGAATTCTGAATTCAAACCTGGTCTGACAGGTCATTATGAAGGGATATTTGTCAAGATAATAGAATAAAACATTTTATTTAACAGATAGCTTGATTTATAATTTTATTTTTTTAAGACAGAGTCTTGCTCTGTCGCCCAGGCTGGAGTGCAGTGGCGCGATCTCGGCTCACTGCAAACTCCGCCTCCCAGGTTCAAGCAATTCTCCTGCCTCCCCGCCTCCCAAGTAGCTGGGATTACAGGGGCCCACCACCATGCCTGGCTAATTTTATATTTTTAGTAGAGATGGGGTTTCCCTATGTTGGCCAGGCTGGTCTCAAACTCCTGACCTGCAGTGATCCACCCCCCTTGGCCTCCCAAAGTGCTGGGATTACAAGCGTGAGCCACTGCACCCGGCCAATTTATGTTTTAAAAGTTAAGACACTCATGCCTCTAATCCCAGCACTTTGGGAGGCCGAGGCAGGCGGATCACGAGGTCAGGAGATCGAGACCACGGTGAAACCCCGTCTCTACTAAAAAATACAAAAAAATTAGCTGGGCGTGGTGGCAGGCGCCTGTAGTCCCAGCTACTCAGGAGGCAGAGGCAGGAGAATGGCGTGAACCCGGGAGGCGGAGCTTGCAGTGAGTCGAGATTGCGCCACTGCACTCCAGCCTGGGCGACAGAGCAAGATTCCATCTCAAAAAAACAAAAACAAAGTTAAGACAAATAGTATATAGGCCTCGATGTGTACTATTGTTGGAACCCTGCAAATGGTGGGGAGCATGACTAGTGAATTTACAACTTAATTAAAATTGCATTTGATCCATACTATTTGATTTTATAATCTGATCAACAGTGTATGATGGATAGGCATTGAGTCATATTAAACTGCAGCTATGTAACTACTTTTTACCTACAAAAGGGGTAACTTCATGTGCCGCAAACTGTTATTATTTTTTTAAATAGAGACGGGGGTTTCACATATTGGCCAGGCTGGTCTTGAACTCGTGGCCTCAAATGATCCACCCTCCTTTGTCTTCCAAAGTGCTGGGACAGGCATGAGCCACCACACCTGAGCTCCTCAACCTGTTTGTTAAAACTTTCTAGAGAATAATATATGAATAGAGAATAATAGTATGAAGCAAAAAAGTAGATTTTATGAAAGCTAAAACAAATGGAGTAATTTTTTCTCAAAAGAAAAAATTATGGCAGGGAGCGGTGGCTCACGCCTGTAGTCCCAGCACTTTGGGAGGCCGAAGTGGGTGGATCACTTGAGGTCAGGAGTTTGAGACCAGCCTGGCTAACATATGGAAACCCCATCTCTACTAAAAATGCAAAATTAGCGAGATGTGGTGGCTACTTGGGAGGCTGAGGCAGGAGAATCGCTTGAACCTGGGCAGTGGAGGTTGCAGTGAACCGAGATCATGCCATTGCACTCCAGCCTGGGCAACAACAACAAAACTCCATCTCAAAAAAAAAAAAAAAAAAAAAAGAAAGAAAAATTATTACATGGAAACTGCCAAAGTCTTCAGGTCCAATGTTAAGATTTTTCTCAAGAATTTTCCATAACACTCCTATACCTTTAAAAAACTGAGCTAGGCATTTATTAAGAGGATCATTATTCACAACATATTTTTGCATTTAAAAATTACTCCCACTACGGTGTTTATGTATATAAGCCTCAATGTGTACTATTGTTGGAACCCTGCAAATGGTGGGGAGCATGACTAGTGAATTTACAACTTAATTTACAACAAAAATAAAGAATATTTTTCTTTATTAATTCTTGTTCTTTTTTGGAGTAGCCTCCCGAGCAGCTGGGACTACAGGCGTGTGCCACCATGCCTGGCTGATTTTTTTATTTTTAGTAGAGACAGGGTTTCACCATGTTGGCCAGGCTGGTCTTGAACTCCTGACCTTAAATGATCTGCCTGCCTTGGCCTCCCAAAGTGCTGGGATCATAGGCATAAGCCACTGCACCTGGACTTTATTAGTTAATTCTGATTCTTGTAAATGTTCAAATATCTAATTAGGTCCAATTGTAATTATTAATAATGAGTAAAATAATTCTAGTTTCTATACATCAGGTTAAAAAACTAATCTGGACGTATTACCTTTTCCAATACTCACATATTGGGCTACAAAATGACTTGATATATAGTAACTCTACATTTGTTTTCTTCATCATTAGAAACACATCTAACATTTATGTATTTCTTTATGTAGATCACTTCAAAAGGGATCTCAAACACTTTTCTAAAAATATAGATAATTGGGATTACTAATAGGAAAATTGCCTTTTAATCAGCGTTTTACTAATGGCCTTTCCATTTCCAAGAAAAAAAATCCAGACATGTATGGGTTTACTAATGTCCCTTAAAAGAAAGAAAGTGAAATAATTCCAAAATATGTCCAAACAAATCTGCTTTATGTGTCTGGAAATAAAAGAATACCCATTTAAATATAATAGTTTCAAATTTTTGTACATAATTGTGTCTATACAGACCTTAAGATCATATAACATTCCAACAATCAAAACTTTTAAAAATATATGAAACACAGACAGTATCTGGTTATAAAAGATTTTAATATCAAATAAAATGTACATGATCAAAAGGCTTTGATTGCCATGTAAAGCATAGTTTCCAGGTTACATCAAGTGATTTTATCTTCTCCCATTTCACATGAAATGTTGACAGCACAAACAATCTGCCATGAATGATAAGAAGCAAAGGCAGCACATATCATGTGCAAGTTTCTTCCCAAGCTATAAAATATCATGTTCATATTTTTCCTGTTTGTGATCCCAAAACAGGCAATATTTTCATTTCATCCACTCTATTCTTATGTATTTGAAAAGCAGGTGTTATCCACCTACCACAAGAGCACTGTTCACCATACCAGTTGAAGGAACCCAACTTGGCACTGCATTTTGGGCAAAGAAGCTGAAATAAAGCAAATGTGTTACTTTATTCATTCACTTTTATACAAAACAAATCATTATCTTTGGCAATCAATATAGGATATAAAAACAAGACACGGTCCCCACGTTGAGTTTATAATCTAATCAGTGAGATAAAATGCATTGGAAATTTACTGTAATAGATAGTAGACTACAATTATCTCATAGGAAGAATGTTGTATTCAGGGAGCTTGAAGGGAGAAAAGTGAAGCTTGAGATTTGATTAAGGAAGGTTTCATGGATGTGGCATATATATATATATATAGCTTTTAAATCAGTTTGTAATTTAGGACTTCAAATGAAAATGATCACAGCTAAAGTATAGAAAAGCATGTTAGGATTTTCATGCTGTATTACTAACTGTGTGTATTGACAGCATATAAGTCAGATTCTTAGCTATTTGAAGACAAACTGATATTCCAGGAAAATAGGTAAATCAAAAAAGCCTAATAAAGCAACTGCATTTTCTTCTAATGTAGTTAGTTATAGCATTAATTTTTATGTTTAGCTCTTTGATTTGTGCATGGTATAAGGTAAGAGTTTTTATTTTTAATCTTGAGCTATAGAAAACTAGACATAAAACTCAGAAGCAGGCTGAGTGTGGTGGCTCATACCTGTAATTCCCAGCACTTTGGGAGGCCAAGGCGGGCAGATCACCTGAGGTCAGGAGTTTGAGACCAGCCTGGTCAACATGGTGAAACCCCATCTCTACTAAAAACACAAAAATTAGTTGGGCATGGTGGCGGGTGCCTGTAATCACAGCTACTTGGGAGGCTGAAGCAGGAGAATATTTGAACCCAGAAGGCGGAGGTTGCAGTGAGCCAAGATCACGCCACTGCACTCCAGCCTGGGCAACAGAGCAAGACTCCGTCTCAAAAAAAAGAAATTCAGAAGCCATAAATAAAAAAACTAACAAATTTTATTATGTAAATATCCTTCATTTTAATATGACAAAACATAAAAAATCTGATAAGCAATAGACTGAAGAAAATAGTTGCAATATATTAGATGAACTATTAACATCTAGAATATATAGAGGTCCTACAAATGAGTAAGAAAGAGACAAAACCCATAGGCAAATGGGCCTAGGAATATGAAAGCAATTTATAGAAAAGAAAACTGTAAATGGCTGGTAAATATATAAAGATGGTGATGACTATTTTCATAAAATTCCAATTAAACATTTTAGGATTAACATTTTTTACCCCACAGACTGACAAAATGTTACCAGTTTTATAGTATCTATTATGTCAAGGATATGGAGTAACGGGTACATGCATTCAGTTACTGAAAACCAAATTTGTATGGGCATTTTGAATATCGGCCTGGAATATCACTAATATTTAAAATACATTCTTCAAGTCAGGAATTCCACTTCTAGGTACATATTCTACAGAAAAAAATCAAATATGTATACAAATAAGTATGCACAGGATTTAGAATCTTACATAAAAATGTATTTAACTTGGCTGGAGTGTGTGTGTGTGTGTGTGTGTGTGTGTGTTTCCCAGGTTAAGTAAAATTAGAAAGCCAGAATCACAAGCCACAGAAAAGAAAAACTGATAAATTAGATACCATCAAAATTAAAATCTCTAACTGCTACAAATAATACCATCAAGAATGGGAATTGCGGCTGGGCATGGTGGCTCACGCCTGTAATCCCAGCACTTTGGGAGGCTGAGGCAGGTGGATTACCTGAGGTCAGGAGTTCGAGACCAGCCTGACCAACATGGAAAAACCCTGTCTCTACTAAAAATACAAAATTAGCCAGGCGTGGTGGCGCATCCCTGTAATCCCAGCTACTCAGGAGGCTGAAGCAGGAGAATCACTTGAATCCGGGAGGCAGAGGTTGCGGTGAGCCAAGATTGTGCCATTGTACTCCAGCCTGGGCAACAAGAGTGAAACTCCGTCTCAAAAAAAAAAGAATGGGAAGAGTGGGAATGTGAATTGTGATGTGATACGGTTTGGTTCTGTGTCCCCATCCAAATCTCATCTCAAATTGTAATCCCCAAGTGTGGAAGAAGGGAGGTGATTGGATCATGGAGGCAGATACCCCCATGCTGTACTCGTGATAGTGAATGAGCACTCATAAGATCTGATGGTTTTATAAGTGTTTGACAGTTCCTCCTTCACATATGCTTCTCTCTCCTGCCGCCTTGTGAAGAAGTGGCCTGCTTTCCCTTCTGCCATGATAATAAGTTTCCTGAGGCCTCCCCAACCATGCAGAACCATGAGTCAATTAAACCTCTTTCCTTTATAAATTACCCAGTCTCACGTACTATCTTTATGGCAGTGTGAAAATGGACTAATATACGATGGTTGCAAAAACCACTGTGAATACACTTTAAAAGCCACTGAACTATACACCTTAAATAGGTAAATTGCATGTTATGTGAATTATACTATAATAAGGCTGTTTTTTTTAAAAAAAGCAGCATTATCCGAAAATGTGAGTTTGATTATATGGTACCACTTTCTAGGCAAGACACTACTCTTAAACAGTTTCCTCATGCACAACACGTGAATATAACTGCTCTACCTATTTTATAAAGCTATGGCATTCTTCAAATGGTATAATACAGTGAAAGGGTTTCATAAACTAGCCACTATACAAACTTTTATACAAACCATACAAACTTTCAAAATCATTATTAAGATGATTATTATAGAATACCTTCACATTAATATCAAGTAAACCTAAAGGAGAAATGTGGCTGTCATGGCACACTCCAACCAAGTTAAACACTTTTTTATGTAAAATGTCACATGAACTGCATTCTTTTTTTATTTCCCTACCCACTGGTTACAGGAGCAATAGGATGAGCTGCATTATTTAACTGGAAATGAAAAAGAATCTCATAGCAAAACAAACTAAATTTCACTCTCCTAAAAGATAAGAAAAAAGAGAAAGACACATACAGGAAGCCAACAGAGAAAAAGAAAGACAGAATTTTTTTTTTTTTTTTTTTTTTTTTTTTTTTTGAGACGGAGTCTCGCTCTGTCGCCCAGGCTGGAGTGCAGTGGCGCGATCTCGGCTCACTGCAAGCTCCGCCTCCCGGGTTCACGCCATTCTCCTGCCTCAGCCTCCCGAGTAGCTGGGACTACAGGCGCCCGCTACCACGCCCGGCTAATTTTTTGTATTTTTAGTAGAGACGGGGTTTCACTGTGTTAGCCAGGATGGTCTCGATCTCCTGACCTCGTGATCCGCCCGCCTCGGCCTCCCAAAGTGCTGGGATTACAGGCGTGAGCCACCGCACCCGGCCCAGAATTTTTAACCTAATTTTAAAATCCCTGATTTACCCTATCTTGTTACAAAGTTCAAATTTTGTTAAATACATTTTTTCTTTTCTTTTTTTTCTTATTAAAAATTTTTTACTTTCTTTTATAGAGATGAGGTCTCACTATATTGCCCAAGCTGATCTCGAAACCCTGGGCTCAAGTGATCCTCCCGCCTCAGCCTCCCAAAGTGCTCAGATTACAGGCATGAGCTAATGAGGCATGAGTGCCCAGCCAATATATTCTAATTAGTTTAAAAATAAATGTTAGTCTTATATTTGAAAAAAATATAAATAGCCTTAAAAGAAATTTATTAACTTAGACCAGGGCTCTCAACCAGAAGTAGTTCACTATGTTGGATCAGCTGGTTTTTGAAAAATATTTTATTTTTGATAGTCTTATCTACACTAGAAAGATATAATCTTCAGAAATAAAGAAATTAAGAAATGGAGCAAAACACTAGTTAAAATAGAGCTTAAAATGCAAGAAGGAATAAAATATAGATCATAAAATAAAATTGTAGAAAATAAAATGTGTTCTCACCTGTCCATCCATCACTCCCAACAAAGCAGATTCCATCCACTGTACAGGTTCAATGAAATAAGATGTACATTGAGCTTGCCTCCCTGTGGTAAGCATGGAAGATGGCGTCATTCTCTTGTGGGCAAAGGCTATAGGTCCACTTCCTTCACGGTGATCCAGAATACTAGAACTTCGAAATAATGATCGCCTGCAACCCCCAAACAAACAAAAACATTAATGACTTCCAAAAGGATGAAAACATGGATGAAATGTGCGGTATTTCTTTTTTTTTTTTTTTTTTTTTGAGACAGAGTCTCACTCTGTCGCCCATGCTAGAGTGCAGTGGCGTGATCATGGCTCACTGCAACCTCCGCCTCCTGGGTTCAACCAATTCTCCTGCCTCAGCCTCCTGAGTAGCTGGGATTACAGGCACCTGCCACCATGCCCAACTAATTTTTGTATTTTTAATAGAGACGGGGTTTCACCATGTTGGCCAGGCTGGTCTCAAACTCCCAATCTCAGGTGATCTGCCTGCCTCGGCCTCCCAAAGTGCTGGGGTTACAGGTGTGAGCCACTGCGCCCAGTAAAATGTGCAATATTGCTTAGAGAACAAAATAATGTAACATTGATTACACTACTTAAATTTTCAATAACCCTTACAATCTGATTATTTCTCTTTTTAAGAATTTATATTCTTTCTGAAAACAGATCTGAACTAAAAATTTCAATTAAACAAAATCTTCCTACAGAAATTTAAGAAAATAAAACATTAAGTACTTTTCAGCTACTGAGACAAGATAAAATATCCAAAGGGTAAAAAATATTTTACCTGCACTTTCTACACTTGTAGAGAACCTCATCTTTCAATCCTTGTGAAACGGTAGTTGGGTCAACAGCAAAGAGTTCTTGAGGTAAATTCTGCAATTCTATATGACATAATTAAAATGTATTTATTTGTCAAAATCAACTCTGCATTTTCAGATAAATTCAGTTAATGTCAAATTGAGGCAACAAGTGCTAACCTCAAAAATTAAAAAAAAAAAAAAATCAAATTCCAGTGTTGAGAAATCAGGCTAAGGTAGGAGAGGACAGTGATTTAAGTGCTTAGGTTCTGGGCACGGGCTGCCTGAATTCAAATCCTGACCCTGCCATTTATAAACCATGTGATTTTGAATAGGTTATTTCTGGCTAAATCAGTTTCAAAAAGAAACAATAGTTTCTCAGGGATTGCTGGAAGTAAGGTAAAGCATACAATGCTAAAGTAAATGACATCTAGAAAGCCCATTACACACTAGCAATTATTACTTACCTGGATACTTCTCTGTAACCTTTTGTAAACGATATTGCTTATAAATTGCACTAGAGGTATCCACTTCGTATCCCATTGCCTGGTATAATTTCAGTTGCCACTCAAACCCCTCATTCATCCTGTAATGATAAAGAAATATAAAGTTTCATTTTCTTAAAATTATATCACAAAAGCATAATTATTACTATAAAAAAAGAACCCACTTAGCCTCTGGTTTGAGAATCTGGAGCTTTTCATAGGCTTTTTCAAAGGGAAGTTGGTCAGTCTTCATGAGAAAAGCAGTTATTATGGCCACACTTCGACTGACTCCTGCATGACTGAAAAAGAGACCTTTAAAATAAAACAGCAAATAGCAACAATTAAAAAAAAAAACACACAAAACCCAAACCCCTATTAATAGTAAAGTTTAGGCCCACTTCATTTCTGCTTCTCAAATAAGCCCATTGCCTCTGAAATATTATCAAGGTACAAAATAATTATTCCTTTTTCCTTTTGAATTCTGAACCATGTGAATCTATTACCTATTCAAAAATAATAACAGTAATTTTTAAAATTTTTATAATGGCTCAGAACAAATCCAAACTCCTGGCTAGACACAGTGGCTTACCTACGCCTGAAATCCCAGCACTTTGGGAGGCGAGGTGAGAGGATTGCTTGAGTCCAAGAGTTGGAGACCAGCCTGGGCAACAAAGTGAGACCCCCACCTCTACAAAAAATTAGCCGGATGTGGTGGGGCCTGTAGTCCCAGCTACTCTGGAGGCCGAGGCAGGAGGTTCACTTGAGCCTGGGAGGTTGAGACTGCAGTGAGCCGTAATTACGCTACTACACTGTAGCCTGGGTGACAGAGCAAGACCCTATATCAAAATAAAAATAAATAAAACAAAACAAAAACAAATCCAATCTCCTTTCATCTTAGCATTCAGGGACCTCAAAATCTGGTCCCAGACTTCTTTTGATTTCATCACTATCTTCTTTTATGTGCTCAATAAATTTAAACGATTATTATACTCCAATCCAACCAAGAACTGCTTAGGGATTCCCATTTTCTTTTTTTTTGGGGGGGGGGGGATGGAGTCTTGCTCTGTTGCCCAGGCTGGAGTGCTGTGGCATGACCTCGGCTCACTGCAACCTCCACCTCCCAGGTTCAAGTGATTCTCCTGCCTCAGCCTCCCGAGTAGCTGGGACTACAGGCGAGAGCCACCACGCCCGGCTAATTTTTGTATTTTTGGTTTCACCATATTAGCCAGCCTGATCTCGAACTCCTCATCTTGTGATCCTCCTGCCTCCCAAAGTGCTGGGATTACAGGCGTGAGCCACCGCGCCCTGCGGGATTCCCATTTTCTTTTTGTCTTTGCTGCAACCATCTCCTCCCTAGGCAAAGCCCAGGGATCCTTTAGATCCAAACCAATTCATCTCTTCATCAACCACCCCCCACCCATCCCAAACAAAAACATTTAACCCTAAATCTTTGTAAATCCCATTTACAAGACACCAAGCAACCTAATCTGCATTACAATAATCGGGGTGGGTGTCTAGCTTCTCCAACAGAGCTGTAAACTCCTTAGGGTGTAGGTAATTTGTCATTTATCAGATGACACCTCTCCCGCCCTCTGCTGCTGCAGGAAGAACCAACTAAAGCATGAATGAATGAAAGCCTGCACACACCAGGGGCCCGCCTCCGCCCTCCTCCTCTCTTGGAAACACGCCTCCTGCGGGAGGCAGCGGGAGGAGGTTCACGCGGCATGACCGCGCTCTTGTCCTCCCGACGGCCTCGGAAGGTAAAGGGCGACGGGGGCCGGCTGGAAGCTTGACGGGGCACGTCACCCACTGACCCGGCCACTCACCAGTGCACCAACACCGCACGGCCCTCAGCGCGGGCCTGACCGATGAAGGCCACGCACCGGTCCAGATGGCTGAGTAGGTCCGTCTCGGGTTTGTCCAGCGCTGGCACGAAGAGGCGCCATAGATCCTCGACCCCAGGCCCCGCCTTGAAGCTGGGCTCCTCCGAGTCCACTGTTAGCACGGCCGTGATGCCCGCTTCCCTCAGGTGATCTGGCTCCGCGACGGCCGCGGCCCCACCGAAATACAATCCTGGCTGCACTTCCAGCATCTGCCCGGCGCAGCTGACTCTGCTGGCGCTGGGGTTGCTGAGCTCGCAGCCATCACTCGGGCCCGGAGCCTCCAACATGGCCGCGCCCAGAGACAAGGCGGCTTCCTGCCCTACCATCGAGTAGACTCCGGCTAGAACATCCTTCCCCTGGGACTCGCCAGCCTCGGCGGCTCTGCTGCTCCCTCGGAGGACCACGTCGGCCGCAGGAATCTGGACTTATCGCTGAGGGGCGGAGCTTCGGCCCCATTCAGCGCGGCCTTTCCACCCTTGTTCCCTCTGACCCCTACCCCCAAAGTTGATGGTAAAGGATAAGCTTCCCCAAATACAGGGTTTCTCGAGCTCTTAGTATTGAAATTTTCAGGAAAGAGACATCAGGAGCAGCTGAACTCAAATGTGAAATAAAGGTCGCACCAGCTGAATCAGAAGCATCATTTTATGCATTTGAAGTAAAATTTTTTTCAATATTATGGAGCCATCTTTACTGTGCATTTCATGATTATTTTTCCTTTTTCTGCCCAATTTCATTATTGGGGTGTGAATCCTTGTTGATGTTTACTGTCTATTTATTTTGAAGATACTAATCCTATATTTTTGTAAGTCAATGTCCTCCAGCCAGGACTACAAGAAACCAACTTTAATTAAGCAAGTTGGTTTTATTACTCAGTCATGAGTTATGGAGAATTTCAGGGCATCTCAGCACGAGGATGTTAGGAAGATCCTATACAGATTTTGGGCTTTTATTTGGGGATTTTGGAAAGGGTTGAAGGAAGCAGGCTTTGCTCCAGACTGAATGCTGCAGGAAGATACTCAGTACAGTGAGTATATTTTATATATCTTTTGTATAGGGAGGACAGGTGAGAGAGATACTAAAGCTGTAATTGGTCAAGAAGTAGCAGCTATAGTACTGGTATAAAGATAGATACATCGACCTGTCTCTATTCTGGAACAGAACAAACCCTTGCGTGTGGAGTCCTAATTAGGGAAAAGGAGTCAGGCTGGCTGGACGAAGGGAAGCAAAAGGAGAAAGCAGACAAGCCATAAGTCTGCCTTTCTTCGTGGTCCAGGACACATAGCCCTGCTGTGCAAATAACTCACAATCTGCCTGTGCCCAGCCATCACCAGACCCTCAGCTGATAGAAAAATGGAAGTTAGTTCACTGCAACCCTGGCATTATTAGTACTGCACAAAGCCCTCTTCCACCCACAACATAAGCACCATTCTACAAAATCCCCAGCAAGCCTTTGTTTCCTAGCTGTCAGCTTCTCTCTTGCTGACCTGCCTGTTGCACCCTTGCAATGTATTTTCATACTTTATCTAATAAACCTGCCTTTCTTTACCTACAACTGTGTTGGTAAATTCTTCCTACCACCCACGTCACCAGCCCAGAAAGCTGCTAATCACCTGCAACACTGCATATATGTTAGAATAATCTTCAAAAAGAGTGCCAAGACCACACAATGGAAAAAGGACAATCTCCTCAACAGTGTTGGGAAAAACTAGATATCCACATGCAAAAGAATGAAGATGGACCTTTACCTTGGACCATATACAAAAAATAACTCCAAATAGATTAAAGACCTAAAAATATAACATTCTTAGTAGAAAACATAGGGGGAAAGCTTCATGGCCTTGGATTTGATAAAAATGTTGAAACAGGTAAGGGTTAATGGTCTCATTGTCTAAGGTGTTATCCGAACTTGTCTAACGACCGAGAAAATTAAGGAGCATGGGCACAAAGAGTGAGGTTGAAGCAAAAGTTTAATAAGCAAAAGAAGAAAGCTCTCCACAGCAGAGAGGGGAGCCCAAGTGGGGTGCCATTTTTACAGCTGAATTCAAAACCTATTATAAGAAACTCCTCTCATCTCTATAGTTGTTTGAGTAACTTCTCTTATGAATAAATCTGTCTGTGCAACTTCCCTTATCTTCTGCCGATGTGGGTATGTCTCTAGGCAAGCACAAAGCGTGGGTTCTCTTGTTTGTATCACTGTAGGTTTGTTTTAGGTAAGCCCCCCTCCTTCCTGTGCAAGTTCCCACGGAGTCCACTGTGTATATACCTGAAAAGGGGAGGAAAGTTTTTCCTGGGAGCTCGCCAATTACACGAAGAATGAAAAGCGTCTGTGCTGGACCCTACCTGCTTATCTGTGCAGGTGCAGCCTGAGTTTTGCCTAAGCTGCTCTATTTTGTTTGTAGCTGTGATTTTTCAGGCAGACTGCTTCTTCAAGGGCTAGCCTTAGCTGTCTACCTAACTGATTTTTCCTTTTCTTCTCCCTCAATTTTTTGGATAAAATACCAAAAGCACAGGCAACAAAAGCGAAAATAGACAAATGGGACTATATCAAACTTTAAAGTGTCTGCATATCAAGCAAAACAGTCAATAGAGAGAAAAGGAATTTGTATGGAATGGGAAAAAATAATTGCAAAGCATATATCTGATACGTTAATATGCAGAACATATAAAAAACTCCTACAACTCGACAACAGAAAAACAAGTAACCCAATTTTCAAAAAACTGGGTAAACGACCAGAATAGACATTCCTCCAAAGAAGATATACAAGAGGCCAAAAAGCACAGGAAAAGATGCTCAAATTGCTAATCATTAGAGAAATGCAAATCAAAACTACAATAATAATATCATCTTACACCCATTAGGATGGCTAGTATTTTTTTCAAGCACAGAAAATAAGTGTTAGCAAGGATGTGGAAAAATTGGAACGCTTATGCATTGCTGAAGGGAATGTAAAATGGTGCACCCACCAGGGAAAACAGTACGGAGTTTCCTCAAATGATTAAAAATAGAATTACCACATGATCCAGCAATCTCACTTCTAGGTTATATAGCCAAAAGAATTGAAAGTGGGATCTCAAAGATATTTGCACACCCATATTTATGGCAACATTATTCACAATAGCAAAAAGGTTGAAGTAACCCAAATGTCCACCATGGATTAATGGATAAAGAAAATGTGGTATGGGCCGGGCGCGGTGGCTCACATCTGTAATCCTAGCACTTTGGGAGGCCGAGGCAGGTGGATCACCTGAGGCCAGGAATTCAAGACCAGCTTGGCCAACATGGCAAAACCCTATCTCCACTAAAAATACAAAAATCAGCTGGGCATGGTGGTGGGGGCCTGTAATCCTAGGTACTCGGGAGGCTGAGGCAGGAGACTCGCTTGAACCCAGGAGACGGAGGTTGCAGTGAGCCAAGATCATGCCACTGCACTCCAGCCTAAGGGATGGAGCGAGACTCTGTCTCCAAAAAAGAAAGAAAGAAAGAGAGAGAGAGAGAAGGAAGGAAGGAAGGAAAAAAGAAAGAGAAGGAAGGAAGGAAGGAAGGAAAGAAAGAGAGAGAGAAAGAAAGAGAAAAAGAAAGAAAGAAAGATGGTATATGCATATGGTGAACTATTATTCAGCCATATAAAAATAGGGAAATTCTGTCACATGCTACAACATAGATTATCTTTGAGGTCGGGCACGGTGGCTCATGCCTGTAATCCCAGCACTTTGTGGGGCTGAGGCTGGCAGATGACCTGAGGTCAGGAGTTTGAGACCAGCCTTGCCAACATGGCGAAAACCTGTCTCTACTAAAAATACAAAAAAAAAAAAAAAAAAGGCGGGGCCCGGTGGCTCACACCTGTAATCCCAGCACTTTGGGAGGCCAAGGCAGGCAGATTACCTGAGGTCCGGAGTTCAAGACCAGCCTGGCCAACATGGTGAAACCCCATCTCTACTAAAAATACAAAAATTAGCCAGGCATGGTGGCAGGCGCCTGTAATCCCAGCTACTTGGGAGGGTGAGGCGGGAGAATCGCTTGAACCCCCTTGAACTCATGCCACTGCACTCCAGCGTGGGCAACAGAGCGAGACTCCATCCTAAAAAACAAAAATGAAAACAAAACCTTAGCTGGGCATGGTGGTGCATGCCTGTAATCCAGCTACTCAGGAGGCTGAGGCAGGAGAATCCCTTGAACCCCGGAGGTGGAGGTTGCAGCGTGCCGAGATCGCATCACTGCACTCCAGCCTGGGTGACAGAGCAAGACTCCATCTCAACAACAATAAAAACTTTGAGGACATTATGCTAAGTAAAATAAGGCACGACTGTAGATGCTGAGGATATAAAGATGTATGACAGTCTTTGCCCTCAAGGAACTTGGTGAAATGCTGGAGTGAAAGTAAGTAAATAGCTAATTAGTGTTATAGTAGAGGCAAGGGCCGTGTACTAAGGGAGCACATAGAGGCATCCAATCCTAATGGAAGGGGGGTAATTAGGGATGGCCTCCCAGAGGAGGTGATGCTTGATCTGCATCTTGAAGGATGAGTGGGAATTTGTCAGGGAAAAAGGAGGGAGATGAGAAAAGAAGTTCTAACCGGAAGGACCAACATCTTCAAAGGCACAAAGGCCAGAAAGCCCCATCGAAGTGTAAATGTGTTGTTGGAAAAGGGAGAAAGAAGGATGATGCAGATGGTGTTCACAGTTGCTTTCAGGACACTGGAAAGATAGGCATGACCAGATCATAAGGGCAACGTATGCCTTGCTAAGAAGTTTTAAATTTTTCCTAAAGATCGTGCAGAATGCTAAAGAAGTTTAAGCAGCAGAATAATACCACTTGATTTGTATTTTAGAAAACAACCCTGACTACAGTGTGTGGAATAGGCTGGGAGGACAATTCTAGAGGCAGAGTCTGGTTAAGAATTAAGGCAATAATTGAGTCAAGGAATGAAGGGTACTGGTAGAGGAAACACAGAGGAAGGGAATGTGTTTAAGAGCGATTAAAAAGGCAGAAGGGAGGAGGCTTTGAGACCAAATGGATATGAGAGAGGAAAGAGGGGGGAATAAAAGATAACTTTATTTCTAGTTTGAGTGATTGAGTGGATGATGATTTCATTCACCAAGATGGGGAACAAAGGAGGAGGGACAGTTTGGAGAAAAGTAAATGTCATCATTGGCTGGGCTGGCTGGAGACTGGGATATGACCCTCAGAAAAGAGAAAAAAAGAGATCCAATCATCATCATCATTTTTTTTTTCTTTTTGAGATGGAGTCTCGCTCTGTCGCCCAGGCTGGAGTGCAGTGGTGCGATCTCAGCTCACTGCAACCTCCACCTCCTGGGTTCAAGCTATTTTCCTGCCTCAGCTATTCTTCTTCCTCAGTTCAAGATATTCTCAGCCTCCCAAGTAGCTGGGATTGCAGGTGCGCACAACCCTGCCTGGCTAATTTTTTTTTTTTTTTTTTTTTTTTTTTTTGTATTTTTAGTAGAGACAGGGTTTCACTATGTTGGCCAGGCTGGTCTTGAACTCCTGACCTCAGGTGATCCACCTGCCTTGGCCTCCCAAAGTGCTGGGATACAGGTGTGAGCCACCATGCCCAGCCCCAGTCATCATTTTATGAGTGAACTAGGATTGATGAGATTGCCTAGGATGAGAGAATAAAATACAAAAAGAATTGAGCAATTGCTGAGGAAAAATAAGATTTAAGGGACACATAAGCAAAAGGAACCCACAACAGAAACTGAGTCATAGTGGAACAGATAATAAGAAAATTTGGTATCTTAGAAACCAAGGATGAGTCATACTAGAGAGGCCAAATAAAGTGAGGACTAAAAGCTTTCATCAGGTTTAACAATCACAAGGTCTTAGTATCCATAGTGAGAGTAGTTTCGGTGAGATTGTTGGGAGTGGGGTTGGAGAAATGGAACCTGATTGCAGGAGGCAAGGAGGAAGTGGAAAGCAGGAAAATGGAGGTGGTAGGTGTGGACTCAACTTTCAAGATGAAAGAAAGAAGAGACCATACCCAAAGGGAAGTGTGAAAGAGGGAGGTGTTTCTTTTCTTTTTCTTTTTTCTGTAGGAAAAGTTGTAGACATATCAGAAGAGGGAAAACAGTTAAAGATACAGGAGAAAAGGAGTCCTTGAATTAATTAGGGGGTGGAATGGGATCCAAAGCCCAGTGGATGATTAACCTTTTCCATGGTAACCAGAGGAAAGAAGAAAATAATGGGTGGGGATGAAGGGAGGCTCAGGAGTTTTGGCGGCAAGAAGTTAAAGGCATTCTCTTCTGATGGTTTCTATTTTCTGGGTGAAATAAAAACCTAGTTTATATGCTGTGAGGATAGAGCTGTGAGAAGAATAGCCAGTTTGAGGAAAAATTGCCTGAGGAGAGTGGCGAATATGTGAATACTCTCTGTGGAGAGCATACATGGAAGCAGACCTGTGGGAACGGGCTGCTGAAGGCCTAGTCAGTGTTCAGATCATAAATATAAAAGACGTATGTGTAGTAAAGGGTTAACTCTGCAGGCTCTGATTGCTCAAGCCCTGCAAGTTCAAGGAATGGTCTGTCTTCAGGAGGACTGGCCCTTGACCAACTCCTCATGCCACACTATATCAGTTTGACTAGATGTGCTAACAGCGTGACTATGGTAAAGCCTGTTTACGTATGCCTGAGGCCCTGGGCCATGCGGTATCAGTTTGACCTCCGGGAGGCTGGAAATTGAGTAGGTAAGGCCAGTCTTGCAGGTGACCCACGCCCATGCAACTGGCCCGCAATAAAAACCCAAGGCTTGGGTGAGCTTCCTGCTCGGCAATACTTCACACATGTTGCCATGCATCATTGCTGGGAAAATTAAGCACATCTCTGTACAAATTCTTCTGGGAGGCCATACCTGGAAGCTTGCACCTGGTTTCTCTTGAACTTCACCCCTGGGCCTTTTCCCTTCGCTGAATTTTAATCTGTATCCTTTCACTCTAATAAACCATAACTTTGTATATCACAGAACTTTTCTGAGTTCTGTGAATCCTCCTAGTAAATCAGTGAGCCTGAGGGAGCCTGAGGGAGCCTGAGGATGATCTTGGTGACTGCCGATACAGCATCCACTGTCTATAATATTGAATAACTGGAGACATCTAAATGACTACAAGTAATAGATTGGTTAAATGGGTTGTTTTATCAATTCAGTGAAATACTAGGCAACTACTAAGAAATATAACAAAGAGGGATGTGGTAGCTATATCAGAAAGTTTTTTAAAATAATATTTTTTTATTTTGTGGGTACATACTAGGTGTATATATTTATGGGGTACATGAGATGTTTTGATATAGGCGTGCAATGTGTAATAATCACATTACAGAAAATGGGGTATCCATCCCCTCAAGCATTTATCCTTTGTGCTACAATCCAATTACACCCTTTTACTTATTTTTAAATGTAAAATTATATTATTATTGAGTATAGTCATCCTGTTGTGCTATCAAATACTAGACCTTATTCTATTTCTTTTTCTTTTGGTAACAATTAATCATCCTCACCTCCTCCCTAACCGCCAGCTACCCTTCCCAGCCTCTGGTAACCATCCTTCTACTCTCTATCTCCATAAGTTCAATTGTTTTGATTTTTAGATCCCATAAATAAGTAAGAACGTGCGATGTTTGTCTTTCTCTACCTGGCTTATTTCACTCACATAATGATCCACAGTTCCATCTATGTTGTTGCTAGTGACTGAATCTAATTCTTTCTATGGCTGAGTAGTACTCTATCACGTGAGTACCACATTTTCTTTATCCATTCATCTGTCGATGGACACATAGGTCGCTTCCATATCTTGGCTACTGTGAATAGTGCTGCAGCAAACACAGAAGTGCAGATATCTCTTTGACATACTGATTTCCTTTCTTTGGGGTATATACCTAGCAGTGGGATTGCTGGATTGTATGGTTATATCATAAAGTTTTAAAAAGCTGGTTTACAAGTAGAAATGTCTGAGCACATTTACTTTAAAAATACATATATGTATGCACATATATGAAAAATGTTGAAAGATAGATGGTATATAAAACCATTAACTAGTTATTTCTGGGAGTGGGCATTATGAGAGAGACTTACATGAAATGCATTATGTACTTCTTCTTATATAGTTTTTATTTATCTATTTCAACTAGTATTATTAAAATTCTTCACCATGAAGAATAATAGATATTTATATTCTGGAAAAGAGGTGAAACGTAAGGGTTCATTTACTGACATTTTATTATGGTATCCTTAGAAGTGAGATTTCCCTTCTCAATTCCCTAAAATTACTGCATAAGTTCCTTCAAGGATAGGGGCAGGAGACACATCTCGATTGTTACTGAATGCCCGCAGAGGCTGGCTCAGTATATATCTAACTGGGAGTGAATTTAACAGCTTCTGTATTTAGGATTTTAGCCACTAGGGGGCATTATTTGCCTTTTGGTAAAATACGTTTTCTCTGCACTTGTCTTGAAAAAAGGAAAAACGAATATGGAAGCCCTGTAAGAGCATAATCAGGATGTTAGGCCCAAGGAAGGAAATGCTATCTTTAGAGAGGGAGCTGGGTTGCTTTCCCATCAAGGAAAGGAGAAGAGGCTCTCTGTCTTAGGATTAGTAGATACACACAAACACACACACACACACAGCCACAATTTGTTTTTATCACCATTAAAACTGCAATTTTGATGAATATTGAGTAAGCAAAAATTTCTTATAATTGCTAAGAGATCGTCAAGTGTGCGATGGCTTGCTTTTTTGAGAAGGCACCCATTTTATGTAACAAGGCTGACCGCATGCGGATACACATGACCCCAGTCTTCTTACTCTAGTTGTTTCTCAAAACTTGTGGGCTTCTAGAGCATAGTCACAGTTGTGATTTATAATTATCATCTATAGAACATTTACTATAAGTGCAGATCTCTGCTGAGCAGTCACAGAGAAATTTCCCTTCTTTTGTCTCATCACCTCCTCATCATGGTCCAAATACAAGTTCCTCTTTCTATTAATATTTCCAGCATTGCCACCAGTGCCCTCCTGCATCCGTGAGTTATCAGTAACTGTTTGTCAATTTTGACAATTATGTTCTTAATGCAACTTAAGATCTAGGACAGATGTGAAAATACACTTTGAGGCTCCCAAATAACAATGTCGAACAAAAATATAAATGGAAGAATAATAACATGATTCTATAGAAGGTAGGTACCTAGGACGTGATGAGTTCAAATTTAGCACTGTCTTTGAGGCACATAGTCTGAGGCCAGAGAAAACCTAGAAGTGAATCCCAAGCTGCATCTGGGCCTGCTACTTACTAATAGGTAATCGTGTACTCTTAAAAAGTTATTTGATTTCCCAAGTCTCAGCTCCTTAATATGTAAAATAGGAATAAGTATAGGCACATTGCAGAGCCGTAGTAAGAATGGACAACATATCTCATTAGTGCGATAAAGAAATTCTAAGTTAAACCACTGCACTAGAGGCAGTTCAGAGAGGATGCAGAACAGGAGAGGCTGGAGCTATGGTGAAGAAGTGGCCTGGAGAAATGGCTATGGGTGACTGGTGAGAAAAGCTGTTGGGCAGAGATAAATCACTACACAACCAGTCCAGGAATTCAATGGCCATGAGAACTTAGAGAAAAGTAGATCTTAATCATCTACCCTGCCACAACCACATCCCTAAGTCTGCATATTCATTTAGAGGCTCGTCTTTGTAAAGATGTGTCCTCCTTCTGTAGCACCTATTATCAAGATTCTGAGGCAATAACTTCAGCTCTACAGAACCCTAGGACCAGCGATAATGGATTGGTAGTTGAAGCCCTCTCACTGCGTAGGAATAACTTGGCCAACTGAGCAAATAACTCTTCCTGCCCGACTTCCGACCCTCCCCACCCAACCCAACATTAGCACGTCCATCACATTGTTTATCTGTCCTTCTGAGAAATGCTGGGGCAGGAACCGGTTCGTGACATTTGGGCCATGCTCTCAGTTCCTTTTTTGATTCAAGAAGAAATTGGTAAACAGAGAGTCAGATGAGTGGGGCAAGGGAGACCACAGATGTTCCCCATTCCACATCAGGGTTTGCTGAGTGACACTTTGCACAAACCCTCCCCCTCCATTCTTCCCCAGACAGACAAAATGCAGAGAATGGCCATGGGTCCCGTCACAACCTTGGAGAGCTTTTGCTGCCTGCACTTAGGCCAGTGTGTTATAGTGGAAAGAGCTCTGGACTTGCATGCACAAACCCTAGATTTAAATTTTGGTTCTGTCACGTAGTAGTTAAATAACTTTGGCCCAGCCGGTTAAGCTCTCTGAACTTCTGTGCCCCTATCCAAAAAAGTTAAGGCCAATAATGCCTTCTCTAATATTCCCTAAAGGATTTTTGAACTAGAAAAATCAGAAGTCCTATAAACTTTAGGTTAGTCCACAGATTATTTCCAAATCCTTTAAAATGTCATGCCAACAAACATATCTCCTTACCACCAAATATATTCCGTTCTTTCTCCCAGATGTCTCAAACCATACGTTCAATTGACAGTACAAACAAAATACTTTGGCGGCTGGGACAAAGAAATAATTCATTTTAGCTGGAGGAAGCTGGGAAAAATTCTTAGAATAGGTGACTTTAAGCTGGGTCTTTCCCACGGGTGAAAGAAATGAGGGATAAGGGCCTGGAAAGGGTGGTAGAAAGAGCGATGAGGCAAAGGTGGCAGAGACATGAAGGATAAGACACTTGAAGTTGTTTTATTCAATGTGCCTGGCATGTCTAGGCAAAAAGGAGAATTAGTTTTGAGACTTTGCAAGCTGTCCTGGAACATGTGTTCAGTCACCCTGGCCACATCCGCCCTTATGGTGGCCACAGAGTCGCAGTGCTGTCATAGGCCAGGGCTCCTGCAGTCTCGTGTCCTTGTCCCTCACAGGCTTCATGTTCACAGCCCTCTCACAGAGGATCTCAAATCCCCTTACTGGGGCTACAGGGGTACTCCATGGGCAAGTCCCACCTGCTTCTATACCTTCAGGCTATCAAACCTTAAGGCTGCCTCCAATCCAAAATGATATTCTCAGGGCAGATGACTGCAGGAAGGGCTTGTAAATGCTCCTAAAAAGAAGCAGTGTCCACTAGGTGCCAGCATGAGCTTACGAAGAATGGTCTTGCCCTGATAGTCTGTTTTTTTGGTTTTCTTTTGTTTTTTTTTGACAGGATGAGTAGACAGGCAGATTAGGGAAATGTTCATATACTGGGTACTTCCCTAGGCTTCTGGACAGACCTCCTTGTGGACAAGGGAGATAATTATGAGCTCAATATGAGAACAGTCAACTACTCAGCCTGGCCAATATGGCGAAACCCTGTCTCTACTAAAAGTACAAAAATTAGTCAGGGATGGTGGCGAGCACATGTAATCCCAGCTACTCTGGAGGCTGAGGCAGGAGGATTGCTTGAACCGAGGAGGCAGAGGTTGCAGTGAGCCAAGATCGTGCCACTGCACTCCAGCCTGAGTGACAGATTAAGACTTTGTCTCAAAAAAAAAAAATACAAAAAAAAATAGAGAGAAAACAGTCAACTAGGCTGGTAATTGGTCAAACAATCATACCAAAAGAGTACAACACAGATAGATAGCGATCAAGAAATAGATTTCTAGTGAGATAGAGCTCCACCCAAATTTCTTTCAACTGCTTTATTCAACTTTTTAAAAAAGTAATTTTGATTAGAGCATAAAGATATGCTTACCTAATATGCATGTGTTACAAGCTGGGAGGGACTGTACTGGGATCAAAAATTATCTTATTACATTAACAAAGACATAATTTAAAAGAGATAAATATAAGGTATAAGGTTTTGCATTTTGGTCCCCAAAATGAACTGCATAAACAAAAGTTGGGGAGCAAAGAGGTGTGCTTTAGATGAAAACAATCTCTCTGGTAAATTTATAGGCAATAAGCCCAATGGGGCTGGAGAATATCACGAGTCCTGGAGAGGAAGCTATCTCGTTAGGCTACATTCAACTCCATGTAAATGGCTGGAGTTCTATTTCTATTCCATCACTATCAAGTCATTTCAGCTCTCTGGGTCTCAATTTCCTTTCTCTCAAATTAACAAGTTAGACTAAATCCCTAAGTCTTTTCCAGCAATAAAATTCTAGGACTAACCCCTTTGTTGTCTGTAGAGGTGGTGTCAACATCCACTCATTACCATCTCAAGTGCCTTTCTGAACTGCAGAGCCTGGAAATGTAAAAGGGACCGTGACTCCCCTGCAGTGAGGTGCTTGGTGTAATTTAAGTCTGGCCACTCAGAAGCCCTTATACAACACATGGAAGGTAAAAGTGAAGCGGAGGCTGTACTACTGCAGCTGATGTTGCTTCTGGAAACCTGGTTGAGAAAGATTTTGGTTTTCCTTTACCAGCAATAGCACCTACCTAGTGTCCAGGATCTAGCTTTTTGTTGCTAGGGGCAGGGCCCTGAGCATCCATTCCTTGGACCATAGAAGACAGGTATGGTCTTGGCACCGTAGCAATAGCAGTGTCTCTTCTATCGGGACTGTTTTCTCAATCATAGCAATGGCTGTGTGACCCAAGGCTGGCAAATTTCTGATCTCAGAAGCAGCAACTCCCTTGTTGAACTGATATTGGGAAACTTTGCTGAGAACACAAACTACAGTCTGTCTCTTCATCTCTCCCAACCATTTTGTAAGCTATTAAATACTGTGTAATAAATTCCTTCCTACTTAATCCAGCTAGAGTTAATTCTGTTCTCTGAAATTGAATCCTGATCAATATTATAATATACTTAAAAAGCTCTTTTTTAAAATAAAAGGCCTGGAAGAGTGCACATCAAATTGTTAAATAGTGGTTACGTCTATAACCCACTGAGGGAGTGGGTGGGAGGATGGCAAGAAAAATAGGCTTAACATTTTTTTAATACAGTATGAAGTTTTCAAATAGACTATATTCATAATAATGTTTGAAAAATTAAATAAAGTGTAACTTGTATGTTAAAAGCACAATTCATTACCTGATCAAAATGTAGCTCTTTTATCTTTCAAAATCAATTTAAAATGTATTCAGTGCGGGTAATCTTCCCTGGCTCACAGCACCCTGCTACTCAAAGTGTGGCCCAAGAACCTTCAACATTGGCATCAATTAGAAGCTTCTCAGAAATGCAGACTCTCAGGCCCCACCCCAGACCACTGAATCACAATCTGCATTTGCCACGGATATTGGCAAACTTTAATGTACACATGAATCACCCAGCGCCCTGGTGATTCATGTGTACATTAAAGTTTGCAAATAGCCATGATTTTTCTGCTTCTTTAGGTAATGGAGAGTCCTATAATGACTTTAGGCTACAAGTATAGTTTCAATTTCTAAATCAGGATGCCCATTCTAGATGTTAATCAGACCTCCAGTCTTTATCCAAAGGTAAGTCTGTCTTCTTACTTATCCATTTAAGGTGTTGACTTGGGGAAGGGACTTGATTGGTGTTTCTCTCTCTCTCTCTCTCTGCCTCTCTGTCTCTCTCTCTCCACATCCCCTCCTCCTCTCATTAGCGTCTGTTTGCTTCTCACGTAGGCCAAAGTAGGAGAGCAGAGGGAAGAAAGGGAGAATAGGTAAGGGAACAGAAAGTTATTTGGCTGAGCTGCTTTCTGCTCTCTGAATTTGACAGGTGGCTAAAGCTAACTTGTTCTCCCATGAGCATTTTTGTAGACTTTTTGGATGTTTATTTCTGGGAATTGTTTCCTTAGGGTGTTGTGCTCAAGGCAGATGCATCTCTCCTCCAGGTGTTCCAGTGCACCTCTTTCCTCTGCCCCTAGGAATATAGATGCAACTCCAGCTTTTTGGTGCCTTTGTCTGCCCCTCCTGGTGACCCTATAGTACAGGAACCAAGGCAACCCCATACTAGGTCTCTTTCTTCTTAATTTTATTGTTATTGTTTCTTTCTTTTTATAAAGACACAGTATCTTTCTGTGTTGCCCAGGTTGGAGTGCAGTGGGTATTCTCAGGTGCTATCTCACTATTAGTTAACACAGAGTTTTGACCTGCTCCATTTCTCACCCGGGCCATTTACCTCTCCTTAGGCAACCTAGAGATCCCCTGCTCCCAGGAGATCACCATATTGATGCCGAACTTAGTATGAATACCCAATGGGCATAGTGCACTAGAGCCCAGAACTCCTGGGTTCAAGCGATCCTCCTACTGCAGCCCCCTGAGGAGCTGGGACTACTGGCATGCACCACTGTGCCCAGCAAGCACTCTGTTTTTCATAGGCCACAGAAATATATATAGATGTGGCTCCTGGATCTTTTGTAGGGCTGGCTAATCCTAAAATAGCCTCTTCTATCCTACCACCATAGCTCACTTTAACTTTCTCAAGCCTAAGTCAGGCCCAGTTCCCTGTATCTCCCTACTGCAGAGAATACATTTCAGACCTACCTGGGTGATTCCATGAGTATCTTTCTCATTAGGCTTGAGAATGAGGAGGTAAGCTTCCCATGCCTCCCCACTATGAAGGGGAAATATGGCAAATAAATCATTTCACAGATCCTCTCTCCTCTCCATATCCTGGCCCCTTTTTATCCCTTGACATGATTACGGAGTCCAAAAGTCAAGGAACAGATCCTCAACCATTTCCTTTGTAAATTCTTCATATGATGATCCAGCTTCAGAATTTCATGTCCACTGTATCTTGAAATATCATTTTTGACATCCTGTCACAAGTACAATTGTTTAATTGTACAAAATAAAAATAAAACCCTGCCTTCCTGCCTTATTCTCCCTGGACACATCCATCTGAGGAACATGGTAAGTCAGTCATGGGTCCCAAATTTTAAAACTGGAGATATGCTATTTAAAAAACGAGTGGTTTGGGGGGACATGGATGAAGTTAGAAACCATCATTCCCAGCAAACTAACACAAGAACAGAAAACCAAACACCGCATGTTCTCACTCATAAGTGGGAGTTGAACAGTGAGAACACATGGACACAGGGAGGGGAACATCACACACTGGGGCCTGTTGGGGGCTAGGGAGGTAGGGAAGGGATAGCATTAGGAGAAATACGTAATGCAGATGACGGGTTGATGGGTGCAGTAAACCACCATGGCACATGTATACCTATGTAACAAACCTGCACGTTCTGCACATGTACCCCAGAACTTAAAATATAATAAAAATAAAACAAAATAAAAACAGGTTAACAGCAAAAATAAAAATAAAAAGGCCAGGATGGAGAAGGAATTCCAAATTTGAAAAAGTTAAAAACCCTGAGGAAAAAAAAATTCGAATGAAATAGTATACCTTTAAGAAAACATAGGCATGAGCTAAGCCGTGTCTTTAGTTATCTGAAGGCCTGTCAAGAGGACCAGAAATTAGATTTGTTCTGTGTAACACAAGGGGGTACAGTGAGTAGAAGTTACAACAAAATCATTTTGCTCATTACAGTAAGGAAGAACTTTTTAATTTCTAGAGCTGTCCAAAGATAGAGTGGGCTTTCCTTGGGAAGTAATGGAAGGCCACATTCTCACAAAAAGTCAAGCACAGCTGCGTGGCCACATGGCAGGAAAAATTTAGAAGCATTTCTTTTTTTTTTTTTTGAGACGGAGTTTCATTCTTGTTGCCCAGGCTGGAGTGCAATGGGGAGATCTCGCTTCACTGCAACCTCCGCCTCCCAGGTTCAAGCAATTCTCCTGCCTCAGCCTCCCAAGTAGCTGGGATTACAGGTGCGTGCCACCATGCCCCACTAATTTTGTATTTTTGGTAGAGACTGGTTTTCACCATGTTGGTCAGGCTGGTCTCAAACTCCTGACTTCAGGTGATCTGCCCACCTCAGCCTCCCAAAGTGTTGGGATTACAGGCATAAGCCACCATGCCCAGCCTGAAGCATCTCAATAAATGGTTTCTTGGTTGAACTAAACAGTCTTTACTTTCCCCTTCAGATGTTTTGAGGACCTCCAATTCATCCTGAAAGATGTCCACCTTTAGTCTCTGGCCACATGTAGGACTATATGTAACTTTTTTTTCCTAGACATTTTGAAGTTTGTTTGCCTAGAGCTCCGGATTTTTTATTTTATTTTATATATTCTAAGACTTTTTTAAACAATGTTTTAACATCTCTGAAATCATGATGTATCTAATAATTGCTGTCTTGTTATAGTTTTCATTGCTTATATGAACATTAAAATACCAGCATCAAAATTTACAAAATGGTGTAAGCAGCTTGGAGAAAATTTCTAGAGACAACAGTGAAGCAACTGTTAGTTGTGGGAAAAATGGGGTGGGTGGTGAATCAGACTTGTGTAGCAACATTCCTAGAGCAGAAGTCAAAAGCAAGTTAGCTCCAGATAATTATAAAACCAGCTTAAAAGTCTGGCAACAATGACTGTTACTTTTTTATGACTTCTTTTAAGAAATGCAGCACTTCCCATGATTTTCATAGAAAAGATGTCACAGGAGTGAGGAAACATGGGCACTGATAAATATGAGTTGGAAAGTGATTCAGAAAAGTCAGAATCTGAATGTAAAAACATTTTAGAAGTATCTTACCCAATTTATTTCACATATGTTTCCCTGTTTATTCATTATTTATGATTTTATAAGTCTACTTTAATTAAGTCTAAAAGACATTGTGTAGTTATTTGGCCATGTTTTCCCTTTTCTTATGCTTTCTTTAATGGTGTATCCTATAATTAATATCATTTTAGATTCAATGAATTACAGTCATAATAACAGTTTACTGCTTCTTATGTATTAGATGTACTACTTACAAATCTCATCTAATCCTTCTAGCAATTCTATAGGCATGTACTATTATCATTCCGTTTTACAAAAGAGGAAACAGAATTTCAGAGACAATGTATCTTGCCCAAAGCTACACAGCTGTTAAGTAGTAAAAGCAACATTCGAACCCAAGTCTATTGACTCCTGAGCCAAGACTCTTAACTTTATACAACTCTGCCATCTCTAGGTCCAAAGCTAATTAGCTTGGCTATTACAACTTAACATGATGCACTAGGGTATATTTACTGTTAAGAGATGAGAGAATGGTCATCTCCCACACTGCAGTGAGACTGACGCCTTTGAACTGAAAAAGACAGTAGTGTGTTGTACCAATTTTTTAGTGTCAGCTCTATCAGGCGTGTACATTTATATGAGGATTCTCATTATACGTAGAATGTCAAACATTGAAACCAATTATCTTTGCAGGTAGAGTGACTAGGGAACAAACTAAACCAATATGGGCCAACTATAGTACATGCTGAAAATCTCGCGAAGGACTACAATGATCTAGCTTGGAATAAGAGCTCTAATGGACAGAAAACAGGTATTTAATAAGGAATTACAGTCAGAAGTGCAGTTCTTTGAGCTAACTACAGAACAGCTAGCAAGGAATTCAGGAGTTGGATGGGTTAGCATTACAAATAAGTGCACTGACCCTTGGGGGACTGTACCACTGGACTGCTGTATGGCACAGGATAGTAAATCTATCAGGATCTGACTAGGGACACTCAACACTGGATAAAGAGTCAAAAGGTTTTCGTGGGTTTAATTAAAAAATAAAAGTACAATGATATGCTCTCTTGACCAAGGTAAGAGAAACAAGCTTTCACCTTCATAATTAGTAGAAGCACAAATTGGTACATTCTCTTTGAGAAATAATTTGCAACATCTATTAAAATTCTAAAAAGACACATATCCTTCGATGCAACAATTCTACTTCTAGGAGTTTATCCTACAGACATATTCAGATATGTGCGTAAAGATACAGATGTAAAGATATTCATTGCAACATAATTTAAAACAGCACAAGTTTAGAAACAAATAGCCTATCAGTGGGGACTGGCAGGAAGTTGATTCCTGGACCCCCACACTGGGCTTAGTATCTCTCCTCTGTGCTTCTTATCATCAACTGTTTTAAAACCTCTAATGATGAAAAGATCTGTTTGTTTGTCTCTCCCTGTGAGGTTACTATTATTTCCCTCACTTTGCAAATGAGGAATCTTGGGCTCAGAAGGCCTGTGCAGCCCTTCTATAACAGTTGAAGCAAAAATATATACAAAAATAAAGTCATGAAAGGTGGTGGTGTGTTGGGGAAAGAGCAGGTGGTCAGTGTGGCCATAATATATGATGAATGGGCTCAATATACTGTGATGGGAAGTTTGGACTTTAACCTAGAGAATTTAATTCAATCTCTTAGGAAAAAAGCCATGAGTGTGAAACCTATAAACCAAAAACATCTGAGACAGGTCTCAATCAGTTCATAGGTTTATTTTGCCAAGGTTAAGTACCATAGCCCGTGATACAGCCTCAGGGATTCCTCAGAACATGTGCCTAACGTGGTTGGGCTACGCTTGGTGTTATACATTTTAGGGAGACAGAAGTTACAAACAAAGACATAAATCAATACATGTAAGGTATACATTGGCTTGGCCTGGAAAGGCAGGACATCTCAAAGTCGGGTTGAGGGGGCGACTTCTAGGTAATAGGTGGATTCAAAGATTTTCTGACTGGCAATTCGTTGAAAGAGTTAAGCTATGCCTGAAGAATTGAAGTCAGCTTGAGTTAAGGGAAGGGAGCGGTTCTGGAAGCCAAGGTTATTCTCATGTAGGTGAAACCTTCAGACTTCAGAGAGAATAGATAGTGAATATCTCTTATCTGACCTTAAAAGATGTCAGACTGTTAGTTACATCTCTTCTGGATCAGGAAAAGACCTGGAGAGGGAAGAGGATTCTCTACGGAATGTAAATTTCCCCCACAAGAGACAACGTTGCAGGGCCATTTCAAAATATGTCAAAGAAATATAGTTTGGGGTAAAATACTTTGATTTTCAGAGTCAGGTTGGAGTTGGTATCTTATTGCTACATAGTCAGTTCTGTCAGTCTTAGGATCTCTATTTTAATGTTATGCTGGTCAGTTGTGCTAAACTCCAAAAGGGGGAGGGTATAATTAGGCATGTCCAATCCCCCACTTCCCTTCGTGGACTAAACTGGTTT
Source organism: Pan troglodytes (assembly GCF_028858775.2). Classification (NCBI taxonomy): domain Eukaryota; kingdom Metazoa; phylum Chordata; class Mammalia; order Primates; family Hominidae; genus Pan; species Pan troglodytes. Next base: position 87,393,003 of record NC_072398.2, read on the forward strand.
TTCAGGTTCTTTGAAATCTTTTTGGTTGTGAGGGGGGTCCATTCAGTCTATTGGGGGGGCTTAGAATTTTAATTTTGGTTTACAAACCCAAAGAGATCCCCCTTTCATAGTGTAAGGTCAAGTAAAAACTGAGACTCAGGGAGAAGAGTTTAAAGAGTAAGGCTGAAATCCAAAGGGAATGCGACAGAATTTTTTCTGCTCTCTGATAGAGGACATTGGGGTTCCTTGTCTGGCATCTGCTATGGACAGCCGCAGGATTAGGGTTTGCAGCCTAAGTCTGAGACACCAAACTGATCAAAGTATCAGAGAGAAGCAGATTCCTCCCAAGGTTTCTCCAGCATTTTTCTGCCATCCCTGCTGTTTGGGAATGAGCTCTGAGAGTCCCCTTGGACAACCTGGGCTAGCTAGCCTTCTGGTTTCCCTAAATGCATGTAGGAACCTCAAACAAAAGGGATGAAGATGAAGCTGATATTTCCTTAATGCAGGTCTTCCTGGGAGATCAATAACAGATATCTTAGAAGATCATCTTGATCCTGCCCTCCTCTTAAAAGCTGGGGTACACGAAGAAGACAGTGGAGTCTACAGGCCATATGAGTCAATTCCTCTCCCCTACACCGGAAAGTTGAGTCATGAATGATTTTCACTCTCACCAAAAAGTCCTTGTTCTTCCCCATCCCCCCACATCCTAGTTCTAAATGGAAGTAGATGGCAAAACAAGAACAAGGATGTTGATGTTGCCAAAAAGGTATGAATGAAAGAGATACTGCTGCCCTAGCTCTCCTTTGAGTAACTATTTCTCTTTTTTGTACTCTTAAAAAATGATCAACTGATTTTTTAAATGACCTGAGATTCTTTGATTACTAAGCCTCTTGCCACTAATGTTAGTCACTTCCTGTCTATATCAAGATGGCAGAAACCGGCCGGGCGCGGTGGCTCAAGCCCGTAATCCCTGCACTTTGGGAGGCTGAGGCAGGTGGATCACTTGAGGTCAGGAGTTCAAGACCAGCCTGGCCAACACGGTGAAACCCCATCTCTACAAAAATTAGCCTGGCATGATGGCAGGTGCCTGTAATCCCAGCTACTGGGGAGGCTGAGGTGGAAGAATCACTTGAACCTGGGAGGCGGAGGTTGCAATGAGCCGAGATTGCTCCAGCCTGGGTGACAGAGCGAGATGTGAGACTCCGTCTCAAAAAAAAAAAAAAAAAAGCAGAAATCTCAGGGAAACAAAATCAGAAGTGGAAAAGAGCCTGGGCACTGAAATAGAGTGCAGTTAGCTAGGAAAGGTGGCCTTGGAAGAGAGTTCTGAGAAGTGAGATGAGCCTGCATCAGAAAGCTGGAAATCAGAGCCACAAAGGCCCTTGTAGACCAAGACCCCAGAATTGAATTATAGGCACCTGGACATATCTCTCAGAGTTAAGCAAAGATCCACTGAGATAAGTTTGATTCTTCTTGTCTAATTTTAAGTTAGCATTTCCTCAAATTAGACATATTGATGCCTTCATGTCAGGAATGCTTTCAGATAGCCATCCCAAGTATCCAACAGGCTAAAGCACTTCTTAACAAGACTTTCATGTTCTGATTCCTTCCTACTTCCCCATATTCATCTCTGTCACCTCCTCCCTAAAATACACCTACACAGATACACATAAACACACATAATTCTCCAACCACTCCCAATTATTTGTAGCTCCATAAACACACTACAGTCTTTCATTTCTTTGTGTCTTTGCTTCCTCAGCCTACTTGCCATGCCCTCAATCTTTCTCACATCTCCATGTGGTAGTTCTTGCTCTTCCTTAAAAATTCAACTTTCTTCTCTGAATTCCTATCATGTTTCATAGAGCACTTATCACATTGCAGTGTAATCTATGTGTGCACCTGCCTGCCTGCCTGCCTCTCTGTATAATTTCAGTGGCTTTGTAATAATAATATGGTGAAGAACAATATTAAGAAGAATAGGATGAAGGCTGTTGATATTATTCTGGTTAATCACTCAGAAAGAAATGGAAAATCGGGTTGTGACGGAACATCTATCAAGCAGAAGTAAAGGATGAGAGGGTACAGTTGTTACAGCTCTAAGCCTTAACAGTGAAACTTAACTGAAGAAGGATATGGACCTGATGAGAACGAGGCCTCCTGAGGACAAATCACACTAGCTCTGCAGAGGATTGATGGCTCCAGTAGGCAGATGGGAAAACCCATCAAAATGGGACTTTCCAGGAATATAACCATGAAATTGCAATTGAAATGGCTTCTCACTTTTCTTCTTTTAACTAAGTGAGAGTAAAGTCACCATGCAGGATGGCATACTGATCTGTGCATGTGTGTATCTTGGTGTATTCATGTTGGAAAGGCTCTTAAGAAAAAAGCTGCTAAGAATGAGAACTCAATTTTGAGGATTTGTCTTAAAGTTTCTTCAAAAAGATTTCTCAATGCAAATGGTACACTTATTTAATATACGGCTAAGGTTAGCATAGTCTGCCTGCTGCTACCACAGCCCATCAGTCTGTCTAGCTGCACTGGGGCAGGGGGTGCACCTGGGTTAAGTCTAACAGAACTCTGACGCTTTTTTTTTTTTTTTTTTTGAGACGGAGTTTCACTCTTGTTGCCCAGGCTGGAGTGCAATGGCACGATCTCGGCTCACTGCAACCTCCGCCTTCCAGGTTCAAGCAATTCTCCTGCCTCAGCCTCCCAAGTAGCTGGGATTACAGGCGCCTGCCACCAAGCCCAGCTAATTTTTGTATTTTCAGTAGAGACGGGGTTTTGCGATGTTGGCCAGGCTGGTCTCGAACTCCTGACCTCAGGTGATCCCCCCCCCCCCGCCTCAGCCTCCCAAAGACTCTGACCCTTTTAACCAGGGAATGGGAGGCCCACACAAACAACTTTCTCTCGCCAAAACTAAATAGAACCCAGGATTTATTTGAAGATGTAAACTCATCAGTAATAGGACTGAACGTCTTTTTAATATCAACAGAGTAAATTCATTATGAATAATTACACTTTGACCCTAAAATATTCTCAAGTCCTCAGTTACCTCAATGTACTTAAATACCAAAAAAACTGCCTGTGCTGAAATATGTACTGGCTAGGCTTATCTGAAGGGCTAAGGGTGACTAAATTCACATCCAAAGTTAAATCACAATGTAGTAAATAACAGGTTTCTACTTCTTGCTGAATTCTGTGAGAATTCAAAGAGAATGCTTGCGGTTACAAACTGCTGTGTGAGGTTGAAATCGTCAGCCACTACACTTCGTGGGCGCTCCTTTAAAAACCACAGCAAAACACAAGGATGCAAACAGATGGCTTTGAAAGAAATTCGCGTGAGGGGAAGCCGGAGACCAAGGAGGAATGAGCCTGCAGAGGGGACGGTAGCCGCCCCCTCAGCTCTCCACAGGAGTGGTCTCTGGGGTTCCCGGGCTCACAGCAAAGTGAGAGGTGGGGGTCTCGGGCGTTCCCCTGAGCTCCCGGAGGGCCTGTGGCTCCTTTAATTCCAGGACCACCCGGCTCAGAAGGCCTTTGAGCAGCTGCATTTCTCGGAGCAGAAGGTCCACGTCGGGTTTCAGGGCTCCAGCCGATTGTTCCAAGGGCGTCGGCGGAGCGCAGGCGGGTGGCCCCGCAGTCGGGGCGCCGCTCGCCGGGAACTGCAGCCCGGTGGAGGTGGTGTTCCGGACGGAGGTGACCGACGGGACCGATCTGGACACCGGGGGCTTTCTGAAGGAAAGCGGCCTGTTACCGGGAGCCAAGGCTGCGGCCCATGGAGCTGGGGCGGTGGTGGAGGCCGGGTCCAGGGGAGAACCTGTGAATGCATTACGCCCAGTCACGCGCGGCTTGCATGGTTCTTCTCCGCGCTGGGCTGGGGGAGGGGCGTAGGGCGGTGGGCGGGGATGGGGAAGGCCGGAAGAGGGGTGAGGAGGAGGGCGGCGAGGGGGAGATGGGAAAGGCGGGGGGCGGGGGGCGGGACGGGAACCGGGAGGCGGGGGTGATTCGTGGGTGCCGAGAGGCGGAAGCAGGGCTGACCGCAAGGGTGGGCGTCCGGGAGGGTGTGCAGGCACTCACCCGGCCCCGGGAGCTGCAGCCACGGACTGCGTTTCCGGACACTGCGGGTGGCGGTAGCCGCCTCGCACCAGTACGATTCGAGCTCCTCGACCTCGGGCTCCGGGACTGTGTACTCGGCGCCCCAGTCGAAGCGGCGCACCGCGCGGCTGTACTTGTAAAACGCGAACTGCAGCGGCGTGTCGCGCTTCTGCGGGTGCAGGCGCGTGTCGCAGCGCAGCACCACCCCGCCCAGCGCCGCGCCGCGGGCCTCCCGCGGACCCATCACCCTCAGCACCGGCGCCCGGAACAGCTCTACGGAGAGGGCGGGGAGCAACGGCGCCGGCTTGTCCACCGCTCCGCAACCCCGCTCCTTCCTGCTTCCCGCGAGGGCTCCTTGCAGACCCACAGACCAAGGGGGGAGGGGAGGAGGCCGTGTGTCCACGTGGAGGGGGAAGGGGAGCCTTCTGAAATGTGGGGCAGGGGGACCGAGTCCACGAGGGACGGGGAAAGCTTGAAAGGAAGAGGGACCAGGCCAGACGCTTCATGTCACATCCCGACTGACACTCAGCTCGGGTTCTGCAGCCTAGAATAGGAGACGCTGCGCCTGCCTTGCAGGACGCTAGGGAGTCGCTCCTTCGTCCCAGTCCCACAGTGGCCCCTGCCCCTGCCAGAGCTGCCCTCTCTGTGGGAGTCCCCAGCCAGAGTGAGAAGCCAGGGTGTGCGTCGGGGAAAGGGACCAGCCTCCAAGCAGGCGGCGGATCAAGCGCTGCTTCACGGCAAAGGAGAGGAGACAGCGTCCATAGTCTAAGAGAAACCCTCCAAGTGGCAGCTATTTGAACTTCCGCCCCTTCTTTTCTCGCCGAGCTCCTGTCCCAGAATTTCTCAGTGCTCATTTGCCTCCCTCCCGGGGTCCCTGGTCTCTCCCACCTTGCACTGTCACAGCCACCTTAGCGGAGAACATGGGCGCGCTCTCCACCGGGATGCGCATGGTGCCCGAGCACTGGTAGCGCCCGCTGTCTCTGGCACGCGCCTGTAACACAGTGTAGTTGGCGCTGGAGTGGAAGTAGCGCACGGCCTGGCCGTCGTGGTAGTAGTGAAGCTTGTAGACCACCTTGTCGTACCAGCCGCGGCAGCGCAGGACTAGCGGCTCACCCTCGAACACTGGAGCATAGGGCACTTGCAGAATCAGCCAATCTGCGACAGACACCACAGACACGCTTGACTCCACAGAAAGTCCAGCCCTGGAGATCTCCCACTCTCACAGCCTTCCAGCTTTCTCCTCTTAACTCCTCTCCCTCCCTTCCCTGCCATCTCCCACCGCTTTCTTTTCTTTTCTTTTTCTTTTTCTTTTTTTGAGACATGGTCTTGCTCTGTCGCCCAAGCTGGAGTGCAGTGGCACAAACTCGGCTCACTGCAACCTCCACCTCTTGGGTTCAAGCGATTCTTCTGCCTCAGCCTCCCGAGTAGCTGGGATTACCGGTGGGCGCCATCACACCCAGCTAATTTTTGCATTTTTTAGTAGAGACAGGGTTTCGCCATGTTGGCCAGGCTGGTCTTGAACTCCTGACCTCAGGTGATACGCCCACCTCGGCCTCCCAAAGTGGTGGGATTACAGGCGTGAGCCACCGGGCCTGGCCTCCCACTACTTTCTTGAGCGGACAGGCCTTCCCTGGTGGTTGGCACCCAGCAGCCTCATAGTGCAAGATACATTTGTAGGTGAGTGGGAAGGAAGGGGGATGGCTGGTCTTTCACTTAGCCAGGGAGGCAAAGATGCCAGAGACTTGGCTCCAGCCTCAAAGGGTTTTGACCATGAGAATCAACTATAACCTCCTTAGGATGGTGTCAGAGTCCTCCTGACTGGGTCCTGCTTACCTCTCCCTCACCATGGCAGTATTCATTCCTGCCCCATTTCTCTCTACTTTCCTCATCTTCCACTCCTAACAGGCTAAGTTCCAGCCATACTGAACTGTTGAGAGAACTGGCCCTGCTCTGAGCCCGAGGCTTTTGTACCTTCTATTTCCTCAGCCGAGAAGACTCTCTTTCACCTGTTTAAGTTCACCTGCTTGTCCTGCATGTCTAGGCTTAGACCTTATCTCCTCCAGAAAACATCCCTGACACCCCAGGAGAGCCTTAGGTATCTCCTACAGCACCCGATAATTACCCTGTGATCATTATAGCACGCTTACATAGCCCTAGCACAGAGCAGATGCCACTTTAGGTGTTGTACATTGAGAAAGAATCCTGCAAGTAATAGCCACAATCCACATGCACTCCCAATCTGTATCCAGTAATTACTCCTATAGTACTCAGTATAATTATTGCTATCACCAACGATTTCCGAACAAGAAACCACAGAGTATGAATATGAAGTGTGTGTAAGTGCTAATGTGAACATTGAGTGATGTGCTTTAAATTCTGAATACAAATTGTGGCTAGGAGTGCACGATCTCGGCTCACTGCAACTTCCGCCTCCCGGGTTCAAACAATTCTCATGCCTCAGCCTCCTGAGTAGCTGGGACTACAGGCACCCGCTATCATGCCCAGCTATTTTTTTTTTTTTTAGTAGAGACAGTGTTTCACCATGTTGGCCAGGCTGGTCTTGAACTCCTGACCTCAGGTGATCTGCCCGCCTTGGCCTCCCAAAGTGCTGGTATCACAGGCTTGAGCCACCGTGCCCAGCAATCCTGTACTTTATTGAACAAATTATTGTTATTTTTCTTATCCTGTTTTAAAACCCTTCAAGCATCTCGAGAATCAGTTTCTCAGCTGACTCCTGTGTACACATATACACGTCTGCAATAAAACTTTGAGTAAGTGCTCAGTTCAATTGCTGCTTTTTTTCTTTAGCAAATCATAATTCACTTTTAATCCTCAGAGCAGCCGAAGAGATACATACTATTATTGTCCCTTCTTTACAGATGTGGACACTGAGGCACAGAGAAGCATCACACTGTTCAACTGAGAGTAGATCCTCGATCTATGCTCAGCCTGCCAGGGAAACTCACCTTTCCTGTTTGGTGAATTTCCTTTACTGCTCCCTCCCCAACCCCCTAAAGTTCTCTGTCCAGCACTCCAGGTCCTTGGAGCCTTTGCTCTTCTGAGCTGGTCTCAGAAACAAACAGAAATGTTCACACTGTGCCTCACACTATGGCAGGAGGGTAAGGGGACCTTGGGGGCTAGGCATGCCTTACTGCATCTCTCGCATAGTGCCGTGCAGGTCCCTACCTGCTCCAGAGACTTAAGATAGGCCCCAGTGTGGCCCTTGTTTCCTGCACCTTGGGATTGGCCCAGTGTTCCCTCCCACCAGAGGACTAGTATTGCCAGAGGAGACACGTGCTTCCCCTCCCCTCATGCTCAGACCACTCACCATTGGATACAGAGAGGTGGATGGGGTCACTGACGGGTGCTCCCCGTGTCTGGCATCGATACACCCCTGGTGTCTGCACCTCAATGCTCTTCTTGTGAGAGGGCAGAAGTAGGTGGCCCAAATACCAGAGAGTGCTGATGGGCTGGAGCTCCAGGAGCAGTGGGTGGTATCCATCACACTTCAAAGTTACCCGCTCCCCTTTGAAGATGGTGGTCCAAGGTGGATGTAGAGACAATATGGGCTTCTCCAGAGTAGCTGGGGTGGGGGGTGGGGTGAGAGGGGGCAGCATGCAAAGAGAATCAAGGTGAGGTGCCCAAAGAAACGACCTGAGTTTGGGAAATCTTAGGAAACCCCAGCTCCCAGGCCCCAGCCCATGTACTAACCCATCCCTGCAGGAGAGGAGATCACATTCATTGGGTTACAGACTACCAGTCCATCAGCCAGCACCCATTTCTAAATGCCTTCAAGCAAATTTAGTCCCAGGGGTTGACGAGAGTGGGAAGAGACACTATCCCAGCGCAGCCAAGAAGTGAGGAGTCTACTTGAAAAGGTCACTTAGGGGGTTGGAGTGGAAGCTGTAGAAAATTGGGACGAGAAATTTATAAGACTCACCAGCTTGCCCACTGCTTGGAACTGCAGAACAGGAAAGAAGGAAGAGGAAGGAGAAGGAGAATATTGGTGATGAGAGGAGAGAGACTCTTGACGACAAGAAAGGCTGAATGGTCCCAAAACCTGTTTTTCTTCTTCTGCCCCTGGTTTCCCAAGCTCTGAGAAAGCCCCTTCTTCTTCACCCCTCCAAAAAAAGATAATGAACCACTTGGAAACTGAGGATTAGATACCCACCCTCCTCTCCCCATACCTTGGTCCACCCTATTCTCCACCACCCAAAGCTCTTCTGCTGCCTCACTGCAGACTCACCCAGGAGCAGAAGGGCTGTCAGTGGCCACATGATGGATCTGACTGCAGCAGCTGCAGAAGGATGGAGATGCACTGGCATGAGATGGGGAACAGAGAGAAAGAATGTGGCCAGTGGATGCCACTGAGTACTAGGAGACATTGCTGCTTCTCCCACCCACTCCTAGTTCCTGAAGATAGCAGACCAGAACCAGTGGGAGACAGGCTGAATATCAGGTATCCCAAGTGCCAGGCACTGTCTCATCTACTGCATCTACAGCCACCTCACAGCTCAGGCCAGCCCTGACTACTGAAAGGAAGGCCTGCAGAACTTGTGCCCTCCACAGCACAAGAGAGCCCCATAGAACCCCAGGCTCCAGCAGATGACCCCGCCATCTTCAGGCTCCCATTGACATCCCACTCCCATCCCATCCCATCCCTTCTCCACCTTCCAGCCAGCCCTGCAAGGCTCAGCTGAGGAAGACACGGCCTCATGTCCTTAAGGACCTTTTTCCTGCTCACTCCTGATGACAGACATTGGCATGAGACCTAGAGAGGTCAGTGTTCGGTTGCCTGCCCCCAGAGCTCACATCCTCCCACAATGAGTAGACGAAAAGGCATGACTCACCAACCACCCTTCACATCCCTATCATCTAGTTCCCCAGTCAAGGATAGAAATGCAATGTGTTTCTTCTTCCTCCCTTCCTGAAATCTTGAGTTCTCATGAATTCTTAAATTCTTAAGAAGTTAGAAAACTCTTCTTTCCTACCCATCCCAATGAGCTCATCCTGTGGCACTTCCAATCACTTGTTCTTTTCTTCCTTCCTCCCACCCTTTCCCGCAACTCCTCCCCAGCCACGCCCCAGTTCCAGAACTCCTGACCTGCAGCAGAGAAGTCACTGCATCGGCCCCTCAGAAGCCTCTCAGATCTGACCTCGGGGCTCTACTTCTTGTGCTTTCTGAGCCATGTGACCGTACCTGAGCAATGAGGAACCTGAATTTTCATGTAAATACTTAATGAATTTTCCAGCCTGATAGTGTGTCTCCTTGGACTCTATCCTGTCCTTACCTGTGGTTGTTTAGAACCGGGGCACCTTGATCCCTTGGAAATCTGATGGGAAGGAGATCACTTATCAGGTACTGTCAACTCCCAGTAAGATAGTATCTTCCCCTCTTGCTGATGCCTGAAGTTCCACTCTGAGAGTCCCCTCATATTTTGCTTAATGGACTAGCCCCTTTTAAAAATGCAAATGCCTCTTAGGAAAATGTGACTGGTCATTTAAATTATGCTGGTCACTTCAGATCATGTTTTGAGTGCAGGTTTTGATAAAAGAGATAGAGTCCTGTAGATTTCAAACAAAGTAGGGACATATTTGACAATGTGCCCAAGAGTAGGGGAGGCAGAGAAGAACTAATTACTGGGAACAGGGATGATCATCTGCCTGCTTTAGGAGTGCCTGGGCTGACCAGCACTCCTGTGCTTCCCCTCTACCCTGCTAATTCCTCGTCTCAGGGCCAGTGTGTGGCTTCCCACATGATCCACAGCCTGCCACAGAGGTCTGACTTCTGCACCAAGCCACCACCTCTATGGTAAGAATGCAATGCAGTTGTCAGCTGTCCTCTTAGGCAACACAAGCTGGCTCTATTTTGGCTTCTCATCCCCCAGAGCACAGATCTCAGCCCCTTTACTCGATTCAGAAGAAACCTTAGTACACCAAAACTTTGTGAACTGTATAGTCTTCCCTAGAAACCTCTGGAACCATCCATACTGTTCATATTATACAGTGCTCAGAATTTGACTTGAAAAATTTCCCACGAAATATTTATTTATTCTAGGCTCTCCTTTAAGTTTTTCCCAAAGTGAGTCTTTTTACTCCATCTAGGACTTTTCCCCAGAATTTCTAATTCTTCACTCCTTTACAATGCAGAAAAATTTAGAAATTATCATTTGTAACTTGAGCAATTATTTGAGGCCTATCACAACATAACTTCTGGACAATATATGTCACCATTTGATAAGCATTCTGGTGATAAAGTGTTCTCAGTGATAATTACAGTAATGAACTAATGCTGTTGTTGCTGATGACAGCTCACTTTAGTGTCTCGGCATGTGGCAGGCACTATGCTAAGTGCTTCACAGATATTACTGCACTTAATTCTTGTAAGGCCCTTTGAGGAAGAATTATTAATATCCCAATTTTGCCTATGAGGAAACTGAGATGATGAAACTGGGATTTGAATAGAAGTCTGTCTCCAAAATCTGTTCTCTTATCTCTCTGATTGTCAGGGATTCAAGATGCTGCTCATGGCCGGCTGTCATTATTGGTCTTTGCAAGTTCCGCCTCTTATTGTCTTACGTTGTTGACTTTCACCCACATTACTGTCCTCCTCCCCTCCACGTAAGCACCCACTGTACAATGTTTACTGTGTGTTCCCATATACATGCAATTTTTTTTTATACTTTAAGTTCTAGGGTACATGTGCACAACGTGCAGGTTTGTTACATATGTATACATGTGCCATGTTGGTGTGCTGCACCCATTAACTCGTCATTTACATTAGGTATAACATGCAATTTTTAGCTTTGAGAAATATTTAGTGTTGTTAATTTACATAAGTGGCATTGTGTTCTAGATATTATATTCACTTCTACTTTTAAAAATTAATCCCAGATGTTTCAAATTTGTTCAGATTGCTCTACGTGCATCATGTTTATTGCTTTTGACTGCCCTAATATTCTTTTTTTTTGAGATGCAGTTTTGCTCTTATCACCCAGTCTGGCATGCAATGGCATGATATCAGCTCACTGCAACCTCCACCTCCTGGGTTCAAGCAATTCTCCTGCCTCAGCCTCCTGAGTAGCTGGGATTACAGGCGTGCATCACCATGCCCGGCTAATTTTGTGTTTTTAGCAGAGATGGGGTTTCACCATGTTGGCCAGGCTGGTCTTGGACTCCTGACCTCAGGTGATCCACCCACCTCAGCCTCCCAAAGTGCTGGGATTACAGGCATAAGCCACTGCGCCCAGCCATGACTGCCCTAATATTCTATGCTTCTGCTACACTGCACTTGTCCATTCCCCTAACATCCTAGTTGCTGCCCACCCTCAGCTACCACAGACAATTCCACAATGGACTTCTTGGTACATATTGTGAGGGCTGGATGAATTAACATATGTAAAGGGCTTAGAACAGGGGTTGGCACATAGGAAGTTTCATGTAAGTTAGTACTGGTAAGGACATGATGCTTCCCTACAGAGCCCTGAAGCGCCTTTATGGGATACACACCTGAGAGCAAGACTGCAGAATTATGTTCATGAGTTACATGCACACTCATTCCAAAACTCAAATCTAATTCATCAGCAAGTCCTGATGACTCTACCTGCTACATTGATCTTTTTGTACAGTAATTTATTCACCGAGTCGCTAGAGAGATACTTTTAAAATGTTAACCATATTGTGTTACTTTCTCTCAAAATTCCCCATAGGTACCCTCAGAATAAGTTCCAAACACCTTCCCATGGTCTACAGGGCACTACAAATCGGGCCTTTCTCTGACCCTTGGCCTCATTTCCTACAACTCTCCCCCTCACTCACTCTGATCTAGCCACATTGTGTTTAGAACAGTTGCTGGAACATTCCATGCTTAGTCTTGCTCCAGGGCCTCACTTGCTGTTCTTTCTGCCTGAAAGATTCTTATTCTCCTCCCAGATTTTTGTAAGTTTCACTTCCTCACTTCACTCAAATATTACTTCCTCAGAGAGATGGTCGCTAACCGTGCTATCTAAAATAGTATCTCCTCACTGTCATTTGCTGGCTCCATATTTTGCTTTATTTCTCTTCAATGTACTTGTCACCACCCGGAATTGTATTTATTTGTTTGTGGTAGGTTCCCCCATTAGAATGTAAGCTCCATTGAGGCAGGAATTTTTTCTTTTTTGCTGATGTATCACCTACAGCAGTGACAGCACATAGCACGTGCTGTGTAAGTATTTGTGGCATAAACAAAGGAAGAGATTGAATACCGTGATATTACTCTCAAAAGTGGCTGCAGAAGCTTATACACCCACCAGCAATTCACGTGGCTCCCGTTCCCTCTCTTGTCATCAATATTCAGTGTTTCTTACCTTTGTAATTTTATCAAACAAATTTTTCTTTTCCTAAATAAGAACATTTAAAATTATTCTTATTTTATTTTCTATAACCCAGGATAGGGCTGATAATAATATATTTTTTTAAATTGCTATTGCTATTCTTTTTTTTTTTTTTTTTAGACGGAGTTTCACTCTTCTTGCCCAGGCTGGAGTGCAATGGTGCAATCTCAGCTCACCACAACCTCTGCCTCCTGGATTCAAGCAATTCTCCTGCCTCAGCCTCCCGAGTAGCTGGGATTACAGGCATGCGCCACCATGCCTAGCTAGTTTTGTATTTTTAGTAGAAACAGGGTTTCTCCATGTTGGTCAGGCTAGTCTCGAACTCCAGACCTCAGGTGATCTGCGCGCCTCAGCCTCCCAAAGTGTTGGGATTACAGGCATGAGCCACCGTGCCCGGCATAAAATTATATTCTTTAATGTAAACTTTTCAGCAAAAGGAAGGCATTTCGATACCAAAGGAGTGCAAAGGACAATTTCAGAATAGAGAGCAGAGTATTTCTTTACATTGAATGTCTTTAGCTTTATGAGAAATTCACACATAGTTAATGAAAACTAACAGTGCCTGTCTGAAGGAACTCTGGCAGGAAGGCTGTGCTGTAACTCTTTGTATTTCTCCACATCTCCTCTTGTCCAGTGGGAAGGGAGAAGGTTGATACCAAGAGGGAAGAAAACTTTTAAGAAGACAGGACTAGGGTGAGGCCTATCCCAACACACCCTCCTTAAACTTCCTCCTATGATTCTAGCAGGTCATTTTGTCCCTTCCCTAGTCTCTTCTAAGTTGTAACTGAACCAAGTTTTTCTACCTTGGGCTACTGGGCTGGGTACAGAGACCTTTGTGTTTGGGAGGTGCAATGCTACTCCATATCTGATCACCCAGACCTGTTAACACCTCTCAGATCATTACTCTCTATTCCTCCTGTCCCTAGCCAAGGCCCTTGTCTCAGAAGGCTGGATGAGAACAACAGCCTTCAAATCCACCTCCCTCAACCTCTCTTCTAGTCGCCCCATTCACCTTATACCAGAGTACCAGAATAATCATCCTAAACATCACTTTTCACGAGTTCCTCCTTTACTCAAAATTTACCTACAGAATTCGATCAATTTTCTTATGGACATTTAAAGAGCCTCTATAGCACATTTAAGAGCCTCTGTAGTCTATTTACTTCTCCATTATTATTTCCTTCCACTGAACTCTGTTTCAAAGGATTTGCCTTCTTTTTCCCTGACATCTGCATGCCAATTTTCCCCTTTATGCCCTTGCTTACATCATCCCACTCTGGAACGTCCTTTCCTCTCTTCTCCTGTTCTGTAGATCTGTCATGTTTTTCAAGGCCCCACCCATGTATTATCTTCTTCATGAGATGTACCTGAACACTCCAGTCCCCAGTGAGCGATCTATTCCCTGAGTTCCTGTCTTGTTCATCATCATCCCCACTTCCAAGTGCATAGCTGGTAGTACAACATCCTATTTATATAGAGTTTGGCGTTTAATATGGTTTGAAACAAATTAACATGGTAATTTACTCATTTTCCTGTTGGTGGACATCTGCACTGACTTATTTTCAATAAAAGAAAGGCATTTCAGTACTAAATTTTGCTTTTACAAGCTTTGTTACTATAAACATTATCACACCTGTCTTCTGGTGTGCATATGCTAAATTTTCTCTTGGGCACATCCACCTAGGCATGGAATTCTGGGTTATAGAGTATGCAGATGCACTATTCAACTTACAAGATAATGGACGTGTGTAACACAATAAGAAATATGTACTTTTCTCTGCCCCTTTGGGTAGCTCTTTGGCAGAGAGCTACCAAAATTCTGGGGATTTCCTGAGTGATAGGGATGAGATGAGTATTTCTTGTTATGTATAATTAGCCCCTTCAATCATACCTGAGTTTATGCTAATAAGGTGACTCTGAACCCTGCAATTAAAGGGTTGGAACTTTCAGGGGTCTGTGCTAACTCTGGGTAGTTAGAGTAAGAATTGGTAAATTGCACAACATCTAATTGGTTTCTGCTGAGAATTAGAGAATTGCTTGGTGTGGAAAACTCACCTTGACCTCCTGGAGGAGAAAAGGGCTGGAGTTTGAGTGAATCACAAATTGCCAAGGATTTAATCAATCATGCCTGTGTAATGAAGCCTTCATTAAAAACCCTAAATGGTGGAGTTCTAAGGGCTTCCAGATCAGTGAACACACGGAGAAGCTGGAGGGTGGCACACCCAGAGAGCGTGCAAACTCTGCACCTCTTCCCACATACCTTGCCCTATGTATATCGTCATTGGCTGTTAAGTAAACTGTTTTCCCAAGTTTTGTGAGCCATTCTAGCAAATTATTGAACCCAAGGAGTTGTGAGAACCTCTGACTTATAGCTGGTCGGTGTCAAGTACCAGAAGCCTGGGATTTGCAATTGGCTTTTGAAGTGAGAGCAGTCATGTGGGACTGACCCCTTAACCTATGGGGTCTGTGCTAACTCTGGGTAGTTGGAGCCAGAATCGATAAACTGTAGAACATCTAGTTGGTTTCCACTGAGAAGCAGATAAAAACTTGGTATGGGAATCCATATGTTTGATGTCAGAGGTATTGTGAGCGGAGAACAGTTTTCCTTTCATGTGCTTGCTATCTAATGTTTATTTCAGAGACAATGTTGAGCATAGCTGCATTGGGACCTCTGTCAATTACAGAATCCTAAATGGCACAAGCCATAAACCAGATCCATTGTAACGATTCCTCTTCCCTACTCCCTCTCCAACCTCCCCAGGCTAGACAGAAAGAGACAGGTAAATGCTTGCTCTCCCTATCTCTCTCTCTCATTCTTTTAGCTCTGTTCTTGCCTTCCTCATCCCTGTTGATAGATCCTCTCCCTGAAGTTTCTAAGTCCTTGACTGAGGCTGGGTCCCCTGGATAGAGTCTGGAGATTTAGCTGATGCCAGACATGACATTCATCCTTTAAGGTCCAGCTTCATTCCCATCCTCTTCAAGATGTTTTCCCTTATTTTGCTGGCCCAACTCGATTCAACTAAACAAAATTTACTGAGAACTTACATATGCCTCATTATACTTGACATCAATGACACAACATGGAACAAAGAGCTCAGGAGTATTCTCAAAGACCTCACCCTCTGGTGAACAAACATGAGTAATAAAAAATTAAAATGCAGTGTGGTGATAGAGGTGCAGAGATACACAGCTGCATCCATCTTTTCTTTCCCAGATCTCTGATAGCTTCTACTATCTGTAAATGAATTCCCCATTTAGCAGGAGCTTGCAGGATGCATTCATGCAAATGCGAGCATTAGCTGAAATCAACTCCATGTTAAGTGGTTATAACATAGTATCTTTGGAGACACATCCACCTTGGTACATTGGCAACTGAGCTTCCATTTTTTCAAGTCCATCAAAGTCATGACAGTTCTGGTCATTCTTGCAACTCCCATTCACACAATTGTAAATCAGTCCTCTCAGGCTGTAGTGTTGTTTACAGACTTCTACCAATTCCCACATGCCTCCTGATCTTTTTTTTTTCCCTCGAAGGTGGCAAGAACTACCATAAAACTCTCATTTTACCATCGGCATGATTCTATGTCTTTGTTTCTTTGTGGTATGTCTAGAATGATCATGTGCATGTCTCTTGTAAATCATTTTGGGTCAAAACTGCACAGAATAAATGGCACAAAGAAAGGCCACAGTGGAGAAAATCACACCATGTAATTCAGAATAACATGGTAGAACAGCCACTGGCTGAGGTCATGATAAAATGATGTGCTAACTGATTGAGTTAAGGTTATTATAGAGCCTGCCAGGCCAGCTCTCATTGGCTGAGAATGTACAATAGAAGTCCAAGCATAGAAAAAAGTATTAATATGAGACTAAAACAGAGTCATTATGTGTTATTAAAGAGAAAGATTTCAGAGACAGATGAATTAAAAACAAATATCTGCAACTCTGGCAACATTATACTCGGTCACTTATTTCTGAGCCCAGTAGGATCCTGTGGGAAATTTTTATATACCCTGCTTTAATTGTGTTATAGGATGGGGTACTATTCCCTTCTATCCCACAGTGTAAGCCCTCTATAGACAAAGACACTGTTTTATGAGTATTTTTAACATATCATAAACTCAGCCTGTGGCAGAGGCCAACTGCCTAGTCCATTTGGGCTACTATAACAAAATACACAAACTGAATAGCTTACAAACAACAGAATTTTATTTCTCATAGTTCTGGAGGCTGGAAGTTCAAGATCAAGGCAACAACAGAGTCGGTGTTTGGCGAGAGCTGTTTTTTGGTTCTCATATATGTCATCTTCTTGCCATGTCCTCATATGGTGGAAGGGTGAGTTAGCTCTCTGGGGCCTTTTTAAATAAGGGCACTAATCCTAATCATGAGGGCTCTGCACTCCTGATCTAATCACTTCCCAAAGGCCCACTTCTTAATGCCATCACCTAGGGGATTAGGATTTCAACATAATGGCTTTTGAGGGGATACAAACTAGAACTAAAGAACAGACCATAGCACCAGCTAAAGACTGGTATGTCAATAAGAATAGCTGAATGAGGCTGGAAAGAGATAATAATTAGAAGGGACAAAGTCCCATTCCAGAGCCCAACACCTAGGGTTTCATTAGGCTGGGGTTTCTCAAACTCAGTACAACTGACATTTTGGGCCAGATTATTTTTCGTTGTGGGGTACTGCCCTATGCATTATAGGA
The DNA here is from genome assembly GCF_028858775.2 of Pan troglodytes. NCBI lineage: Eukaryota > Metazoa > Chordata > Mammalia > Primates > Hominidae > Pan > Pan troglodytes. Next base: position 87,410,163 of record NC_072398.2, read on the forward strand.
TGTTTAGCAGCATCCCTGGCTTCTATTTACTGGATGCCAGTAGCACACACATCCCACCATCCCCCAACCCCCCAAGTATAATGACCAAAATGTCTCCAAACATTGCCCAATGTCCTCTGGGGGGCAAAATTGCCCCCAATTGAGACTGCTGTATTCAATCCACTTCCATTAGTTCTCTTTAAATCACAAAATTCTGGTCGATATAACAGATAGAAATTCCTGATCTAGAGAGCAGAATTCTGTTGTGTTAAGAGAGAATACACAATTATAGCTAAACTCCAATTCTCACTTTATATAAATTTATTTACACTCACCTAACTACATTATTCTAACAAAACACTGGGACAACTTGTAAAAGTACTTATGCATATGTGCAGGACAGGAAGAGAAAATAAAGAATCAGATTTATTGGGGTGGTTAAGTGAGATCATGGATGAACTGTTTACTTCTATTCAGCAGTAGCCTTTGTGGTCCCAGGCTTCCGGTGGCCAGATAATTCCCTCAACTCCATGAGCAGGTGACCGAGGAGGACTCTCACATCCTGCATGTGTTTGAGAAGAAGGCCCATCTGGTGATACAGATGAGGATCTGGCATCCCCAGAGGAGAAGAAAAGCCTGGATCCTCAGAAGATGGGGTTGGCGGCGGAGGCAGAGGCCCAGGGGCCTCCTCAGGAGCAGTTCCTGGAGCAGCTGATTTCTGAGGAGCTGGATTCAATGTGGGAGGTGCAGCAGAGCTGGAGGCACCTGGATTATGGGGCAGGAGGCACATACAAGAGTGAAGTCTGACTCTGGCCCTTCCCTCCCATCCCTGGCCAATCTTTCTTGTTCTCTGAAAGTGGCTGTGGGGCCCAATGGCAGCAGGGACTTGAGGACTCTAGTGTCCCTCCTGGTCCAAATTTTAATCTGAAGCTTGGCCACTTCTGTTTGAAATTATTCAGCAGTGAGGCTTCACCACTGGACAGCTATAACTATTAGCCAATTCTTTCTCTATCAAGGCTGAATCTAATTCCCTGAAGCATGAATGTGGTAACTGGTTCTAGGTCAGCCTCTTTATTATATAACACATTAGTCCAATTCCTTGTGCTAATGCCAGCCTTCAGCTTTTTGAGGACACCTCTGCTGGCCTCTGAGTCACCTCCTCTTCAGGATAGCATCTCCAGCCCCTTCCATTATTTTTCATATGACACGACTTTAAGCCCCCTTATGACCCTGGACACCTCTTCTGGGAGTGTTTCAGGTCAAGTGCAACCTCTTAACAGTGGCTCCCAGAATTGAACATAGACTTCAGACTATCCCATCTTCATTCCAGATATTAAATTCCTATAAATGCCCAGAGAGCATGTTAGGGGGGATGCTAAGGCTTGTGGGGCAGCAGGTGTGGAGCTGGCTCAGCTCTTGGTCTGGTGAGGTGTGCACCACAGTCTGAGGGAGAAGTTCTCTATTTGTGCTGTCTCTCATCATCAGGGATTCTGGCCCATTGTTCCTGCCTCCTCTGTGTCCTTCTTAACCTGCTCACACTGAACCCCAGCTCACAGGTCAATTCATCCTATCCCTCCTTTTCACTCACACGCATGCCAAACAGACAACCTGCACTCTGATACGAACTCACCCTGCACTCTGATCTCTAGCTGGGGGCTCTGTTTCCAAACTTGGTTGTCCTCAGTGGCTGCCTCACACCGGTATGACCCGGAGTGATCTTCTGAAGCTGTGGGGATCTGGAATTCTGAGGAGAGCCCCCTGCTTTGCACTATCCTTCCATCCTTGTAGAAGGAGAAGAGGAGGCGGGCAGCTGACCTCTGCAGGGGCAACTTTGTCTGACAACTCAGGGTCATGGGGCCTCCTGCTTGGGGTTCAGCTGAGGGTACAGCTCTGAGAATTGGCGCTGGAAACAGTTCTGGGAAAAAGATAGGCAAGAAAGAAGAGCTCAGCCATCTTATATACAGGTAGACACATGCAGGTGAAGAGACTTGGGGAGTCATACTTCCTTTCCCCTGTTTCCAGCAGGAATGGGCTCTCTTAGATTCCATTTGAATCTGTCAAGTTCTTTCTGTAAGTAGACAGGACTAGGAAAGATCCACAGATGGGCAAATCTGATAGTTGTCCAGACACCCAATCAGTGAGCACTAAGAAGCATAGATCTGGGTGATAGGAACTATGCTGGACTCTGAGTGGGGCTGGATGACTTCAAAAGGCTGAGGTCTCGTCCCTTTCGAAGCCCAACTTGGGCATTTGCCAGCAACCTGCTCCATAGTCTGTTGATGATCTTGCTACCTCCAGGCTAAAGAAAGACAATTTGGGCTCCCAGTCTCTCCTTACCCTCCCCTGCCATGACAATGCTGCTTCTAGCTCTCACCTTGGACTGTGATAGCCACAACAGATGCTGTTTCTGGGATCCCAGGACCAGGGCTCTGGAAGATGCCACTGCAGTGGTAGTGCCCGCTGTCTGCCTTTTGTACCACAGCGATGGAGAATTCCCTGTTAGGCCCGGGGGGACCCAGAGCTGAGCCATCTCGGTAGAAGGTCACCTGAGTCAGTGGCCAGTCTTGCCAGGCCTGGCAGCGCAGAACCAGCAGGTCCCCTTCAAAAACTGGCTTGGCTGGACCTTGGAGGATCAGCCAGTCTATGGTCCAGAGAAAGAGCTGAGTGTCACCCAGGGCCTCCCTTGGGGGCCACCCCCAAGCATGCCTACTCCCCTAAACTTTCTCTGAGGGTCCAGGTAAACTCTCACCCCTGGTTGGGAGTATGGGACAACTTCCCTAGGGCCTAGGACTTAGAGTACCCTGGTTGCTGTGGGCTGAAGACTGGGAAGGAAGGACCTCATCCCATGGCCAGTTTCCTAGGGACACTTTCCTGGGTGGGCTCTGAGGCTGAAAGAAGGGGTTTGGGGCACTGCTTAGGCCTTCCCAGGACCTCACCATAGGACACAATCAGGTGGAAGGGTTCACTGAAAGTGTAGGCCTTGACCTGGAAGCCAGCTTCCCTTGCATCAGTCAAGTCATCCTCCGTGTGGCAGCTGCTCTCCTCGGTGCAGACAGGTCCCTCACACTGCAGCGTCTCAAAACTGGCAGCTGAAGAGGGCATGGCCCAGGGAGAACCAGAAAATGATGATGCAACTTGGAGAAAGAGGACAGGGTTCCTCCATCTCCCAGGATAATCATCCTTTTTAGAATGAGACTAGTAAGACACCAAAACCTTTTTTTTTTTCGGAAAGACCCCTGTGAGTGTCTCAGGGGGATAGTTTTGACCTTGATTCACTGGCGTCCAGGTGCTCTCAGCAAATGCACTGTGGTTTGGAGAAGAGGGAGGGGAGAGAATGAAAGAATGGTGAAACTCACCGGCATGACATCCAGCTGCTGGTACGGGAAACCAGGAGCAAAGACAATGGTAACTCGAAGCAGGGAGGCATAGGACAGGAATGAAAGGGAGACATCAGATTCTAATGTTCACTGGGTGCCAGACCCTGCTAGCACTTGTGTGCAGTATCTAACTTCATCCTCACAAACTTTCCAGGTATGTGACTTTATCCTCATTTTATAATCTTAAAGAAACACACTTAGAAAACCAAATTAACATACCCAAAGCTTAAAAAGAGACTAAGCAATGGAGCGGGAAAGGCAGGTGTGTCTGAGTCCAAAATCAATGTTCTTTTTACTTCACTGTGCAAATATGGTCTACTTCAGCCCTCAGACCTTCCTCGGGGACTTTCTTTCATATTCTGATTTTCCCAAACTTCACTTGGCTCCTCAGCCTTGAATATGTTATCTAGCAAAGAGCTTTCAGTACCCAGCAGTGTCTCTCCTCCTTTCTTCCTCCCCCTTGCAGGTCTTCACTTTTCAGCCATCTTTACTTTAATGTCCTCTGCCACTTGAATTTTCCCTGGCAGTGGCACAGAGCTTTCTCTGTCTTTTTTCCCCTCCTCCCAGTCCATATTAGTAACTGTGGAACAATTCTTTGCTCCAGATTGAAATTTAGAGTTATCCACTTCTCACCACATTTCCTCAACCTATCTCTTACCTTAATGGTAGACCCAGGCAAGGGAAGTGACATTTCTCCCTTCTCTGGGACTGCTCTTTATCTCCCTAACTATTCTCCCCCTCCTCCAGCCTCATGGCCATTCACATGTGCATACTTCTTCACTCCATCTGACTGTCATTTCGTGCCCCACTTGCCTTTATTCTCTTCCACTCCCAATAGCCCAGCGTTCTTCTTTGATTTTGTCATGTCCCTTACCAAGACCCCTCCCTACTTCCTAATTCTCATCACATCAGTACCAGGTGTTTTCTTTCCATCCTTTCTCCGCTCTCTTCACTGTAATGCTACCTCTTTTCAGTTCCTCCACTGTCACTCAACTGTGCTCTGCCTCCTCTCCATTTTTTCTTTTTAAAAATAAAATCTTATCCAGGCGCGGTGGCTCATGCTTATAATCACAGCACTTTGGGAGGTTGAGGTGGGAGGATCCCTTGAGCCCCGGAGTTCGAGACCAGCCTGGGGAACATAGAGAGACCCTGTCTCAACAAATAATTTTTTAAAAAATTGGCCAGGCCTGGTGGCACTTGCCTGTGGTCCCAGCTACTTGGGAGGCTGAGATAGGACGATTGCGTAAGCCCAAGAGGTCAAGGTTGCAGTGAGCAGTGATTGCACCACTGCACTCCAGCCTGGGTGGCAGAGCGAGACCCTGTCTCAAAACATAAAATAAAATAAAATAAAATCTTGTTGGGTTACTGGGAACTCACTCAATAAACCTTAGGTGGTAGGTATTATTATTTTCATTCTACAAATGAGAAAACTGAACCAGAAATAGAAAAAGTGATTTTCTAAAGTGACATAGAGCTGGTAAATAGAAGAGGGGCTTGAAACTGGAGTATCTGATTCCAAGTCTGCAGTTCTTATCACAAGACAAAAACAAAAAAACATTGTCACTACCCACAAATAGCTCTCAATTTAGTGGAAGACACAGGTAGATGAAAATATTATTTCAGCATAAGTAGGAAAATATTATAATAAGAAAAATGTATCGCAAGCAACCATTGGAGCAGAAAGAAGCATTCAAGAAAAGCTACCTGGAAAAGATACCATTTAAGCTGAGTCTTTAGGGGTACCTATACATTTGCAAGGAGAAGGAGAGTAGGGTGCCATGGAAAGAGCTCATTTCAGGTGGAGATAGTGGTATAAGCAAAGCCTTAGAGACAGGCAAGAGTCTGGTGTGTGAGTATGTAAATATGAACTGATTGAGATTTATTAGAGCATAAGTTACAAGGCTGAGAGGGTAAAAGTAGAGGCTGCTTGGCCTTTTGTGCCATGATAAAGAATTTGGGCTGGTAAACTTGAGTTTTAGAAATTACTCTGTCTGCAGGGTACAGAATTCATTTCAAGAACACAAGGTTTGGACAAGGAGATTAGTTAGGAATTTACTGGAATAGCCCAAGTCATAGAGGATGAGGGCTTGTCCTAAGACATTAGTGATGATCCAGGCAAGGGACTGCTTCTATGAACAATTTAGAAGGTAAAATTGGCCAAACCTAATGATTGATCAGATTTAGAGAATGAAAAAGACGGAAGAGTCTGGGTTGTTTCTGAGGTTTATGGCCTTGTAAGGGTAGATGCTGGTGTCATTAGCTGAGATCAGAAAGTGGAAAATGAATTAGATGAGGCAGGGGCCAAAAGGACAGATAAGTTCAACTCTAGTCACATGGTGCAGAGACACTTGTGAGATATGTAGGTAAATATGTCTGGTATGAAGCTTGATATTTGAATGTGAAGCTCAAAAGCATGGTTAGGGTTGGGGATATGATTTGGGACTCTTAAATACAGAGTTATAGTGGCAAAAATTAAATAGACAAATAAGCTCATGAAGGAGATTGTGTAAAGAAAGAGGAGTACAGAGGCAAGGCTATAACTATAGAGAACACTAGTGTTTAAGGGGAAGAGAAGAGAAGCTATTAAGGGATCAAGAGAAGTCCATGTAGTACGAGGAGAAAATGGTGCCATGGAAGCCAGGGTAGTAGAGAATGCAAGAAGGAGTAAGTGATCAACAGAGCCCAGTGCAGCAGAGAAATCCAGCAGGATATGAACTGAAAAGCATGCCATAACCCAGTCAATATAGAGATCGTTGTGCCCTAGACAAAACCGATTCCAGTGGAAGCCAGGCTGCAAGCATTGAGGAGTGTGTGAGAAGTGAGGAAGTGGAGATAGCAAGTGCAAACTATTCTTTTAAGAAAACTTGTCTCATAAGTGAAAGAAAAGTTGAGATTAGAGCTAGAGAGGGCATCATGATCAGAGGGGACTTTCAGGATGGAAGATTTTTATATTCAGAAAGTAATTCAATCCTGTACACCAAACTTTCTTATACCTACCCTTCTTATTCCACCTGAATACTGCTTCTTTGGAGGGCCAGAATTAGTCCATGTTTCTTTCCTTCTGGTCCTTTCTCCAAAGTTAAGCAAAGCTCCATTCCCACACCAATATTCAAATATTTTACTTACCCAGTAGCATCTGGGCCACCCAGAGCACACCAAGGGAAAGGTAGAGGGCCCAGGCCATGAGGACACAGCCCAGCTTCATGGTGACTGTGTTTAGGTCTCCTGCAACCCCAACACTGATATTCTTCAACATGAAACCTCTCAGATTAGAAAAGAGGAAGTAAATCTAACTGTCTCATCTCCTTGCATCTGGGGTCTGTTTTCATTTTCTAGTTTGTAATTGGCTTTCATCGTTCAGATTTGGCCAACACGCTTTCAGCATCATCTGCACCCTTAGGGCTGTGACAAAATGGTAGCACTCTCAGCTGTTCAAGAATTTACTCACAGAGCTCAGGGGTCTGTCAAAGCATGTCATTGTCTGATAGCCAGCTGGCCTTCATGTACACTCTGGGAAAGGTCAGTGCAACAACCACCCTTTTCACTGGTGATGCAACTGGGGACAGAAGGTGGGATGTTGTTTGAAGGCCAATAGAAAATCACTGGAGAATCAATGATGAGAATTCAAATGTCCTGCCCATTCCAACACTTATATGTTTCTAGTGACTAGAAGGTAGCGAGACAGAGAAGGAAGATTAGTCATGGCACCAAGTTAGATATCAGATTAGTCTCTAGTAGGCTCTGACTATCCAAAGCCCACACAAATTTGCATGCAAATTTCTCTAGACTCGTGTCAGCTCTCTATTTCTGGAGCATGACTAAGTCTGCTCAGTCTCAGTGGAAATATGAGTACAAGTCAGGGAGAGTCCACTGGGAAAGAGTAGAGGAAAAAGAAAATCTATTCCCAGAGGATCCAGCAGTCAGCTCAGGGCTTAGGCTCATAGCCAAAGCTCAGGCCACTGATCCTGAGGAAATTAGAGACAGGAGGCATCCGATATCTTGAGAAACCTGAGGAGACTCAGGAATAGGAGCAATATAGAGGCTACAGCCTCTCCCTTCGGTTCCAGATGGCCTTCTGGGAACCATTGTCCCTGCCTCTGAATGTTTGCTATTTGTTTGAGGCCTCCTTAATGGTAGGGGCCATGTGTCTTTTCACAGTGGCCACATTCCTCCCCTTTCTGTCATCATAACACCCACCAGGCCTCCAGTAGGTTATTTGGAGATGAAATGAGCCATCAGAAATGGGGTAAGGTAGGCCAGGCACTGTGGCTCATGCCTCTGTAATCCCAGCACTTTGGGAAGCCAGGGTGGGCGGATCACTGGACTGGAGGTCAGGAGTTCAAGACCAGCCTGGCCAGTATGGTGAAACCCCATCTCTACTGAAAAAAAAAAAAAAAATTAGATGGGCATGGTGGTGCATGGCTGTAGTCCCAGTTACTTCAGAGGCTGAGGCATGAGTATCATTTGAACCCAGGAGGCAGAAGTTGCAGTGAGCCAAGATTGCACCACTGCACTCTAGTGTGGGTGACAGAGTGAGACTCCATCTCACAAAAAAAAAAAAAAAAGAGAGAGAGAAAGAAATGGGGGAAGGTAGTTTGGTCCTCCTTGAAGGCAGAGAGAGGGACAGTATGACCCTTCAACTGTGCAAAAACCACAGGTCAGAGCAGACATATCAACCACACGGGCATAAGAGAGTGGATCTTTCTGAGTCTAAAATAAGCATTTAGAATAAAATTTCCATTATCGAGAGGCATACGCTTTTGTGCAGGTGGCCCCAGGGAGTCCAGGGGTGGTTGAATATGGGTGCTGGGGAAGGCAGTGAGGCAGTAAGCCTTGCAGCTGATGTAATGTGAAGCCTCAGAAGAGGAAGAAAAGCCTAGCTAGCCTTAATAATTTTTATTTTTTTGAGATGGAGTCTCTGTTGCCCAGGCTTGAGTGCAGTAGCGCGATCTTGGCTCACTGCAACCTTCCCCTCCAGGGTTCAAGCCATTCTCCTGCCTCAGCCTCCCGAGTAGCTGAGACTACAGGCGCGTGCCATCACGCCCGGCTAATTTTTTGAATTTTTAGTAGAGATGGGGTTTCACCCTGTTAGCCAGGATGGTCTTGATCTTCTGACCTCGTGATCTGCCCACCTCGGCCTCCCAAAGTGCTGGATTACAGGCGTACGAATTAAACAAATAAAATGTGTTTAGATGCATCGCCACTCCTAAAACTACATAAAACATAGACCCTCAGGGTTAGGCAGAGGCTAAGGGGCTTCTAAACAAATCACGATATCTTTCTCTTCTTATGTCACCCTTTCTCCTTTACTGTCCTTACCATAGCATCTTACCTGGATAGAGACCCTCCCCTATACCATCTGCAGCAATCCTTGCAGGACCCCACTGTCAATATGGAAGGCAAGGGGCCTTCTGAAGATTTGGGGTGAAGCTATCAAGTTCTTTACACTGAAATTTCCATTAAGCTGCTGGGAAAATTTACTCGCTTGAAGCTTAATCAATGAACTATTTAGAATAGATGTGATTCACTGCGAGGAAAAAGCAACATTGGGTCTGCTGTGTGTTCATGGAGACTGAGATTCGGTTTATTGAGTAAGTTCCTCCATCAGGATCACCTCAGAATACTCAGGGGGAGATGGGACAAATCCCAGCTCTCATCCCATCCCAAGACCAATTAGGTGGTGGATGCCCTCCTTTGCCATTCCTGGCTTGTCACTAGTGGACTAATGCTTATCTCTTCTTTATTTTTAATTGAGTAGATAAAAATATTTATTAAAAATGTGAAGGTGTAAAAAATAATGCAGTGTATACTTTTGAAACCTTATATGGTTGAAGGAACAGACTAGTACTGTTATCCTTGAAGTACTGCATAGATCCCTGTCTGATTACACTGTCTTCCCTCCCCACCATCATCAACCACAATCTTTACCTTATATTTATCACTCTCTTTATTTTATGTAGTAATCATTTTGTATTTTTGAACTTTTAGTAAGTGGAATTGTACTGTATTTATCATTCTAAGACTTTCCCTATTTTTTTTTTTTTTTTGAGATGGAGTCTCACTCTGTTGAGTGAGTGCAGTATGCTTGATCTCAGCTCACTGAAACCTCCACCTCCCGGGTTTAAGCGACTCTTCTGCCTCAGCCTCCCGAGTAGCTGAGTATCTGGGACTACAGGCGTGTGCCACCACGCCCGGCTAATTTTTGTATTTTTAGTAGAGACGGGGTTTCACCATATTGGCCAGGCTGCTCTCGAACTCCTGACCTCATGATCCACCCGCCTCGGCCTCCCAAAGTGCTGGGATTACAGGGGTGAGCCACCATGCCCAGCCAACTTGCTTTCGTTTAACTCAACTGAAATACAACCTGATGTTCTGTGTAGCTATAGTTAACTAATTGTATTGCTGTGAAGTATTTCATCATGTGATCATGTCACAAATTATTCTATTGACAACGGACATGTGAGTTATTTTCAGGTTTTTGCTGTCAAAAACCATGCATCTATTCATGTACATAATTTGTTATTATAAGAGTTTCTCTAAGGTACATATATGAATGGAATTTTCTTATTGACTTTTAAGAGTTTGTATATGTCCTAAACATAAATTTTTTGTCAGTCATATTTGTTACAAATATTTTTCAATTTATGGCTTGTCTTTTCATTTTATGTGTTTGTAAAATCACTTTATTGAGAAATAATGACATACGCTAAATGCACATCTTTAAATTGTACAATTTGATGAATTTTAACAAAAGTGTGTACCTATGAAAACATGACCACAATCAAGATAATAAGCAGATGAATTACTCCTGAAAATTTACTTGTGCACTTTTGTAATCCCTTCCTCTCTATCCACCTTCTCCAGGCAACCACTAATCTGTTTTGTGTCATGATAAGTTTTCTATAGTTTACTGAGATTTTACATAGATGAAATCACACAGCATGTGCTCTTTTTGTCTGTCTTCTTTCATTCAGTATAATTATTTTCAGATTAGTCCATGTTGTTGTGTCTATCAACAGTTCTTTCCATTTTATTGCAGAGTAATATTCCACTACATGACTGTACCACACTTTGTTTACCCATTCACCTATTGTTTGATATTTGGGATGCTTCCAGTTACGGCTACTACAAATAAAGGTACTATAAACTTTCACGTACAAGTTGTATGGACACAGGCTTTCATTTATCTTGGGTACCTAGCAGTGGACTGGCTGGATCATATAGGTGTAGGTGTATTTTTAGGTAGGTTTTTAAATTTTACGTAGGTAATTTAATTTTTCTTTAAAAATTAAAAATATTTAATTTTTTAAGAAAATGCCAAGCTGTTTTCCAAATTGGTTGTATTAGCCAGGGCTCTTCAGAGAAACAGAATTAATATATGCATACAAAGAAACACAAGAATTGACTCAGGCAATTTTAGAGGCAGACAAATCCCACCCTCTGCTACCAACAAGCTGGAGAACCAACAAAACCAATGGTATAATTCAGTTCAAGTCCAAAGGCCTGACAATCAGTGGAGTCAATAAGTCTCAGTCCAAGTCTGAAGACTCAGAACCAAGAGGGCTGGTGTCTGAGGGCAGTTAATGTCCCAGCTCAATCAGAGAGATCAAATTTGCCCTATCTCCATCTTTTTGTTTTATTCAGGCCCTGAGTGGTGGGATCATGCCCACATACATTTGTGAGGACAGATCTTTATTCACGCTTTCAATTCAAATGCTAATCTCTTCCATAAATATTCCTTTTTTTTTTTTTTTTTTTTTTTCAGACAGAGTCTCACTCTGTCACCCAGGCTGGAGTGCAAAGCCATGATCTCGGCTCACTGCAACTTCCACCTCCTGGGTTCAAGCAATTCTCCTGCTTCAGCCACCCAAGTAGCTGGGATTGAAGGCGCCCGCCACCAAGCCTGGCTAATTTTTGTACTTTTCAGTAGAGACAGGGTTTCGCCATGTTGGCCAGGCTGGTCTCGAACTGCTGACCTCAGGTGATCCATCTGCCTTGGCCTCCCAAAGTGCCGGGATCACAGGCGTGAGCCACTGCGCCCGGCCCTCTTCCGTAAACATTCTCACATACACAGCCAGACATAGTGTTTTACCAGCAGTCTGAGCGTCTCTTAATCCAGTCATGTTGACACATAGTTAACCATTACAATGGTCGAACCATTTTACAATCCCACCAGCAGTGTATGAGAGCTCCCGTTGCTAGACAGCATCAATGATGCTTGGTATGGTCAGTCTTTTTACTTTTAGCAATTCTAACTGGTGTTTCCTATAGCTCACTGGTTTTAATTTGCATTTCTCTAATGAATAAGGATGTTTATTTTTTCATGTATTTATTTACTAACTGCATATATATTTTGGGGTAGAATCAATTCAAATCTTTTGCCAGTGTTTAAAAACTGGGTTGTTTTCTGATTGAGTTGAGGTTTTTTTAAAAAAAATTCTAGATATGTGTCCTTTGTTAGATAGATGTTCTGCAAATATTTTCTCTCAATCTGTGACTTGTGTTGTCATTTTCTTATCATTATCTTTTAAAAAACAATCTTTGTGTGAGTGTGTGTGTGTGACGGGGTCTTGCTCTGTTTCCCAAGGTGGAGTGCAGTGGCATGATCATGGCTCACTGCCACTTCAACCTCCTGGGCTCAAGTGATCCTCCCACCTCAGCCTCCTGAGTAGCTGGGACCACAGATATACACAATTACACCTGTTTTTTTTTTTTTTTTTTTTTTTTTTTAGAGACAGAATCTCACTATGTTACCCAGGCTAGTCTTGAGCTCCTGGGCTCAAGTGGCCCTCTTGCTTCAGCCTCCCAAAGTGCTGGGATTACAAGCATGAGCCACTGCACTCGGCCACATTTTACATTTTTATGAAGTCCAATTAATCAATTTCTTCTTTAACAGATCATGATTTTTGTTTCCTATTTAATAAATCTCTCCCAAAGCTAAGGTTACTAAGATTTCCTACCATTTTCTACAGGTCTAGCTCTTACATTTAAATATATGATTCATTTCAGGTAAATTTTCATATATGATGTGAGTTAAGGGTTGAGGTTTAATTTTTACATATGGCTACCAATTGTTCCAGCACCGATTTGTTGAAAAGATTATACTTCCCTCATTGAATTGCCTTAGCATCTTTATCAAAAATCAATTGGTCATATATATTTGATCCTATTTCTGGACGTTCTTCCTCAACTTTGTTTTTCTTTTTCAGAATTTAAAAAATCGATTCCATATGAATTTTTAATTTTCATATAAATACGTTTGTATTTCCATAAAATTTTAAAATCAGCATGTCATGGCCGGGCGTGGTGGCTCACGCCTGTAATCCCAGCACTTTGGGAGGCTGAGGTGGGTGGATCACTTGAGGTCAGGAGTTCAAGACCAGCCTAACCAACATAGTAAAATCCTGTCTCTACTAAAATACAAAAATTAGCCGGATATGGTGGCGTACACCTGTAATCCCAACTACTTGGGAGGCTGAGGCAGGAGAACTGCTTGAACCCAGGAGATGGACGTTGCAGTGAGCTGAGATTATGCCACGGCACTCCAGCCTGGGCAACAGAGCAAGACTCCATCTCAAAAAAAATAAAAATAAAGAAAGAAAGAAAATCAGCATGTCAACTTTTTTAAGCCTGCTGGGACGTTGACTAGGATTACCTTGATTCTATAGATCAGTTTGGAAAGAATTCACACCATAACAATACCAAATCTTCTGATCCATGAAAACAACATTTCTCTTCATTTATTTAAGTCTTCCTTAATTTCTTTCAGCAGTTTTCAGCATATAGGTCTTGTACATCTTTTGTCAAATATATCCCCTAAGTATTCTATATTCTTGATGCTACTATAAATGATATTTTTAAAATGCATTTCTGATTGTTCATTGTTGGTATACAGAAATAGAACTGAGTTTTGTATATTGACTTTGTAATCTTGCTGAACTCACTTATTAGTTATAGGAGTTTTTCAAAATAGATTACTTGGAATTTTCTATATAGACCATCATATCACCTGTAAGTAGGGACAGTTTTACTTCTTCCTTTCTGATCTGTATGCTTTTAAATTTTCTTTTATTGCCTTATTACAGTGGCTAAAACTTTCAGAACTATGCTCATAAGAGCAGTGAGAGCAGACTTCTTTGCCTTGTTTTCAGTCTTAGGGAGAAAGCATGCAGTCTTTCACTTAAGTATGATGTTAGATGTAGTTTTTTGTGTATGTCCCCTATAAGGTTAATGAAGTTTCCATCTATTCCTAGTTTACTGAGAGTTTCTGAGTATTTTTGTTTGTTTGTTTTATCATGAATGGGTATTGAACTTTATCAAATGCTTTTATGCATCTATTGAAATGATGGTTTTTTTTTCTTTTTAAATCTGTTAATATGGTAAATTACATTCATTGATTTTGAATTGGTCCAAATTTGTATTGGTCAACATGTATTATCCTTTTATATAATATTGAATTTGTTTGCTAAAATTTGGTAAAACTTTTTGCATCTATGTTCATAAGAGATATTGGTCTCTAGGCTTTGTTTCTTATTTTTTATTATTTTTATTCTATTCTATTTATTTATTTTTGACACAGAGTCTCGCTCTGTCACCCAGGCTGGAGTGCAGTGGTGCCATCTCGGCTCACTGCAACCTCTGTTTCCCAAGTTCAAACGATTCTTCTGCCTTGGCCTCCCCAGTAGCTGGGATTATAGGTGCCTGCCACCACGCCCGGCTAATTTTTGTATTTTTAGAAGAGATGGGGTTTCACCATGTTGGCGAGGTCTCTAAACTCTAGACCTCAAGTGATAGGCCCGCCTTGGCCTTCCAAAGTGCTGGGATTACAAGCGTGAGCCACCGCGCTTGGCTTCTTCTTTATTTTTTAAAATACTTTTTATTTAAAGGCTATTAAAATGGAGCTGTGGGAGTGGAGAAGGAACAAAGAAATCTGTTAATGGTGATGATCAATTAGTTGTAAACACCACTGCACTTGGACCAGCCTAGGTTTGGTTTCTTGTCATGCCTTTGCCTGGATGTCTGAGTTGCGAAGTGTTCTTTTCTCCCTAATTTTCTGGAAGACTTGGTATAGAATTGGTATTATTTATTCCTTAAATGTTTGTTAGAATTTGGCAGTAAAACCATCTGGACCTTAAGTTTTCTTTGCAGGAAAGTTTTGATAATAAATTCAATTTCTTTTTTTTTTATTTTTATTTTACTTTAAGTTCTGGGATACATGTGCAGAAAGTGCAGGTTTGTTACATAGGTATACAAGTGCCATGGTGGTTTGCTGCCCCTATCAACCCATTATCTAGGTTTTAAGTCCCACATACATTAGGTATTTGTTCTAATGCTCTTCTTCCCCTTACCCCTACCCCCTGACAGACCCTGGTGTGTGATATTACCCTCCCTGTGTCCATGTGTTCTCATTGTTCAACTCCCACTTATGAATGACAACATGTGGTGTTTGGTTTTCTGTTCCTGTCTTAGTTTGCTGAGAATGATGGTTTCCAGCTTCATCCATTTCCCTGTAAAGGATGTGAACTCATCCTTTTTTATGGCTGCATAGTATCCCATGGTTTATATGTCCCACATTTTCTTTCTCCAGTCTATCATTGATGGGCATTTGGGTGGGTTCCAAATCTTTGCTATTGTAAATAGTGCTGCAATAAACATATGTGTGCAGGTGTCTTTATAGTAGAATGATTTATAATCCTTTGGGTATATACCCAGTAATGAGATTGCTGGGTCAAATGGTATTTCTGGTTCTAGATCATTGAGGAATCACCACACTGTCTTCTTCCACAATGGTTTAACTAATTTACACCCCCACCAACAGTGTAAAAGCGCTCCTGTTTCTCTATCTGTTGCTTCCTGACTTCTTAATAATCACCATTCTAACTGGTGTGAGATGGTATCTCATTGTGGTTTTGGTTTGCATGTCTCTAATGACCAGTGATGATGAGCTTTTTAAAATATGTTTGTTGGCCCCATAAATGTCTTCTTTTGAGAAGTGTCTGTTCATAACCTTCGCCCACTTTTTGATTGTTTTTTTCTTGTAAATTTGTTTAAGTTCTTTGTAGATTCTGGATACTAGACCTTTGTCAGATGGGTAGCTTGCAAAACTTTTCTCCCATTCTGTAGGTTGCCTGTTCACTCTGGTGATAGTTTCTTTTGTTGTGCAGAAGCTCTTTAGTTTGATTAGATCCCATTTGTCAATTTTGGCTTTTGTTGCCATTGCTTTTGGTGTTTTAGTCATGAAGTCTTTGCCCATGCCTATGTCCTGAATGGCATTGCCTAGGTTTTCTTCTAGGGTTTTTATGGTTTTAGATTTTTACATTTAAGTCTTTAATCTATCTTGAGTTAATTTTTGTATAAGGTGTAAGGAAGGGGTCCAGTTTCTGTTTTCTGCATATGGCTAGCCAGTTTTCCCAGCACCATTTATTAAATAGGGAATCCTTTGCCCATTGTTTGTTTTTGTCAGGTCTGTCAAAGATCAGATGGTTGTAGATGTGTGGCATTATTTCTAAGGTCTCTGTTCTGTTCCATTGGTCTACATATCTATTTTGGTACCAGTATCATGCGTTTTGGTTACTGTAGCCTTGTAGTTTTGCTTGAAGTCAGGTAGCGTGATGCCTCCAGCTTTGTTCTTTTTGCTTAGGATTGTCTTGGCTATACGGGCTGTTTTTTGGTTCCACACGAAATTTAAAGTAGTTTTTTCTAAGTCTGCAAAGAAAGTCAATGGTAGTTTTGTGGGAATAGCATCGAATCTATAAATTACTCTGGACAGTATGGCCATTTTCATGATATTGATTCTTCCTATCCATGAGCATGGAATGTTTTTCCATTTGTTTGTGTACTCTCTTATTTCCTTGAGTAGTGGTTTGTAGTTTTCCTTGAAGAGGTCCTTCATGTCCCTTGTAAGTTGTATTCCTTGGTATTTTATTCTCTTTGTAGCAATTGTGAATGGGAGTTCACTCATGATTTGGCTCTCTGTCTGTTGGTGGTGTATAGGAATGCTTGTGATTTTTGCACATTGATTTTGTATCCTGAGACTTTGCTGAAGTTGCTTATCACCTTAAGGAGTTTTGGGGCTGAGACAATGGGGTTTTCTAAATATACAATCATGTCATCTACAAACAGAGACAATTTGACTTCTTCTCTTCTTATTTGAATACCCTTTATTTCTTTCTCTTGCCTGATTGCCTGGGCCAGAACTTCCAATACTATGTTGAATAGGAGTGATGAGAGAGGGCATCCTTGTCTTGTGCCGGTTTTCAAAGGGAATGCTTCCAGCTTTTGCCCATTCGGTATGATATTGGCTATGGGTTTGTCATAAATAGCTCTGATTATTTTGAGATATGTTCCATCAATACCTAGTTTATTGAGAGTTTTTAGCATGAAGGGATGTTGAATTTTATCGAAGGCCTTCTCTGCATCTATTGAGATAATCATGTGGTTTTTGTCATTGGTTCTGTTTATGTGATGGATTACCTTTATTGATTTGTGTATGTTGAACAAGCCTTACATCCCAGGGATGAAGCCAACTTGACCATGGTGGATAAGCTTTTTGATGTGCTGCTGGATTCGGTTTGCCAGTATTTTATTGAGGATTTTCTCATCGGTGTCCATCAGGGATATTGGCCTGACATTTTCTTTTTTAGTTGTGTATCTGCGAGGTTTTGGTATCAGGATGATGCTGGCCTCATAAAATGAGTTAGAGATGAGTCCCTCTTTATCTATTATTTGGAATAGTTTCAGAAAGAATGGTACCAGCCTCTTTATACCTCTGGTAGAATTCAGCTGTGAATCTGTCTGGTCCTGGGCTTTTTTTGGTTGGTAGGTTATTAACTACTGCGTCAATTTCGGAACTTGTTATTGGTCTATTCAGGGATTCAACTTCTTCCTGGTTTAGTCTTGGGAGGGTGTATGTGTCCAGCAATTTATTCATTTCTTCTAGAATTTCTAGTTTATTTGTGTAGAAGTGTTTGTAGTATTCTCTGATGGTAGTTTGTATTTCTGTGGGATCAGTGGTGATATTCCTTTTATCATTTTTTTGCATGTCTATTTGATTCCCCTCTCTCTTCTTCTTTATTAGTCTAGCTAGTGGTCCACGTATTTTGTTAATCTTTTCAAAAAACCAGCTCCTGGATTCACTGATTTTTTGAAGGGTTTTTCATGTCTCTTATATCTTTCAGTTCTGCACTGATCTTAGTTATTTATTGTCTTCTGCTAGTTTTTGAATTTGTTTGCTCTTGCTTCTCCAGTTCTTTTAATTGTGATGTTAGGGTGGTGATTTTAGATCTTTCCAGCTTTCTGTTGTGGGCATTTAGTGCTATAAATTTCCCTCTACACACTGCTTTAGCTTTGTTCCAGAGATTCTGGTATGCTGTCTCTTTGTTCTCATTGGTTTCAAAGAACTTCTTTATTTCTGTCATAATTTGATTATTTACTCAGTAGTCATTCAGGAGCAGGTTGTTCAATTTCCATGTAGTTTTGCAGTTTTGAGTGAGTTTCTTAAACCTGAGTTCTTACTTGATTGCACTGTGGTCTGAGAGACTGTTTGTTATGCTTTCTGTTCTTTTGCATTTGCTGAGGAGTGGTTTTCTTCCAATTATGTATTAAATTTTAGAATACGTGCTATGTGATGCTAAGAAGAACGTATATTCAGTTGATTTGGGGTGGAGAGTTCTGTAGATGTCTATTAGGTTCACTCGGTCTAGAGTTGAGTTCAAGTCCTGAATATCCTTGTTAATTTTCTGTCTCATTGATCTGTCTAATATTGACAGTGGGGTGTTAAAGTCTCCCACTATTATTGTGTGGGAGTCTAAGTCTCTTTGTATGTCTCTAAGAACTTGTTTTATGAATCTGGGTGCTTCTGTATTGGATGCATATATATTTAGTATAGTTAGCTCTTCTTGTGGCATTGATCCCTTTACCTTTATGTAATGCCCTTCTTTGTCTTTTTTGATCTTTGTTGGTTTAAAGTCTGTTTTATCAGAGACTAGGATTGCAACCCCAGTTTTGTTTGTTTTTGTTTTGTTTTTTGTTTTCCATTTGCTTGGTAAATATTCCTCCATCCCTTTATTTTGAGCCCATGTGTGTCTTTGCACGTGAGATGGGTCTCCCGAATACAGCACACCAATGGGTCTTGACTCTGTATCCAATTTGCCAGCCTATGTCTTTTAATTGGGGCATTTAGCCCATTTACATTTAAGGTTAATATTGTTATGTGTGAATTTGATCCTGTCATCATGCTGCTAGCTGGTTATTTTGCACATTAGTTGATGCAGTTTCTTCATAGTGTCATTGGTCTTTATATTTTGGTGTGTTTTTGCAGTGGCTGGTACCAGCTTTTCCTTTCCATATTTAATGCTTCCTTCAGGAGCTGTTGGAAGGCAGGCCTGGTGGTGGCAAAATCCCTCCGCATTTGCTTGTCTGGAAAGGATTTTATTTCTCCATTCATGAAGTTTAGTTTGGCTGGATATGAAATTCTGGGTTGAAAGTTCTTTTTTTAAGAATGTTGAATGTTGGCCCCCACTCTCTTCTAGCTTGTAGGGTTTCTGAAGAGAGATCTGCTGCTAGTCTGAGGGGCTTCCCTTTATAGATAACCTGACCTTTCTCATTGGCTGCCCTTAAAATTTTTTCCTTCATTTTGACCTTGGAGAATCTGAAGATTATGTGTCTTGGGGTTGCTCTTCTTGAGGAGTATCTTAGTGGTGTTCTCTGTATGTCCTGAAGTTGAATGTTGGCCTGTCTTGCTAGGTTGGGGAAGTTCTCCAGAATAATATCCTAAAGTGTGTTTTCCAACTTGGTTCCATTCTCCCCGTCACTTTCAGGTACACCAATCAATTATAGGTTTGGTCTGTTCACATAGTCCCGTATTTCTTGGAGGCTTTGTTCATTCCTTTTCATTCTTTTTTCTCTAATATTTTCTTCACGCCTTATTTCAGTAAGTTGATCTTCAATCTCTGTTATCCTTTCTTCCACTTGATCAATTTGGCTACTGATACTTGTGTATGCTTCACGAAGTTCTCATGCTGTGTTTTTCAGCTCCATCAGGTCATTTATGTTCCTCTCTAAACTGGTTATTCTAGT
This sequence comes from Pan troglodytes, assembly GCF_028858775.2. Lineage (NCBI taxonomy): Eukaryota > Metazoa > Chordata > Mammalia > Primates > Hominidae > Pan > Pan troglodytes. The sequence continues at coordinate 87,429,596 of NC_072398.2, forward strand.
TAGTAGTTCCTGTAACCTTTTATCAAGGTTCTTAGCTTCCCTGCATTAGGTTAGAACATGCTCCTTTAGCTCAGAGGAGTTTGTTATTACCCACCTTCTGAAGCCTACTTCTGTCAATTCGTCATTCTCATTCTCCGTCCAGTTTTGTGCCCTTGCTAGAGAGGAGTTGTGATCATTTGGAGAAGAGGCATTCTGGTTTTTGGAGTTTTCAGTGTTTTTGCATTGGTTTTTCCTCATCTTCATGGATTTTTCTACCTTTGATCCTTGAGGCTGATGACCTTTGGATGGGGTTTTGGTGTGGGGTTCCTTTACGTTGATGTTGATGTTGTTGCTTTCTGTTTGTTAGTTTTTCTTCTAATAGGCCCCTCTTCTGCAGTTTGCTGGAGGTCCACTCCAGACCCTGTTCACCTGGGTATCACCAGTGGAGGCTGCAGAACAGCAAAGATTGCTGCCTGCTCCTTCCTCTGGAAGCTTCATCCCAGAGGCTCACCAGCCTCATGCCAGCCAGAGCTCTCCTGTATGAGGTGTCTGTCAACCCCTGTTGGGAGGTTTCTCCCAGTCAGGAGACTCGGGGGTCAGGGACCCACCTGAGGAGGCAGTCTGTCCCTTAGCAGAGCTGGTGCGCTATGCTGGGAGAATCCCGCTAGTCAGGATCAGCTGCTGTCTTCAGAGCCAGCAAGCAGGAACAATTAAATCCGCTGAAGCTGTGCCCACAGCCGCCCCTTCCCTCAGGTGCTCTGTCCAGGGAGATGGTGGTTTTGTCTGTAAGCTCCTGACTGGGGCTGTTACCTTTCCTTCACAGATGCCCTGCCCAGTGAGGAGGAATCTAGAGAAGCAGTCTGGCCACAGCCGCTTCGCCACGCCCAGCCCAGACCTCCCAGCCTCCCAACCACTGTCGGAAAAATCGCCTACTAAAGTCTCAGTAATGGCGGACGCCCCTCCCATGACCAAGCTCAATTGTCCCAGGTCTACTTCAGACTGCTGTGCTGGCAGCGAGAATTTCCAGCCAGTGGTTCTTAGCTTGCTGGGCTCTGTGGGAGTGGGACCTGCTGAGCGAGACCACTTGGCTCCCTGGCTTCAGCCCCCTTTCCAGGGGAGTGAATGGTTCTGTCTCACTGGGGTTCCAGGAGCCACTGGGGTACAAAAAAACTCCTGCGGCTAGCTCCGTGTCTGCCCAAACAGCTGCCCAGTTTTGTGCTTGAAACCCAGGGCCCCGGTGGTGTAGGCACATGAGGCAATCTCCTGATGTGCAGATTGCAAAAACCATGGGAAAAGCGTAGTAACCCAGCTGGGTAACACAGTTCCTCACAGCTTCCGTTGGCTGGGGGGAGGGAGGTCCCTGGCCCCTTGCACTTCCTGGGTGGAGCATCACCTCATCTTGCTTCTGCTCGCTCTCCACGGGTTGGACCCACTGCCTAACCATTCCCAGTGAGATGAACTGGTTACCTCAGTTGGAGATACAGAAATCACCAGCTTTCTGAGTTGGTCTCGCTGGGAGCTGCAGACCAGAGCTGTTCCTATTCGGAGCCCCTTGAAAATTCCATTTCTTTAATAGATATAGGGCTATTGAGGCTATTTCTCCTTAAATGAACCTAGATAGTTTGTGTGCAGCTGTCAAGGAATTTGTCCATTTTATCTAAGTTGTCATATTTATCTATATAAAGTTTTTCATAATATTCGTTTATTATCTATTTACCGTCTATAGCAGTACTGATGGCTTTTGAATACTTGCACAGCTAGTTGCAAATCTATAGTCATGTCACCTGTCTCATTCCTAAGATTTAAAAATGCACCGCAGGACACAAAGTTATTCCACACACCTCGACTTAGCTTATTTGTGTATTTCTTCCAAGAGAAAAAAAAAAAGAGGCCAGGCATGGTGGCTCACGCCTGTAATCCCAGCACTTTGGGAGGCTGAGGCAGGTGGATCACTTTAGGTCAGGAGTTTGAGATCAGCCTGGCCAACATGGCGAAACTCCGTCTCTACTAAAATACAAAAATTAGCTGGTGGTGGCGGGCGCCTATAGTCCCAGCTACTGGGTAGGCAGAGGCAGGAGAATCGCTTGAACCCGGGAGGCGGAGTTTGCAGCGAGCCGAGATAGAGCCACTGCACTTCATCCTGGGCGATAAAGTGAGACTCCGTCTCAAAAAAACAAAACAAAAAAAAAGGAAGGTAGGAGAAGCACAGAGAGAGGGATGGAGAGAGGAAGGGGAGAGGGAAAGAGAAAGAAAGAATTCACTCAGAACCAGTTTCAGGTTGTTCAGGTAGAAGCTGGAAGTCTCCACATAAGCTAGACATGAATTGACATGCCCCTTTCTGGGTACCTATTTCATCACCTGTTAAACTTTCAGAATACACATTCAGAAAGCATACACAAAGATGCTCTCAGTTCTCCCATGCACCAGATCTCCCACACACCAGGGAGTGGCCCCAGTTTCTAAGGAAAGCCAATCCCTTACCGTCAGGTCACTGGAATTATGGGAAACTCATTCTACTGCCAGGTGGGCCTCATTTTCGTAAAGAAAACTCACATATTCCTGGAAGACAGTGCCCTGGGCTATTTTTTCTACCTGACTGCTAGCAGCAAATAAAATATTTAAGAATTTATGGAGTATAGTGCCCTGAATTCCTTCCCTTGGGAATTGAAATTGCTTGAGGTTCTTAGGCCACAAATAATTTTTAAAATATGTGTGTTTTTTTTCTTACTCTCTTTGTGATGGCTAAGCAGATTTGTTCAGCAAAATGACTCCTTAACAGAGTTATCCTGAGCTGGTGTATCACAGAGACAGGAAGGCTTCTGCTGGAGCCTAAGGTTTCTCTCCTCTCTCTTAGCTGCTTTATTTGAGACTGCCAGTATAGGGCACAGCCTTCAACTCTCAGCTCACCATGGATTTGTTAATTAATTGAAATAATTCTCCCAATTTTTGCACTGAAGTAGAATATCTTACAGAACCATGAGCTTCTTTCCCCCAACATGAATAACTGAGAAAATGAAGGTATCAGTGATCCACTTCCAATTTGACAGAGCAATTTTACAAGTATTTATTTTGTGCAGGAGTATATAGATGTAAATTAAAACATTATTGCTCAGGTGACAGATTTTGAAATAATATCAAAATGAAGCATGGATTTATTTTTGAAGATAATTTTCACAGGATGTGGCAGTTTTTAAAGGAATTCTGCAAGTTCTCATTACTCAAATTTTACTTCCAAGGACAGATTGTTATCAACAGAACAGGTTGCAAACAAATATGAATATCCACACATCTCCATTTTGTCCAAGAAAGCAATATTGATATTTTAATAAAACGCTTCAGTTTAACACCTTATCAAATTGGATTCTTGAAGCAGCTTTATGACATAGAAGGATAGTGCTCCTCTGTTAATCAAAGGGAGAGGGGACATCTTTTTCTGAGACTCCTTATATTTCTTATGAAAACTTGCATTTTTAAAGTTAAAGCCTGCAATTTTATTGGTTAGCAAATAAGTAAAAAGAAGGCCTATAAAACTCAATTTTATTCATAAAAGTGATGTAGAAATAAACAGGATTTTACTTAATAATAGTAAAATAAGGTGCATAGAACACTGAGCTTCCAAATGTTATTTACAATACATACTAATGGTAGAAAATAAGGAAAAAGGAAATTAAAAAATCATCCATAAGTCCTTCACCTAGAGACTTCTCCTATGGTTAGTTTGGCTTATTTTTATCTGGGTGCTTTTTATCCCCCAAAAAGTTCAAGGGGGAAATATAGACTATGACTAACTCTATGTATTGATGAAAATATAAGTGCAAATATGTATATTAAAAATATTAGGAGCATAGCTTCAGCCCAGGAGTTCAAAACCAGACTGGGCAACATAGCGAGACTCCATCTTCACAAAATTTTTTTTAACTTTTATTTTAAGTTCAGGGATACATGTGCAGGTTGGTGACATAGGTAAACTTGTGTCATGGGGGGTTGTTATACAGGTTATTTTATCACCCAGGTACTAAGCCTCGGATCCATTAGTTATTTTTCCTGATTTTCTCTCTCCTCCCACTCTCCACCCTCTGGTAGGCCCCAGTGTTTTTCCCCTCTCTGTGTCCATGTGTTCTCTTCATTTAGCTCCCACTTATAAATGAGAACATGAGGTATGTGGTTTTTGTTCCAGTGTTAGCTTGCTAAGGATAATGGCCTCCAGCTCCATCTGTGTCCCTGCAAAGGACATGATCTCATTCTTTTTTGTGGCTGTATAGTATACCACGGCATATATGTATCACATTTGCTTTATCCAGTCTATCATTGATGGGCATTTAGGTTGATTCCATGTCTTTGCAATGGTGAATAGTGCTGCAATGAATATACATGTGCATGTGTCTTTATAATAAGAGGATTTCTGTTCCTTTGGGTATGTACCCAGTAATGGGATTGCTGAGTCAAATGGTATTTCTGTATTTAGGTATTTGAGGAATTGCCACAGATTTTTTAATTATTAGCTGGGCATGGTGGTGCGTGCCTGTGGTCCCAGTTACTTGGGAGGCTAAGGCAGGAGGACAGCTTGAGCCTAGGAGGTCAAGGTAGCAGTGAGCCATGATCAAACCGCTGCACTCTAGCTTGGGCAACAGGGCAAGACCCCATCTTAATAATAATAATAAATAAAAATATGCCAAGCTCAGTGGCTTATGCCTGTAACTGCAGCACTTTGGGTGGGAGGCTGAGGCAGGAGGATTGCTTGAGCCCAGTAGTTTGAGGCTAGAGTGAAGTATGATTGCACCACTGCACTCCAGCCTATGTGACACAGTGAGACCCTGTCTCAAACACACACACACACACACACACGCACACGCAGCTTCCAGACTAATGAAAATATGTAATAGAGGTACTTTTCCCTATTCCTCCTGCTAAGTACAGCTAAAAACCCTAGATATTATATATAAAACAGAAATAAGAAGACTTAAAAATGGAGAAAAGAGAAAAGAAAGCAGATGAGCAAGGGACCTTGGAACCTGGGGAACAAAATGGTGATGAGTTCCATAGGTTTTCTTTTTGTTTCATGTACGCTACACCTGGAGCTGAAAAAGCCAGCAACCCAGAAATGCCAAAGATATAGAGAAAAAAAGCCTCAGGAAAATCCTTCTCTTTCTCCCCAAAAGACAAGGAAAGGGGCAGCCTAGCATGACTGAAAATGTTTAGATAGTAAATGCACTAGTCTAGCAATACCACAGGAAAAAAAAAAAACAAAAAACAAACTGTGGCCCCACCACCACCCAAAAAACCATCAGATAAAGTAGACCACAGAGCAGAGTAAATTACTAGAGACAGAAAAGGACTTTATTTAATGATAAAAGGGCCAATCCACCAAAAAGACATCCTAAATGTAAATTCACCAAGCGAGAGAGCCACAAAATATGTGAAGCGAAAGTGATAGCATTAAAAGTAGAAGTTGACATATCCACAATTATAGCTGGAAGCTTCAACGCTCCTCTCTCAATATGATTGATAGAACAACTAGATGGAAAATCAGCAAAAATACAGAAGAACTCAATGACACCATCAAGCAACATGATCTAATCAATATTTATATAACACTCCACCCAAAAACAGCAGAACACACATTTTTATCAAGTGCCCACTGAGATAAATCATATGCTAAGCCAAAATAAATCCTCAACAAATTTAAAAGACTCAACATTATACAGAGCATGTTTTCCAACCACGATGAAATCAAACTAGAATCAATAACAGAAAGATAACAGGAACATCTCTAAGTACCTGGAAACCAAACAACATACTTCTGCATAATCCATGGGTCAAAGAGGATGTCTCAAGGGAAATAAAATAAAATACACTAAATGGAATAAAAATGAAAATGCAACATATAAAAATTTGTGGGACACAATTAAAACAGTATTAGAATGGAAATTTATAGCACTAATTACATAGAGAAAAATCTCAAATCAATAATCTAAGCTCCCACCTCAAGAATCTAAAAAAAGAAGAACAAAATAAACCCAAAGCAAGCAGAAGGAAGGCAAGAATAAAGATAGCACACAAAACAGTGAAATTGACAACAGAAAAACAATAGAGAAAATAAATAAGAAATAGAGAAAATTGATCTTCATTGAAAAGATAAAATTGACAAACCTCATGCAAGACTGACAGAGAGAGCAAAGGTACAAGTTACCAATAAACCAGCAGATATCAAAAGGAGAATAAGGGAATACTATAATTTTATTTATTTTTATTATATATATTTTTATTATTATTTTTTTAGACAGAGTATCCCTCCGTCACCCAGGCAGAGTGCAGTGGCGTGATCTTGGCTCACTACAACCTCCGCCTCCCAGGTTCAAGTGATTCTCCTGCCTCAGCCTCCCAAGTAGCTGGAACTACAGGCAAACCCCACCATACCAGGCTAATTTTGGTATTTTCAGTAGAGGCAGGGTTTCACCGTGTTAGTCAGGCTGGTCTCAAACTCCTGACCTCAGGTGATCTGCCTGCCTCAGCCTCTGAAAGTGCTAGGATTACAGGAGTGAGCCACTGCTCCTGGCCCATATTTATTTTTAAAAAAATAGAGATGGGAATCTCACTATGTTGCCAAAGCTGGTGTCAAACTCCTGACCTCAAGCAGTTTTCCCATCTCGGCCTCCCAAGGTGCTAGGATTACAGGCATGAGCCACTGCGCCTGGCCTATAATTTTAAACACATAAATTTGCCAACTTAGATGAAATAATTCCTCAAAAAGCACAAACTGCCACAGTTCATCCAGAATGAAATAGATTCTTGTGTAGCTCTGTAATTATAAAGGCAATTGAATTCATAATCTTAAAACTCCCCAAAAAGAAATCTCCAGTCCTAGATGGTTTTACTGGTGAATTCTGCCAAACATTTGAAGAAGAATTAGCCAATTCTATACAACGTTTTTCAGAATATAGAATAGGAAGGAACACATTCCAATTCATTTTTACAAAGTTAGTTTATCCTGATACCAAAGCCAGACAAAGACTACACATTCTTTCTAAGTGCCCATGACACATATACCAAGATAGACATATCATATCTTGGGCTAAAGACACATACAGGTTTAATACACACACACAGACACACACACACACACACACACAAGAAAACTACAGACTAATATTTTTCATGACTATAGGTGCAAAAATACTAAACAAAATATTAGCAAATAGAATTTACTAACATATAAAAAGAATTATACACCATGATCAAGTGGGGTTTATTCCTGGAATGCAAGACTGGTTCAATATTTCAAAATCAATCAATGTAATCCACCATGTTAACATGCTAAAGAAGAAAAACCACATCAAAAATCATGTCAAACCCCCAAAAATCATGTCAATCAATGCAAAAAAATCAACAAAATTAACACCTATTACTGATAAAAAGTCTAAAAAAAATTAAAAAAAGAAACAAGCAAAAAGGAGCGGACATAGAGGGAAACTTCCTCAACTTGATAAAGAGCATCTACACAGACTTTTGGCTAACACCATACTCAACAATGAAAGACTGCATGCTTTCCCCCTAAAATCAAAACGAAGTAAAGATGTCTGCTAGTACCACTCTTATTCAACATAATGCTGGAAGTTCTAGCCAGTTCACTAAGATAAGAGAAGAAAATAAAAGGCATATGGGTAGGAAAGAAAGAAATAAAATGCCCCTGCTTATATATGATGTGATTGTCTACCTAGAAAATCCCAAGAATACATTAAAAACTCCTAGAACTAATAAGTGAGTCTTCAGCAAGGTTGCAACATACAAGATAAACATACAAGATAAAAAATCAATTGTATTTCTACATATTGGCAATGAACATGTGGACTCTGAAATTTAAAATAGTATCATTTACAATTACAATACTAAGAAGAAAAAATAAATAGGTATAAATCTAACAAAACATGTATAGGTTTTGTATGACAAAAACTACACAACACTGATGAAGGAAAGTTTGTAAAAATCTAAATAAATGGAGAGACATATCGTGTTTATGGATTGGAAAACTTAATATAGTAAAGAAGTCAATTCTGCCCAAACTAATATACACCTTTAACACAATTCTTGTCAAAATCCTAGCGTGATTTTTTTATAGATATAGACAATATTATTTTTAAATGTATATGGAAAGACAAAGGAACTAGAATAGCTTAAAAATCTCGAAAAAAGAAGAATATTGGGAGGAATCAGTCTAACCAATTTTAAAACTTACAATGTAGTTACAATAATCAAGATTGTGTGGTATTGGCAGAGTGATAGACACAGAATAATGGGACAGAATAGAGAACAGGAAATAGGCCCACACAAATACGCCCAACTGATTATTGACAAAGGTGCAAAACCAATTCAATGAGGAAAGATGGCCTTTTCAACAAATGATTGTTGGAGCAATTGGTCATCCATAGGAAAAAAAAATACACTTTAACTTAAGTATCATACCTCATAAAAAATAAACTCAAAATGGATCCTGGGTTTATTTACTTACTAATTCATGTACATTTTTGAGATAAGGTCTCACTCTGTTGCCCACGCTGGAGTGCAGTGGTGCAATCATAGCTCACTGTAGCCTTGACCTCCTGTACTCAAGCAACCCTCCGACCTCAGCCTTCCAAGTAGCTGAGACTTCCCAGGTAACTTTTTTTTTTTAGAGGCCAAGTCTCACTATGCTGCCCAGGCTGGTCTCAAACTCCTGGATTCAAGCAATCCTCCTGCCTTGGCCTCCCAAAGTGCTGGGATTACAGGTGTGAGCCACTCTGCCTGGGTGATCCTGGGTTTAAATGTGGAAAATAAAACTATAAAACTTAAAAAAACAAAACAAAACTGGAGAACATATTCTTTGGGACTTAGGACTAGCCAAAGAATTCTTAGACTTGACACCCAAAGCATGATCTATTAAATGACATAGATTCTCGGCTTTCCTTCTCCCACAATCCCTCGCGCTCTTCCTTTCCAACTTGGACCCGGCAGAATGGCTCCCGCAAAGAAGGGTGGCGAGAATAAAAAGGGCCGTTCTGCCATCAACGAGGTGGTGACCCGAGAATACACCATCAACATTCACAAGCACATCCATGGAGTGGGCTTCAAGAAGTGTGCCCCTCGGGCACTCAAAGAGCTTCGGAAATTTGCCATGAAGGAGATGGGAACTCCAGATGCACGCATTGATATCAGGCTCAACAAAGCTGTCTGGGCCAAAGGAATAAGAATGTCCCATACCGAATCCGTGTGCGGCTGTCCCGAAAACGTAATGAGGATGAAGATTCACCAAATAAGCTCTATACTTTGGTTACCTATGTACCTGTTGCCACTCTGGAAAATCTACAGTCAATGTGGATGAGAACTAATCGCTGATCGTCAAATACATCAAATAAAGTTATAAAATTGCCTTAAAAAAAAAAGACATAGGTTCTCGTTGGATATGTAGAAATCGCAGATTGAAGAGTTTAATTATTTGGCTAACAACAGTTACAGAAATGTATGTTACAATGTGTTTGACAAGTCTTAAGTAATCTTGTTGAGATAACAATTTGTATAATTTAAATTATCTGTTGAAATTGTGGTTTTCAGCAAAAATAGAAAAATTAAGGAACATTTCATTCCAGTGGGCACAGGAGTACGGTAAACAGAGAGACTAGTGTGGGAGGGAAAATATATACTTTTTTTGTATTACTCAAGACTAAGAATATTACAAAATAGAAGAGATTACAACGTACAAGATTGCAAACAGAAGGAAGATGTGATCAAACAATCAAAAACTAATTCTGTGAAAAGACCAATAAAAAAGACTTCTAACAAGTCTAATTAAGATAAACAGAGATATAAAGATGTCTCTTTTATTCAACCATTTAACATTATTTTTGTCTAATATCTAAGAAGTAACATTGGGATAACCACAAATTTTGGTCATGTTGTTATAGAAAATTGGGTAATAGGGAATTGAGTTTATTTCCCTAAAGAAAGGAATGCTAATGAAAAGCAAGCTAATTTTCCTGGAAGATCTTAGAAAAAGTTCAGGAATTTGGAGGAATCATGTACAACAAAATATATGGTTAAAGAATGATTCTAAAAATGAGAGGATAATTGTAAACTCTGTATAAGGAGAAGTTAGACTCTTAGGGCCTCTGTCCTACCCAGGGTGACTATTTGCAGGTGACTAATTTTTCCCTGTCATAGTTTAATTCTCAGGAGAAATTGACCCAGCCAGCAGCTGCAGGTGAATTCAGGTGAGTTGAGTGAGTATGAGGTGAGGCATTATGGCCTCCACTATATCACCTGCAAACCCTTTCTCAGGATGCCCTGGCAAACATGCTGCAGCCACACAAGGAAGAAACCAAGAAATAGGAAGACATAAGATTCAGGAAACAGGATTTCATATAAAAGATAGAGAAGTCCTAGGACAACAGCTGTGCAAGAGGTCCAGAGATCAAATGACCGAAAACAGTGTCAAAAAAGGAGGGACATCTTGCTAATGGAAAAAAAAAAAAAGGAAGGAAGAAAAACTGAAAAGCTACATGGTGCATTTGACTACATGGAAAATAGTATTAAGCTGCTTTAGAACATTTTTTTAAATCTTTGGAAAAGCTAATAAACACATAGACAACTAAAAAATATACGAAAATGAGGCATTTATTATATCTAGAGGAAAAAAGATTGTTCAAGAAGGGAAATATAAGCAGACAACACTATTTGTCTCAGCAACAAGGAGTAATCATAAATTGTGATAAAGCTATGTTGGAGCACATGGTAGGAAAAGTGGGAAGTGAGTAAGCACGGTATAATAAGAACAGTCCTCATATTCTATAGTAGGAAATCAAATAGATAATGTCTAATATTGAAAAATCAAGAATTAGCAGCGTATTGTATTGTTTGGAAATATGGAGGTAAATTAGCAGAAATTAGCAGAAAGATAATTTGAAAGTAGTTGAAAGAATTGAACATGGTTGCCTCTGAGAAGTAGAGCTGAGATGTGAGGGAAGGGGCAATAAACAGCTATTTCTTGTTATATGCCTTCTATTCTATTATACTATGTAAACTAAGGGCGTGTGTTGCTATAATAAAAAACAAAACTTTATTTTAAAATGAAAGAAAATATTGTCTTCATACATATACTTAAAGATACTCACATACAGAAAAATCATACAGACCACATTTACTGACCGTCCCGCAATAAAATAGAAAACAAAAAAGGTAGCGCTCATTTCTCTTGAACAAAACAAACACAACAAAACACCCTTCCAAATAAAGTTTGAGTTAAGAAGAAAATAAAACTAAAGTTATAGACTGTTTAGAAACAACAATGACAGGGATACATACATCTCAAAATCTAATGGGTGTGGTCAAAATGGCAGAAGAGGAAAAGGTATAGCCTTTTGTGAATCTATTTCAAAACAAGAAGTTTAGAAATTAATGAATAATACAGTAAATATAAATGAAATCTAAGAAAGAAATAATACATTAGAAAACAAGCAAAAGGCAAAGTACTTGAGCCAGAAGTCAAAAGCTGAGACAAGACTAATAAAGCAAACCTTTGGTAAGTCTGATTAGGATGAACAAAGAGATAGTGTCAAGATGGGTGACTCTCCAAATGATTAAGCTAAGTGAATTATGGTTATCTCAGTCCCCTTTCTCGTGATGGTTTTAAGAATGAGCATGTGACCCAGTCGTGACCAATATGATATGATGGGAAGATGGTTGCAGAACTTCTGAGAAAATGTTCCTCATTGTCAAAAAGAGACACAAGGCCAGGCACAGTGGCTCACGCCTATAATCCCAGCACTTTGGGAGGCTGAGGCGGGTGGATCACCTGAGGTCAGGAGTTTGAGACCAGCCTGGCTGGTCTCTACTAAAAAATACAAAAATTATCTGGGTGTGGTGGTGCATGCCTTAATCCCAGCTATTTAGGAGGCTGAGGCAGGAAAATTGCTTGAACCCAGAAGGCAGAGATTGCAGTGAATGGAAATTGCGCCACTGCAACTCTGTCTCAAAAAAAAAAAAGGCTACACATAAAAGGATTAGTTAGTCCCTTTCTTTCTATAGCGGTCTGGGTATGATGCTGCTTAGAACCATTATAATCATCTTGCTGCTAGCTCAAGGGCAGTGCTCACAGAATTGTAGAAAAGTGGACCACGAGTTCTGATGTGCTAGAAACTGTCTGTCTCTGGACTTTTTGTTATGTGAGATAATACATTTCCTTAATGTTTAAGCCAATTTGAATCACGATTTCCTGTTATTTCCAACTGAAGTCATCCTAACTGATAAAAGAAAGAAAACCCAAAACCTAGGAATGAGAGGAGGGACATAAACACAAACACACAACTTATTACCAAAAAATAGGGGGAAAGTGCGCTGTACCACTGCATACCAATAAAATGGATGATTCCTAGGAAAGCAAAAGTTTTCAAAATTGACTCCCGAGAGAGAAAATCATAACCAGACCAAAAATGACAGAAAGAAAAGTCTGTCAAAGATCTATCACAAAAAATGTGCCAAGCTCATATGATATTATAGGAAAATTCTATAAGTCTGAATGAATGAAGAGTTGTAACTTAGGAAGCCTCAATATGACACAGATGTCAAACCTTACCCAAATAATCTATAAATGCAATGCAATTCTACCAATATCATAATAGTGTTATGGAATTCTTAAGTACATCTGGAAGAGAAGCAGCACATTAGTAGCCAAGAAAACCTTGAAACAAAAGAATGAGAGAAAACTTGACCTTCTATATATCAAAGTACACTATAAAGTTGCAATAACTAAAAATGTGGTATTGATGCAGAAATAGACAAATAGAACAATGTAATAGAAGAGAGGCTAAAAATAGACCTATGAGTGGGAATTTAGGTGATAAATTAGGATTTCAAATTATTAAACTGTTCAACAAATGATATTGGAACAACTGACTTTCATGTGGAAAAATTATACTAGGTTCTCACCTTACACCAAGTCCAAAAATAAGTTCCAAATATGGTAAAGATCTATTTAAAGCATTTAAGAGTTTTAGATAAATATAATATTATTTCATTCGTTAACTCATTCAATAAATAGTGATTGCGTTGTTCTAGTCTCTGGAATACACCAGTGAATAATACAAACATCCTGCCCAGAGTGAGCTTACATTTTAGAACTTGTAAGTAAATATTTAAGCAAAAAAAAATGCATGATTACATACAGTGATAGATACCATGAAGGAAATAAGAGCAGAGGAATAGCAGTAGGGGAAGTGCAGTCAGGGATGTCCTTCCTGAAGAGGATATTTGAAAGAACTCATTAAACTCTACCGAGCATGCTCAAACAAAGTGCTTATTTAAAAGTATAGCAAGAAAAAGAAAGTCTAGGCAATTACTGGGAGTCCAAGAGATTCCATATGCAAGCTCCCTAGCATCCTTATAGTTACTGTACCTTATTTGCGCTTTTTGTCTGGATTAAACCACCGAGATCCATGCAAGGAATCTTGGCTATGGGAGAGCTCAAAGCAGAGGTTCCTAGAGGGATTTTTATGCCCCCTCTGGCTATGTAATCATGCCAACTATCTAAATGGCTTATTGAAAAACTATCAGTAAAGAAACTGACCCTGGGGATCAGGAGTCAAGTTTCAGACTTTAGGTAGCATGTCAGGGCCAGGCACCGTGGCTCACACCTATAATCCCACCACTTTGGGAGGCTAAGTGGGGAGGATCGCCTGAGGCTCACAGTTTGAGATCAGCCTAGACAACACAGCAAAACCCCGTCTCTACAAACTTTTTTTTTTTTTTTTTTTGAGACCGAGTCTCTCTCTGTTCCCCAGGCTGGAGTGCAATGGCATGATCTCGGCTCACTGCAACCTTCGCCTCCCAGGTTCAAGCAATTCTCTTGCCTTAGCTTCCCAAGTAGCTGGGACTAAACAGTCATGAGCCACCACACCCGGCTAATTTTTGTATTTTCAGTAGAGATGGAGTTTCGCCATTTTGGCCAGGCTGGTCTTGAACTCCTGACCTCAGGTGATCCACCCACCTTTGCCTCCCAAAGTGCTGGGATTACAGGCATGAGCCACCGCGCCCAGCCAAAAAGTTCTTTTTTTTTTTTTTTTTTTGAGATGGAGTCTCTGTCGCCCAGACTGGAGTGCAGTGGCGCAATCTTGGCTCACTACAAGCTCTGCCTCCCTGGTTCACGCCTTCTCCTGCCTCAGCCTCCCGAGTAGCTGGGATACAGGCACCCGCCACCAAGTCCAGCTAATTTTTTTTTTTTTTTTTGTATTTTTTTTAGTAGAGACGGGGTTTCACTGTGTTAGCCAGGATGGTCTCGATCTCCCGACATCATGATCCGCCCGCCTCGGCCTCCCAAAGTGCTGGGATTACAGGCGTGAGCCACCATGCCCGGCCAAAAAATTATTAAAAATTAGCCAGGTGCGGTAGTCCCAGCTACTAGAAAGGCTGAGGTGGGAAGATCACTTGAGCCCAGGAGTTTGAGGCTGCAATGAGCTGTGATCCTGCCACTGCACTCCAGCCTGGACTACAACCCTATCTCTTAAAAAAAAAAAAAAAAAGAAAGAAAGAAAAAAAGAAAAGGGAAGAGGATAGAGGGAACTGATGACAAAATGGAACTTCTACTTTTTACTCCTTATCTTTCTGTATTATTTGGGCTTACATGCTTACAATGAGCATACATTTTTGCCTGAGTGTATTTATTAACATGTAAAATATATGATATGATCCAATTTTTTTTTTTTTTTTTGAGACAGAGTTTCACTCTTGTTGCCCAGGCTAAAGTGCAATGGTGCGATCTCAGCTCGCTGCAACCTCTGCTTCCCAGGTTCAAGCGATTCTCCTGTCTCAGCCTCTCGAGTAGCTGGGATTAGATCCAATTTTTAAAACACAAATACACACTGCCACAGACAGGAATGTGGGTTGATATCCTTAAATGTTAGCATTAATTATTTCTGGTTTATGGATTTATGGGCGATCTAATTTTTTTGTTTTCCCTATCTGTATCTTAATTTTATAAAAAGAATACATTATTAGTGTAGTGAAATAATTTACATATAAATAAAAGGAAATAAGTTACTACTATGCAATTTATAAATAAAGGGACATACATTGTATCTACAAAAATGGGCAAAGAATAAATACACAGGAAACTCACAAAAGAGGAAATATAAAAGGCTAATCGTAAATTCTCTAAATTCTAAAGCATATAGTTTGGCACAAACTATATGGCAAAAAGTAAGCCCTTAATAACGCAGTAATTTTAATTATTATCCCTTTTTACTAAAACAATAAGTGTGCATGAAATCTGACTGTGGGACCATAAAAAGTGAATACTTTTTATCCTACCATAAAAAGTGCAACAAATGTTGCACAATGTTACTGCGTAGAGTCCCAGGAAAATGAAGCCTCTCCAAGGGCACTCACCAAACCCTCAAGGAGACTGCCAGTCATGTTTCTAATCTGCCTGGGATGACTTCTCTGAGAAGGTCACATCCTTCTGGTAACTACATTGGGAGAATAGCAGAGCAGGACATGTCAGCAATCTCCACTCAGGGCTCATCTGAAGTTTGACTTCCCGTGAACTTGTGTTGCAAAACAGTGTTTTATTTGCCATAGGAGGAAAGAGAAGAAGACATGGAAACAAGAATACAAGGTCATTGGCAGAAGAGTACAGTCATGCATTGTTGAAATATGGGGATACATTTTGAGAAATGCAGGCTATTTTGTTGTGTGAACATCATAGCAGGTACTTATACAAACCTAAATGGTGTGGCCTACTACACACCTAGGCTGTAGCGTATAGCCTATTGCCCCTAGGCTACAAACCTGTACAGCATGCTACTGTACTGAATACTTTAGGCAATTGTAACACAATGGTAAGTACTCATATATCTAAACATAGGAATAGAAAAGGTACAATAGAAATATGGTATTATAATTTTATGGGACCACCATCATATATGCAGTCTGTTGTTGAACTGAACATCATTATGTGGTGCATGACTGTATTCAGTTTTAAGAAAAGGGGCACTCACTCTATATTCTAAATCCCCATCTCTCCTCTCCTCCCCCTATCCTATCCATTCCTGCCTTCCTAAGAGTCTCATCACTGAAGAGAAACAGACCCCAGGCAGTTCAATCTACACTCCCACCAATACAGCCTTGAAAAGGTAAACAGAATGTTGTTTTTATAATGTTTTATTATAAAAGTAATATATGATCTTTATAGAAAAATAAAGAAAATAAAAATCATCAATAATTTTATCACCCAGAAACAATCACTTTTAATGTGCTGGTAGAGGTTAGTCTATTTTAACATTTCTGAAATCATATAGATTTACATGATTGTTCTCATGTAACCTGTAACATAAGCATTTCCCAAGTTGCTATGATCTATTAATAACAGTGGTTTGATTAATTGGATTGGCTGTGTGGATGTGGAACGGAAGAGCCTTGATGTCAAGAAGAGCTGAAGCACGGAAGGTGCAGTAGGTCATTTGGGACCATATTGTCTGTGGCTTTCAGGACAGGGAGCTTCAGGACTCAGGTAGATGACTCTGGAAGAAACCTTCTCTTTTGGAACTGCAGCATCTCCCTGTCCTCCCCAACGGGAATTTAGGCCAGGAAATAACCAGATCTTCCCTCTCTGATTTTCTTCTCAAATCCCAATGCAAGACAATGGAGACTAAATACGGTTCTGGTCATCAGGCTCTTCCAGAGCATCCGGGTGCATGAGAAGTGAATAGGTGATTGTGTTCTCAGCCTAGAGAAGGCAGAAACCAGCAGTAAGGATCCACAGAGAGGGCCTAGGAAAGAAGGCAACAGAAAAGGCAACAGGGGAGAAGGGAGGGGGAGATGGCTGGGATCACTCACCCCAACTTTGTCAGCCTCGTCAGGATTAGTGGGATTGGCTGTGGGAAAAAGAAGAAATATCAGCCAGAGCACTGCTAGAGAAGAGGGCCTGCCTGTGCTGATGCTGAGGCTGCAAAACCAACGCCCAAACTAGAGCCAAAGCAAGCACTGCTGACCCTGTCTTGGGCCTCTAGGCCAAGCACTGGGTAAATATGACCTCATTGATCGATGCATAGGGTAGCCCAGCCACAGCCTTCCCCACAGGCCAAGGTGAAAAAGTGGAGCAGTCACTTGAGCTGCATTCTTTTCAGGGAATTGCTGAGCTTTCCTAGAAGCAAACCAGGAAGGCTTGGGATCTGAGATATTGGGGAAGAGGTGGGGGAGGGGGGTGTTCAGCATCAGAGTGAAGTAAAGTCCAGATTTTTGCTGGCCACAGATTTCAGGGAGAGAAGGCTGAGGGCCATTTCCACATTGTCTAAATGTAGTGCATCTTTGTTGGAACTTTGAAAAATATGGTACTCCATGGCATTAAAAAGAAAGAGAGAGTGAGTGAGAAAGGGAGGAAGGGAGGGACGGAAGGAGAAAGGAAGGATGGACTTTGGTTAGTGTCTGAAACACACTGAATTCCCTCATATTTTGCCATGAACTGACTTAGCCAGTGTGAAAAGCAGCCACAGTATCTGCAAAGTGGCATTTCTCAGGAAGTCAGGAGACATCTGAGACAATGCATCTAGTCTCTTCTCTCACCCCCTGAACACAGAGAGCCTTTATTGCCATGCTGTAAACTCTGCAGTAAACCACATTCTGAATTCCCATTCTAATACATTTCCCAAGAATCCCAGCAACCCAGCTTTGCCTTTTGGGAAAGGATTTTTTAAAAACCATTTATGCAGCCCCAATGCCTGGCTGCAAAAGTGCCTTGTGAAATGTGCTTATGCCAGTGCAGACAGAACCACACAACAAGATGGATAATCCAGTTGCTTGGACTTTGTTTTTTCCAGATCTGTTTTGGCCCTGGTGTGAACACAGGCCCCTATCACCACTGGGCCTGGCCAGCAGACATGCGACCTTGCTGCAAGCACAGCTGAAACAAGTGATATTTTGCTCAAGCTCTTAAATCTGTTGGCTCTGCTCTGAATCATACTCCAGCCATCTGAGGTGGGGTCTTTGACAGCCTCTTTTTTCTGCCTGTTCTTACTGTCATGGAAGCCCCCAGAGAAAGCACTGGTTTCCTTTGTGCTCTGACTTTAACTACAGTCTGGAAGTTGCCTGGCATCCTCCTGGAAGTTCCTTTACACACTCCCACCTGGGCCAGGGCTTGGGTGGCCCCTGGCTCTCGGAATGTCAAATCTAGAAGGACTGAGAGGTCACCCTGGCCACCCACTCATTTCCTCAGTGAGGAGACTGAACCCCATCAGGGAGACTGACTTGCTCAAGGCTCCACTGTGTGATGGGGGCAGAACCAGGCCAAAATGCAGTCAACCTTGAGTGCATGGGCATCAGAACCGAGTTTTGCCCACAGAGTAGAGCCCACTAGTGCCCCTAGTCCCCCAGAATTTTCTCAAGCCCAAACCTCCTCTTAGTGTTCCACAGACAGCTGAGCCTGGCCACTCCACCCCATCCCTCCACAGAGGCAGATTCCTCAGCAAATCGAGGGGTTTCCAGGCCTCCTCCTCCTTTCCCCTTAGACTCCTGCCTCCCACATCCGATTGGCCTCAGTCTTACAGCCCCTAGCCCTATCCTTTGCCAGCTCTGCCAAAGCTCCACAGAAAGACCAAAGTATCTCTGATTTCTTGCTCTGGAAATATCACCAGATTCCTGGTACCAGAAATTCAGACACAGCCCTCTCCTCTGTATCTGGGACTGGTGTTTCTCTTCTCATCTCCAGAGAGGTCATCTTTAGGCCCAGGAGTTAGACTCAGAGCTGACCAAGCGATTTGAGCCCCAGCCATCCTCCCATTGCTGCTCCCTCCCTGGCTCCCAGCTGAACTTGCACAAGCCCCTTCTCCCTGGCTCCAGTCCAGCCGGCGCCCCTGGTGAGCCATCACTGAATCCCTGAGACAACCTGTACTCACCTGGTTTCTTGGGGAGGGTCTCTCCCATTTCCCTGCACTCAGGGTATCCTGGGAGAGCTGGGAGGGGCACACAGGAGGTTAGTAGGATTAGGCAGTGGGGCCTGAGTCCTCAGGACCAAGGACCAGGGCCAGGGTTGGATGGGACCAGCTCAGGCCTTCCCTCTGGCAGATGTTTCCTGTCCTCCCACCCCCAGCTCCCCTGCTCAGAGGCTGCTCCCGCCTGGAAAAGGGCTGGTCCAGAGGCAGAATTCAGCTCACCCGTGGGGATGCCCAGGAGTGTCAGAAAGGCCACTCCATGGCATCTGTCTGAGGCTTTCTCTGCCTTTTAAAAACACCCCTGTGTCTCAGTCTGTCTCTCTCTCTCTGTTTCTCTGTATTTACTTATCATCAGTAACTGAGGTGTTGGCTATGAACCAATTGAAAAGTGCTTTGTGAGGTGTTAGTGGGATTATTTCTTTCTTGGTGGCTTGCAGTACCCTCTCTACTCCCCCTTCGACACCCATATGAGCCCCACCCAGCTTCAATCCCTGCCTTGGCCCAGTGCCTGGGGAGTCCTCCTTCCCTAGCTAAGCGCTGCCCTCACACACCACCTCCTCCAGAATGGCAACAGCCCTGTTTGTGTGCTGTTCCTGCCTACCAGGCACTGTGTAAGAGCATCAGCCTCTTTCATCCCCATGGCAACCCTGTGAGGTAAGTCCTATTAGTGTCCCCATTTTCCACTTGAGACAGCTGAGGCACAGAGAGGTGGAGTGACTCACTTGGGTCATACAGTTGGTATGCTGTAGAACTAGATTTGAACCCAGGCAGTCTGGCCCCACTATGTGCACTCCATCACTACACTACACTGCTCTCCCCAAGAACTTCTCCAACTGCCTCAGCACTTGTTGGGCTATGGAGCCTCCTCTGTACATCTATCCTAGGCTTTTCATGTCCCTATCATTGCTCTTATCCCATCTTATTATAATGACCCTGTCTTCCTCACAATGCTGAGAACTCCCCAAGGGCAGGGACTGGACTTCATCTTGGCATCACCCACCACGTCTCACGCATTGGCTGACACATAAGCTAGTTTGTTCAAGTCTTGTCAAATGAATGATCTAATAAACGAATGAATGACTATAATACAATACGGGCCTAGATCTGAATGTGTATCTAGCTCAAAGAGAGGGATTCTGGCAATGTCTGGGGTTAGGGCCTGGGCCAAGTGGAAACTGATAACAAAAGGGACCGGGAGGAGCTACAAACCTGAAATCCGCTTTTTCCTGCAGTAGATCAAGGCCACTACAGCAGCAACAATGGCCGCTACAGCAATCCCAGTGACCACAGCCACAATGATCCCCATCGGTGAAGAGCTGGGCGCTAGGGAAGACAGACATCAGGACAAGCAGTACTCTCCGTGTCCCACCTCACCCCATCCAATGCTATGTCCTAGTGTTTGTCACCCGAAGCTCTTCTGTGTCTGAGTCACTCACTTCTGCAGCACTCACTACATCCCCAGCCTCATCTGCCAGGGTTTCTGTGGCTGGACTTATGCCTCCTGCCTACCGAGGTTTCTCCACCAAACTAATAAAGGCACATTGGTGAGCAGGCAGGAGCAGAGGGAAGGGCTCCCCTTAGCCCTCAGGGGCAGTGGGAAGGGTGGGCCCAAAGCCTCCCATAGCTGGAGGCATCATTACTCTATGGAGCACAGCCTTGAACAGTCCATGACGTGCCAGGCTTTCTGGAGTGAATGGCTATAACATGAGCCATGAGAAGAATAAAGGCAAACCTCAGTTCTTAGGAATGCCCAGGAGCTTAGGGAACCTCTGCACCAACGAGGGAGCTCTGCTTCGCTGCCATCCTTAGTCTGGGGCCTGCATTTCAAAGTGGAACAACAGCCTGGCCACCTATCACCTGAGGGCTCCAAGCTCTGGCCCCTACTCCTGCTCATTGGTCAATACTTAGCCAGGCCTCCACACCACTCCTCTTTGCTCCAGTGCCCAATTTTGCACTGTGGCCTTTCTCAGACCTCCATGTAGGCCCATGTGACCTCAGCCCTTGTCCATCCCCTCTTCTCCCCTCCTTACATCTTGGCAGACTCCGCATACCTTGGACAGTGATGGTCACAGGCTTGGATGAGTACAGCGTGTAGCCTATGTTTCCTGTGCAGTGGTAATCACCACTGTGACTGTGGTTTGCTTGTGGGATGGAGAAGTTGGGATCCGAACGGGAAAATTTCTTGGATTTTCCATTCTGGAAGAATGTGACCTTGACCAGAGGCTTGTCCTTCCAGCTGTGGCACCTCAGCACGATGGTTTCTCCCTCCTGGAACTCCAGGTGAGGGGTCTGGAGCACCAGCCACTCTGAAAGACACAAAAAACCACAGAGGACCCGGGAGGCCTTGGCTCAGCTCTGAGACCCAGATCTTCCTTACTGGTGGGACACGATGTGCAGAGGGAACAGCTTAGGTCTGAAATCAGACAGTCCTGGACTCTAATGCTGGCTCTGTCATTTATGAACTCTTGGGCAAATAATTTAAGTCTTCTGAGCCTCAGTTTCCTCATTCGTGAAAATGGGCATGATAGTGTCATGTATCTACAATAGCCCCTAGCACATAATAGGTGTTCAGGATACACTCATCTCCTCCTTCTCCCAGGAAGGCAGCTGCAGCCTTTTCCTGCCCGACAGGCCTCTGCAGGAAGAACACAAGAGACCCTAAGATGCCATCTCTTCCATGTCGAGGAGGGAAGGAAGAATCCAGTGTGACCGAGGAGTCTGCATATGATAAGGACATATGCCTTTGTGGACAGTAGTAAAGTCATGAATGTGCAACAAATGTTACCTGATGAAGGCTACTTGGTAAATTTACTTTGGGAATGTTAATAAATGTGGAGCTTCTTTCCAGCAGGGTCTAAAGGCAGCAGTTTCACCAGTGGGTCATTCGTTTGCTGTGTACTTTTGAGGAAAATTTGCTCTTCAGGTGAAGGGAGGGGACTAAGTGAAAAGCCACAAGGACAATGTTCATCACAGTCTCATTGTAACTTTGCTTTACAGAGAGCCACCTTTCAATGGGAGCTTTGTAAGATCATCAACCTCTCCAGCAAAATATTTATTAAGCTCTGCCCAGTTTCAGATGCTGGAAATACAAAGATGGGTAAGACACGACTTTCATCTCAGGTTTCCCACAGGCTGGTGGAAGAGAGAGACAGAGAAGAGCACCTAGCACAGTGAGAATGTGGAGAAGGGGCATGGAGGGCGGGATGGGGGCAGGGAAACACTGATTCTCACCAGAAGCCTCTGAGGGAGGCCTTAGTGCCCCACGGAGCAGGTGAAGAAATGGAAACTCAAGGGTTAAATGAATTCATCATGTTGTATAGTGAGTCATTTCCAGGGCTAGGATTCAGTTGTGGTCTGTGCTTTTCAATTCTGCCATTAAAATGGAAATGGGTTTTATGCAGTAGGGATTTCCTTCTGCTTCTCTCACACTTGGCTGCCTGTTTTTGGCGTTGTAACCTTCTGTTCAATCAGAACTGAGGCAAAAACAACCACTGATATGTGCTGAGGCAACTCACAGCGATACTTCCCAGTAAGCAGGCCACCCCCCTTTCCTGCAAACCTCTGCCTGAAAGCAGATTTCATCTGTCCTGGCCCTCCCAGGTCCACCCTGGGGCCTTCCTCCACTGACCGGAAAGCACAGTCAGATGCACAGGGTCGCTGAGGCTGGTCTGGCCAGTCTGGCACGTGTACTCCCCGCTGTCATTGTTGTTGGCCTTGAACCTGTAGCTGGGCTGCGTGTGGGTGGGGATGAGATTCCCATTGTGGAACCACTGAATGGAGTCGCTCTCAGGGCTGTGAGTCCCCCGGCATGTCAGAGTCACAGAGTCCTCCTGGAGCACGTTGATCCACTGGGGCTCGAGTTTCAGCACAGCCTTTGGGGGAGCTGCTGAGGGGCAGAGAGAGGAGGTAGCGTGAGGAAGAGGAAGCCCAAGAGCCTGAGAGGCCCTGAATCTCAGATAAAAAAGCACCTGTAGGCCTACTAGGGGCACCAAAAGCTGAGCCAGGCCCAGAATGGTTCTGCAACTGAAGGCAGTTGCTTTTGCTCATACATCCCACCACAAGGGCCCCAGGGAGCCCAGGACTCAGACAGGGCAACAGGGAAGAAGGAGCGAGCAGGCAAGAGAAACACCCTAGAAATACATATACTTTACCAGAGATATCTTCAACAGTTCCTTCTCTCTCTCCCCACCAACCTCTCCCCACCACCACAGACACACAGACACCCCATACATACATACTCTTTTGAGACTAACTTTTCTCCCCGATAAACAAAGGCATTTGGACACTAGTGGATAAATTTCCCCTGGGGCTGGCTGAAGATAAGTGGGGGCTCTGGTGGAGATGGCAGGCATGGGAGTTGGATATCAGGTTTCCGTTCTGACCTAATGTCATTCTGTATACTTTAAAAACGAGGTCAAGATGGCCCGTCCTCACACCCAAGCATAGACGAGCCTCTCTGGCCTCAGAAGGATAAAGAGAGGGAGAAAAGCCGGAGGGCCAGTCCTGGAGCGGTG
Organism: Pan troglodytes; assembly: GCF_028858775.2. NCBI lineage: Eukaryota > Metazoa > Chordata > Mammalia > Primates > Hominidae > Pan > Pan troglodytes. The sequence continues at coordinate 87,453,036 of NC_072398.2, forward strand.
GAGGCTGAGTGGCACAAACACAGAAGTGCCCGGCAAAGTGTAGCCAGAGGTATGCAGAGACCACTCTGTCAGGGAACAGGCCTTGGAGCTCTCAGAAACATGCACAGTCAAGGATTTAGCAACACAGGGGGACAACATATGCAGGCCATGTGATTTTGCATGTGCCTGAATTTTATTTGGAGAGAGGAAGCCCTTGGTTTTATTTGGACAGCGGAAGGCAGTTGAGAGAGAGATCAGAGTTCTCATTTTCTGTGACAGCTCCCCCATTTGAACACCGTGGCTGCCTACCACTTGCCTCCGTGGAAGGAGGAAAAGGAAGGAGGAGAGTGGAAGAGAGAGCAGGGGATCTTTCGGGAGCAATTACCCTTTCCTGGCCCTGACTTGGTACTGGGCTCAGGTGCTGGCGCATTTAGAGCACCTCCAGACAGGGCACTGGGAGGAGAGGAAAAGGGGACCCGAGGGAAGGAAAGGCTGTGGGTGGAGTACTTACCAGGTGTCCCAGCAACAGGAGCTGTAAGACAGAAAGCAAAGATCAGCCCACAGTGGACTGTCTGAACTGACACCTGCCCACTTTGGCCCAGAGACTGCCCAGGCCCAGAGCGCCCTTCACCTTCAGCACAGCCCTCATGGCCATATCCCCTGGGACTGGCTGGATGAGCTGCACTTTTAAAAGGACTGAGAACTCCCAGTAACATACAAAAATGAAATAAAATTATATAACACCCTCTTCCACCTGTTTTGTGGCATTTTCCTTTGGCTGACCCCTCTTGACTGATTAAAATAAATATGCCTCTGGAAAGAGGTCTCTGTTGGGCTTTACATATGATTTATACATCAGTATAAATAATTTTGCCAGAGTTTATCCTGAGAGCAAGATTCGCTCTTTTGTTGGGAGGGGGTAGAAATTGCACAGGTAATCCATGATCACTACAGAAAAATAGAAAATACGCAGGAGCAAAATATTATCACCTTGGCATACATCCTGTTGGATTTTTTTCTGTGATCACACACACACACACGCTGTTCACATACAGACATACATAAGTGTAATGAGGATATACTCTAAAAACTGTTCTTTAACCTGATTTTTCACTGAGCAATGCAAGTTCTAGAAGATGAATCTGTTTCTATGTTGTCATTTTATTTTATTTTATTTTATTTCATTTTGTGGGGGGACAGGGTCTCACTCTGTCACCCAGGCTGGAGTGCAATAACGCGATCTTGGCTCACTGCAACCTCCGCCTCCCAGGTTCAAGTGATTCACCTGCCTCAGCCTCCCAAGAGCTGGGATTACAGGCCCGCGCCACCACACCCAGCTAAGTTTTGTATTTTTAGTAGACAAGGGGTTTCACCATGTTGGCCAGGCTGGTCTGGAACTCCTGACCTCAAGTGATCTACCCACCTCAGCCTCCCAAAATTCTGGGATTACAGGTGCGAGCCACCGTTTCCCGCCCATGTTGTCATTTTAAATGGCTACACTATATCCTACTATTTGGCTGTCCTGTGATTTATTTAACAACTCTTTTGCTTGGCATTTAGGTCTTCCAGATTTTTGCTATTAGAAATATCTGATAAAAGGAGGAAGAGACTGCAAAAGGGCACTAGATCTGTGACTTCATGCAGGGGTAGGGAGATGCCACTGGGTTAAGAAAAGAGCTTCCATAGTGGAGGCAAAGTGTGGGCTAGGGTGGATAAAGATTTGTGGGTGCTGTTATTGGGTAAAGAAGCAAAGCTGGGTCCTTAGGTGAATCAGAGCTCTGTGTGTGTGTGTGTGTGTGTGTGTGTATGTGTGTGTGTGTGTCCATCTGTCCATGGGTGAAGGTTTTCTCTTGCATCTGGGCTGAGAGAAAGTCAAGAAGCTTCCAAGTGCATGTATATTTTCAGGGACAAAAGTACGGAAGGAAATGGAATCAGAACCAAGAGGTAAAAAGGGGGCAATGTGGAGAAAGTGTTGGCCTCAAAGTTTACAGAACTGGATTCTGGTCCCGATGCTCCAATATCTCGAAATATATATTTGGACCAATCACTTCCTTCCTTTGCATCCAAAATTAATCAACAAACCTGCATTAGCTTCCTACTGCCCTGCAATGCATGCTGAGTTCACCTAAGGGAAAAGAATGTTAAGTCCCTACTTCCACTGAAGACAAGAATCTAATGGTGGAGATAAGCACATGTATAATCTGATGTAAAAGAGATGACATTAGAGGAATTTGGATAAAATGCTATGGAGGTTCAGAGAAAGAAAAGATCCCAGGGCTCTGTGTTTGGGAGGGTTTGGGGTTCATAAGGAGGGGAATCCCACGGAGAAGATGGGACCTTTCAGGTTCATCAAGGACCTTCCAGAACTGATAGGATTTTGGCTGAGAGGGAAAAGGTATTCCACAGGAAGGAGCAGCAAGTACTTGGCAACATTCCCAGCAAGTTGCAGCCCAACTTCTACTTGATTTCTGGTCTCTCCTCAAGCACTTCCAATAATGAGGGACAAAGCAGGAAAGCAAGGTAGAAGTCATACTCTGGAGGGCTCCTAGTACCAGGTGGTGTGGCAGTGGGGGAAAGCACATACTGAGTTTAAATGCTGACTCCGCTACTGCTAAGTGCCCTTTCACAAATTACTTAACTTTTCTCTGCTTCAGTTTCCTTGCTTGTAAATGAAGATAATGACAGCAGTATCTACCTCATAGGGTGGTTGTTAGGATTAAATGAGATAATCCAGAGAAGGCATTTAGTGTGCTACATGACACATGGTGAATTTCAAATAAATTTAATTTTTTTTAATAAGTTCACTCCTTGGTTCAGTATACAGTGGGAAGTCACTTAGAATTTTCAAATTGGGGCTGAAAGTGCAGTGTCAAATAGATTGGAACAGGGCAAATGCCAAAGAGCTTAATTAAGAAAGAAACTAATTGTGATGGAAGAATGAGGTCAGAGAAAAAGAAAAAGAAAAAAAAAAAGAGATGACTGTAGTGATCCAGAATATGTGGATAACCCATCAAACAACTGGCCTCTTCATTCCTTGAACTGCTCAGCATCAGTAAACTTTCTTTCTTTGGAGATGAACTTTCTCTGCTCAAGTACAGCCACCAGAATAATCTTTGACCTTATCAAGAACCCCAAAGCATCCATCTTACCACTGGCTGTCCTTGAGCACATGTTTGCCTTTACCTCCCACCCTCCCCCATCTAGCTTGAATTCAATGAGGCATCATTATAATTACCTCCTTGCAAATCCCTTAACTTCGTTGCCTTTCTCTATCTCTACCAAATGCACCTGTATTCCCCATGCCTTTACTTGCTCAGCTGCGTGTTATTGAAATTACCACACAAGAAGGCAAACTGTTGACGCAGTAAATGTCCGATCACCGCATTCAAAAGGACACTGAACTGCCATTGTGGCACTTTTTTCCAAGAAATTTGCTCTGCTACTCTGAGTAGTGACACTCATCTTTTCCTCATTCCCCAAGCTTTCTCGTCCCACCCTCTGCCTCCAGTCCTCTCTCATTTTTAGCTGATGCCTTTCCTCATATTTCACAGAGAAAACAAAAGAGGTTACACAGAAGATCTCACATCGTCCCCCGACTAAATCTACCAGTCTTTTCTGCATCTCTACCTGACTTCTCCTTCCTTGCATTTCACTGGAGAAAGCATCTCTCCTCCTGTCTATGGTCAGTCTCAAAGCAAGTACTCTGGATCCCATTCCCTTTAATCCTCTCAAAGGTTTCCCTTTCTGTTATTCACTTTCTTTTCTGCATCACCAGTTTCTCTCTTAGCTGGATCTTCCCATCAATGGTAAATTTATTTCAGCATCTTCCATTAAAAAAAAAAAACAAAAAAAAAAACTTTTCCTTGACACCACATATAATTCCAGCTACAGCCCCATTTCTCTCGGTTTTTGTTGTTGTTGTTGTTTGCTTCACCCAGGCTGGAGTGCAGCGGCACCATCTCAGTGCACTACGACCTCCGCCTCCCAGATTCAAGCAATTCTCCTGCCTCAGCTTCCCAAGCAGCTGGGATTACAGGCATGCACCACCACGCCCGGCTAACTTTTGTATTACCACCATGCTCGGCTAATTTTTGTATTTTTAGTAGAGATGGTGTTTCACCATGTTGGCCAAGCTGGTCTTGAACTCCTGACCTTAAGTGATCCACCCACCTCGGCCTCTCCAAGTGTTGGGATTACAGGCATGAGCCACTGTGCCTGGCCTGTCTCATCCCTTTCAAAACTAAATTTCTCCATTGTTTTTCTTACATAGGCTGTCCTCATTTCTTCTCCTCTCATTCACTGTCTAATTCTCTGCAATTTGGACTCGGCCCTCAGCAGTCCACTAAAACTTTTCTTGTCAAAATCACCAATGGCTTCATGTTGTCATAGCAAGTGGACACATTCTGTTTCTCTCCGTCTTCCCCATGTCAATATGTATCTTCGTTATCCACCCAGCTACATAGGCCAGAAACCTGCAAGCCATCTTTTAACCTCTCTGTCTCCCAAAATCCAGCCCCTTCCACACCAGGAAGTCTTGTTGATCCTGCTTCCAACTTAGATCTTGAACCCACTAACTTCTCTTCACCCCCTTTATAGACACTACTCAGTTTAAGTCACCATCAGCTTTTTCCCATATCTTAATTTGTCCCCTCACTTCTTATGGTCACCCTACAATCCATTTTCCATAAAGAAGCTAGTTCCTTAAAAAAAAAAAAAAAAACGAAATCAGATGATATCACTCCCCAACTTACAAGCCTTCAGTTGCCTTTCTTTGGTCTTAAAATAAAATGGAAATGGCCTGCAAGCCCTATCAAATTGGGTCCGTGCTTCCTTCTCCAGCCTCAGCTCAGATCCCTTTTCACCTACTCATTGAGCTTCATTAACACTGGCCTTCCTGGCATTCTTCAAATTTGGGGATTTTCTGTATGCCAATCCCTCTACCCTGAAATGCGTTCTTGATCACCAAATGGCTGAATCCTTACCATGTTGAAAGTCTCAGCTTAAATGTCACCCCCTCAGAAAACTCTTTACATAACATCCTGTTTAAAGTAGGCTGCTCTCTTCTCTTCCCCACAACTAATCTTATCACAATACCCTGTTTACATCTTCATAGCCCTTTTCCATTTGTACTTATGCCTTCTTGTTTGTTTACTTACCGTTTATATCCCTCAGTAGAATATAAATTCAAAGAGAGCAGTAGCCATATTAATTTGATGTGCCATTGCTCTGGAAATCATTCACTGGTTGAATCTAGGTGGGAGATAAGAGAGCCCAAAGTTGTACTGACAATAGGAGGTGAAGAAGAGGAAACAGATGCAGAAGAAATTTAAGTGGCAGAGAGAAGTTGGCATTTAATAGACTGGGGGGGTGATTTAAGTTGGATAACTAGGAAAAGGGTGGCTGCGCTTACACAAATACAAATGTTAGGAGGAAGAGAACATTTGTAAGGAGGAGATGATAAGTTGGATTTTGAATATGCTTTGTTTTTGAGCTGGAGAATCATTTTAGAGGTGTCCAACCAGCAGTGGAAATATAAAATTATACTTGACAGAAGCAAGCAAGAGAAATAGGTTTAGGAGTTATTGACATAGAAGTGGTAGCTAAAAACCTGAGTATGTAGGATTGGCAAGGGGGACGGTGTAGTGGGAAAGAGAGTAAAAAAGAAGAGGAAGAGGGAGAGAAAAAAAAGGAAAAGATGAGGAAAGGAGAGAGAAGTCACCAATTATGTATCCATTCCACAGTTAATAAATAGTAGTAAATACCAAATATGCTCCCACCCGGTGTACTTATTGCTTCACAATAAGTTCATTGACCCCGTATTTCCGGTCAGGAAGGCTGTCAGTCATGTTCACTGATAAGTCTCCAAGTCCTAGAACAGTGCCTGCACATAGAATTTGGAGAGTCAGCAGGAGCAAAGGTGGTAAAAACAGAAAGTGCAGTGTACATACTGCCTGGCTGTAGAAGATTCATGTGGGGTGCAATGGGGAACACAGTTTGCAGGGCAGAATTAGAGTTTTTGCAGTGGGCAATGGAGCAGCACGGAAGGCATTTATTAAATGCACTGACACAGCCATAGCTGGACCTGAAGATGCCGTGGCCTTGGTGGGCAGCATGGATGCAGGGGAGGGGAGACAGGAGCAATCAAGACCCTATCAGAGGGTGCTATAAAAATTGACTTATCAAGTGATGAAGACCTAAATGTGGCAGCCCCAATAAGAATGGAAAAAAATGGGGTAAATCTTTGATGACTTAGTAAAAGGCAAATGGGAGAAAATACCAAAGATCTTTCCCAGGAGTCTTGCCCAGGTGGTAGAGAAGCACATCACCTCTCTAGGCCTGAACTTCCCCACATGACAAATGAGGTAGTTCACTTTACTTTCTCTTCTACTTTAATCCATTCCATCCTATTCATGGGGGGAATACTCTGTCTTCCTTACCTCTTTCTCCTGTAGCCCAGTATCATCCTGCATTGACAGCCAAGAGCCGAGGGCCCCCAGAGCTGATCACGTTTCACTAGTAATCACATCACACAGCTTGGCTGAGTGGCAATATGCTTTCCTCTAGAATGTGAGGGTGGAAGCCCCAGGAACTGAGCTTGGAGAGATAGTCCTGGCAGTAAGTCTCCCCTACTTGGCCTCCCCTAGGCTTTTCAAACCACTCAGCATAATCAGTCGCCGTCCCCTGTCCAACAGCTGACAACATGGTTAGAAAAGAGCCCTCCATTTTGGCCTAAGACCCTAGCTTTCTTGCTGATCAGATGCAGTACTTCCCCATCATGGTCTGTGTGGTAAAAAGCAGCATGCATGATTTCTCTGGTCCCACAACAGATGACTCCAGACTTACCCAGGTTTTTGTATTCTCAGAGCCCCTGTTCCCTGGATAACTCAGATCTCCCTATGCTTCTGCCTAGGGGAATATTCTTACACATGAAGACAATAGGCTTCTGCTACACGAAGTGGTTTCAGGGGCACAGAGAATGGCCACTGCCACCTCCTCCCAAAAATGCATCTTACAACTTCCTCCCTACCCCTTACCCAAGGCAGCACTGGCCCTCCTGCCTAAGATTTGGTCTTTTGTGAAACATAAATTTCAAAGAAGGCAAACACTCTGGCCATTCATTTATCATTCAAGTATAGGTTACTAGACGTTTCTCAGAGCGGGTTCTGATGTGGAAAGCAACAGAACATCAAGAGTCTGGGTGTTCAGTAAGATTGGGTGAAAGACACTGAAAAAACCCTGAACTCTGCCACATTGGATGACTTTCCAAAGCCAGCAGAGTCATCAGGGTTTCATCTTCACCAGCCTGCCTTCCCTCCCCTGGGTGTCCTGACGGGCTTCCCATGCCACCCCTCATCCTTGCCCAGGGTTATCCTCAACTGAGGTTCCCGTTCCTCTCTCCCTCCTGGGGGCCCTGACTCACCCAGGAATAGCACAGCTGTCCACAGAAGCATATGGCCCCAAGGCTGGGGGGACTTGCAGTCAGCCCAGTCACTCTCAGTGGCAAGGACAGGTAAGAATGACAGGATTCCCATCACTCCCTGGAGCGAGCTGGTGCCCAGAGCACAGCAGTCACAGCCTTCTCTCAAAGCTTGGCGGATTCTACCCTAGAGGGCAAACAAATTCTGGAGTCTGAAAGGGGAAGTGAAAAAGAAATGTTCTGTTTTATCACAGGCTCCTCCCTTTCCACCCTCTTTCCTCTCAGTCTTTCCCTCCTAGAAGATTCAGAGCTTCCCAGAATAAATCTGGTGTAGCCCATGTTCAAATTCACAGAAATTTTAGAAACTAGGGAAACAACTCCCTTCTTCTTCCTCTGAGGCCACAGCTGGCCTGGGCCTCTGGGAGAAAGAGGGAAATGGTCACCAAAACTCAGCTCAGAACCTCCTGTTTCAGTCTCTATCCTCCTGAGAAAGGGTGATGGAGGACAGCGTGCACCAGCAATCTTCTAGTACTTCTACTTCCATTTGGAGACCCAGGCCCTGGAATCTGGACGCTTCTTGAAATTGAGCATGGGGACTCCAGGCCACCTACCATCATTTAATTTTCTCTATTGTCATAATCCCAGACTCACTGCTGAGTTGTGGAACAAGGACAAGGAGGTATGTCAGGATGGCAATAGAATGACCACACTCATCCTCATTATTCCCCTGCCCTCATTCATTCTTTTTCTTATTCATTCTTCTATTTAATGAATATCCCAATAAGTATCTATTGAGCACCAATCTGTGCCCTGGTTTTGTATCTTGGTCATTTTTGCCACCCTCATTTCCATCCCTGTTCTCACTGCAATGGCATGGTGAAAGAGCATGGGCTTTGGAGCTGTGTTAGGTTTCGGGTTGAATGCCAGGTGGCTTCTCAGAGTGTCAGGTTCCAATCTGTAAAAGTGAAGATTATTGTGCCTACCATTTAAGCACAGTTTCTCAGCCTCAGCACTATGGACATTGTGGGCCAAATTATTCCTGTGAGGACCTTCCCCGAGCATTGTAGGGTGTTCCGCAGCACTCCTGGGCTCTACCTGTTAGATGCCAGTGGCACTCCCAGTTGTGAAAACAAATATGCCCCCAGATATTAGCAAGTGTTCCCCAGGGGACGAATTGCCCCTGGCTGAGAACCACAGTACTACAGGTTTTTGGGAAGTAAAAGAGAATATGAGGGTTAGCAAAGTGCTTGGTACATCGTGGGTGTCCGGTGAATGCTAGTTCTCTTTTCTTGCATTCTGTCATCCTCCTCATTACCATTTGTTCACCCTCAACATCTCCAAAACACGAGTTTCTCTGGAATCTCTCCTGGGGCCCCTTTCTGGGAACTCTTTCCCAAATGCCTTCTCAGGAAGCAGGCTGTAATACTTTAATACTTAAGGAAATGACACTGTCAAACCTTGTTATCACACTCTGTGGTCTTCAGAAACCTTCAACAGCCCCACCCACTCTGACGCATGCTTTTACTACTGCCCCCGTTCTACCCCCAGATCCATCCCCAGCTCCTATCTAATTTCTAGGTTAAAAATTAGTTTTTTTTTTAACTGGCGATGAGATAACAATGAGCTGGCATCAATACTTTGTAAATATCATTAGAAATAAAGGCACACAATATATAGGTAACACACTAAGAAACCAAAATTAATATTTACTATGTAAGCATGTGAATTCTTACTGTAAAACCAAGGGTATCTGAGACAGGTGGCAATTAATTTAGAAGTTTATTTTGCCAAGGTTAAGGACATGCCTGGAAGAAAAAAACACAGAATCACAGAAACAGTATGTGGTCTGTGACTTTCTCCAAAGATGAATTTGAGGGTTTCAATATTTAGAGGAAAAGCAGGCTGGGGGGGAAAGAGGAAGAGTATGGTAATCCACATGTTGTAAGGGAAAAGTAGCAGGTAGGGGAATAGTCGATTATGTATTGTCTTGCTCTCGGTAAATTGGCACTTCATGTAAGATAAGGTAGAAACGAGTAACCTGTGGAGATTTTCCTTTCTTTCTTTCTCCTTTCTTTCTTTCTTGCCAGAGTCTCTCTTTCCCTTTCCTCTCCTCTCCTCTCCCCTCCCCTCCCTTCCCTTCCCCTCCCCTCCCCTCCCCTCCCCTCCCCTCCTCTCCTCTCCTGCCAGAGTCTCACTCTGTCGCCCAGGCGGGAGTGCAGACGTGTGACCTCGGTTCACTACAACCTCTGCCTCCCGGGTTCAAGCGATTCTCTTGCTTCCTCCTCCCAAGCAGCTGGAATTACAAGTATCTGCCACCACGCCCTGCTAATTTCTTTCTTTCTTTTTGTTTTTTTTGTGTTTTTAGTAGAACTGAGGTTTTGCCATGTTGGACAGCCTGGTCTTGAACTCCTGACCTCAAGAGATCCACCCACCTTGGCCTCACAAAGCGCTGGGATTACAGGCATGAGCCAACACACCTGGCCATCTACGGAGATTTTTAATCTTTTATCTGTAGCTATCTGCTTAGGATCGAACAGAAAGTCAGTTTCTTACATGACTCAGCTTTCAGTTTAATTTGTTTTTTCTTTTGGCACAGTGTATTGGAATCCTGAGTTTTATTTTCCTTTCACATTATTACTATGGAGGAGGCACTAGACTCACATTATTTCTAATTTTCAACAATCCCAGAAGATAAGTATTATCACCCTCATTTGCACATGAAGAACTTAGATTCAGAGAAGTTAAGATGATTTGTCCAAAGCTACATGGTTAATAAGTGGTGGAGTCAGAATATGAAACCAAGTCTGCCTGACGCTAAAGACTTAGGTTTTCTACAACACTAAAGGAGCTTCACAAACAGTATGCAGGGACCACCTACATGCCTTGTATGAGTTACCAGCACACAGAACTAATGAGTGGCTCTCAGGCCTAGGAATAACCAGGTAGGGCCAGTTGCCCCTGGCTGAAAGCAGCCTCATTTGTTTACAACTTTACTTGTGTGGTTTTCTCTGTGCCATGATTTAAAAATGATCAGGAAGTCCTACACAGTGCACATGCTACTTCCCTGAATTGTCTCAGGATCCAAATACCACTACTAGACATTTGACTGAGACAAAAGAACCAGACAATATCTTTTAGATGACTTATTAAAGGAGATAGACACAGAGTCAGGTAGGGCATTTCCAAGGACACTAAATCAAAACAGAAATGAGTCTCTTTTTCCCATCACAGCTGGGAAAGGGAAAGCACAAAATACAAGGAGATATTTCTAAACAAAATGGTTACAAATAGAGGGGCACACTATTTATTAAAACTGAAATATGTCAGTCAGAAAGGAAAATTCTTGGGCAGGGCCCAGTGGCTCACACCTGTAATCCCAGCATTGTGGGAGGCCTAGGTGGGCGGATCACTTGAAGTCAGGAGTTCAAGAGCAGGCTGGCCAACATGGTGAAACCCTGTCTCTATAAAAAATAAAAATTAGCTGGGCGTGGTGGCGCATGCCTTTAGTCCCAGCTAATTGGGAGGCTGAGGCACAAGAATCGCTTGAACCCGGGAGGCAGAAGTCGCAGTGAGCTGAGATCATGTCACTGCACTCTAGCCTGGGCAACAGAGCAAGACTTTTCTCTAAGGAAGAAAAGAAAGGAGAATTCTTTGAAAGGGATGATTTTATATAAAATGTGTATTCTGGTAAGGGGAAAAGTATGAATAACTCAAAAATCATGAGAACCCATAATGAAGATGCTTGGAGACAGACCCAGATCAAGAGCCTCATCTTGTCTCTTATCAGCTGTGCAATCTTGGACATCTTATTTATCCTTTTTTTTTTCTTTTGACAGAGTCTTGCTCTGTCACCCAGGATGGAGTGCAGTGGCACGATCTCAGCTCACTGCAACCTCCACCTCCTGGGTTCAAGCGATTCTCCAGCCTCTGCCTCCCGAGTAGCTGGGATTACAGGCATGTGCCACCATGCCCAGCTAATTTTGTATTTTTAGTAGAAACGGGGTTTCACCATGTTGGCCAGGCTGGCCTTGAACTCCTGAACTCAAGTGATCTGCCCACCTCGGCCTCCCAGAGCGCTGGGATTACAGATGTGAGCCACCGCGCCTGGCCTATTCATGCTTTGTAAGCTCTGTTGTCTCATCTGTGAAATGGAGATTACATTAGTACTCACCTTATAACGTGAAGATTAAATGAGAAAATCCATAAATAATGCTAAACACAGAACCTGCCATATAAATTTAGTCTTTATCTTTATTATCATTAAAAGGCTAGAAGAATCTAGTCTCTGCTTCCAGTTGGGACTAGTGTTTATAGACCCACTTTGGGAAGGCAGATAAATGCTATAAACTCAAATGGTTCCAATTTTACATACTCTCAGATTCCAGCCTGTTGATTCAGAATGTACTCCTTTCTTTTTGTTCTGCTTGGTTGAATTTTGTTTCTCTTCCTCTTAATATCCTGACCACAGGCTCAGTGAATCCCTGTGGTTGTTTTTATCAATCCTCTCTACAGTTTCCTCCTTATAGCCACTTCCCCACAAGCTGAGACAGCCAGGCACTACAGTCAGCTGCCAACCCCAAAGGAGAGGGAAGCCTGGCAGAGAAGGCAAGCACCAGGAAAACAAACAAAAAGGATGATTGACTGATGGAGGCTCTGGTTGGAGAGGCCTCAGCCAGGTCTAAGCATCAGCCACACCTCCTCAGGGAATTCAGGTCTTTGTGTTAAAGCATCATCATCTCTAACAACCCATTAGAAATGCAAATACCCGGCCAAGAGTGGGGGCTCACACCTGTAATCCCAGCACTTTGGGAGGCCAAAGTGGGTGGATCACTTTAGCCAGGGAGGAGGGAGAGAGTAACCTTTCTAAGTTTTATGGCTTGCTTTGGGGAAGAGGGATTTTGGTTTCTATGACTTGCTTCAGGGGAGAAGGAAGGGTAAAGGACAGAAGGGCAAGAGAATGTCAGAGAGACCTTGCTTCTGAGGTCTTCCAATCTCCCTTAGTTCAAAGCACTCAGCAGGCCAAAGTGCCATATATTGGGGTATTGTTTCTGTGCCCCAGCTGGCGACACTGGGTAAAATTGGAAATGAGTCAATGCTTATCATCATTAGGAACATGGTGGTTAGAACCAGGAAGAACTTGTAAAAAGTATCCAATTATTGGTGAAAGAACAGACAAATAGATTAATGGAACAGAATAGAGAGCCCCCAAATAGGCTCACATGAATAGAGTCAACTGATCTTTCACAAAGAAGCAAATGCAAAGCAACTGAGAAAAGTCATTAAAGACCCTCGTTTCAGAGGAGTACTGCCCCACACCCAGGAGGAAGGAATGGTACACAGGCCAAGAAGAATCTAAACACACAGGCCTTGCTAAGTTTTCCCCATCAGTCTGTTAGCATCAGACTCTACCCTTTATCCAGTCACATTTCTACAGGGCTAGGCATTCCTCATTGAACCTAAGCATAAAAACAGAGTCTTCCCTGAGTCTTTGGGTCTTCATTTCAGAAGGCTCCTGCATCATGTAAAATTTTGATAAAATAAAATAAAACTTTGACAAACTTTTCTCTTGCTAACTCATCTTTTGTTGTAGGAGTGTCAGCTATGACACTCATGATGGGCAAGGAAAGTTATCACAACTTTCCACCTCTATGAAGCTCCAGATTCTACTCTCTCTTCAATGATGATTTTCAGTATGAGGGTGCCCAGTCTGCCACAACCTGTCAGGGACAGAAGAGAGTTGAGATCTTAGGTAACACCTGGGCAGGCTCATCTCTGGGGCAACACACAGAAGGGTGAGGACAAAGAGATAGCTTACTGTAAGTGCCACCCTAAAAAGGTGCTAGCCAGGAAGGAAGATGTAAGCCATGCCCTGGAGAGAAAGCAGAAGGGTCGAGAACTGGAAATGTCCATTAATCAGGTATCCAAAGCAGAAGGACTGATGTGTTAGGAGTCAGAAGCAGAAGGGAGGGTGCCGGGTCCAGGGCCAGTTTGAAACAAATCTTGTCAGCCAGGCGTGGTGGCTCACGCCTGTAATCCCAATACTTTGGGAGGCTGAGGCAGCCAGATCACTTGAAGTCAGGAGTTCGAGACCAGTCTGACCAGCATAGTAAAACCCCATCTCTACTAAAAATGTAAAAATTAGCCAGCTGTGGTGTCACACACCTGTAATCGCAGCTACTTGGGAGGCTGAGGCAGGAGAATTGCTTGAACCCAGGAGGTGGAGGTTGCAGTGAGCCAAGATCATGCCACTGCACTCCAGCCTGGGCAGCAAAGAAAGACTCTGTCAAAAAAGAAAAAAGAAAAAAGAAACAAATCTTGCCACCATCAAGTTCCCATCATCCATTTCTCTTTGTGCATTTATTGGCAGATTGATAAGGCAGGAGAGATCCTAAAAGTGATTGGAATGTAAATAAAGGAGATCTCTGCCTCTACTAAATAAATATACAATAAAAATTACAAGGAGATCTCCTCTGACCAAGGTATTTCAGTAAAGTTGCAAATATGAAGGTAAGTATTGCTGCTGGTTGAGTAGTCTTATGGAAAAGCCCTTCAATCGGGTCGCGGTTTATCGTTCTAGAAACTGAGAAAAGTATTTTGTACGAGAGGACAGTGGAAGTTCCTGCTCAGCACCTGTTCTTTCCTGTGGCCTCCAGTCTCAGTAGAGACCCTAGGAGAAGAGTTTACTGTGACTGGAGCAGAAGAGCAGGCTGCAGTTAACTTGGTCCCTGGCAGAATTACAGAAGTAAAATGAGGTCTTCAGGAATCACTGGAGGGAAATGATACTGAGAGTGGCAATAGCAACAAATTCTGAGCAGGAAAGCAATAACTCATGGGGATCAACTAGTGACTGATTTACTCAACCCATATCCAGTGCTCTAACCCAATGTTGACTCTGCTAGGTAAGAAAGATGGGGTGGGGATGGATGGGAGGAAGAAATGAAGAAATGAGAAGAACAGTGGTCTCTGTCCTGAGGAACCCTCATTACAATGGGAAAGATAGGATACATGCAGGAGACAGATATAAAAACAATACACACCTATCCTGTGCTTCACCTGAATTAGAGCAGAAAGTCGTAGAATTAAAAATTGAGGCTGGGCACGATGCCTGATGCCTGTAATCCCAGCACTTTGGGAGGCCGAGGCAGGTGGATCACCTCAGGTCAGGAGTTTGAGACCAGACTGGGCAACTTGGTGAAACCCCATCTCTACTAAAAATACAAAAAATTAGCCAGGGGTTGTGGCACGTGCCTGTAATCCCAACTATTTGGAAGGCTGACATAGGAGAATTGCTTGAACCTGGGAGGTGGAGGTTGTAGTGAGCCGAGATCACGCCATTGCACTCCCGCCTGGGTGACAGAGTAAGCAACTCAGTCTCAAAATAAATAAATAAATAAATAAATAAAAATTGAGGAAAAGTGTGAGTGTTAGAAGAAACAATTGATTATAGAGCCAAAATATCTAATCAGAAAGATTGTGATTTCAGACATATCTGCACAATCTCTCTTCTTTACCTCTTCCCCCTGTAGCCCACTATCACCCTGCATTGACAGCCAAGAGCTGAGAGCCCCTGGAGCTGATCAGATTTCACTAGCAATCACAGCACACAACTTGGATGAGTGGCAATATGCTTTCCTCTAGAATGTGAAGGTGGAAGGCCCAGGAATTGAGCTTGGAGTGATAGTCCTGGCAGTAGGTCTCCCCTACTTGGCCTCCCATAGGCTTTTCCAACCACCCAGCATGATCAGTCCCTGTCCCCTGTCCAACAGCTGAGAACATGGTCAGAAAAGAGCCCTCCAATTTGGAGGGTAGTTCTGAATATTAAGGTACTTCTGAATAGTAAGAAGTAATAACATAAATGTATGAAGAATATAGTAGCTCAGAGAAACAGGCTTGCACCATGAAGGGTTAGGACAGTCATAAAATGGAAATCACGTTTATATGAGAAACAACATAGCCTCAAGGAAAACAAAAGCCAGTATCAGGCTTTGGTGAAAACTTAGAACAAGGAGAGATTGTAAACTAACCAGAGGTGTGAAGAGCAAATAGCAGAGCCTACCTACATAGCACAACTCCTGCCTGCATGGCCATCAGGACACAGTCAGTGCCGACCTCAAGGACACTTTTGATGATAACTTTTAAAACATACCATTTTACTTTCTGCTTTTTAGATTATCAAGTCATGTGAGAAACAGATAACTTCATCTAATTTCTGTGCTTAAATTCATTATGCCCTGCCATTCTGGTGATTTTTCATTTTGGACTTGGCCATTTTGATTTGTGGTATAAAAACAGCTGTGAAAACCAGCCTCATTAAAATGTTTTCATTAGAAACACCCCCCCAAAAAAACCTGTATTAATTAGAAACACCTGAAAAAAAACAGATAATACACAAAGTGATAACTTTTCTTGAACCCGTCAGAGTGCTGAGGTAGTGAGGCAACCAAGTACCCTGAAATCTAAGAAAAGACAGGTGTTTCTAAAGAGGGCTAGGATATGAGCACAGGCTCACCTGTAAGACAGCGTGGAAGGAAGGCAGGGCTACCATTCAAATGGGTTAGAAGAATTCAGCTAAAATTTTTAATAAATCGCTGAAAGCCAGATGTGGCCAAGAACTGAGAGCTCATGATACAAGGGCCATTCCTACCCATTTGAAGCATCTTCATGGGCCTCCACCAGAGCTCATGAAAAGCTTGTGGCCAGGGAATACATACCTAGGTAATGGAGCAGCCATCATTCTGGGAAAGGCATGAAGCCCACCTGAATCCTTTTTTCTAAGGAACAAATGTCTTAAATCACTAGAAGAAGGGCCCAGGGCACATGAAAAGAGCCCATTACACCTGGAGGAAAGGAACAGGAAAAAACAACAACAACAACAACAAAAAACAACTCTCTACCCTTGGGGAAGGGGCTGGAACCCATCCCGAGCCTAGATGATTCCAGGTCTTCTACGATTGAGTGAGATCTAGGATCACTGAAAAAGCCCTATCCTCAAGATCCAGGGACAGAAGGCCCGATTAAAACTGAGGCGGGACTAGAACAGCTGTCACAGCCCCACACGTTCTTCTTAGCCACGGCCCTGAAAAAATCAATAAGAACAGCGGCTATTGCAGCAAAGAAAGAGTTTAATAATCACAGGGCCAGCCATGTGAAGAGAGCAAGCAGCAATTTCTCAAACACATCTCCCTGACAATTCAGAGACTAGGGTTTTTCATGGGTACTTTGGTGGGCAGGAGGCTTGGAAACTGGAACAATTAATTGGCTGGGGATGAAATTACAGGGGTGTCTAAAGCTGTCTTCGCGCAGCCAAGTCAGTTCCCAGGAGTGGGTGGATCTCAGGACCTAGTGGCGTCTCTTGGTCTACTGAAATGTTGAATCTCAAAAATACCTGGAAGGCTCGTTCTTCAGGGTTCACAATAGTGATGTTATCTATAGGAGTAGTTGGGGAAGTTATAAATTTTGCAATCCCCGGTTACGTGACTCTGGTGCAGTAAGCAATATGCTACTGTAAGGACACATGGAAAGCAAGGAAGTGAGGAAGATACACTAAGCAATGGCAGGTCATTGTTTAACTGAGTCTATTCTTCAGCAAAGTTAAAGTCCCTACCATATTTTCACCTTGCCTTATGAATGCAGTTTCAATCTTGAACAAGGAGGGAGTTCAGTTTCCCTTGACTCAAAGTTTAACTATAAACGTCACTCATAGCTATTTTGACCTCCATGCTAGAATAAGAAAAAAAAAACTCGCCTGTGGGTTAGAAGCAGGATGGAGTCAGTCATGTTAGATTTCTCTCTTTATTCGTTTATTTTTTATTTTTATTTATTTATTTATTTATTTATTGAGATGGAGTCTTGCTCTGTCACCCAGGCTGGAGTGCAGTGGTGGGATCTTGGCTCACTGCAAGCTCTGCCTCCCTGGTTCAAGCAATTCTCCACCTGCCTCAGCCTCCCAAGTAACTGGGATTACAGGTGCCTGCCACCATGCCCAGCTAATTTTGTATTTTTAGTAGAGACTGGATTTCACCATCTTGGCCAGGCTGGTCTCGAACTTCTGACCTCAGCTGATCCACCTGCCTCAGCTTCCCAAAGTGCTGGGATTACAAACATGAGCCACCACGCCCAGCCAGATTTCTCTCCTTATTTATATATATATTCTGCAAAGGCAATTTCACAACGGATAAACCTCTGCCCTACCTCCCAGGCTAGCAAGTACTGAATAAGAAGCAAAAGTACTCTGCCACTGAAGAGAGAATCTCTGAGGTGCAGGCACATACTTTAGAAAGGCCTAAAGTTGGGGTAGTGCAGGAAAATTGAGAAAATACCATCCGGGAATACCGGTGTCTCTTGGTCTACTGAAATGCTGCCTCCACCCAAGCACAAGATAACACTAGAAGAATTTGAAGGTAACTATGGCAATAATAAAACCCGAACCCAGCTCAACTCTTGACTAGATTGGCCCACACTAAGAGCTTACCAGAATAAGAGGGGTGCTCATTTCCAATCATAAATGCAATTTACCTTAGTCCCTACTGTCCTACATATAATGTCCAGAATTCAATAAAAACAATGAGCCAACACAGAAAAGCAAGGTTTAAAAATCCTGTCAACAGACAATGCAAGCAATAGAAACTGCTAAAAGATGATTCAGGTGTTGGTACTATCAAATAGGGAATTTTAAAATCAAACCATTAATTACAACCATATTTAACATGTTAAAGGCTCTAGTGGAAAAGGTAGACAACATACATAAACAGATGGGGAATTTCAGCAGAAAGATAGAAACTATATGAAGAGTCAAATGGAAATGTTAGCAAATTTTGAAACAGAGTAAAAGAGAAGAGGAATGTATTTGACAGGGTCATCAGTAGATGCCATACAGCTGAGAAAAAAAATCAGTACTTTGAAAATGGGTTCATAGAAATTACCCAAACTGAAATTCAAGGAGTAAAAAAAAAGAAAATAGAACAGAACACCCAAGAACTGTGGGACAATATAAACTGGCCTAACATATATGTAATTGAAATCCCAGAGAAGAGAGAAAGGATGGGAGAAAAGAAACATTTAAAGAGAAAATGGCCAACAATTTTTCAAAAATAATGGAAGTCATCAAACCACAGATCCAAGAAGGACAAAGAAGCATAGGCAGACTAAAATACACACACACACACACACACACACACACACACACACACACACTCCTAAACATATCATATTTAAACTGCTGAAAATCACAGATAAATAGAGCATTATTAAAATGCCCATAGGTCTTTATTTTATTTTATTTTATTTCATTTTTTTGAGATGGAGTTTCGCTCTTGTTGCCCAGACTGGAGTGCAATGGCGCAATCTCAGCTCACCACAACCTCTGCCTCCTGGGTTCAAGCAATTCTCCTGCCTCACCCTCCCAACTAGCTGGGATTAAAGGCATGCGCCATCACGACTGGTTAATTTTGTGTTTTTAGTAGAGATGGGGTTTCTCCATGTTGTCAGACTGGTCTCAAACTCCCAACCTCAGGTGATCCGCCCCCCTCGGCCTCCCAAAGTGCCGGGATTACAGGTGTGAGCCACTGCGCCCGGCCAGATCTTTATTTTTAAATTTTTGATTGGAGAGCTAGGATGCCAGTGCCACCACTCTAGCCAGCCACAAAGGAGATAAACAGAAGTTATATTGGTGGAAATGTCAAAATATCTAAATCTTTCTCTTGGCCAACTAAACTGGCTGGAAGATTTTAAAAGAAAAGTTTTCTAAGATATGAAGATAAGCAAAAGAAGAGTACAGAGCCTAGTTTCTAATGCACAATAATACTTTGCTTCCAAAATAAATGGGAACCGAGACCTTATTTTCTGATCTTCCCTTCAAGACCAAAACTTCAGGCCATCTCCTCATCTGCAGTTTTCTTTACCTCTTCCTTGACAGAAGAAGTCATTTTTCTTTCTGAATCTCAAAGTTTTCTTCCCTGAGTTGTCCTAAATGTTGCACTGGGCCCTATCGCTGGAAATGCCTTTTTTACTCTAAGCCCAGGGAGAACTCAGAATTCTCTCACTTCTCTAAGAAGTGATTTATGAACCCCAGGGGCAGTATGCAGTCTTTTACGATGTACCCTTGCAGTTTGCAGGGCCAAAATACTCTGAAGTCATTCACCATCTGTTTCATCACGACTTACCAGGGTTCCCCTCCTGGTGTCCCTCTGATGACTCCCGTTACTCTCCCTGAACACTCCTCTGTCTTCACCTGTCCATTAAATATTGGTGTTTGTTCAGCTTTCTGTCCTCTACATAATTCTCTATCAATAATTTTCTAAGTGAGAAGAGACTCTCTCAAAGGGTGCATCATAATTGGAGGGGGAAGGAGAGGTAGAGGTGTAATTTTAAAAGCCTTTTTAGCATTATAATACAATTTAATACTTGTAAACTTGACAAACTAGATATGAAAATTAAGATAAAATTAAACAAAGTATGTTTATGTTCAAAGAGGTTGAAAATGAACTTTAAAGGGCTAAGAAACGTGATCCTGTATATGTCTTACTACTTCTAAATGATTTTATCTACATTCTTGGCTTCCTCTACACCAGTGGTTCTCAACAGAGTTGATTTTGCCCCCTGCTCCCAGGGGACATTTGCCAATGTTTGGAGACACTTTTGGCTATTACAACTGGAGAGGGCTGCCCCTGGCATCTATTGAGTGGAGGCCAAGAAAGCTGCTAAATATCCTCCAGTGGAGAGCATAGCCCCCCACAACAAAGAATTATCTGGCCCCATGTGTCAATAGTGCTGAGAATGAGAGCCTTGCTTCACTCCCTATATGTTGATGACTCCTCAGTCTTTATCTCCAGCCAACACTTTTCTACTTAACTCTAGAAAGATATATTAATATATTTATCATATATAATATATATAATATAATGATAGCTACCTATTAGGCATTTCCACTTCAAAACTTTTTTTTGGCTGGGCACAGTGGCTCATGCCTGTAATCCCAGAACTATGGGAGGCCAAGGATGTCAGGAGTTTGAGACCAGCCTGGCCAACTTGGCAAAACCCCATCTCTACTAAAAATACAAAAATTAGCCAGGCATGGTGGCGTGTAGTCCCAGCAACTCAGGAGGCTGAAGCAGGAGAATCACTTGAACCTGAGAGATGGAGGGTGCAGTGAACCGAGATCATGCCACTGCACTCCAGCTTGGGCAACAGAGAGAGACTCTGTCTAAAAAATAAAACACACACACACATTTTTTTTTTTCTGAAACAAAATTCACTTATTTCTCCCAAATGTACTCTTCTTTCTCTAAGATCTACTAAGACAAAATCCTTCAAATTAATGTATTTACCATTCCCATCCAATCAATAAAATTCTTGCACATTTCTTTTCCTCTTGCCAATTATTAGCAGTAGAAAACCTTCAAGCAAGTCATTTAATTTCCCCATGCCTTGGTTTTCTCAACCATAAAATAGTAATAATAATAGTACAACTGCCTCCTAGTTATAAACAACACAAGTTTATTTCTTATAGCTCTAGAAGCTGGGAAGTGCAAGATCAAGGTGCCAGCAGACTCTTTGGTGAGAGGTTGCTCTCTGCTTCTTAGATGGTAGCTTCCGTGTCCTCTAATGGCAGAAGGGCTGAAACAAGCCTTTAACTAGTCATCCTGCCTCAGTCTTGCTCCATTCCAATTCATCTTTCATAGGGTTTTCAAAAAGATTTATCAATTGTTTGTTCATGAAAAGATGTCATTTAGTGGTCACTTGCACCCTGCTAAACTTCTGCCACCATCACAATGAAGATGACAGCAGGGTAGAGTTGTATCATGGTGAGAACTGAACTTCCATTCTTTGTGCTGAAATGGCTCAAGAAATTTTCAACCCTCTTCTGCAAAACTTTTCTTTTAAAGAGGTAAAAGGCAACGGATTTACCTATGGAAATTGACCTGACATTCATATTATTGGCAGTGATTTTGATAGCATGCATAAAAGTAAAAGAGGAGTTTCGTAACACTTGTACTTTCAATCCTCTTCCTTTGACACTAACTGCTTTCCTCATTAATAATACGGTTGTATCTGAGTTGGCTTATGAGCCTTCTGAAAGTGATGTGGCAGAAATTACTACTGAGATGGTGAAAAGGTATTTAGAGTTCCATTTTTTAGGTTAGAGATTGTAATGTCTAAAAGGTTTTCTGTAGAATGTATTATTAACTTGTTTTAGAAGAGTCATGCTTCAGTGACCTTCATAACTGTATTCATTAATCTCCCAAATATACATTACAGATTTTCTCAAATAATACAAAATATATTTTTGGTATAATCATTATTGAAATATAATATTAAAAAAAGTTCCAGCCTGACAAACATGATGAAATTCCATCTCTATTAAATAAAAATAAAAAAATTAGTCAGGCATGCTGGTGTGTGCCTGTAGTCCCATCTACTCTGGAGGCTGAGGCATGAGAATCACTTGAACCTGGAACATAGAGGTTACAATGAGCCAAGCTTGCGCCACTGTACTCCAGCCTGGGCGACAGAGCAAGACTCTGCCTCAAAAAAAAAAAAAAAAAAAAAGAAAGAAAGAAAAAATTAAGACATCATTTGAAAAGTTAGTAGGAAAGCCACAGAGTAGGAGGAATATTTGTAATGGGTATATTTGACAAAAGACATATCTAAAATACATAAAAAACTATTAAAAATCAATGAGAAGATAAGCTAATTCGTAAGTGTGCAAAAGACTTAAACGGAAACATCATAAAAAAGGATATCCAAATGACCAAATAAGCACATAAAAAGATAATAAGTCACTACTTATCAGGGAAACGCACATTAAAAACACAATATCACTGCATACCCACCTGGGTGGCTAAAGTTTAAAAGATTAACAAGACCATGATATACCTCAATTAAAAACAAACAAGAAAATCTCAAATTGCCTAATAGGTTAGATCACCACCCTACTCAAAATTCTTCAATGATTTTACATTGCTTTCAGGATGATATTAAACCCTTCAAAGTGACATTCAAACACTTCGGGATGGCACATAGCATCTGAGAGTGTATGTAATATCACAGCTGCCCCACGGCACAGGATGCTATGTGCCATACTGAAGATTCCAGCACCTAGAGTCTTGAGGTATATTGCGGTCTTGTCAGATTCTGCCCAATCCTATTCTTAACTTCCCCAAGCTTGCCATGCTATTGCCATGTTTGAGCCCATGCTGCTTTCTGTGAACAAAGCTATCTTGCCAACTCATACTTATCTTTCAAGATCAAACTCCTTCTCCATAAAGCCTTCCATGAGTTACACATAGCTAAACTGTTGTTCACAAGAGGAAGGGTCGTCTACGAGTCGCTGACTCTCCGGGATCTGCCCTACTTTCACAAGGACATGCCCCATTTATGAACACACGAAGCACAGTGTGCCATATTTTGGGTACCTTGACCTGGGGAGAATGTTGTAAATGGATTTGTTTTGTTTCTTCTGGGCTTAGAAATGTAAACTGTTTGCTGTTCTCTACTGCCCTCTGTTGAAACAAAAGTGGACAATGTACATCTCTTCTGCAGGACAAAGGAATCCAGTTTACACGGAAATGAAAGAGAGATCTGAGTGGTTTAACGCAAGAAACAGCCAACTAATGGTCTAGGGGAGTGAGATTAAGAGTCCAGAGCAGGCCGGGCACAGTGGCTCACACCTCTAATGCTAGCACTTTAGGAGGCCGAGGCGGTGGGGGGAATCACCTGAGGTCAGGAGTTCAAGACCAGCCTGGCCAACATGGCAAAACCCTGTCCCTACCAAAAGTACAAAAATTAGACGGGCATGATGGTGGGTGCCTGTAGTCCCAGCTACTCAGGAGGCTGAGGCAGGAGAATTGCTTGAACCCGGGAGGCGGGGGTTGCAGCGAGCCAAAGTCGCACTACTGCACTCCAGCCTGGGTGACAAGAGAGAGACTCCATCACAAAAAAAAAAAAAAAAAAAAAAAAGAGTCCAGAGCAAGGAGAACCCGGGGCTGCACTTACCTTAAGCCACTTGGTCTGCTCTTCTGATTAGATGTCTCTTGACCTCAGCATGACTTCAGACAGTGGTACTCAGAAAGAAAGGCTTGATTCATTCATCCGCACTCTGGCTTTAGACCCTTAGTGAGGAGGGTGGCATTTGAAGTTGTAGTACAAAACTAGGAGTTAGATTCTAACACCTAGGGTCTGCAACTCAAATGCGTTGGAACCTCCCCATCAGGCCTGTTTTGCCCTTTAACTGTATCAAGTGCATGTGTCTCCAGCAAGGGTAAAAATTCAGGAGCGTGGGAACTTGGTCCTAAGGGATGCTGGAAAATGGTCCTGGGGAAGGTTGAAGCCGTCCTCCTTAGTAGCAAGTAAATACTTGACAAGAACATTTGAAGAACTGTGAATGAGGCTCTAACCAATTCAAACTTGCCTCCTTGTCACTGGAAATAGACCTGCTGCAAGGTATCAGCAAATAAGGAGTCATCTCTTTGACTTCCAGTTAATTTTCTAAAAGCACAATTCAGCTCCAGTCTGTGTCTCTAGCTCTAGCCCAGATTTCTCCTTCCAGTTACCCAGCTGATATTGACCACTCCCCTGCTATGTCCACAGGCACCTCAAACTCAGAATATCCAAACCTGAACTTACCATCTCTCCCCAACCCCTTCCAGCTAAGCTTCTTTCCATCATATTCCCCACCTCAGGGAATGGCACCTCCTAAGGCAGGAATCTGGATATCACTGTGATTCCCACATTCTCTTTCATAACCCACATCCAATTGTGCCAGTTCTTCTTGCTAAATATCTCAACCCCACCACCATTACCTTAGCCTGAGGCTATCTTCATCTGCCACCATGACTACTGCAAGAGACAAACTCATCTTTCTGCTCCCAGTCTTACTCCTCCAGCCTATTTACAAGCAGCAACCAGAGTAATTTTGTTAAAGTACAAATTATATTATGTCACTTTCCTGCTTCAAATAATTCAGTGGCTCCCCACACCCTCAGGACAAAACCCAAACTCCTTAATGTGTTCTGTAAAGCACTGTGGTACCAAAACCCATTTACTCCACTGCAGCTTCATCACACTGTCCTACTCTCCTCATACTCAGAATACAACAAACTCTGCTCTAGGGGAGACTCTTTGATCTCAGTATAGACATTTTCTACTCTAGAGGCCTGCTCTGGCATCCTACGATTGAAAGGTTCAAGAATATTTAGCCATTTCTTTCTTTAAGGTG
Source organism: Pan troglodytes (assembly GCF_028858775.2). Taxonomy (NCBI): domain Eukaryota; kingdom Metazoa; phylum Chordata; class Mammalia; order Primates; family Hominidae; genus Pan; species Pan troglodytes. The sequence goes on from NC_072398.2 coordinate 87,477,647, forward strand.
CTTCTGCCTTGATTTTAAGTACTAATCAGAAAGGAAAGATACATGGAAAAAAGTCAGCAATGTAAAATAAATGGTTTAAGCACTTCACATTTTTATGTCACTTATTTTATATCTCTTTTTGTTGGGTTCTAAGGAGAGTTGTAAAGAGAGTCAAAAAGCAGGGAGCTAAAAGGCATTAGTAAGCCCCTCGAGCCAGGCAAGTTGTTAAGCAGACAGCTCCTCTCAGAATACAAGCAAATCTGTTTCGTAAGGATCATAGAGTGAAACACACGAATCAAGCTATGGATACACCAGAGGATAATAGAATTGAATCTTGAGTAAATTCTCTGAAGGAAGAAAGATTTCTAAGCTTAGGAAAAAATAGAGGAAAAAAAGAAAAAAGAAGGAAAGAAAAGAGACCAGGCATGATGGCTCATGCCTGTAATCCTAGCACTTTGGGAGGCCGAGGCAGGTGGATCACATGAGGTCAGAAGTTCGAGACCAGCTGGCCAACATGGTGAAACCCCGTCCCTACTGAAAATACAAAAATTAGCCGAACGTGCTCACTTGAACCCAGGAGGTGAGGCAAAGGTTGCAGCGAGCGGAGATCATGCCACTGCACTCCAGCCTGGGCAACAGAATGAGACTCTGTCTCAAAAAAGAAAAAACAAAAAAAGAAAAAAGAAAGGAAAAGACCTTCATGAAACTTTTAAATTTTGGAATGATACAAAACTAAAACCAACCAAAAACAAACTACTAACTGCAAACTGGAAAAAAAATGTGTAAAAATTCATGTCTCCCTGCAAAGGGGTATTTTTATTACATAAGAAATTAATGAGAAGAACATAGAGTTTTGATAAATAGGCAAAGGCAGGGATATCAATAGAGAAACCCAAAAACATTTAGTTAAACAAAAAATAAATATCCAAGAGGGCCAGACATGGTGCTAAGTGCTTTCCATCTAATAGCAACAGGAAAGAGGAAATGCAACTTGTTGACAGACACATGGTAAATGTTGATTCCACACTAGTAATCAAATAAATGCAAATAAAAATTATGAGACCCCATTTCTCAGCTATGAAATTGCCCACAATTAAGAAAAAAGAAAGTGATTAAATGAACTTGCATATATTTCTGAATAGGGTAGAAATTAAAACAATTGTTTTGGAAAGAGATTTGGAAAAACTATCAAAACCTTGGAAATTCATATACTTATGACACTGCAATTTTGCTTCTGGGAAAATGACCTTTGGAAATATCCCAAAATATACAAAAGCATTGTTACTCTTTGCAGAGCTACTGAATGATAATGAAAATTAGAAACAACCTAAAATATCCAAAATCATGCTTCAAGTAAATTGCTCTGCTGCTACACCAGCTGGAGTCTCCCTGAGCACTGAGAGAGAGGGTTATGAATGAATCAGTTAGGTGGCTTTCTGCAGCAAGTACAGAAAATTCTGCTCAAATGGCTTAAATAACAATAAATGTTTTACTATCTCACATATTAAGTTTCTTGAAGTTAGGGCAGCTCCAGAGCTGTTTAATCTACAATAATGTCATCAGTAACCCAGATTCTTCCTTCTCTTTGCTTTGCTACTCTCAGCATGTCAGCCAGTCTTCTCTGGAAGCAAGTTGGCTGCCGTAGTAGCTCCCAGCATCACATCTTTAAGCATCACCATGTCCAAAGACTGAGAAAGAACTCGTTACTTCCTGAGTCCCAGAATCCCTCTAGCAGATTATCCCTGAGGATTAATTGTCCAGAACTGTATCATATGCTTAGTCCTAAGCATGGCAAGACAATAGAACACCATAATTGGCTTAGAGCGGCAGTTCTCAAAGTGTGGTCCTTGTACCAAGATCAGCATTACCTGGAAACTTGTTAGAAATGCACATTCTCAAGCCCCACCAGAATGAGAAACTCGGAGGGTAGAGTAGAGCCCACCAAGTTGTGTTTTTAACAAGCCCTCCAAATGGCTCTGATGTAGCTCAAATTTGAGAACCACTGGTTTAGACTAACCGAAAGTTCACACACTGAGGCTGGAAAAGGTCTAGGCTTCTCTACAGCTCATGACCACAATATTGCTAAATGAAATCAAGTTCCGTTAGCAAAGAAGAAGGGAAGAAATGGCTGTGTAGTAGGCAACTGCCCATACAGGATAAAGTTCCTGTTTTGGTGGCCAAAATGACCCAAATCTTTTAAGAAAAAAAGAAAGTCAAAGTAATACCATTTCTTCCTTTGCACACACCCTCAAATACATTTTTTAAGCATTTCTCCTCCCATTTAATGTGAAATGTGAAAGATGTTGAGTGGAATTTGCAGTTGTTCGAGACCAGCTGGCCAACATGGTGAAACAACATGGTGTTTATGTATATGTGGAATCATTATAAAAAAGGAAGTTGCAGAATAATATGCATTATGTAATATGCTAACAATAACAACAAAAATGAACAAAATATAAATACATATAGGTGGATGTGTGCTTATATGAATATAAGTGTATGGGGAAAGTTCTGGAAAGATATACTACAAGCTTCTAAGGGGTTACCTCTGAGGAAGGGAGTGAAATTGGGGGAGGGAGTCATTAAATCTCACTTTTACTTTTATTTTATTTACGTCCGAATTGTTTCACTTATTCGCAACAAGAACGTATATAGATCACACGTGTATTTTCAAACCAAAAAGTGCTTAAAGCCACAATAACAAAATATTGGCGAAAGGGACAAGGACTGAGTCTCTAGGGATGGTTCTGAGCTCTGCTCATACTCCCAATGATTTTGCCAACCTTTCTCTCTTCTCCAGTGGGATGGCACGGATAAAAACAGAACAACACAAAACAGTATTTCTACTCCTTTTTCAAAAACTTTTTCAAAAACTAAGTTTTCTTTTTGGTGTTACCTTTTATTGTTCTGGTAGATTCTGAAGATTTTGCACATGAGCAGAAGCATGAATTTAGTTTTTATAATTAACTTTTAACTCTTAGAAGTATAATTTGTTAGCTCTGCTAGAAAATCCTTTTGGCTTCCAAAAGCTGCCTTCATTAGGATTTTTAGAAGACAAAGGCTACTACATTCTGCAATATCTAGAAATTACCACTGGAAGGCAACATTCAGAATTAGAGAATATTTAAGATAGAAAGAGTTAGATATAATCTAGCCCAATTACCTCACTTTGCGATGAGGAAACAAGTTTAGGGAAGAGAAGTGGCTTGACAACTGACCCCTGTCAGACTGAAACCAAAACTGAGATTTCCTTCCTCCTTGACCAGTATCCTTCCCATAACACATCGCCATCACTCTCTTTTTGAAACTTTAAAAACTTGCAAGTCTGGGAGGCATCTAAGCATGTTCTGATGTGAAATAGCACAAGGCAGGGCATTTAAAACTCACTCTTGGCTATAGCATAAAATTTTGGAAAGTTCTTGTATGTCAACAGGTCATATTATTTTAATAACCACAGCCAACGCAAACAGGTGCAGCTTAAGGTCATCCCACAAAATCTACTTCAATCCCATGTGGTTTTTTCCCCTTGTTGTCTGTCTATCTCTTCCTGGTTTTGTGAAAGTGTTCTCTCCTTGTCCCATGACTGCCTTTGTATGATGTATCTCGAGGTGTGTCTGTTTCCAGACCTCTCAGTAGATGCCTTGCTCTTCATGCATTTTCCATCTATTTTTAAGACACCATATTTGTAAACCTAGGTGTCTCTCTCAGTTTTTGGGGGGTTTTTTGTTTTGTTTTGTTTTTTACTGTCCCAGTAACTGTGTCTTTCTGAGTTTTCTCTCACTGGTTTTCCTCTAAGTCCCATCCCATTTTGTGTCTTTATGTCTCTAACTCTGCCTGTTCTCCTCCCTTTTCTTTTATATTGACAGTTTCCTTTACTATTTCTTTTCTTCACTTCACTAGACACACAATGGTGAATATTTTGTTTTGTTTTGTTTTGAGACAGGGTCTCGCTCTGTTGCCCAGGCTGGAGTGCAGTAGCACGATCACAGTTCACTGCAACCTCCACTTCCCAGGCTCAAGTGATCCTCCCGCCTCAGCCTCCCAAGTAGCTGGGACCACAGGCATGTAGCCCCAGGCCTGGCTTATTTTGAATTTTTTTAAGAGATGGGGTTTTGCCAGGTTGCCCAGACTGGTGTTGAACTCCTGGCCTCAAGCAATGCTCCTGCCTCAGCCTCCCAATGTGCTGGGATTACAGGTATGAGCCACCATGCTGGGACCATGAATATTTTTTATTAAATAATTTTGATATCTATTGTATTTAAAGCTCAGAGCTAACTATATTTTGTTATTAATATTAAAATAAGCAAGTAGAAGCCAGGCAGTAGTGCTGGCTACTCAGAAGGCTGAGGCAGAAGGACTGCTTGAGTCCAGGAGTTTTTTAATCCAGCCTGGCTGACACAGTGAGACCTCACCTCTAAAAAAGAAAGCAAGCAGAATATTTTCTTAAAAGGCAATTATATTCCTTCTTGGCCAGGCCCAGTGGCTCACACCTGTAATCCCAGCACTTTGGGAGGCCGAGATGGGTGGATCACCTGAGGTCAGGAGTTCGAGACCAATCTGGCCAACATGGCGAAAACCCGTGTCTACTAAAAATACAAAAATTAGCTGGGAATGGGGGCATATGCCTGTAATCCCAGCTACTTGGGAGGCTGAGACAGGAGAATGACTTGTACCCGGGAGGCAGAGATTGCAGTGAGCTGAGATCATGCCACTGCACTCCAGCCTTGGTGACAGAGTGAGGCTTTGTCTAAAAAAAAAAAGGTATTTTTTGCCTCTCCGTTGGTACCAATTGTTAAATTCTTTGTGGACCACTGATGCTTACCAAAAAAAAAAAGTGGGGGCGTCATATTTCCTCTAGTTGACATTAAGACACAGTAATTTAGCCAGAGGAGATCTTAGCAAACATAGAGTCCACACTCCACTTTCTCATTTCATGATTGTAGAGACCGAGATCTAGACAATGTAATCGGTGGTCACCCTGGGTGACATAGCTAGGTCTAGAGCTCCTGGTCTCCAGGTCAGCATTTCTTTCTTCTTCATTAAATGTCAAGTTTCCTCCCCTGTTCATTATTAGCTCCTTCCAGAAAGAGAGTTTCTTATCCTTTTAGTAGGTACTCAGTAAATACCAAGGTATTCACTAGGATGCCTTTGGATGAAGGTAACAAGCCCTGACTTAAATTGGCTTAAACAGCCGGGAAATTTACTTGAAATTGTAAGAAATCTGGGTTGGTTGCGTTAGAAGCTCGGTGATGTCACCAAGACCATATTCTATCCCTCCACTCTGTCCTCCTTGGCTTTTTGGCATTGACCTCAGACTGGCTGCCTTCAAAATCTTAGGTTTTGCCAGCAGAACCTAGGACAAAATGAGCCCTTGTTCATGTCCAGTGGGAGAGAGAGATCATCTCTCCCAAACATGGCACTCCCCTCTACCAGATTGGCCCTATTTAGGACAAAGTTCCGTCTTCTCCCACTTAACCAATAAAAGCCAGGGGAATGCTATACCCTGAGTGGCTTAGATCAGTCAAGATCCACCTCTGCATATGAGGGTGATTCCTGAATAGAATCAAGGTTATATTAGAAGGGAGGGAGAGGGATGGATATCAGGCTAGTACATCATATTCTATTTGTTGAGTTAACTGAGTCATAGCAATTGTTGAGTTGGAAAAAACTCAGAACCTACTGTGGATTCAAGTTCAAGAAATCATTCTTTCCTACATACAACAGCATTGCTCTGTAGCCCTGAGCTAAGATAGCATCACGAAATACAGTCTTCTTGCTGTTTATAATCGTAAGCAAACTCTTGGACCTGGGAGGGGATGAATGGATAATGTCTGTCTGACTTGCTTCTTTCTAGTTAGTACCAACTACCTCCCTTCTTCCTGTGATTCTTCTTAGAATAGGATAAAAAATCTTCCCTTCCCTAGATCTTACAGTCTCCCCTTCCCCCAGGCCTTTCTATTTTTAAGGATTTTACTCTAATCACACCACCAAAGAATCAAGAAATCTTTAAAGTGTATTAGAGTAGCTAGTTGTGGCAGCATTAAAACATGGCTGCAAATTCTTTGACACTCTCTCCATCAAGAAATGAGGCCTACATCCTCTACCCTTGAATCTGGGTGGGCTTATAACTTCTGGTGATTAGAATACAGCAGAAAGAGAAGCTGTATAGCTTCCTAAATGTTATAAAGTCTTAACGATAGCTGCCAGCAAGACCTTAGGACAAAATGAGCCCTTGTTCACGTCCAGTGGGAGAGAGAGAGAGAGACCCTCTCTCCCAAATATGGCCATCCTCTCTACCTATAACATTTACATAAATGTTGTAGGTTAAACATTCCACAACAAGCTAAGTACTATTTAACATCAAGAGGAAAAAGAGACAGGAGAAAGGGTTAATAAGCCTGTTGATGAGGATCTAAGAAGACCAAAGGAGGCCTGGTCTGGGCCTGGCTACCCGTTGGTCTTGCAAAGAAGAGTCTGAGGTGGCAGAGCCTTCAGTGGCAGATGCCAAATTATCATCATGAGTGACTGCAAGACAGTGTCAGCTAAGATAGCCATTTCAAGCTGCTGAAGGCCTTCTCTTGTAGTCATGGAGTCCTGTGATAAGAACTGAAAGTTGGAAGAGTGTGCTTGTTTGTGGCCTCATTTGGTCGGATGCAGTCTTTATCATTTTTAATTTGTTTCTTAGAACATTTTATCTTGTTGGCCAAATGCCCTACGAAATATAAAATGGAGTCTTTTTCTAAGATGGAGTTAGTTATGTCAAGGGTCCTTTATACAGTCTTCATCCTTTTTCCTGGCATACAACTCCTAAAATCCTTAGAATCTCCTGAGTGATGTCTTTTGGTGTGCTAATGAGGTAACTGATGGCTGGCAGCTCTTAGGTAGCTTCATAATAGGGGCTGGGCACAAGAAAGATCATGGCAAGGTCAGAGGATTGGGGCTTTCAGCTCCACCCTCCAAACTCCCTCTGAGAAGTGGAGAGGGGCTGAAGGTTGAATTGATCACCAATAGCCAATGATTTAATTAATCATTCCTAAGTAATAAAGCTCCCATAAAAACCCAAAAGGACAGGGTTTGGAGATCTTCCAGAGAGCCGAACACAGGGAAGTTCTTGGAGGGTAGTGCACCAGAGGGCATGGAAGCTCCAAGCCCCTTCCCACAGGTCTTGCCCTATGTACTCTTTACTTGTGTCCTTTGTAATATTCTTTATCACAAACTGATAAATGTAAATGTTTCCCTGGGTACTGAGAGCCACTCTAGCAAATTAATTGAACCCAAGATGCAGGTGGTGGGAACCCCCATTTATAACTGGTTGGTCAAAAGCACAGGTAAAACAACCTGGGGCTTCACCCTGGAGTATCAGAAGTGTCTTGTGAGACTGAGCCCTTCACTTGTGTCACCTGATGCTATTTCCAGTTAGATAGTGTTGGCATTCAATTGAATTCGAGCAGAAGTCCCAATCCCCAGATTTGTAGTTGTCAGTGACCTCTTAGGAACTGGGCTGCACAGCAGGAGGTGAGTGGCAGGTGGGGAGCAAAGCTTTATCTGTATTTACAGTAGATCCCCATGGCTCACATCACCGCCTGAGCTCCTCCTCCTGTCAGATCAGCTGTGGCATTAAATTATCACAGGAGCATGAACCCTATTGTGAACTACGCATGCAAGGGATCTAGGTTGCGTTCTCCTTATGAGAATCTAATGCCTGATGACCTGGCATTGTCTCCCATCACCCTAGATGGGACTGTCTAGTTGCAAGAAAACAAGCTCGGGGCTCCCCCTGATTCGACATTATGGTGAGTTGTATAATTACTTCATTAAATATTACACTGTAATAATAATAGAAATGAAGTGCACAATAAACGTAATGCACTTGAATCATCCTGAAACCATCCCCCACCGCCCTACCCCTGTCTGAGGAAAAACTGTCTTCCATGAAGCCAATCCCTGGTGCCAAAAATTTGGGGGACCACTGGATTTGAAGACACCCAGTTGGTGCCCACTGCTGAATTGCTTGCTTGCTTGCTTGCCAGTGGAGAGAAATCCCCACATCTCTGTTGTCAGAAATGTGTTGTGAGAGCATAGTGGGAGGAACTGAGTTAGTTTTTTCTACAGTTACAGCAATAGGTAACTGGAATTCAACTGCTGGACTATACCAAAGACTGCCAGGCCAGCCTACCTTTCTCACAGCCTTCCTGACTACCTGTCTTGGATGAGCTCACTGAAAGCCCACATACCTTCATTCTAGCATTTCCTCAGTCTGGTTGAGCTGCTTTGGAGGTAATACAGGTTGTAGGACCTCCCTCCACTCCTGCTCAGGACTGTTTTCAGCAGGCTAATCAGACAGCAGTTGGCACTGAGTACAATAGGAGAAATGTTACCAGAACTGAAGACTGATCCAGCTACAAATCCATAGTGACCCACCTCAGGTGGGCCCTTGGCATTGCTTGGCAATCCTTACAATTGTTTGGAATTCTTGGTAATTCTTGTACATACAAACAGTCGGCTCCTTCTCCCATGCACCACAATGGCCATTCTCAACTCTGGTGTTCTCAAACCCCCACCACAACTGTTACCCACTCTTTCTCGACAGGTGTCTTTGACTCCTCCTTAACCAAGAAAATCAGGACTAGCAGATGTGGATGGTCACTCAACATCTGAAAATGGATTTGCATATGTACCCCGTCAGCCCCTGCCTTCAGCTCAGAGCGAGAGGTAATCCGTATCCAGTTCACAGCCAACTCCCTGTCCACGTCCCATTCCCATCTCCTGAGGACCCACACTTGCTTCTCTAGGTATTCCGTCCCTGTTAGGCATCCAACTTCTCCCACCCTGCTGGCTTCTTCCCAAAGACCTATAACCAAGCTCAAATCTTTCACTTAAGGAAAACAAAAACTCCCATTCTCTTGAAACTACCTTTGCAGAATTGTGTCTGAAACAGTGAGAGAGATCTAACTTAATTGACTCCATCTTGCTTCTAACCTCCAAGCTGTCTTTCCTCATTCTTGGGCGTAGGCTGAACTAACTTTGGGAGAAACTTAGTTTATAGTTTGTGGTTTAAAGTAAAGATGATAACAGCCCTTTCCCAGGGCAGACCTCCTTTTTGTCTGAAGACTAGATTGTCTTTGTAGGACTAACATTAGCCACAAGATTGGAAATTATAGTTTAGGAATCATGCAGGTGGAGGCTACAAGATTCTGACCCTCCCTAAGCACTGATTCTAAGATCGGTGCTTGAGATATTTTGCAGACCCTGCACTTGATGGATCACCTGGCAACACCCAGATCAATAAACTGGCTCATCTGATCTTGTGGTGCCCACCCAGGAACTGACTCAGAACAAGAAGACAGCTTCAACTCCCTGTGATTTCATCCCTGACCAATCAACACTCCTGGCTCACTGGCTTCCCCTCCACCAACCAAGTTGTCCTTAAAAACTCTGCTCCCTGAATGCTCTGGAAGACTGATTTGAGTAATAATAAAACTCCGGTCTCTGGCTCAGTCAGCTCTGCATGAATTACTCTTTCTCTGTTGCAATTCCCCTGTCTTGATGAATCGGCTCTCTCTAGTTACCATCCTCCACTTCTCCTTTCTTATTGTGTCACTTAGGGCTCTGGGTTATAAACAACTTTATCAGAATCCAGATCTTTTAAGTAGAGGAAAAAAATTTATTGGATGGAAACTAGAGGAGGGCAGCTCATTCCACTGCTGTGATGACTGGGACCCAACCATCTCCCTCTCCTAGAAGTGAATCTCCCTTATGAGTAAACAAGTGTCACTTATTCAGGATTCATCTCAGAAGAGACTCTAATGGGCCAAACCTCGGTTATATGCCTGTCCTCTGTCAGCCTGTATCAGTTAGCTAGCACTTTTATAACAAAGTACCACAGACTGGGTGCCTTAAACAACAAAAATGTATTTTCTTACAGTTCTTGAGGCTGGAAGTCCAAGATCAAGGTGTTGACAGGGTTGGTTTCTTTTAATTTTTTTAAAAAAAACTTTTATTTTAGATTTAGGGGTACATGTGCAGGTTTGCTACATAGGTAAACTCCTGTCATGGGGGTTTGTTGTACACATTATTTCATCACCCATGTACTAAGCCTAGTTACTCAATAGTTATTTTTTCCGATCCTCTCCCTCTTCCTACCCTCCACCCTCAAGTAAGCCCCAGTGTGTCTGTTGTTCCCCATTTGAGTCCATAGGGTTGGTTTCTTCTGAGGCCTCTCTCCTTGGCTTGTAGGTGTCCATCTTCTCCCTGTATGTGTCTGTGTCCCAACTAATAAGGACATCAGTCATATTGGACTAGAGCCCACCTAATGATTTTATTTTAACTTAATTACCTCTTTAAAGGCTCTATATCCACATATAGTCACATCCTGAGGTATAGGGGGTTCCACATGTGGACTTCAACATATGAACTGGGAGAGACACAATTTAGTCCTTAATAGTGCCCCAAAGTGGGGAAAAGGAAGATCTGGACTCTCGGGTTTCCATAGTAGAAAGCAATCACTGCTTTCTATTAAGTACTCACAGTGGGGCTTCTCCAGGAAGAATGATATGCTAATAAGAAGGGGAGGAGGAAGTGATCCTGGACAGCCAGATGATATGTGCACTATTCCTTCATATTGGAGATTCTGAAGAGGAGAAGCACTTCACTAAACACTTTTTCATTCCTGCTCCGTCTTCAACCAAAAGCTGTCAAACTTCTGTTTCTCAGCCCCAGCCCCTGAAAATGCTCAGGAAAAGGTCATTAACAGTTCCTTGATTGCCATATTTCAATCAAACTCTTGTTTGAATTCTTTTCTACAACATTAATACTGTTACTGTTGACTCCTCCTTCCTTGAAGAACTGTTCCCACTAAACTTCCTTGTTCCCTCCTCTTCAGCCCCTCCTATACAAACTCCTTTGTCAGCTATTTTTCCTGTGCATGCTTCAAAAATGTTTGCATGTCAAGTTTCTGTCATTGACTCCTCTTCTCCTCCCCCTCGCAATCCCTCCTTCCTTTCCCTCACTGTTTCCCTTTAATTCTCTCTCAATACTCTTACAGTTTGAGAGATCTTATCCTTACTTTATCTTAATAGGATCTCTGGATGGATTCAAATAGAGCTTCTTAAATTAAAGGAAACATAATGTGTATATTTGCATCCTTTCTTGGGAGAGGGCCCAGAGGTTTTTATCAGAGGTTTGAAACCTCAACCGTGTTGGTTCCTCCTAAATTGTGTCTTTTGTCAAGACCTGTCTTCTGAGTTCCAGGGCCATGTGTCTCACTGCCTACTGGAAATCTTCACCTGAAACCTTCACAGCTACCTCAAACTCAATAACATCAAAAGCTGAAATCTTTGTCTCTCCCTCCCAAAGCCTGCTCGTCTTCCCATTTTTCTGTTGTCCATGAAAGTTACTGCCATCCTCCTTATCGCTCAAATTAGAAATCCAAGCATCACCCAGACCTCTCCCCCTTCATCACCCCTCAGCCAATCACTCACCAAGTCTTGTCCATCCTTCCTTCCTAACTTCTCTCCTGGATGCTTCCATTGCATATCCACTTTTTAAATAGAGTGGCTCTTGTCTCAACTAGACTGTTGAAATAATCTTCCAACTTTTCCCTCCACCTTCCATCTCTCTCCCCTCTAACTCATTCCTTGGACTGCTATCACAGTTCTTTTCATGAAATATAAAACAGATCTTGTGATTCCCCAGTCTAAAGCCTTTTTATTAGTTCCCATTAGCTTTTAGAATAAAATATGTATTGTTCATCCTGACACACAAAACTCTTCGTGATAAATACTAATTGAGTGCCTAGTATGTGCCTGCCCTTGTGCTAAATGTTGAGGGTACAGGGGTAAACAAGGTGAACAGCTTCCCTGCTCTCCAAGACCTTTCAGTCCACAAATGCAATGAGTTTACAAAGGAGAAGCACAAGCTCCTAAAGGAGTTGGGGTGGGGGTGGGGGTCACAACCTAATTTAGAAAATTGAGGAAAGTCTCAACCTCCCATCTTGCATTTACAATAGTAATCAGCAGGTGTGGTACCAAATATGGAACCAACAATTTTATCTGCATTATCTCATTTAAGCCATGAGTGCCATTATTGTTAGCCTCACTTCACAGATAAGGAAACTGAGGGCTAGAAGGTTAAATAAGTGGTGGAGTTGGGATTTCCTCCAGATTCATGTGAGACCCAGACATCTTAATCCTTTTGGAACCTGTGCTTCTCCTTTGTAGTACTCACTACACTTGTGGAACTACACCCAACTACACTTGTGGAACTACAGCCAGCTCTGCAAACATGACAGTCTACTTCACTCCAAGTCTTTGCTCACGCTGCTCCTCTTGCCTGGAATGCCTATTTCTTTCAAAAATCTTCCTGCTGAATATTTTGCAATCTAATTAAAGTGTTGTCTCTTCCATGTACACTCCTCCCTCAGATAGAATTAGCCACTGTCTTCTTTGTGCATACACAGCATTTCATAAATACTGTCACAGTCCCTCTAGCACTTCAAATACTTATCTGATGTTCTCTCCCTAAGAAACTGTAAGTCCTAGAGGATGCCAATCAACTGACCTCCATAGTCAGAAACTTCTGCTGTGCCTGGCCTTCCAATGAGAAAAGGAGAGAAGAGGAGGGGAGGGAAGAAAAAGGGAAGGAGAAGAAAGAAAAGCAAACATGAAGATAAACACTTCAATATATGATATCCCAAGACCATCTACCCTTTTGTAAAAATTTTGCTCTTTTTTTTTTCCCCAAGAGTCAGGGTCTCACTCTGTCGCCCAGGCTAGAGTGCAGTGCCATGAACATAACTCATTGTAGCCTCTAACTCTGGGGCTCAAGCAATCCTCCTGCCTCAGCCTCCTGGGTAGCTGGGACTACAGGCATGCACCACCACATCTGGCTATTATCATTATTACTATATTAGTAGAGATGGGGTCTTTCTATGTTGCCTAGGCTGGTCTCAAATTCCTGGCCTCAAGCAATTCTTCCACCTCACATTGGCCTTCCAAAGTGCTGGGATTACAATAAGCCACCATAGGCCAAAATTTTGCATTTTATCCATTACTGTAAAATTAACCCTTTCACACCCAACAACACTCAATTCGAGAATTGTTCAACAACCGCTTTATGAAAAACCCCTGAAAGCTTACCATCCTGTTGCAGTCCCTTTCTCTCCTCCTGTGCTCTCTCCTCTTCTTCCTATCTAGCCCACCCTTTTGGCAGCTAAGAATTCCTCCCTCCATTGGAGAGTCACAGACCAAAGAGGAGTCAAATAAGAAAATAAGACCTCAAAGAGGGAAAACAAAATGAAGGCCTTGCATCAGAAGTCACGTGGCAGAAAGCCACCTGGATATCTGAAAAGAAGAAAGAATTGAGGGATATCCGCTTTTTGCCTCAGAGACCATCCTTAGCCCTGAAGGCTTTGTTTCTGCTTTAGGTTTCCCATATAAGCATCTGAAGTGCTACAGCAAGGAACTTTAAGTTTCCAGATACTTGTCTGGATTTTGCAAGGCGTAGATGAGTCACTTGAGAAGGAGAACTGGAATGGCTGCCTGGGTTCATTTCCGTTGTCCAATCCAAGGGCCTGTGGAGAAGGGGCTGCTGCAAGACTCTGTGTGTGGTGGGGAAAGGGGTGGGTACGTGGATGGCAATGGGAGGATCAATTAACTCCACCCAGGAGCCAAATGAAACACACAAATAAAAAACAAAACCTGAGTAGTGGTTTTTAGGTCATTCTGGAGTAGAAAGAGCATTCATTTATAGCAAAGGTTGGCGGGCACCTGTGTCAGCCCCTGCCTCCACTCCACCCCTAACAAGTTTCAGGTGCCCACACGCGCCTGCTGCTTGCCTCCTGGGCTTTTCTAAGCCAGGTGTGACCTGTCCCAGATGTCCAAGAATCCACTGGGGCAGTGGCACTATCAAGCAGAGTCATCTGATTTTCTGCCTGGGACCTGGACCATTGTGAGAGTAAACAACGTGGGGTTACGGGGGAGAATCTGGAGAGAAGAGAAGAGGTTAACAACCCTCCCACTTCCTGGCCACCCCCCTCCACCTTTTCTGGTAAGGAGCCCTGGAGCCCTGGAGCCCTGGCTCCTAGGCTGACAGACCAGCCCAGATCCAGTGGCCCAGAGGGGCCTGAGCTAAATCAGCAGGACCTGGGTAACACGAGGAAGGTAAAGAGTTCCTGTCCTCACCGCTCCCCACCCCCACCTTTTCTGTGATCTTTTCAGCCTTTCACTGGTGACTCGTTCTTCCAGGGCCCATTTCTCTCCCCTACCTGGGTTTCTTCTAACCTGGAAACCTAATGATCAATTCACACTAAAAAGTCAGCTCCTGTGGATTACATATCCCAGGAGCATATAGATTTTGAATTTAGAATTTTGAAAGAAATTCTGCGTGGAGATAATACTGAGGCAGACACACTGCTAGTGGTCTGAAGATTTGAAAGGACCACTTTCTGTGTGTAGGCAGGGCCTCGGCTGGAGATAGATGGGTCTGGATGAGGCAGGAGAGTGAGAAGTTCTGAGGTGAAATGAAGGAAGCCCTCAGAGAATGCTCCTCCCACCTTGAATCTCATCCCCAGGGTCTCGCTGTCCCATTCTTGGTGCTGGGTGGATCCAAATCCAGGAGATGGGGGCAAGCATCCTGGGAAAGCTGAGGGCACACTCTGGCAGATTCTGTGTGTGTCCTCAGATGCTCAGCCGCAGACCTTTGGGGGAGTAAAAGGGGGCACACCCACCCACCTTGCCTCCAGGCTCTTTCCTTCCTATTCCTGTTCTATGGTGGGGCTCCATTGCGAGACTTCAGATTGAGAAATCAGATGAAGTTTCAAGAAAAGGAAACTGGCAGGTGACAGAGATGGGTGGAGGGACTGGAGAAAGGCTGTTTACTCCCTCCTGTCTAGTCGGCTTGGTCCCTTGAGGGCTCCGGATATCTTTGGTGACTTGTCCACTCCAGTGTGGCATCATGTGGCAGCTGCTCCTCCCAACTGCTCTGCTACTTCTAGGTAAGTCAGGGTCTCCCTGGTTGAGGGAGAAGTTTGAGATGCCTTGGGTTCAGCAGAGACCCCTTTTCAGGCTAGGGATGAGACTCCCACAAAGGGATGGGACCCCTCACCACATCTATAGCTGTGGATTGAGCTACCAGGACAAGCCAAGATGGGGCTAGAAATGAGGAGAATGCTGGTTCCAACTGGGGCATACTCATGAGTGAGGCCAGTCACTTCACCCCTCTGGGTCCCAGAATCACTATGTGGAACCGAAGAGCTTCGACTAGATGGTCCCTAGGGTCTGTCTCTTTCAGTTTGACATTCCAGGGTTCTCCTCTATGATTTTTAATTTCTACCCTTTCTTGTGGGGATATGGGTTGAGGCTGTTTCTGTGGCTTGGTTCAGGGAAATTCAACCTGTACCCTTAATTTGTGAGTTTGCACAGGGAGCAAGGGGTAAGGGAGCAGTGTTGAAAATAGGGATTTGGGTTGACAGTGGTGCAAGAGGCATGAACAGTGGAGACCAGAGAGCAGGTAGCAAGGTTTCCACCAGAAACATCCTGATTCTTGGGAAAATTGGGCTCCTGGGGCAGAGGAGGGCAGGGGAGTTTTAAATTCACTCTATGTTCTAATCACTCTGATCTCTGCCCCTACTCAATATTTGATTTACTCTTTTTTCTTGCAGTTTCAGCTGGCATGCGTACTGGTGAGTCAGCTTCATGGTCTTGGATTGACCCAGTGGGGCACATATGGGGACAATGGCCATAAGATATTGGGAAATGCTTGTTGAATGGGAAAATGTTGATGTGGGGTTAGCAGGGATAGTTCCTCCAACATAGCAGAACTTGGCCCTGTGCTTCTCTGGCCAGCTTTCCTTAAGATACTGAACAGGCCAAAAATGGGGCCAAGATGCTCTAAGACTGAGCCACCAAGCATGGGTTTGCAATGAGCTCATTCTGGCTTTGAGGCTCCCTGGGAATGGCAGTGTAGAGCCTGCTCCTCTCCCTGTCCTCACCCCACATTATCTTGGCTCCTCAGAAGATCTCCCAAAGGCTGTGGTGTTCCTGGAGACTCAATGGTACAGGGTGCTCGAGAAGGACGATGTGACTCTGAAGTGCCAGGGAGCCTACTCCCCTGAGGACAATTCCACACAGTGGTTTCACAATGAGAGCCTCATCTCAAGCCAGGCCTCGAGCTACTTCATTGCCGCTGCCACAGTCTACGACAGTGGAGAGTACAGGTGCCAGACAAGCCTCTCCACCCTCAGTGACCCGGTGCAGCTAGAAGTCCATATCGGTGAGTTGATGAAGGGGAAGAGGAAAATCACCAATAAAGGGTGAAACAAAGGGTCCTGAAATACTTGGGAAGAGCCAGAGATGATATTCTTAGAGATAAAAGCTAAGATGAGATGATGTGTGGTCCCACTGAATGGTATCAGAGTTGTAGTCCTAGCTCTAAGTAGGTCTTCGGCAAAATGTCAAAGCCTGTCAGACAATAGATATAGGACTGCTGCATTGCACAATTCCAAGAATCCCCATATGGAGTGCATACAATGTGAATGTGTCATGTGAAGGTTAGGCCATGGCATAGATGCTCAATAATAGTTATTTTTTTATTTATTTTCATTTTTTTTAATTTTATTTTTTGAGACAGAGTATCACTCTCTCACCCAGGCTGGAGTGCAATGGGGTGATCTCAGCTCACTGCAACTTCTGCCCCCTGGGTTCTAGTGATTCTCCTGCCTCAGCCTGCGGAGTAGCTGAGATTACAGGCACCCGCCACCACGCCCAGCTAATTTTTGTATTTTTAGTAGAGACAGGGTTTCACCATGTTGGTCAGTCTGGTCTCAAACTCCTGACCTCAGGTGATTCACCTGCCTTGGCTTCCCAAAGTGCTGGGACTACAGGCGTGAGCCACCATACCTGGCCAATAATATTTATTGAATAAATTAATGAATTTGGTGTTAGGACCTCAATCTCCTTCTTGCTCTCAGACATGTAATGCCCTAAGCCACCTCCCAAAGCAATCCTAGTGGCCTAGCATCATATCTTTCTGTCTCCTCATCAATGCTATACTCAAACCTATAATTAAGCATAAATTTGGTGATGTGATAGCTCTTCCAGTAGAGGCAGATACATGTTCAGCCTGCACATTAATCATGAGATGAAAGTCCTTGTGTACTATTAACAGAATATAGACGTCAGACACAGGTAGGAGAAATATTTTGAAGGCAGGGGTCTTTCCTGGTGTCCCTACAATCTTACCACATAGCCTGGTCCCTGCAGTGTCACCCTGCAAACCTAACTCTACTTCCACGGCTGTTCCATTCATACAATGTTTATGGGTGGAACAAGCTTTGGGGGAAGAAGGGCATAAGGAGGTGGATCTGCAAGAGAGCTCCATGGAATTGGGCCTCTGAAACTGATTTTTGTAGCTCTTTGGCCTCTGACAGTACCACTCAACTGACATGGTCTTCACTCTCCAGAGCTACAAGAAGGTATGTCCATTTCTAGCTAGGTAAGAGATGTCCACCTACAACCAAATAAAATGGGGGAATTACCAAGAGAAAGCAATAGAAAAATCAAGTCTAGGAGTTACTAGTTTGCCTTGAACTTGGCTCTAGAAACTGGCTTTAGAAGTCTAGCCAATCAAGGCTATATTAAACTGTGACCATGAGAATTAGCCTCACCAGGTAAACTTCTGAGCATCCTTTAATCCTTTAGGACCCATTTCACTTATGTCCTCCTCTGAGAAGCATTTTTTACTTCTTTTTTTGTTTGTTGTTTGTTTGTGTTTGTTTTTGATTTTGATTTTGAGAGAGTCTCTCTCTGTCACCCAAGCTGGAGTGCAGTGGCGCAATCTTGGCTCACTGCAACCTCCACCTCCCAGGTTCAAGCAATTTTCCTGCCTCAGCCTCCCAAGTAGCTGGGACTACAGGTGCATGCCACCACGCCTGGCTAATTTTTTGTATTTTTAGTAGAGACGAGGTTTCACGGCGTTAGCCAGGATGGTCTTGATCTCCTGACCTCATGATCTGCCCACCTCGGCCTCCCAAAGTACTAGGATTACAGATGTGAGCCACTGCGCCCAGCCTGCATTTTTTACTTCTTTCAGGCAGAATTTCTTTATTCCAATCTAGTCGGCCCCGCAGTCCTTTATTCTTAGCCTGTCGTAGCACTCGTCATATTGTATTGTGATTATTTCTGAATATTTATGTTTCTGTGTCTAGACTGCAGATTCTTTGAGGCTGAGAACTATATGTCCCGTCATCTGGGTATCTCCAGTCCACAGTGTGTCATACATAGTGAGTGCTTGATGAAATATCACTTGAAGGAATATACATATGGACAGTCACTGAGTCCATGACAGGACAGATTCGAACAAGAATGTTCCTCCAAAGGCCACCAGACTATATACTAACCATGACTTTATGCTAATAATGATTCATCTCTTTGCTGAAAAAGTAAGTGGATAGATAGGCACATGGCTTCTTTTGATAAATGATATATCTTAATAGGTAATAAAGATTACTTTCTGTTTGGCAAATCTTTGTGGTAGAGAATCATGACCAACACACGTCCTACCAATTTTGTTTAGCATCAGGTAGTAGGTTTTTAAAATTATAGTAATTCAACCTGAGAATTTAGATTTAAAAAATAAAATTACAGTAAATTTAGTTTTGCTCTTATTACGTTTTGGGTCAATTTCAAAAATATATAAAAATAAACAGGAGAAATTTAAAATGTCCTTCGGTCCCACTCCTTCAGAGAAAACACCTGTTAATATGTAAGTGCATATCCTTCTTTTTTCTGTGCATAATACTTTTTAAAATATTTGAAGTATTATGCTTTTTTAACTTAACATTGTCTCATGAATATTTTCTTATGCCATTATAATACTTACCTATAACATCATTATTTTTTAATTATTCAGGTCCTTTCCTGACCATGACTTCATGTTCTCTCTTTGTGAAGTCTGATTACTTGGTGACGTGATTGTGAGAATAAGCTCTGGCGATATAAGAATTTCCTCTCTTGAAGGCCATGCTCAGTAATAAAGTTGGTCTCACCGAGGCCCTGTGACACCTTAGAAACCACGAATTGCCACGCTGAGCAATACCAGTAACGCCCTTCCCCTCCCTGATGTTTACATTGAGTTCTCCTTCACAATTTCTGCAGCCACTCTGTGGCCACCGTCACCTTATTCCTGAATGCCACAGGAGTCTTTCAATATTCCTTTGATTGCCTATTCCTTCTGAAATCTACCTTTTCCTCTAATAGGGCAATTCATCATTTTCAGATGCAATTTTTACTCTGATCTAGAACTTACTGTGAATCCTTGTCACCTGCCACAGCAAATCTAAGTCTAGCACTTAAGGATCCTGCAGATATGCTCATCGTTGCTTCTCACTTACCTCATTGCTTAGTCCCTCTGCTCTAACCCTGTGTGTTGATCACATGTGTGTGTGTCCCTCTTCTCCATTAGACAAAAGTCTTGGTATGACTTCAGTTCTCTTGCAGGGCCCCATCAGCTCTTCCCCAAAGGGAGCTATGCAGGGTTGACTCCCAATCTGGCTTTCCCTTATGTCTCAGGATCTGGGTGGTACGTGGCCCCTTCACAAAGCTCTGCACTGAGAGCTGAGGCCTCCCGGGCCTGGGGTGTCTCTGTGTCTTTCAGGCTGGCTGTTGCTCCAGGCTCCTCGGTTGGTGTTCAAGGAGCAAGACCCTATTCACCTGAGGTGTCACAGCTGGAAGAACACTGCTCTGCATAAGGTCACATATTTACAGAATGGCAAAAGCAGGAAGTATTTTCGTCATAATTCTGACTTCTACATTCCAAAAGCCACACTCAAAGACAGCGGCTCCTACTTCTGCAGGGGGCTTGTTGGGAGTAAAAATGTGTCTTCAGAGACTGTGAACATCACCATCACTCAAGGTGAGACATGTGCCACCCTGGAATGCCCAGGGACGCCTGTGTGTGGAACCTGCACTCACACTGGGAAGTTGAGTTGGGAGGAGATTCCTGATTCTTACACGCACTTCTTCATATGTGGTTCCCTCCTGGTGATCACCAGGAGGTCCCCAAAAGTCCCTGATTGCAGGGTAGGTTTGCAGCTCTTTTTCAGTCCATTCTTTTGGGGTAGCTAAGAGGTGTCATTCACTGTGCAGCATGATGGCAGGAGCAGAAGCCACATCTCCTCCCCAATAAATACCTCTGTCTTTCCTTACCCTAATCACACCCACGATGTCATATGTTCCTATCCTGCTGGTCTCCTTCTTATCCAAGCCTTTTAGCCACGATCCAAACTGGCAGGAGCCCCTCATCCCCTCACAGAAAGAGCCCAGAGCCTGGGTTCTGGCCCTGCAGCTAATTAACCATCTGACCAGAGGTGAGCCACTTACTCTCTCTGAACCCCAATTTCTTCTTCCTTAACAAAAATAAGCTGACATTTATTGGGCACCTTTCAGTGTGCTAGACTCTGTGCTAAACAATTCTTTACATGCACCTGGTTTGACTATCACAGTAGACCTTCACAACATGAGATAGGTAATATTCCATTTTACAGATGAAGTAACCGAGGTGCAAAAATAAATAAATAAGTTGTCCTAAGGTCACATCAAAGATTTCAAAGCCTGTATATTTAACCAGTAAGTAAAAGATTTGAACAAGCACTAATATCCTATGATCCCATTAAGTCATCCACAAAACATCTCTAGGTTCTATAGCACCAGCCTCCAGAATCAGAGCTCTAGAGTGGTGAGCCTGGACTTTCCGGTTTCACAGAACTTCTATCTGTAACTAGCCCAAGACATAAATTGTAAACAATTTGCATGTAGAAAGGCAGCAAAACACCTTTTGAGATTTTGACACTACAATGCCATAATTTGTACAAAAATAATTTCATGACACTTTAAACTGAAAGTAAATACTCCCAAGTGGTTAGGGAAAGAGAGCAAATAAAGCAAATGGGGTAACATGTAAACAATGAGTGGATCTGGGTAAAGGATATACGAGATTTCTTTATACTATTCTGGTCATTTTTTTTTAAGTTTGGAAATAAATCAAAATCAAGAGTTTAAAAAATTGAAATGCAAAATCAACAAATTTGTCCCAGTTTCTAGACCATAGCATTGTCTGACAATTTCTTAACTGTCACACAAAACCCAGCTTACAATCTAACTTGCTAACGCTCCCTGTCACATCTCTGTCAAACAAGCAGGAGCCTTTGCTAAGTGTTTGGTGAGCTGTCCTCTGCTCAGATAGCGCTAAGATCAGGAACCAATGGGAGGAAGCAATACTTTCCCACAGACCTCCCCACCATTCCTACCACTTGTCTGTTGGCAGTTGTCAAAGACTCTCTACTGGTGACCTCGCTGTTTGTTCCAAATATCTGCCTTAGTGACTGTCATTTTTTTTCATCTCTCCACTTCTCCTAATAGGT
The DNA here is from genome assembly GCF_028858775.2 of Pan troglodytes. Classification (NCBI taxonomy): domain Eukaryota; kingdom Metazoa; phylum Chordata; class Mammalia; order Primates; family Hominidae; genus Pan; species Pan troglodytes. Next base: position 87,499,041 of record NC_072398.2, read on the forward strand.
TTTGCAGTGTCAACCATCTCATCATTCTCTCCACCTGGGTACCAAGTCTCTTTCTGCTTGGTGATGGTACTCCTTTTTGCAGTGGACACAGGACTATATTTCTCTGTGAAGACAAACATTTGAAGCTCAACAAGAGACTGGAAGGACCATAAATTTAAATGGAGAAAGGACCCTCAAGACAAATGACCCCCATCCCATGGGGGTAATAAGAGCAGTAGCAGCAGCATCTCTGAACATTTCTCTGGATTTGCAACCCCATCATCCTTAGGCCTCTCTACAAGCAGCAGGAAACATAGAACTCAGAGCCAGATCTCTTACCCAACTCTCGATTTTTCCTTGGTCTCCAGTGGAAGGGAAAAGCCCATGATCTTCAAGCAGGGAAGCCCCAGTGAGTAGCTGCATTCCTAGAAATTGAAGTTTCAGAGCTACACAAACACTTTTTCTGTCCCAACCATTCCCTCACAGCAAAGCAACAATGCAGGCTAGGGATGGTAATCCTTTAAACACACAAAAATTGCTCTTGTTATAAATTACCCAGTTTAGAGGGAAAAAAAGAAAATAATTATTCCTAAATAAATGGATAAGTAGAATTAGTGGTTGAGGCAGGGCCATACAGAGTGTGGGAACTGCTGGGGATCTAGGGAATTCAGTGGGACCAATGAAAGCATGGCTGAGAAATAGCAGCGTAGTCCAGGATAGTCTAAGGGAGGTGTTCCCATCTGAGCCCAGAGATAAGGCTGTCTTCCTAGAACATTAGCCGTAGTGGAATTAACAGGAAATCATGAGGGTGAGGTAGAATTGAGTCTTCCAGGGGACTCTATCAGAACTGGACCATCTCCAAGTATATAACGATGAGCCCTCTAATGCTAGGAGTAGAAAATGGTCCTAGGAAGGGGACTGAGGATTGGGGTGGGGGTGCGGTGGAAAAGAAAGTACAGAACAAACCCTGTGTCACTGTCCCAAGTTAAGCTAAGTGAACAGAACTATCTCAGCGTCAGAATGAGAAAGCCTGAGAAGAAAGAACCAACCACAAGCACACAGGAAGGAAAGCGCAGGAGGTGAAAATGCTTTCTTGGCTGGGGTAGTAAGAATTAGAGGTTAATGCAGGGACTGTAAAACCACCTTTTCTGCTTCAATATCTAATTCCTGTATAGCTTTGTTCATTGCATTTATTAAACAAATGTTGTATAACCAATACTAAATGTACTACTGAGCTTCGCTGAGTTACGTTATGAAACTTTCAAATCCTTCATCATGTCAGTTCCAATGAGGTAGGGATGGAGAAGACAATTGTTGCTTATGAAAGAAAGCTTTAGCTGTCTCTGTTTTGTAAGCTTTAAGTGCAACATTTCTTGGTTCCAATAAAGCATTTTACAAGATCTTGCATGCTACTCTTAGATAGAAGATGGCAAAACCATGGTAATGAAATATGAATGATAAAATTCTTTCTTCTTCCCTTTGTCCACCACTGTAACAGAGATTGGTTTGGATTGGTAAGAAACACCCCCTCCTCCCAGCAACCATCTCACCACAACTCATATGAATTAGCCAGCTTGCTTTCCAAATCTTGCTGAGACAATTGGGCTAAGGGGGATTCTTATGGGAAGTATGGGATAGGAGGGTGAATAAGCATTAGAGATAGTTTGAGAGCATTGGGGCAGATAGGAGAAGGCACAGCTACACAGGAGGTAGAGGCCTGGGCAGAGGTAGAGGGTCAGCCTGATTGTGTGAATTATGAGCTACATACCAAGACGATTCAAGCTAGATTACATACATAAATATTTCATAAGATTCAGACACGACAGAGGTGCATTTGGAAACCTTGGACATTCAACTCACATTTATTTACTACCTACAATGTGCAAGCTTGAGTTCAGGTGCTGAAGATACCAGATGAACAACACAGGGTCATTCCCCGGAGAAGCTTTATTTCTAGTGAGAAAAACAGTTAAACAGGAAGAGAATGAAGAAAGGGCTGCAGAAAAAGGCTTGATTTGGGGGGTGTGGTCATGAAGGATGAGTAGGAGTTTGCCAGGCAAAGAAGAGAAGAAAAGCCCAAGGTTCATAGGCAAAGATTCAAAAGCCAGAGTGTGAGTTCAAGAAAGCAGTTTGGTTCTGTGTCGGTGAGGGAGAGGAAAGGGTTTCAGGGCCAGATCATGAAGGGCATCACCTTCCAAACTAAGAAGATCGTATCAGACCCTGCAATACATTGAGAGAGTTTAAGCAGACCAGGTTTGTACCGTATAGTATTTTAGAAGGATTCTCTGGCAGCTACTTGATGGATGGACGGGACAGGAGAGTTGAAGACCGGAAGCCAGATAGGGCAGCAAGGCAGGATGCAGTAACCCAAAGGGAGCAATGAGGAAGTAACTGGCGGTGAGGCTGGAGAGGAAGGTGCTTAATCAACAAGGTATTTAGGAGGCCGACTCTCCAAGAATTGGCAGCCAGCAGTACACGGCGTGACTACGGACCAGGTTCCACACATAGTGCCCGTTTTCTGAGTTAGGAAATAGAAAGGCAAGGCAGGTACAGGTTTGGTGGAAAGACAAACAATTCGTTTTGGTATTATTAGTACTTACTTCCTTTGGTCAGTAAATTTTCTTAAAGTGTCAGTTTCCATAACGTAATTGCCGTGGTTAAGCAGCTAAGAGTTATCACTACAACCCTAGTCGGAAAAACCAAATACCTCAAAATTACCCGTACAGCACTAAGGCAGAAGAGGACATTGGGAACCACACAACGCGGAGGTCAGCTGCCAGGGCTCCCGGCGGTTAGCACCGCGGCTGGTTTTGAGAGCCAAGGCTCCAGCGCTCCCGGCGGATAGCATCGCAAGCGGTTTTTTTCAGTGAAAGTTTCAAACACCCAAGGTTCACAAAACGGGACTTTTCTCCCTGGGTGGGATCGAACCACCAGCCTTTCGATAAACAGCCGAATGCGTTAACCGATTGCGCCACAGAGACGGGCGTGGGCGACTTGGGCTGCCAAGTCACTTCACTGAAGAAAACATGTTCAGCACTCTAACGTCTCCAAAAAAATTGAGGTTGATTTGAAACCAGTGACACAATTAGCTTTCCGTGCTTCAGGGCGCGGCTCATAGCCCTGAGCGAGGCAGGTCTTTTTTCCGCGCTAGCACTTGCCTAGATCTGGAGCAGGACTCAGCTTCCAGCAGAAGAGGCTGAGAAAAGGAGAGCAGAAGAGGATGCAGGAACGAAGGGTCTTCGGGGAATCCAAAATGGATGCTCTCTGTGGGTTCGGGGGTTCCGTTGATGTTGGTCAGAGAAGTACGACGATAAGCTTTTTTTGCTGATGTAGACAATTTATGTATGCATGTGCACACGTTTAGTGCTGACTCATAATAAGCTTATTATTGTGAGCATTAAAAATATTTTCTTACAGGTCCAATCACGTCCAGCAAAATGTGATATCTAAGTAAGTGAGTTTTGTATTACAAAATTAGTCTTCAACCCACGCTGTTTTGAAAGGTTTCTACCGGCATATTAGACATGCAGACAGAACATGGAGCTTAAAAAGCCTGTAACATTCCAATTAATGGTATTCAGCTTGGAAATAAAAAATATTTTTAAAAAATGCCTGCAACTTAAGGACTTTCATGCTGACATATCCAGATCCAAATATCTGAGGACAGAGACCCCTAATTCCACCACTATCGACCTAGGGAACCTCGTCAGTGCTGGGTCTAAAAAGCCTTTTTTTGTTTTTTTAATTCATATATATATACTTTAAGTTCTAGGCTACATGTGCACAAGGTGCAGGTTTGTTACATATGTATACATGTGCCATGTTGGTGTGCTGCTCCCATTAACTCGTCATTTACATTAGATGTTTTTCCTAATGTTATCTCTCCCCCCTTCCCCCACCCACGACAGGTCCCGGTGTGTGATGTTCCCCACCTGTGCACACGTATGTTTATTGCGGAACTATTCACAATAGCAAAGACTTGGAACCAACCCAAATGTCCATCAATGATAGACTGGATTAAGAAAATGTGGCACATATACACTATAGAATACTATGCAGCCATAAAAAAGGATGAGTTCATGTCCTTTGTAGGGACATAGATGAAGCTGGAAACCATCAGTCTGAAAAAACTATTGTAAGGACAGAAAATCAAACACCGCATGTTCTGACTCATAGGTGGGAATTGAACAATAAGAACACTTGGACAAAAGCCATTCTCTATATTGCCCAAGACCCAGGGCCTCTCCATAGCCTCCACACAGAATCTCCTTTCTTTCTGCCCTGCCATCCTCTGTCATCAGTGGGCTCCAGTTTAGGTGCAGGTGGAAGTTTTCAATGATGTTCAGTGAAATGAGAAGACATGCAAACATAGATATGCATATGCAGAAATTATATATGCATATATGTTTATGTGTACACATATTTTATATCTTATGTAAAATACATATATGTGTATCATACATATAATAAATAAGTAAATAAATAAATTTGCCAAATGATCTTTAAACTAGAGTCATTTATTTTTTTTTTATTAATTTTTTTTTTTTGAGATGGAGTCTTGCTCTGTCGCCCAGGCTGGAGTGCCGTGGCACGATTTCGGCTCACTGCAACCTCCACCTCCCACATTCAAGCAATTCTCCTGCCTCAGCCTCCTGAGTAGCTGAGATTACAGTCATGGGCCACCATGCCCGGCTAATTTTTGTATTATTATTTTTTTGAGACAGAGTCTCGCTGTCGCCCAGGTTGGAGTGCAGTGGCGCGATCTCGGCTCACTGCAGGCTCCACCTCCCGGGGTTCACGCCATTCTCCTGCCTCAGCCTCCTCAGTAGCTGGGACTATAGGCGCCTGCCACCTCGCCCGGCTAGTTTTTTTGTATTTTTAGCAGAGATGGGCTTTCGCTATGTTGGCCAGGCTGGTCTCAAACTCCTGACCACAGGTGATCCTCCCGCCTCAGCCTCCCAAAGTGCTGGGATTACAGGCAAGAGCCACCGTACCAGGCCTAGAGTCATTTCTTTTATACTTTAAATTTTTGTCTCCGTTCTTTTGCTCAGACCTGTGGAGCCGGCAATATGGGCAAGTGTCAGGGACTGTCTACCGCCTAGAAGCTCCATTGTCACCGACAGGATCAGAAGTGGCATGGTAAATGGTACAAGAAAGCCCATTCGGGCACAGTCCTGAAGACCAGCCCTTTTGGAGGTGCTTCTCATGCAAAGGGAATTGGGCTGGAAAAAGTAGGGATTGGAGCCAAATAGCCCAGCTCTGCCACTGAGAAGTGTGCCAGGGCCAAGCTGATCATCCAGCATAAGCTAGATGCTGTGGTCTCCACTGGCACAGCTGATCCTCTTGTTACAGGATGGAGGCTGTGAGGCAGATGAGAGAACAGCAAGAAAATCACAGCCTTTGTACCTGATGATGATTGCTTGAATTTTATTGAAAAAAAAATGATGAAGTTCTGTATCGGGGGAACCAGCCCCCAATATTTCAATGTAGGTTCTTTTCTATTTTCGCTAAGTGTCGGCCGGTCTGAGAAATGAAGAGAAAGAGTACAAAGAGAAGAATTTTACTGCTGGGCCGCCGGGGGTGACATCTCATATTGGCAGGTTCCATGATGCCCACCTGAGCCACAAAACCAGCAAGTTTTTATTAGGGATTCTAAAAGGGGAGGGGGTGTACAAACACGGAGTAAGTCACAAAGATCACATGCTTCAAAGGGCGATAAAAGATCACAAGGCAAGGCAAAATTAGAATTACTGATGAAGGCCTATGTCTGGCTGTGCACGCATTGTCTTGATAAACATCTTAACAGGAAACAGGGTTCGAGAGCAGAAAACTGGTCTCACTAGAATTTACCAGGCTGGAATTTCCCAATCCTAGTAAGCCTGAGGGTACTGCAGGAGACCAGGGTGTATTTCAGTCCTTATCTCAACCACATAAGACTGAGACTCCCAGAGCGGCCATCTATAGACCTACCCCCAGGAATGCATTCCTTCCCCAGGGCTATCAATTATTAATATTCCTTGTGGGGAAAAGAATTCAGCAATATTTCTCCTACTCACGTGTCCATCTATAGGCTCTCTGCAAGAAGAAAAATATGACACTATTCTGCCCGACCCCACAGGCAGTCAGACCTTACAGTTATCTTTCCTTGTTCCCTGAAAATTGCTGTTATTCTGTTCTTTTTCAGGGTGCACTGATTTCATATTGTTCAAACACGCATGTTTTACAATTTGTACAGTTAACGCAACCATCACAGGGTCCTGAGGTGACAGACATCCTCAGCTTACGAAGATGACAGGATTAAGAGATTAAAGACAGGCATAAGAAATTGTAAGAGTATTGATTGGGGAAGTGATAAATGTCCATGAAGTCTTCACGATTTACATTCAGAGATTGCAGTAAAGACAGGTGTAAGAAATTATAAAAGTATTAATTTTGGAAACTGATAAATGTCCATGAAATCATCACAATTTATGTTCTTCTGCCTCGGCTCCAGCTGGTCCCTCCGTTCAGGGTCCCTGACTTCCTGCAACAGTTCTGGTTGCTGGATTTGGCAGAAAAGGTCATGCTGTTGGTGATATTCCTGGAGTCCACCTTAAAGTTGTTAAAGTAGCCAATGTCTCTCTTTTGGCCCAATCAAAAGCAAGGAGGAAAGACCAAGCTCATCAGCTTTAATGGTGAAAACCCAACAGTAGTAAGTTTTCATTTGCCAAAATAAGTTGTTTTTAAATGTCCTTTCTTTTTTAAAATTAAAATTAGGATAGATGATAGTTTTGTGGCTATTTGTTTTATGAATTTCGTAGCTTGGCAAAATGAAAAGTTGGCCACCCTACACTAGTAACCAACTTTTCTGATGTCATTAGAGACAGGATCTTGCTCTATCACCTAGGTTGGAGTGTAGCTGCACGATCTTAGCTCACGGCAGCCTGCAACTCTCAAGCTCAAGCAATCCTCCTGCCTTAGCTTCCCAAGTAGTTGGGATTATAGGCTTGAGCCACCTCGCCTGGCCAGTAGCCAACATTGTGGGGAAATTTTGTTCATCTGTGAAGTTCAAGTTTGGAACCACCACTCTGTGCTTTACCTCCATTGTTGGATTGACAGCAGAAATAAAAAGTTATTAGTTTCCAGTTGATTGTGAATACACATACATTTCCTCTGCTACATTTTACATGTATGTGACAGCAATGCAAAAGCAGGAGAGTAAAAAGGAAGAATTTTTAAAGAATAAAAGAATAGCTCTCCCTCTCCCTCTCCCCCTCCCCCTCCCCTCCCCCTCTCCCCACGGTCTCTCTCTCCCTCTCTTTCCACGGTCTCCCTCTGATGCCCAGCCGAAGCTGGACTGTGCTGCTGCCATCTGGGCTCACTGCAACCTACCTGCCTGATTCTCCTGCCTCAGCCTGCCGAGTGCCTGCGATTGCAGGCGCGCACCGCCAGGCCTGACTGGTTTTCGTATTTTTTTGGTGGAGACGGGGTTTCGCCGTGTTGGCCGGGCTGGTCTCCAGCTCCTAACCGCGAGTGATCTGCCAGCCTCGGCCTCCCGAGGTGCCGGGATTGCAGACGGAGTCTCGTTCACTCAGTGCTCAATGTTGCCCAGGCTGGAGTGCAGTGGCATGGTCTCGGCTAGCTACAACCTCCACCTCCCAGCCGCCTGACTTGGCCTCCCAAAGTGCCGAGATTGCAGCCTCTGCCCGGCCGCCACCCCGTCTGGGAAGTGAGGAGTGTCTCTGCCTGGCCGCCATCCCATCTAGGAAGTGAGGAGCGTCTCTGCCCGGCTGCCCATTGTCTGAGATGTGGGGAGCACCTCTGCCCCGCCGCCCTGTCTGGGATGTGAGGAGCGCCTCTGCCTGGCCGCGACCCCGTCTGGGAGGTGAGGAGCGTCTCTGCCCGGCCGCCCCGTCTGAGAAGTGAGGAGCCCCTCCGCCCAGCAGCCGCCCCATCTGAGAAGTGAGGAGCCCCTCCGCCCGGCAGCCGCCCCGTCTGGGAAGTGAGGAGCGCCTCTGCCCGGCAGCCACCCCATCTGGGAGGGAGGCAGGGGGCAGCCCCCGCCCGGCCAGCCGCCCCTTCCGGGAGGGAGATGGGGGGCGCCTCTGCCCTGCCACCGCCCCGTCCGGGAGGTGGGGGGTGCCTCTGCCCGTCTGCCCCTTCTGGGAAGTGAGGAGCCCCTCTGCCCAGCCGCCACCCCGTCTGGGAGCTATACCCAACAGCTCGTTGAGAACGGGCCATGATGACGATGGCGGTTTTGTGGAATAGAAAAGGGGGAAATGTGGGGAAAAGATAGAGAAATCAGATTGTTGCTGTGTCTGTGTAGAAAGAAGTAGACATGGGAAACTCCATTTTGCTCTGTACTAAGAAAAATTCTTCTGCCTTGGGATGCTGTTGATCTATGTATGACCTTACCCCCAACCCTGTGCTCTCTGAAACATGTGCTGTGTCCACTCAGGGTTAAACGGATTAAGGGCAGTGGAAGATGTGCTTTGTTAAACAGATGCTTGAAGGCAGCATGCTCGTTAAGAGTCATCGCCACTCCCTAATCTCAAGTACCCAGGGACACAAACACTGTGGAAGGCCGCAGGGTCCTCTGCCTAGGAAAACCAGAGACCTTTGTTCACTTGTTTATCTGCTGACCCTCCCTCCACCATTGTCCTATGACCCTGCCAAATCCCCCTCTGTGAGAAACACCCAAGAATGAGCAATTAAAAAAAAATAAAAAAATAAAAGAATAATTGAGGTCAAAAGTACAAAACGAGGTGGTGAAATAAATTCAAATATATCAGCTATTTTTTTTTGGAGGGTGGGTGGACAGAGTCTCTGTCACCCAGGCTGGAGTGCAGTGGTGGCATCTTGGCTCACTGCAATCTCCACCTTCCCGGTTCAAGCGATTCTCCCACCTCAGCCTCCTGGGGACTACAGGTGCATGCCGCCACACCCACCTAATTTTTAGTAGAGATGCGGTTTCACTATGTTGGCCAGGCTGGTCTTGAACTCCTGACCTCAAGTGATCCACCCGCCTCAGCCTCCCAAAGTGCTGGGATTACAGGTGTAAGCCACCATGACCCGGCCTATAACAGTAATTATAATAATGCAACTGAACAAAACCTTCCAGTTAAAAGATAAAGTGAATTTTTAAGATCAGTTTTATTCTGTTTAGAAGAATGACAAAACGTAAAGAAACAGAAAGACTAAATGGAAAAGGGAATGCCAGGAATATTCTAACAAAAAGAAAGTTGGCATATAGCTATACAATATCAGACAAAATAAAGTGTAAGAAATAATGCATCATTAGGGATGAAGATGGTCATCATATAATAAAAGATTAAACTACTGATGAATATGTAACAGATAAAATGGCATTAAAATATGAAAACAAGAATTAGGCCTACAAGGGAAAATGAACAAATCCGTCGCCACAGTGAGAGAATTCCGCATACTTCAACCCTTACTAGATCAAACAGAAAAAAATTATTAAGCGTGTGTCTCTTATTTACTTTTATTAAGCATATGAATGCAATTAACAAGCTCAATTTAACAGATATATATATATAGAACTGCAATCAATAATTATTAGTTGTACATTCTTCTCAAACTCACATAGGATATTATGAAAACTGACTTTATATGAGGCTGATAAGTTTCTTTTATTTATTTATTTATTTTTTGAGATGGAGACTTGCTCTGTCACCCAGGCTGGAGTATGATGGCACTATCTCAGCTCACTGCAACCTCCGCCTCCTGGGTGCAAGTGATTCTCCTGCCTCAGCCTCCTGAGTAGCTGGGATTACAGGTGCGTGTGCCACCACACCTGGCTAATATTTTTTATTTATTTATTTTTTATTTTTAGTAGAGACGGGTTCACCATGTTGGTCAGGCTGGTCTTGAACTCCTGACCTCAAGTGATCCACCCATCTCAGCCTCTCAAAGTGCTGGGATTACAGGCTTGAGCCACCGCACCTGGCTAAGGCCAGTAAGCTTCAACATATGTCATGGAATCAGTACTATATGAAGCACATTTTCTGAACATAAGGAATTTAACTCAGAAATCAATGACAAAAAATAACTTTTAAAAGCCTTCATATATTTGGAAATTTAAAAAAACAAAATTTGTGGAATGCAGTGAATCCTGTTATAATGGGGAAATGTATAGCCAGTGGCTATTCTGATTGGTCAGTGCTATATCTGTTAACTCCTCCACAAAAAGAATTATCTTCTGGGTTTTGCTTTTGGCTTTCCCTAGACATCCCAAAAAGCCAGCCCCCATACCTCGGCTGGCCACAGGGAACTCTAGGTGGCCACTTCCAGAAAAACCACTCAGTGAATCCCAACCTGAAGGGCTAACTGAAGCCAGCCTATGGCAGGTGTTGGTTATAGGTCCCTGTCCCTATATGTCTCCCAAGACAGAGCAGCCTGAACGCTGATCCACTTAGCGATTGCGCAGTGTCAATCTGGCCCCACACAGCTGTGGCTAGCCACTACCAGTCAGTGCTACCCTTTGGTTCTTCTTGCCCGTGGGCACTGCAGCCTCTGTGGGACCTTAGTACTAAGAGTCAGAGAATATCAGGGAGAGCAGGTGGGCAGTAACAGGTTACATTGGAGGCATAAGCTAGATGCTGTGGCCTCCACTGGCACAGCTGGTCCCCTTGTTACAGGATGGAGGCTGTGGGGCAGATGAGAGCATAAGGGAGGTTTGGAGCTAAAGGGTGGCTGAGGTGCAGATGTCCTTTCTTCCCATCCCTGTTGAATGTCACCTCCATTTTATGGAATGAGACTTAAAATCTCAAACATCATCCCACTACAGGCATTAACAATGGACCATCCTGGCAATGTTTATACATTTGTAATATATGTTTATATATTAACCCATTTAAGAATTAAAATTATCATTATCCTCTTTTACAGGAGGAAATGGAGACAAAGAGAGCCAAGATTCAAACACAGGAAGCACAACAGAGCCCATGCACTTAATCTTCACACTGTGTTGCCTCATCCAGCCTGAATGGTTAGGGTCAATCTAATTATATATGTCATTCCAATAAATGACTTTTGTATAATAAAAGATAACGGATACATACATAAAACCCTCAGACAGTATTTTAAAGGCTAGAAAATTTGTGAATACAATTGCTGTTAGTTCAACCGGTGACAAAGAACTCAGTATCATAAACAGCATGTTAGGAAAAAGTTTCAACTTATCGAGAGTACAAGTCATCTAATGACTATCAGTTTATTAGGAAATTATCAAAAGAGTTTGATTCCCAGCCAAACTGAATCCCTGCCTCTCTCCCATGTAACTCAGTTCCAAATCAAATGCACAGTCCAGTACATCTGAGCTTTTTGCCAGCAGAGAGGGGGCCCGAATGGGTTGCTTACTATGAGGCCACTTGGGGGGTTTTTATGGACTGGAAAAGGGAAGGAATGTGCTTAGTTTGCCGGCTGTTTTGGAGAATGCGTGATTTAGGTTGGCCTGGGACCTTGGCCTGGGACTAATTAGAAAGCTTGGCCCGGGACCTTAGCCTAGGACCTCGGCCGGGAATAATTAGGGGCTTAAGTGATGATTTGTAGAGGCTGCTTTGCTTGGCCCTAGACCTATTAAGGAACTGAAGTGAAAGCTTGGCTCGGGACCTTGCCCCAGGACCAATTAGGGGCTGAACTTGTGATTTATAGAGGCGGGACTTGCAGTTTAAAAAAAGGAAAGGAAAGTGCTTACTGGAACCCACTGGAGCCTACTGTGCCTATGCCTACAAAAAGAGAAGGAACTTTTTCCTGGGAGCCCGCTGACTATACAAAGAACAAAGGCATTTCTATTTCAGGCCTTGTTCCCTTATTTGAGTGAGCTGGAGGTTTGTGCAAGTTTTTATCTCAGAAAGTCGGAGGCTCTCCTATTTGTGCAGCCACCGGCATGTTTTCAGGCGCAACCTCCGGTGCTAGTTTGCCCCAAGCTTGACCTTTTTCCCAGGCTGCTTTTTTGTTATGTGGGAATGAGGCACTGACCCGTGGGGCCAGGGGCTCTCCAGAGACACTTCCCTTGCTATCTACCAAGCTAACTAACTCCTTTCAGTTTCCCCTTAGGGTCTCCACTCGTAACTGCTGTTAGGGAGATTGGGTGTTGAATTTTTTGGCAATTTTTTGCTGGAAAGGGGTGTTGTGTGGGGAACAGCAGCTAAGGTTTTTGAGGGGGGGCGCAGGTTGAAGGGTTTTTGGAAGAAAGGCGTATTTATGCGTGGTTTTATTGCATTGCCCTTTGGAGCTTGATAGCCTTTAGGCGAGAGGAAACAATTTGGGTTACAGCATTGAGTATACAAGGCCTAAACATTAACACAGGCATATAAGAAAAATAGGTGTTAGGAGCTAACTAGGTTTAAAATGAAGACTGGAATTTATTAAAAAGGGATTGTAGCTAACTGGGACTGGAGTTTGTGTTTCTCTTTGTTAATTATTTTAATTTGGTTTTTAAGCACTTGTAAATTGTTTTTTACTTGACTGAAGAGACGAGGAGAAAAAATAAAAAGCAACTGTAATCTCCCCGTCGGGAGATCGAACCCCGGTCTCCCCCGTGACAGGCGGGGATACGCACCATTATACTAACGAGGACAACCGGAAATAGTCTGGTTTTTTTTGAAAATTGTCTTTTAGAAAAAGATACTCCTAAGCTACCAGCATGCTTTCAGGGAAAGTTGCTGACTGTTGGCAAAGTTATACTTCTACTCTCTAGACCGGCACACTACAATAGAAACATAATTCGAGTCCCACATGTCATTTTTAATAGTCACATTAAAAAGTAAAAAGAAAGAGGTGATAATTTTATAACAAATCCTATTCTTTAACCCAACATATGCAAAATATTACAAGTAATCAATATAAAAATATTAATTGGCTGTATTTTTTTTCTTAGCTAGTCTTCAAAAATCGCTATGTATTTTACACTTAAAGACAGCACATTTCAACTCGGAAAGGAAATTTTCTTCGGAAAAAAATCCGTATTTAGATTTCATAAAATTTACAATTGAAAAAGTAGATTCAATAGCCACGTTGTTTCAAACGCACTGAAACCTTCTCCAATGGTTGAGTTATTAAGTATCCATTTTAAAATTTCCACTTATTAATTTTATTTCAATTGATTTATTTACTAAGACTAAATTTGAAAATGCTGTTTCTTAGAGAAACTAGCCAAGTTCACGTGCTCAATAGTGCGTGGCTAGCGAATGAACCTCGCAAGTGAAGACACAAGAGCCCCTTTCTGAAGCTAAGACTCATCCCAGGATTGAAATGATCCCAAAGATTCCTCAAGAGTTGGAAGTTTACAAAGGAAGGAAGGGAGGAAAGAACCATCAGAATTTACTCCCTTCAAAAAAAGCCTGGGTTTAGAAAGAGGCCAGGGGAATTGGAAAAAACTACTTCAAAGTTTAGTTAGTGGGTGCAGCGCACCAGCATGGCACATGTATACATATGTAACTAACCTGCACAATGTGCACATGTACCCTAAAACTTAAAGTATAATAAAAAATAAAAAATATAAAAAAAATAAATAAATAAAATAAAATAAAAATAAAAATAAAAATAAAAAAAAGAAAGAGGCCAGGGGAAAGACAGGAAGCGAGTACGGAAAGTGAGGTATTGCTGCAGTTTCGTTGAGGCGTAAAACGGATACACAGCGCGCTGGAGGCTCCGGCTCAGAAAAGTTTTTCGTGGAAGGAAAGACAAAAACCTTTTGTTACCTGGGACTCGAACCCGGGTTAACTGCTTGGAAGGCAGCTGGGCTCACCACTATACCACCAACGCGTCGGCAGTTTGGAGTTTTAGAAATCTATATATAAGATAAGCAAAGCGTATGACTTTCCCGACCGTTCTAGCAGTGTCTTTTGTTTATGATCCTGAGGTTAAACAGGCTAAGTCCTCACTTGGTGAGAACCGATTCTTATGAATCGGCCCCGCCCCACAAACGGCGGGGGGCGGTGAACCCAGAAGCCACTTGCTCTGGAAGCCGGAGGGCGGGGCCGGCTCACAGCCGAGAGAGAAAGCCGCAGTTGAGCCCCGCCGGGGGATTTTCCTCCGCCGTCTTCTATTCCCCCCGCTCTCCTCCTGTCCCGTAGCTCCCAGCTCCGCAGCTCTTCGAGACTCCGCACTGGATCCGCCGGGTGTCGGATTCAGCAACAGTGATTGGTGCGGAGGACCCGAGGGAGACGGGCCGACACAGGGTCTACCTTGACATGGCTCGACCCCTCTACAGAAGCAGAGGGGCGCTCGAAGAGTCGCCAGGGAAAATGGAGCCTTAAGGTTTAGTTTGGGTAGTGAGGAAAGGGGAAAGAGCTGTCGGAGGCTGTTTCATTTTTCCCGCTTTGCGACAAGGTCTAGAGAGAGTTAGAATTTTATTTGAAACAGTAAATAGACACATTAATGTGACCTGATAGCGTGCACCATCAGTATATGATAAAATTAGGAGAAATTAGGAAGTTTAGCAAAACGTGTGTCAGGATGGCCGAGCAGTCTTAAGGCGCTGCGTTCAAATCGCAGCCTCCGCTGGAGGCTGGGTTCGAATCCCACTTTTGACAACGTATGTTTTCCGTCCTTACTTTTCCTCCTGATTTGAACCAACCAGCAATTATGTTTGAATTCTTAGAGAAAGACTTTTCGATCGGTCAACACGGCGTTTTATCCTGGGTATCTACATTTACGAAAATTATTTGTGCTTCTCTGCACATATAGAACTAAATCTATTTTTCCTGTATTGTAGGCTGGAGTCTGGTCTATGAAATCAGGGAGCAGTTGAGACTAAGATTAACTTTGAACTCCAACTTCCCAGTGTCAATTTATCCATTCTTTTATTCAACAACAATGTGTTGAGCCCTTTCTGTGCGTCAAGCACACTAAGGCAGGCAGATACCATCTCCTTTGACTAAACAAGAGAACACCCTCAACACAGGATCCTTTAATTTGCTCTACAGTCTTAGCTGGGTTTTTTTTTTAACGCTAACGCAGTAGTGTCAAACTTTGGTAAGGATCAGATTCTCCACCGCCTTGCCCCGCTCCCCAGCGTTTTTTGTTTTGTTTTGTTTTTTTTTTTTTGAGACAGGTTCTCACTCTGTACCCCAGGCTGGAGTACAGTGGCGCGATCTTGGCTCACTGCAGCCTCCGTCTTCCGGGTCCACGCGGTTCTCGTGCCTCAGCCTCCCAAGTACCCGGGGTTCGCGCCTGTAGTCCCAGCTACTCCGGGAGCCTGAGGCGAATCTCTTGAGCCCAGGGGGCAGAGGTTGCAGTGAGCCGAGATCGTGCCACTGCACTCCAGGCTGGGGTACAGAGTGAGACCCTGTGTCCAAAAAAAAAAAAAAAAAAAAAAGTCATTAATGTTATACCAATGACAATTTCTTAGGTTTGATAAATATAACATGGTTATGTAAGGTTTTAACATTAGGGGAAGTAGAAAGGTTATAGAGTAATAACTTTATGTAGTATCTTTGCAACTTGTCTGTTCATCTAAAATTATTGCAAAATCAAAAATTCTTTTAAAAAACCAACAACTTGAAAGTGGTTGCCTGTGAGGAGTAGGACCTGGGAAGGGGGCAAGAAACTGCTTGTACCAAGAATTGATTTTTTTAATAATGGGCATGTGTTCTGATTTAATTTGTTCAAACTTTTTCCCCCCCTTTGGAACTGAGTGACGTAGTTGTGATTACAATAATCAAACTAAGACTACATACAATATAAGGATTTTTAGATACCTAGTATACAAGAAACAGTCCCCAAAGAAACTAAACCAAAATGATCAACAGACATTTAAAAGTAAATAAAGTTTGTTTACATCTCTCTGTAGAAAAATAGATTGCACCCAAATGGGAGGATCTGAGATGTCACAACTAAACACGATAAAAATCTTTCTTCTTATATTCTGTGTGTGTTGGGTTTTTTAAAAGGAGAAAAGGCATGCTATCAAAATACTAAAACTATATAAAAGTGAGTACCATCAATCCTCTTGAGAAGTTCAAACAGGTTGAGGGGGGTCAGTGTTGAGAATTGAGATGAGATTCAGGAAAGGAAGAATGTAATGCAGGATGTACGTGTCACTCCATCTCTCTCTCTTTTTTTTTCTTCAGGTTCCTTCCATGTGAAGCCAGGCTGCGTAAGACTTGGGCCAGGGCCAGGAAAAGAGGGCAGTTAAAAATGTGAAATGAATGCCAGGGACAAGTGAGTTGTTAGTGTAACCTTCTCTCCGTCTTTAAAAAATCAACCTAAGAAATATAATGTATAATGTAGCATTGTTCTAGCCAAGCTCTCCCATAATTTCTGAGATGAAAATAAATCTCCCAATGTGCATAGGGCAAATATACTCTGGATTGGATTGACTGGGAACTAACACAAGGTTATCCTTTTGATTATTTTGTTTACACCAACAAAGCAAAGGCAAATATCCTTGCTTTTATATTGTCATTGACTCAACTGGCAGTAAAGTTGTGCCTAAGGATATTTTGCAGATTCCGTCACTTGCTATAAAAAACACACAACTAGCTAGGCGTGGTGGCTCACACCTGTAATCCCAGCACTTTGGGAGGCTGAGGTGGGCAGATCACCTGAGGTCACGAGTCTGAGACCAGCCTGACCAACATGGTGAAACCCCGTCTCTACTAAAAATACAAAACTTAGCTGGGTGTGATGGCAGGCACCTGTAATCCCAGCTACTCGGGAGGCTGAGGCAGGAGAATTGGTTGAGCCCGGGAGGCAGAGGTTGCAGTGAGTTGAGATCGCGCCATTGTACTCCAGCTTAGGCGACAGAGCAAGACTCTGTCTCTGCAAGTATACAATAAAATGCACACTTTTTCTCACGGGGCTCAGCATCCAGCTGTGTTTCAAAGGAATAATATGACCAATTTCAAAACATCTAGGGGAAGGTCTGGTAATAAGTGGAGTTATGGCCTATTTGTAAGGTGGCATGCTGAGGCTCTAGACTCAGGCAGGACAGGGTTCTTCATTCCAGCCTTCCTGTCCCCACTTTATAGCTTTGTGTCTTCGAATAAATTGTTTAACCTCTTTGAACCTCATAATGCTCATCTTCAAAGAGAAAATAGTATTCCATAATGCTACTGTGAAGATTAAGTTAGATTGTGTATGTCAAGTACCTGGTACATAGTTATCACCCAACTAACAATTAATAGAAATTGCTAATGTTTGTTGATAGTATATTATACGCCTGACATTCTTCTTTGCCTCTTACATATATTAATTAATTGAACCCTCACAACAGTCTGGAGGTTGGTACTGTTATCATCATCATCCCCACTGCAGGGAAGGGGAAACTGAAGCTTGGAGAGTTTAATTTGCACAGTATATAAAGTGGCAGGGCTGAAAATCTATAGAGTCTTGTTCCAACATCCTCATTATGCCATGGGCAGAAACCACATGGGATCATACTATTTCTCTGACATAGATAAAGTCAATAGTAACTTTAATCATACCACCAGATCTACTTCCTCTGACATATACCATCCTCCAGAGTCCAGGACTCAGAGTCTTTTCTCTAAAAGAGCAATGGATAAAGTGACATGATTACAAACAGCTAATACGCATGTAAACTATTTGTTAGTGTTATTAAAACACCTAGACTGACAAACTCAACCAGGTTCCTATGACAAAAATACAGAATTTGAATCATAGGATCACACATGGAAACACTGCCAGTACTTAAGTTTCTCTTCATTCTCTGCTTTTCCAATTCCACATCTCTCCCTCTCTCTTCCTGCATTATGTCTCAATCCTCTCCTCTTTACCAGCCCTAACTCTTCAGTACTGTTCCAATGTATTGGCCTCAAACTCTTTTCCAAATCCTGCCTTCCCCTATAGGAATCAGGCACACGGTCTCGGGAATATTCTTCACATTCCTCCTTCAGCACCCACCCCAACATTTTCTGCTTCTGAAAGCCTTTATGTACTTTGTACTTTGATTGGTTGGAATGAAAAGCAAGAAGGAGTTTTAAAAGTTTCTTTAGGTCTATAACTATATTTTACATAACAAAATTCATACATACAAGTAACAAAATACACAAAATATAGGTGAAAGCAATGTTAAAGTGCCACACAAGTTTTAATAAATTAATGACTTTTTATTTGAAGCAGAAGAGGATGAACCACCCTCCCCCCAAAAAGTCAAAAGACTTCAGTTATCCTGGAAAGAAAGTTCTAGCTTTGGAGGGAAGACCCCCCCAGCCCTTCATCTCTGAAGGGCAGGATCATAGAAGACAGTCTAGAAGGCCCATAGCATAGCCCTGACAGTCACAGCTGACTTATCACGAAGGGCCATTCAATCAACCTCCTCAATGATGGGGCCGGTGCTGGGGTCCCCCTGGCGGGCTTGAGCGCCACAACTGCTGCCCCCAGGGACACCAGGCCCCCATAGAGCCTGGAGAAGATGGGGCGACAGATTTGCTCCAGCTCCCTCTTCTGATGCTCATACTCCTCCTTCTCTGCCAGCTGGTTGTGCTCCAGCCAGGCAAGGACTTCCCGACACTTGTCTTGCCCTTTGCGCCTGTCCTCTTCGGGAATCTTGTCCCTAAGGCTTTCCTCTTGCAAAGAACCTTTCACATGGAAGACATGGGCCTCCAGCGAGTTTTTGGCAGCCACTCTGTCCCTCTGGGCCTTATCCTCAGCCCTGTACTGCTCGGCTTCATGAACCATCCTCTCCACCTCCTCCTTGCTCAGCCGGCCCTTGTCATTGGTGATGGTGATCTTGTTAGCCTTACCTGTGCTCCTGTCAGTGGCTGTCACGCTCAGGATGCCATTAGCATCAATGTCAAAGGTCACCTCTATCTGGGGGACTCCACGTGGGGCAGGAGGGATGCCACTGAGTTCAAAACGCCCCAGCAGGTTGTTGTCCTTGGTCATGGCCCTCTCACCCTCATACACCTGGATGAAGACCCCAGGCTGGTTGTCCGAGTAGGTGGTGAAAGTCTGGGTCTGCTTGGTGGGGATAGTGGCGTTCCTCTGGATCAGCGTGGTCATCACCCCACCTGCTGTCTCCAGCCCCAGAGACAGGGGAGCCACATCCAGCAGCAGGAGATCCTGCACTTTCTCACACTTGTCCCCAATCAACACGGCTGCCTGCACAGCAGCCCCATAGGCCACAGCCTCATCAGGGTTGATTCTCTTGTTCAGCTCCTTGCCGTTGAAGAAGTCCTGCAGCAACTTCTGCACCTTGGGGATGCGAGTGGAGCCCCCCACCAGGACGATGTCATGAATCTGGGCCTTGTCCAGCTTGGCATCCCGCAGGGCCTTCTCCACCGGCTCCAGGGTGCTGCAGAAGAGGTCTGAGCACAGTTCCTCAAAGCGGGCACAAGTGATGGACGTGTAGAAGTCCACGCCCTCGAACAGGGAGTCTATCTCCAGGGTGGCCTGGGTGCTGGAAGACAGCGTGCGCTTGGCGCGCTCACAGGCTGTGCGCAGCCTGCGCAGGGCACGCTTGTTCCCGCTCAGGTCCTTCCCATGCTTCCGCCGGAATTCTTCCATGAAGTGGTTCACGAGCCGGTTGTCGAAGTCCTCTCCTCCCAGGTGGGTATCTCCAGCAGTGGCTTTCACCTCAAAGACACCGGCGTCAATGGAGAGAACCGACACATCGAAGGTGCCCCCACCCAGGTCAAAAATGAGCACGTTGCGCTCTCCCGCGCCCCGCCGGTCCAGCCCATAGGCGATGGCTGCTGCCGTGGGCTCATTGATGATCCGCAGCACGTTGAGCCCCGCGATGGCCCCCGCGTCCTTGGTGGCCTGGCGCTGCGAGTCATTGAAATAGGCGGGCACGGTGATCACTGCGTGCTTCACGGGCTGGCCCAGGTACGCCTCGGCCGTCTCCTTCATCTTGCTCAGCACCATGGACGAGATCTCCTCGGGGTAGAACGTCTTGTCCTCCCCGCGGTAGCACACGCGCACCTTGGGCTTGCCGCCCTCGCTCACCACCTGGAAGGGCCAGTGCTTCATGTCCGACTGCACCGTGGTGTCCGTGAACTTGCGGCCGATCAGCCGCTTGGCATCGAACACGGTGTTGTGGGGGTTCAGGGCCGCCTGGCTCTTGGCCGCGTCCCCGACCAGCCGCTCGGTGTCGGTGAAGGCCACGTAGCTGGGCGTGGTGCGGTTGCCCTGGTCGTTGGCCAGGATCTCCACGCGGCCTTGCTGAAACACGCCCACGCACGAGTAGGTGGTGCCCAGGTCGATGCCCACCGCGAGCTCCCGTGGGGCCTGCATGGCTGAAGCTTCTTGTCGGATGCTGGAGGCCACGGAGGCTGCTGCCGCTCCACCGTCGAGGGGCGCTCAGCAGTGAGGCTCTCCCTGCGGTTTCTCTCCAGCCAGCCCGGCTCGGATCTGCTCAGCTCCGCTTCCACGGGCTTTTTATCCTTTTGCACCTCCCCCGACCCCCGCCGCCGCGAACCTTCCCGCACCTTCCCGCACCTTCCCGCCCAGTCGAGAGCCTCCCGCCTGCCCGCCCGCCCGGGCTGACTCAGCCGGGCGGCGCGGCGCGGCGCTGACCCCGGGAGAAGGTTCGGGCGGATCGGGCCATGAGCCGCGAGGCTGGGCGGCTACGCCAGGCCAGCCCGCCTCTGACTCAGGGCTGCTGAAAGAAACGCGGGGAAGGTTCTAGCTCCTCCCGGCTGGCTCTGAGGACGCGCGGTTGTGGCAGAGGCCGCAAAAGCAGCAGCAACTTTAGAGGCAAGGTCTCCCCGGGGCTGTGGGAGGTCGGATCCCTGAGGCGCACACGGGCCTGCGGGCTGCCTTGGAGGGCCGCTGCGACCCAGCGGCTCAGGAAGGCCGAAGATATGTTACCATGCGAATACAGATATATAAGATGTATATACGTATATCTTAAAACGTTTTATCTTGAACAAAATATTTTCCAAACCGCGATTTAAGACAGTGCCTGGTTCCTTAGTGAACGGCCAGAGATAGAGAGCTTTAAGAGACGATACTGCAGCCCTTTTTGTCGATAGTAACCTTGGTGGTTCAGTGGTAGAATTCTCGTCTGTCACACAGGAAGCCGGGGTTCGATTCCCAGCCGATATAGTCTCAGTTTTTTCCGATCCATTTCAATTCTTTTTCTCATCTAGGATTAATGATTCTTGAATAAATTAAACCAGGTGGCCGAACACTTTAGGTTCCTCCAGTTTTGTTCTCTCTCCTTTACCAGTCACTTTCCACAAAGGAGATGTCACATTGCACTGTGGCCCTGGGACTCGGGAGAGACCTCGCCACTCAGCCCAAGAGAGAACGCAACACCTGGGAAAGGAGGACGCAGTGTACGGTCGGGATGTCCCTCATGTTCTCCCCACTGTTTGTATCCCCGAGGAGCCTCGTCTCCAAAGGCCCGGTGGAGAGGCACAGTGTGCGTTTTTCTCTATGGCCTAAGTGGGTTCCCAGCCGGAGACCAGGACTCAGGTGGAGACTAAACTACTGCAGGCTCCAGTCCAACCTACCTCCTAAAGGCTGGAGGACGAGATGGGATCACTGGGCAGTAAAGTCACACTGGTTTCTATCAGGCTGTGACTTTGTGAATTGAGGCCATTTCCCCCTTTCTTCAGTCCAGAACATTCCATTCAGATCTTCTGGCGTTCAGATTTCCGCTGAAAGCCAAAACAAGGAGACATTTCTGAGACTTCTGAAGGTTGACAAAATCCTCACACAATTTTCCATGACCTCCCCGTCGGGGAATCGACCCCCTCTCTCACGCATGACAGGCAGAGATACTCACCACTATAGTAACAAGGATGGCAACTGCAATAGCTGGCAGCTGGAGAGTATGTGGTATAGTCTGGTGTTATAATTTAGCAGTGTGTTAGAGAAACTTAAAAGTTGGCTTCTATTTAACGTTACTTGCCTGATTCAAAGGAAACTTCCATTTGTAAAAAGAGAAACTAAAAACCCTTACTCCATAGATGGCTATTTTCTCCTTTGACAGGTTAGAACCCACTAGGAAGTTCAAGGGACGTTTTAAGAGGGAGGCAGGAGTCCAGAAGTAGAGGTCAGTACTGTTCCTGGGCTGGGTTTCTTGGTTAATCCTCTCTCCGAGAGCACCAGTGACAGGTGGTAGAGTTTGCTACTTGAGAGGATCAGCTGTACTGGTAAGGTGATCAGTTCAGGAAAAAAGGGAATGTTTAAAGAAATGTGCAATATATGACTTACACAGTTGAAAATCAAACTGTCCTTGAAAAGAAGTAACCTATTTCATAACTCCGAAAGGGAAAGAAGCTGTCAACTTTAAATTCACTCACTCTCAGGTTCTAAGCTGGTCACACCTGGATGCCAGAGTCAAGATATTTGACGATGGCCTGCAAGAGACGGGTCTTCACCTCAGCAGGGAAAAGTTGGCCCAGCCTGGGGTTCTGTGCCCCGGCGTGTTAAGGGACTGTCTTGTGTAGGCTCCTCCAACCTTCTCTTCCAGCCCCAGCCACCTCAAAACCCCACTTACCCACTCACCTCCAAGAGTTACAGGCATAGCCCTAACGCAGCCTATAAATGTTACCACAGCATCACAGAGGCATGCTTCCAATATCACTCACTTCTTTTTAATTGGTCTCTTCAGAGTGGTTCAAACATAGCATAGGGGAGCTTATGCATGCAGTACAGTTTGGTTTTGTTTGTTTGTTTTTTGTAAAAGAGCCACTGCAGGGTTCTTGGGGGTTTTTTTGTTTGTTTCTTTTTATTTTATTTTTTTCTGGTTCCTGCTCTGTCCCTCAGGCTGGAGTACAGTGATGCAATCACAGCTCACTGCAGCCTTGAACTCGTGGCCTCAATCAATCCCACCTCTACCTTCCACAGCTTTGGGATTACAGGCATGAGCCACCGCAGCTGGCCTAGTATACATTTTATACATACATTTAAATATATCCACTTATGTTTAGTAGCTTAGTTAGAGTAGCTTTAAAAATAGAACCGACCTTAAAGTAATGACTTAAATAGACATTGTAAAGTGGTGCAAAGCTCACGACTCAATATTGAGTACAAAAAAAAAGCAAGTTGTATGTGTTAGCCCATTCTCACACTGCTAATAAAGACATACCTGAGACGGGGCAATTTACAAAAGAAAGAGGTTTAATGGACTTAACAGTTCCACGTGGCTGGGGTGGCCTCACAATCATGGCAAAAGGTGAAAGTCATGTCTCACATGGTGGCAAACAAGAGAAGAGAGAGCTTGTGCAGGGAAATTCCCCTTTTTAAAACCATCAGATCTCATGAGACTTATTCACTATCACAAGAACAGCATGGGAAAGACCTGCCCCATGATTCAGTTACCTTCCACTGGGTCCCTCCCATGTGTTGTGGGAATTCAAGATGATATTTGGGTGGGGACACAGCCAAACCATTTCACTATAGAACAAAAGTTATAGTATAATCCAAACTATATATATATATAAAATCAGTGACATCCACTACCTGTTTGTCCTTGAACAAGTCATTTCACCTGTCTGGGCCACAGCTTCCTCCGTTTTAAAATGAAGAGATTGGACTACATTGTTTCTAAGGACTTTCCAGTTTAAAGTCTCTGATTTCAAACGTCAAAGAATTTACTCATTCTGCACATATTTATTAAGCTCTTTACCATGCACCAGACACTGACCTGGGCTCTGAGTATGTGGTAGTGAACAAAACAGACAAAGACTTCTCCTGGAGCTCACATTCTAATGAGAGGAGTGGGGAAGTCAGACACAAAACAAACAGTAAACATATATTAATAGTACATCAGTAGTAATTAGCACAATGGAGAAAAATGAAGAAGGAAAGGGACATTAAGAGTATGGGAGGGCAGACGGGTTATACCGAATGATCAAGGAGACCTCACTGATAAGGTGACATGTGAGTAAAGACCTAAAGGACATAATGAGACATAATGTGGGTCTATGAGAAAGAACATTCCAGAAACAGGAAATAACATAGGCTCTGGGCAGAAGTATAATTGGCACGTTCAAGGAAGAGCAAGAGTGACCAACAGCAAGCAAGAAAAAGCAGTAGGAGGTGAGGTCAGAGAGAGTGAAGAGCAAGATCCTGTAGCATCTTGTAGAATATTGCAAAAGCTCTAGGCTTTACTCCAAGCACAAGGGGAAGATAGTATATGATTTGGGGAAAAGAAGTGACAAATATGACACACATTTTTAAAAGATCACAATAGCTGTTGTGGTGAGAATAGACTATAGGATGGCAAGGGTGAGTGCAGGGAGGCCAGTCAGGAGGCTATTGCAGTAATCCAAGTGAGAAATGATGGTGGCTTGGACCAGGGTGGTAGGAGTAGAATACTGAGAAGCAGTCAGATTGCTGGGTGCATTTTAATGTAAAAGCAGGATTTAACAAGGTTTTACATATTTGAGGAGCCTCTGTCTAGGGTGATATGGTTTGGCTCTGTCTCCACCCAAAGTCTCGTCTTGAGTTGTCATCCTCATAATCCCCATCTGTCAAAAGTGGGACCAGGTGGAGGAAACTGGGTCATGGGGACAGTTTCCCCATGGTGTTCTCATAATAGTGAGTGAGTCTCACAAGAGCTTAGGGTTTTATAAGTGTCTGGCACCTTCCCTGCTTGCACTCGCTCTGTCCTGCCATCATGTGCAGAAGGTGCCTGCTTCTCCTTTGCCTTCTGCTGTGATTGTAAGTTTCCTGAGGCCTCCCCAGCGATAAGGAACTGTGAGTCAATTAACCCTCTTTGCTTTATAAATAACCCAGTCTCAGGTATTTCTTCATAGCAGCGTGAGAACAGACTAATACATAGAGACAGACTAATACACAGAGTTTGGAAGGGTGGGTGGAAGCTCCATAGCCTCCTTAAAAATCGATGTAAACTATCCAACAGAGAAAGCTGCTACTTTTCAAATGCAAGAATTGTGCACAGTGATGCTGTGTCCCAGGAAAATGGAAGGCTCTTTAAGGGCACTCACCAAACCACCAAGGAGACTGTGGGTCATGTTTCTAATCTGCCTGGAATGACTTCTCTGAGAAGGTCACATCCTTCTGGTAACTGCACTGGGAAAATAGCAGTGCAGGAAGTCAGCAGTCTCCACTGACGACTCACCTGAAGTTTGCCTTTCTGAGAAATAGTGTTCCAAAACAAAGTGAGTGTTTTATTTGCCGTAGAAGAAAAGGGAAGAAGACATGGAAACAAGAATACAAGTTCATTAGAAGAAGAGTATTCAGTTTTAAGAAGAGGGGCACTCACCCTACACTCCAAATCTCCATCTCTCCTCTCTTTCACATCTTATCCATTACTACCTCCTCAAGACTTTCATCACTGAAAAGAAACAGACCCCGGATAGTTCGGTCTACACCCCAATCAATACAGCCCTGAAAAGGTAAACAGAATGTTTTGGTTATAATGTTTTATTACAAAGGTAATATATGATCATTATAGAAAAATAAAATAGGTCATCAATAATTGCATCACCTTGAAACAATCACTTTTAATTTGTTGTTAGAGGTTAGTCTATTTTAACATTTCTGAAGTCATATAGATTTACATGATTGTTCTCATGTAACCTGTAACATAAGCATTTCTCATGTTGCTACATCTGTTAATATCAGTGGTTTGACTAATTGTATTGGCTGTGTGGATGTGGAACAGAAGATTCTTGATGTCAAGAACGGCTGAGGCACAGAAGGTGCAGTCAGTCATTTGGGACCATATGGTCTGTGGCTTTCAGGACAGGGAGCTTTGGGACTCAGGTAGATGACTCTGGAAGAGTCCTTCTCTTTTGGAACTGCAGCATCCCTTCATCTTCCTCAAGGGGAATTTAGTCCAGGAAATACCAGATCCTCACCTCTCTAATTCTCTTCTCAAATCCCAAGGCAAAACAATGGAGACTTAATGTGGTTCTGGTAATTGGGCTCTTTGTTCTTCTGGAGCTTCCAACTGCATAAGCAGTGAATAGGTGATTTTGTTCTCAGCATGGAGAAGGCAGAAACCAGCAGTAGGGATCCACAGAGAGGGCATAGTTAAAGAGGCTGGGCATTGGGGCTGATGCTGGTCATCCCAGCACTTTGGGAGGCCGAGGCGGGCAGATCGCTTGAGGCCAGAAGTTCGAGATCGGCCTGGCCAACACTGTGAAACCCCGTCTCTACTTAAAAAAAAAAAAAAAACAAAAACAAAAATTAGCTGGGTATCATGGCACATGCCTGTAATCCCAGCTACTGGGAGGCTGAGGCATGAGAATCGCTTAAACCTGGGAGGCGGGTTTGCAGTGAGCCAAGATAGCACCACTGCACTCCAGCCTGGGTAACAGATTGAGACTCTGTCTCAAAAAAAAAAAAAAAAAAAAAAAAAAAAAGATGTTAAAGGAAAAATCTGAGGTGCAATTCATGAAGTTTAGTGTTCCAGTGGCAAAATGTCACAGGCAAGTATTTATTGGGAAAATGTGGAAGCAAAATAAAGACAATCGATTGGTTTTCAATTACATAATTGTTTTTTGGGGGTAGGTATCTTCTTAGAAAGTCCCTAGTCACCTAATTATATGTTAGTAGGCTGCTTATGATTGGCTGGGGTTCTCTTATTTCTAACATAAGCATTTACCAGAAATGATCCAAGTTAAGTTTTGCTTATGCTTGTATGTAGTATGACCCCGTGAAGTTTTGCTTGTGTTTGTAGTTTAAGCAAAGTTAAAGCTACTTCTAAGGGCCAGGTGGTTTTGTTTGCTCAGGAATTTTTCCAGTCTCCATTTAAATTTTCCTTTAACAATTCCCCTCTTTTTGTCATCCACTCAGCAAGCTGAGAGTGTGACCACATAGCATAACGTTACTCTTTAGTTATTACTGTTGACATGGTCGTTGGGAGGAAGAGTCAGGTAGATGTTTTTATCATCGTCAGTAGGTGCCCTGGGGTTCAGAGTCATGTAGCCACCGTCAGCTGTTTCATAGTCATTGTTGATTTCTTCAAGATCTCTTTCTGATGGCAATCATTTGACGTCCAGGTGGCTGCAGGAAAGCATTTAAAACCCATAGGATAATTCAATACACCGGGGAGGTAAATACAATAACTATAAGGAGAATAATAGCCAAGGATTGAAAAATTCCTCTGAGCAAAGATTCTCAGGAGCCAAGACTTAACCAATCAAATAAATTAATGAATACAAATAAATATTATCTGATGAAAAACTCATGTATGTTCTTTAATGTCTTTTAAATTTTAGGAGACTATTGTTTTGCACTAAGCTCCTGCACTAGGCCCAAACAGAACAGACAAAAATTCAAAATGGAATCACCCATGATAAAGTTTCAAGTCACCAAACAGAAACTACATTCTTATCTGGCCTTTGGAAAAATCAGGAGAGAGAGATAATAACCTAATAACCTAAAAATCTAATTTCCCAAACAGGCCAGTTTCAATTGGCATCCTTACAAAAGAGTAACCTGATGTTAACCAACCAGTTATTTATTATTCTTTTTCCCTATTCCTGTCTTTTGCAACTTTAACCAGCTTTAAAATAGCCAATCCACTTTAAATTCTTTGTTTCTGCTCTCTTCAGACCTTTTTCTGTCTATGAAGCCAATCTCCTCTGCTGTAACTCATTGGAAACCTTATTCTAATTTAAGGAGGCAAGTATTGCCCAGTTCTAGAATCACCATAAAGCCAACTGAGATCTTTAAGCATTTCTTTTGACATCAGTAGGAACACAAGCTCCTCCTTGTTAAGCTGTTAAGATACCAAGAACTTTTATTTTGGGGTGCTGTTGAGGCTAACTTGCTCATTTTAGATTGTATTGCTTGAAAGGAATTCAGAGTATTCTTCTATTAAAAAAACAAAGTTAATATTTGGAGCAAATTATGATCTTAGTTTTTGAGTTTAGAGGGCAGCTAGGTGAAACAATTTCTAGAGGTGAGTTTGAGGCAAGTTTAAATGGTAGACTGAAGATAGCAGTTGCAATGTGATGTGCTTTACTGGTTTGCAATTTGAATGTCTCTGGTTATTTCATTAAACATTCTGGTAAACTCTCTGAGTGACCCAGATAGCAGCAGGCATTCAGATTGGCATTAAGGCATAAGTGCTCTGTTGCAGTGATTTTTCTGAAGCTTAAAGTCACCAGTTTCAGTTTGCAGAGCTTTGGAAAAGGGCAGTTTTAGTTTCTAGTGGAACTAAAAAACAAAAATTCAGGAGTCAATCTGGTTTATAGGGAGATAATAAAACTTCAAAGAAAATGAACAGGCCTAGAATTTGACAATGGATGCACAATAGTTTTCTACTAAAATATAATCTTTTTTATTCTGGAGAAAAATATTTTTATTTCCATTTTTACCAAAAATCAAAGTTGACTTTTTTGCAAAAATAAATCTAGTTTCATTAAATTTGACCTGATTATTTATACAGGTATAATAAAAGCAGTAATTTTAAAATATATTTTAGCCACAGCTTTGGTGATATCCAAGAGACTTTACTGACTTTGTATCAGTCAACTTTAGTTTTTAAAAACTATCTAGTAATTGAGAAATCTCAGATTAGGCCTTTAAAAGCCTCTCTCGGCTAAGAAGCCAAGCCAAGGACTTGCCCAATTATGTCCTGTCATAAGGAGAATAGATTCTTATTGAACCTATGCAACTACCCAGATTGAAAATAAAAATATTTAATAAGAGTTTCCAAATTCTGAAACAATCAGATAGAGAGAAAAAGATAAGTGGAACACTTTTTTATTTTTGTTTTAGTAGTTTGTCTTATCTGGAAATGGTGTAGATATTTAATGAATACCTGTCATTTCATTTTAACATAGTTAAAGTGGCAAACATAATATTAACAAAACCAACTACCTGTCATCTCAAGGTATTTTTCTGACAAATTGTATAGCAGACAACATGAGCTTATTTGGGTAAAACTAGGTAGAATATTCACTTTCATTAATACCAATATTCTTATTTATTAAAGATTACTCAGGTCATATGAAGTTGAAAAGCATTTTGGCAAAGTTCTTTTCTTCTGAGAAAATATGTAATTTATACAAGTGCTTATTTTTCTCTAGGCCAGTTGAGCTCCTTTAATACTGTTTCTAATAAATGCCATCTGGAGGTGGAATAATATGTACAAATAGCATACACATGTGTAGATATATGTAAACATACAGAAAGATGCAAACAGAAATTCATGGCTTTTGTTCTGAAATTTTAGCCATGTGCCAGGTATAATAATATAAAACTAATTAGTTGGATCTAGCCTCTGGTTAAAGTTAGCTGTTCAGATGGCTGACACTTTTTATTGATATTTGTGGAGAGGACTATTAAGATTTTTCATTTGCCAGTTTGTTTCTAAAAAATTCCTCCTTCTTTCTTTTTGATGATTCATTTCGCTGAAGCTTGTGTTTAAAAACATTTACACAATTCAAAGGCCCAGAGAAAGGGTACGAAGCTTCTCCAAGAAGGAGTTTTGGGGCATTTTCACCTATTATTAGGAGTCAATCTTATTGAGACTGGATTAAATTTTAAATGAGTGACTAAGGAGACATCTAGTTTATCTGGCCTATTTCCAATTAGTTTTTCTTATTTTTAGCCTTAGTGGTTGCTTTTATAACAGTTCATGTGTGCAATAACAAGAGTTAAATTTAGTTGTTGTAGATACTCCTGGCTCATTTGAGGATCTAATTTTTTAAGGAGGTTAGCATTGAGTAGGTTCAGATGGAAAAAGCAAGCAATCAAAGAGGTTAATAGGTTTAGAATACTTTCTTATTAGCACATTGTAAAGATTTACTTAGAGAGACTATTTTTTAAAATCATTCTTTTAGAAACCTTTACATACCAATCAAAATTATTTATCATTGTTTCTGAGACATTTGGGATCTCATTTTTTCCCAATGCATCCCTTAAATCAACAATTTTTTCTAGATTTAAACATCCTCACTGTGACCATTGCAACTTTAAGTCATCTCTGGTAAGGCTCAATAGGTAAGGCACACCTATTTCTCTAGAAAGTCACAGGTTCTGGGCCCATATTATCTGAACATAGAAATCACTGTGTTTCAGATGGAGGAGTCCCAGACTCTGTACATTCTGACAAAGCCATAATATCTTGCCCTTCTGAAATTTACCTACCTGAGGACTCCAACTGGACCCCCAGTTCAGTTTCTGTTGAACACCTAGTTCAATCTGTCAAATACCCAATTTGACCTCTGGATCCCAATCCAGAAATCAGACCTTGTCTGGAAACTAGTACACTATACTGGACCTAGTATAGTTCCTGTTGGAAACAGATGAACTTGTCAAATACCCAGATTAACCGCTGAATCAAATGAGAAATAAAATTACTCAAATAAACTCAGAGAGCTCAGGACACAAGTTGCAAGCCTGATATCTGAGAGGGACTTACCTAGCGACTCACAAATGCAGGAAGAAACCAGTGAACACAATGGGCTTAATGGGTACCTATGCCTGGTTACCCATTGCTCTTAGGGATCTTTGGGGGAGATTCTACTTTATATCCTACTTCTGACACCAAACTGTTAAAGAAAAATCTAAGGCACAATACAATTTTAAAGAGTTCATTTGAGTAAGAAGCAATTCATGAATTGGGTGACACCAAACAAAAAGAGGTCTAATGTTTTAATGACAGAAAGTCAGAGACAGGTATTAATTGGGAAAATGTGGAAGAAAAATAAAGAAATTTGATAGGTTTGCAGTTACATAATTGTCTTTTGGGTGAGGTACCTTACTGAAGTGTTCTTAGTCACATAATTATGTTAGTTGGCTGCTTACGATTGGCTAGGGTTAAATCTTATTTCTGTCTAACATAAATATTCACCAGAAATGATCCAAGTTAAGTATTACCTATTTTTAGTTACAATCCAACTTGAGTTTCACTTATGTTTGCAGTTTAAGCAATGATAAGGCTATTTCTAAGGCCTGGGTGGCTTTGTTTGCTCAGGAGTTTTCAGGCCCAGTCTCCATTTTAATTTTGCATTAACAAAGGCAAAAAGAGAGGAAACAGGAGAGAAGGGACAAGGCAGGAAGAAAAGGAGATGGCTGGGATTACTCACCTCAAACTGGGCAGCCTTCACAGGATCAGTGGAATTGGCTGTGGGGAAAAAGAAAAAGATTAGCCAGGGCACTGCTGTTGAAAAGGGCCTGCCCATGCTGATGCTGAGGCTGCAAAACCATAACCAGACTCAAAGCAAGGACTACTGACCCCTTGACACAGTCCTGTAAGGCCAAGGGCTAAGTAAATATGGCCTCATGTACCCACCCTTGGGGTCACCCAGCCACAGCCTTCCCCACGGGCCACACTGGTGGAGGGAAGCAGTCACTTGGGCCACACTCTTTTCAGGGAATTGCTGAGCTTTCCTAGAAGCAAACCAGACAGCTTGGGGATCTGAGATACTGGGGAAGACGTGGAGCAGGGTGTTCAGCATCAGAGTGAAGTAAAGTCCAGATTTTTGCTGACCACATCAGGAAGAGAAGGCTGAGGGCCATTTCCACATTGTCCAAATGTAGTGCATCTTTGTTGGAACTTTGAAGAATATAGTACTCCATGGCATTAAAAAGGAAGACAGAAAGAGAAAGTAACATGAGAGAGAAAAAGAGAGGCAGGGAGGGAGCTTAGGGAGGGAGAAAGGGAGGGAGGGAGGGGGGAAGGAAGAAAGGGAGGAAGGGAGAGAGGGAGGGAGGGAGGGAAGGAGGGAGGGAGGGAGGGAAGAAAGGACTTTCTCTGGTTAGTGTCCAAAACACACCTAATTGCCTCATGTTTTTGTCATAAACTGATTTTGCCAGTGTGAAAAGCAGCCCCAGTATTTGCAAAGTGGCATTTCTCAGGAAGTCGGGAGACATCTGAGACAATGCATCTAGTCTCTTCTCTCACCCCCTGAACACAGAGAGCCTTTATTGCCATGCTGTAAATTCTGCAGCAAACCACATTCTGAATTCCCATTCTAATACATTCCCCAACAATTCTAGCAACCCAGCTTTGCCTTTTGGGAAAGGATTTTTAAGAAACCATTTATGCAGCCCCAATGCCTGGCTGCAAAAATGCCTCATCAAATGCGCTTATGCCAGTGTAGACAGAACCACACAACAAGACGGATAATCCAGTTACTTGGACTTTGTTTTTTCCAGATCTGCTTTGGCCCTGGTGTGAACACAGGCCCCTATCACCACTGGGCCTGGCCAGCGGACGTGCAACCTTACTGCAAGCACAGCTGAACAAGTGATATTTTGCTCAAGCTCTTAAATCTGTTGGCTCTGCTCTGAATCATACTCCAGCCATCTGAGGTGGGGTCTTTGACAGCCTTTTTCCTGCCTGTTCCTACTGTCATGGAAACCCCCGGAGAAAGCCCTGGTTTCCTTTATGCTCTGACTTTAACTACAGTCTGGAAGTTGCCTGGCATCCTCCTGGAAGTTCCTTTACACACTCCCACCTGAATGTCAGACCTAGAAGGCCTGAGAGGTCACCTTGGCCACCCACTCATTTCCTCAGTGAGGAGACTGAACCCCATCAGGGAGACTGACTTGCTCAAGGCTCCACTGTGTGATGGGGGCAGAACCAGGCCAAAATGCAGTCAACCTTGAGTGCATGGGCATCAGAACCGAGTTTTGCCCACAGAGTAGAGCCCACTAGTGCCCCTAGTCCCCCAGAATTTTCTCAAGCCCAAACCTCCTCTTAGTGTTCCACAGACAGCTGAGCCTGGCCACTCCACCCCATCCCTCCACAGAGGCAGATTCCTCAGCAAATCGAGGGGTTTCCAGGCCTCCTCCTCCTTTCCCCTTAGACTCCTGCCTCCCACATCCGATTGGCCTCAGTCTTACAGCCCCTAACCCCATCCTCTGCCAGCTCTGCCAAAGCTCCACAGAAAGACCAAAGTATCTCTGATTTCCTGCTCTGGAAATATCATCAGATTCCTGGTACCAGAAATTCGGACACAGCCCTCTCCTCTGTATCTGGGACTGGTGTTTCTCTTCTCATCTCCAGAGAGGTCATCTTTAGGCCCAGGAGTTAGACTCAGAGCTGACCAAGCGATTTAAGCCCCGGCCATCCTCCCACCGCTGCTCCCTCCCTGGCTCCCAGCTGAACTCGCACAAGCCCCTTCTCGCTGGCGCAGTCCAGCCGGCAGCCCTGGTGAGCCATCACTGGATCCCTGAGACAACCCTGTACTCACCTGGTTTCTCAGGGAGGGTCTCTCTCATTTCCCTGCACTCAGGGTATCCTGAGAGAGCTGGGAGGGGCACACAGGAGGTTAGTAGGATTAGGCAGTGGGGCCTGAGTCCTCAGGACCAAGGACCAGGGCCAGGGTTGGATGGGACCAGCTCAGGCCTTCCCTCTGGCAGATGTTTCCTGTCCTCCCACCCCCATCTCCCCTGCTCAGGGGCCGCTCCCGCCTGGAAAAGGGCTGGTCCAGAGGCAGAATTCAGCTCACCCGTGGGGACGCCCAGGAGTGTCAGAAAGGCCACTCCATGGCATCTGTCTGAGGCTTGCTCTGCCTTTTAAAAACACCCCTGTGTCTCAGTCTCTCTCTCTCTCTCTCTGTTTCTCTGTATTTACTTACCATCAGTAACTGAGGTGTTGGCTATGAACCAATTGCAAAGTGATTTGTGAGGTGTTAGTGGGATTATTTCTTTCTTGGTGGCTTGCAGTACCCTCTCTACTCCCCCTTCGACACCCATATGAGCCCCACCCAGCTTCAATCCCTGCCTTGGCCCAGTGCCTGGAGAGTCCTCCTTCCCTAGCTAAGCGCTGCCCTCACATACCACCTCCTCCAGAATGGCAACAGCCCTGTTTGTGTGCTGTTCCTGCCTACCAGGCACTGTGTAAGAGCATCAGCCTCTTTCATCCCCATGGCAACCCTGTGAGGTAAGTCCTATTAGTGTCCCCATTTTCCACTTGAGACAGGTGAGGCACAGAGAGGTGGAGTGACTCACTTGGGTCATATAGTTGGTATGCTGTAGAACTAGATTTGAACCCAGGCAGTCTGGCCCCACTGTGTGCACTCCATCACTACACTACACTGCTCTCCCCGAGACCTTCTCCAACTCCCTCAGCCCTTGTTGGGCTATGGAGCCTCCTCTGTACTTCTATCCTAGGCTTTTCATGTCCCTATCATTGCTCTTATCCCATCTTATTATAATGACCCTGTCTTCCTCACAATGCTGAGAACTCCCCAAGGGCAGGGACTGGACTTCATCTTGGCATCACCCACCACGTCTCACGCATTGGCTGACACATAAGCTAGTTTGTTCAAGTCTTGTCAAATGAATGATCTAATAAATGAATGAATGACTATAATACAATACGGGCCTAGATCTGAATGTGTATCTAGCTCAAAGAGAGGGATTCTGGCAATGTCTGGGGTTAGGGCCTGGGCCAAGTGGAAACTGATAACAAAAGGGACCGGGAGGAGCTACAAACCTGAAATCTGCTTTTTCCTGCAATAGATCAAGGCCACTACAGCAGCAACAATGGCCGCTACAGCAATCCCAGTGACCACAGCCACAATGATCCCCATCGGTGAAGAGCTGGGCGCTAGGGAAGACAGACATCAGGAGAGGCAGTACTCTCCTTGTCCCACCTCCCCCCCCATCCAATGCTATGTCCTAGTGCTTGTCACCCGAAGCTCTTCTGTGTCTGAGTCACTCACTTCTGCAGCACTCACTACATCCCCAGCCTCATCTGCACAGGGTTTCTGTGGCTGGACTTATGCCTCCTGCCTACCGAGGTTTCTCCACCAAACTAATAAAGGCACACTGGTGAGCAGGCAGGAGCAGAAGGAAGGGCTCCCCTTAGCCCTCAGGGGCAGTGGGAAGGGTGGGCCCAAAGCCTCCCATAGCTGGAGGCATCATTACTCTATGGAGCACAGCCTTGAACAGTCCATGATGTGCCAGGCTTTCTGGAGTGAATGGCTATAACATGAGCCATGAGAAGAAACAAGGCAAACCTCAGTTCTTAGGAATGCCCAGGAGCTTAGGGAACCTCTGCACCAACGAGGGAGCTCTGCTTCGCTGCTGTCCTTAGTCTGGGGCCTGCATTTCAAAGTGGAACAACAGCCTGGCCACCTATCACCTGAGGGCTCCAAGCTCTGGCCCTTACTCCTGCTCATTGGTCAATAGTTAGCCAGGCCTCCACACCACTCCTCTTTGCTCCAGTGCCCAATTTTGCGCTGTGGCCTTTCTCAGACCTCCATGTAGGCCCATATGACCTCAGCCCTTGTCCATCCCCTCTTCTCCCCTCCCTACATCTTGGCAGACTCCGCATACCTTGGACAGTGATGGTCACAGGCTTGGATGAGTACAGCGTGTAGCCTATGTTTCCTGTGCAGTGGTAATCACCACTGTGACTGTGGTTTGCTTGTGGGATGGAGAAGTTGGGATCTCGACGGGAAAATTTCTTGGATTTTCCATTCTGGAAGAATGTGACCTTGACCAGAGGCTTGTCCTTCCAGCTGTGGCACCTCAGCACGATGGTTTCTCCCTCCTGGAACTCCAGGTGAGGGGTCTGGAGCACCAGCCACTCTGAAAGACACAAAAAACCACAGAGGACCCGGGAGGTCTTGGCTCAGCTCTGAGACCCAGATATTCCTTACTGGTGGGACACGATGTGCAGAGGGAACAGCTTAGGTTTGAAATCAGACAGTCCTGGACTCTAATGCTGGCTCTGTCATTTATGAACTCTTGGGCAAATAATTTAAGTCTTCTGAGCCTCAGTTTCCTCATTCGTGAAAATGGGCATGATAATGTCATGTATCTACAATAGCCCCTAGCACATAGTAGGTGTTCAGGATACACTCATCTCCTCCTTCTCCCAGGAAGGCAGCTGCAGCCTTTTCCTGCCCGACAGGCCTCTGCAGGAAGAACACAAGAGACCCTAAGATGCCATCTCTTCCATGTCGAGGAGGGAAGGAGGAATCCAGTGTGGCCAAGGAGTCTGTATATGATAAGGACATATGCCTTTGTGGACAGTAGAAAAGTCATGAATGTGCAACAAATGTTACCTGATGAATGCTACTTGATAAATTTACTTTGGGAATGTTAATAAATGTGGAGCTTCTTTCCAGCAGGGTCTAAAGGCAGCAGTGTCACCAGTGGGTCATTCGTTTGCTGTGTACTTTTGAGGAAAATTTGCTCTTCAGGTGAAGGGAGGGGACTAAGTGAAAAGCCACAAGGACAATGTTCATCACAGTCTCATTGTAACTTTGCTTTACAGAGAGCCACCTTTCAATGGGAGCTTTGTAAGATCATCAACCTCTCCATCAAAATATTTATTAAGCTCTGCCCAGTTTCAGATGCTGGAAATACAAAGATGGGTAAGACACGACTTTCATCTCAGGTTTCCCACAGGCTGGTGGAAGAGAGAGACAGAGAAGAGCGCCTAGCACAGTGAGAACATGGAGCTGGGGCATGGAGGGCGGGATGGGGGCAGGGAAACACTGATTCTCACCAGAGGCCTCTGAGGGAGGCGTTAGTGCCCCACGGAGCAGGTGAAGAAATGGAAACTCAAGGGTTAAATGAATTCATCATGTTGTATAGTGCGTCATTTCCAGGGCTAGGATTCAGTTGTGGTCTGTGCTTTTCAATTCTGCCATTAAAATGGAAATGGGTTTTATGCAGTAGGGATTTCCTTCTGCTTCTCTCACACTTGGCTGCCTGTTTTTGGCCTTGTAACCTTCTTCTGTTCAATCAGGACTGAGGCAAAGCAACCACTGATATGTGCTGAGGCAACTCACAGAGATACTTCCCAGTAAGCAGGCCACCCCCCTTTCCTACAAACCTCTGCCTGAAAGCAGATTTCATCCGTCCTGGCCCTCCCAGGTCCACCCTGGGGCCTTCCTCCACTGACCAGAAAGCACAGTCAGATGCACAGGGTCGCTGAGGCTGGTCTGGCCAGTCTGGCACGTGTACTCCCCGCTGTCGTTGTTGGCCTTGAACCTGTAGCTGGGCTGCGTGTGGGTGGGGATGAGATTCCCATTGTGGAACCACTGAATGGAGTCGCTCTCAGGGCTGTGAGTCCCCCGGCATGTCAGAGTCACAGAGTCCTCCTGGAGCACGTTGATCCACTGGGGCTCGAGTTTCAGCACAGCCTTTGGGGGAGCTGCTGAGGGGCAGAGAGAGGAGGTAGCGTGAGGAAGAGGAAGCCCAAGAGCCTGAGAGGCCCTGAATCTCAGACAAAAAAGCACCTGTAGGCCTACTGGGGGCACCAAAAGCTGAGCCAGGCCCAGAATGGTTCTGCAACTGAAGGAAGTTGCTTTTGCTCATACATCCCACCACAAGGGCCCCAGGGAGCCCAGGACTCAGACAGGGCAACAGGGAAGAAGGAGCGAGCAGGCAAGAGAAACACCCTCGTAATACATATACTTTACCAGAGATATCTTCAACAGTTCCTTCTCTCTCTCCCCACCAACCTCTCCCCACCACCACAGACACACAGACACCCCATACATACATACTCTTTTGAGACTAACTTTTCTCCCCAATAAACAAAGGCATTTGGACACTAGTGGATAAATTTCCCCTGGGGCTGGCTGAAGATAAGTGGGGGCTCTGGTGGAGATGGCAGGCATGGGAGTTGGATATCAAGTTTCCATTCTGACCTAATGTCATTCTGTATACTTTAAAAACGAGGTCAAGATGGCCCATCCTCACACCCAAGCATAGACAAGCCTCTCTGGCCTCAGAAGGATAAAGAGAGAGGGAGAAAAGCCGGAGGGCCAGTCCTGGAGCGGTGGAGGCTGAGTGGCACAAACACAGAAGTGCCCGGCAAAGTGTAGCCAGAGGTATGCAGAGACCACTCTGTCAGGGAACAGGCCTTGGAGCTCTCAGAAACATGCACAGTCAAGGATTTAGCAACACAGGGGGACAACATATGCAGGCCATGTGATTTTGCATGTGCCTGAATTTTATTTGGAGAAAGGAAGCCCTTGGTTTTATTTGGACAGCGGAAGGCAGTTGAGAGAGAGATCAGAGTTCTCATTTTCTGTGACAGCTCCCCCATTTGAACACCGTGGCTGCCTACCACTTGCCTCCATGGAAGGAGGAAAAGGAAGGAGGAGAGTGGAAGAGGGAGCAGGGGATCTTTCGGGAGCAATTACCCTTTCCTGGCCCTGACTTGGTACTGGGCTCAGTTGCTGGTGCATTTAGAGCACCTCCAGACAGGGCACTGGGAGGAGAGGAAAAGGGGACCCGAGGGAAGGAAAGGCTGTGGGTGGAGTACTTACCAGGTGTCCCAGCAACAGGAGCTGTAAGACAGAAAGCAAAGATCAGCCCACAGTGGAGTGTCTGAACTGACACCTGCCCACTTTGGCCCAGAGACTGCCCAGGCCCAGAGCGCCCTTCACCTTCAGCACAGCCCTCATGGCCATATCCCCTGGGACTGCCTGGATGAGCTGCACTTTTAAAACGACTGAGAACTCCCAGTAACATACAAAAATGAAATGAAATTATATAACACCCTCTTCCACCTGTTTTGTGGCATTTTCCTTTGGCTGACCCCTCTTGACTGATTAAAATAAATATGCCTCTGGAAAGAGGTCTCTGTTGGGCTTTACATATGATTTATACATCAGTATAAATAATTTTGCCAGAGTTTATCCTGAGAGCAAGATTCGCTCTTTTGTTGGGAGGGGGTAGAAATTGCACAGGTAATCCATGATCACTACAGAAAAATAGAAAATACGCAGGAGCAAAATATTATCACCTTGGCATACATCCTGTTGGATTTTTTTCTGTGATCACACACACACACACGCTGTTCACATACAGACATACATAAGTGTAATGAGGATATACTCTAAAAACTGTTCTTTAACCTGATTTTTCACTGAGCAATGCAAGTTCTAGAAGATGAATCTGTTTCTATGTTGTCATTTTATTTTATTTTATTTTATTTCATTTTGTGGGGGGACAGGGTCTCACTCTGTCACCCAGGCTGGAGTGCAATAACGCGATCTTGGCTCACTGCAACCTCCGCCTCCCAGCTTCAAGTGATTCACCTGCCTCAGCCTCCCAAGAGCTGGGATTACAGGCCCACGCCACCACACCCAGCTAAGTTTTGTATTTTTAGTAGACAAGGGGTTTCACCATGTTGGCCAGGCTGGTCTGGAACTCCTGACCTCAAGTGATCTACCCACCTCAGCCTCCCAAAATTCTGGGATTACAGGTGCGAGCCACCGTTTCCCGCCCATGTTGTCATTTTAAATGGCTACACTATATCCTACTATTTGGCTGTCCTGTGATTTATTTAACAACTCTTTTGCTTGGCATTTAGGTCTTCCAGGTTTTTGCTATTAGAAATATCTGATAAAAGGAGGAAGAGACTGCAAAAGGGCACTAGATCTGTGACTTCATGCAGGGGTAGGGGGATGCCACTGGGTTAAGAAAAGAGCTTCCGTAGCGGAGGCAAAGTGTGGGCTAGGGTGGATAAAGATTTGTGGGTGCTGTTATTGGGTAAAGAAGCAAAGCTGGGTCCTTAGGTGAAGCAGAGCTGTGTGTGTGTGTGTGTGTGTGTGTGTGTGTGTGTGTGTGTGTGTCCATCTGTCCATGGGTGAGGGTTTTCTCTTGCATCTGGGCTGAGAGAAAGTTAAGAAGCTTCCAAGTGCATGTATATTTTCAGGGACAAAAGTACGGAAGGAAATGGAATCAGAACCAAGAGGTAAAAAGGGGGCAATGTGGAGAAAGTGTTGGCTTCAAAGTTTACAGAACTGGATTCTGGTCCCGATGCTCCAATATCTCAAAATATACACTTGGACCAATCACTTCCTTCCTTTGCATCCAAAATTAATCAACAAACCTGCATTGGCTTCCTACTGCCCTGCAATGCATGCTGAGTTCACCTAAGGGAAAAGAATGTTAAGTCCCTACTTCCACTGAAGACAAGAATCTAATGGTGGAGATAAGCACATGTATAATCTGATGTAAAAGAGATGACATTAGAGGAATTTGGATAAAATGCTATGGAGGTTCAGAGAAAGAAAAGATCCCAGGGCTCTGTGTTTGGGAGGGTTTGGGGTTCATAAGGAGGGGAATCCCACGGAGAAGATGGGACCTTTCAGGTTCATCAAGGACCTTCCAGGACTGATAGGATTTTGGCTGAGAGGGAAGAGGTATTCCACGGGAAGGAGCAGCAAGTACTTGGCAACATTCCCAGCAAGTTGCAGTCCAACTTCTACTTGATTTCTGGTCTCTCCTCAAGCACTTCCAATAATGAGGGACAAAGCAGGAAAGCAAGGTAGAAGTCATACTCTGGAGGGCTCCTAGTACCAGGTGGTGTGGCAGTGGGGGAAAGCACATACTGAGTTTAAATGCTGACTCTGCTACTGCTAAGTGACCTTTCACAAATTACTTAACTTTTCTCTGCTTCAGTTTCCTTGCTTGTAAATGAAGATAATGACAGCAGTATCTACCTCATAGGGTTGTTGTTAGGATTAAATGAGATAATCCAGAGAAGGCGTTTAGTGTGCTACATGACACATGGTGAATTTCAAATAAATTTAAGTTATTTTTTTATAAGTTCGCTCCTTGGTTCAGTATACAGTGGGAAGTCACTTCGAATTTTCAAATTGGGGCTGA
The DNA here is from genome assembly GCF_028858775.2 of Pan troglodytes. Taxonomy (NCBI): domain Eukaryota; kingdom Metazoa; phylum Chordata; class Mammalia; order Primates; family Hominidae; genus Pan; species Pan troglodytes. The sequence goes on from NC_072398.2 coordinate 87,539,469, forward strand.
AAGTGCAGTGTCAAATAGACTGGAACAGGGCAAATGCCAAAGAGCTTAATTAAGAAAGAAACTAATTGTGATGGAAGAATGAGGTCAGAGAAAAAGAAAAAGAAAAAAAAAAAGAGATGACTGTAGTGATCCAGAATATGTGGATAACCCATCAAACAACTGGCCTCTTCATTCCTTGAACTGCTCATCATCAGTCAACTTTCTTTCTTTGGAGATGAACTTTCTCTGCTCAAGTACAGCCACCAGAATAATCTTTGACCTTATCAAGAACCCCAAAGCATCCATCTTACCAATGGCTGTCCTTGAGCACATGTTTGCCTTTACCTCCCACCCTCCCCCATCTAGCTTGAATTCAATGAGGCATCATTATAATTACCTCCTTTCAAATCCCCTTAACTTTGTTGCCTTTCTCTATCTCTACCAAATGCACCTGTATTCCCCATGCCTTTACTTGCTCAGCTGCGTGTTATTGAAATTACCACACAAGAAGGCAAACTGTTGACGCAGTAAATGTGCGATCACCGCATTCAAAAGGACACTGAACTGCCATTGTGGCACTTTTTTCCAAGAAATTTGCTCTGCTACTCTGAGTAGTGACACTCATCTTTTCCTCATTCCCCAAGCTTTCTCGTCCCACCCTCTGCCTCCAGTCCTCTCTCATTTTTAGCTGATGCCTTTCCTCATATTTCACAGAGAAAACAAAAGAGGTTACACAGAAGATCTCACATCGTCCCCTTACTAAATCTACCAGTCTTTTCTGCATCTCTACCTGACTTCTCCTTCCTTGCATTTCACTGGAGAAAGCATCTCTCCTCCTGTCTATGGTCAGTCTCAAAGCGAGTAATCTGGATCCCATTCCCTTTAATCCTCTCAAAGATTTCCCTTTCTGTTATTCACTTTCTCTTCTGCATCACCAGTTTCTCTCTTAGCTGGATCTTCCCATCAATGGTAAATTTATTTCAGTATCTTCCATTAAAAACAAAAAACAAAAAAATAACTTTTCCTTGACACCACATATAATTCCAGCTACTGCCCCAATTCTCTTGGTTTTTGTTGTTGTTGTTGTTTGCTTCACCCAGGCTGGAGTGCAGTGGCACCATCTCAGTGCACTACAACCTCCGCCTCCCAGATTCAAGCAATTCTCCTGCCTCAGCTTCCCAAGCAGCTGGGATTACAGGCATGCACCACCACGCCCGGCTAACTTTTGTATTACCACCACGTCCGGCTAATTTTTGTATTTTTAGTAGAGATGGTGTTTCACCATGTTGGCCAAGCTGGTCTTGAACTCCTGACCTTAAGTGATCCACCCACCTCGGCCTCTCCAAGTGTTGGGATTACAGGCATGAGCCACCGTGCCTGGCCTGTCTCACCCCTTTCAAAACTAAATTTCTCCATTGTTTTTCTTACATAGGCTGTCCTCATTTCTTCTCCTCTCATTCACTAATTCTCTGCAATTTGGACTCGGCCCTCAGCAGTCCACTAAAACTTTTCTTGTCAAAATCACCAATGGCTTCATGTTGTCATATCAAGTGGACACATTCTGTTTCTCTCCGTTTTCCCCATGTCAATATGTATCTTCGTTATCCACCCAGCTACATAGGCCAGAAACCTGCAAGCCATCTTTTAACCTCTCTGTCTCCCAAAATCCAGCCCCTTCCACATCAGGAAGTCTGGTTGATACTGCTTCCAACTTAGATCTTGAACCCACTAACTTCTCTTCACCCCCTTTATAGACACTACTCAGTTTAGTTCACCATCAGCTTTTTCCCATATCTTAATTTGTCCCCTCACTTCTTATGGTCACCCTACAATCCATTTTCCATAAAGAAGCTAGTTCCTTAAAAAAAAAACAAACAAAATCAGATGATATCCCTCCCCCGCTTACAAGCCTTCAGTTGCCTTTCTTTGGTCTTAAAAGAAAATGGAAATGGCCTGCAAGCCCTATCAAATTGGGTCCGTGCTTACTTCTCCAGCCTCAGCTCAGATCCCTCATCACCTACTCATTGAGCTTCATTAACACTGGCCTTCCTGGCATTCTTCAAATTTGGGGATCTTCTGTATGCCAATCCCTCTACCCTGAAATGCGTCCTTGATCACCAAATGGCTGAAAGTCTCAGCTTAAATGTCACCCCCTCAGAAAACTCTTTACATAACATCCTGGTTAAAGTAGGCTGCTCTCTTCTGTTCCCCACAACTAATCTTATCACAATACCCTGTTTACATCTTCATAGCCCTTTTCCATTTGTACTTATGCCTTCTTGTTTGTTTACTTACCGTTTATATCCCTCAGTAAAATATAAATTCAAAGAGAGCAGTAGCCATATTAATTTGATGTGCCATTGCTCTGGAAATCATTCACTGGTTGAATCTAGGTGGGAGATAAGAGAGCCCAAAGTTGTACTGACAATAGGAGGTGAAGAAGAGGAAACAGATGCAGAAGAAATTTAAGTGGCAGAGAGAAGTTGGCATTTAATAGACTGGGGGGGTGATTTAAGTTGGATAACTAGGAAAAGGGTGGCTGCGCTTACACAAATACAAATGTTAGGAGGAAGAGAACATTTGTAAGGAGGAGATGATAAGTTGGATTTTGAATATACTTTGTTTTTGAGCTGGAGAATCGTTTTAGAGGTGTCCAACCAGCAGTGGAAATATAAAATTATACTTGACAGAAGCAAGCAAGAGAAATAGGTTTAGGAGTTATTGACATAGAAGTGGTAGCTAAAAACCTGAGTATGTAGGATTGGCAAGGGGGACGGTGTAGTGGGGGAGAGAATAAAAAAGAAGAAGAGGAAGAGGGAGAGAAAAAAAGGAAAAGATGAGGAAAGGAGAGAGAAGTCACCAATTATGTATCCATTCCACAGTTAATAAATAGTAGTAAATACCAAATATGCTCCCACCCGGTGTACTTATTGCTTCACAATAAGTTCATTGACCCCGTACTTCCGGTCAGGAAGGCTGTCAGTCATGTTCACTGATAAGTCTCCAAGTCCTAGAACAGTGCCTGCACATAGAATTTGGAGAGTCAGCAGGAGCAAAGGTGATAAAAACAGAAAGTGCAGTGTACATACTGCCTGGCTGTAGAAGAAGATTCATGTGGGGTGCAATGGGGAACACAGTTTGCAGGGCAGAATTAGAGTTTTTGCAGTGGGCAATGGAGCAGCACGGAAGGCATTTATTAAATGCACTGACACAGCCATAGCTGGACCTGAAGATGCCGTGGCCTTGGTGGGCAGCATGGATGCAGGGGAGGGGAGACAGGATCAATCAAGACCCCATCAGTGGGTGCTATAAAAATTGACTTATCAAGTGATGAAGACCTAAATGTGGCAGCCCCAATAAGAATGGAAAAAATGGGGTAAATCTTTGATGACTTAGTAAAAGGCAAATGGGAGAAAATACCGAAGATCTTTCCCAGGAGTCTTGCCCAGGTGGTAGAGAAGCACATCACCTCTCTAGGCCTGAACTTCCCCACATGACAAATGAGGTAGTTCACTTTACTTTCTCTTCTACTTTAATCCATTCCATCCTATTCATGGGGGAATACTCTGTCTTCCTTACCTCTTTCTCCTGTAGCCCAGTATCATCCTGCATTGACAGCCAAGAGCCGAGGGCCCCCAGAGCTGATCACGTTTCACTAGTAATCACATCACACAGCTTGGCTGAGTGGCAATATGCTTTCCTCTAGAATGTGAGGGTGGAAGCCCCAGGAACTGAGCTTGGAGAGATAGTCCTGGCAGTAAGTCTCCCCTACTTGGCCTCCCCTAGGCTTTTCAAACCACTCAGCATAATCAGTCGCCGTCCCCTGTCCAACAGCTGACAACATGGTTAGAAAAGAGCCCTCCATTTTGGCCTAAGACCCTGGCTTTCTTGCTGATCAGATGCAGTACTTCCCCATCATGGTCTGTGTGGTAAAAAGCAGCATGCATGATTTCTCTGGTCCCACAACAGATGACTCCAGACTTACCCAGGTTTTTGTATTCTCAGAGCCCCTGTTCCCTGGATAACTCAGATCTCCCTATGCTTCTGCCTAGGGGAATATTCTTACACATGAAGACAATAGGCTTCTGCTACACGAAGTGGTTTCAGGGGCACAGAGAATGGCCACTGCCACCTCCTCCCAAAAATGCATCTTACAACTTCCTCCCTACCCCTTACCCAAGGCAGCACTGGCCCTCCTGCCTAAGATTTGGTCTTTTGTGAAACATAAATTTCAAAGAAGGCAAACACTCTGGCCATTCATTTATCATTCAAGTATAGGTTACTAGACTTTTCTCAGAGCGGGTTCTGATGTGGGAAGCAACAGAACATCAAGAGTCTGGGTGTTCAGTAAGATTGGGTGAAAGACACTGAAAAAACCCTGAACTCTGCCACATTGGATGACTTTCCAAAGCCAGCAGAGTCATCAGGGTTTCATCTTCACCAGCCTGCCTTCCCTCCCCTGGGTGGCCTGACGGGCTTCCCATGCCACCCCTCATCCTTGCCCAGGGTTATCCTCAACTGAGGTTCCCGTTCCTCTCTCCCTCCTGGGGGCCCTGACTCACCCAGGAATAGCACAGCTGTCCACAGAAGCATATGGCCCCAAGGCTGGGGGGACTTGCAGTCAGCCCAGTCACTCTCAGTGGCAAGGACAGGTAAGAATGACAGGATTCCCATCACTCCCTGGAGTGAGCTGGCGCCCAGAGCACAGCAGTCACAGCCTTCTCTCAAAGCTTGGCGGATTCTACCTTGGAGGGCAAACAAATTCTGGAGTCTGAAAGGGGAAGTGAAAAAGAAATGTTCTGTTTTATCACAGGCTCCTCCCTTTCCACCCTCTTTCCTCTCAGTCTTTCCCTCCTAGAAGATTCAGAGCTTCCCAGAATAAATCTGGTGTAGCCCATGTTCAAATTCACAGAAATTTTAGAAACTAGGGAAACAACTCCCTTCTTCTTCCTCTGAGGCCACAGCTGGCCTGGGCCTCTGGGAGAAAGAGGGAAATGGTCACCAAAACTCAGCTCAGAACCTCCTGTTTCAGTCTCTATCCTCCTGAGAAAGGGTGATGGAGGACAGCGTGCACCAGCAATCTTCTAGTACTTCTACTTCCATTTGGAGACCCAGGCCCTGGAATCTGGACGCTTCTTGAAATTGAGCATGGGGACTCCAGGCCACCTACCATCATTTAATTTTCTCTATTGTCATAATCCCAGACTCACTGCTGAGTTGTGGAACAAGGACAAGGAGGTATGTCAGGATGGCAATAGAATGACCACACTCATCCTCATTATTCCCCTGCCCTCATTCATTCTTTTTCTTATTCATTCTTCTATTTAATGAATATCCCAATAAGTATCTATTGAGCACCAATCTGTGCCCTGGTTTTGTATCTTGGTCATTTTTGCCACCCTCATTTCCATCCCTGTTCTCACTGCAATGGCATGGTGGAAGAGCATGGGCTTTGGAGCTGTGTTAGGTTTCGGGTTGAATGCCAGGTGGCTTCTCAGAGTGTCAGGTTCCAATCTGTAAACGTGAAGATTATTGTGCCTACCATTTAAGCACGGTTTCTCAGCCTCAGCACTATGGACATTTTGGGCCAAATTATTCTTGTGAGAACCTTCCCCGAGCATTGTAGGGTGTTCCGCAGCACTCCTGGGCTCTACCTGTTAGATGCCAGTGGCACTCCCAGTTGTGAAAACAAATATGCCCCCAGATATTAGCAAGTGTTCCCCAGGGGACGAATTGCCCCTGGCTGAGAACCACAGTACTACAGGTTTTTGGAAAGTAAAAGAGAATATGAGGGTTAGCAAAGTGCTTGGTACATCGTGGGTGTCCAGTGAATGCTAGTTCTCTTTTCTTGCGTTCTGTCATCCTCCTCATTACCATTTGTTCACCCTCAACATCTCCAAAACACGAGAATCTCTCCTGGGGCCCCTTTCTGGGGACTCTTTCCCAAATGCCTTCTCAGGAAGCAGGCTGTAATACTTTAATACTTAAGGAAATGACACTGTCAAACCTTGTTATCACACTCTGTGGTCTTCAGAAACCTTCAACAGCCCCACCCACTCTGACGCATGCTTTTACTACTGCCCCCGTTCTACCCCCAGATCCATCTCCAGCTCTTATCTAATTTTTAGGTTAAAAATTAGTTTTTTTTTTAACTGGCAATGTGATAACAATGAGCTGGCATCAATACTTTATAAATATCATTAGAAACAAAGGCATACAATATATAGGTAACACACTAAGAAACCAAAATTAATATTTACTATGTAAGCATGTGAATTCTTACTGTAAAACCAAGGGTATCTGAGACAGGTGGCAATTAATTTAGAAGTTTATTTTGCCAAGGTTAAGGACATGCCTGGAAGAAAAAAACACAGAATCACAGAAACAGTATGTGGTCTGTGACTTTCTCCAAAGATGAATTTGAGGGTTTCAATATTTAGAGGAAAAGCAGGCTGGGGGGGAAAGAGGAAGAGTATGGTAATCCACATGTTGTAAGGGAAAAGTAGCAGGTAGGGGAATAGTCGATTATGTATTGTCTTGCTCTCGGTAAATTGGCACTTCATGTAAGATAAGGTAGAAACGAGTAACCTGTGGAGATTTTCCTTTCTTTCTTTCTCCTTTCTTTCTTTCTTGCCAGAGTCTCTCTTTCCCTTTCCTCTCCTCTCCTCTCCCCTCCCCTCCCTTCCCTTCCCCTCCCCTCCCCTCCCCTCCCCTCCCCTCCTCTCCTCTCCTGCCAGAGTCTCACTCTGTCGCCCAGGCGGGAGTGCAGACGTGTGACCTCGGTTCACTACAACCTCTGCCTCCCGGGTTCAAGGGATTCTCTTGCTTCCTCCTCCCAAGCAGCTGGAATTACAAGTATCTGCCACCACGCCCTGCTAATTTCTTTCTTTCTTTTTTTTTTTTTTTTTGTGTTTTTAGTAGAACTGAGGTTTTGCCATGTTGGACAGCCTGGTCTTGAACTCCTGACCTCAAGAGATCCACCCACCTTGGCCTCACAAAGAGCTGGGATTACAGGCATGAGCCAACACACCTGGCCGTCTACGGAGATTTTTAATCTTTTATCTGTAGCTATCTGCTTAGGATCGAACAGAAAGTCAGTTTCTTACATGACTCAGCTTTCAGTTTAATTTGTTTTTTCTTTTGGCACAGTGTATTGGAATCCTGAGTTTTATTTTCCTTTCACATTATTACTATGGAGGAGGCACTAGACTCACATTATTTCTAATTTTCAACAATCCCAGAAGATAAGTATTATCACCCTCATTTGCACATGAAGAACTTCGATTCAGAGAAGTTAAAATGATTTGTCCAAAGCTACATGGTTAATAAGTGGTGGAGTCAGAATATGAAACTAAGTCTGCCTGACGCTAAAGACTTAGGTTTTCTACAACACTAAAGGAGCTTCACAAACAGTATGCAGGGACCACCTACATGCCTTGTATGAGTTACCAGCACACAGAACTAATGAGTGGCTCTCAGGCCTAGGAATAACCAGGTAGGGCCAGTTGCCCCTGGCTGAAAGCAGCCTCATTTGTTTACAACTTTACTTGTGTGGTTTTCTCTGTGCCACGATTTAAAAATGATCAGGAAGTCCTACACAGTGCACATGCTACTTCCCTGAATTGTCTCAGGATCCAAATACCACTACTAGACATTTGACTGAGACAAAAGAACCAGACAATATCTTTTAGATGACTTATTAAAGGAGATAGACACAGAGTCAGGTAGGGCATTTCCAAGGACACTAAATCAAAACAGAAATGAGTCTCTTTTTCCCATCACAGCTGGGAAAGGGAAAGCACAAAATACAAGGAGATATTTCTAAACAAAATGGTTACAAATAGAGGGGCACACTATTTATTAAAACTGAAATATGTCAGTCAGAAAGGAAAATTCTTGGGCAGGGCCCAGTGGCTCACACCTGTAATCCCAGCATTGTGGGAGGCCTAGGTGGGCAGATCACTTGAAGTCAGGAGTTCAAGAGCGGGCTGGCCAACATGGTGAAACCCTGTCTCTATAAAAAATAAAAATTAGCTGGGCGTGGTGGCGCATGCCTTTAGTCCCAGCTAATTGGGAGGCTGAGGCACAAGAATCGCTTGAACCCAGGAGGCAGAAGTCGCAGTGAGTTGAGATCATGTCACTGCACTCTAGCCTGGGCAACAGAGCAAGACTTTTCTCTAAGGAAGAAAAGAAAGGAGAATTCTTTGAAAGGGATGATTTTATATAAAATGTGTATTCTGGTAAGGGGAAAAGTATGAATAACTCAAAAATCATGAGAACCCATAATGAAGATGCTTGGAGACAGACCCAGATCAAGAGCCTCATCTTGTCTCTTATCAGCTGTGCAATCTTGGACATCTTATTTATCCTTTTTTTTTTCTTTTGACAGAGTCTTGCTGTGTCACCCAGGATGGAGTGCAGTGGCACGATCTCAGCTCACTGCAACCTCCACCTCCTGGGTTCAAGCGATTCTCCAGCCTCTGCCTCCCGAGTAGCTGGGATTACAGGCATGTGCCACCATGCCCAGCTAATTTTGTATTTTTAGTAGAAACGGGGTTTCACCATGTTGGCCAGGCTGGCCTTGAACTCCTGAACTCAAGTGATCTGCCCACCTCGGCCTCCCAGAGCGCTGGGATTACAGATGTGAGCCACCGCGCCTGGCCTATTCATGCTTTGTAAGCTCTGTTGTCTCATCTGTGAAATGGAGATTACATTAGTACTCACCTTATAACGTGAAGATTAAATGAGAAAATCCATAAATAATGCTAAACACAGAACCTGCCATATAAATTTAGTCTTTATCATTATTATCATTAAAAGGCTAGAAGAATCTAGTCTCTGCTTCCAGTTGGGACTAGTGTTTATAGACCCACTTTGGGAAGGCAGATAAATGCTATAAACTCAAATGGTTCCAATTTTACATACTCTCAGATTCCAGCCTGTTGATTCAGAATGTACTCCTTTCTTTTTGTTCTGCTTGGTTGAATTTTGTTTCTCTTCCTCTTAATATCCTGACCACAGGCTCAGTGAATCCCTGTGGTTGTTTTTATCAATCCTCTCTACAGTTTCCTCCTTATAGCCACTTCCCCACAAGCTGAGACAGCCAGGCACTACAGTCAGCTGCCAACCCCAAAGGAGAGGGAAGCCTGGCAGAGAAGGCAAGCACCAGGAAAACAAACAAAAAGGATGATTGACTGATGGAGGCTCTGGTTGGAGAGGCCTCAGCCAGGTCTAAGCATCAGCCACACCTCCTCAGGGAATTCAGGTCTTTGTGTTAAAGCATCATCATCTCTAACAACCCATTAGAAATGCAAATACCCGGCCAAGAGTGGGGGCTCACACCTGTAATCCCAGCACTTTGGGAGGCCAAAGTGGGTGGATCACTTTAGCCAGGGAGGAGGGAGAGAGTAACCTTTCTAAGTTTTATGGCTTGCTTTGGGGAAGAGGGATTTTGGTTTCTATGACTTGCTTCAGGGGAGAAGGAAGGGTAAAGGACAGAAGGGCAAGAGAATGTCAGAGAGACCTTGCTTCTGAGGTCTTCCAATCTCCCTTAGTTCAAAGCACTCAGCAGGCCAAAGTGCCATATATTGGGGTATTGTTTCTGTGCCCCAGCTGGCGACACTGGGTAAAATTGGAAATGAGTCAATGCTTATCATCATTAGGAACATGGTGGTTAGAACCAGGAAGAACTTGTAAAAAGTATCCAATTATTGGTGAAAGAACAGACAAATAGATTAATGGAACAGAATAGAGAGCCCCCAAATAGGCTCACATGAATAGAGTCAACTGATCTTTCACAAAGAAGCAAATGCAAAGCAACTGAGAAAAGTCATTAAAGACCCTCGTTTCAGAGGAGTACTGCCCCACACCCAGGAGGAAGGAATGGTACACAGGCCAAGAAGAATCTAAACACACAGGCCTTGCTAAGTTTTCCCCATCAGTCTGTTAGCATCAGACTCTACCCTTTATCCAGTCACATTTCTACAGGGCTAGGCATTCCTCATTGAACATAAGCATAAAAACAGAGTCTTCCCTGAGTCTTTGGGTCTTCATTTCAGAAGGCTCCTGCGTCATGTAAAATTTTGATAAAATAAAATAAAACTTTGACATACTTTTCTCTTGCTAACTCATCTTTTGTTGTAGGAGTGTCAGCTATGACGCTCATGATGGGCAAGGAAAGTTATCACAACTTTCTACCTCTATGAAGCTCCAGATTCTACTCTCTCTTCAATGATGATTTTCAGTATGAGGGTGCCCAGTCTGCCACAACCTGTCAGGGACAGAAGAGAGTTGAGATCTTAGGTAACACCTGGGCAGGCTCATCTCTGGGGCAAAACACAGAAGGGTGAGGACAAAGAGATAGCTTACTGTAAGTGCCACCCTAAAAAGGTGCTAGCCAGGAAGGAAGATGTCAGCCATCCCCTGGAGAGAAAGCAGAAGGGCCGAGAACCGGAAATGTCCATTAATCAGGTATCCAAAGCAGAAGGACTGATGTGTGAGGAGTCAGAAGCAGAAGGGAGGGTGCCGGGTCCAGGGCCAGTTTGAAACAAATCTTGTCAGCCAGGCGTGGTGGCTCACGCCTGTAATCCCAACACTTTGGGAGGCTGAGGCAGCCAGATCACTTGAAGTCAGGAGTTCGAGACCAGCCTGACCAGCATAGTAAAACCCCATCTCTACTAAAAATGTAAAAATTAGCCAGCTGTGGTGTCGCACACCTGTAATCACAGCTACTTGGGAGGCTGAGGCAGGAGAATTGCTTGAACCCAGGAGGTGGAGGTTGTAGTGAGCCAAGATCATGCCACTGCACTCCAGCCTGGGCAGCAAAGAAAGACTCTGTCAAAAAAAAAAAAAGAAAAAAGAAAAAAGAAACAAATCTTGCCACCATCAAGTTCCCATCATCCATTTCTCTTTGTGCATTTATTGGCAGATTGATAAGGCAGGACAGAACCTAAAAGTGATTGGAATGTAAATAAAGGAGATCTCTGCCTCTACTAAATAAATATACAATAAAAATTAAAAGGAGATCTCCTCTGACCAAGGTATTTCAGTAAAGTTGCAAATACGAAGGTAAGTATTGCTGCTGGTTGAGTAGTCTTATGGAAAACCCCTTCAATCGGGTTGCGGTTTATCGTTCTAGAAACTGGGAAAAGTATTTTGTACGAGAGGACAGTGGAAGTTCCTGCTCAGCACCTGTTCTTTCCTGTGGCCTCCAGTCTCAGTAGAGACCCTAGGAGAAGAGTTTACTGTGACTGGAGCAGAAGAGCAGGCTGCAGTTAACTTGGTCCCTGGCAGAATTACAGAAGTAAAATGAGGTCTTCAGGAATCACTGGAGGGAAATGATACTGAGAGTGGCAATAGCAACAAATTCTGAGCAGGAAAGCAATAACTCATGGGGATCAACTAGTGACTGATTTACTCAACCCATATCCAGTGCTCTAACCCAATGTTGACTCTGCTAGGTAAGAAAGATGGGGTGGGGATGGATGGGAGGAAGAAATGAAGAAATGAGAAGAACAGTGGCCTCTGTCCTGAGGAACCCTCATTACAATGGGAAAGATAGGATACATGCAGGAGACAGATATAAAAACAATACAAACCTATCCTGTGCTTCACCTGAATTAGAGCAGAAAGTCGTAGAATTAAAAATTGAGGCTGGGCACGATGCCTGATGCCTGTAATCCCAGCACTTTGGGAGGCCGAGGCAGGTGGATCACCTCAGGACAGGAGTTTGAGACCAGCCTGGCCAACATGGTGAAACCCCATCTCTACTAAAAGTACAAAAAATTAGCCAGGCGTTGTGGCACATGCCTGTAATCCCAACTATTTGGAAGGCTGACATAGGAGAATTGCTTGAACCCGGGAGGTGGAGGTTGTAGTGAGCCGAGATCACGCCAATGCACTCCTGCCTGGGTGACAGAGTAAGCGACTCAGTCTCAAAATAAATTAATACATAAATAAATAAAAATTGAGGAAAAGTGTGAGTGTTAGAAGAAACAATTGATTATAGAGCCAAAATATCTAATCAGAAAGATTGTGATTTCAGACATATCTGCACAATCTCTCTTCTTTACCTCTTCCCCCTGTAGCCCACTATCACCCTGCATTGACAGCCAAGAGCTGAGAGCCCCCGGAGCTGATCAGATTTCACTAGCAATCACAGCACACAACTTGGATGAGTGGCAATATGCTTTCCTCTAGAATGTGAAGGTGGAAGGCCCAGGAATTGAGCTTGGAGTGATAGTCCTGGCAGTAGGTCTCCCCTACTTGGCCTCCCATAGGCTTTTCCAACCACCCAGCATGATCAGTCCCTGTCCCCTGTCCAACAGCTGAGAACATGGTCAGAAAAGAGCCCTCCAATTTGGAGGGTAGTTCTGAATATTAAGGTACTTCTGAATAGTAAGAAGTAATAACATAAATGGATGAAGAATGTAGTAGCTCAGAGAAACAGGCTTGCACCATGAAGGGTTAGGACAGTCATAAAATGGAAATCATGTTTATATGAGAAACAACATAGCCTCAAGGAAAACAAAAGCCAGTATCAGGCTTTGGTGAAAACTTAGAACAAGGAGAGATTGTAAACTTAACCAGAGGTGTGAAGAGCAAATAGCAGAGCCTACCTACATAGCACAACTCCTGCCTGCATGGCCATCAGGACACAGTCAGTGCCGACCTCAAGGACACTTTTGATGATAACTTTTAAAACATACCATTTTACTTTCTGCTTTTTAGATTATCAAGTCATGTGAGAAACAGATAACTTCATCTAATTTCTGTGCTTAAATTCATTATGCCCTGCCATTCTGGTAATTTTTCATTTTGGACTTGGCCATTTTCATTTGTGGTATAAAAACAGCTGTGAAAACCAGCCTCATTAAAATGTTTTCATTAGAAACACCCCCCAAAAAACCTGTATTAATTAGAAACACCTGAAAAAAAACAGATAATACACAAAGTGATAACTTTTCTTGAACCCGTCAGAGTGCTGAGGTAGTGAGGCAACCAAGTACCCTGAAATCTAAGAAAAGACGGGTGTTTCTAAAGAGGGCTAGGATATGAGCACAGGCTCACCTGTAAGACAGCGTGGAAGGAAGGCAGGGCTACCATTCAAATGGGTTAGAAGAATTCAACTAAAATTTTTAATAAATCGCTGAAAGCCAGATGTGGCCAAGAACTGAGAGCTCATGATACAACGGCCATTCCTACCCATTTGAAGCATCTTCATGGGCCTCCACCAGAGCTCATGAAAAGCTTGTGGCCAGGGAATACATACCTAGGTAATGGAGCAGCCATCATTCTGGGAAAGGCATGAAGCCCACCTGAATCCTTTTTTCTAAGGAACAAATGTCTTAAATCACTAGAAGAAGGGCCCAGGGCACATGAAAAGAGCCCATTACACCTGGAGGAAAGGAACAGGAAAAAACAACAACAACAACAACAAAAACCAACTCTCTACCCTTGGGGAAGGGGCTGGAACCCATCCCGAGCCTAGATGATTACAGGTCTTCTACCATTGAGTGAGATCTAGGATCACTGAAAAAGCCCTATCCTCAAGATCCAGGGACAGAAGGCCCGATTAAAACTGAGGCGGGACTAGAACAGCTGTCACAACCCCACACGTTCTTCTTAGCCACGGCCCTGAAAAAATCAATAAGAACAGCGGCTATGGCAGCAAAGAAAGAGTTTAATAATCACAGGGCCAGCCATGTGAAGAGAGCAAGCAGCAATTTCTCAAACACATCTCCCTGACAATTCAGAGACTAGGGTTTTTCATGGGTACTTTGGTGGGCAGGAGGCTTGGAAACTGGAACAATTGATTGGCTGGGGATGAAATTACAGGGATGTCTAAAGCTGTCATTGCGCAGCCAAGTCAGTTCCCAGGAGTGGGTGGATCTCAGGACCTAGTGGCGTCTCTTGGTCTACTGAAATGTTGAATCTCAAAAATACCTCGAAGACTCGTTCTTCAGGGTTCACAATAGTGATGTTATCTATAGGAGTAGTTGGGGAAGTTATAAATTTTGCAATCCCCGGTTACGTGACTCTGGTGCAGTAAGCAACATGCTACTGTAAGGACACATGGATAGCAAGGAAGTGAGGAAGACACACTAAGCAATGGCAGGTCATTGTTTAACTGAGTCTATTCTTCAGCAAAGTTAAAGTCCCTACCATATTTTAACCTTGCCTTATGAATGCAGTTTCAATCTTGAACAAGGAGGGAGTTCAGTTTCCCTTGACTCAAAGTTTAACTATAAACTTCTCTCATAGCTATTTTGACCTCCATGCTAGAATAAGAAAAAAAAACTCGCCTGTGGGTTAGAAGCAGGATGCAGTCAGTCATGTTAGATTTCTCTCTTTATTCGTTTATTTTTTATTTGTATTTATTTATTTATTTATTTATTTATTTATTTATTGAGATGGAGTCTTGCTCTGTCACCCAGGCTGGAGTGCAGTGGTGGGATCTTGGCTCACTGCAAGCTCTGCCTCCCTGGTTCAAGCAATTCTCCACCTGCCTCAGCCTCCCAAGTAACTGGGATTACAGGTGCCTGCCACCACGCCCAGCCAATTTTGTATTTTTAGTAGAGACTGGATTTCACCATCTTGGCCAGGCTGGTCTCGAACTTCTGACCTCAGCTGATCCACCTGCCTCAGCTTCCCAAAGTGCTGGGATTACAAACATGAGCCACCACGCCCAGCCAGATTTCTCTCCATATATATTCTGCAAAGGCAATTTCACAATGGATAAACCTCTGCCCTACCTCCCAGGCTAGCAAGAACTGAATAAGAAGCAAAAGTACTCTGCCACTGAAGAGAGAATCTCTGAGGTGCAGGCACATACTTTAGAAAGGCCTAAAGTTGGGGTAGTGCAGGAAAATTGAGAAAATACCATCCCGGAATACTGGTGTCTCTTGGTCTACTGAAATGCTGCCTCCACCCAAGCACAAGATAACACTAGAAGAATTTGAAGGTAACGATGGCAATAATAAAACCCAGCTCAACTCTTGACTAGATTGGCCCACACTAAGAGCTTACCAGAATAAGAGGGGTGCTCATTTCCAATCATAAATGCAATTTACCTCAGTCCCTACTGTCCTACATATAATGTCCAGAATTCAATAAAAACAATGAGCCAACACAGAAAAGCAAGGTTTAAAAATCCTGTCAACAGACAATGCAAGCAATAGGAACTGCTAAAAGATGATTCAGGTGTTGGTACTATCAAATAGGGAATTTTAAAATCAAACCATTAATTACAACCCTATTTAACATGTTAAAGGCTCTAGTGGAAAAGGTAGACAACATACATAAACAGATGGGGAATTTCAGCAGAAAGATAGAAACTATATGAAGAGTCAAATGGAAATGTTAGCAAATTTTGAAACAGAGTAAAAGAGAAGAGGAATGTATTTGACAGGGTCATCAGTAGATGCCATACAGCTGAGAAAAAAAATCAGTACTTTGAAAATGGGTTCATAGAAATTACCCAAACTGAAATTCAAGGAGTAAAAAAAAAGAAAATAGAACAGAACACCCAAGAACTGTGGGACAATATAAACTGGCCTAACATATATGTAATTGAAATCCCAGAGAAGAGAGAAAGGATGGGAGAGAAGAAACATTTAAAGAGAAAATGGCCAACAATTTTTCAAAAATAATGGAAGTTATCAAACCACAGATCCAAGAAGGACAAAGAAGCATAGGCAGACTAAAATACACACACACACACACACACACTCCTAAACATATCATATTTAAACTGCTGAAAATCACAGATAAATAGAGCATTATTAAAATGCCCATAGATCTTTATTTTATTTTATTTTA
This sequence comes from Pan troglodytes, assembly GCF_028858775.2. Classification (NCBI taxonomy): domain Eukaryota; kingdom Metazoa; phylum Chordata; class Mammalia; order Primates; family Hominidae; genus Pan; species Pan troglodytes. The sequence continues at coordinate 87,555,267 of NC_072398.2, forward strand.
TTTCATTTTTTTGAGATGGAGTTTCGCTCTTGTTGCCCAGACTGGAGTGCAATGGCGCAATCTCAGCTCACCACAACCTCTGCCTCCTGGGTTCGAGCAATTCTCCTGCCTCACCCTCCCAACTAGCTGGGATTAAAGGCATGTGCCATCACGACTGGTTAATTTTGTGTTTTTAGTAGAGATGGGGTTTCTCCATGTTGTCAGACTGGTCTCAAACTCCCAACCTCAGGTGATCCGCCCCCCTCGGCCTCCCAAAGTGCCGGGATTACAGGTGTGAGCCACTGCGCCCGGCCAGATCTTTATTTTTAAATTTTTGTTTGGAGAGCTAGGATGCCAGTGCCACCACTCTAGCCAGCCACAAAGGAGATAAACAGAAGTTATATTGGCGGAAATGTCAAAATATCTAAATCTTTCTCTTGGCCAACTAAACTGGCTGGAAGATTTTAAAAGAAAAGTTTTCTAAGATATGAAGATAAGCAAAAGAAGAGTACAGAGCCTAGTTTCTAATGCACAATAATACTTCGCTTCCAAAATAAATGGGAACCCAGACCTTGTTTTCTGATCTTCCCTTCAAGACCAAAACTTCAGGCCATCTCCTCATCTGCAGTTTTCCTTATCTCTTCCTTGACAGAAGAAGTCATTTTTCTTTCTGAATCTCAAAGTTTTCTTCCCTGAGTTGTCCTAAATGTTGCACTGGGCCCTATCACTGGAAATGCCTTTTTTTACTCTAAGCCCAGGGAGAACTCAGAATTCTCTCACTTCTCTAAGAAGTGATTTATGAACCCCAGGGGCAGTATGCAGTCTTTTACGATGTACCCTTGCAGTTTGCAGGGCCAAAATACTCTGAAGTCATTCACCATCTGTTTCATCACGACTTACCAGGGTTCCCTTCCTGGTGTCCCTCTGATGACTCCCGTTACTCTCCCTGAACACTCCTCTGTCTTCACCTGTCCATTAAATATTGGTGTTTGTTCAGCTTTCTGTCCTCTACATAATTCTCTATCAATAATTTTCTAAGTGAGAAGAGACTCCCTCAAAGGGTGCATCAGAATTGGAGGGGGAAGGAGAGGTAGAGGTGTAATTTTAAAAGCCTTTTTAGCATTATAATACAATTTAATACTTGTAAACTTGACAAACTGGATATGAAAATTAAGACAAAATTAAAGAAAGTATGTTTATGTTCAAAAAGGTTGAAAATGAACTTTAAAGGGCTAAGAAACTTGATCCTGTATATGTCTTACTACTTCTAAATGATTTTATCTACATTCTTGGCTTCCTCTACACCAGTGGTTCTCAACAGAGTTGATTTTGCCCCCTGCTCCCAGGGGACATTTGCCAATGTTTGGAGACACTTTTGGCTATTACAATTGGAGACGGCTGCCCCTGGCATCTATTGAGTGGAGGCCAAGAAAGCTGCTAAATATCCTCCAGTGGAGAGCATAGCCCCCCACAACAAAGAATTATCTGGCCCCCTGTGTCAATAATGCTGAGAATGAGAGCCTTGCTTCACTCCCTATATGCTGATGACTCCTCAGTCTTTATCTCCAGCCAACACTTTTCTACTTAACTCTAGAAAGATATATTAATATATTTATCATATATAATATATATAATATAATGATAGCTACCTATTAGGCATTTCCACTTCAAAACTTTTTTTTGGCAGGGCACAGTGGCTCATGCCTGTAATCCCAGAACTATGGGAGGCCAAGGATGTCAGGAGTTTGAGACCAGCCTGGCCAACTTGGCAAAACCCCATCTCTACTAAAAATACAAAAATTAGCCAGGCATGGTGGCATGTTGTCCCAGCAACTCAGGAGGCTGAAGCAGGAGAATCACTTGAACCTGAGAGATGGAGGGTGCAGTGAACCGAGATCATGCCACTGCACTCCAGCTTGGGCAACAGAGAGAGACTCTGTCTAAAAAATAAAACACACACACACATTTTTTTTTCTAAAACAAAATTCACTTATTTCTCCCAAATGTACTCTTCTTTCTCTAAGATCTACTAAGACAAAATCCTTCAAATTAATGTATTTACCGTTCCCATCCAATCAATAAAGTTCTTGCACATTTCTTTTCCTCTTGCCAATTATTAGCAGTAGAAAACCTTCAAGCAAGTTATTTAATTTCCCCATGCCTTGGTTTTCTCAACCATAAAATAGTAATAATAATAGTACAACGGCCTCCTAGTTATAAACAACACAAGTTTATTTCTTATAGCTCTAGAAGCTGGGAAGTGCAAGATCAAGGTGCCAGCAGACTCTTTGGTGAGAGGTTGCTCTCTGCTTCTTAGATGGTAGCTTCCGTGTCCTCTAATGCCAGATGGGCTGAAACAAGCCTTTAACTAGTCATCCTGCCTCAGTCTTGCTCCATTCCAATTCATCTTTCATAGGGTTTTCAAAAAGATTTATCAATTGCTTGTTCATGAAAAGATGTCATTATTATTAACTTGTTTTAGAAGAGTCATGCTTCAGTGACCTTCATAATTGTATTCATTAATCTCCCAAATATACATTACAGATTTTCTCAAATAATACAAAATATATTTTTGGTATAATCATTATTGAAATATAATATTAAAAAAGTTCCAGCCTGACCAACATGATGAAATTCCATCTCTATTAAATAAAAATTAAAAAATTAGTCAGACATGCTGGTATGTGCCTGTAGTCCCATCTACTCTGGAGGCTGAGGCATGAGAATCACTTGAACCTGGGACATAGAGGTTACAATGAGCCAAGCTTGCACCACTGCACTCCAGCCTGGGCGACAGAGCAAGACTCTGCCTCAAAAAAAAAAAAAAAAAAAAAAGAAAGAAAGAAAAAATTAAGACATCATTTGAAAAGTTAGTAGGAAAGCCACAGAGTAGGAGGAATATTTGTAATGGGTATATTTGACAAAAGACATATCTAAAATACATAAAAAACTATTAAAAATCAATGAGAAGATAAGCTAATTCGTAAGTGTGCAAAAGACTTAAACGGAAACATCATAAAAAAGGATATCCAAATGACCAAATAAGCACATAAAAAGATAATAAGTCACTACTTATCAGGGAAACGCACATTAAAAACACAATATCACTGCATACCCACCTGGGTGGCTAAAGTTTAAAAGATTAACAAGACCATGATATACCTCAATTAAAAACAAACAAGAAAATCTCAAATTGCCTAATAGGTTAGATCACCACCCTACTCAAAATTCTTCAATGATTTTACATTGCTTTCAGGATGATATTAAACCCTTCAAAGTGACAGTCAAACACTTCGGGATGGCACATAGCATCTGAGAGTGTATGTAATATCACAGCTGCCCGGCGGCACAGGATGCTATGTGCCATACTGAAGATTCCAGCACCTAGAGTCTTGAGGTATATTGCGGTCTTGTCAGATTCTGCCCAATCCTATTCTTAACTTCCCCAAGCTTGCCATGCTATTGCCATGTTTGAGCCCATGCTGCTTTCTGTGAACAAAGCTATCTTGCCAACTCATACTTATCCTTCAAGATCAAACTCCTTCTCCATAAAGCCTTCCATGAGTTACACATAGCTAAACTGTTGTTCACAAGAGGAAGGGTCGTCTACGAGTCGCTGACTCTCCGGGATCTGCCCTGCTTTCACAAGGACATGCCCCATTTATGAACACACGAAGCACAGTGTGCCATATTTTGGGTACCTTGACCTGGGGAGAATGTTGTAAATGGATTTGTTTTGTTTCTTCTGGGCTTAGAAATGTAAACTGTTTGCTGTTCTCTACTGCCCTCTGTTGAAACAAAAGTGGACAATGTACATCTCTTCTGCAGGACAAAGGAATCCAGTTTACACGGAAATGAAAGAGAGATCTGAGTGGTTTAACTCAAGAAACAACCAACTAATGGTCTAGGGGAGTGAGATTAAGAGTCCAGAGCAGGCCGGGCACAGTGGCTCACACCTCTAATGCTAGCACTTTAGGAGGCCGAGGCGGTGGGGGGAATCACCTGAGGTCAGGAGTTCAAGACCAGCCTGGCCAACATGGCAAAACCCTGTCCCTACCAAAAGTACAAAAATTAGACGGGCATGGTGGTGGGTGCCTGTAGTCCCAGCTACTCAGGAGGCTGAGGCAGGAGAATTGCTTGAACCCGGGAGGCGGGGGTTGCAGTGAGCCGAAATCACACTACTGCACTCCAGCCTGGGTGACAAGAGCCAGACTCCATCTCAAAAAAAAAAAAAAAAAAAAGAGTCCAGAGCAAGGAGAACCCGGGGCTGCACTTACCTTAAGCCACTTGGTCTGCTCTTCTGATTGAATGTCTCTTGACCTCAGCATGACTTCAGACAGTGGTACTCAGAAAGAAAGGCTTGATTCATTCATCCGCACTCTGGCTTTAGACCCTTAGTGAGGAGGGTGGCATTTGAAGTTGTAGTAGAAAACTAGGAGTTAGATTCTAACACCTAGGGTCTGCAACTCAAATGCGTTGGAACCTCCCCATCAGGCCTGTTTTGCCCTTTAACTGTATCAAGTGCATGTGTCTCCAGCAAGGGTAAAAATTCAGGAGGGTGGGAACTTGGTCCTAAGCCAAACATGCTGAAGGATGCTGGAAAATGGTCCTGGGGAAGGTTGAAGCCGTCCTCCTTAGTAGCAAGTAAATACTTGACAAGAACATTTGAAGAACTGTGAATGAGGCTCTAACCAATTCAAACTTGCCTCCTTGTCACTGGTAATAGACCTGCTGCAAGGTATCAGCAAATAAGGAGTCATCTCTTTGGCTTCCAGTTAATTTTCTAAAAGCACAATTCAGCTCCAGTCTGTGTCTCTAGCTCTAGCCCAGATTTCTCCTTCCAGTTACCCAGCTGATATTGACCACTCCCCTGCTATGTCCACAGGCACCTCAAACTCAGAATATCCAAACCTGAACTTACCATCTCTCCCCAACCCCTTCCAGCTAAGCTTCTTTCCATCATATTCCCCACCTCAGGGAATGGCACCTCCTAAGGCAGGAATCTGGATATCACTGTGATTCCCACATTCTCTTTCATAACCCACATCCAATTGTGCCAGTTCTCCTTGCTAAATATCTCAACCCCACCACCATTACCTTAGCCTGAGGCTATCTTCATCTGCCACCATGACTCATCTTTCTGCAAGAGACAAACTCATCTTTCTGCTCCCAGTCTTACTCCTCCAGCCTATTTACAAGCAGCAACCAGAGTAATTTTGTTAAAGTACAAATTATATTATGTCACTTTCCTGCTTCAAATAATTCAGTGGCTCCCCACACCCTCAGGACAAAACCCAAACTCCTTAATGTGTTCTGTAAAGCACTGTGGTACCAAAACCCATTTACTCCACTGCAGCTTCATCACACTGTCCTACTCTCCTCATACTCAGAATACAACAAACTCTGCTCTAGGGAAGACTCTTTGATCTCAGTATAGACATTTTCTACTCTAGAGGCCTGTTCTGGCATCCTATGATTGAAAGGTTCAAGAATATTTAGCCATTTCTTTCTTTAAGGTGCTTCTGCCTTGATTTTAAGTACTAATCAGAAAGGAAAGATACATGGAAAAAAGTCAGCAATGTAAAATAAATGGTTTAAGCATTTCACATTTTTATGTCACTTATTTTATATCTCTTTTTGTTGGGTTCTAAGGAGAGTTGTAAAGAGAGTCAAAAAGCAGGGAGCTAAAGGGCATTAGTAAGCCCCTCGAGCCAGGCAAGTTGTTAAGCAGACAGCTCCTCTCAGAATACAAGCAAATCTGTTTCATAAGGATCATAGAGTGAAACACACGAATCAAGCTATGGATACACCAGAGGATAATAGAATTGAATCTTGAGTAAATTCTCTGAAGGAAGAAAGATTTCTAAGCTTAGGAAAAAATAGAGAAAAAAAAAAAAAAGAAGGAAAGAAAAGAGACCAGGCGTGGTGGCTCATGCCTGTAATCCTAGCACTTCGGGAGGCGGAGGCAGGTGGATCACATGAGGTCAGAAGTTCGAGACCAGCTGGCCTACATGGTGAAACCCCGTCCCTACGGAAAATACAAAAATTAGCCGAACGTGCTCACTTGAACCCAGGAGGTGAGGCAAAGGTTGCAGCGAGCAGAGATCATGCCACTGCACTCCAGCCTGGGCAACAGAGTGAGACTCTGTCTCAAAAAAAAAAAAAAAAAAAAAAAGAAAGAAAGAAAAGAAAACACCTTCATAAAACTTTTAAATTTTGGAATGATACAAAACTAAAACCAACCAAAAACAAACTACTAACTGCAAACTGGAAAAAAAAATGTGTAAAAATTCGTGTCTCCCTGCAAAGGGGTATTTTTATTACATAAGAAATTAATGAGAAGAACATAGAGTTTTGATAAATAGGCAAAGGCAGGGATATCAATAGAGAAACCCAAAAACATTTAGTTAAACAAAAAATAAATATCCAAGAGGGCCAGACATGGTGCTAAGTGCTTTCCATCTAATAGCAACAGGAAAGAGGAAATGCAACTTGTTGACAGACACATGGTAAATGTTGATTCCACACTAGTAATCAAATAAATGCAAATAAAAATTATGAGACCCCATTTCTCAGCTATGAAATTGCCCACAATTAAGAAAAAAGAAAGTGATTAAATGAACTTGCATATATTTCTGAATAGGGTAGAAATTAAAACAATTGTTTTGGAAAGAGATTTGGAAAAACTATCAAAACCTTGGAAATTCATATACTTATGACACTGCAATTTTGCTTCTGGGAAAATGACCTTTGGAAATATCCCAAAATATACAAAAGCATTGTTACTCTTTGCAGAGCTACTGAATGATAATGAAAATTAGAAACAACCTAAAATATCCAAAATCATGCTTCAAGTAAATTGCTCTGCTGCTACACCAGCTGGAGTCTCCCTGAGCACTGAGAGAGTGGAGTATGAATGAATCAGTTAGGTGGCTTTCTGCAGCAAGTACAGAAAACTCTGCTCAAATGGCTTAAATAACAATAAATGTTTTACTATCTCACATATTAAGTTTCTTGAAGTTAGGGCAGCTCCAGAGCTGTTTAATCTACAATAATGTCATCAGTAACCCAGATTCTTCCCTCTCTTTGCTTTGCTACTCTCAGCATGTCAGCCAGTCTTCTCTGGAAGCAAGTTGGCTGCCGTAGTAGCTCCCAGCATCACATCTTTAAGCATCACCATGTCCAAAGACTGAGAAAGAACTCGTTACTTCCTGAGTCCCAGAATCCCTCTAGCAGATTATCCCTGAGGATTAATTGTCCAGAACTGTATCATATGCTTAGTCCTAAGCATGGCAAGACAATAGAACACCATAATTGGCTTAGAGCGGCAGTTCTCAAAGTGTGGTCCTTGTACCAAGATCAGCATTACCTGGAAACTTGTTAGAAATGCACATTCTCAAGCCCCACCAGAATCAGAAACTCTGAGGGTAGAGTAGAGCTCACCAAGTTGTATTTTTAACAAGCCCTCCAAATGGCTCTGATGTAGCTCAAATTTGAGAACCACTGGTTTAGACTAACCGAAAGTTCACACACTGAGGCTGGAAAAGGTCTAGGCTTCTCTACAGCTCATGACCACAATATTGCTAAACGACATGAAGTTCCGTTAGCAAAGAAGAAGGGAAGAAATGGCTGTGTAGTAGGCAACTGCCCATACAGGATAAAGTTCCTGTTTTGGTGGCCAAAATGACCCAAATCTTTTAAGAAAGAAAGAAAGTCAAAGTAATACCATTTCTTCCTTTCCACACACCCTCAAATACATTTTTTAAGCATTTCTCCTCCCATTTAATGTGAAATGTGAAAGATGTTGAGTGGAGTTTGCAGTTGTTCAAGACCAGCTGGCCAACATGGTGAAACAACATGGTGTTTATGTGTATGTGGAATCATTATAAAAAAGGAAGTTGCAGAATAATATGCATTATGTACTATGCTAACAATAACTACAAAAATGAGCAAAATATAAATACATAAATGTGGATGTGTGCTTATATGAATATAAGTGTATGGGGAAAGTTCTGGAAAGATATACTACAAGCTTCTAAGGGGTTACCTCTGAGGAAGGGAGTGAAATTGGGGGAGGGAGTCATTAAATCTCACTTTTACTTTTATTTTATTTACGTCCGAATTGTTTCACTTATTTGCAACAAGAACATATATAGATCATGAGTGTATTTTCAAACCAAAAAGTGCTTAAAGCCACAATAACAAAATATTGGCGAAAGGGACGAGGACTGAGTCTCTAGGGATGGTTCTGAGCTCTGCTCATACTCCCAGTGATGTTGCCAACCTTTCTCTCTTCTCCAGTGGGATGGCACGGATAAAAACAGAACAACACAAAACAGTATTTCCACTTCTTTTTCAAAAACTTTTTCAAAAACTAAGTTTTCTTTTTGGTGTTACCTTTTATTGTTCTGGTATATTCTGAAGATTTTGCACATGAGCAGAAGCATGAATTTAGTTTTTATAATTAACTTTTAATTCTTAGAAGTATAATTTGCTAGCTCTGCTAGAAAATCCTTTTGGCTCCCAAAAGCTGCCTTCATTAGGATTTTTAGAAGACAAAGGCTACTACATTCTGCAATATCTAGAAATTACCACTGGAAGGCAACATTCAGAATTAGAGAATATTTAAGATGGAAAGAGTTAGGTATAATCTAGCCCAATTACCTCACTTTGTGATGAGGAAACAAGTTTAGGGAAGAGAAGTGGCTTGACAACTGACCCCTGTCAGACTGAAACCAAAACTGAGATTTCCTTCCTCCTTGACCAGTATCCTTCCCATAACACATCGCCATCACTCTCTTTTTGAAACTTTAAAAACTTGCAAGTCTGGGAGGCATCTAAGCATGTTCTGATGTGAGATAGCATAAGGCAGGGCATTTAAAACTCACTCTTGGCTATAGCATAAAATTTTGGAAAGTTCTTGTATGTCAACAGGTCATATTATTTTAATAACCACAGCCAACGCAAACAGGTGCAGCTTAAGGTCATCCCACAAAATCTACTTCAATCCCATGTGGTTTTTTCCCCTTGTTGTCTGTCTATCTCTTCCTGGTTTTGTGAAAGTGTTCTCTCCTTGTCCCATGACTGCCTTTGTATGATGTATCTCGAGGTGTGTCTGTTTCCAGACCTCTCAGTAGATGCCTTGCTCTTCATGCATTTTCCATCTATTTTTAAGACACCATATTTGTAAACCTAGGTGTCTCTCTCAGTTTTTGGGGGGTTTTTTGTTTTGTTTTGTTTTTTACTGTCCCAGTAACTGTGTCTTTCTGAGTTTTCTCTCACTGGTTTTCCTCTAAGTCCCATCCCATTTTGTGTCTTTATGTCTCTAACTCTGCCTGTTCTCCTCCCTTTTCTTTTATATTGACAGTTTCCTTTACTATTTCTTTTCTTCACTTCACTAGACACACAATGGTGAATATTTTGTTTTGTTTTGTTTTGAGACAGGGTCTCGCTCTGTTGCCCAGGCTGGAGTGCAGTAGCACGATCACAGTTCACTGCAACCTCCACTTCCCAGGCTCAAGTGATCCTCCCGCCTCAGCCTCCCAAGTAGCTGGGACCACAGGCATGTAGCCCCAGGCCTGGCTTATTTTGAATTTTTTTAAGAGATGGGGTTTTGCCAGGTTGCCCAGACTGGTGTTGAACTCCTGGCCTCAAGCAATGCTCCTGCCTCAGCCTCCCAATGTGCTGGGATTACAGGTATGAGCCACCATGCTGGGACCATGAATATTTTTTATTAAATAATTTTGATATCTATTGTATTTAAAGCTCAGAGCTTCCTATATTTTGTTATTAATATTAAAATAAGCAAGTAGAAGCCAGGCAGTAGTACTGGCTACTCAGGAGGCTGAGGCAGAAGGACTGCTTGAGTCCAGGAGTTTTTTAATCCAGCCTGGCTGACACAGTGAGACCTCACCTCTAAAAAAGAAAGCAAGCAGAATATTTTCTTAAAAGGCAATTATATTCCTTTTTGGCCAGGCCCAGTGGCTCACACCTGTAATCCCAGCACTTTGGGAGGCCGAGATGGGTGGATCACCTGAGGTCAGGAGTTCGAGACCAGTCTGGCCAACATGGCGAAAACCCGTGTCTACTAAAAATACAAAAATTAGCTGGGCATGGGGGCATATGCCTGTAATCCCAGCTACTTGGGAGGCTGAGACAGGAGAATGACTTGTACCCGGGAGGCAGAGATTGCAGTGAGCTGAGATCATGCCACTGCACTCCAGCCTTGGTGACAGAGTGAGGCTTTGTCTAAAAAAAAAAAGGTATTTTTTGCCTCTCTGTTGGTACCAATTGTTAAATTCTTTGTGGACCACTGATGCTTACCAAAAAAAAAAAAGTGGGGGCGTCATATTTCCTCTAGTTGACATTAAGACACAGTAATTTAGCCAGAGGAGATCTTAGCAAACATACAGTCCACAGTCCACTTTCTCATTTCATGATTGTAGAGACTGACATCTAGACAATTTAATTGGTGGTCACCCTGGGTGAGATAGCTAGGTCTAGAGCTCCTGGTCTCCAGGTCAGCATTTCTTTCTTCTTCATTAAATGTCAAGTTTCCTCCCCTGTTCATTGTTAGCTCCTTCCAGAAAGAGAGTTTCTTATCCTTTTAGTAGGTACTCAGTAAATACCAAGGTATTCACTAGGATGCCTTTGGATGAAGGTAACAAGCCCTGACTTAAATTGGCTTAAACAGCAGGGAAATTTACTTGAAATTGTAAGAAATCTGGGTTGGTTGCGTTAGAAGCTCAGTGATGTCACCAAGACCATATTCTATCCCTCCACTCTGTCCTCCTTGGCTTTTTGGCATTGACCTCAGACTGGCTGCCTTCAAAATCTTAGGTTTTGCCAGCAGAACCTAGGACAAAATGAGCCCTTGTTCATGTCCAGTGGGAGAGAGAGATCATCTCTCCCAAACATGGCACTCCCCTCTACCAGATTGGCCCTATTTAGGACAAAGTTCCGTCTTCTCCCACTTAACCAATAAAAGCCAGGGGAATGCTACACCCTGAGTGGCTTAGATCAGTCAAGATCCACCTCTGCATATGAGGGTGATTCCTGAATAGAATCAAGGTTATATTAGAAGGGAGGGAGAGGGATGGATATCAGGCTAGTACATCATATTCTATTTGTTGAGTTAACTGAGTCATAGCAATTGTTGAGTTGGAAAAAACTCAGAACCTACTGTGGATTCAAGTTCAAGAAATCATTCTTTCCTACATACAACAGCATTGCTCTGTAGCCCTGAGCTAAGATAGCATCACGAAATAGTCTTCTTGCTGTTTATAATCGTAAGCAAACTCTTGGACCTGGGAGGGGATGAATGGATAATGTCTGTCTGACTTGCTTCTTTCTAGTTAGTACCAACTACCTCCCTTCTTCCTGTGATTCTTCTTAGAATAGGATAAAAAATCTTCCCTTCCCTAGATCTTACAGTCTCCCCTTCCCCCAGGCCTTTCTATTTTTAAGGATTTTACTCTAATCACACGACCAAAGAATCAAGAAATCTTTAAAGTGTATTAGAGTAGCTAGTTGTGGCAGCATTAAAACATGGCTGCAAATTCTTTGACACTCTCTCCATCAAGAAATGAGGCCTACATCCTCTACCCTTGAATCTGGGTGGGCTTATAATTTCTGGTGATTAGAATACAGCAGAAAGAGAAGCTGTATAGCTTCCTGAATGTTATAAAGTCTTAACGATAGCTGCCAGCAAGACCTTAGGACAACATGAGCCCTTGTTCACGTCCAGTGGGAGAGAGAGAGAGAGACCCTCTCTCCCAAATATGGCAATCCTCTCTACCTATAACATTTACATAAATGTTATAGGTTACACATTCCACAACAAGCTAAGTACTATTTAACATCAAGAGGAAAAAGAGACAGGAGAAAGGGTTAATAAGCCTGTTGATGAGGATCTAAGAAGACCAAAGGAGTCCTGGTCTGGGCCTGGCTACCCGTTGGTCTTGCAAAGAAGAGTCTGAGGTGGCAGAGCCTTCAGTGGCAGATGCCAAATTATCATCATGAGTGACTGCAAGACAGTGTCAGCTAAGATAGCCATTTCAAGCTGCTGAAGGCCTTCTCTTTTAGTCATGGAGTCCTGTGATAAGAACTGAAAGTTGGAAGAGTGTGCTTGTTTGTGGCCTTATTTGGTCGGCTGCAGTCTTTATCATTTTTAATTTGTTTCTTAGAACATTTTATCTTGTTGGCCAAATGCCCTACGAAATATAAAATGGAGTCTTTTTCTAAGATGGAGTTAGTTATGTCAAGGGTCCTTTATACAGCCTTCATCCTTTTTCCTGGCATACAACTCCTAAAATCCTTAGAATCTCCAAAGTGATGTCTTTTGGTGTGCTAATGAGGTAACTGATGGCTGGCAGCTCTTAGGTAGCTTCATAACAGGGGCTGGGCACAAGAAAGATCATGGCAAGGTCAGAGGATTGGGGCTTTCAGCTCCACCCTCCAAACTCCCTCTGGGAAGTGGAGAGGGGCTGAAGGTTGAATTGATCACCAATAGCCAATGATTTAATTAATCATTCCTAAGTAATAAAGCTCCCATAAAAACCCAAAAGGACAGAGTTTGGAGATCTTCCAGAGAGCCGAACACAGGGAGGTTCTTGGAGGGTAGTGCACCAGAGGGCATGGGAGCTCCAAGCCCCTTCCCACAGGTCTTGCCCTATGTACTCTTTACTTGTGTCCTTTGTAATATTCTTTATCACAAACTGATAAATGTTAATGTTTCCCTGGGTACTGAGAGCCACTCTAGCAAATTAATTGAACCCAAGATGCAGGTGGTGGGAACCCCCATTTATAACTGGTTGGTCAAAAGCACAGGTAAAACAACCTGGGGCTTCATCCTGGAGTATCAGAAGTGTCTTGAGAGACTGAGCCCTTCACTTGTGTCACCTGATGCTATTTCCAGTTAGATAGTGTTGGCATTCAATTGAATTCGAGCAGAAGTCCCAATCCCCAGATTTGTAGTTGTCAGTGACCTCTTAGGAACTGGGCTGCACAGCAGGAGGTGAGTGGCAGGTGGGGAGCAAAGCTTTATCTGTATTTACAGTAGATCCCCATGGCTCACATCACTGCCTGAGCTCCTCCTCCTGTCAGATCAGCTGTGGCATTAAATTATCACAGGAGCATGAACCCTATTGTGAACTACGCATGCAAGGGATCTAGGTTGCGTTCTCCTTATGAGAATCTAATGCCTGATGACCTGGCATTGTCTCCCATCACCCTAGATGGGACTGTCTAGTTGCAAGAAAACAAGCTCGGGGCTCCCCCTGATTCTACATTATGGTGAGTTGTATAATTACTTCATTAAATATTACACTGTAATAATAATAGAAATGAAGTGCACAATAAACGTAATGCACTTGAATCATCTTGAAACCATCCCCCACCCCCCTACCCCTGTCTGAGGAAAAACTGTCTTCCATGAAGCCAATCCCTGGTGCCAAAAATTTGGGGGACCACTGGATTAGAAGACACCCAGTTGGTGCCCACTGCTGAATTGCTTGCTTGCTTGCTTGCTTGCCAGTGGAGAGAAATCCCCACATATCTGTTGTCAGAAATGTGTTGTGAGAGCATAGTGGGAGGAACTGAGTTAGTTTTTTCTACAGTTACAGCAATAGGTAACTGGAATTCAACTGCTGGACTATACCAAAGACTGCCAGGCCAGCCTACCTTTCTCACAGTCTTCCTGACTACCTGTCTTGGATGAGCTCACTGAAAGCCCACATACCTTCATTCTAGCATTTCCTCAGTCTGGATGAGCTGCTTTGGAGGTAATACAGGTTGTAGGACTTCCCTCCACTCCTGCTCAGGACTGTTTTCAGCAGGCTAATCAGACAGCAGTTGGCACTGAGTACAACTGGAGAAATGTTACCAGAACTGAAGACTGATCCAGCTACAAATCCATAGTGACCCACCTCAGGTGGGCCCTTGGCATTGCTTGGCAATCCTTACAATTGTTTGGAATTCTTGGTAATTCTTGTACATACAAACAGTCGGCTCCTTCTCCCATGCACCATAATGGCCATTCTCAACTCTGGTGTTCTCAAACCCCCACCACAACTGTTACCCACTCTTTCTCGACAGGTGTCTTTGACTCTTCCTTAACCAAGAAAATAAGGACCAGCAGATGTGGATGGTCACTCAACATCTGAAAATGGATTTGCATATGTACCCCGTCAGCCCCTGCCTTCAGCTCAGAGCGAGAGGTAATCCGTATCCAGTTCACAGCCAACTCCCTGTCCATGTCCCATTTCCATCTCCTCAGGACCCACACTTGCTTCTCTAGGTATTCCGTCCCTGTTAGGCATCCAACTTCTCCCACCCTGCTGGCTTCTTCCCAAAGACCTATAACCAAGCTCAAATCTTTCACTTAAGGAAAACAAAAACTCCCATTCTCTTGAAACTACCTTTGCAGAATTGTGTCTGAAACAGTGAGAGAGATCTAACTTAATTGACTCCATCTTGCTTCTAACCTCCAAGCTGTCTTTCCTCATTCTTGGGCATAGGCTGAACTAACTTTGGGAGAAACTTAGTTTATAGTTTGTGGTTTAAAGCAAAGATGATAACAGCCCTTTCCCAGGGCAGACCTCCTTTTTGTCTGAAGACTAGATTGTCCTTGTAGGACTAACATTAGCCACAAGATTGGAAATTATGGTTTAGGAATCATGCAGGTGGAGGCTACAAGATTCTGACCCTCCCTAAGCACTGATCCTAAGATCGGTGCTTGAGATATTTTGCAGACCCTGCACTTGATGGATCACCTGGCAACACCCAGATCAATAAACTGGCTCATCTGATCTTGTGGTGCCCACCCAGGAACTGACTCAGAACAAGAAGACAGCTTCAACTCCCTGTGATTTCATCCCTGACCAATCAACACTCCTGGCTCACTGGCTTCCCCTCCACCAACCAAGTTGTCCTTAAAAACTCTGTTCCCCAAATGCTCTGGAAGACTGATTTGAGTAATAATTAAACTCCGGTCTCTGGCTCAGTCAGCTCTGCATGAATAAGTCTTTCTCTATTGCAATTCCCCTGTCTTGACGAATCAGCTCTGTCTAGTTACCATCCTCCACTTCTCCTTTCTTATTGTGTCACTTAGGGCTCTGGGTTATAAACAACTTTATCAGAATCCAGATCTTTTAAGTAGAGGAAAAAAATTTATTGGATGGAAACTAGAGGAGGTCAGCCCATCCCACTGCTGTGATGACTGGGACCCAACCATCTCCCTCTCCTAGAAGTGAATCTCCCTTATGAGTAAACAAGTGTCACTTATTCAGGATTCATCTCAGAAGAGACTCTAATGGGCCAAACCTCGGTTATATGCCTGTCGTCTGTCAGCCTGTATCAGTTAGCTAGCACTTTTATAACAAAGTACCACAGACTGGGTGCCTTAAACAACAAAAATGTATTTTCTTACAGTTCTTGAGGCTGGAAGTCCAAGATCAAGGTGTTGACAGGGTTGGTTTCATTTAATTTTTTTTAAAAAACTTTTATTTTAGATTTAGGGGTACATGTGCAGGTTTGCTACATAGGTAAACTCCTGTCATGGGGGTTTGTTGTACACATTATTTCATCACCCATGTACTAAGCCTAGTTACTCAATAGTTATTTTTTCCGATCCTCTCCCTCTTCCTACCCTCCAGCCTCAAGTAGGCCCCAGTGTGTCTGTTGTTCCCCATTTGAGTCCATAGGGTTGGTTTCTTCTGAGGCCTCTCTCCTTGGCTTATAGGTGTCCATCTTCTCCCTGTATGTGTCTGTGTCCCAACTAATAACGACATCAGTCATATTGGACTAGAGCCCACCTAATGATTTTATTTTCACTTAATTACCTCTTTAAAGGCTCTATATCCACATATAGTCACATCCTGAGGTATAGGGGGTTCCACATGTGGACTTCAACATATGAACTGGGAGAGACACAATTTAGTCCTTAATAGTGCCCCAAAGTGGGGAAAAGGAAGATCTGGACCCTCGGGTTTCCATAGTAGAAAGCAATCACTGCTTTCTATTAAGTACTCACAGTGGGGCTTCTCCAGGAAGAATGATATGCTAATAAGAAGGGGAGGAGGAAGTGATCCTGGACAGCCAGATGATATGTGCACTATTCCTTCATATTGGAGATTCTGAAGAGGAGAAGCACTTCACTAAACACTTTTTCATTCCTGCTCCGTCTTCAACCCAAAGCTGTCAAACTTCTGTTTCTCAGCCCCAGCCCCTGAAAATGCTCAGGAAAAGGTCATTAATAGTTCCTTGATTGCCATATTTCAATCAAACTCTTGTTTGAATTCTTTTCTACAACATTAATACTGTTGCTGTTGACTCCTCCTTCCTTGAAGATCTGTTCCCACTAAACTTCCTTGTTCCCTCCTCTTCAGCCCCTCCTATACAAACTCCTTTGTCAGCTATTTTTCCTGTGCACGCTTCAAAAATGTTTGCATGTCAAGTTTCTGTCATTGACTCCTCTTCTCCTCCCCCTCGCAATCCCTCCTTCCTTTCCCTCACTGTTTCCCTTTAATTCTCTCTCAATACTCTTACAGTTTGAGAGATCTTATCCTTACTTTATCTTAACCTAGGATCTCTGGATGGATTCAAATAGAGCTTCTTAAATTAAAGGAAACATAATGTGCATATTTGCATCCTTTCTTGGGAGAAGGCCCAAAGGTTTTTATGAGAGGTTTGAAACCTCAACCATGTTGGTGCCTCCTAAATTGTGTCTTTTGTCAAGACCTGTCTTCTGAGTTCCAGGGCCATGTGTCTCACTGCCTACTGGAAATCTTCACCTGAAACCTTCACAGCTACCTCAAACTCAATAACATCAAAAGCTGAAATTATTGTCTCTCCCTCCCAAAGCCTGCTCATCTTCCCATTTTTCTTTTGTCCATGAAAGCTGCTGCCATCCTCCTTATCACCCAAATTAGAAATCCGAGCATCACCCAGACCTCTCCTCCTTCATCACCCCTCAGCCAATCACTCACCAAGTCTTGTCCATCCTTCCTTCCTAACTTCTCTCCTGGACGCTTCCATTGCATATCCACTTTTTAAACAGAGTGGCTCTTGTCTCAACTAGACTGTTGAAATAATCTTCCAACTTTTCCCTCCACCTTCCATCTCTCTCCCCTCTAACTCATTCCTTGGACTGCTATCACAGTTCTTTTCATGAAATATAAAACAGATCTTGTGATTCCCCAGTCTAAAGCCTTTTTATTAGTTCCCATTAGCTTTTAGAATAAAATATGTACTGTTCATCCTGACACACAAAACTCTTCATGATAAATACTAATTGAGTGCCTAGTATGTGCCTGCCCTTGTGCTAAATGTTGAGGGTACAGGGGTAAACAAGGTGAACAGCTTCCCTGCTCTCCAAGACCTTTCAGTCCACAAGTGCAATGAGTTTACAAAGGAGAAGCACAAGCTCCTAAAGGAGTTGGGGTGGGGGTGGGGGTCACAACCTAATTTAGAAAATTGAGGAAGGTCTCAACCTCCCATCTTGCACTTACAATAGTAATCGGCAGGCGTGGTACCAAATATGGAACCAACAATTTTATCTGCATTATCTCGTTTAAGCCATGAGTGCCATTATTGTTAGCCTCACTTTACAGATAAGGAAACTGAGGGCTAGAAGGTTAAATAAGTGGTGGAGTTGGGATTTCACCCAGACTCATGTGAGACCCAGACATCTTAATCCTTTTGGAACCTGTGCTTCTCTTTTGTAGTACTCACTACACTTGTGGAAGTACACCCAATTGCACTTGTGGAACTACAGCCAGCTCTGCAAACATGACAGTCTACTTCACTCCAAGTCTTTGCTCACGCTGCTCCTCTTGCCTGGAATGCCTATTTCTCTCAAAAATCTTCCTGCTGAATATTTTGCAATCTAATTAAAGTGTTCTCTCTTCCATGTACACTCCTCCCTCAGATAGAATTAGTCACTGTCTTCTTTGTGCATACACAGCATTTCAAAAATACTGTCACAGTCCCTGTAGCACTCCAAATACTTATCTGATGTTCTCCCCCTAAGAAACTGTAAGTCCTAGGGGATGACAATCAACTGACCTCCATAGTCAGAAACTTCTGCTGTGCCTGGCCTTCCAATGAGAAAAGGAGAGAAGAGGAGGGGAAGGAAGAAAAAGGGAAGGAGAAGAAAGAAAAGCAAAAATGAAGATAAACACTTCAATATATGATATCCCAAGACCATCTACCCTTTTGTAAAAATTTTGCTCTTTTTTTTTCCCCAAGAGTCAGGGTCTCACTCTGTTGCCCAGGCTAGAGTGCAGTGCCATGAACATAACTCATTGTAGCCTCTAACTCCGGGGCTCAAGCAATCCTCCTGCCTCAGCCTCCTGGGTAGCTGGGACTACAGGCATGCACCACCACATCTGGCTATTATTATTATTACTATATTAGTAGAGATGGGGTCTTTCTATGTTGCGTAGGCTGGTCTCAAATTCCTGGCCTCAAGCAATTCTTCCACCTCACATTAGCCTTCCAAAGTGCTGGGATTACAATAAGCCACCATAGGCCAAAATTTTGCATTTTATCCATTACTGTAAAATTAACCCTTACAAATCCAACAACACTCAACTTGAGAATCATTCAACAACCACTTAATGAAAACCCCCTGAAAGCTTCTCATCCTGTTGCAGTCCCTTTCTCTCCTCCTGTGCTCTCTCCTCTTCTTCCTATCTAGCCCACCCTTTTGGCAGCTAAGAATTCCTCCCTCCATTGGAGAGCCACAGACCAAAGAGGAGTCAAATAAGAAAATAAGACCTCAAAGAAGGAAAACAAAGTGAAGGCCTTGCATCAGAAGTCACGTGGCAAAAAGCCACCTGGATATCTGAAAAGAAGAAAGAATTGAGGGATATCCGCTTTTTGCCTCAGAGACCATCCTTAGCCCTGAAGGCTTTGTTTCTGCTTTAGGTTTCCCAGATAAGCATCCGAAGTGCTACAGCAAGGAACTTTAAGTTTCCAGATACTTGTCTGGATTTTGCAAGGCGTAGATGAGTCACTTGAGAAGGAGAACTGGAATGGCTGCCTAGGTTCATTTCCATTGTCCAATCCAAGGGCCTGTGGAGAAGGGGCTGCTGCAAGACTCTGTGTGTGGTGGGGGGAGGGGTGGGTACGTGGATGGCAATGGGAGGATCAATTAACTCCACCCAGGAGCCAAATGAAACACATAAATAAAAAACAAAACCTGAGTAGTGGTTTTTATGTCATTCTGGAGTAGAAAGAGCATTCATTTATAGCAAAGGTTGGCGGGCACCTGTGTCAGCCCCTGCCTCCACTCCACCCCTAACAAGTATCAGGTGCCCACACGGGCCTGCTGCTCACCTCCTGGGCTTTTCTAAGCCAGGTGAGACCTGTCCCAGATGTCCACGAATCCACTGCGGGAGTGGCACTATCAAGCAGAGTCATCTGATTTTCTGCCTGGGACCTGGACCATTGTGAGAGTAAACAACGTGGGGTTACGAGGAAGAATCTGGAGAGAAGAGAAGAGGTTAACAACCCTCCCACTTCCTGGCCACCCCCCTCCACCTTTTCTGGTAAGGAGCCCTGGAGCCCTGGCTCCTAGGCTGACAGACCAGCCCAGATCCAGTGGCCTGGAGGGGCCTGAGCTAAATCCGCAGGACCTGGGTAACACGAGGAAGGTAAAGAGTTCCTGTCCTCGCCCCTCCCCACCCCCACCTTTTCTGTGATCTTTTCAGCCTTTCACTGGTGACTCGTTCTTCCAGGGCCCATTTCTCTCCCCTACCTGGGTTTCTTCTAATCTGGAAATCTAATGATCAAATCACACTAAAAAGTCAGTAGCTCCTGTGGATTACATATCCCAGGAGCATATAGATTTTGAATTTTGAATTTTGAAAGAAATTCTGCGTGGAAATAATATTGAGGCAGAGACACTGCTAGTGGTCTAAAGATTTGAAAGGACCACTTTCTGTGTGCAGGCAGGGCCTCGGCTGGAGATAGATGGGTCTGGACGAGGCAGGAGAGTGAGAAGTTCTGAGGTGAAATGAAGGAAGCTCTCAAAGAATGCTCCTCCCACCTTGAATCTCATCCCCAGGGTCTTGCTGTCCCATTCTTGGTGCTGGGCGGATCCAAATCCAGGAGATGGGGGCAAGCATCCTGGGATGGCTGAGGGCACACTCTGGCAGATTCTGTGTGTGTCCTCAGATGCTCAGCCGCAGACCTTTGGGGGAGTAAAGGGGGCAGACCCACCCACCTTGCCTCCAGGCTCTTTCCTTCCTGGTCTTGTTCTATGGTGGGGCTCCCTTGCCAGACTTCAGATTGAGAAGTCAGATGAAGTTTCAAGAAAAGGAAATTGGTGGGTGACAGAGATGGGTGGAGGGGCTGGGGAAAGGCTGTTTACTTCCTCCTGTCTAGTCGGCTTGGTCCCTTGAGGGCTCCGGATATCTTTGGTGACTTGTCCACTCCAGTGTGGCATCATGTGGCAGCTGCTCCTCCCAACTGCTCTGCTACTTCTAGGTAAGTCAGGGTCTCCCTGGTTGAGGGAGAAGTTTGAGATGCCTTGGGTTCAGCAGAGACCCCTTTTTAGGCTAGGGATGAGACTCCCACGAAGGGATGGGACCCCTCACCACATCTATAGCTGTGGATTGAGCTCCTAGGACAAGCCAAGATGGGGCTAGAAATGAGGAGAATGCTGGTTCCAATTGGGGCATACTCATGAGTGAGGCCAGTCACTTCACCCCTCTGGGTCCCAGAATCACTATGTGGAACCGAAGAGCTTCGACTAGATGGTCCCTAGGGTCTGTCTCTTTCAGTTTGACATTCCAGGGTTCTCCTCTATGATTTTTAATTTCTACCCTTTCTTGTGGGGATATGGGTTGAGGCTGTTTCTGTGGCTTGGTTCAGGGAAATTCAACCTGTACCCTTAATTTGTGAGTTTGCACAGGGAGCAAGGGGTAAGGGAGCAGGTTGAAAATAGGGATTTGGGTTGACAGTGGCGCAAGAGGCATGAACAGTGGAGACCAGAGAGCAGGTAGCAAGGTTTCCACCAGAAACATCCTGATTCTTGGGAAAATTGGGCTCCTGGGGCAGAGGAGGGCAGGGGAGTTTTAAACTCACTCTATGTTCTAATCACTCTGATCTCTGCCCCTACTCAATGTTTGATTTACTCTTTTTTCTTGCAGTTTCAGCTGGCATGCGGACTGGTGAGTCAGCTTCATGGTCTTGGATTGACCCAGTGGGGCACATATGGGGACAAAGGCCATAAGATATTGGGAAATGCTTATTGAATGGGAAAATGCTGATGTGGGGTTAGCAGGGATAGTTCCTCCAACACAGCAGAACTTGGCCCTATGCTTCTCTGGCCAGCTTTCCTTAAGATACTGAACAGGCCAAAAATGGGGCCAAGATGCTCTAAGACTGAGCCACCAAGCATGGGTTTGCAATGAGCTCATTCTGGCTTTGAGGCTCCCTGGGAATGGCAGTGTAGAGCCTGCTCCTCTCCCTGTCCTCACCCCACATTATCTCGGCTCCTCAGAAGATCTCCCAAAGGCTGTGGTGTTCCTGGAGACTCAATGGTACAGGGTGCTCGAGAAGGACAATGTGACTCTGAAGTGCCAGGGAGCCTACTCCCCTGAGGACAATTCCACACAGTGGTTTCACAATGAGAGCCTCATCTCAAGCCAGGCCTCGAGCTACTTCATTGCCGCTGCCACAGTCTACGACAGTGGAGAGTACAGGTGCCAGACAAGCCTCTCCACCCTCAGTGACCCGGTGCAGCTAGAAGTCCATATCGGTGAGCTGATGAAGGGGAAGAGGAAAATCACCAATAAAGGGTGAAACAAAGCGTCCTGAAATACCAGAGATGATATTCTTAGAGATAAAAGCTAAGATGAGATGATGTGTGGTCCCACTGAATGGTATCAGAGTTGTAGTCCTAGCTCTAAGTAGGTCTTCGGCAAAATGTCAAAGCCTGTCAGACAATAGATATAGGACTGCTGCATTGCACAATTCCAGGAATCCCCATATGGAATGCATACAATGTGAATGTGTCATGTGAAGGTTAGGCCATGGCATAGATGCTCAATAATAGTTATTTATTTGTTTTCATTTTTTTTAATTTTATTTTTTGAGACAGAGTATCACTCTGTCACCCAGGCTGGAGTGCAATGGGGCGATCTCAGCTCACTGCAACTTCTGCCTCCCGGGTTCTAGTGATTCTCCTGCCTCTGCCTCCCGAGTAGCTGAGATTACAGGCGCCTGCCACCACACCCAGCTAATTTTTGTATTTTTAGTAGAGACAGGGTTTCACCATGTTGGTCAGTCTGGTCTCAAACTCCTGACCTCAGGTGATTCACCTGCCTTGGCTTCCCAAAGTGCTGGGACTACAGGCGTGAGCCACCACACCTGGCCAATAATATTTATTGAATAAATTAATGAATTTGGTGTTAGGACCTCAATCTCCTTCTCGCTCTCAGACATGTAATGCCCTAAGCCACCTCCCAAAGCAATCCTAGTGGCCTAGCATCATATCTTTCTGTCTCCTCATCAATGCTATACTCAAACCTATAATTAAGCATAAATTTGGTAATGTGATAGCTCTTCCAATAGAGGCAGATACATGTTCAGCCTGCACATTAATCATGACATGAAAGTCCTTGTGTACTATTAACAGAATATAGACGTCAGACACAGGTAGGAGAAATATTTTGAAGGCAGGGGTCTTTCCTGGTGTCCCTACAATCTTACCACATAGCCTGGTCCCTGCAGTGTCGCCCTGCAAACCTAACTCTACTTCCGCGGCTGTTCCATTCATACAATGTTTATGGGTGGAACAAGCTTTGGGGGAAGAACGGCATAAGGAGGTGGATCTGCAAGAGGGCTCCATGGAATTGGGCCTCTGAAAATGATTTTTGTGGCTCTTTGGCCTCTGACAGTA
The DNA here is from genome assembly GCF_028858775.2 of Pan troglodytes. Classification (NCBI taxonomy): domain Eukaryota; kingdom Metazoa; phylum Chordata; class Mammalia; order Primates; family Hominidae; genus Pan; species Pan troglodytes. The sequence goes on from NC_072398.2 coordinate 87,578,155, forward strand.
CCACTCAACTGACATGGTCTTCACTCTCCAGAGCTACAAGAAGGTATGTCCATTTCTAGCTAGGTAAGAGATGTCCACCTACAACCAAATAAAATGGGGGAATTACCAAGAGAAAGCAATAGAAAAATCAAGTCTAGGAGTTACTAGTTTGCCTTGAACTTGGCTCTAGAAACTGGCTTTAGAAGTCTAGCCAATCAAGGCTATATTAAACTGTGACCATGAGAATTAGCTTCACCAGGTAAACTTCTGAGCATCCTTTAATCCTTTAGGACCCATTTCACCTATGTCCTCCTCTGAGGAGCATTTTTTACTTCTTTTTTTGTTTGTTTGTTTGTTTGTGTTTGTTTGTTTTTGAGACAGAGTCTCTCTCTGTCACCCAAGCTGGAGTGCAGTGGCGCAATCTTGGCTCACTGCAACCTCCACCTCCCGGGTTCAAGCAATTCTCCTGCCTCAGCCTCCCAAGTAGCTGGGACTACAGGTGCATGCCACCACGCCCGGCTAATATTTTGTATTTTTAGTAGAGACGGGGTTTCGCGGCGTTAGCCAGGATGGTCTTGATCTCCTGACCTCATGATCTGCCCACCTCGGCCTCCCAAAGTACTAGGATTACAGATGTGAGCCACCGCACCCAGCCTGCATTTTTTACTTCTTTCAGGCAGAATTTCTTTATTCCAATCTAGTCAGCCCCGCAGTCCTTTATTCTTAGCCTGTTGTAGCACTCGTCATATTGTATTGTGATTATTTCTGAATATTTATGTTTCTATGTCTAGACTGTAGATTCTTTGAGGCTGAGAACTATATGTCCCATCATCTGGGTATCTCCAGTCCACAGTGTGTCATACATAGTGAGTGCTTGATGAAATATCACTTGAAGGAATATACATATGGACATTCACTGAGTCCATGACAGGACAGATTCGAACAAGAATGTTCCTCCAAAGGCCACCAGACTATATACTAACCATGACTTTATGCTAATAATGATTCATCTCTCTGCTGAAAAAGTAAGTGGATAGATAGGCACATGGCTTCTTTTGATAAATGATATCTCTTAATAGGTAATGAAGATTACTTTCTGTTTGGCAAATCTTTGTGGTAGAGAATCATGACCAACACACGTCCTACCAATTTTGTTTAGCATCAGGTAGCAGATTTTTAAAATTATAGTAATTCAACCTGAGAATGTAGATTTAAAAAATAAAATTATAGTAAATTTTGTTTTGTTCTTATTACAAAAGTCGTTTGGGGTCAATTTCAAAAATATATAAAAGTAAACAGGAGAAATTTAAAATGTCCTTCGGTCTCACTCCTTCAGAGAAACACCTGTTAATATGTAAGTGCATATCCTTCTTTTTTCTGTGCATAATACTTTTTAAAATATTTGAAGTATTATGCTTTTTTAACTTAAAATTGTCTCATGAATATTTTCTTATGCCATTATAATACTTATCTATAATATCATTATTTTTTAATTATTCAGGCCCTTTCCCGACCATGACTTCATGTTCTCTCTTTGTGAAGTCTGATTACTTGGTGACATGATTGTGAGAATAAGCTCTGGCGATATAAGAATTTCCTCTCTTGAAGGCCATGCTCAGTAATAAAGTTGGTCTCACTGAGGCCCTGTGACACCTCAGAAACCACGAATTGCCACGCTGAGCAATACCAGTCACGCCCTTCCCCTCCCTGATGTTTACATTGAGTTCTCCTTCACAATTTCTGCAGCCACTCCGTGGCCACCGTCACCTTATTCCTGACTGCCACAAGAGTCTTTCAATATTCCTTTGATTGCCTATTCCTTCTGAAATCTACCTTTTCCTCTAATAGGGCAATTCATCATTTTCAAATGCAATTTTTACTCTGATCTAGAACTTACTGTGAATCCTTGTCACCTGCCACAGCAAATCTAAGTCTAGCACTTAAGGATCCTGCAGATATGCTCATCGTTGCTTCTCACTTACCTCATTGCTTAGTCCCTCTGCTCTAACCCTGTGTGTTGATCACATGTGTGTGTGTCCCTCTTCTCCATTAGACAAAGATCTTGGTATGACTTCAGTTCTCTTGCAGGGCCCCATCAGCTCTTCCCCAAAGGGAGTTATGCAGGGTTGACTCCCAATCTGGCTTTCCCTTATGTCTCAGGATCTGGGTGGTACGTGGCCCCTTCACAAAGCTCTGCACTGAGAGCTGAGGCCTCCCGGGCCTGGGGTGTCTCTGTGTCTTTCAGGCTGGCTGTTGCTCCAGGCCCCTCGGTGGGTGTTCAAGGAGGAAGACCCTATTCACCTGAGGTGTCACAGCTGGAAGAACACTGCTCTGCATAAGGTCACATATTTACAGAATGGCAAAGGCAGGAAGTATTTTCATCATAATTCTGACTTCTACATTCCAAAAGCCACACTCAAAGACAGCGGCTCCTACTTCTGCAGGGGGCTTGTTGGGAGTAAAAATGTGTCTTCAGAGACTGTGAACATCACCATCACTCAAGGTGAGACATGTGCCACCCTGGAATGCCCAGGGACGCCTGTGTGTGGAACCTGCACTCACACTGGGAAGTTGAGTTGGGAGGAGATTCCTGATTCTTACACGCACTTCTTCATATGTGGTTCCCTCTTGGTGATCACCAGGAGGTCCCCAAAAGTCCCTGATTGCAGGGTAGGTTTGCAGCTCTGTTTCAGTCCATTCTTTTGGGGTAGCTAAGAGGTGTCATTCACTGTGCAGCATGATGGCAGGAGCAGAAGCCACATCTCCTCCCCAATAAATACCTCTGTCTTTCCTTACCCTAATCACACCCACGATGTCATACCTTCCTATCGTGCTGGCCTCCTTCTTATCCAAGCCTTTTAGCCATGATCCAAACTGGCAGGAGCCCCTCATCCCCTCACAGAAAGAGCCCAGAACCTGGGTTCTGGCCCTGCAGCTAATTAACCATCTGACCAGAGGTGAGCCACTTAGTCTCTCTGAATCCCAATTTCTTCTTCCTTAACAAAAATAAGCTGACATTTATTGGGCAACTTTCAGTGCGCTAGACTCTGTGCTAAACAATTCTTTACATGCACCTGGTTTGACTATCACAGTAGACCTTCACAACATGAGATAGGTAATATTCCATTTTACAGATGAAGTAACCGAGGTGCAAAAATAAATAAATAAGTTGTCCTAAGGTCACATCAAAGACTTCAAAGCCTGTATATCTAACCAGTAAGTAAAAGATTTGAACAAGCACTAATATCCTATGATCCCATTAAGTCATCCACAAAACATCTCTAGGTTCTGTAGCACCAGCCTCCAGAATCGAGCTCTAGAGTGGTGTGCCTGGACTTTCCAGTTTCACAGAACTTCTATCTGTAACTAGCCCAAGACATAAATTGTAAACAATTTGCATGTAGAAAGGCAGCAAAACACCTTTTGAGATTTTGACACTACAATGCCATAATTTGTACAAAAATAATTTCATGACACTTTAAACTGAAAGTAAATACTCCCAAGTGGTTAGGGAAAGAGAGCAAATAAAGCAAATGGGGTAACATGTAAACAATGAGTGGATCTGGGTAAAGGATATACGAGATTTCTTTATACTATTCTGGTCATTTTTTTAAGTTTGGAAATATATCAAAATCAAGAGTTTAAAAAATTGAAATGCAAAATCAACAAATTTGTCCCAGTTTCTAGACCATAGCGTTGTCTGACAATTTCTTAACTGTCACACAAAACCCAGCTTACAACCTAACTTGCTAACGCTCCCTGTCACATCTCTGTCAAACAAGCAGGAGCCTTTGCTAAGTGTTTGGTGAGCTGTCCTCTGCTCTGATAGCACTAAGATCAGGAACCAATGGGAGGAAGCAATACTTTCCCCACCATTCCTACCACTTGTCTGTTGGCAGTTGTCAAAGACTCTCTACTGGTGACCTCGCTGTTTGTTCCAAATATCTGCCTTAGTGACTGTCATTTTTTTTCATCTCTCCACTTCTCCTAATAGGTTTGGCAGTGTCAACCATCTCATCATTCTTTCCACCTGGGTACCAAGTCTCTTTCTGCTTGGTGATGGTACTCCTTTTTGCAGTGGACACAGGACTATATTTCTCTGTGAAGAGAAACATTCGAAGCTCAACAAGAGACTGGAAGGACCATAAATTTAAATGGAGAAAGGACTCTCAAGACAAATGACCCCCATCCCATGGGGGTAATAAGAGCAGTAGCAGCAGCATCTCTGAACATTTCTCTGGATTTGCAACCCCATCATCCTCAGGCCTCTCTACAAGCAGCAGGAAACATAGAACTCAGAGCCAGATCCCTTACCCAACTCTCGATTTTTCCTTGGTCTCCAGTGGAAGGGAAAAGCCCATGATCTTCAAGCAGGGAAGCCCCAGTGAGTAGCTGCATTCCTAGAAATTGAAGTTTCAGAGCTACACAAACACTTTTTCTGTCCCAACCATTCCCTTACAGCAAAGCAACAATACAGGCTAGGGATGGTAATCCTTTAAACATACAAAAATTGCTCGTGTTATAAATTACCCAGTTTAGAGGGGAAAAAAACAATTATTCCTAAATAAATGGATAAGTAGAATTAATGGTTGAGGCAGGGCCATACGGAGTGTGGGAACTGCTGGGGATCTAGGGAATTCAGTGGGACCAATGAAAGCATGGCTGAGAAATAGCAGGGTAGTCCAGGATAGTCTAAGGGAGGTGTTCCCATCTGAGCCCAGAGATAAGGCTGTCTTCCTAGAACATTAGCCGTAGTGGAATTAACAGGAAATCATGAGGGTGAGGTAGAATTGAGTCTTCCAGGGGAGTCTATCAGAACTGGACCATCTCCAAGTATATAACGATGAGCCCTCTTAATGCTAGGAGTAGAAAATGGTCCTAGGAAGGGGACTGAGGATTGGGGTGGGGGGTGGGGTGGAAAAGAAAGTACAGAACAAACCTTGTGTCACTGTCCCAAGTTAAGCTAAGTGAACAGAACTATCTCAGCATCAGAATGAGAAAGCCTGAGAAGAAAGAACCAACCACAAGCACACAGGAAGGAAAGCACAGGAGGTGAAAATGCTTTCTTGGCCGGGGTAGTAAGAATTAGAGGTTAACGCAGGGACTGTAAAACCACCTTTTCTGCTTCAATATCTAATTCCTGTGTAGCTTTGTTCATTGCATTTATTAAACAAATGTTGTATAACCAATACTAAATGTACTACTGAGCTTCCCTGAGTTAAGTTATGAAACTTTCAAATCCTTCATCATGTCAGTTCCAATGAGGTGGGGATGGAGAAGACAATTGTTGCTTATGAAAGAAAGCTTTAGCTGTCTCTGTTTTGTAAGCTTTAAGTGCAACATTTCTTGGTTCCAATAAAGCATTTTACAAGATCTTGCATGCTACTCTCAGATAGAAGATGGGAAAACCATGGTAATAAAATATGAATGATAAAATTCTTTCTTCTTCCCTTTGTCCACCACTGTAACAGAGATTGGTTTGAATTGGTAAGAAACACCCCCTCCTCCCAGCAACCATCTCACCACAACTCATATGAATTAGCCAGCTTGCTTTCCAAATCTTGCTGAGACAATTGGGCTAAGGGGGATTCTTATGGGAAGTATGGGATAGGAGGGTGAATAAGCATTAGAGATAGTTTGAGAGCATTGGGGCAGATAGGAGAAGGCACAGCTGCACTGGAGGTAGAGGCCTGGGCAGAGGTAGAGGGTCAGCCTGATTGTATGAATTATGAGCTATATACCAAGAGGATTCAAGCTAGATTACATACATAAATATTACATAAGATTCAGACACGACACAAGTGCATTTGGAAACCTTGGACATTCACCTCACATTTATTTACTACCTACAATGTGCAAGCTTCAGTTCAGGTGCTGAAGATACCAGATGAACAACACAGGGTCATTTCCTGGAGAAGCTTTATTTCTAGTGAGAAAAACAGTTAAATACGAAGAGAATGAAGAAAGGGCTGCAGAAAGGAGGCTTGATTTGGGGGGTGTGGTCATGAAGGATGAGTAGGAGTTTGCCAGGCAAAGAAGAGAAGAAAAGCCCAAGGTTCATAGGCAAAGATTCAAAAGCCAGAGTGTGAGTTCAAGAAAGCAGTTTGGTTCTGTGTCGGTGAGGGAGAGGAAAGGGTTTCAGGGCCAGATCATGAAGGGCATCACCTTCCAAACTAAGAAGATCGTATCAGACCCTGCAATACATTGAGAGAGTTTAAGCAGACCAGGTTTGTACCGTATAGTATTTTAGAAGGATTCTCTGGCAACTACTTGATGGATGGACGGGACAGGAGAGTTGAAGACCGGAAGCCAGATAGGGCAGCAAGGCAGGATGCAGTAACCCAAAGGGAGCAATGAGGAAGTAACTGGCGGTGAGGCTGGAGAGGAAGGTGCTTAATCAACAAGGTATTTAGGAGGCCGACTCTCCAAGAATTGGCAGCCAGCAGTACATGGCGTGACTAAGGACCAGGTTCCACACATAGTGCCTGTTTTCTGAGTTAGGAAATAGAAAGGCAAGGCAGGTACAGGTTTGGTGGAAAGACAAACAATTCGTTTTGGTATTATTAGTACTTACTTCCTTTGGTCAGTAAATTTTCTTAAAGTGTCAGTTTCCATAACATAATTGCCGTGGTTAAGCAGCTAAGAGTTAAAACTACAACCCTAGTCGGAAATACCAAATACCTCAAAATTACCCGTACAGCACTAAGGCAGAAGAGGACATTGGGAACCACACAACGCTGAGGTCAGCTGCCAGAGCTCCCGGCGGTTAGCACCGCGGCTGGTTTTGAGAGCCAAGGCCCCAGCGCTCCTGGCGGATAGCATCGCACGCGGTTTTTTCAGTCAAAGTTTCAAAAACCGAAGGTTCACAAAATGCGACTTCCGTCCCTGGGTGGGATCGAACCACCAACCTTTCGGTTAACAGCCGAACGCGCTAACCGATTGCGCCACAGAGACGGGCGTTGGCGATTTGGGCTGCCAAGTCACTTCACTGAAGAAAAAATGTTCAGCACTCTAACGTCTCCAAAAAAATTGAGGTTGATTTGAAACCAGTGACACAATTAGCTTTCCGTGCTTCAGGGCGCGGCTCATAGCCCTGAGCGAGGCAGGTCTTTTTTCCGCGCTAGCACTTGCCTAGATCTGGAGCAGGACTCAGCTTCCAGCAGAAGAAGCTGAGAAAAGGAGAGCAGAAGAGGATGCAGGAACGAAGGGTTTTCGGGGAATCCAAAATGGATGCTCTCTGTGGGTTCGGGGGTTCCGTTGATTTTGGTCAGAGAAGTACGACGATAAGCTTTTTTTGCTGATGTAGACAATTTATGTATGCATGTGCACACGTTTAGTGCTGACTCATAATAAGCTTGTTATCGTGAGCATTAAAAATATTTTCTTACAGGTCCAATCACGTCCAGCAAAATGTGATATCTAAGTAAGTGAGTTTTGTGTTGCAAAATTAGTCTTCAACCCACGCTGTTTTGAAAGGTTTCTACCGGCATATTAGACATGCAGACAGAACACGGAGCTTAAAAAGCCTGTAACATTCCAATTAATGGTATTCAGCTCGGAAATAAAAAATATTTTTAAAAAATGCCTGCAACTTAAGGACTTTCATGCTGACATATCCAGATCCAAATATCTGAGGACAGAGACCCCTGATTCCACCACCATCGACCTAGGGAACCTCGTCAGTGCTGGGTCTAAAAAGGCTTTTTTTTTGTTCTTTAATTCATATATATATATATATACTTTATTCATATATATATATATACTTTATTCATATATATATATACTTTAAGTTCTAGGCTACATGTGCACAAGCTGCAGGTTCGTTTCATATGTATACATGTGCCATGTTGGTGTGCTGCACCCATTAACTTGTCATTTACATTAGATGTTTCTCCTAATGTTATCCCTCCCCCCTTCCCCCACCCACGACAGGTCCCACTGTGTGATGTTCCCCACCATGCACACGTATGTTTATTGCAGAACTATTCACAATAGCAAAGACTTGGAACCAACCCAAATGTCCATCAATGATAGACTGGATTAAGAAAATGTGGCACATATACACTATGGAATACTATGCAGCCATAAAAAAGGATGAGTTCATGTCCTTTGTAGGGACATAGATGAAGCTGGAAACCATCAGTCTGAACAAACTATCTCAAGGACAGAAAATCAAACACCGCATGTTCTCACTCATAGATGGGAATTGAACAATAAGAACACTTGGACAAAAGCCATTTTCTATATTGCCCAAGACCCACGGTCTCTCCATAGCCTCCACACAGAATCTCCTTTCTTTCTGCCCTGCCATCCTCTGTCATCAGTGGGCTCCAGTTTAGGTGCAGGTGGAAGTTTTCAATGATGTTCAGTGAAATGAGAAGACATGCAAACATAGATATGCATATGCAGAAATTATATATGCATATATGTTTATATGTACACAGTATCATATGTATAATAAATAAGTAAATAAATAAATTTGCCAAATGATCTTTAAACTAGAGTCATTTTTTTTTTTTATTAATTTTTTTTTTGAGATGGAGTCTTGCTCTGTTACCCCGGCTGGAGTGCAGTGGCGAGATTTCGGCTCACTGCAACCTCCACCTCCCACATTCAAGCAATTCTCCTGACTCAGCCTCCTGAGTAGCTGAGATTACAGTCATGGGCCACCATGCCCGGCTAATTTTTGTATTTTTTTTTTTTTTTTTTTTTTTTGAGACAGAGTCTCGCTGTCGCCCAGGTTGGAGCGATCTCGGCTCACTGCAGGCTCCGCCCCCTGGGATTCACGCCATTCTCCTGCCTCAGCCTCCCGAGTAGCTGGGACTACAGGCACCTGCCACCTCGCCCGGCTAATTTTTTTGTATTTTTAGTAGAGATGGGCTTTCGCTATGTTGGCCAGGCTGGTCTCAAACTCCTGACCTCAGGTGATCCTCCTGCCTCAGCCTCCCAAAGTGCTGGGATTACAGGCAAGAGCCACCATACCAGGCGTACAGTCATTTCTTTTATACTTTAAATTTTTGTTTCTGTTCTTTTGCTCAGACCTGTGGAGCCCGCAATATTGGCAAGCGTCATGGACTGTCTACCGCCAGGAAGCTCCATAGTCACCGACAGGATCAGAAGTGGCATGGTAAATGGTACAGAAAAGCCCATTCAGGCACAGTCCTGAAGACCAGCCCTTTTGGAGGTGCTTCTCACCCAAAGGGAATTGGGCTGGAAAAAGTAGGGATTGGAGCCAAATAGCCCAGCTCTGCCACTGAGAAGTGTGCCAGGGCCAAGCTGATCATCCAGCATAAGCTAGATGCTGTGGTCTCCACTGGCACAGCTGATCCTCTTGTTACAGGATGGAGGCTGTGAGGCAGATAAGAGAACAGCAAGAAAATCACAGCCTTTGTACCTGATGATGATTGCCTGAGTTTTATTGAAAAAAATGATGAAGTTGTGTATCAGGGGAACCAGCCCCCAATATTTCAATGTAGGTTCTTTTCTATTTTCCCTAAGTGTCAGCCAGTCTGAGAAATGAAGAGAAAGAGTACAAAGAGATCAATTTTACTGCTGGGCCGCCGGGGGTGACATCACATATTGGCAGGTTCCATGATGCCCACCTGAGCCACAAAACCAGCAAATTTTTATTAGGGATTCTAAAAGGGCAAGGGGTGTACAAACAGGGAGTAAGTCACAAAGATCACATGCTTCAAAGGGCAATAAAAGATCACAAGGCAAGGCAAAATTAGAATTACTGATGAGGGCCTATGTGGGGCTGTGCACGCATTGTCTTGATAAACATCTTAACAGGAAACAGGGTTCGAGAGCAGAAAACTGGTCTCACTAGAATTTACCAGGCTGGAATTTCCCAATTCTAGTAAGCCTGAGGGTACTGCAGGAGACCAGGGTGTATTTCAGTCCTTATCTCAACCACATAAGACTGAGACTCCCAGAGCGGCCATCTATAGACCTACCCCCAGGAATGCATTCCTTCCCCAGGGCTATCAATTATTAATATTCCTTGTGGGGAAAAGAATTCAGCAATATTTCTCCTACTCACGTGTCCATCTACAGGCTCTCTGCAAGAAGAAAAATATGACAACATTCTGCCCGACCCCACAGGCAGTCAGACCTTACGGTTTTCTTTCCTTGTTCCCTGAAAATTGCTGTTATTCTGTTCTTTTTCAGGGTGCACTGATTTCATATTGTTCAAACACACATGTTTTACAATTTGTACAGTTAACGCAACCATCACAGGGTCCTGAGGTGACAGACATCCTCAGCTTATGAAGATGACAGGATTAAGAGATTAAAGACAGGCATAAGAAATTGTAAGAGTATTGATTGGGGAAGCGATAAATGTCCATGAAATCTTCACAATTTATGTTCAGAGATTGCAGTAAAGACAGGTGTAAGAAATTATAAAACTATTAATTTTGGAAACTGATAAATGTCCATGAAATCATCACAATTTATGTTCTTCTGCCTCGGCTCCAGCTGGTCCCTCCGTTCAGGGTCCCTGACTTCCTGCAACAGTTCTGGTTGCTGGATTTGGCAGGAAAGGTCATGCTGTTGGTGATATTCTTGGAGTCCACCTTAAAGTTGTTAAAGTAGCCAATGTCTCTCTTTCGGCCCAATCAAAAGCAAGGAGGAAAGACCAAGCTCATCAGCTTTAATGGTGAAAACCCAATAGTAATAACTTTTCATTTGCCAAAATAAGTTGTTTTTAAATGTCCTTTCTTTTTTAAAATTAAAATTAGGATAGATAATAGTTTTGTGGCTATTTGTTTTATGAATTTCGTAGCTTGGCAAAATGAAAAGTTGGCCACCCTATACTAGTAACCAACTTTTCTGATGTCATTAGAGACAGGGTCTTGCTCCATCACCTAGGTTGGAGTGTAGCTGCACGATCTTAGCTCACGGCAGCCTGCAACTCTCAAGCTCAAGCAATCCTCCTGCCTTAGCTTCCCAAGTAGTTGGGATTATAGGCTTGAGCCGCCTCGCCTGGCCAGTAACCAACATTGTGGGGAAATTTTGTTCATCTGTGAAGTTCAAGTTTGGAACTACCACTCTGTGCTTTTCCTCCATTGTTGGATTGACAGCAGAAATAAAAAGTTATTAGTTTCCAGTTGATTGTGGATACAGATACATTTCCTATGCTACATTTTACATGTATGTGACAGCAATGCAAAAGCAGGAGAGTAAAAAGGAAGAATTTTTAAAGAATAAAAGAATAATTGAGGTCAAAAGTACAAAACGAGGTGGTGAAATAAATTCAAATATATCAGCTATTTTTTTTGGAGGGTGGGTGGACAGAGTCTCTGTCACCCAGGCTGGAGTGCAGTGGTGGCATCTTGGCTCACTGCAATCTCCACCTTCCCGGTTCAAGCGATTCTCCCACCTCAGCCTCCTGGGGACTACAGGTGCATGCAGCCACACCCACCTAATTTTTAGTAGAGATGCGGTTTCACCATGTTGGCCAGGCTGGTCTTGAACTCCTGACCTCAAGTGATCCACGCGCCTCAGCCTCCCAAAGTGCTGGCATTACAGGTGTGAGCCACCATGACCCCGCCTATAACAGTAATTATAATAATGCAACTGAACAAAACCTTCCAGTTAAAAGATAAAGTGAATTTTTAAGATCAATTTTATTCTGTTTAGAAGAATGACATTAAAACGTAAAGAAACAGAAAGATTAAATGGAAAAGGGAATGCCAGGAATATTCTAACAAAAAGAAAGTTGGCATATAGCTATGCAATATCAGACAAAATAAAGTTTAAGAAACAATGCATCATTAGGGATGAAGATGGTCATCATATAATAAAAGATTAACCTACTGATGAATATGTAATTGATAAAATGGCATTAAAATATGAAAACAAGAATTAGGCCTACAAGGGAAAATGAACAAATCCGTCGCCACAGTGAAAGAATTCCGCATACTTCAACCCTTACTAGATCAAACAGAAAAAAATTATTAAGCGTGTGTCTTTTTTTCTTATTTACTTTTATTAAGCATATGAATGCAATTAACAAGCTCAATTTAACAGATATATATATAGAACTGCAATCAATAATTATTAGTTCTACATTCTTCTCAAACCCACACGGGATATTATAAAAACTGACTTTATATGAGGCTAATAAGTTTCTTTTATTTATTTATTTATTTTTTTTCTGAGATGGAGACTTGCTCTGTCACCCAGGCTGGAGTAGGATGGCACTATCTCAGCTCACTGCAACCTCCGCCTCCTGGGTGCAAGTGATTCTCCTGCCTCAGCCTCCTAAGTAGCTGGGATTACAGGTGCATGTGCCACCACACCTGGCTAATATTTTTTATTTATTTATTTTTTATTTTTAGTAGAGACGGGTTCACCATGTTGGTCAGGCTGGTCTTGAACTCCCGACCTCAAGTGATCCACCCATCTCGGCCTCCCAAAATGCTGGGATTACAGGCTTGAGCCACCGCACCTGGCTAAGGCCAGTAAGCTTCAACATATGTCATGGAATCAGTACTATATGAAGCACATTTTCTGAACATAAGGAATTTAACTCAGAAATCAATGACAAAAAATAACTTTTAAAAGCCTTCATATATTTGGAAATTTAAAAAAACAAAATTTGTGGAATGCAGTGAATCCTGTTATAATGGGGAAATGTATAGCCAGTGGCTATTCTGATTGGTCAGTGCTATATCTGTTAACTCCTCCACAAAAAGAATTATCTTCTGGGTTTTGCTTTTGGCTTTCCCTAGACATCCCAAAAAGCCAGCCCCCATACCTCAGCTGGCCACAGGGAACTCTAGGTGGCCACTTCCAGAAAAACCACTCAGTGAATCCCAACCTGAAGGGCTAACTGAAGCCAGCCTATGGCAGGTGTTGGTTATAGGTCCCTGTCCCTGTATGTCTCCCAAGACAGGGCAGCCTGAACGCTGATCCACTTAGCGATTGCGCAGTGTCAATCTGGCCCCACACAGCTGTGGCTAGCCACTACCAGTCAGTGCTACCCTTTGGTTCTTCTTGCCTGTGGGCACTGCAGCCTCTGTGGGACCTTAGTACTAAGAGTCAGAGAATATCAGGGAGAGCAGGTGGGCAGTAACAGGTTACATTGGAGGCATAAGCTAGATGCTGTGGCCTCCACTGGCACAGCTGGTCCTCTTGTTACAGGATGGAGGCTGTGGGGCAGATGAGAGCATAAGGGAGGTTTGGAGCTAAAGGGTGGCTGAGGTGCAGATGTCCTTTCTTCCCATCCCTGTTGAATTTCACCTCCATTTTATGGAATGACACTTAAAATCTCAAACATCATCCCACTACAGGCATTAACAATGGACCATCCTGGCAATGTTTATACATTTGTAATATATGTTTATATATTAACCCATTTAAGAATTAAAATTATCATCATTATCCTCTTTTACAGGAGGGAATGGAGACAAAGAGAGCCAAGATTCAAACACAGGAAGCACAACAGAGCCCATGCACTTAATCTTCACACTGTGTTGCCTCATCCAGCCTGAATGGTTAGGGTCAATCTAATTATATATGTCATTCCAATAAATGACTTTTGTATAATAAAAGATAACAGATACATAAAACCCTCAGACAGTATTTTAAAGGCTAGAAAATTTGTGAATACAATTGCTGTTAGTTCAACCGGTGACAAAGAACTCAGTATCATAAACAGCATGTTAGGAAAAAGTTTCAACTTATCGAGAGTACAAGTCATCTAATGACTATCAGTTTATTAGGAAATTATCAAAAGAGTTTGATTCCCAGCCAAATTGAATCCCTGCCTCTCTCCCATGTAACTCAGTTCCAAATCAAATGCTCAGTCCAGTACATCTGAGCTTTTTGCCAGCAGAGAGGGGGCCCAAATGGGTTGCTTACTATGAGGCCACTTGGGGGGTTTTTATGGACTGGAAACGGGAAGGAATGTGCTTAGTTTGCCGACTGTTTTGGAGAATGCGTGATTTAGGTTGGCCTGGGACCTTGGCCTGGGACTAATTAGAAAGCTTGGCCCGGGACCTTAGCCTAGGACCTCGGCCGGGAATAATTAGGGGCTTAAGTGATGATTTGTAGAGGCTGCTTTGCTTGGCCCTAGACCTATTAAGGAACTGAAGTGAAAGCTTGGCTCGGGACCTTGCCCCAGGACCAATTAGGGGCTGAACTTGTGATTTATAGAGGCTGGACTTGCAGTTTAAAAAAAGGAAAGGAAAGTGCTTACTGGAACCCACTGGAGCCTACTGTGCCTATGCCTACAAAAAGAGAAGGAACTTTTTCCTGGGAGCCCGCTGACTATACAAAGAACAAAGGCATTTCTATTTCAGGCCTTGTTCCCTTATTTGAGTGAGCTGGAGGTTTGTGCAAGTTTTTATCTCAGAAAGTCGGAGGCTCTCCTATTTGTGCAGCCACCGGCATGTTTTCAGGCGCAACCTCCGGTGCTAGTTTGCCCGAAGCTTGACTTTTTCCCAGGCTGCTTTTTTGTTATGTGGGAATGAGGCACTGACCCGTGGGGCCAGGGGCTCTCCAGAGACACTTCCCTTGCTATCTACCAAGCTAATTAACTCCTTTCAGTTCCCCCTTAGGGTCTCCACTCGTAACTGCTGTTAGGGAGATTGCGTGTTGAATTTTTTGGCAATTTTTTGCTGGAAAGGGGTGTTGTGTGGGGAACAGCAGCTAAGGTTTTGGGGGGGGGGGTGCAGGTTGAAGGGTTTTTGGAAGAAAGGCGTATTTATGCGTGGTTTTATTGCATTGCCCTTTGGAGCTTGATAGCCTTTAGGCGAGAGGAAACAATTTGGGTTACAGCATTGAGTATACAAGGCCTAAACATTAACACAGGCATATAAGAAAAATAGGTGTTAGGAGCTAACTAGGTTTAAAATGAAGACTGGAATTTATTAAAAAGGGGTTGTAGCTAACTGGGACTAGAGTTTGTGTTTCTTTTTGTTAATTATTTTAATTTGGTTTTTAAGCGCTTGTAAATTGTTTTTTACTTGACTGGAAGAGACGAGGAGAAAAAATAAAAAGCAACTGTAATCTCCCCGTCGGGAGATCAAACCCCGGTCTCCCCCGTGACAGGCGGGGATACTCACCACTATACTAACGAGAACGACCGTGAGTTTTTTTTTTTTTTTTTTGAAAATTGTCTTTTAGAAAAAGATACTCCTAAGCTACCAGCATGCTTTCAGGGAAAGTCGCTGACTGTTGGCAAAGTTATATTTCTACTCTCTAGACTGGCACACTACGGTAGAAACATAATTCGAGTCCCACATGTCATTTTTAATAGTCACATTAAAAAGTAAAAAGAAAGAGGTGATAATTTTAATAACAAATCCTATTCTTTAACCCAACATATGCAAAATATTACAAGTAATCAATATAAAAATATTAATTGGCTGTATTTTTTTTCTTAGCTAGTCTTCAAAAATCGCTATGTATTTTACACTTAAAGACGGCACATTTCAACTCGGAAAGGAAATTTTCTTCGGAAAAAAATCCGTATTTAGATTTCATAAAATTTACAATTGAAAAAGTAGATTCAATAGCCACGTTGTTTCAAATGCACTGAAACCTTCTCCAATGGTTGAGTTATTAAGTATCCATTTTAAAATTTTCACTTATTAATTTTATTTCAATTGATTTATTTACTAAGACTAAATTTGAAAATGCTGTTTCTTAGAGAAACTAGCCAAGTTCACGTGCTCAATAGTGCGTGGCTAGCGAACGAACCTCGCAAGTGAAGACACAAGAGCCCCTTTCTGAAGCTAAGACTCATCCCAGGATTGAAATGATCCCAAAGATTCCTCAAGAGTTGGAAGTTTACAAAGGAAGGAAGGGAGGAAAGAACCATCAGAATTTAATCCCTTCAAAAAACGCCTGGGTTTAGAAAGAGGCCAGGGGAAAGACAGGAAGCGAGTACGGAAAGTGAGGTATTGCTGCAGTTTCGTTGAGGCCTAAAACGGATACCTCGTTGAGGCGTAAAACGGATACACAGCGCGCTATAGGTTCTGACTCCGAAAGGTTTTTCGTAGAAGGAAAGACAAAAACCCTTGCGTTGGCCGGGAATCGAACCCGGGTCAACTGCTTGGAAGGCAGCTATGCTCACCACTATACCACCAACGCGTACCCCGTTTGGGGTTTTAGATATCTGTATATAAGATAAGCAAAGCGTATGACTTTCCCGACCGTTCTAGTAGTGTCTTTTGTTTATGATCCTGAGGTTAAACATGCTAAGCCCTCACTTGGTGAGAACCGATTCTTATGAATCAGCCCCGCCCCGCAAACGGCGCGGGGCGGTGAACGCAGAAGCCACCGGCTCTGGAAGCTGGAGGGCGGAGCCGGCTCACAGCCGAGAGAGAAAGCCGCAGTTGAGCACCGCCGGGGGATTTTCCTCCGCCGTCTTCTCTTCCCCCCAGCTCTCCTCATGTCCCGTAGCTCCCAGCTCCGCAGCTCTTCGAGACTCCGCACTGGATCCGCCGGGTGTCGGATTCAGCAACAGTGATTGGTGCGGAGGATCCGAGGGAGACGGGCCGACACAGGGTCTACCTTGACATGGCTCGACCCCTCTACAGAAGCAGAGGGGCACTCGAAGAGTCGCCAGGGAAAATGGAGCCTTAAGGTTTAGTTTGGGTAGTGAGGAAAGAGGAAAGAGCTGTCGGAGGCTGTTTCATTTTTCCCGCTTTGCGACAAGGTCTAGAGAGAGTTAGAATTTTATTTGAAACAGTAAATAGACACATTAATGTGACCTGATAGCGTGCACCATCAGTATATGATAAAATTAGGAGAAATTAGGAAGCGCAGTAAAATGTGTGTCAGGATGGCCGAGCGGTCTAAGGCGCTGCGTTCAGGTCGCAGTCTCCCCTGGAGGCGTGGGTTCGAATCCCACTCCTGACAACGTATGTTTTCCGTCCTTACTTTTCCTCCTGATTTGAACCAACCAGCAATTATGTTTGAATTCTTAGAGAAAGACTTTTCGATCGGTCAACACTGCCTTTTATCCTAGGTATCTACATTTACGAAAATTATTTGTGCTTCTCTGCGCATATAGAACTAAATCTATTTTTCCTGTATCGTGGGCTGGAGTCTGGTCTATGAAATCAGGGAGCAGTTGAGACTAAGATTAACTTTGGACTCCAACTTCCCAGTGTCAATTTATCCATTCTTTTATTCAACAACAATGTGTTGAGCCCTTTCTGTGCGTCAAGCACACTAAGGCAGGCAGATACCATCTCCTTTGACTAAACAAGAGAACGCCCTCAACTCAGGATCCTTTAATTTGCTCTACAGTCTTAGCTGGGTTTTTTTTTTTTTTAACGCTAACGCAGTAGTGTCAAACTTTGGTAAGGATCAGGTTCTCCACTGCCTTGCCCCGCTCCCCAGCCTTTTTTTTTTTTTTTTTTTTTTTTTTTTTTTTTTTTTTGAGACAGGTTCTCACTCTGTACCCCAGGCTGGAGCACAGTGGCGCGATCTTGGCTCACTGCAGCCTCTGTCTTCCGGGTCCACGCGGTTCTCGTGCCTCAGCCTCCCAAGTACCCGGGGTTCGCGCCTGTAGTCCCAGCTACTCCGGGAGCCTGAGGCGAATCTCTTGAGCCCAGGGGGCAGAGGTTGTTGTGAGCCGAGATCGGCTCACTCCAGGCTGCACTCCAGCCTGGGGTACAGAGTGAGACCCTGTGTCCAAAAAAAAAAAAAAGTAAAATGAATAAAATCTACAGTTAGTCATTAATGTTATACCAATGCCAATTTCTTAGATTTGATAAATATAACATGGTTATGTAAGGTTTTAACATTAGGGGAAGTAGAAAGGATATAGAGTAATAACTTTATGTAGTATCTTTGCAACTTGTCTGTTCATCTAAAATTATTGCAAAATCAAAAATTCTTTTAAAAAACCAACAACTTGAAAGTGGTTGCCTGTGAGGAGTAGGACCTGGGAAGGGGGCAAGAAACTGCTTGTACCAAGAATTGATTTTTTTAATAATGGGCATGTGTTCTGATTTAATTTGTTCAAACTTTTTCCCCCCCTTTGGAACTGGGTGACATAGTTGTGATTACAATAATCAAACTAAGACTACATACAATATAAGGATTTTTAGATACCTAGTATACAAGAAACAGTCCCCAAAGAAACTAAACCAAAATGATCAACAGACGTTTAAAAGTAAATAAAGTTTGTTTATATTTCTCTATAGAAAAACAGATTGCACTCAAATGGGAGGATCTGATATGTCACAACTAAACACGATAAAAATCTTTCTTCTTATATTCTGTGTGTGTTGGGTTTTTTAAAAGGAGAAAAGGCATGCTATCACAATACTAAGAAACTATATAAAAGTGAGTACCATCAATCCTCTTGAGAAGTTCAAACAGGTTGAGGGGGGTCAATGTTGAGAATTGAGATGAGATTCAGGAAAGGAAGAATGTAATGCAGGATGTACGTGTCACTCCATCTCTCTCTCTCTTTTTTTTTTTTCAGGTTCCTTCCATGTGAAGCCAGGCTGCGTAAGACTTGGGCCAGGGCCAGGAAAAGAGGGCAGTTAAAAATGTGAAATGAATGCCAGGGACAAGTGAGTTGTTAGTGTAACCTTCTCTCCGTCTTTAAAAAATCAACCTAAGAAATATAATGTATAATGTAGCATTGTTCTAGCCAAGCTCTCCCATAATTTCTGAGATAAAAATAAATCTCCCAATGCGCATAGGGCAAATATACTCTGGATTGGATTGACTGGGAACTAACACAAGGTTATCCTTTTGATTATTTTGTTTACACCAACAAAGCAAAGGCAAATATCCTTGCTTTTATATTGTCATTGACTCAACTGGCAGTAAAGTTGTGCCTAAGGATATTTTGCAGATTCCGTCACTTGCTATAAAAAACATACAACTAGCTAGGCGTGGTGGCTCACACCTGTAATCCCAGCACTTTGGGAGGCTGAGGTGGGCAGATCACCTGAGGTCACGAGTCTGAGACCAGCCTGACCAACATGGTGAAACCCCGTCTCTACTAAAAATACAAAACTTAGCTGGGTGTGATGGCAGGCAACTGTAATCCCAGCTACTGGGGAGGCTGAGGCAGGAGAATCGGTTGAACCCGGGAGGCAGAGGTTGCAGTGAGTTGAGATCGCGCCATTGTACTCCAGCTTAGGCGACAGAGCAAGACTCTGTCTCTGCAAG
Source organism: Pan troglodytes (assembly GCF_028858775.2). Taxonomy (NCBI): domain Eukaryota; kingdom Metazoa; phylum Chordata; class Mammalia; order Primates; family Hominidae; genus Pan; species Pan troglodytes. The sequence goes on from NC_072398.2 coordinate 87,597,286, forward strand.
TATACAATAAAATGCACACTTTTTCTCACGGGGCTCAGCATCCAGCTGTGTTTCAAAGGAATAATATGACCAATTTCAAAACATCTAGGGGAAGGTCTGGTAATAAGTGGAGTTATGGCCTATTTGTAAGGTGGCATGCTGAGGCTCTAGACTCAGGCAGGACAGGGTTCTTCATTCCAGCCTTCCTGTCCCCACTTTATAGCTTTGTGTCTTTGAATAAATTGTTTAACCTCTTTGAACCTCATAATGCTCATCTTCAAAAAGAAGATAGTATTCCATAATGCTACTGTGAAGATTAAGTTAGATTGTGTATGTCAAGTACCTGGTACATAGTTATCACCCAACTAACAATTAATAGTAATTGCTAATGTTTGTTGATAGTATATTATACACCTTTCTTCTTTGCCTCTTACATATATTAATTAATTGAACCCTCACAACAGTCTGGAGGTTGGTACTGTTATCATCATCATCATCCCCACTGCAGGGAAGGGGAAACTGAAGCTTGGAGAGTTTAATTTGCACAGTATATAAAGTGGCAGGGCTGAAAATCTATAGAGTCTTGTTCCAACATCCTCATTATGCCATGGGCAGAAACCACATGGGATCATACTATTTCTCTGACATAGATAAAGTCAATAGTAACTTTAATCATACCACCAGATCTACTTCCTCTGACATATACCATCCTCCAGAGTCCAGGACTCAGAGTCTCTTCTCTAAAAGAACAATGGATAAAGTGACATGATTACAAACAGCTAATAAGCATGTAAACTATTTGTTAGTGTTATTAAAACACCTAGACTGACAAACTCAACCAGGTTCCTATGACAAAAATACAGAATTTGAATCATAAGATCACACATGGAAACACTGCCAGTACTTAAGTTTCTCTTCATTCTCTGCTTTTCCAATTCCACATCTCTCCCTCTCTCTTCCTGCATTGTAAGTCTCAATCCTCTCCTCTTTACCAGCCCTAACTCTTCAGTACTGTTCCAATGTATTGGCCTCAAATTCTTTTCCAAATCCTGCCTTCCCCTATAGGAATCATACACACGGTCTCAGGAATATTCTTCACATTCCTCCTTCAGCACCCACCCCAACATTTTCTGCTTCTGAAAGCCTTTGGGTACTTTTGTACTTCGATTGGTTGGAATGAAAAACAAGAAGGAGTTTTAAAAGCTTATTTAGGTCTATAACTATATTTTACATAACAAAATTCATACATGCAAGTAACAAAGTACACAAAATATAGGTGAAAGCAATGTTAAAGTGCCACACAAGTTTTAATAAATTAATGACTTTTTATTTGAAGCAGAAGAGGATGAACCGCCCTCCCCCCAAAAAGTCAAAAGACTTCAGTTATCCTGGGAAGAAAGTTCTAGCTTTGGAGGGAAAGTTCATCTCTGAAGGGCAGGATCATAGAAGACAGTCTAGAAGGCCCATAGCATAGCCCTGACAGTCACAGCTGACTTATCACGAAGGGCCATTCAATCAACCTCCTCAATGATGGGGCCGGTGCTGGGGTCCCCCTGGCGGGCTTGAGTGCCACAACTGCTGCCCCCAGGGACACCAGGCCCCCCATAGAGCCTGGAGAAGATGGGGCGACAGATTTGCTCCAGCTCCCTCTTCTGATGCTCATACTCCTCCTTCTCTGCCAGCTGGTTGTGCTCCAGCCAGGCAAGGACTTCCCGACACTTGTCTTGCATTTTGTGCCTGTCCTCTTCGGGAATCTTGTCCCTAAGGCTTTCCTCTTGCAAAGAACCTTTCACGTGGAAGACATGGGCCTCCAGCGAGTTTTTGGCAGCCACTCTGTCCCTCTGGGCCTCATCCTCAGCCTTGTACTGCTCGGCTTCATGAACCATCCTCTCCACCTCCTCCTTGCTCAGCCGGCCCTTGTCATTGGTGATGGTGATCTTGTTAGCCTTACCTGTGCTCCTGTCAGTGGCTGTCACGCTCAGGATGCCATTAGCATCAATGTCAAAGGTCACCTCTATCTGGGGGACTCCACGTGGGGCAGGAGGGATGCCACTGAGTTCAAAACGCCCCAGCAGGTTGTTGTCCTTGGTCATGGCCCTCTCACCCTCATACACCTGGATGAAGACCCCAGGCTGGTTGTCCGAGTAGGTGGTGAAAGTCTGGGTCTGCTTGGTGGGGATAGTGGCGTTCCTCTGGATCAGCGTGGTCATCACCCCACCTGCTGTCTCCAGCCCCAGAGACAGGGGAGCCACATCCAGCAGCAGGAGATCCTGCACTTTCTCACACTTGTCCCCAATCAACACGGCTGCCTGCACAGCAGCCCCATAGGCCACAGCCTCATCAGGGTTGATGCTCTTGTTCAGCTCCTTGCCGTTGAAGAAGTCCTGCAGCAACTTCTGCACCTTGGGGATGCGAGTGGAGCCCCCCACCAGGACGACGTCATGAATCTGGGCCTTGTCCAGCTTGGCATCCCGCAGGGCCTTCTCCACCGGCTCCAGGGTGCTGCGGAAGAGGTCTGAGCACAGTTCCTCAAAGCGGGCACGAGTGATGGAAGTGTAGAAGTCCACGCCCTCGGACAGGGAGTCTATCTCCAGGGTGGCCTGGGTGCTGGAGGACAGGGTGCGCTTGGCGCGCTCACAGGCTGTGCGCAGCCTGCGCAGGGCACGCTTGTTCCCGCTCAGGTCCTTCCCATGCGTCCGCCGGAATTCTTCCATGAAGTGGTTCACGAGCCGGTTGTCGAAGTCCTCTCCTCCCAGGTGGGTATCTCCAGCAGTGGCTTTCACCTCAAAGACACCGGCGTCAATGGAGAGAACCGACACATCGAAGGTGCCCCCACCCAGGTCAAAAATGAGCACGTTGCGCTCTCCCGCGCCCAGCCGGTCCAGCCCATAAGCGATGGCAGCTGCCGTGGGCTCATTGATGATCCGCAACACGTTGAGCCCCGCGATGGCCCCCGCGTCCTTGGTGGCCTGGCGCTGCGAGTCATTGAAATAGGCGGGCACGGTGATCACTGCGTGCTTCACGGGCTGGCCCAGGTACGCCTCGGCCGTCTCCTTCATCTTGCTCAGCACCATGGACGAGATCTCCTCGGGGCAGAACGTCTTGTCCTCCCCGCGGTAGCACACGCGCACCTTGGGCTTGCCGCCCTCGCTCACCACCTGGAAGGGCCAGTGCTTCATGTCCGACTGCACCGTGGTGTCCGCGAACTTGCGCCCGATCAGCCGCTTGGCATCGAACACGGTGTTGTGGGGGTTCAGGGCCGCCTGGCTCTTGGCCGCGTCCCCGACCAGCCGCTCGGTGTCGGTGAAGGCCACGTAGCTGGGCGTGGTGCGGTTGCCCTGGTCGTTGGCCAGGATCTCCACGCGGCCTTGCTGAAACACGCCCACGCACGAGTAGGTGGTGCCCAGGTCGATGCCCACCGCGAGCTCCCGTGGGGCATGCATGGCTGAAGCTTCTTGTCGGATGCTGGAGGCCACGGAGGCGGCTGCCGCTCCGCCGTCGAGGGGCGCTCAGCAGTGAGGCTCTCCCTGTGGTTTCTCTCCAGCCAGCCCGGCTCGGATCTGCTCAGCTCCGCTTCCACGGGCTTTTTATCCTTTTGCGCCTCCCCCGACCCCCGCCGCCGCGAACTTTCGCGAAAGTTCCCGCACCTTCCCGCCCAGTTGAGAGCCTCCGCCCGCCCGCCCGGGCTGACTCAGCCGGGTGGCGCGGCGCGGCGCTGACCCCGGGAGAAGGTTCGGGCAGATCGAGGCATGAGCCGCGAGGCTGGGCGGCTACGCCAGGCCAGCCCGCCTCTGACTCAGGGCTGCTGAAAGAAATGCGGGGAAGGTTCTAGCTCCTCGCGGCTGGCTCTGAGGACGCGCGGTTGTGGCAGAGGCCGCAAAAGCAGCAACTTTAGAGGCAAGGTCTCCCGGGGGCTGTGGGAGGTCGGATCCCTGAGGCACACAGGGGCCTGCGGGCTGCCTTGGAGGGCCGCTGAGAGCCCAGCGGCTCAGGAAGGCCGAAGATATGTTACCATGCGAATACAGATATATAAGATATATACACGTATATCTTAAAACGGTTTTATCTTGAACAAAATATTTTCCAAACCGCGATTTAAGATGGTGCCTGGTTCCTTAGTGAATGGCCAGAGATAGTGAGCTTTAAGAGACAATACTGCAGGTCTTTAGCCGACAGTAGCATTGGTGGTTCAGTGGTAGAATTCTCGCCTGCCACGCGGGAGGCCCGGGTTCGATTCCCGGCCAATGCACTCTCAGCCTTTTTCCGATCCATTTCAATTCTTTTTCTCATCTAGGATTAATCACTCTTGAATAAATTAAACCAGCTGGCCGAAGACTTTACGTTCCTCCAGTTTTGTTCTCTCTCCTTTACCAGTCACTTTCCACAAAGGAGATGTCACATTGCACTGTGGCCCTGGGACTCGGGAGAGACCTCGCCACTCAGCCCAAGAGAGAACGCAACACCTGGGAAAGGAGGACGCAGTGTACGGTCGGGATGTCCCTCATGTTCTCCCCAGTGTTTGTATCCCCGAGGAGCCTCGTCTCCAGAGGCCCGGTGGAGAGGCACAGTGTGCGTTTTTCTCTATAGCCTAAGTGGGTTCCCAGCCGGAGACCAGGACTCAGGTGGAGAGTAAACTACTGCAGGCTCCAGTCCAACCTACCTCCTAAAGGCTGGAGGACGAGATGGGTTCACTGGGCAGTAAAGTCACACTGGTTTCTATCAGGCTGTGATTTTGTGAATTGAGGCCATTTCCCACTTTCTTCAATCCAGAACATTCCACTCAGATCTTCTGGCGTTCGGATTTCCGCTGAAAGCCAAAACAAGGAGACATTTCTGAGACTTCTGAAGGTTGACAAAATCCTCACACAATTTTCCGTGACCTCCCCGTCGGGGAATCGACCCCCTCTCTCATGCATGACAGGCACAGATACTCAGCACTATAGTAACAAGGATGGCAACTGCAATAGCTGGCAGCTGGAGAGTATGTGGTATAGTCTGGTGTTATAATTTAGCAGTGTGTTAGAGAAACTTAAAAGTTGGCTTCTATTTAACGTTACTTGCCTGATTCAAAGGAAACTTCCATTTGTAAAAAGAGAAACTAAAAACCCTTACTCCATAGATGGCTATTTTCTCCTTTGACAGGTTAGAACCCACTAGGAAGTTCAAGGGACTTTTTAAGAGGGAGGCAGGAGTCCAGAAGTAGAGGTCAGTACTGTTCCTGGGCTGGGTTTCTTGGTTAATCCTCTCTCCGAGAGCACCAGTGACAGCTGGTAGAGTTTGCTGCTTGAGAGGATCAGCCGTACTGGTAAGGTGATCAGTTCAGGAAAAAAGGGAATGTTTAAACAAATGTGCAATATATGACTTACACAGTTGAAAATCAAACTGTCCTTGAAAAGAAGTAACCTATTTCATAACTCCAAAAGGGAAAGAAGCTGTCAACTTTAAATTCACTCACTCTCAGGGTCTAAGCTGGTCACACCTGGATGCCAGAGTCAAGACATTTGCCAACGGCCTGCAAGAGACGGGTCTTCACCTCAGCAGGGAAAAGTTGGCCCAGCCTGGGGTTCTGTGCCCCGGCGTGTTAAGGGGCTGTCTTGTGTGGGCTCCTCCAACCTTCTCTTCCAGCCCCCAGCCACCTCAAAACCCCACTTACCCACTCATCTCCAAGAGTTACAGGCATAGCCCTAACGCAGCCTATGAATGTTACCACAGCATCACAGAGGCATGCTTCCAATATCACTCACTTCTTTTTAATTGATCTCTTCAGAGTGGTTCAAACATAGCATAGGGGAGCTTATGCATGCAGTACAGTTTTGGTTTTGTTTGTTTGTTTTTTCTAAAAGAGCCACTGTAGGGTTGTTGGGGGTTTTTTTGTTTGTTTCTTTTTATTTTATTTTTTTCTGGTTCCTGCTCTGTCCCTCAGGCTGGAGTACAGTGATGCAATCACAGCTCACTGCAGCCTTGAACTCGTGGCCTCAATCAGTCCCACCTCTACCTTCCACAGCTTTGGGATTACAGGCATGAGCCACTGCAGCTGGCCTAGTATAAATTTTATACATACACTTAAATATATCCACTTATGTTTAGTAGCTTAGTTTGAGTAGCTTTAAAAATAGAACCGACCTTAAATGACTTAAATAGACATTCTAATGTGGTGCAAAGCTCACGACTCAATATTGAGTACAAAAAAAAGCAAGTTGTATGTGTTAGCCCATTCTCACACTGCTAATAAAGACATACCTGAGACGGGGCAATTTACAAAAGAAAGAGGTTTAATGGACTTACAGTTCCACGTGGCTGGAGAGGCCTCACAATCATGGCAAAAGGTGAAAGTCGTGTCTCACATGGTGGCAAACAAGAGAAGAGAGAGCTTGTGCAGGGAAACTCCCCTTTTTAAAACCATCAGATCTCATGAGACTTATTCACTATCACAAGAACAGCATGGGAAAGACCTGCCCCATGATTCAGTTACCTTCCACTGGGTCCCTCCCATGTGTTGTGGGAATTCAAGATGATATTCGCGTGGGGACACAGCCAAACCATTTCACTATAGAACAAAATTTGTAATATAATCCAAACTATATATATATAAAAGTCAGTGACATCCACTACCTGTTTGTCCTTGAACAAGTCATTTCACCTGTCTGGGCCACAGCTTCCTCCGTTTTAAAATGAAGAGATTGGACTACATTGTTTCTAAGGACTTTCCAGTTTAAAGTCTCTGATTTCAAACGTCAAAGAATTTACTCATTCCGCACATATTTATTAAGCACTTTACTATGCACTAGACACTGACCTGGGCTCTGAGTATGTGGTAGTGAACAAAACAGACAAAGACCTCTCCTGGAGCTCACATTCTAATGAGAGGAGTGGGGAAGTCAGACACAAAACAAACAGTAAACATATATTAATAGTACATCAGTAGTAATAAGCACAATGGAGAAAAATGAAGAAGGAAAGGGACATTAAGAGTATGGGAGGACGACGGGTTATACCGAATGATCAAGGAGACCTCACTGATAAGGTGACATGTGAGTAAAGACCTAAAGGACATAATGAGGCATAATGTGGGTCTATGAGAAAGAACATTCCAGAAACAGGAAATAACATAGGCTCTGGGCAGAAGTATAATTGGCACGTTCAAGGAAGAGCAAGAGTGACCAACAGCAAGCAAGGAAAAGCAGTAGGAGATGAGGTCAGAGAGAGTGAAGAGCAAGATCCTGTAGCATCTTGTAGAATATTGGAAAAGCTCTAGCCTTTACTCCAACCACAAGGGGAAGATAGTATACGATTTGGGGAAAAGAAGTGACAAATATGACACACATTTTTAAAAGATCACAATAGCTGTTGTGGTGAGAATAGACTATAGGATGGCAAGGGTGAGTGCAGGGAGGCCAGTCAGGAGGCTATTGCAGTAATCCAAGTGAGAAATGATGGTGGCTTGGACCAGGGTGGTAGGAGTAGAATACTGAGAAGCAGTCAGATTGCTGGGTGCATTTTAATGTAAAAGCAGGATTTAACAAGGCTTTACATATTTGAGGAGCCTCTGTCTAGGGTGATATGGTTTGGCTCTGTCTCCACCCAAAGTCTCGTCTTGAGTTGTCATCCTCATAATCCCCATCTGTCAAAAGTGGGACCAGGTGGAGGTAACTGGGTCATGGCGACGGTTTCCCCATGCTGTTCTCATAATAGTGAGTGAGTCTCACAAGAGCTTAGGGTTTTATAAGTGTCTGGCACCTTCCCTGCTTGCACTCGCTCTGTCCTGCCATCATGTGCAGAAGGTGCCTGCTTCTCCTTTGCCTTCTGCTGTGATTGTAAGTTTCCTGAGGCCTCCCCAGCGATGAGGAACTGTGAGTCAATTAACCCTCTTTTCTTCATAAATAACCCAGTCTCAGGTATTTCTTCATAGCAGCGTGAGAACAGACTAATACATAGAGACAGACTAATACATAGAGTTTGGAAGGGTGGGTGGAAGCTCCATAGCCTCCTTAAAAATCGATGTGAACTATCCAACAGAGAAAGCTGCTACTTTTCAAATGCAAGAATTGTGCACAGTGATGCTGTGTCCCAAGAAAATGGAAGGCTCTTTAAGGGCACTCACCAAACCATCAAGGAGACTGTGGGTCATGTTTCTAATCTGCCTGGAATGACTTCTCTGAGAAGGTCACATCCTTCTGGTAACTGCACTGGGAAAATAGCAGTGCAGGAAGTCAGCAGTCTCCACTGACGACTCACCTGAAGTTTGCCTTTCTGAGAACTTGTGTTCCAAAACAAAGTGAATGCTTTATTTGCCATAGAAGGAAAGGGAAGAAGACATGGAAACGAGAATACAAGTTCATTAGAAGAAGAGTATTCAGTTCTAAGAAGAGGGGCACTCACCCTACACTCCAAATCTCCATCTCTCCTCTCCCTCACATCTTATCCATTACTACCTTCTCAAGACTTTCATCACCGAAAAGAAACAGACCCCGGAAAGTTCAGTCTACACCCCAATCAATACAGCCCTGAAAAGGTAAACAGAATGTTTTGGTTATAATGTTTTATTACAAAGGTAATATATGATCATTATAGAAAAATAAAATAGGTCATCAATAATTGCATCACCTTGAAACAATCACTTTTAATTTGTTGTTAGAGGTTAGTCTATTTTAACATTTCTGAAGTCATATAGACTTACATGATTGCTCTCATGTAACCTGTAACATAAGCATTTCTCATGTTGCAACATCTGTTAATAACAGTGGTTTGACTAATTGTATTGGCTGTGTGGATGTGGAACAGAAGATTCTTGATGTCAACAACGGCTGAGGCACAGAAGGTGCAGTCAGTCATTTGGGACCATATGGTCTGTGGCTTTCAGGACAGGGAGCTTCGGGACTCAGGTAGATGACTCTGGAAGAGTCCTTCTCTTTTGGAACTGCAGCATCCCTTCGTCTTCCTCAAGGGGAATTTAGTCCAGGAAATACCAGATCCTCACCTCTCTAATTCTCTTCTCAAATCCCAAGGCAAAACAATGGAGACTTAATGTGGTTCTGGTAATTGGGCTCTTTGTTATTCTGGAGCTTCCGACTGCATAAGCAGTGAATAGGTGATTTTGTTCTCAGCATGGAGAAGGCAGAAACCAGCAGTAGGGATCCACAGAGAGGGCATAGGAAAGATGTTAAAGAGGCTGGGCATTGGGGCTGATGCTGGTCATCCCAGCACTTTGGGAGGCCGAGGCGGGCAGATCGCTAGAGGCCAGAAGTTCGAGATCGGCCTGGCCAACATTGCGAAACCCCGTCTCTACTAAAAAATAAAAAAAAAAAATACAAAAATTAGCTGGGTATGATGGCACATGCCTGTAATCCCAGCTACTGGGAGGCTGAGGCATGAGAATCGCTTAAACCTGGGAGGCGGGTTTGCAGTGAGCCAAGATAGCACCACTGCACTCCAGCCTGGGTAACAGATTGAGACTCTGTCAAAAAAAAAAAAAAAAAAAAAACAGATGTTAAAGGAAAAATCTGAGGTGTAATTCATGAAGTTTAGTGTTCCAGTGGCAAAATGTCACAGGCAAGTATTTATTGGGAAAATGTGGAAGCAAAATAAAGACAATCGATTGGTTTTCAATTACATAATTGTTTTTTGGGGGTAGCTATCTTCTTAGAAAGTCCCTAGTCACCTAATTATATGTTAGTAGGCTGCTTATGATTGGCTGGGGTTCTCTTATTTCTAACATAAGCATTTACCAGAAATGATCCAAGTTAAGTTTTGCTTATGCTTGTATGTAGTATGACCCCATGAAGTTTTGCTTGTGTTTGTAGTTTAAGCAAAGTTAAAGCTACTTCTAAGGGCCAGGTGGTTTTGTTTGCTCAGGAATTTTTCCAGTCTCCATTTAAATTTTCCTTTAACAATTCCCCTCTTTTTGTCATCCACTCAGCAAGCTGAGAGTGTGACCACATGGCATAACGTTACTCTTTAGTTATTACTGTTGACATGGTCGTTGGGAGGAAGAGTCAGGTAGATGTTTTTATCATCGTCAGTAGGTGCCCTGGGGTTCAGAGTCATGTAGCCGCCGTCAGCTGTTTCATAGTCATTGTTGGTTTCTTCAAGTTGTCTCTTTCTGATGGCAATCATTTGACGTCCAGGTGGCTGCAGGAAAGCATTTAAAACCCATAGGATAATTCAATACACCGGGGAGGTAAATACAATAACTATAAGGAGAATAATAGCCAAAGATTGAAAAATTCCTGTAAGCAAAGATTCTCGGGAGCCAAGACTTAACCAATCAAATAAATTAATGAATACAAATAAATATTATCTGATGAAAAACTCATGTATGTTCTTTAAAGTCTTTTAAAGTTTAGGAGACTATTGTTTTGCACTAAGCTCCTGCACTAGGCCCAAACAGAACAGACTAAAAATCAAAGTGGAATCACCCATGATAAAGTTTCAAGTCATCAAACAGAAACTACATTCTTATCTGGCCTTTGGAAAAATCAGGAGAGAGAGATAATAACCTAATAACCTAAAAATCTAATTTCCCAAACAGGCCAGTTTCAATTGGCATCCTTAAAAAAGAGTAACCTGATGTTAACCAACCAGTTATTTATTATTCTTTTTCCCTATTCCTGTCTTTTGCAACTTTAACCAGTTTTAAAATAGCCAATCCACTTTAAATTCCTTGTTTCTGCTCTCTTCAGACCTTTTTCTGTCTATGAAGCCAATCTCCTCTGCTGTAACTCATTGGAAACCTTATTCTAATTTAAGGAGGCAAGTGTTGCCCAGTTCTAGAATCACCATAAAGCCAGCTGAGATCTTCAAGCATTTCTTTTGACATCAGTAGGAACACAAGCTCCTCCTTGTTAAGCTGTTAAGATATCAAGAACTTCTATTTTGGGGTGCTATTGAGGCTAACTTGCTCATTTTAGATTGTATTGCTTGAAAGGAATTCAGAGTATTCTTCTATTAAAAAAACAAAGTTAATATTTGGAGCAAATTATGATCTTAGTTTTTGAGTTTAGAGGGCAGCTAGGTGAAACAATTTCTAGAGGTGAGTTTGAGGCAAGTTTAAATGGTAGACTGAAGATAGCAGTTGCAATGTGATGTGCTTTACTGGTTTGCAATTTGAATGTCTCTGGTTATTTCATTAAACATTCTGGTAAACTCTCTGAGTGACCCAGATAGCAGCAGGCATTCAGATTGGCATTAAGGCATAAGTGCTCTGTTGCAGTGATTTTTCTGAAGCTTGAAGTCACCCGTTTCAGTTTGCAGAGCTTTGGAAAAGGGCAGTTTTAGTTTTTAGTGGAACTAAAAAACAAAAATTCAGGAGTCAATCTGGTTTATAGGGAGATAATAAAACTTCAAAGAAAATGAACAGGCCTAGAATTTGACAATAGATGCACAATAGTTTTCTACTAAAATATAATCTCTTTTATTCTGGAGAAAAATATTTTTATTTTCCATTTTTACCAAAAATCAAAGTTGACTTTTTTGCAAAAATAAATCTAGTTTCATTAAATTTGACCTGATTATTTATACAGGTATAATAAAAACAGTAATTTTAAAATATATTTTAGCCACAGCTTTGGTGATATCCAAGAGACTTTACTGACTTTGTATCAGTCAACTTTAGTTTTTAAAAACTATCTAGTAATTGAGAAATCTCAGATTAGACCTTTAAAAGCCTCTCTCGGCTAAGAAGCCAAGCCAAGGACTTGCCCAATTATGTCCTGTCATAAGGAGAATAGATTCTTATTGAACCTATGCAACTACCCAGATTGAAAATAAAAATATTTAATAAGAGTTTCCAAATTCTGAAACAATCAGGTAGAGAGAAAAAGATAAGTGGAACACTTTTTTGTTTTTGTTTTAGTAGTTTGTCTTATCTGGAAATGGTGTAGATATTTAATGAATACCTGTCATTTCATTTTAACATAGTTAAAGTGGCAAACATAATATTAACAAAACCAACTACCTGTCATCTCAAGGTATTTTTCTGACAAATTGTATAGCAGACAACATGAGCTTATTTGGGTAAAACTAGGTAGAATATTCACTTTCATTAATACCAATATTCTTATTTATTAAAGATTACTCAGGTCATATGAAGTTGAAAAGCATTTTGGCAAAGTTCTTTCCTTCTGAGAAAATATGTAATTTATATAAGTGCTTATTTTTCTCTAGGCCAGTTGAGCTCCTTTAATACTGTTTCTAATAAATACCATCTGGAGATAGAATAATATTATGTACAAATAGCATACACATGTGTAGATATATGTAAACATACAGAAAGATGCAAACAGAAATTCATGGCTTTTGTTCTGAAAGTTTAGCCATGTGCCAGGTATAATAATATAAAACTAATTAGTTGGATCTAGTCTCTGGTTAAAGTTAGCTGTTCAGATGGCTGACACTTTTTATTGATATTTGTGGAGAGGACTATTAAGATTTTTCATTTGCCAGTTTGTTTCTAAAAAATTCCTCCTTTTTTCTTTTTGATGAGTCATTTTGCTGAAGCTTGTGTTTTAAAAACATTTACACAACTCAAAGGCCCAGAGAAAGGGTACGAAGCTTCTCCAAGAAGGAGTTTTGGGGCATTTTCACCTATTATTAGGAGTCAATCTTATTGAGACTGTGGATTAAATTTTAAATGAGCGACTAAGGAGACATCTAGTTTATCTGGCCTATTTCCAATTAGTTTTTATTATTTTTAGCCTTAGTGGTTGCTTTTATAATAGTTCATGTGTGCAATAACAAGAGTTAAATTTAGTTGTTGTAGATACTCCTGGCGCATTTGAGGATCTAATTTTTTAAGGAGGTTAGCATTGAGTAGGTTCAGATGGAAAAAGCAAGCAATCAAAGAGGTTAATAGGTTTAGAATACTTTCTTATTAGCACATTGTAAAGATTTACTTAGAGAGACTATTTTTTAAAATCATTCTTTTAGAAACCTTTACATACCAATCAAAATTATTTATCATTGTTTCTGAGACATTTGGGATCTCATTTTTTCCCAATGCATCCCTTAAATCAACAATTTTTTCTAGATTTAAACATCCTCACTGTGACCATTGCAACTTTAAGTCATCTCTGGTAAGGCTCAATAGGTAAGGCACACCTATTTCTCTAGAAAGTCACAGGTTCTGGGCCCATATTATCTGAACATAAGAATCACTGTGTTTCAGATGGAGGAGTCCCAGACTCTGTACATTCTGACAAAGCCATAATATCTTGCCCTTCTGAAATTTACCTACCTGAGGACTCCAACTGGACCCCCAGTTCAGTTTCTGTTGAACACCTAGTTCAATCTGTCAAGTACCCAATTTGACCTCTGGATCCCAATCCAGAAATCAGACCTTGTCTGGAAACTAGTACACTATACTGGACCTAGTATAGTTCCTGTTGGAAACAGATGAACTTGTCAAATACCCAGATTAACTGCTGAATCAAATGAGAAATAAAATTACTCAAATAAACTCAGAGAGCTCAGGACACAAGTTGCAAGCCTGATATCTGAGAGGGACTTACCTAATGACTCACAAATACAGGAAGAAACCAGTGAACACAATGGGCTTAATGGGTACCTATGCCTGGTCACCCATTGCTCTTAGGGATCTTTGGGGGAGATTCTACTTTATATCCTACTTCTGACACCAAACTGTTAAAGAAAAATCTAAGGCACAATACAATTTTAAAGAATTCATTTGAATAAGAAGCAATTCATGAATTGGGTGACACCAAACAAAAAGAGGTCTAATGTTTTAATGACAGAAAGTCAGAGACAAATATTAATTGGGAAAATGTGGAAGAAAAATAAAGAAATTTGATAGGTTTGCAGTTACATAATTGTCTTTTGGGTGAGGTACCTTATTGAAGTGTTCTTAGTCACATAATTATGTTAGTTGGCTGCTTACGATTGGCTAGGGTTAAATCTTATTTCTGTCTAACATAAACATTTACCAGAAATGATCCAAGTTAAGTATTACCTATTTTTAGTTACAATCCAACTTGAGTTTCACTTATGTTTGCAGTTTAAGCAATGATAAGGCTATTTCTAAGGCCTGGGTGGCTTTGTTTGCTCAGGAGTTTTCAGGCCCAGTCTCCATTTTAATTTTGCATTAACAAAGGCAAAAAAGAGAGGAAACAGGAGAGAAGGGACAAGGCAGGAGGAAAAGGAGATGGCTGGGATTACTCACCTCAAATTGGGCAGCCTTCACAGGATCAGTGGAATTGGCTGTGGGGAAAAAGAAAAAGATTAGCCAGGGCACTGCTGTTGAAAAGGGCCTGCCCATGCTGATGCTGAGGCTGCAAAACCATAACCAGACTCAAGGCAAGGACTGCTGACCCCTTGACACAGTCCTGTAAGGCCAAGGGCTAAGTAAATATGGCCTCATGTACCCACCCTTGGGTTCACCCAGCCACAAGCCTTCCCCACAGGCCACACTGGTGGAGGGAAGCAGTCACTTGGGCCACACTCTTTTCAGGGAATTGCTGAGCTTTCCTAGAAGCAAACCAGACAGCTTGGGGATCTGAGATACTGGGGAAGACGTGGAGCGGGGTGTTCAGCATCAGAGTGAAGTAAAGTCCAGATTTTTGCTGACCACATCAGGAAGAGAAGGCTGAGGGCCATTTCCACATTGTCCAAATGTAGTGCATCTTTGTTGGAACTTTGAAGAATATAGTACTCCATGGCATTAAAAAGGAAGACAGAAAGAGAAAGTAACATGAGAGAGAAAAAGAGAGGCAGGGAGGGAGCTTAGGGAGGGAGAAAGGGAGGGAGGGAAGGGGGAAGGAAGGAAGGCAGGAAGGGAGAGAGGGAGGGAAGGAGGGAGGGAGGAAGGGAAGAAAGGACTTTCTCTGGTTAGTGTCCAAAACACACCTAATTGCCTCATGTTTTTGTCATAAACTGACTTTGCCAGTGTGAAAAGCAGCCCCAGTATTTGCAAAGTGGCATTTCTCAGGAAGTCGGGAGACATCTGAGACAATGCATCTAGTCTCTTCTCTCACCCCCTGAACACAGAGAGCCTTTATTGCCATGCTGTAAATTCTGCAGCAAACCACATTCTGAATTCCCATTCTAATACATTCCCCAACAATTCCAGCAACCCAGCTTTGCCTTTTGGGAAAGGATTTTTAAAAAACCATTTATGCAGCCCCAATGCCTGGCTGCAAAAATGCCTCGTGAAGTGTGCTTATGCCAGTGTAGACAGAACCACACAACAAGACAGATAATCCAGTTGCTTGGACTTTGTATTTTCCAGATCTGCTTTGGCCCTGGTGTGAACACAGGCCCCTATCACCACTGGGCCTGGCCAGTGGACATGCAACCTTGCTGCAAGCACAGCTGAACAAGTGATATTTTGCTCAAGCTCTTAAATCTGTTGGCTCTGCTCTGAATCATACTCCAGCCATCTGAGGTGGGGTCTTTGACAGCCTTTTTCCTGCCTGTTCCTACTGTCATGGAAGCCCCCAGAGAAAGCACTGGTTTCCTTTGTGCTCTGACTTTAACTACAGTCTGGAAGTTGCCTGGCATCCTCCTGGAAGTTCCTTTACATACTCCCACCTGAATGTCAAATCTAGAAGACCTGAGAGGTCACCCTGGCCACCCACTCATTTCCTCAGTGAGGAGACTGAACCCCATCAGGGAGACTGACTTGCTCAGGGCTCCACTGTGTGATGGGGGCAGAACCAGGCCAAAATGCAGTCAACCTTGAGTGCATGGGCATTGGAACCGAGCTTTGCCCACAGAGTAGAGCCCACTAGTGCCCCTAGTCCCCCAGAATTTTCTCAAGCCCAAACCTCCTCTTAGTGTTCCACAGACAGCTGAGCCTGGCCACTCCACCCCATCCCTCCACAGAGGCAGATTCCTCAGCAAATCGAGGGGTTTCCAGGCCTCCTCCTCCTTTCCCCTTAGACTCCTGCCTCCCACATCCGATTGGCCTCAGTCTTACAGCCCCTAACCCCATCCTCTGCCAGCTCTGCCAAAGCTCCACAGAAAGACCAAAGTATCTCTGATTTCCTGCTCTGGAAATATCACCAGATTCCTGGTCCTAGAAATTTGAACACCGCCCTCTCCTCTGTATCTGGGACTGGTGTTTCTCTTCTCATCTCCAGCAAGGTCCTCTTTAGGCCCAGAAATTAGACTCAGAGTTGACCAGGCGATTTGAGCCCCGGCCATCCCCCCATCGCTGCTCCCTCCCTGGCTCCCAGCTGAACTCGCACAAGCCCCTTCTCGCTGGCTCCGGTCCAGCCGGCAGCCCTGGTGAGCCATCACTGAATCCCTGAGACAACCCTGTATTCACCTGGTTTCTCAGGGAGGGTCTCTCCCATTTCCCTGCACTCAGGGTCTCCTGGGAGAGCTGGGAGGGACACACAGGAGGTTAGCAGGATTAGGCGGTGGGGCCTGAGTCCTCAGGACCAAGGACCAGGGCCAGGATTGGATGGGACCAGCTCAGGCCTTCCCTCTGGCAGATGTTTCCTGTCCTCCCACCCCCAGTTCCCCTGCTCAGGGGCTGCTCCCACCTGGAAAAGGGCTAGTCCAGAGGCAGAATTCAGCTCACCCATGGGGACGCCCAGGAGTGTCAGAAAGGCCACGCCATGGCATCTGTCTGAGGCTTGCTCTGCCTTTTAAAAACACCCCTGTGTCTCACAGTCTGCCTCTCTCTCTCTCTGTTTCTCTGTATTTACTTATCATCAGTAACTGAGGTGTTGGCTATGAACCAATTGCAAAGTGCTTTGTGAGGTGTTAGTGGGATTATTTCTCTTTCTCAGAGGCTTGCAGTACCGTATCTACTCCCCCCTCATATAAGCCCCACCCAGCCTCAGTCCCTGCCTTGGCCCAGTGCCTGGAGAGTCCTCCTTCCCTAGCTAAGTGCTGCCCTCATATACCACCTCCTCCAGAATGGCAACAGCCCTGTTTGTGTGCTGTTACTGCCTACTAGGCACTGGTGTAAGAGCATCAGCCTCTTTCATCCCCATGGCAACCCTGTGAGGTGACTCCTATTAGTGCTCTTGTTGAGGATGAACTAATAAATGAACTAATAAATAAAAGGTGGGCCTAGATCGGAATGCGTATCTAGCCCTAAGAACGGGATTCTGGCAATGTCTGGGGTTAGGCCCTGGGCCAAATGGAAACTGATAACAAAAGGGACTGGGAGGAGCTACAAACCTGAAATCCGCTTTTTCCTGCAGTAGATCAAGGCCACTACAGCAGCAACAATGGCTGCTACAGCAGTCGCAATGACCACAGCCACAATGATCCCCACTGGTGAAGAGCTGCCCACGCTGGGCGCTAGGGAAGACAGACATTAGGGCAGGATGGGGGGTTACTATTTTAATGACAACGTTTGTATTCTCCCTGTCCCACCTCCCACCTCCAATGCTATGTCCCAGTGCTTGTCACCTGAAGCTCTTCTGTGTCTGAGTCACTCACCAATGCAAGACTCACCACATCCCCAGCCTCACTGGCACAGGGTTTCTGTGGCTGGACTTGTGCCTCCTCCCTACCCAGGTTTCTCCACCAAATGAATGAAAGCACACTGGTGAGCATGCAGGAGCAGAGGGAAGGATTCCCCTTAGCCCTTGGGGACAGTACGGAGGGTGGGCCCAAAGCCTCGCATAGCTGGAGGCATCATTACTCTATGGAGCACAGCCTTGAACAGTCCATGACGTGCCAGGCTTTCTGGAGTGAATGGCTATAACATGAGCCATGAGAAGAAACGAGGCAAACCTCAGCTCTTAGGAATGCCCAGGAGCTTAGGGAACCTCTGCATCAATGAGGGAGCTCTGCTTCGCTGCCATCTTTAGTCTGGGGCCTACATTTCAAAGTGAAACAACAGCCTGACTACCTATTACCTGGGATGTGAGGGCTCCAAGCTCTGGCCCCTACTTGTTGGTCAATACTTAGCCAGGCTTCCACACCACTCCTCTTTGCTCCAGTGCCCAATTTTGCTGCTATGGCCTTTCTCAGACCTCCATGTAGGCCCATGTGACCTCAGCCCTTGTCCATCCCCTCTTCTCCCCTCCCTACATCTTGGCAGACTCCCCATACCTTGGACAGTGATGGTCACAGGCTTGGATGAGAACAGCGTGTAGCCTATGTTTCCTGTGCAGTGGTAATCACCACTGTGACTGTGGTTTGCTTGTGGGATGGAGAAGTTGGGATCCAAATGGGAGAATTTCTGGGATTTTCCATTCTGGAAGAATGTGACCTTGACCAGAGGCTTGTCCTTCCAGCTGTGGCACCTCAGCACGATGGTTTCTCCCTCCTGGAACTCCAGGTGAGGGGTCTGGAGCACCAGCCATTCTGAAAGACACAAATATGATAAGAAAAAGTTGTAAGGATAGATTCCAAGGGTTTTTCAGTCTCAGAGGTACGTTACTCACAGAACTTGACATGATGTCTGGCAGACAGAAATGAAGATGCTTCATGACAGATGTGAGCATTCTCTTATAGGCAATATATGGTATTATATCTATGGGACTTCTAAAAGCAGAAGTTTTCAGAGGTTTCAAAGATGCAGAGCAGATATTTAAAACAATTCTGAGGAATTTAAAATACTATGTTTGAGTAGAGAAATGAGCGCATTTCAGTAACTGTAGAGGCTACTCGACAGGGCCTGAAGCCGTCAGTTTTTGTGGTCTGGAGATTACTAATTTAATGGTAAATTTTGTACAAGCTTTGGGAAGTGAGGGTGGGCAGCCACGAACTGTATTAGCAAAGAAGTAGAGCCTTCTTCCCCCCTTTTTTCCACATGCTGTTGCTGGTTAAAAAAAAAAAAGATAGAGCCTTAATCATCCCTCATCCACCCTGTCTTAGTCTGTTCTGGCTGCTATAACAAAATGCTATAAACTGGGTGGTTTATAAACAACAGAAATTTATTTCTCCCTGTTCTGGGGGCTGGAAAGTCCAAGATCAAGGTGCTTACAGCTTCTTTGATAAGAGCCTACTTCTTGGTTCACAGAACTGAGGCTTCTTACTGTGTCCTCACATGGCGGAAGAGGCCTTTGAGCTCCCTCGGCCCTCTTTTATAAGGGCTCTGCCCTCATGACCTAATCACCTACCCAAAGACCTCACCTCCTAATACCATCACCCTGGGGGTTGCTATTTGATTAATTCATATCATATGAATTTTGGGGGCACGGAAACATTCAGACCATACTATACCCTGCATAAAATCTTCCATCCACATAAGAAATAAAAAGGTATGACTTGAATTCACACAGGTGAATTCAGTATTCATTTGTGACTCTGAATAAAAGGGGCATTCAAGAAAAATTTTAAACTTAAAATCACTTTTTCCTTTTTGCCTACAAACATCCTCACTCCCAACAATTCCTTCCCTTCACTGATGGCAGAGTAATCAGATTCCAAAATTCAGCTACCTCGGAGGACAAATCTATTAACAAAGTTTCAATAGACTTAATAAAGATGAAAATCAAATTGCTGTATCATAGGAATAAATATAATTTATTCGATCTTATTTAAATAAAAATTCATTTAAAAAAACAGTTTTCTTTTTCTTTTTTTTTTTTGAGATGGAGTTTCGCTCTTATTGCCCAGGCTGGAGTGGAATGGCGCGATCTCGGCTCACTGCAAACTCCACCTCCCAAGTTCAAGCAATCCTCCGCCCTCAGCCTCCTGAGTAGCTGGATTACAGGCATGCGCCATCACGCCCGGCTAATTTTGTATTTTTAGTAGAGATGGGGTTTTTCCATGTTGGCCAGGCTGGTCTCGAACTCCCGACCTCAAGTGATCCATCCACCTCGTCCTCCCAAAGTGCTGGGATTACAGGCATGAGCCACTGTGCCTGGCCAAAAAAAAAAAGTATTGTTTATATGAAAGGCCAGGTACCATTACTGAGATGGCATAAAACAGAAACTAAAGTCAGGATTGGGATTTTGGCTGTGCCATTAACTGCTGAGCTCTTGGGTCTAATCAGTTGCATTTCTTTGTACAATGGATAGGTGGGACTAGGTAGCTTCTCTCTAACAACGCTATAGATCTCAATTTTTTTTTTTTTTTTTTTTTTTGAGACAGAGTTTCACTCTTGTTACCCAGGCTGGAGTGCAGTGGTGTGATCTTGGCTCACCGCAACCTCCACCTCCCAGGTTCAAGCAATTCTCCTGCCTCAGTCTCCCGAGTAGCTGGGATTACGGGCATGCGCCACCATGCCCAGCTAATTTTGTATTTTTAGTAGAAACAGAGTTTCTCCATGTTGGTCAGGCTGGTCTCGAAATCCCAACCTCAGGTGATCCTCCTGCCTCAGCCTCCCAAAGTGCTGGGATTACAGGCATGAGCCACCACACCCAGCCCTCAATTTTTATTATCTATATTTTTACATTTTCATAAGAAGAGTCAGAATTACTATCGGCTGTCTCTGGGAAGCCAATACAGAGAGGAGCTATGATGTCATTAGGCAGCTTTTGAGGTCAACTCAATATTTATTTATTCCCCTTCAGTAAAGCACCATCAACAGAAAGCGACTCCACAGCCAGGATCTCTCTGGTACAGCAGCAGCCTTAAAGGACCACAAAAACAAATCACCCTCTCAGTGTTGAACAGGAGAATCTAAAACACTGAATGTTTACCTGTGACCATCTCCAGGGTTTATGCACCAAGAGTGCAGCTCAAGTAAACAACAATAGAAATGTGCTTATATTTTCAGACATTGGAAGCAGGTAGAAACAGTATCTAAGCCAGGCGTGGTGGCTCACGCCTATAATCCCAATACTTTGAGAGCCTGAGGAGGGAAGATCACTTGAGGCCAGGAGCTGAAGACCAGCCTGGGCAACATACTGAGACCCTGTCTCTATAAAAATAAATAAAAACAAGTCACTTGGCATGGTGGTGTGTGCCTGGAGTCCCAGCTACTTGGGGGGGAAAAAAAAAAAGAAATACTATCTAGAAGCATTTTCTCTACAGACTCTATTAAACTGAACACTGTCAGATGTTTACATAAACCTAAATCAGATCACGTGACTCCTTTAAGTAAAGCCATCTCAACTCACTCAGGAATAAAAGTCAAAATAGTTGCAACCGCCTATCAGCCTTTGCCTGATCTACCCTTCACCCTCCCCTCACCTCTGACCTCATCTTCCAGACTGAATTCTGTACTCCCACCTCCACACACCTGTCTGTCAGCCTCCTGCCTTAGAGCCTTTAGAGGTCTATTTCCCCCAACCTCTCTGCTTTACCACATTGCCACAGGAGGAGGGTAGTTTTTTAAAGTAAGGGATTTCCTTCTGCTTCTCCCACACTCAGCTGTTTGTGGCCTCGTAACCCCCTTGCTCAATCAAGACTGAGGCAAAAACAACCTAACACATGCTGAGAAAATTATTAGAAATTCCCCCTTCCCCCACCACGCATGCTAAGCAAAGGGGGTGGGTGAAATGGGGAATGAATGAGCAACTCACAACAGTGCTTCCCAGTAAGCAGTCCATGCCCACTCTTTCCTGCAAACCTCTGTCTGTAAACAGATTTCATCCGTCCTGGCCCTCCCAGGTCCACCCTGGGGCCTTCCTCCACTGACCGGAAAGCACAGTCAGATGCACAGGGTCGCTGAGGCTGGTCTGGCCAGTCTGGCACGTGTACTCCCCGCTGTCATTGTTGTTGGCCTTGAACCTGTAGCTGGGCTGCGTGTGGGTGGGGATGAGATTCCCATTGTGGAACCACTGAATGGAGTCGCTCTCAGGGCTGCGAGCCCCCCGGCATGTCAGAGTCACAGAGTCCTCCTGGAGCACGTTGATCCACGGGGGCTCAAGTTTCAGCACAGCCTTTGGGGGAGCTGCTGAGGGGCAGAGTGGAAAGGGGTGTGGAATAAATAACCCTGAAGGGACTGTGGATGCCAAAGGAGCTCCCAAGGAAGGTCAGGCACCCAAGAGTCCTATTGTAGATGTAGTTCAAGATCTGTACTTGCAGCAGCCTCATTCCCTTGGGTCTTCAGTGGAGCTAAGAAGCAAATCCCAGACCCCACTAAAATGGGGGAACTGCCCATGCTGAACCCAAGCTTGATTTTCAGTGGAATAGACATACCCCCCCGCCGCCCCAGCAAACACAGCATCATATTATGAGGATACAACACTGTCAATACAAGGAAGCAAAGGGCATACTCACCAGCTTGACTGTCTGCAGAAGCTGTAAAAGAGAAGAGAGTGGATCAACGTCGAGCAGGAGAACACGGCTTCAAATTTAGCTGCGTATGTGAAATGCTGGGGAGGTGAGCTTGGGCTCTTCCTTCTCCAGGACCCATCTCAAGATCCTGTTTCCAGTTGATCTTTTATAAAAGTATTCACTTCATATGTCCCCTTTATCTCATTTCCTGTTCCTCCTCATGACTACAAAGTACACATGAATGTTTGGTGCAGAATGGACTTTCCAGGGACTACGAAACTACCTCTGAGTTCTGACCTTAGGAACCATTGGAACACTTAAGAATTAAGGGTCCTCTCTCCTCTTTCAATCTATCCCCTGCTTCCAGGGCCCAGGCCTGCTCCTTACCACACTGGTACCTGGAGTCCAGGCAGTAGGAGTGTCTGAAATTGCCCTATTTCAGAATGACCCTCACTCACCCAGCAGCAGCAAAACTGTCAATGGTTGAAGCAGCCACAGGTTTCTGGGACATACATTCTGAGACATTTGGGTCTCCATAGTCATCCCAGCACTGTGCCAACGTCCAGTGGGGTTTAAGAGACAAGCTTAGAAAAGAGGAAGGAAATGGTTTCATCTTCTTGTGCAGCTGTCGTCAGTCCTCAATTCTGTTTCTGCTAACCAATCAGGAACAATTCCAGTTAGGAGTTGAGTCTGCTTTATAGATAAGTCTATTACACACCAGCTTGTGTCCTTGTGAAAACCCCGGGGAGGGGTTACTGTTCTGCTGGCCGGTATACCCCTCCTTAGAGTATTCTTTTTCTGTTTAAGATAATTCCTGGTCGGCCGGGCGCGGTGGCTCACGCCTGTAATCTCAGCACTTTGGGAGGCCAAGGCGGGTGGATCACGAGGTCAGGAAATCGAGACCATCCTGGCTAACACGGTGAAACCCCGTCTCTACTAATAATACAAAAAAAAATTTAGCCGGGTGCGGTAGCAGGTAGTCCCAGCTACTCGGGAGGCTGAGGCAGGAGAATGGCGTGAACCCGGGAGGCAGAGCTTGCAGTGAGCCCAGATAGCGCCACTGTACTCCAGCCTGGGCGAAAGAGCGAGACTCCGTCTCAAAAAAAAAAAAAAAAAAAGATAATTCCTGGTCAAAATCTTATCCAAAGGCATTAGAGCAGTTTGCTTCCAACAGGAGCCAAAAATGACCAGCAATGCAGCCTGACGGAGAAGAGGAGAGAAGAGCCTGGGAAGAAGATAATGTCCAGCTATTTTTTATACCCATAGGACAGAAACTTAAAGTAGAAAATTACCTTGTTTTTCACAATATTTTCTCCTACTGAAATTTTCTTTTCTTGAAATGGGAACCTTTTCTCCCACTGAAACTGCTAGTAGTTTTCCCTCTATGTTTTCCATTACAGAAATTGTAAGGAACTACCCATGCGGAGCAGTTGATTTGCACACATATTTATATCTTTCAAAAATGGAACACAAATAATGGGGTTATAAATTGGCAAACATTTTTGAAGGGGATTTAGGCACTATCTATTAAACATTTGAAATTTGTAAGCCTTATCACCTAAAAATTCCATTTCAAAAAATACATCCAATAGAAACACTTAGGTGTGAAAAAAAAAATCAACAAGAATATTCATTGCAGTATTGTAGCGTATAAGGAAAAAAGTCAAGATTAGAAGATAATAGAGACAGTTCAAGACCATCCTGGGCAACAGAGTGAAATCTCATTTCTATAAAATTAATTAAAAAGTAAATAAAATGGGGGATTTTATTAAATAAAAAAATTATTATTTTTATAAATTTAATAAAATAAAATAGTAACTGCCTTATAGAGTTGTTTTGAAGGTTAAATAATGTCAGGTAAATTAATTGTATAAAGTACTTAGAATAATAACAAAAATATCAGAAAATGTTAAATAATTTAATTACTATCTTTATGCTACTCTTTTATGGATGGGCCTGTGAGAAGATAGTGACACCCCTGTATTTAGTGGGTGGTATTTTACCTGAAAAGGGTGCTCATTCCCAGTGCCTAAGGAAGAATGTTTCCCAGAGCAGGTGGAGAGCCACTGTTGGTGCAGTGGGAATCTTGCTCGCCATAGTGGTTGCTAGTTATCATGCCCATAGTCTGGACCTCCTGAGAGTCAAGGCATACAGGATGCAGTCCAGGGTGGGAAGTATAGCAACGTATGCTCCATGGAGTGGCAAGTTGGGAGTAAGCTAGTAAAGACCCCCAGGGAGGTGCCAGCAGAGCTAGAGACATATTCTGTGGAGAGTATCTTACAGAGAATGTGACAGGGTATATGGGTCTGAGAGGGGGCTGGTTATGGTAGATTCAGACATTGTGATCATGGCTAGGACTAGAGAGATTCCTAGGGGAATACCCATACACTGAAAATTAAATGCACACTTCATTTCTATACAGGCAAAAGAATGTTATCCTCACATATGCAGGTGGCAAAGGAAGGAGCAACAAATTGTTCTCAGGCCATCTATAGTCTGCTTACCCAAGAGATATACTATACCCCACCCCAGTCCAACTGTAAAATTTCAGGACAATGATTTTGTATCTAAGGTAGCCTTTAAAAAACACAAATATGTTTAAACTTTTCCTAAAACTTTTTTTCTTTTTCCTTTGAGAATGAGTGCTCACTATATTGCCCAGGCAGGTCTCGAACTCCTGGACCCAAGCTATCCTCTCACCTCTGCCTCCTTAAGAGCTGGGATTACAGGCATGAGTCACTGAGCCCAGCACTTTTCCTAAAACTTTTCTCAGACTTTATAGCAATATATTCTGCCCAATCACCAAGACCACATCCTGAGTGACTCCTAGGAACTGACTCTGTGGAAGGGACTTAAACCTTCTGGGTAGCCAGATAAAGCTATTCTCATCAAGGAGAAATTTCCTAGAAACCAGCCACAAATATTTGTCAATTCTTCAGACTTTTCACAATACTTTGTATTCCTCATTCCTAAGTAACTATTGTACCCTCTGCAATGGATATTATTTTTTTATAATTTTTTAAATTTATTTGTTTTTCATTGTCATTTAGTAAAATCTCTTGAGAGTCCCAAGTCTTGGAAAATCAAGGGAAGGGATTTTTGTCCACTCTTTGGCCAGAACATTGAAAGAGAATTGGTGTATCCCCCAGAGACCTATTATAGCAGGGTCAGCAGTTATTAAATAAGAAGATTCTAGAGGGAAATTGTGATGTGGGTCTGAATCAAAGCCTCTAGGTCAACCACCCACTCCCCCTGCGCAGCAAATCACGAGGTGCAGTGCTCTGTTTGAGTGTGGAAGTAGGCATCTCCTTTCACCTACCCAATGCTGTAGCACTCACATTCCCAGGACATCTACCTCTGGCTTATGTTCTCAAAAGACAGTTCACCTCTTCATGTTGTTTCGTTCACAAAATCTCCTCTTTGAGATGACTGGGATGTTGGCACCCACACATAATCAATAATGTCAAGCCAGCTCAAGAAGGGCTACTCCTGCTTTTTTGTTTGTAGGAGTTCCTTCCTCAGTGGGGTTCTAGTTTGACCCCAAGGGAGAGGGAGTCTACAGTTAGGATTTTATTAAGTTACTTTTCAGATCGAATCCAATTCAGGGAGAAAGACTGGCACTTTGGAGGGATTTACCATTGAAACAGAGCTAAAGAGATGCTGTGGAATAACGAAAAGTAAACACAACCTGTAATCAGTTTAAGTGGAAATAAATGGCAAACTGTGGAAATGTGATACTTTATACACACTCCCTCCTCTGCTCCCAGGGGGTGGCTGTAGGTATTAAAAGAGACAAGGCAAGTAAAAGCTGCAAACTCTCTGCTCATAAGTAAGAAATAAATGATAATTTTGGGTCACCCCAAAGACAATGTCATTAGAGGATATTGTGTTTGAGGCCTTGAGAAGTGAGGGGAAATCTAAAATTAGAAATAATAACGTTTTACTTTCTCAGAAGATCAGAAAAGCCATTTCTTAATACTAAAGAAGATAGAAAACTATTCATTACTACACAACAAAGAATTCAAGAGAATCAGCCAGGTGCGGTGGCTCAAGCCTGTAATCCCAGCACTTTGGGAGGCGGGCGGATCACGAGGTCAGGAGATCAAGACCATCCTGGCTAACACGGTGAAACCCCGTCTCTACTAAAAATACAAAAAAATTAGCCGGGCGTGGTGGTGGGCACCTGTAGTCCCAGCTACTCGGGAGGCTGAGGCAGGAGAATGGCGTGAACCCGGGAGGCAGAGCTTGCAGTGAGCCGAGATCGTGCCACTGCACTCCAGCCTGGGTGACAGAGCGAGACTCCGTCTCAAAAAAAAAAAAAAAAAAAGAATTCAAGAGAACCAGGATTTCAGACACAAGAGCAATTTGATATTAAGAAGTCCTGGCAAATTAAACATGCTAGGACTTCTGAGCAGTCAGTAGCATTAAATAAGGTATGTTTCTTTCAAAACTTCAGCTCCAGCCTTTGCCTTCCCCCTTACTCCACTTTTGCCTCTATATATTAATATTTTACCTCTCCCACATGAGCATCTGAACCTGGACATGACCCCTGGTTTTTGGCTTGTTACTACTCACAATGTGCTGAGAGTGCACTATAGTCTTACCACACTGCAAGTAGAGACCGAACAGAAATTGGAATTCGGACCACAAGAATAGAAGAAAAAGGCATTTTTGAGGAAGAAATATAAAAGGGAACCTACTAAAGATGTAAATGACATATCAAAAGCCAATAGATGTATACTTTTCCCCTTCTAGGGAAAATTAGGAAAGGGTATATTTTTCTAGAGAAAAATGTGTGTGTGTACATATGTGTATATGTGTGCATGTGTGTGTGTGTGTATTTGTATGTATCTGTATGTGTTTGTGTGTGTATGTATCTCTGTGTGTGTGTAAATGTGACCTAGCAGAGTACCATGAGTCATCCCATATTCTAGGGGGGCCCAAGGTTTTATTTTTGTTTTTTTGTCTGTTTTGATATTGAGAAAGGCAGGCAATAGAATTTACAAAGAACCTAAGAAGATTAGTTGTTTTTGCAGGCTTTATAGACAGGTTTTGTAAAGGAACAGTTCTTGAGAGAAGAAATATGTACTTGGATTTAATATTTAAATGTATGATAGGCAGGGGAAGAGGAGTTCACTCCAAGAAGATTCAGGGCCCTTGTGTACACACATCTCCTGGTGACTTGTTCTGTTATTTCAGGTTAGTGGTCAGAACTGTAGCAGTTCCTTTGTAGGAGGAAATCCTACGAGGCTTGGATTTTTAACAATCCTGCTGTAAGATTTCCTAACCACCTACCCCAACACTATATAAGTTTTCCAGAGGCTGAGGTCTATAAGTTTTCCAGAACTTATAGAAATTCTATTCAGCATCCAGATCTCAGGAGCAGCATTCCTGTGGTGTTGAAGAGGATTTCAAACTTAGTGCAAAAGACCTAAAAGAGTGTAAGGATTATGATAACCTGTGAACAAGATCAGGAATAGAAACAGTATGGCCCACAAAAACAAAGATACAAAGTCTTCCCCTTTCTGTGGAAGAAGTTCATATATAGGAAATGCTCCCTGAGGCAGGAGAGTTAAAATGTGTCTGAGCACAACTGCCACTGGAAAAGAATATCTTCTCTCATTATTATATTGGGCAATGTTATTTTTCCTGTGATTAGATATGCCTCTGACCCATTAGAATGACAAAGTGCAAACAGAGCCTCGGAGGGGTGTCCTCAGGTATAACTGTGAGAATTGCCTGGGAAACAGCCTCAGAGCACCCAGACAACAGATTTTCATTCATTCAGCAAGTATCTATTGGGTGCTTACCAGGTACCAGACTGTTCTAGATGCCTCAGATACATTTGTAAATAAAACAGACAAAAATCTCTGCATTCAGAGAGCTTTCATTCTATTGGAGAGAGACATAAAGTAAATAATAAACATATTAAATAAATATATAATATTATATGAAATGATACAAAGTATGGGAGAAAAAAGAGCAGGGAAAGGGGATTAGAAGCAGAAGTGGATTGCAATTTTAAGTACGGTGAGAAGGTGACAGTTGAGCAAAGAATTGAAAGATGAAGGAACTGAGCTCGCGGCTATCTAGTGAAAAAACATTTCTGGCAGACAGAACAATCAGGAGAGGAACTGAAACTGCTTTATGCCTGGAATGTTCCAGGAGTTGTTTGGAGTGGAACTGAGGGAGGGAGCGAGAGGTAGGAAATGAGGTCAGAGAGGAAATGAGAGACCAGATCACACAAGACCTCATGAGATTGTTCACTTTGACACAAATGAAATGGGGAACTTTTGGGAGATTTTGAGCATAGGAATGATATGATCTGAAATGTTTTTGAAAGACCATTCTGATTGCTGTCTTGAGAAAAGATTGTAGCAGGGTAAGGGCAGAAGCAGTGAGACAAGTAGGACGCTGTTGCAGCAAGCCAGGCATGAAAAGATGGAGGCTAGTACTAGGGTAGTAGTATAGAGGTAGTAGGAAGTCTACATTCTATACATGTTTTAAGACAGAACAACCAGACACAGTGGCTCACACCTGTAATCCCAGCACTTTGGAAAGCCAAGGCAGGAGCATCACTTGAGCCCAGGAGTTTGAGACCAGCCTGGGCAATATGGCAAGACCTCATCTCTATAAAAAATCAAAAGAATTAGCCACCCATGGTAGGACTACACCTGTAGTCCCAGCTACTCAGGAGGCTGAGGTCGGAGGATTGCTTGAGCCTGGGGTATCAAGCCTGCAGTGAGCTGTGATCGCACCCCTGCACTCCATCCTGAGTAACAGAGCAAGACTCTGTCTCAAAAAGAAAATGAAAATAAAAAAATAAAATGAAGATAAAACCACCAGAATTTCCTGATAGACTAGATATGAGAAGGAGATGAGTCCAAGATTTTTAACCTAAATGTCTCAGTTGTTTATTGCACCATAAAAAACCACCCCAAAACTTAATGGCTTAAAACAACCAATTTCTTATTATCTCTTATGCTTCTTCTGTGGGTTGACTGGGCTCAGTTGGGCATTTTTGTTTGGGGTCTTTGATGCTACTGCAGTCAGTGGTAGAGTTTTATGCAGATTTGAATGCAGGAGATGACCTGGGAGAATAATGCTTCTTGTGTTGACTGGCATAAACATGGATAAAGGATATCATGATATATTCAAGATGAGTAATGCCAGTGAAGCTATGAGTGTTGGCATGTAGAGGACAGTGGTAATCTGGGGCTCTCTCTTGATGCCTGTTAACAAAAGACTGGTTGTAAGTCCTGAGTTCATTCTGAGTGTGCTGACCCCAGCTGATGGAATTGAGGTTGCCTAGAGAAGCCACGCAGTACTCCAAATATATGGCCTTTCTTGACCCGGATAAAGTGGGTTACAGTAGAAGTCCTGGGTAATCTAAGGTCTTGGTCCCAGGGAACAGGGACCAATCTTGACCTTTTTGGGGAATTAGTAATTTTATACATTGTCTTCCTCCAGACCTTTGCTGTCCAATATGATGGGAGTCATCAGCCACATATGGCTATTAAAAAATGTGGTTAGTCCAAACTGAAATGTGCTATAAGCATAAAATACACAGTGGCTTTTGAAAACAGTATGAAAAAATGAATATTAGATATCTCATTAATATTTTATACTAATTACATGTTAAATGATATTTTGAATATGTTGGTTATATAAAATATTAATAAAATTACTATCTTGGTTCTTTTTACTCTTTTTAATGTGGCTACTAGAAAATATTAAACTATATATGTGATTTATGTGATATATGTATTGGACAGAGCTGCTCTCATACCCTTGATGGGGCTGAAGACATCTGGAAACTCATGTGTGAGATCCCTCCGAACCCTTCTTAGAAGCATTGCACTCCTTCCCCATATGGTCAGAGTTTCATCATTTCTCTTGAGAGTTAGAAATCCTAGAACCCTCAGGCTTCTGAGAGTTCCAAGCTTGAATGCCTTTGCCCCTGCCCCCAGGTTTTTTGTAGGCAGAGGTTTGCAAACAAAATTCCTTTATTTTGCTGTAACCTGGTAACTTTCACATGTACAAGGGGTATCAACGCCCTCTTAAAATCTCTTCATCTCAACTTTCTTTGTAATCGATTTTTTTATTATTTCATTAGCATAACCTCAATTGTTAGTTTAGTGTTACCAAAATCCCTCTTAACAGCTATAGTTATCCCTTACCATAATTGTTTCTAATATAGTTTGGCTCCTAGGGGTTCAAGTTAACATTACCTAAATAAGCATAGGAATGTTTATTCTCCCAGGATGCAAGAGTACTTAAGTGCTGCATCTTGTCTCAAAATTTTGAATTTTTGATAAATTTTACAATAGATTTATGCATTGCCAAAAAAAAAAAGGAAAGACAGAGAAAAATGTGGAGGATGACATCTGATGACAGCTAATTCCAGCTGCTGACATCAGAATTTAAGGGCAGAAGGTTTATTTATAAATCACAGGAATAGAACATTGAAATCCAACCCCTTCATTTTACAAATAAGGAAACCACAGCTCAGAAAAGAATTGTGAGTTGACCCAAGGCAGACCTCTCCCATGCCACTCTACCTCATTGTCTCCATTCAGTTATCTGCACTGCCTACTCAAGACATATTTTATCATGTCCATGTATCTAATTGTCTCTGTTGTTAGTTTTTCCATAATTCAAGAGTAAGACCTTCAGAATGAAAGTTTCTCTAGGGCAGAAATTCTAATAGATTCATTACACTTATTTTTGCTGAATTGGGTAAATGGGCACAGGAAGACAAGAATACTATTTGTTGAGCATCCGACTTTATCATAATTACTGATTTTTCTATGTAATATCAGCTTATCTCTCTAATATCAGCTTCTCTAAAGTGATTTTTGGGGGTAAATATTCCCCCCAAATTTAGTTTTCTATATTGTTTCATTAGAAGATAGGATGAGAAAGTTCTTGCAGGCCAGAACTTCAAAGAGCACACAGAATCTTCATCAACTTATAAATAAGCCAACAATTTGTCCCTGAAGTTTAATACCATTGCATACAGTCAAGATGATATTTACCTAGAAAATTGTCAAAGCAACTGGTATTAAAATGCTCACCATGGCTCATAGAACAATGTTTACATTCCCATTGATTGACTGCTTTTTGAACAATATAGCTTGTGTTTAGTTCTCCACCCCTAGTATCAAAATCAAGCAGGTCAGCCCAATTGATGTGGTTCTATGGGGTCATGGATGATGGATGGTTATTGGTATGTTGATAGCAAAAATATCCATAAAAAATTTTAAAATAAATTTTAAAAATCATAGCTTTCTAAAAATATTTTTTAAATCTCTATAGCTGAAGGTGCATGAATTTTAAGTTCAAACAAAGAATTGTGTTCAGGAGAGAGTATCAGATGTCAAAGACAGATACTTTTTCCAAATACATTATCAAGAATACCTGAGAGTCGTGAACCCGGGAGGCGGAGCTTGCGGTGAGCCGAGATCGCGCCACTGCCCTCCAGCCTGGGCGACAGAGCGAGACTCCGTCTCAAAAAAAAAAAAAGAAAAAGAGAGACCTGAGAGTTTGAGATTTGGGTTACAGATCAGTGGAAGAGTGTCTAGGTAAATACCAAAGCAATACCAGTTGCTGTTTGCTGTTTGCTGATTATAGATTGACTTTCTATATTAACTGGGGACGTGAAGTAGATAGGCATCCCCACATAAAGCATTTGGAGAAGAAATCACTTCCTGTTAAACCTGACAGGATAAATTTATTGCTAAATATACCTCTAGAATATACCTCTAAAATATACCAATAGAAATATAAGAAATTCAATTTTACATTTTTAAAATTAATTTTAACAATATGTTTTATTTAACCCAATGTATTAGTTTTCTAGAGCTGCCATAACAAAGTACCAAAAACTAGGTGTCTTAAAAAACAGAAATTTATTGTCTTACAGTTCTGGAGGCCAAAAGTCCAAGATCAAGGTGTCAGTAGGGTGAAGACACTAGGGAAAGATCTGTTACAGGCCACTTTCCTAGGTTCTGGTAGTTCCTTAGCATATGGCAGCAGAGCTCCAACTTCTCATGGTGTTCTCCTTGTCTATATGTCTGTCTTTCTATCCAAATTTCACTTTTTAAATTAGGACACAAGTCATATTAGATAGGGGCCCACTCTACTCCAGTATGACCTAAGCTTAACTATGTAGACAGCAGAAGTCTCATTTGTAAATAAGCTCACACTTGCAGGTACTAGGAGATAGAACATCAACATATGTACATTTTATTGTTTGTTGATTACATGTCAATAAAGCTGTGAAATGAAGCTAATTGTAAAAATATTTAATACAGAAAGACAAATGACATAAATCCCTACTCATCATATTATCATGTCATGAATTTCAGGGGGTTATGTGAAAAATACATACACATGATTTATTATCACCTATATGATTATACTTTGATACCATTTACTTTTCTAATGAACTACTTATGTTAGTTATCTATGACTGTGTAATAAGTTACTGCAAAACTTACCAATTTAAGCTAACAAATATTTATTATGTCACAGTTTCTGTGGGTTAGGAATCAGGAGTAGCTTAGCCTCATGGTTCTGGCACAGGGTCCTCATGAGGTTACAGTCAAGCTGTTAGCTGGGGCTGCCATTATTTGAAGTTTCAACTGAGACTGGAGCATGCCATTCCAAGCTCATTCTGGTGGTTGCTCACTTAGGTAGCCTTAGCTCTTCCACATGTGGGCCTCTCCATCGGCTGCCTGTATGTCCTACAAAATGTCTACTGGCTTCTTCGAAGTACCTGTGTGTCCTCACAAAATGATGTTTGGCTTCTGTGAAAAGTGGATTATGAGAGAGACAGAGAAAGAGGGACAGGGAGCCTAAGATGAAGCCATAGGCTTTTACAACCTAATATTAGAAGGGATGTACCTACATTTTTGCCATATTCTATTTTTACAAAGACAAATTGTGATATGATGTGGGAGCAATCTGCAGGGGGTATGAATATAAGAAGGTGGGATAATTAGAGGCTGTTTTAGAGGTTGACTACCACAAAAGTATAACTGACATATGTACTTACCTACTCCTCCCTTATACTTTTAAACTGCCACATAGTGTTATGTAGCTCATAAACAGGCTCTTAACTATAAATATGTGGCATATTTCCTAATTTTCTATATTAGAGATAATGAAGCAATGAAGATACAACTTTGCCAATGGGTGCAAATATTTGAGTAAGATAAATATCTAGAGTGGAATTGTTAGGGTTAAGAATAAACATTTAAGATTTAGACGCATTCTTCCAAATTTTTATTCCAAAACTTTGTAGTGTTAGATTAGGTAGACAGCCAGAAATGAGCAGGCAACGGAGCCCCCTGGAGAAAGAAGTCCTGGAGATGCTGCCCACTATAGTCAGTGCTGCCCACTGACAGTCACCAAAAAGACAGTGGCTAAATTGGCTACATCTGGCCTTGTGGTTAGGCTCCTCCAGCCCTGAAGGGGACTTATCAGGCCCTAGCTAGAGATAACCATGCTAGGGATTTTCCCCACTGGCAAATGCAATCCTCCAAAAACTTGCCCTAGACTATACTTTTGCTCATTTTAACAGTAAAAACACACCCTTAGGTGGAGATTTTAAATGCTAATTAGACCTGCAACATGTATACCAGCATGTACAACCACAGAGCATGCATGCCCAAAGGGACCTCCCAAAACATGCTTGCAAGTGACACCCCCTCAAGCCCTTTCATGAATAATTATGTAAGATTCTCATAGAGAGAGTCACCCAGCACTACCAGCTGCTGGCTTATTCTTTTGAGCAACCCACTCAGACTCATCTTTCAGAGTGTAATGTCTACTTAAATAGATACTACTACTACTATTTTTTCAGCCAGGCCAGCTTGGAGCTGTTTTTTACTCCTCTCTAGGCATGTACTTTGTCTTTCTTCAATAAACTCTGCTACTTAACCCTTGCTATACGTCTCTTGGCTGCATTCCTGCTTCCAAGTTAAGAAGAACCTAGGATTCCCGTACAGTAACAGCAGTAACAGTACTATAATTTCACATTCAAAAAAAAAAAAACGATAATAGTGACCATTTTCTCAGACCTTCAGCAATGCTGCACTACCAAATATTTAAAATAATACCAAAGGCTAAAAAATATCACAAATTAGAAGTTTGCATAGATGGATGGACATGTGATAAAGACATAGGATGTTAAAGACAAAATCTAGATGAGTTTGCAAGTATTATTCGTTTCCCAGGATGGCTGCAACAAATTATCACAAACTGGGTGGCATAAAATGACAGAAATTTGTTCTATCACAGATCTGGAAATTAAAAGTGTGAAATCAAGATGTCAGCAGGACCATGCTCCCACTAAAGGCTTCCCATGCTTCCACTAGGGAAGAATCCTTCTTTGCCTCCTCCTACCTTCTGCTGACTCCCAGATATCCTTGACATTCCTTGGTCTTTGGCAACATGACTTGAGTCTCTGTCTACACCTTCAGATGGACTTCTTTTCAGTGTGTTTGTGTGTGTCCTCTCCTCATTTTAGACAGCATTTACCTTCACTTTATCCACAGGCTGTCCACCAAGCTGCAAATGATAAGACACACTGAATGCTTGCAGAAATATCTGATTAAAGACTAATACATCTTCAAAGACCCCAAAATGAGTATGTAAGATTTCTCATTTGCAGAAATACCTGATTAAAGACTAATACATCAACATCCCAAAAATGAGTAAGATTTCTCATTTCACTATAAATATATGTAAATTAAATGAAATTTTTGAAACACAAATGAGAGTACACAACCTCAACTTTTTACACACACAGCTCAGGATCTGGAACCAGTGAAACAGCCTGAGCACTTGATGGTATAAGTGTTATCCTCAGAAATCACAGACTCTGACACGTGGCCAAACCAGTAGACAAAGATGCCCTCAGCAGAGAGAAAAGTAACCTTTCAGTCACAAAGATTCCATTGGCAGAAGGATTGCTGTGGCAAAGTCCTGGCCAATTCTCTATAAGTGTCTCTGTCTGCGTACATACATCCATTGTTAGTGTGTGTGTGTTGTTCTTGTTGTTCTTTGTGTGAAAAACAAATGTCAGCTAGAAGTCTATCCTGATGCCCACCCCCCCACCACACACACTCCTGGTCAGTTTGACTGTTCAGTTTTCCCCAAAGGATCCTCTCTCTCCACACTTCAACCTCCATTGCCAGGTTGGTCTAACTAGCCAGAACTCTCAAGATTCATTTTCACATCCAGAATACACAAGAAACTCAAACATATCAACAGTGAGCAAGCCCAGGAACACACACACACACAGCTGACCACCACCACATAGAAATACCATCTAAACCCATTAACAAGTGGGCAAAGAACACATAGGAATGGCCAACCAATATGTGTAAGAAGAAAATGCTCAACATCACCAATTATCAGGGAAATGCAAATTGAAACCATGATGAGCTGTCATCTTACCCCAATTAGGATGACTATCATTAAACAGAAGGAAAAATAACCAATCCTGGCAAGCAGATAGACAAAAGGGAAGACTTAGACACCATTGGTGGGAAGGTAAATAAGTACAGACATCATGAAAAATAGCATGGAGATTTCTCAAAACAAAACAAACAAACCCCTGCCCACTCTGATAACTAAAGGTAGAGCTACCATTGAATCCGGCAATCCCACAGCTGGGTATTTATCCAAAGCAAAGGAAATCCAGATATCAGAGGGATACTTGCACCCCTGTGTTTAATGCAGCACTATCCATAATTGCAGAACCATCAAATCAACCTAAGTGTCCATCAGCCAGGAAATGAAAAAAAAAATGTGGCATATATACACCATGGAATACTATTTGGCCATACAAAATAACAAAATCCTTTCATTTGCAGCAACATGG
Source organism: Pan troglodytes (assembly GCF_028858775.2). Classification (NCBI taxonomy): domain Eukaryota; kingdom Metazoa; phylum Chordata; class Mammalia; order Primates; family Hominidae; genus Pan; species Pan troglodytes. The sequence goes on from NC_072398.2 coordinate 87,633,248, forward strand.
ATAGAACTGGAGGTCACAATGTAACATCAAATGAGCCAGGCACAGAAAGAAAGGGCATGTTCTCACTCCTATATGGGAGCTCAAAAAGTTCACCTTGTTGAGGTAGAGAGTAGAATAATAGATACCAGAGGCTGGAGAGGGTGTATGGGTAACTGTGGTGAAGAGAGATTTGTGGCAATTGCCTTGCTCAATTAATTTAAAACAAAAAGGAGATATTGGAGGCTGCACAAATATTTCTTATGATTAGGCATAATTGCAGCCTGTCAGTAACAATATGAACCTGTGACTGCCACAGTTATTACTTGAGACCGTCACTACAGCAGTTACTACTGTTACTGCTTGAGACCATCGCTACAGCAGTTACTACTGTTACTGCTTGAGACCAAAGGTACAGCAGTTACTACGGTTACCACTTGACCATCATTACAACTGAACAAAGGGACAAACACAGAAATAATAAAAAACAAAGAAACGATCTTAAAGAAAGGGGAACTGGGAAAGAAGAAGAGAGCTCCCTGCTTCTAGTGAGCAAAGGCAGCCCCTGAGTTTCTACAGCCCGTCGTATTGATTGGGTAACAAGAGTAAGGAGGATGAGGTAATGATTTGCCGGCTGCTTAACTGATCACAGGTTCATATTGTTACTGACAGGCTTCAATTATGCCTAATCATAAGAAACATTTGTGCGGCCTCCAATATCTCCTTTTTGTTTTTAAATTAATTGAGCAAGGCAATTGCAGGCTATGTAACCCTTAATTGCCGGTTGGTGATCCAGCTTCATTTTTCTTAGCCCTTATTCAAAATAGAGTTGCTCTGGTTTGAATGCTTCTTACATATCTCCCCCTTCCCTTTTACTAGAGGACCCTTAATCCTAAGGGTTGCAGAAGGATGAAGGTCCATCTTCTGCAACTTCTTCATGCTGAATAGAGGTGATTATATTCCTGCCTATTAGGGTCTCTTGTTTTCAGGGTAGAGAGGAGCTCAGTCACAAAGCATTGGTCCGTTAAGCATCGATCGTACCTCTGAGTTCCAGCAAAAGGTGAAACCCTGGTGCTCCAGCAGTTTCTCAGCTTCCTGTGTGGTTTTCCTGATCTGTCCCCATGTTATCGGGGTTAATGTCAGCATGAGTCCGGTTGGTCCTCGTTTCATCTTCGCATTCAAATTCAACTGGTTCATGGCTCATACTGGGGGAACCAGGTCCATGGTTGGGATCCGTGGGTCCTTCCAGTCTCCCATTCCATGGTCATACACACCTTGAGGGCACCCACATGGCTTGTTCATCTTCTGTAAAGACACAAGCATACCCTCATCCCCACGTTAGTAAATCTACTGAAACAAAGGCAAAGGCTCTTGTGGCTGTAGCCAGGAGGCATGCCATTGCTGAGCATTTGTTCTACAAGCTGTAAAACTCAGCTTCTGCCTCTTTGGTTAATTACCTTGGGGTAAAACTTTCCACAGAAGAGACAGGATCTTTCTGATTAACAGAAGACACAGAAAAAGCAAATGAAGACTTAGCCTTCTCATAAATAATCCTCAAGATCTATTACCACGAGAGACCAGTCTCTTGCTCCCATATCCATAAGCCCACAAAGCTTTTCTTCAATCTACACTGCACAAGTGGGTCTGTGAGATGCTATGGGTTGTGACAGATAAATCTCTTAGGTGTGCTTCCAAATCCTGACCTCCTCCTTTCTTCTTGGGTAGACAAGGATACAATTTACAGGGAATAAGCAACAACTGAGCAATACACTCTCCCGTTTCAAAAACCCAAAGATCTTGTGACATTACCACTACCTGAATTTCTCCTTCACAATCAAAATCAACAACTCCTGGGCCTGTAAGTTAAGACAGCTTTTACCAAAATCAATCCCATGTATCTTGTTGGCAAAGATCTCCAAATACCAACGGGAATCTTAGTGAGTTTGTTTCCTCTAGTTAACATAATTTGTTCTCTATCTAGGAGAGCTAATCCTGTGTTTCCAGGTGTTCCCAGGGAGAGGGAATCAATGTGCCTCCGGAAACCCACCCTGAGATGAAGTTGTGGCCTGGACAGGGAATGCCTTCATAGTTTGAGGTACCTGGGTCCAGGCCCCCTTCTCGTTTCCCAACAGGGGGATGCCACTTTGATGAAATTTTGAGTGTCATTGATTAGCCCAGTGATTTCCACTATTACAAGGAGGGCAAAGTCCTGGTGTTTTTTCTGTTAAGATGGGAACTGTTACAAGATCCCTTTTTCCCAGAGGTCTGGCAGCCTTCTTTTTTGAAGTGTCCAATTTTTCTATACTTATAACATTTTCCCACTTTAGGGCTTGACCCTTGGCTTCTTTTAGATCTGTCAGTTACCAAAGTAGCCATTTCCTGAGTCAATACTGCAGAGCAATGAAGCTCAGTTCCCACCTCTTGACAAGCTCGGAGAAAACCTCCCAAGTCCTCTGCACACCTCACAGGTGCCAGCACACGTTTACAATCCATGAAAGCCAAAGCTAAAGTTAGCCTTTCTGTAGCCATAAAAGATGGTACAAGCCAATTTTCATTCTCCCTGTCCCGTTCACTACTTTCTATAGGTGCTATAGGTGGGGCAAAACAATTATCTTAAACACTGAAATAATGACAAGAAGATGGTATGTACCAAACTCCAAACAAAAAAGAGAAAAGAAATAACCAAATTCTTCCTCATGTTACCCTGATTTTAAAAATTCCCATTCTTTGTACCTCTAGGGCACTGACCAGTACCTTTTTAGAGCAATGACCTTATGTTGCTGCCGGCAGACTTGTAACGGGATTTCTCATTTATCTGGTTGGTTTTAGTTTTTTCTGTTCTTTAATTTTTTCTGTTCCAGCAGACCTTCCTCATTCAAGTCCCTATAGGACCCTATCTGTCCCTGCAAATCTCTGCTAGTCTTTGCTAGTCTCTACTTTTGTACCTCTTTGGGGCACTGACCTTATATTCCAAGTCTTTGCTGGTCTTTATCTATCCCTATCTGTCCCTGTCTGTCCCTACCTATCTCTACTTACTTATCTCTACTTACTTAACTCTACTAGAGTGTGTTTCCAAAGAGCTAGAAGACAGCACTTGAGATGTTCCCAACAGGTAGAGATGACAGATACCCACAGGATGGATGTCCTACATCCCCTCACTGGATCACTACACAATCTACACGTTACAGCATATCACAGGAATCTCATTAATATCATGTCCAGATGAAGAAAAACATTATGATGCTAAAAGAGTTGTTTTCACAGCTCCTCCTCCCCAGCACCATAGCCTATGGTCTCAGCTTCTCAAGTTCTGCTGCCATCCCTGCCAAAGCTGCTGACATATGTGGAGCCCAATCATGAACCCTGGGCTCAGGGTCTGGTACGCCTTGGAAAAGAGCTTGCTGGCGTGAGTGGCTCTTGCAAGTGGCCCAACCATTAGGCACAGATCTCTCCCAGCTGAGAGAGAAGCCGCCTGTCAGCCACCAGGCTTGGCTTTGTGGAAGCAGTGCTGCTGGAGAGACCTGGCCCATTCAATGGCCAGATGCAAGTGACAGTGTGTGGTGCTGATGGTAGTGGTCATGATGGTGGTGGTTGTGGTGGGTCCACTGGTGGCCACGATGATACAGGAGGCAGAAAGAAATTATTTAGGCAGATAGTGAAGGTAAAAGAGTCCTCAGCAGAGCTTTCCTTTTAAGAGAAAGCAGCCCAAGAAATTATTTTTTCCTAACAAAGAGCAGCCTAAAACATTGAGCTGCAAACATACATAAGCAAGCTGGAAGCTTGCACAGGGGAATGCCAGCAGCTGTGCCAATAGAAAAGGGCTACCCGGGGGCCAGGCATATCCAACATTCAGGCTCCATCTTCCTTTATGTTTTTTTTGTTACCACATGTACAGTAAAGGAACAGGTGACATGGCCCAGCTCAGGAAGAAGACCCACTTGCATAATAAAAGATTAGGGTGGGAGCGGCCAGAAATTTGCATCCTAGGCAATGGCACACCTAGTCCTAACCAGTTTTTTGCACCCTATGCAAATGGTAGACCTAGTCCAACCAATCTTTAATGCCCCATGTAAATCAAACACTGCCTTCTCACCAGGCATCTATAAAACCCCCTGCATTTCACTGCAGATCTGGAAACTGATTTCTCTGGGACCCCTCTCTCCAGCAGACAGGTATTCTTTTTCTTTCACCCATTAAACTTCTCCTCTTAACCTCATTCTCCGTGTGTTCACGTCCTTGATTTCCTTGACTGTGAGACAACGGACCTTGAGGCCATTTCATTGTGGGGGCCCATCTAGGATCCAAAGTAGATTCATCAGAAGGGTGAGGATAGGAGCAGACTCCAAATGTTTACTTTCATTTCAGGGCCTTCTGCCCTCAATTTTAAAATTAAACTAAAAACTGAGTGTCTGATGGCCAGTTTAAAACCTTTAAGGTGGCCATGGATCTCAAGACTCAGATGACACACTTGGTGGGGGGATCTTGGCAAACACCCCAGTGGCCTCAGAGTGCTGGGAAAGTTGGCTCTGTTTAAACCAGTTTCCTTTCATGGAGATCCTAGCTGTCATGTGGGGCTGGAAAAGGTCCAGAGGCAACTGATGGTTCCAGGCAAGGGCCACACCCCCGTATTACCTGAAGGCTTCTGGAGTAACCCAAGCCTCCAACTGCCACACTGTTGGGTGTCAGCAACAGGATCTCCAGCTTTTCCTATGGCAATTTTCCTGCTTTCTTGTCCGTAATCACCATGTCTCTTATCCAGTCTCTGTATGCAATGCTGTGGGAATTCATACAGCTCAGGAAAATAATCCTGTTAGTCAAGATCAACAAATGCCATCGTAACCAGGAATATAGCTAAAGGGAATGCCATTTTTGTGATTTTTCTAGGAAGAAAAAGTTTCGCACCACCACCCCACCCTTGCCCCCAGTGAACATCTCTCTCTCCCCCCTTGGTTTGGAGAGCACATGGTATTTAAACAGCGCCACCTAGTGGAATAGAAATCCTCTCCATGAGCCATCTTGGCAAAGCCCTTTACTGAAACACTCTATTTTCTAATTCTTCTCCCTTTTTGCTCCCCTCTACTAGAGACCAGGCTGTATGTCCCATCTATGAATAGGAAAACTCAACAATAAGAGAAAAATGTCCTCCAAAACAAAATTTTAGCCCCAATACTGTTACATCAGCAGAAAAACCACCATTCGGTCCCTACAATCTTTTAAGACACCTATTTTCCTCCAACTAAAATGGTACTTAAATAATAAGGAGATTTTATGTCCAGAAGTTAACCACAACCGCATGCCTAAGAATAAATGCTTTATTCTTAGGCCACAATAGCAGATTATAGAACTCAACTAAGTACATTCCCTCCATTAATGGGCCTTGCCAAATACAACTGTTACATAGTCTTTCCTGAGGTCCATCTATCGGGGAGCCATACAGATCACACAAGTCTAGGAAGTCAAAGGGAAATCACAAGCGGACTAGAGTCGCATGGGTGAGCATGACTAACTCCATCATTTGGCTCCTCTGGATCCATGGCTGCAGGTCATGCCTGCATCCATGGGTGGCACCTTTAGTGGATGCCAGGGCCCAGGGAACCAAGGAGGGAAAACAGTTGGGAGCATGCCCCCACTGTCTTCCTCTCAACCTTGGGCCATTCCAAAGGAAGGAGGAATAAAGGTCTCCTTTTGAGTGTATTCTAAAGCACTGAGACTCCTTTGACCCTGAAACTCTGCTTTTGCACAAGCGCAGGGCCTTCTTATTAGACTTTTTCAAGCACTGCACAATCGACCCAGTTATTTTAGTAGTCATATCAGGCAGGCCCAAAGGGAATGATTCCCCAAAATTAGAGAAGCAACTCCTGGGGGAACCATCTGAGGCAGTGATTGAGTGTCCTGGCCCTTTTTGTCCCCCTTATTCAGAGCCCCCTCCAACATTTTCATCAGCCCCTCCAGTTCTACCATCTCCACAACTCCCCACTCTCCCAACTTTGTTCTTACCCCTACATGAAATGCCCAGTGAAGGTGATGCCATCTTAGGGTTCAAGTTCTCTTCTCATTACAGGACCTTCAGCAAATGAAGGGAGACTTAAGCTGATTCTCTAATGACCCTGGTAGGTATATATAAGCTTTCCAAAATTTAACTCAGGTGTATGACCTCACATAAAGGGACATTATGCTGCTCTTAAGCCAAACCCTAACCACAGCTGAAAAAGTCAGCTCTGCAGACAGCAGAGAAGTTTGGAGATGAGGAATATGTCTCCTATAGTAGGCCAAAAAGGAAAAGAGAAAATATGGAAGGCAAAGAAATAGGGGAATCATCATTCCCAATAGGAAGAGAGGTGGTACCTCTTGACAACCCTGAATGGAACTCCAGTGACTCCAAAGATGAATGGAAAAGGAAACACTTTTTAATGTGCATATTGGAGGGCCTACAAAGAAGTAGGGCCAAATCTCTTAATTACTCTAAACTGTTCATGAATAGACAAAAAGCCAGATGAGAATCCCTCAGCCTTTATGGAAAAGCTGAGAGATGCACTAATAAAACACACCTGCTTATCCCCTTATTCAGTCGAGGGATAGCTCATCCTAAAGAACAAGTTTATTACACAGGCAGCTCCCAATATTAGAAGGAAACTGCAGAAGCAGGCTATAGGACCAGATAGGACGTTGGAAAACCTCCTGAGAGTGGCCACCTCGGTCTTTTATAATAGGGACCAGGAAAAGGCCCAGGAGAAAGACAGAAAACACTAGAGAAAGACAGAGTTTCTAGTAGCTGCTTTGCAAGCTTGCAAAGTCCAGGATCCCCAAGGTGCATCCACTAGTGGCTACCAGTGTGGCAAGTAAGAGCACTTTAAGAAAGATTGTCCAGGCAGCAAGAAGAAGCCACCTCAACCCTGTCCAGCTGATATCAGGGACCACTGGAGATTAGACTGTCCCCAGAGATGGCGGTCACTGGGTTCAGAACCAATCTCACAGAAGCTCCAACAGGACTGATGGGTCCCAGAGTTGAAACCCCTGGCTCCAGAGGCTCAAACTTCCATTTCTGTTCAGGAGCCCCAGGTGATTCTGGAAATTGAAGGAAGGAGGGTGGACCTCCCTCTGGACACTGGATCCAGTCTCTCTCTCTTCTCCTTTCCAATCCAGGCCTCCCATCTTCCCATAGCATGACCATGATGGGCATCTCAGGAAAGATTCTAACCTAATATTTTTCTCAGCCCATTACTTGCAGTTAAGGGGACCTATTATTTACACATGTCTTCCTAATTGTGCCTGAAAGTCCCACTCCTTTACTAGGTAGAGACAATTTAGTTCACATGGCCACCAGCATCCTTATAGCCCCAGAAGAAACTCTTTGTCTTCCCCTGGTGGAAGCTAATATTAATACAGAAGTATGGGCAACTGAAGGAAGAATAAGGTCGAGCTTTAACCACTAGGCCGGTCCAGATCAACCCTAAGGATCCTACTTATTTTCCTAACCAGAGACAATATCTTCTAAAGTCGGAAGCTAGGAAAGGGCTATAAGCCGTTATTAATAACCTGAAAATGCAGGACCTCCTCAAACCCTGTAAAAGCACCTGAAACACCCCAATATTAGGAGTACGAAAACCCAATGGGGATTGCAGACTAGTTCAGGACCTCTGCCTCATTAATAGGCCATAGTCCCAATTCATCCAGTGGTCTCTAATTCCCATGCCTTACTAACTCAAATACCTGAGGGAACTAAATGGTTCACAGTCCTAGATCTAAAGGATGCCTTTTTCTGTATACCATTATATCCTAACTCTCAATACCTGTTTGTCTTCTAAGTTCTGGCCAAACAACCTAGTTAACATGGATGGTGCTGCCTCAGGAATTTCAATATAGTCCTCACTTGTTTGGAAAGGCACTATCAAAGGACCTCTCTGAGTTTTCTCATCCTCAGGTCAGGGTCTCAAAATATGTAGATGACATCCTGCTCTGTGCCCCAACTGAGGAAGCTTCTCAGGAAGACACAGAAGCTCTTCTTAATTTCCTAGCTGACAAAGGATATGAGGTTTCAAAATCCAAGGTGCAGCTTTGCCAAACCTCAGTGAAGTACCTAGGTTTACTGTTGTCTGAAGGGACCAGAGCATTAGGGGTAGAAAGGATTGAACCCATTTCTTCCTTCCCCCTTCCTAAGACCCTCAAGCAACTAAGAGGATTTTGGTACATGACAGGATTTTGCAGACTATGGACACCTGGGTATGGTGAGATAGCTCACCCCTGATAACACCTCATAAAAGAAACTCAGCTGGCTAAAACTCATTTCCTGACCTTGGAACCTGAAGTTTAAAAGGCCTTTAACCAGCAAAAACAAGCCTTACTTAAGGCACCAGCCCTCAGCCTTCCCATAGGGAGGGTCTTCAATCTTTATATATTAGAAAGGAAGGGAATGGCACTGGGAATTTTAACTCAAGCCTAAAGATCATCTCAACAACCAGTGGGCTACCTGAGTAAGAAACTTGATTTGGTAGCTAAAGGATGGCCAGCATGCCTCCGAGCAGTAGCAGCAGTGGTCCTGCTGGTACCAGAGGCTACCAAATTATCCCTGGGAAATGGCAGAACTCTTTATACCTCCACGTAATGTCGTAGGATTGCTGTCCTCTAGGGGAAACCTTTGGCTAATGGACAGACAGCTCTTTAAATATCAGGCTCTGCTGTAAGAAGGGCCTATAATCCAGTTAAAAACTTGCTCTCACCTAAACCCAGCCGCTGTCCATCCCTAGGAAACTGGGAAACCTAAAGATAACTGTGAGCAAGTTGTGGTACAGACCTCTGCAGCCAGGGAGGATCTCAGGGAAACCCCTCTAGAAGATACAGATTGTACTCTCTTCAAGGATGGAAGTTCCTTTGTGGAGCAAGAACTCCATCGGGCAGGATATGCAGCAGGCACTCTAAATATTATGGAACGTGTGTCTTTCTCTCTCCAGGCACAAGCACACAACTAGCTAAACTGATATTTCTTACAAGAGCACTAGAATTAAACAAGGGAAAGGTAGCTAACATTTAAACTGACTCCATGTATGCTTTCTTAGCTCTTAATGCACATGCTGCCATTTGGAAATAAACACACTTTCTTAACACTAATGGCTGTACTTATTTTTCTTCCTGAGATAGGTTTCTAAGTATTCCCTTTTATTGACCTCCTCTCCAAATTCAGTTAGTTTCCCTTCTGGTTAATGATAGCCATCCTAGCTGGGATAAAATGACACCTCATCGTGGTTTGGATTTACATTCCCTGATGATTGGACATACTGAGCATTTTCTTCATATACCCGTTAGTTGGCCATTACTGTGTGTTTATTGTACACATTCTAATAAGATTAGGTGGTGTGCACAGGTGCCAGCAGTTGCCTGTTTGCACGTGTGTCTGTGCCTATATTTGTGCAAGGCAGAGTTCCTGCATGTATGCAAGCTCCCACTTACAGTTGACAAGTTTAAGTTTCTCACCTATTCTGGATGTGAAAATGAATCTTGAGAAGTCCCAAGAGTTAGACCAACCTGGCAACGGATGTTGAAGCACGGAGATACAGGAGCTCCTGGGGAAAACCCAACAGCCAAGCAAACCAAAGCATGTGTGGAAAGTCAGGGTTCAAGATAGATATCTAGGTGACATTTATTTCCCATTTCTTCACCTACTCTATCTTCTCTCCAAATGGCAAGGAACATAAGGAGATGGCACCTATCTGCAACACCTATATTTGCTGTGGAATTTCTTCCCATCCCCTCCTTGGAACAGATCAGCCCAGCTCTCCAACCCTCTATTTATCCCTGCATTGATCTTGTTGTGGGGCTGATTCCCTCACTAAAAAGCAGAGCTCAGTCGACTTACTGCCAAAACACTCTTTAGGGTCAAAGTAGACGCCCAACCAACTGCACAAACCTGTCCCGTGCCATTCGTGGGATCTTGGCACAGTTGGATCACCCGCAGAGACCAGACCCGATCAGGGATAGAGATGTTTGCCATCCCCACGGGAGGCTAGCTTGCTTGCCAGCGTGATGTGGGTGGATGTCAACGGGTGACAGTGATGGACGAAGGTGTCCACTCCCGTGGCTGGAGTCCACCCCACACTGGGGCAAGGGGCTGAAACCAAAGAAAGGACAGAAGCATGCCACATGCTGGGAGGTGGGAGAAAGAGTCCAGAGTGTCCAGGGGGTGCACAGGCTGACTAGCAAGATCTGGGACCGAGGCTGTCCATCCAGAAGGAGGTTGGTCACATGCCTAGGGCATTGGGGCATGTTCCAAACTGCCTGTGCTGGCTACCTGTGCGGTATGAGGGATGCCAGCTGGTGACACAACCTGAAGCAGGCCAGGACTGGGGGATGTGAGTCATGTGAGACAGGGTCATTGACTGCAAGAGGGAGAGTTGCCTGAGAGAGAGACACTGAGAGTGAGAGAGAAAAACACTGAGAGAGAGAGAGTGTGTGTGTGTGTGTGTTTGTGTGTGTGTCTGTGTGTGAGTGAAAGGGCAGATGGGGTGAGACAAAGGCAGGGGAGGGAGGGCTGAGCCTGAAGGCTGGATGGAACAGTACTTTTTCAGAGGGTTGGTCTGGGAAGGAATGAAGTCTGTGTGGACAAAGGGAACCCCCGCCAGCGAGACTGGGATGCTGCTTGGGCTAGGCTGTCAGAGTATGGAGTGGGGCTGGGGTGAGGTGGCAAGCAGCCCAGGGTGGGAGAGACATCGTGACAGAGTGACTGGAGGCGACATCCCACGTCCCAAAGGGGTAGGGAATGCAATTGGACCCGAGACATAAGTAAGCCGTCTTCAGGACGCACATTCACGTCTCAGGCATGTGTCTGGGGCTGAGATGAAAAGAGGTCCAAGGGAGAGAAACAAGGCAGCATCCTCGACTAAAGTGGTGGATTGGGGTTAGGTTGGGGGACGCGACATGGTGGTGGTGGTGCCGGCAGAATGAGGGGAGAGAGTGTGGAGTAGCTGGAACACGTTGAATATAGATGGTGCACATGCCACGTGCACACTCACGTGGTCGCGTTAAGGACTGTGTGACCAACTAGGGGAAAGTGATGAGTTACTCCCCGGAGTCGCATCTTCCTTGCTACTGGAAGGGCAACCATGGCATCATTTTCTGGATGTGGGGAGCCAGCGAGGGGGAGAGAGAGAGAGAGAAAGAGGTCGAGGTGATGAAATGTGAAGAGAAGAGGTGGGGCAAGTGGCTACAAGCCCGTGGTGCCGCGGTATTCCTTGAAGTGAAATGCATCGGGCAGAGGCGGTGGCAGGGCAATGAACAGAAACAGGACCAGGAGGCTGCCAAGGGCTGGTGTCTGGTGCACTATTGTGTTTGGAGGGATTGTTGTTACCCAGGTGGGGGGGTGGGGTATAGCCTCATCTTTAAGTCAGTCAAGAGAGGCATGGAAGAAAGGGCAGAGGGGCGTCGTGCGTGGGAGCGCAGCCAGTGCAGGACAAGCTCGCATGCCCCGAGTGTAAGGAGGCGGCAGAGGCGAGCGCAGCTACACCTTGGTGCTGCCGCAGCACCAAAATGGGAGGGCGTGCTGCATGGGCCAGGAATCAAACCTGGGCCTCCTGCGTGGCAGGCAAGAATTCTACCACTGAACCACCTATGCACTGATGGCAAATGCCAATGGAAGCTGGCACAGCAAAGCTCGCCACCAGCCACCCTTCACTGGTCACAACCTGCCATGGGCCTCCGTCCCATTGGAGCATCCACAAAAGACTGGCCCAATGTGACGAGCAGAAGGGGAGGCTCTCGTCACGTCGAGGTACCTGGGGCACAGCACAGAGGGAGAGCAGAGGGAGAGAGGCCGACTCGTCCCATCTTGCGCTTTCTCAGCTGCCCAGGGCCGAGAGAGTGACCGCCAGGGTCACCAGGGAAAGTGTGTCCAGAATTGGTGGGTTCTTGATCTGGCTGACTTCAAGAATGAAGCCACAGACCCTCATGGTGAGTGTTACAGTTCTTAAAGATGGTGTGTCCAGAGTTTGTTCCTTCAGATGTTCAGATGTGTCTGGAGTTTCTTCCTTCTGGTGGGTTCGTGGTCTCTCTGACTTCAGGAGTGAAGCTGCAGACCTTCCCTGTGAGTGTTACAGCTCTTAAAGGTGGCACGTCTGGAGTTGTTCGTTCCTTCTAGTGGGTTTGTGGTCTCGCTGGCTCCCGGAGTGAAGCTGCAGACCTTTCTGGTGAGTGTTACAGCTCTTAAAGGTGGCGGCATGGACCCAAAGAGTGAGCAGCAGCCAGATTTATTGCCAAGAGTCAAAGAACAAAGCTTCCACAGTGTGGAAGGGGACCCGAGCGGGTTTGACCCCACCTGCATCCTGCTGATCAGTCCATTTTACAGAGAACTCACTGGTCCATTTTACAGAGAGCTGATTCATCCATTTTACAGAGAGCTGATTGGTCTGTTTTGACAGGGTGCTGATTTGTGCATTTACAATCCTTTAGCTAGAAACAGAGTGCTGATTGGTCTGTTTCGACAGGGTGCTGATTTGTGCATTTACAATCCTTTAGCTAGACACAGAGTGCTGATTGGTGCATTTACAAACCTTGAGCTAGACACAAAGTGCTTATTGGTGCATTTACAATCCTCCAGCTAGACATAAAACTTCTCCAAGTCCCCACCAGATTAGCTAGATACAGACTGCTGATTGGTGCATCCATGAACCCTAAGATAGACACAGAGTGCTGATTGGTGCATATACAATCCTCCAGCTAGACATAAAAGTTCTCCAAGTCCCCACTAGACTCAGGAGCCCAGCTGGCTTCACCTAGTGGATCCTGCACCGGGGCCACGGGCAGAGCTGCCAGCCAGTCCTGCACATGCACCCGCACCCCTCAGCCTTTGGGCAGTCGATAGGACTGGGTGCCACGGAGCAGGGGGCGGTGCCCATCGGGGAGGCTCAGGCCAAGCAGGAGCCCACCATGTGGGGGTGGGGGCTCAGGCATGGTGCAAGGAGGCGGCTGAGGCCCGGTGAGAATTTGAGCATGGTGCAGGAGGGCCGGCAGTGCTGGGGGACCTGACGCACCCTCCATCGCTGCTGGCCCAGGTGCTAAGCCCCTCAGTGCCTGGGGCCAAGCCTGCACCCACCCGGAACCTGAACTGGCCTGCAAGCACCGCACACAGCCCCAGTTCCTGCCCGTGCCTCTCCCTCCACACTTCCCCACAAACAGAGGGAGCCCACTCTGGCCTCAGCCAGCCCAGAGAGGGGCTCCCACAGTGCAGCAGTGGGCTGAAGGGCTCCTCAAGTGCAGCCAGAGTGGACACTGAGGCCGAGAAGGCACCAAGAGCGAGCAAGGGTTGCTAGCCTGTTGTCACCTCTCAATCCCCCCTCTAAACAGGACACCCCAGCTGCTTTTGGGAATTTGGCCAATGACTGCTCTAGCTACTTCTTTCTGGATAGAGGTGATGAAGGGACCCTGCAGTTATAGTGTCCTCCAGAGGGGAGCTCTCTAGGCCAGTGAAAGTGGCAGCAGTCTAGGGGCGCTCAGTAGAAGTTGTTAATTGAACTCATTTGGGGTTCCCTTTGTAAGACCATCTGAGGCTTGATGGCCTCGATTCTAGAGGAAACAAATTTGACAAGAAGGTTAAAGATACAGGGCCCAAAGGCGAGTAACAGCAAGATGGCTGCCAGGGGACCTAGAAAGAGGGAAGCCATGTTGCCCAACTCCAGAGGTTGGTATAAGAGTTTGAAATGCCTTGTCTGATACAGAAGATTTTGGCTGTAAATTCCAGGCAGCATCTCATACTATCCCTGACTGGTTAGTGTAAAAACAACACTCTCCCCCTAAGAAGGTGCAGAGTCCTCCTTTCTCAGCAGTGAGGAGGTCTAGGCCTCGGCAGTTTTGGAGAGTCACTGCTGCCAAAGAGTCTATTTGGGATTGTAGAGTAAGGATAGATTTCTTTATTTCTTGTAAACTGTCTGAGAGGCAGATATTGGTTGAAGTTCCACATAAGAAGACTATGCCTTGGCTGGGTAGACAGAAATTTACCCTGGCTTTTACAGGAATAGGGTACACTGCTTTTTTTTTCCTTACTGCTTCCATCTCTCTTTCTTTCTCTTTGACTTCTTTGTCTCTGTCTCTCTCTCTCTGACTCCCTCTGTGTCTCTGTCCCTTCCTCTCTCTCTCTCTCTGACTTTCTGTCTCTTTCTCTCTTTCCTTTCTGCTGGTCTTTCCCTGCCTCTGCCAGCTGCTTATGGTGCTGTTCTCTCCTCTTCTTCCCCATTTTGATGGCTTCAGCAATGTAAGACTGCCACCTCCTTGGGTTTTTGCACTGCATGCAATAACTCCATAATTTCCTTGTGCTATTTAATTGGGGTTCCCCCAGAGGTTAGGAACTCCCTTTCTCTCCATATTGCAGCATGGACATATAGGATTAGATAAGCATACTTGCTATCTGTATACACATTTATTATTTTTCCCTTTCCCAGTTCTAAGGCTCGGGTAATTGCCACTAGTTCTGCTAACTGGGCACTGGTCCCTGGGGGAAGAGGCTTACTTTCAAGTATGGTTACATCACTAACTATGGCATAGCCTGCCCTTCATACCCCATTTTCCACAAATGAACTTCCATCGGTATATAAGTTAAGGTCGGGATTAGCTAAGGGGACCTCTAAGAGATCATCTCGGGCAGCATAAGTCTGGACTATAATTTGTTGGCAGTCATGCTCAATTGGTTCCCATCCTCTGGGAGATAAGTGGCAGGGTTGAGGGCCATGCATGTATGTATTTGAAGCATCAGTCCCTCAAGGAGTAGCACCTGGCATCTAAGTAGGCAGTTGTCTGATAGCCATAAACTTCCTTTGGCACCTAGCATACCATTTACATCATGAGTAGTCCAGACAGTGAGATCCTTTCCTTGTATTATCTTGATAGCCTCTGACACTAAGACGGCCACCGCTGCAACTACCCTTAAACAGTGAGGCCAGCCTTTTGCTACTACATCAATATCCTTACTTAGGTATGCCACTGGTTGTGGGGTTGTCCCACAAGTCTGAGTAAGGACTCCAAGAGCTATCCTTGCTCTCCCTGTGATGTATAAAGAGAAGTTTTGTCCTGTCAGAAGGCTTAAAGCTGGAGCTTGTACTAGGGCCTGCTTTAAGGTTTTGAAGGTTGTTTCTGCCTCTGGTTCCCATTCTACTAGATGAGTATTTGCCCTCTGGGTTTTCTTGATTAGAGTATAGAGGGGCCTGGCTATCTCGCTGTACCCAGGGATCTATAGTCGGCAAAAGCCGGTGATTCCAAAGAACCCCTGAAACTGTTTTAATGTCTTAGGGTGAGGATAAGCCAGTATAGGCTGTATTCATTCCTTGCTGAGGGCCCTGGTCCCTCTGGCTAAGATTAGGCCTAGATATTTGACCTCCTGTAGGCAAAGCTGGGCCTTCGACCTAGACACCTTGTACCCTTGATTAGATAGAAAGTTCAAGAGATCTAGAGTAGCCTGCTGGCATGAGGCTTCTGAACTGGTAGCCAAAAGTAAATCATCCACATACTGAAGGACCAGAGTGCCTGGACTTGAGAAGTGGTCTAGATCTTTGGCCAGTGCCTGACCAAACAGGTGAGGGCTATCCCTAAACCCTTGGGGCAAGACCATCCACGTAAGTTGGGACATGTGGTCTGTGGATCCTCAAAGGCAAAGAGAAACTGGGAGTCATATTGCAGAGGAATGCAGAAGAAGGCATCCTTGAGGTCCAGAACAGTGAACCATTCTGCTTCCTCTGGTATTTGAAAGAGCAGGGTATAGGGGTTAGGTACAACAGGATATAGAGGAATTACTGCCTTACTGATGAGTCTAAGATCTTGCACTAGTCTCCACTGACTGTTCGGTTTTTGTACTCCTAGAATTGAGGTGCTGCAGGGACTCCTGCATTTCCTTACTAAGCCTTGAGCTTTTAAATGTTTAACAATATCCTGTAATCCTTTATGAGCTTCAGGCCTTAAGGGATATTGCCTTTGATAAGGAAAAGTGGTGGGGTCTTTTAGCCTGATTTGGACTGGGTGGGCATTTTTTGCCCTTCCAAATTGTCCTTCCAATGCCCAGACTTCAGGGTTGATTCCCTCCTCAAGTAGGGGACAACAAATGGGTAACTTGTTCCCCATATTCATGTAGATAATAGCTCCAGCCTTGGCTAATATATCCCTCCCTAGTAAGGGTGTAGGACTTTCAGGCATAACAAGAAAGGCATGTGAAAAGACCAAGTCTCCCAATTACAACTGAGGAAGTGGGAGAAATACCTGGTTACATGCTGTCCCAGGATTCCTCAGATGGTAACGGACCTTGAGGACAGTTGTCCAGGACAGGAGGTTAATATTGAGAAGGCTGCTCCAGTGTCCAGGAGGAAGTCAATTTCCTGGCCCTCAATGGTTAAACGTAACAGGGGCTCAGTGAGGGTGATGACATGAGCTGGCACTTGCCCCGGGCACCCTCAGTCCTGTTGTTGGATCATCTGGTTGGGGGCTTCTGACCCAGAGAACCTTTGTCCTCTGGGGCAGTGCACCTTCCAGTGATTGCCTTGGCATAGCGGATATGGATGAGGGGGTGGCTTATTTTTCGTTGGACAATCTTTGTTAAAGTGTCCTTGTAAACCACACTGATAACAAGCCCTACCATGTGATTGGCCTGCTCCATTTTCTGTCCTCTCTGAACCACCAAGATTTGTTTGTCTGAGGGCCATGACTAAGGCTACAGCCTTTCTCTGACCTCACTTTTCCTTTTGGACCTGTTCCTCTTGGTCCCTATTATAGAACACTGAGGTTGCCAGGTTTAACAATGCCTCCAGGTTTTGTTCAGGGCCCATGGCTTGCTTTTGGAGATTTCTCCTGATATCTGCAGCTGATTGGGTAATAAACTTATCTTTTAGAATCAGTTGACCCTTGAGTGATTCAGGTGACAGGGGAGTATATTTTCTTAAGGCCTCCCATAGCCACTCAAGGAAGGCAGAAGGATTTTCTTCCTTTCCCTGAGTTATGGTGGACATCATTGAATAATTCATGGGCTTTTTCCTAATTCTCCTTAGTCCTTCTAGAACACACGTCAACAGATGTTTATGACTCCAGTCCCCATGATCTGAGTTGAAGTCCCAGTGGGGATCCATACTGGGGATGGCTTGCTGACCAGTAGGGAATTTGTCCCTTTCTTCAGCTGTCATTCTATTATTTACTTGACTAAGATGCCAGGTATCTCCAAACTGTCAGGCTGCAGCTAAAGCTGCATTCTTTTCATTAAAGGCCAGGGTTTGATCTAACAGTAGCATGACGTCTCTCCAAGCAAGGTTGAAACTTTGCCCTAGACCCTGTAGGACATCTATGTACCTATCAGGATCATCTGAAAACTTCCTCAGGTCTGCCTTGATCTGCTTTAAATCAGAGAGGGAGAAGGGGACATGTACCCAGGTTGGGCCAAATTACCCTCCCCATACAGCTTGAAGGGGACATAACCGATAGCCCAGGGGGGGTTGTGGTCCTTTGGAGATTTCTTTGCTTATTTCCTTCTGGGCAGGGGAGATCAAAGGAGGATTACCATTAACAGGAAGGGGAGCTATAGGGAGGCAAGGATATGGGAGTAAGCTGAGAGATCCTCCTGTGGGATGTAAATTGTAAGCTTTGCATAGTTGTGTATCCTCCTTCAATGAAAAGAAAGCTTGAACATAAGGTATTTCACTCCATTTGCCTTCCCTCTTACAGAAAAGCTCAAGCTGCAGGATAGTATTGTTATTTGTACTTCCCTCAGGTGGCCATTTTTCCCCATCAGAGAGAGAATACTGGGGCCAGGCCATAGTGCAGAAAAAAATGAGCTGTCTCTTTTTCAGGGTTTGTGGGTCAAATTGGTCCCAATGGCTTAGGATGCGTTTCAAGGGTGAGCCTGTTGATGCCTGAGTATTTCCCATCTGAAAGACAAAACTGCCCACAGTTTTGGTTTGTTTTGTTTCTCCCCCTGCCCAAGAACCCACAATGGTCTCTGGACCCTGCTGATCGGAATAGTTGCACTCACCAATGCAGCAGCAGAAACACTAGTTTTCCTCCCAGACCACAAGGAGGACCGAGGAAGGTCAGATTTAGTGGCCCTTACTGATGCATTCTCAAAAACCTGCAGGCTTGCCTGTCCTCGTGTTAGTATTGGGACCTTACCTGTGTCCTATAAAGATGTTATGCCCCAAAAATGAAGTGGAGGGCCATACCCTGAGGGAGGGAAGGGATCTCAAGGGTTGGAACAGTGACACTTTTGTCCTCACTTATATGAATAGGAAGGATAAAATTTCTGAGGCTCCCCATATCCTAGCTTCAGGAATAGCTTTGTTTAGGCCTACTGGTCTGAGGAGGGATCCTAAAATTCCAGGAGTACCCCCTACAATGGGGCTTTGGACAAAAATTATGTCTTTCTGATTGGTGAGCCTGGGTGCCTAAAGAAGGTAACAGAGTCCTGGAGTTATACTAGAAATCATTCTTATAGGAGAAACTAGAAAAGCACCAGAGACAGGGAATGATTTCTAGAAGCAGGACTACCCTCAGAGAAGAGAGTTGAGAGGAAGTTTTTCTGGCAGGCATTAGGACCCGGGGGACAAGCGTCAGGATAGAGAGGATAGATGGGCGAGTCTCGCTTGGGCGACATGCCTTTCAGAGTTTTGCTCATGTCCACAGGGTCAACCAACTTGTTGTGGGGACCCCAGAGCTGGATGGCTTTCCTCTCTGTCGACCCTCAGCTCAGCCCAGAAGTACAGGAAAAGCGGAAGCTGGTTCCAGGCAAACCAATGCTCCCAACTCCGAAGAGTTGGGGGTTGTTACAGAGCCCTTTCCCAGGAAGCCTGAAAACCGTGTCTTTAGTCCAGCAGCCACACTACTCGCTTTTAACTGGCCGACAGGTGCCCGGTATTTAGCCCCCAAATTCTAAGGAAAAATGAGACAGAATACCAAGTGAAAGGGGTCCGATGGCATTCACCACTTGGCAATAGGCAATAGTCCCATCTGGGTTGCCAAACTGTGTCTGGAATTGGTGGGTTCTTGGACTGGCTGACTTCAAGAATGAAGCCGCAGACCCTCGTGGTGAGTGTTACAGTTCTTAAAGATAGAGTGTCCACAGTTTATTCATTCAGATATTCAGATGTGTCCGGAGTTTCCTCCTGCTGGTGGGTTCATGGTCTCGGTGCCATCAGGAGTGAAGCTGCAGACCTTTGCAATCAGTGTTACAGCATTTAAGGCACAGCGGACCCAAAGAGTGACCAACAGCAAGATTTACTGCATAGAGCGAAAAAACAAAGCTTCCAAAATGTGGAAGAGGAACTGAGTGGGCTGCCGCTGCTGGCTGCCGACTGCTGGGTTGGGCAGCCTACTTTTATTCCCTTATCTGACCCCATCCGCATACTGGCCCACTGGTCACCGCCTGCCATAGGCCTCCAACGTATTGGAGGGTACATGAAAGGCTGGCCCGATGAGGTGGGCAGAAGGGGAGGCTCTCCTCACATCCAGGCACCTGAGGCAGGGCCCGGAGGGAGAGCGGAGGGAGAGAGGCCGACTCGTCCCAACTTGCGATTTCTCTGCTGCCCAGGGTCGAGAGACTGCCCGCTGGGGTCCCAAGGGGAAGGAACAGCCGGGCCCGCGCCCGAATGCCCATGTGGGCAGGTGAGCTATGGAGGGACTTGCTGAGCGCGGATCCCTGGCACAGACCCAAAGTTTTTGTGTTTTGTTTTTGTTGTTTATTTGTTTCTTTCGTGAGGTGATTTTTTTTCACCGCCGCGGGGTGAGCCTTCTCACTTCTGTCACCAGCAAGTGGGAGGCGGGATGGGTGTGTCAGCGAGTGGGTGTGGCGATGGGGAACGGGTCTCACAGCCGTGGCGTGCGGCTCAGAAAAGCAGACCAGGTCCGTGGGCGCCTCGCTCCTGCGCTCTGACCTACGCCACGGGATTGCACCTGGGGTCCAGACCCTGGGATGGTAGGGAAGCTGGAGCGGGAGAAAGGAGCGGAGGAGCGCTTCGGCAGAGCCGCAGCTGGCTGACCCTGGAGAAGGCGCGCTGGGTGTGGCAGGGACGGCCCAGGCCACGGCTTCCCGCGTGGGAATGCGCTGTGGCGCACAGCTGGTCCCGGCGGGACCTGGCGTTTGTGGGCGGGTGACGGGGATCTAGGGCTTCCGCTCGTGATTCCTCGTGGGCTGTCTTTCCGGGTTTGGACTCGCCTGCCAGGCTGTGTGCAGGGTTCCCGCTGCCTCTGGCCGGCAGGCGTCCGGGCTGCAGGTGGGTCGGCAGGCAGGTGTTAGCGGAAAGGGAACACAGGTAGCGAGGTGGGATCGGCGACCTGGCTAGGGTGTCGGGAGAATGGAATGCGCGGCCGGGGTCCGAGGGGTCGGAGGAAAGGACAGGATGTTGGATGGCGTGCCTCTCTGGTGGGAGACGTGTGTGCGGCTCCACGAGCGAGTCGCTCGCTGCTGTTCAGCGGTCAGAAGTTGGAGGGTGAAACCGGGCGGGCTGTGCAGGCCAGGACGCCTCTGGGCAGCGCAGCGGCGATTCAAGGCGGTGGGCGGTAGGCGGTGGGCGGTGGGCGGAGGCCGGTGGGAGGAAGGAGGGAAAAGGAGGAATAGGGGAAGAATCTGGGCTGTGTCTGTTTGGGCGAGTGAGGAGAAGGCGGGCGGAGGAGATAGGCAGGGAAGAGCGTGGAAGGTGGTCGCGGTCGCTCGCTGTGTGTGGGGCCAGGGAAGAGGGCGTGTGAGGTGGTGGGGAGGGCGTCTGTCCGAAGGGCAATTGGTAGAGGGTCGCGGGCGCTGGCGCATGGTCCTGGGCTGTTTCTGCGACAGCCGGCGGGTGGGCAGGAAGAACGGACGTGCCTGAGAAGCGGCGGCGTTTTGGAGGCTTGCTTCAAGGGGGCTGGAGTCTGCAGAGCGGGCAAGGGCTCAAGGCAGGAAGCGGCCAAAGGTGCTCCAGGGTTGCCATGGGCGTTGCCCTCCGGCGGGCGGGCCAAAAGGTCGGCTTGTCAGGAGTGGGATTCGAACCCACGCCTCCAGGGGAGACTGCGACCTGAACGCAGCGCCTTAGACCGCTCGGCCATCCTGACGGCGCGCCGGGGCGCGTCGCCGCTGGCATGGCTGGGACCCGGCGCGAACGCCTGCGCCCTTGGCCGGCGCCTGTCTGGGCTCGGTGCGCAACCGACGGACCGCGCGGGCGGAGCGGGCGCCAAGTGAACGGAGCCGGCTGGCGTTGGCGTGGACGCCCCCGCGTCCCCACCCCGGACCCAAGGGGTCCGCGTCGGGCCGGCCGCCGCCGCCGCCGCACGCCCCAGCCCCCGCGCCTCCGCTCGCCGAACCCCGCAGGGCGTGCGCCCACCGCGTCCTAGGAGCAGCGGCCCGACTGTTTCGCCCGGCCTCTTCCTGCCCCGGCGCGATCCCCGCCTTGGAGACAGCAGGCAGGGCGCACGGGGAGGTTCCACGCCGCTCCGGTACCTGTCGGGGTCCGGCTCCGGCTCCGGGTCCCAGCGGGATCGCAGGGTGCTTTGTTGGGTGTCGGGGTAGGTCGTGCCAACGGTGGCGGGGGGCGGGTGGCAGGTGACGGGTGGCGTGTGGCGGGTGGCGGGTGGCGGGTGGCGGGTGGAAGGCGAGCACGCGCCCGGCCCCTGCCGTCGGGGGAGGGGATCAAGGCAGGGCTAGGCGTCCGCGGTCGGAGTGGGGTCTGGCGTCCCGGCGACCGTCGCCGTCGTCCTCGTTAGTATAGTGGTGAGTATCCCCGCCTGTCACGCGGGAGACCGGGGTTCGATTCCCCGACGGGGAGGCAGCCGTGCTTTTTGGGCCGCCGCCTCGGACCCAGCCTGAGGGCCCTCCTCCTTCCTCCGCCCTCCAGCTAGTCGCAGGGCGCCATCTCGGGCCTGGCCTGCCTGGCCCCTTGGCCCCCTGGGCCCTCTGGGCCCCCTGGGCCTCCTGGGTCCCCTTGGCCTCCTACCTTTTCTTCTCGCCCGCGGCTTGGTCGCCGCAGCCGGGCGGCCTCCTCTGGCCCCCACGGCGCCCAGAGAGCTGCCGGCCCAAAGTGGGTGCCGGAAGAGGCTTTCTGCGAGGCACAGGGCCCGGCGCCCGGTGGGAGGAGGAGGAGTGGGGACCCCGTCGGCGCCGGCCGTGTCCCCGCCGGGCACCTGGTGGGGAAGGGCTCTGGCGGCCCGGGGCGGCGAGGGAGCGAGAGCGCCCCCAGAGGCAGGCGGGCGGAACGGGGCAGCCGCGCTGGCCTTGCACCGGTGGGGCGCGGGGTGGCCTTTGGCGGGGCCGCGGCAGCGCGGAGCTGCGGGCGGGCGGACGGACCGGGCGTCGGGGCCGGGCTGCCCCGGGCGTCAGCGGCGCGCTGGTGGGAGCCCCGGGCCGGCGTGGCGGGGCTGCCCGCGCCGTGTGGCGTTGGTGGTATAGTGGTGAGCATAGCTGCCTTCCAAGCAGTTGACCCGGGTTCGATTCCCGGCCAACGCAGCGGGCGGACCTTTTGCGGAGGTCCCCGTCGCGGAGCTCGCGTCGCAGCTTGGCCTGTGGCTGCGTGCCTGTGCGCCCGGGAAGGAGGCGCGCGGTGTTTGGAGGGTGTGCTGCGAACAGGGCCAGAGCTGCTCGTGAGGGCAGGCCGGTTGGCGCCGGCGTCGCGGGGGCTGGTTGCGGGTGTTTGTTTTAAACGGAAGCAGGGGACAGGCGCCAAGGTAACGCCCAGTGCTGGGGCCAGAGGCGCTGGGGCCAGGAGGCGCAAGCCGGGCCCGGAAGCCGTCTCTCCCTGGTGGTCTAGTGGTTAGGATTCGGCGCTCTCACCGCTGCGGCCCGGGTTCGATTCCCGGTCAGGGAAGCCTTCCTTCTTTGGCTCTGCCTGCCAACTGCCAGGCCCCTTCACACCTCCCCTTTTGACCAACAGGCTCGCTCGCTTCTCCTGCGCCCCAGCCACAACCTCCCGCGGCTTCCACGTGCGCCCCAACGCTCCCCGCCTACCTTCACCCATCCCTCCTTTTGGCCTCGCTGGCGCCACCTTCGCAACATCAGCTTCACAGCCCTTCCTTGTCAGGTGCTCGCCTCGCTCCCACTCTTTCTCAGCGGCAAAGCCCGCTGGCCAGGTCAGGCTTTCTCCTCCCATGGCCGCCAGGTGACCCGCCACCACCACCACCGCCGCCACCCTCGAACTCTCGGCTGGCCGCGGAATGGGCCAGGACTCTCGAGCGGAGCGGCTTCTGCCAAGCCAAGCCGAGTGGCTGACGGGCCACTTCTCTCTCGGCTGCGGGGGATCTGCGCCTAATGGTTGGGCCACCCGCCAGAGCCACTCATGTCAGCAAGCGCACTGGCTTTCCCAAGGCGTGCCAGACCCTGAGCGCGGGATCCGTGATTGGGCTCCACGGGTGTCAGCGGCTTTGGTAGAAATGGCAGCGGAACTTGAGGAGCCGAGACCACGGGCCATGGCGCTAGGGAGGCAGAGCTGCGACGGTCACCCTGGCAGCATGACTATGTTTTTCTTCATGCGGACGTGATATCCATGGGATTCCTGTGACGCGTGGTAACGCGTGTACATCGCGTAGTGATCGATGGTCAACTGAGGGGATGTAGGGCATCCATCCCGTGGGTATCTGTCATCTCTACCTGTTGGGAGCATCTCAGGTGCTGTCTTCCAGGAGCTCTTCGGAAACAAGCACTAATACGTCGTTGTTACCCCTAGTCGCCCTGCTCCGCCGTAGAACGTTATTGGAACGTATTCCCTCCATCCAAACGCATGCTCGGACCCATTTCACCAACCTCTCTTCACCGCAGTCACCCACACACCCTCTCCAGCCTCTGGTGTCTATCGTTCTACTCTCTACCTCCACAAGGTGAACATTTTGAGCTCCCAGGATTGGAGTAAGAACCCGCCCTCTCTGTCTTTCTGTGCCCGGCTCGTTTGATGTTCCATCGTGACCTTTAGCTCCGCCTCTGTTGCTGCAGACCAGAGGATTTCGTTCTTTTCTGTGGCCAAATAGTATTCCATGGTGTCTATATGCCACATTTTTGTTAATCCATTTCCCGGCCGATGGACACTTAGGTTGTCTTAGCCACATCTTCCCTACCTGCAGGTCCTTCATAGGCTCTCTGCAAGAAGAAAAATATGGCTCTTTCTGCCCGACCTCGCAGGCAGTCAGACCTTACCGTTGTCTTCCCCTGTTCCCTAAAACTCGCTGTTATTCTATTCTTTTTCAAGGTGCACTGATTTCATGCTGTTCAAACACACATGTTTTACCATCAATTTGTAGAGTTAACACAATTGTCACAGCGGTCCTGAGGTGACGTACATCCTCAGCTTACGAAGATAACAGGATTAAGAGATTAAAGTAAAGACAGGCGTAAGAAATTATAAAAGCATTATTTGGGAACTGATGAATGTCCGTATTGAAATGAAATCTTCACAATTTACGTGCCTCTGCCGCAGCTCCAGCCGCTCCCTCCGTTCGGGGTCCCTGACTTCCCGCAACACACACGTGCATGTGCGTACACATGCTCCCGCTCACCGTCGACAGGTTTGAGATTCTCGCCTATTCTGGATGTGAAAATGAATCTTGAGAGGTCCCATTAGTCAGACCAACCTGGCCACGGGCATTGAAGCGTGGAGATGCAGCAGTTCGTGGGGAAAACCCAACGGCCAGGCTGACCAAAGCGCATGTGCGGGGTTGGGGTTCCTGATAGACTTCTAGCCGAAGTTTGCTTCCCATTGCCTGACCTACGCTCTCTAGCGTCTCTCCAAATGTCAAGGAACATGTGGAGATGGTACCTATCCCCAGCGCCAAGATTCGCTGTGGGACTTTTTGCCCATCCCCTCCTTAGCACAGATGAGCCCAGTTCTCCAACCCTCTATTCAACCCATATTGATCTTATCGTTTGGCTGATTCCCCAGGTCAATGGCAGAAGTCAGTCGACTTCTTGCCAAAACCCCTCTGTAGGGGCAAAGTAGACGTCCAACCAACTGCACAAACCTGTCCCGTGTCATTCGTGGGATCTTGGCACAGTCGGATCACCTGCAGGGACCAGACCCTATCGGGGATAGAGATGTTTGCCATCCCCACGGGAGGCTGGCTTGCTTGCCAGCGTGATGTGGGTGGATGTCAGTGGGTGACAGCGATGGACGAAGGTGTCCGTTCCCGTGGCTGGCGTCCACCCTAGCCCGGGGCAAGGGGCTGACACCAAGGAAAGGAGAGAAGCATGTCGCGTGCTGGGAGCTGGAAGAAGGAGTCCAGGGTGTCCAGGGGGTGCACAGGGCTGGCTGGCCAGGTCTGGGAGTGAGGCTGTCCAGTCAAACGGAGGTTGTGCAGATGCCCGGGGCGTTAGGGCACCTCGCGGGCTGCCTATGCCATAGGTCGGAGGGATCCCAGCTGGTGGCGGAGCTGGCGTGAGTCTGAAGAGGCTGAAGGAGGCCAGGGCTGGGGGACATGAGTCGTCTGAGAGAGGGGCATTGACGGCGAGAGGGAGAGTTGGCTGGCGAGAGGGAGAGTTGGCTGTGCGAGAGAGACAGAGAGATAGAGACATAGAGACAGAGACAGAGAGAGAGACAGAGAGATAGAGACACAGAGACAGAGAGAGAGTGAGAGACAGAGAAAGAGAGTGAGAGAGAGAGAGAGTGTGTGAGTGTGTGTGTGTGTGTGTGTGTGTGTCAGTGTGTGTGTGTGAGTGAAAGGGCGGGTGGGGTGAGACAAAGGTGGGGGAGGGAGGGCTGAGCCTGAAGGCTGGTGGGAACAGTACATTTTCAGCCGGTTGGTCTGGGCAGGAACGAAGTCTGTGTGGTCAAAGGGGACCCGCACCGGCGAGACTGGGATGCTGCTTGGGCTGGGCGGTCAGAGTATGGAGTGGGGCTGGGGTGAGGTGGCAAGCAGCCCAGGGTGGGAGAGACATCGTGACAGAGCGACTGGAGGCCACGTCCCACGTCCCAAAAGGGTAGCGAATGCAACTGGACCCGAGACATAAATAAGCCGTCTTCAGGACGCACATTCACGTCTCAGGCAGGTGTCTGGGGCTGAGATGAAAAGAGGTCCGAGGGAGAGAAACAAGGCAGCCTCCTCGACTAAAGTGGTGGATTGGGGTTAGGTTGGGAGTTGCCACATGGCGGTGGTGGTGCCGGCAGAATGAGGGGAGAGAGTGTGGAGTAGCCGGAACACGGTGAATATAGACGGTGCACATGCCACGCGTACACTCGTGTGGTCGCGTTAAGGACTGTGTGACCAACTAGGGGAAAGTGATGAGTTACTCCCTGGAGTCGCGACTTCCTTCCTACTGGAAGGGCAACCATGGCATCATTTTCTGGATGTGGGGAGCCAGCGAGGGGGAGAGAGAGAGAGAGAGAGAGAGAGAGAGAGAGAAAGAGGTCGAGGCGGTGAATTGTGAAGAGAAGAGGTGGGGCGAGTGGCTGCAAGCCCGTGGTGCCTGGCGGTGTTCCGTGAAGTGAAATGCGTCGGGCAGAGGCGGTGGCAGGGCAATGAAGAGAAACAGGACCAGGAGGCTGCCAAGTTCTGGTGTCTGGCGCGCTCTCTTGTTTGGAGGGGTTGTTGTCACCAAGCTGTGTGGGTGCGGGGGGGTAGGCTCATCCCTAAGTCAGTCGAGAGAGGCACGGAAGAAAGGGCAGAGGGCCGTCGCGCGTGGGAGCGCAGCCGGTGCCGGACTCGCTCGCGCGCCCCGAGTGTAAGGAGGCGGCAGAGGCGAGCGCAGCTACGCCTTGGTGCTGCTGCAGCACCAAAATGGGAGGGCGTGCTGCATGGGCCGGGAATCGAACCCGGGCCTCCCGCGTGGCAGGCGAGAATTCTACCACTGAACCACCCATGCACCGATGGCAAGCGCCAACGGAAGCTGGCACAGCGGAACTCGCCACCAGCCGCCGCTCACTGGTCACAGCCTGCCGTGGGCTTCCGTCCTATTGGAGCGTCCACGAGAGGCTGGCCCGATGGGGCGAGCAGAAGGGGAGGCTCTCGTCACGTCGAGGGACCTGAGGCGGGGCGCGGAGGGAGAGCCGAGGGAGAGAGGCCGACTGGTCCCATCTTGCGCTTTCTCTGCCGCCCAGGGTCGAGAGACTGCCCGCCGGGGTCTCCAGGGGAAGGACCAGCCGTGGCCCGCGCCCGAATGCCCGTGTGGGCAGGTTTGCTGTGGCGGGCCTTGCTGAGCGCGGATCCCCGGCACAGACCCAAAGTTTTTGTGTTTTGTTTTTGTTTGATTGTTTGTTTGTTTCTTTTGGGGGATGTTTTTCCCCCTCCCCTCCCCCCCCCCCGCCGGACCGGCCTTCTCAGTTGTGTCACCTGCAGGTGGGGGTGGGGGGGGGGGTGTGTCAGCGAGCGGGGGCGGCGATGGGGAACGGGTCTCGCAGCCGTGGCGTGCGGCTCAGAAACGCAGACCAGGTCCGTGGGCGCCTCGCTCCTGCGCTCTGACCCACGCCACCGGCTCGCACTTGGGGTCCGGCCCCCTGGGCTGGTAGGGAGGCTTTAGCGCGAGAAAGGAGCGGAGGAGCGCTTCGGCAGAGCCGCAGCTGGCTGACCCTGGAGAAGGCGCGCTGGGTGTGGCTGGGACGGCCCAGGCCGCGGCTTCCCGCGTGGGGATGCGCTGTGGCGCACAGCTGGTCCCGGCGGGGCCAGGCGTTTGTGGGCGGGTGACGGGGATCTAGGGCTTCCGCTCGTGATTCCTCGTGGGCTGTCTTTCCGGGTTTGGACTCGCCTGCCAGGCTGTGTGCAGGGTTCCCGCTGCCTCTGGCCGGCAGGCGTCCGGGCTGCAGGTGGGTCGGCAGGCAGGTGTTAGCGGGAAGGGAGCACAGGTAGCGAGGTGGGATCGGCGACCTGGCTAGGGTGTCGGGAGAATGGAATGCGCGGCCGGGGTCCGAGGGGTCGGAGGAAAGGACAGGATGTTGGATGGCGTGCCTCTCTGGTGGGAGACGTGTGTGCGGCTCCACGAGCGAGTCGCTCGCTGCTGTTCAGCGGTCAGAAGTTGGAGGGTGAAACCGGGCGGGCTGTGCAGGCCAGGACGCCTCTGGGCAGCGCAGCGGCGATTCAAGGCGGTGGGCGGAGGCCGGTGGGAGGAAGGAGGGAAAAGGAGGAATAGGGGAAGAATCTGGGCTGTGTCTGTTTGGGCGAGTGAGGAGAAGGCGGGCGGAGGAGATAGGCAGGGAAGAGCGTGGAAGGTGGTCGCGGTCGCTCGCTGTGTGTGGGGCCAGGGAAGAGGGCGTGTGAGGTGGTGGGGAGGGCGTCTGTCCGAAGGGCAATTGGTAGAGGGTCGCGGGCGCTGGCGCATGGTCCTGGGCTGTTTCTGCGACAGCCGGCGGGTGGGCAGGAAGAACGGACGTGCCTGAGAAGCGGCGGCGTTTTGGAGGCTTGCTTCAAGGGGGCTGGAGTCTGCAGAGCGGGCAAGGGCTCAAGGCAGGAAGCGGCCAAAGGTGCTCCAGGGTTGCCATGGGCGTTGCCCTCCGGCGGGCGGGCCAAAAGGTCGGCTTGTCAGGAGTGGGATTCGAACCCACGCCTCCAGGGGAGACTGCGACCTGAACGCAGCGCCTTAGACCGCTCGGCCATCCTGACGGCGCGCCGGGGCGCGTCGCCGCTGGCATGGCTGGGACCCGGCGCGAACGCCTGCGCCCTTGGCCGGCGCCTGTCTGGGCTCGGTGCGCAACCGACGGACCGCGCGGGCGGAGCGGGCGCCAAGTGAACGGAGCCGGCTGGCGTTGGCGTGGACGCCCCCGCGTCCCCACCCCGGACCCAAGGGGTCCGCGTCCGGCCGGCCGCCGCCGCCGCCGCACGCCCCAGCCCCCGCGCCTCCGCTCGCCGAACCCCGCAGGGCGTGCGCCCACCGCGTCCTAGGAGCAGCGGCCCGACTGTTTCGCCCGGCCTCTTCCTGCCCCGGCGCGATCCCCGCCTTGGAGACAGCAGGCAGGGCGCACGGGGAGGTTCCACGCCGCTCCGGTACCTGTCGGGGTCCGGCTCCGGCTCCGGGTCCCAGCGGGATCGCAGGGTGCTTTGTTGGGTGTCGGGGTAGGTCGTGCCAACGGTGGCGGGGGGCGGGTGGCAGGTGACGGGTGGCGTGTGGCGGGTGGCGGGTGGCGGGTGGCGGGTGGAAGGCGAGCACGCGCCCGGCCCCTGCCGTCGGGGGAGGGGATCAAGGCAGGGCTAGGCGTCCGCGGTCGGAGTGGGGTCTGGCGTCCCGGCGACCGTCGCCGTCGTCCTCGTTAGTATAGTGGTGAGTATCCCCGCCTGTCACGCGGGAGACCGGGGTTCGATTCCCCGACGGGGAGGCAGCCGTGCTTTTTGGGCCGCCGCCTCGTACCCAGCCTGAGGGCCCTCCTTCTCCTTCCTCCGCCCTCCAGCTAGTCGCAGGGCGCCATCTCGGGCCTGGCCTGCCTGGCCCCTTGGCCCCCTGGGCCCTCTGGGCCCCCTGGGCCTCCTGGGTCCCCTTGGCCTCCTACCTTTTCTTCTCGCCCGCGGCTTGGTCGCCGCAGCCGGGCGGCCTCCTCTGGCCCCCACGGCGCCCAGAGAGCTGCCGGCCCAAAGTGGGTGCCGGAAGAGGCTTTCTGCGAGGCACAGGGCCCGGCGCCCGGTGGGAGGAGGAGGAGTGGGGACCCCGTCGGCGCCGGCCGTGTCCCCGCCGGGCACCTGGTGGGGAAGGGCTCTGGCGGCCCGGGGCGGCGAGGGAGCGAGAGCGCCCCCAGAGGCAGGCGGGCGGAACGGGGCAGCCGCGCTGGCCTTGCACCGGTGGGGCGCGGGGTGGCCTTTGGCGGGGCCGCGGCAGCGCGGAGCTGCGGGCGGGCGGACGGACCGGGCGTCGGGGCCGGGCTGCCCCGGGCGTCGGCGGCGCGCTGGTGGGAGCCCCGGGCCGGCGTGGCGGGGCTGCCCGCGCCGTGTGGCGTTGGTGGTATAGTGGTGAGCATAGCTGCCTTCCAAGCAGTTGACCCGGGTTCGATTCCCGGCCAACGCAGCGGGCGGACCTTTTGCGGAGGTCCCCGTCGCGGAGCTCGCGTCGCAGCTTGGCCTGTGGCTGCGTGCCTGTGCGCCCGGGAAGGAGGCGCGCGGTGTTTGGAGGGTGTGCTGCGAACAGGGCCAGAGCTGCTCGTGAGGGCAGGCCGGTTGGCGCCGGCGTCGCGGGGGCTGGTTGCGGGTGTTTGTTTTAAACGGAAGCAGGGGACAGGCGCCAAGGTAACGCCCAGTGCTGGGGCCAGAGGCGCTGGGGCCAGGAGGCGCAAGCCGGGCCCGGAAGCCGTCTCTCCCTGGTGGTCTAGTGGTTAGGATTCGGCGCTCTCACCGCCGCGGCCCGGGTTCGATTCCCGGTCAGGGAAGCCTTCCTTCTTTGGCTCTGCCTGCCAACTGCCAGGCCCCTTCACACCTCCCCTTTTGACCAACAGGCTCGCTCGCTTCTCCCGCGCCCCAGCCACAACCTCCCGCGGCTTCCACGTGCGCCCCAACGCTCCCCGCCTACCTTCACCCATCCCTCCTTTTGGCCTCGCTGGCGCCACCTTCGCAACATCAGCTTCACAGCCCTTCCTTGTCAGGTGCTCGCCTCGCTCCCACTCTTTCTCAGCGGCAAAGCCCGCTGGCCAGGTCAGGCTTTCTCCTCCCATGGCCGCCAGGTGACCCGCCACCACCACCACCGCCGCCACCCTCGAACTCTCGGCTGGCCGCGGAATGGGCCAGGACTCTCGAGCGGAGCGGCTTCTGCCAAGCCAAGCCGAGTGGCTGACGGGCCACTTCTCTCTCGGCTGCGGGGGATCTGCGCCTAATGGTTGGGCCACCCGCCAGAGCCACTCATGTCAGCAAGCGCACTGGCTTTCCCAAGGCGTGCCAGACCCTGAGCGCGGGATCCGTGATTGGGCTCCACGGGTGTCAGCGGCTTTGGTAGAAATGGCAGCGGAACTTGAGGAGCCGAGACCACGGGCCATGGCGCTAGGGAGGCAGAGCTGCGACGGTCACCCTGGCAGCATGACTATGTTTTTCTTCATGCGGACGTGATATCCATGGGATTCCTGTGACGCGTGGTAACGCGTGTACATCGCGTAGTGATCGATGGTCAACTGAGGGGATGTAGGGCATCCATCCCGTGGGTATCTGTCATCTCTACCTGTTGGGAGCATCTCAGGTGCTGTCTTCCAGGAGCTCTTCGGAAACAAGCACTAATACGTCGTTGTTACCCCTAGTCGCCCTGCTCCGCCGTAGAACGTTATTGGAACGTATTCCCTCCATCCAAACGCATGCTCGGACCCATTTCACCAACCTCTCTTCACCGCAGTCACCCACACACCCTCTCCAGCCTCTGGTGTCTATCGTTCTACTCTCTACCTCCACAAGGTGAACATTTTGAGCTCCCAGGATTGGAGTAAGAACCCGCCCTCTCTGTCTTTCTGTGCCCGGCTCGTTTGATGTTCCATCGTGACCTTTAGCTCCGCCTCTGTTGCTGCAGACCAGAGGATTTCGTTCTTTTCTGTGGCCAAATAGTATTCCATGGTGTCTATATGCCACATTTTTGTTAATCCATTTCCCGGCCGATGGACACTTAGGTTGTCTTAGCCACATCTTCCCTACCTGCAGGTCCTTCATAGGCTCTCTGCAAGAAGAAAAATATGGCTCTTTCTGCCCGACCTCGCAGGCAGTCAGACCTTACCGTTGTCTTCCCCTGTTCCCTAAAACTCGCTGTTATTCTATTCTTTTTCAAGGTGCACTGATTTCATGCTGTTCAAACACACATGTTTTACCATCAATTTGTAGAGTTAACACAATTGTCACAGCAGTCCTGAGGTGACGTACATCCTCAGCTTACGAAGATAACAGGATTAAGAGATTAAAGTAAAGACAGGCGTAAGAAATTATAAAAGCATTATTTGGGAACTGATGAATGTCCGTATTGAAATGAAATCTTCACAATTTACGTGCCTCTGCCGCAGCTCCAGCCGCTCCCTCCGTTCGGGGTCCCTGACTTCCCGCAACACACACGTGCATGTGCGTACACATGCTCCCGCTCACCGTCGACAGGTTTGAGATTCTCGCCTATTCTGGATGTGAAAATGAATCTTGAGAGGTCCCATTAGTCAGACCAACCTGGCCACGGGCATTGAAGCGTGGAGATGCAGCAGTTCGTGGGGAAAACCCAACGGCCAGGCTGACCAAAGCGCATGTGCGGGGTTGGGGTTCCTGATAGACTTCTAGCCGAAGTTTGCTTCCCATTGCCTGACCTACGCTCTCTAGCGTCTCTCCAAATGTCAAGGAACATGTGGAGATGGTACCTATCCCCAGCGCCAAGATTCGCTGTGGGACTTTTTGCCCATCCCCTCCTTAGCACAGATGAGCCCAGTTCTCCAACCCTCTATTCAACCCGTATTGATCTTATCGTTTGGCTGATTCCCCAGGTCAATGGCAGAAGTCAGTCGACTTCTTGCCAAAACCCCTCTGTAGGGGCAAAGTAGACGTCCAACCAACTGCACAAACCTGTCCCGTGTCATTCGTGGGATCTTGGCACAGTCGGATCACCTGCAGGGACCAGACCCTATCGGGGATAGAGATGTTTGCCATCCCCACGGGAGGCTGGCTTGCTTGCCAGCGTGATGTGGGTGGATGTCAGTGGGTGACAGCGATGGACGAAGGTGTCCGTTCCCGTGGCTGGCGTCCACCCTAGCCCGGGGCAAGGGGCTGACACCAAGGAAAGGAGAGAAGCATGTCGCGTGCTGGGAGCTGGAAGAAGGAGTCCAGGGTGTCCAGGGGGTGCACAGGGCTGGCTGGCCAGGTCTGGGAGTGAGGCTGTCCAGTCAAACGGAGGTTGTGCAGATGCCCGGGGCGTTAGGGCACCTCGCGGGCTGCCTATGCCATAGGTCGGAGGGATCCCAGCTGGTGGCGGAGCTGGCGTGAGTCTGAAGAGGCTGAAGGAGGCCAGGGCTGGGGGACATGAGTCGTCTGAGAGAGGGGCATTGACGGCGAGAGGGAGAGTTGGCTGGCGAGAGGGAGAGTTGGCTGTGCGAGAGAGACAGAGAGATAGAGACATAGAGACAGAGACAGAGAGAGAGACAGAGAGATAGAGACACAGAGACAGAGAGAGAGTGAGAGACAGAGAAAGAGAGTGAGAGAGAGAGAGAGTGAGTGTGTGTGTGTGTGTGTGTGTGTGTCAGTGTGTGTGTGTGAGTGAAAGGGCGGGTGGGGTGAGACAAAGGTGGGGGAGGGAGGGCTGAGCCTGAAGGCTGGTGGGAACAGTACATTTTCAGCCGGTTGGTCTGGGCAGGAACGAAGTCTGTGTGGTCAAAGGGGACCCGCGCCGGCGAGACTGGGATGCTGCTTGGGCTGGGCGGTCAGAGTATGGAGTGGGGCTGGGGTGAGGTGGCAAGCAGCCCAGGGTGGGAGAGACATCGTGACAGAGCGACTGGAGGCCACGTCCCACGTCCCAAAAGGGTAGCGAATGACTGGACCCGAGACATAAATAAGCCGTCTTCAGGACGCACATTCACGTCTCAGGCAGGTGTCTGGGGCTGAGATGAAAAGAGGTCCGAGGGAGAGAAACAAGGCAGCCTCCTCGACTAAAGTGGTGGATTGGGGTTAGGTTGGGAGTTGCCACATGGCGGTGGTGGTGCCGGCAGAATGAGGGGAGAGAGTGTGGAGTAGCCGGAACACGGTGAATATAGACGGTGCACATGCCACGCGTACACTCGTGTGGTCGCGTTAAGGACTGTGTGACCAACTAGGGGAAAGTGATGAGTTACTCCCTGGAGTCGCGACTTCCTTCCTACTGGAAGGGCAACCATGGCATCATTTTCTGGATGTGGGGAGCCAGCGAGGGGGAGAGAGAGAGAGAGAGAGAGAGAGAGAGAGAGAGAGAGAGAGAAAGAGGTCGAGGCGGTGAATTGTGAAGAGAAGAGGTGGGGCGAGTGGCTGCAAGCCCGTGGTGCCTGGCGGTGTTCCGTGAAGTGAAATGCGTCGGGCAGAGGCGGTGGCAGGGCAATGAAGAGAAACAGGACCAGGAGGCTGCCAAGTTCTGGTGTCTGGCGCGCTCTCGTGTTTGGAGGGGTTGTTGTCACCAAGCTGTGTGGGTGCGGGGGGGTAGGCTCATCCCTAAGTCAGTCGAGAGAGGCACGGAAGAAAGGGCAGAGGGCCGTCGCGCGTGGGAGCGCAGCCGGTGCCGGACTCGCTCGCGCGCCCCGAGTGTAAGGAGGCGGCAGAGGCGAGCGCAGCTACGCCTTGGTGCTGCTGCAGCACCAAAATGGGAGGGCGTGCTGCATGGGCCGGGAATCGAACCCGGGCCTCCCGCGTGGCAGGCGAGAATTCTACCACTGAACCACCCATGCACCGATGGCAAGCGCCAACGGAAGCTGGCACAGCGGAACTCGCCACCAGCCGCCGCTCACTGGTCACAGCCTGCCGTGGGCTTCCGTCCTATTGGAGCGTCCACGAGAGGCTGGCCCGATGGGGCGAGCAGAAGGGGAGGCTCTCGTCACGTCGAGGGACCTGAGGCGGGGCGCGGAGGGAGAGCCGAGGGAGAGAGGCCGACTGGTCCCATCTTGCGCTTTCTCTGCCGCCCAGGGTCGAGAGACTGCCCGCCGGGGTCTCCAGGGGAAGGACCAGCCGTGGCCCGCGCCCGAATGCCCGTGTGGGCAGGTTTGCTGTGGCGGGCCTTGCTGAGCGCGGATCCCCGGCACAGACCCAAAGTTTTTGTGTTTTGTTTTTGTTTGATTGTTTGTTTGTTTCTTTTGGGGGATGTTTTTCCCCCTCCCCTCCCCCCCCCCCCGCCGGACCGGCCTTCTCAGTTGTGTCACCTGCAGGTGGGGGGGGGTGGTGTGTCAGCGAGCGGGGGCGGCGATGGGGAACGGGTCTCGCAGCCGTGGCGTGCGGCTCAGAAACGCAGACCAGGTCCGTGGGCGCCTCGCTCCTGCGCTCTGACCCACGCCACCGGCTCGCACTTGGGGTCCGGCCCCCTGGGCTGGTAGGGAGGCTTTAGCGCGAGAAAGGAGCGGAGGAGCGCTTCGGCAGAGCCGCAGCTGGCTGACCCTGGAGAAGGCGCGCTGGGTGTGGCTGGGACGGCCCAGGCCGCGGCTTCCCGCGTGGGGATGCGCTGTGGCGCACAGCTGGTCCCGGCGGGGCCAGGCGTTTGTGGGCGGGTGACGGGGATCTAGGGCTTCCGCTCGTGATTCCTCGTGGGCTGTCTTTCCGGGTTTGGACTCGCCTGCCAGGCTGTGTGCAGGGTTCCCGCTGCCTCTGGCCGGCAGGCGTCCGGGCTGCAGGTGGGTCGGCAGGCAGGTGTTAGCGGGAAGGGAGCACAGGTAGCGAGGTGGGATCGGCGACCTGGCTAGGGTGTCGGGAGAATGGAATGCGCGGCCGGGGTCCGAGGGGTCGGAGGAAAGGACAGGATGTTGGATGGCGTGCCTCTCTGGTGGGAGACGTGTGTGCGGCTCCACGAGCGAGTCGCTCGCTGCTGTTCAGCGGTCAGAAGTTGGAGGGTGAAACCGGGCGGGCTGTGCAGGCCAGGACGCCTCTGGGCAGCGCAGCGGCGATTCAAGGCGGTGGGCGGTGGGCGGAGGCCGGTGGGAGGAAGGAGGGAAAAGGAGGAATAGGGGAAGAATCTGGGCTGTGTCTGTTTGGGCGAGTGAGGAGAAGGCGGGCGGAGGAGATAGGCAGGGAAGAGCGTGGAAGGTGGTCGCGGTCGCTCGCTGTGTGTGGGGCCAGGGAAGAGGGCGTGTGAGGTGGTGGGGAGGGCGTCTGTCCGAAGGGCAATTGGTAGAGGGTCGCGGGCGCTGGCGCATGGTCCTGGGCTGTTTCTGCGACAGCCGGCGGGTGGGCAGGAAGAACGGACGTGCCTGAGAAGCGGCGGCGTTTTGGAGGCTTGCTTCAAGGGGGCTGGAGTCTGCAGAGCGGGCAAGGGCTCAAGGCAGGAAGCGGCCAAAGGTGCTCCAGGGTTGCCATGGGCGTTGCCCTCCGGCGGGCGGGCCAAAAGGTCGGCTTGTCAGGAGTGGGATTCGAACCCACGCCTCCAGGGGAGACTGCGACCTGAACGCAGCGCCTTAGACCGCTCGGCCATCCTGACGGCGCGCCGGGGCGCGTCGCCGCTGGCATGGCTGGGACCCGGCGCGAACGCCTGCGCCCTTGGCCGGCGCCTGTCTGGGCTCGGTGCGCAACCGACGGACCGCGCGGGCGGAGCGGGCGCCAAGTGAACGGAGCCGGCTGGCGTTGGCGTGGACGCCCCCGCGTCCCCACCCCGGACCCAAGGGGTCCGCGTCCGGCCGGCCGCCGCCGCCGCCGCACGCCCCAGCCCCCGCGCCTCCGCTCGCCGAACCCCGCAGGGCGTGCGCCCACCGCGTCCTAGGAGCAGCGGCCCGACTGTTTCGCCCGGCCTCTTCCTGCCCCGGCGCGATCCCCGCCTTGGAGACAGCAGGCAGGGCGCACGGGGAGGTTCCACGCCGCTCCGGTACCTGTCGGGGTCCGGCTCCGGCTCCGGGTCCCAGCGGGATCGCAGGGTGCTTTGTTGGGTGTCGGGGTAGGTCGTGCCAACGGTGGCGGGGGGCGGGTGGCAGGTGACGGGTGGCGTGTGGCGGGTGGTGGGTGGCGGGTGGCGGGTGGAAGGCGAGCACGCGCCCGGCCCCTGCCGTCGGGGGAGGGGATCAAGGCAGGGCTAGGCGTCCGCGGTCGGAGTGGGGTCTGGCGTCCCGGCGACCGTCGCCGTCGTCCTCGTTAGTATAGTGGTGAGTATCCCCGCCTGTCACGCGGGAGACCGGGGTTCGATTCCCCGACGGGGAGGCAGCCGTGCTTTTTGGGCCGCCGCCTCGGACCCAGCCTGAGGGCCCTCCTTCTCCTTCCTCCGCCCTCCAGCTAGTCGCAGGGCGCCATCTCGGGCCTGGCCTGCCTGGCCCCTTGGCCCCCTGGGCCCTCTGGGCCCCCTGGGCCTCCTGGGTCCCCTTGGCCTCCTACCTTTTCTTCTCGCCCGCGGCTTGGTCGCCGCAGCCGGGCGGCCTCCTCTGGCCCCCACGGCGCCCAGAGAGCTGCCGGCCCAAAGTGGGTGCCGGAAGAGGCTTTCTGCGAGGCACAGGGCCCGGCGCCCGGTGGGAGGAGGAGGAGTGGGGACCCCGTCGGCGCCGGCCGTGTCCCCGCCGGGCACCTGGTGGGGAAGGGCTCTGGCGGCCCGGGGCGGCGAGGGAGCGAGAGCGCCCCCAGAGGCAGGCGGGCGGAACGGGGCAGCCGCGCTGGCCTTGCACCGGTGGGGCGCGGGGTGGCCTTTGGCGGGGCCGCGGCAGCGCGGAGCTGCGGGCGGGCGGACGGACCGGGCGTCGGGGCCGGGCTGCCCCGGGCGTCGGCGGCGCGCTGGTGGGAGCCCCGGGCCGGCGTGGCGGGGCTGCCCGCGCCGTGTGGCGTTGGTGGTATAGTGGTGAGCATAGCTGCCTTCCAAGCAGTTGACCCGGGTTCGATTCCCGGCCAACGCAGCGGGCGGACCTTTTGCGGAGGTCCCCGTCGCGGAGCTCGCGTCGCAGCTTGGCCTGTGGCTGCGTGCCTGTGCGCCCGGGAAGGAGGCGCGCGGTGTTTGGAGGGTGTGCTGCGAACAGGGCCAGAGCTGCTCGTGAGGGCAGGCCGGTTGGCGCCGGCGTCGCGGGGGCTGGTTGCGGGTGTTTGTTTTAAACGGAAGCAGGGGACAGGCGCCAAGGTAACGCCCAGTGCTGGGGCCAGAGGCGCTGGGGCCAGGAGGCGCAAGCCGGGCCCGGAAGCCGTCTCTCCCTGGTGGTCTAGTGGTTAGGATTCGGCGCTCTCACCGCCGCGGCCCGGGTTCGATTCCCGGTCAGGGAAGCCTTCCTTCTTTGGCTCTGCCTGCCAACTGCCAGGCCCCTTCACACCTCCCCTTTTGACCAACAGGCTCGCTCGCTTCTCCCGCGCCCCAGCCACAACCTCCCGCGGCTTCCACGTGCGCCCCAACGCTCCCCGCCTACCTTCACCCATCCCTCCTTTTGGCCTCGCTGGCGCCACCTTCGCAACATCAGCTTCACAGCCCTTCCTTGTCAGGTGCTCGCCTCGCTCCCACTC
Organism: Pan troglodytes; assembly: GCF_028858775.2. NCBI lineage: Eukaryota > Metazoa > Chordata > Mammalia > Primates > Hominidae > Pan > Pan troglodytes. The sequence goes on from NC_072398.2 coordinate 87,671,147, forward strand.
TTTCTCAGCGGCAAAGCCCGCTGGCCAGGTCAGGCTTTCTCCTCCCATGGCCGCCAGGTGACCCGCCACCACCACCACCGCCGCCACCCTCGAACTCTCGGCTGGCCGCGGAATGGGCCAGGACTCTCGAGCGGAGCGGCTTCTGCCAAGCCAAGCCGAGTGGCTGACGGGCCACTTCTCTCTCGGCTGCGGGGGATCTGCGCCTAATGGTTGGGCCACCCGCCAGAGCCACTCATGTCAGCAAGCGCACTGGCTTTCCCAAGGCGTGCCAGACCCTGAGCGCGGGATCCGTGATTGGGCTCCACGGGTGTCAGCGGCTTTGGTAGAAATGGCAGCGGAACTTGAGGAGCCGAGACCACGGGCCATGGCGCTAGGGAGGCAGAGCTGCGACGGTCACCCTGGCAGCATGACTATGTTTTTCTTCATGCGGACGTGATATCCATGGGATTCCTGTGACGCGTGGTAACGCGTGTACATCGCGTAGTGATCGATGGTCAACTGAGGGGATGTAGGGCATCCATCCCGTGGGTATCTGTCATCTCTACCTGTTGGGAGCATCTCAGGTGCTGTCTTCCAGGAGCTCTTCGGAAACAAGCACTAATACGTCGTTGTTACCCCTAGTCGCCCTGCTCCGCCGTAGAACGTTATTGGAACGTATTCCCTCCATCCAAACGCATGCTCGGACCCATTTCACCAACCTCTCTTCACCGCAGTCACCCACACACCCTCTCCAGCCTCTGGTGTCTATCGTTCTACTCTCTACCTCCACAAGGTGAACATTTTGAGCTCCCAGGATTGGAGTAAGAACCCGCCCTCTCTGTCTTTCTGTGCCCGGCTCGTTTGATGTTCCATCGTGACCTTTAGCTCCGCCTCTGTTGCTGCAGACCAGAGGATTTCGTTCTTTTCTGTGGCCAAATAGTATTCCATGGTGTCTATATGCCACATTTTTGTTAATCCATTTCCCGGCCGATGGACACTTAGGTTGTCTTAGCCACATCTTCCCTACCTGCAGGTCCTTCATAGGCTCTCTGCAAGAAGAAAAATATGGCTCTTTCTGCCCGACCTCACAGGCAGTCAGACCTTACCGTTGTCTTCCCCTGTTCCCTAAAACTCGCTGTTATTCTATTCTTTTTCAAGGTGCACTGATTTCATGCTGTTCAAACACACATGTTTTACCATCAATTTGTAGAGTTAACACAATTGTCACAGCGGTCCTGAGGTGACGTACATCCTCAGCTTACGAAGATAACAGGATTAAGAGATTAAAGTAAAGACAGGCGTAAGAAATTATAAAAGCATTATTTGGGAACTGATGAATGTCCGTATTGAAATGAAATCTTCACAATTTACGTGCCTCTGCCGCAGCTCCAGCCGCTCCCTCCGTTCGGGGTCCCTGACTTCCCGCAACACACACGTGCATGTGCGTACACATGCTCCCGCTCACCGTCGACAGGTTTGAGATTCTCGCCTATTCTGGATGTGAAAATGAATCTTGAGAGGTCCCATTAGTCAGACCAACCTGGCCACGGGCATTGAAGCGTGGAGATGCAGCAGTTCGTGGGGAAAACCCAACGGCCAGGCTGACCAAAGCGCATGTGCGGGGTTGGGGTTCCTGATAGACTTCTAGCCGAAGTTTGCTTCCCATTGCCTGACCTACGCTCTCTAGCGTCTCTCCAAATGTCAAGGAACATGTGGAGATGGTACCTATCCCCAGCGCCAAGATTCGCTGTGGGACTTTTTGCCCATCCCCTCCTTAGCACAGATGAGCCCAGTTCTCCAACCCTCTATTCAACCCGTATTGATCTTATCGTTTGGCTGATTCCCCAGGTCAATGGCAGAAGTCAGTCGACTTCTTGCCAAAACCCCTCTGTAGGGGCAAAGTAGACGTCCAACCAACTGCACAAACCTGTCCCGTGTCATTCGTGGGATCTTGGCACAGTCGGATCACCTGCAGGGACCAGACCCTATCGGGGATAGAGATGTTTGCCATCCCCACGGGAGGCTGGCTTGCTTGCCAGCGTGATGTGGGTGGATGTCAGTGGGTGACAGCGATGGACGAAGGTGTCCGTTCCCGTGGCTGGCGTCCACCCTAGCCCGGGGCAAGGGGCTGACACCAAGGAAAGGAGAGAAGCATGTCGCGTGCTGGGAGCTGGAAGAAGGAGTCCAGGGTGTCCAGGGGGTGCACAGGGCTGGCTGGCCAGGTCTGGGAGTGAGGCTGTCCAGTCAAACGGAGGTTGTGCAGATGCCCGGGGCGTTAGGGCACCTCGCGGGCTGCCTATGCCATAGGTCGGAGGGATCCCAGCTGGTGGCGGAGCTGGCGTGAGTCTGAAGAGGCTGAAGGAGGCCAGGGCTGGGGGACATGAGTCGTCTGAGAGAGGGGCATTGACGGCGAGAGGGAGAGTTGGCTGGCGAGAGGGAGAGTTGGCTGTGCGAGAGAGACAGAGAGATAGAGACATAGAGACAGAGACAGAGAGAGAGACAGAGAGATAGAGACACAGAGACAGAGAGAGAGTGAGAGACAGAGAAAGAGAGTGAGAGAGAGAGAGAGTGTGTGAGTGTGTGTGTGTGTGTGTGTGTCAGTGTGTGTGTGTGAGTGAAAGGGCGGGTGGGGTGAGACAAAGGTGGGGGAGGGAGGGCTGAGCCTGAAGGCTGGTGGGAACAGTACATTTTCAGCCGGTTGGTCTGGGCAGGAACGAAGTCTGTGTGGTCAAAGGGGACCCGCGCCGGCGAGACTGGGATGCTGCTTGGGCTGGGCGGTCAGAGTATGGAGTGGGGCTGGGGTGAGGTGGCAAGCAGCCCAGGGTGGGAGAGACATCGTGACAGAGCGACTGGAGGCCACGTCCCACGTCCCAAAAGGGTAGCGAATGCAACTGGACCCGAGACATAAATAAGCCGTCTTCAGGACGCACATTCACGTCTCAGGCAGGTGTCTGGGGCTGAGATGAAAAGAGGTCCGAGGGAGAGAAACAAGGCAGCCTCCTCGACTAAAGTGGTGGATTGGGGTTAGGTTGGGAGTTGCCACATGGCGGTGGTGGTGCCGGCAGAATGAGGGGAGAGAGTGTGGAGTAGCCAGAACACGGTGAATATAGACGGTGCACATGCCACGCGTACACTCGTGTGGTCGCGTTAAGGACTGTGTGACCAACTAGGGGAAAGTGATGAGTTACTCCCTGGAGTCGCGACTTCCTTCCTACTGGAAGGGCAACCATGGCATCATTTTCTGGATGTGGGGAGCCAGCGAGGGGGAGAGAGAGAGAGAGAGAGAGAGAGAGAGAGAGAGAGAGAAAGAGGTCGAGGCGGTGAATTGTGAAGAGAAGAGGTGGGGCGAGTGGCTGCAAGCCCGTGGTGCCTGGCGGTGTTCCGTGAAGTGAAATGCGTCGGGCAGAGGCGGTGGCAGGGCAATGAAGAGAAACAGGACCAGGAGGCTGCCAAGTTCTGGTGTCTGGCACGCTCTCGTGTTTGGAGGGGTTGTTGTCACCAAGCTGTGTGGGTGCGGGGGGGTAGGCTCATCCCTAAGTCAGTCGAGAGAGGCACGGAAGAAAGGGCAGAGGGCCGTCGCGCGTGGGAGCGCAGCCGGTGCCGGACTCGCTCGCGCGCCCCGAGTGTAAGGAGGCGGCAGAGGCGAGCGCAGCTACGCCTTGGTGCTGCTGCAGCACCAAAATGGGAGGGCGTGCTGCATGGGCCGGGAATCGAACCCGGGCCTCCCGCGTGGCAGGCGAGAATTCTACCACTGAACCACCCATGCACCGATGGCAAGCGCCAACGGAAGCTGGCACAGCGGAACTCGCCACCAGCCGCCGCTCACTGGTCACAGCCTGCCGTGGGCTTCCGTCCTATTGGAGCGTCCACGAGAGGCTGGCCCGATGGGGCGAGCAGAAGGGGAGGCTCTCGTCACGTCGAGGGACCTGAGGCGGGGCGCGGAGGGAGAGCCGAGGGAGAGAGGCCGACTGGTCCCATCTTGCGCTTTCTCTGCCGCCCAGGGTCGAGAGACTGCCCGCCGGGGTCTCCAGGGGAAGGACCAGCCGTGGCCCGCGCCCGAATGCCTGTGTGGGCAGGTTTGCTGTGGCGGGCCTTGCTGAGCGCGGATCCCCGGCACAGACCCAAAGTTTTTGTGTTTTGTTTTTGTTTGATTGTTTGTTTGTTTCTTTTGGGGGATGTTTTTCCCCCTCCCCTCCCCCCCCCCCGCCGGACCGGCCTTCTCAGTTGTGTCACCTGCAGGTGGGGGGGGGTGGTGTGTCAGCGAGCGGGGGCGGCGATGGGGAACGGGTCTCGCAGCCGTGGCGTGCGGCTCAGAAACGCAGACCAGGTCCGTGGGCGCCTCGCTCCTGCGCTCTGACCCACGCCACCGGCTCGCACTTGGGGTCCGGCCCCCTGGGCTGGTAGGGAGGCTTTAGCGCGAGAAAGGAGCGGAGGAGCGCTTCGGCAGAGCCGCAGCTGGCTGACCCTGGAGAAGGCGCGCTGGGTGTGGCTGGGACGGCCCAGGCCGCGGCTTCCCGCGTGGGGATGCGCTGTGGCGCACAGCTGGTCCCGGCGGGGCCAGGCGTTTGTGGGCGGGTGACGGGGATCTAGGGCTTCCGCTCGTGATTCCTCGTGGGCTGTCTTTCCGGGTTTGGACTCGCCTGCCAGGCTGTGTGCAGGGTTCCCGCTGCCTCTGGCCGGCAGGCGTCCGGGCTGCAGGTGGGTCGGCAGGCAGGTGTTAGCGGGAAGGGAGCACAGGTAGCGAGGTGGGATCGGCGACCTGGCTAGGGTGTCGGGAGAATGGAATGCGCGGCCGGGGTCCGAGGGGTCGGAGGAAAGGACAGGATGTTGGATGGCGTGCCTCTCTGGTGGGAGACGTGTGTGCGGCTCCACGAGCGAGTCGCTCGCTGCTGTTCAGCGGTCAGAAGTTGGAGGGTGAAACCGGGCGGGCTGTGCAGGCCAGGACGCCTCTGGGCAGCGCAGCGGCGATTCAAGGCGGTGGGCGGTGGGCGGAGGCCGGTGGGAGGAAGGAGGGAAAAGGAGGAATAGGGGAAGAATCTGGGCTGTGTCTGTTTGGGCGAGTGAGGAGAAGGCGGGCGGAGGAGATAGGCAGGGAAGAGCGTGGAAGGTGGTCGCGGTCGCTCGCTGTGTGTGGGGCCAGGGAAGAGGGCGTGTGAGGTGGTGGGGAGGGCGTCTGTCCGAAGGGCAATTGGTAGAGGGTCGCGGGCGCTGGCGCATGGTCCTGGGCTGTTTCTGCGACAGCCGGCGGGTGGGCAGGAAGAACGGACGTGCCTGAGAAGCGGCGGCGTTTTGGAGGCTTGCTTCAAGGGGGCTGGAGTCTGCAGAGCGGGCAAGGGCTCAAGGCAGGAAGCGGCCAAAGGTGCTCCAGGGTTGCCATGGGCGTTGCCCTCCGGCGGGCGGGCCAAAAGGTCGGCTTGTCAGGAGTGGGATTCGAACCCACGCCTCCAGGGGAGACTGCGACCTGAACGCAGCGCCTTAGACCGCTCGGCCATCCTGACGGCGCGCCGGGGCGCGTCGCCGCTGGCATGGCTGGGACCCGGCGCGAACGCCTGCGCCCTTGGCCGGCGCCTGTCTGGGCTCGGTGCGCAACCGACGGACCGCGCGGGCGGAGCGGGCGCCAAGTGAACGGAGCCGGCTGGCGTTGGCGTGGACGCCCCCGCGTCCCCACCCCGGACCCAAGGGGTCCGCGTCCGGCCGGCCGCCGCCGCCGCCGCACGCCCCAGCCCCCGCGCCTCCGCTCGCCGAACCCCGCAGGGCGTGCGCCCACCGCGTCCTAGGAGCAGCGGCCCGACTGTTTCGCCCGGCCTCTTCCTGCCCCGGCGCGATCCCCGCCTTGGAGACAGCAGGCAGGGCGCACGGGGAGGTTCCACGCCGCTCCGGTACCTGTCGGGGTCCGGCTCCGGCTCCGGGTCCCAGCGGGATCGCAGGGTGCTTTGTTGGGTGTCGGGGTAGGTCGTGCCAACGGTGGCGGGGGGCGGGTGGCAGGTGACGGGTGGCGTGTGGCGGGTGGCGGGTGGCGGGTGGCGGGTGGAAGGCGAGCACGCGCCCGGCCCCTGCCGTCGGGGGAGGGGATCAAGGCAGGGCTAGGCGTCCGCGGTCGGAGTGGGGTCTGGCGTCCCGGCGACCGTCGCCGTCGTCCTCGTTAGTATAGTGGTGAGTATCCCCGCCTGTCACGCGGGAGACCGGGGTTCGATTCCCCGACGGGGAGGCAGCCGTGCTTTTTGGGCCGCCGCCTCGGACCCAGCCTGAGGGCCCTCCTTCTCCTTCCTCCGCCCTCCAGCTAGTCTCAGGGCGCCATCTCGGGCCTGGCCTGCCTGGCCCCTTGGCCCCCTGGGCCCTCTGGGCCCCCTGGGCCTCCTGGGTCCCCTTGGCCTCCTACCTTTTCTTCTCGCCCGCGGCTTGGTCGCCGCAGCCGGGCGGCCTCCTCTGGCCCCCACGGCGCCCAGAGAGCTGCCGGCCCAAAGTGGGTGCCGGAAGAGGCTTTCTGCGAGGCACAGGGCCCGGCGCCCGGTGGGAGGAGGAGGAGTGGGGACCCCGTCGGCGCCGGCCGTGTCCCCGCCGGGCACCTGGTGGGGAAGGGCTCTGGCGGCCCGGGGCGGCGAGGGAGCGAGAGCGCCCCCAGAGGCAGGCGGGCGGAACGGGGCAGCCGCGCTGGCCTTGCACCGGTGGGGCGCGGGGTGGCCTTTGGCGGGGCCGCGGCAGCGCGGAGCTGCGGGCGGGCGGACGGACCGGGCGTCGGGGCCGGGCTGCCCCGGGCGTCGGCGGCGCGCTGGTGGGAGCCCCGGGCCGGCGTGGCGGGGCTGCCCGCGCCGTGTGGCGTTGGTGGTATAGTGGTGAGCATAGCTGCCTTCCAAGCAGTTGACCCGGGTTCGATTCCCGGCCAACGCAGCGGGCGGACCTTTTGCGGAGGTCCCCGTCGCGGAGCTCGCGTCGCAGCTTGGCCTGTGGCTGCGTGCCTGTGCGCCCGGGAAGGAGGCGCGCGGTGTTTGGAGGGTGTGCTGCGAACAGGGCCAGAGCTGCTCGTGAGGGCAGGCCGGTTGGCGCCGGCGTCGCGGGGGCTGGTTGCGGGTGTTTGTTTTAAACGGAAGCAGGGGACAGGCGCCAAGGTAACGCCCAGTGCTGGGGCCAGAGGCGCTGGGGCCAGGAGGCGCAAGCCGGGCCCGGAAGCCGTCTCTCCCTGGTGGTCTAGTGGTTAGGATTCGGCGCTCTCACCGCCGCGGCCCGGGTTCGATTCCCGGTCAGGGAAGCCTTCCTTCTTTGGCTCTGCCTGCCAACTGCCAGGCCCCTTCACACCTCCCCTTTTGACCAACAGGCTCGCTCGCTTCTCCCGCGCCCCAGCCACAACCTCCCGCGGCTTCCACGTGCGCCCCAACGCTCCCCGCCTACCTTCACCCATCCCTCCTTTTGGCCTCGCTGGCGCCACCTTCGCAACATCAGCTTCACAGCCCTTCCTTGTCAGGTGCTCGCCTCGCTCCCACTCTTTCTCAGCGGCAAAGCCCGCTGGCCAGGTCAGGCTTTCTCCTCCCATGGCCGCCAGGTGACCCGCCACCACCACCACCGCCGCCACCCTCGAACTCTCGGCTGGCCGCGGAATGGGCCAGGACTCTCGAGCGGAGCGGCTTCTGCCAAGCCAAGCCGAGTGGCTGACGGGCCACTTCTCTCTCGGCTGCGGGGGATCTGCGCCTAATGGTTGGGCCACCCGCCAGAGCCACTCATGTCAGCAAGCGCACTGGCTTTCCCAAGGCGTGCCAGACCCTGAGCGCGGGATCCGTGATTGGGCTCCACGGGTGTCAGCGGCTTTGGTAGAAATGGCAGCGGAACTTGAGGAGCCGAGACCACGGGCCATGGCGCTAGGGAGGCAGAGCTGCGACGGTCACCCTGGCAGCATGACTATGTTTTTCTTCATGCGGACGTGATATCCATGGGATTCCTGTGACGCGTGGTAACGCGTGTACATCGCGTAGTGATCGATGGTCAACTGAGGGGATGTAGGGCATCCATCCCGTGGGTATCTGTCATCTCTACCTGTTGGGAGCATCTCAGGTGCTGTCTTCCAGGAGCTCTTCGGAAACAAGCACTAATACGTCGTTGTTACCCCTAGTCGCCCTGCTCCGCCGTAGAACGTTATTGGAACGTATTCCCTCCATCCAAACGCATGCTCGGACCCATTTCACCAACCTCTCTTCACCGCAGTCACCCACACACCCTCTCCAGCCTCTGGTGTCTATCGTTCTACTCTCTACCTCCACAAGGTGAACATTTTGAGCTCCCAGGATTGGAGTAAGAACCCGCCCTCTCTGTCTTTCTGTGCCCGGCTCGTTTGATGTTCCATCGTGACCTTTAGCTCCGCCTCTGTTGCTGCAGACCAGAGGATTTCGTTCTTTTCTGTGGCCAAATAGTATTCCATGGTGTCTATATGCCACATTTTTGTTAATCCATTTCCCGGCCGATGGACACTTAGGTTGTCTTAGCCACATCTTCCCTACCTGCAGGTCCTTCATAGGCTCTCTGCAAGAAGAAAAATATGGCTCTTTCTGCCCGACCTCACAGGCAGTCAGACCTTACCGTTGTCTTCCCCTGTTCCCTAAAACTCGCTGTTATTCTATTCTTTTTCAAGGTGCACTGATTTCATGCTGTTCAAACACACATGTTTTACCATCAATTTGTAGAGTTAACACAATTGTCACAGCGGTCCTGAGGTGACGTACATCCTCAGCTTACGAAGATAACAGGATTAAGAGATTAAAGTAAAGACAGGCGTAAGAAATTATAAAAGCATTATTTGGGAACTGATGAATGTCCGTATTGAAATGAAATCTTCACAATTTACGTGCCTCTGCCGCAGCTCCAGCCGCTCCCTCCGTTCGGGGTCCCTGACTTCCCGCAACACACACGTGCATGTGCGTACACATGCTCCCGCTCACCGTCGACAGGTTTGAGATTCTCGCCTATTCTGGATGTGAAAATGAATCTTGAGAGGTCCCATTAGTCAGACCAACCTGGCCACGGGCATTGAAGCGTGGAGATGCAGCAGTTCGTGGGGAAAACCCAACGGCCAGGCTGACCAAAGCGCATGTGCGGGGTTGGGGTTCCTGATAGACTTCTAGCCGAAGTTTGCTTCCCATTGCCTGACCTACGCTCTCTAGCGTCTCTCCAAATGTCAAGGAACATGTGGAGATGGTACCTATCCCCAGCGCCAAGATTCGCTGTGGGACTTTTTGCCCATCCCCTCCTTAGCACAGATGAGCCCAGTTCTCCAACCCTCTATTCAACCCGTATTGATCTTATCGTTTGGCTGATTCCCCAGGTCAATGGCAGAAGTCAGTCGACTTCTTGCCAAAACCCCTCTGTAGGGGCAAAGTAGACGTCCAACCAACTGCACAAACCTGTCCCGTGTCATTCGTGGGATCTTGGCACAGTCGGATCACCTGCAGGGACCAGACCCTATCGGGGATAGAGATGTTTGCCATCCCCACGGGAGGCTGGCTTGCTTGCCAGCGTGATGTGGGTGGATGTCAGTGGGTGACAGCGATGGACGAAGGTGTCCGTTCCCGTGGCTGGCGTCCACCCTAGCCCGGGGCAAGGGGCTGACACCAAGGAAAGGAGAGAAGCATGTCGCGTGCTGGGAGCTGGAAGAAGGAGTCCAGGGTGTCCAGGGGGTGCACAGGGCTGGCTGGCCAGGTCTGGGAGTGAGGCTGTCCAGTCAAACGGAGGTTGTGCAGATGCCCGGGGCGTTAGGGCACCTCGCGGGCTGCCTATGCCATAGGTCGGAGGGATCCCAGCTGGTGGCGGAGCTGGCGTGAGTCTGAAGAGGCTGAAGGAGGCCAGGGCTGGGGGACATGAGTCGTCTGAGAGAGGGGCATTGACGGCGAGAGGGAGAGTTGGCTGGCGAGAGGGAGAGTTGGCTGTGCGAGAGAGACAGAGAGATAGAGACATAGAGACAGAGACAGAGAGAGAGACAGAGAGATAGAGACACAGAGACAGAGAGAGAGTGAGAGACAGAGAAAGAGAGTGAGAGAGAGAGAGAGTGTGTGAGTGTGTGTGTGTGTGTGTGTGTCAGTGTGTGTGTGTGAGTGAAAGGGCGGGTGGGGTGAGACAAAGGTGGGGGAGGGAGGGCTGAGCCTGAAGGCTGGTGGGAACAGTACATTTTCAGCCGGTTGGTCTGGGCAGGAACGAAGTCTGTGTGGTCAAAGGGGACCCGCGCCGGCGAGACTGGGATGCTGCTTGGGCTGGGCGGTCAGAGTATGGAGTGGGGCTGGGGTGAGGTGGCAAGCAGCCCAGGGTGGGAGAGACATCGTGACAGAGCGACTGGAGGCCACGTCCCACGTCCCAAAAGGGTAGCGAATGCAACTGGACCCGAGACATAAATAAGCCGTCTTCAGGACGCACATTCACGTCTCAGGCAGGTGTCTGGGGCTGAGATGAAAAGAGGTCCGAGGGAGAGAAACAAGGCAGCCTCCTCGACTAAAGTGGTGGATTGGGGTTAGGTTGGGAGTTGCCACATGGCGGTGGTGGTGCCGGCAGAATGAGGGGAGAGAGTGTGGAGTAGCCGGAACACGGTGAATATAGACGGTGCACATGCCACGCGTACACTCGTGTGGTCGCGTTAAGGACTGTGTGACCAACTAGGGGAAAGTGATGAGTTACTCCCTGGAGTCGCGACTTCCTTCCTACTGGAAGGGCAACCATGGCATCATTTTCTGGATGTGGGGAGCCAGCGAGGGGGAGAGAGAGAGAGAGAGAGAGAGAGAGAGAGAGAGAAAGAGGTCGAGGCGGTGAATTGTGAAGAGAAGAGGTGGGGCGAGTGGCTGCAAGCCCGTGGTGCCTGGCGGTGTTCCGTGAAGTGAAATGCGTCGGGCAGAGGCGGTGGCAGGGCAATGAAGAGAAACAGGACCAGGAGGCTGCCAAGTTCTGGTGTCTGGCACGCTCTCGTGTTTGGAGGGGTTGTTGTCACCAAGCTGTGTGGGTGCGGGGGGGTAGGCTCATCCCTAAGTCAGTCGAGAGAGGCACGGAAGAAAGGGCAGAGGGCCGTCGCGCGTGGGAGCGCAGCCGGTGCCGGACTCGCTCGCGCGCCCCGAGTGTAAGGAGGCGGCAGAGGCGAGCGCAGCTACGCCTTGGTGCTGCTGCAGCACCAAAATGGGAGGGCGTGCTGCATGGGCCGGGAATCGAACCCGGGCCTCCCGCGTGGCAGGCGAGAATTCTACCACTGAACCACCCATGCACCGATGGCAAGCGCCAACGGAAGCTGGCACAGCGGAACTCGCCACCAGCCGCCGCTCACTGGTCACAGCCTGCCGTGGGCTTCCGTCCTATTGGAGCGTCCACGAGAGGCTGGCCCGATGGGGCGAGCAGAAGGGGAGGCTCTCGTCACGTCGAGGGACCTGAGGCGGGGCGCGGAGGGAGAGCCGAGGGAGAGAGGCCGACTGGTCCCATCTTGCGCTTTCTCTGCCGCCCAGGGTCGAGAGACTGCCCGCCGGGGTCTCCAGGGGAAGGACCAGCCGTGGCCCGCGCCCGAATGCCCGTGTGGGCAGGTTTGCTGTGGCGGGCCTTGCTGAGCGCGGATCCCCGGCACAGACCCAAAGTTTTTGTGTTTTGTTTTTGTTTGATTGTTTGTTTGTTTCTTTTGGGGGATGTTTTTCCCCCTCCCCTCCCCCCCCCCCGCCGGACCGGCCTTCTCAGTTGTGTCACCTGCAGGTGGGGGGGGGTGGTGTGTCAGCGAGCGGGGGCGGCGATGGGGAACGGGTCTCGCAGCCGTGGCGTGCGGCTCAGAAACGCAGACCAGGTCCGTGGGCGCCTCGCTCCTGCGCTCTGACCCACGCCACCGGCTCGCACTTGGGGTCCGGCCCCCTGGGCTGGTAGGGAGGCTTTAGCGCGAGAAAGGAGCGGAGGAGCGCTTCGGCAGAGCCGCAGCTGGCTGACCCTGGAGAAGGCGCGCTGGGTGTGGCTGGGACGGCCCAGGCCGCGGCTTCCCGCGTGGGGATGCGCTGTGGCGCACAGCTGGTCCCGGCGGGGCCAGGCGTTTGTGGGCGGGTGACGGGGATCTAGGGCTTCCGCTCGTGATTCCTCGTGGGCTGTCTTTCCGGGTTTGGACTCGCCTGCCAGGCTGTGTGCAGGGTTCCCGCTGCCTCTGGCCGGCAGGCGTCCGGGCTGCAGGTGGGTCGGCAGGCAGGTGTTAGCGGGAAGGGAGCACAGGTAGCGAGGTGGGATCGGCGACCTGGCTAGGGTGTCGGGAGAATGGAATGCGCGGCCGGGGTCCGAGGGGTCGGAGGAAAGGACAGGATGTTGGATGGCGTGCCTCTCTGGTGGGAGACGTGTGTGCGGCTCCACGAGCGAGTCGCTCGCTGCTGTTCAGCGGTCAGAAGTTGGAGGGTGAAACCGGGCGGGCTGTGCAGGCCAGGACGCCTCTGGGCAGCGCAGCGGCGATTCAAGGCGGTGGGCGGTGGGCGGAGGCCGGTGGGAGGAAGGAGGGAAAAGGAGGAATAGGGGAAGAATCTGGGCTGTGTCTGTTTGGGCGAGTGAGGAGAAGGCGGGCGGAGGAGATAGGCAGGGAAGAGCGTGGAAGGTGGTCGCGGTCGCTCGCTGTGTGTGGGGCCAGGGAAGAGGGCGTGTGAGGTGGTGGGGAGGGCGTCTGTCCGAAGGGCAATTGGTAGAGGGTCGCGGGCGCTGGCGCATGGTCCTGGGCTGTTTCTGCGACAGCCGGCGGGTGGGCAGGAAGAACGGACGTGCCTGAGAAGCGGCGGCGTTTTGGAGGCTTGCTTCAAGGGGGCTGGAGTCTGCAGAGCGGGCAAGGGCTCAAGGCAGGAAGCGGCCAAAGGTGCTCCAGGGTTGCCATGGGCGTTGCCCTCCGGCGGGCGGGCCAAAAGGTCGGCTTGTCAGGAGTGGGATTCGAACCCACGCCTCCAGGGGAGACTGCGACCTGAACGCAGCGCCTTAGACCGCTCGGCCATCCTGACGGCGCGCCGGGGCGCGTCGCCGCTGGCATGGCTGGGACCCGGCGCGAACGCCTGCGCCCTTGGCCGGCGCCTGTCTGGGCTCGGTGCGCAACCGACGGACCGCGCGGGCGGAGCGGGCGCCAAGTGAACGGAGCCGGCTGGCGTTGGCGTGGACGCCCCCGCGTCCCCACCCCGGACCCAAGGGGTCCGCGTCCGGCCGGCCGCCGCCGCCGCCGCACGCCCCAGCCCCCGCGCCTCCGCTCGCCGAACCCCGCAGGGCGTGCGCCCACCGCGTCCTAGGAGCAGCGGCCCGACTGTTTCGCCCGGCCTCTTCCTGCCCCGGCGCGATCCCCGCCTTGGAGACAGCAGGCAGGGCGCACGGGGAGGTTCCACGCCGCTCCGGTACCTGTCGGGGTCCGGCTCCGGCTCCGGGTCCCAGCGGGATCGCAGGGTGCTTTGTTGGGTGTCGGGGTAGGTCGTGCCAACGGTGGCGGGGGGCGGGTGGCAGGTGACGGGTGGCGTGTGGCGGGTGGCGGGTGGCGGGTGGCGGGTGGAAGGCGAGCACGCGCCCGGCCCCTGCCGTCGGGGGAGGGGATCAAGGCAGGGCTAGGCGTCCGCGGTCGGAGTGGGGTCTGGCGTCCCGGCGACCGTCGCCGTCGTCCTCGTTAGTATAGTGGTGAGTATCCCCGCCTGTCACGCGGGAGACCGGGGTTCGATTCCCCGACGGGGAGGCAGCCGTGCTTTTTGGGCCGCCGCCTCGGACCCAGCCTGAGGGCCCTCCTTCTCCTTCCTCCGCCCTCCAGCTAGTCTCAGGGCGCCATCTCGGGCCTGGCCTGCCTGGCCCCTTGGCCCCCTGGGCCCTCTGGGCCCCCTGGGCCTCCTGGGTCCCCTTGGCCTCCTACCTTTTCTTCTCGCCCGCGGCTTGGTCGCCGCAGCCGGGCGGCCTCCTCTGGCCCCCACGGCGCCCAGAGAGCTGCCGGCCCAAAGTGGGTGCCGGAAGAGGCTTTCTGCGAGGCACAGGGCCCGGCGCCCGGTGGGAGGAGGAGGAGTGGGGACCCCGTCGGCGCCGGCCGTGTCCCCGCCGGGCACCTGGTGGGGAAGGGCTCTGGCGGCCCGGGGCGGCGAGGGAGCGAGAGCGCCCCCAGAGGCAGGCGGGCGGAACGGGGCAGCCGCGCTGGCCTTGCACCGGTGGGGCGCGGGGTGGCCTTTGGCGGGGCCGCGGCAGCGCGGAGCTGCGGGCGGGCGGACGGACCGGGCGTCGGGGCCGGGCTGCCCCGGGCGTCGGCGGCGCGCTGGTGGGAGCCCCGGGCCGGCGTGGCGGGGCTGCCCGCGCCGTGTGGCGTTGGTGGTATAGTGGTGAGCATAGCTGCCTTCCAAGCAGTTGACCCGGGTTCGATTCCCGGCCAACGCAGCGGGCGGACCTTTTGCGGAGGTCCCCGTCGCGGAGCTCGCGTCGCAGCTTGGCCTGTGGCTGCGTGCCTGTGCGCCCGGGAAGGAGGCGCGCGGTGTTTGGAGGGTGTGCTGCGAACAGGGCCAGAGCTGCTCGTGAGGGCAGGCCGGTTGGCGCCGGCGTCGCGGGGGCTGGTTGCGGGTGTTTGTTTTAAACGGAAGCAGGGGACAGGCGCCAAGGTAACGCCCAGTGCTGGGGCCAGAGGCGCTGGGGCCAGGAGGCGCAAGCCGGGCCCGGAAGCCGTCTCTCCCTGGTGGTCTAGTGGTTAGGATTCGGCGCTCTCACCGCCGCGGCCCGGGTTCGATTCCCGGTCAGGGAAGCCTTCCTTCTTTGGCTCTGCCTGCCAACTGCCAGGCCCCTTCACACCTCCCCTTTTGACCAACAGGCTCGCTCGCTTCTCCCGCGCCCCAGCCACAACCTCCCGCGGCTTCCACGTGCGCCCCAACGCTCCCCGCCTACCTTCACCCATCCCTCCTTTTGGCCTCGCTGGCGCCACCTTCGCAACATCAGCTTCACAGCCCTTCCTTGTCAGGTGCTCGCCTCGCTCCCACTCTTTCTCAGCGGCAAAGCCCGCTGGCCAGGTCAGGCTTTCTCCTCCCATGGCCGCCAGGTGACCCGCCACCACCACCACCGCCGCCACCCTCGAACTCTCGGCTGGCCGCGGAATGGGCCAGGACTCTCGAGCGGAGCGGCTTCTGCCAAGCCAAGCCGAGTGGCTGACGGGCCACTTCTCTCTCGGCTGCGGGGGATCTGCGCCTAATGGTTGGGCCACCCGCCAGAGCCACTCATGTCAGCAAGCGCACTGGCTTTCCCAAGGCGTGCCAGACCCTGAGCGCGGGATCCGTGATTGGGCTCCACGGGTGTCAGCGGCTTTGGTAGAAATGGCAGCGGAACTTGAGGAGCCGAGACCACGGGCCATGGCGCTAGGGAGGCAGAGCTGCGACGGTCACCCTGGCAGCATGACTATGTTTTTCTTCATGCGGACGTGATATCCATGGGATTCCTGTGACGCGTGGTAACGCGTGTACATCGCGTAGTGATCGATGGTCAACTGAGGGGATGTAGGGCATCCATCCCGTGGGTATCTGTCATCTCTACCTGTTGGGAGCATCTCAGGTGCTGTCTTCCAGGAGCTCTTCGGAAACAAGCACTAATACGTCGTTGTTACCCCTAGTCGCCCTGCTCCGCCGTAGAACGTTATTGGAACGTATTCCCTCCATCCAAACGCATGCTCGGACCCATTTCACCAACCTCTCTTCACCGCAGTCACCCACACACCCTCTCCAGCCTCTGGTGTCTATCGTTCTACTCTCTACCTCCACAAGGTGAACATTTTGAGCTCCCAGGATTGGAGTAAGAACCCGCCCTCTCTGTCTTTCTGTGCCCGGCTCGTTTGATGTTCCATCGTGACCTTTAGCTCCGCCTCTGTTGCTGCAGACCAGAGGATTTCGTTCTTTTCTGTGGCCAAATAGTATTCCATGGTGTCTATATGCCACATTTTTGTTAATCCATTTCCCGGCCGATGGACACTTAGGTTGTCTTAGCCACATCTTCCCTACCTGCAGGTCCTTCATAGGCTCTCTGCAAGAAGAAAAATATGGCTCTTTCTGCCCGACCTCACAGGCAGTCAGACCTTACCGTTGTCTTCCCCTGTTCCCTAAAACTCGCTGTTATTCTATTCTTTTTCAAGGTGCACTGATTTCATGCTGTTCAAACACACATGTTTTACCATCAATTTGTAGAGTTAACACAATTGTCACAGCGGTCCTGAGGTGACGTACATCCTCAGCTTACGAAGATAACAGGATTAAGAGATTAAAGTAAAGACAGGCGTAAGAAATTATAAAAGCATTATTTGGGAACTGATGAATGTCCGTATTGAAATGAAATCTTCACAATTTACGTGCCTCTGCCGCAGCTCCAGCCGCTCCCTCCGTTCGGGGTCCCTGACTTCCCGCAACACACACGTGCATGTGCGTACACATGCTCCCGCTCACCGTCGACAGGTTTGAGATTCTCGCCTATTCTGGATGTGAAAATGAATCTTGAGAGGTCCCATTAGTCAGACCAACCTGGCCACGGGCATTGAAGCGTGGAGATGCAGCAGTTCGTGGGGAAAACCCAACGGCCAGGCTGACCAAAGCGCATGTGCGGGGTTGGGGTTCCTGATAGACTTCTAGCCGAAGTTTGCTTCCCATTGCCTGACCTATGCTCTCTAGCGTCTCTCCAAATGTCAAGGAACATGTGGAGATGGTACCTATCCCCAGCGCCAAGATTCGCTGTGGGACTTTTTGCCCATCCCCTCCTTAGCACAGATGAGCCCAGTTCTCCAACCCTCTATTCAACCCGTATTGATCTTATCGTTTGGCTGATTCCCCAGGTCAATGGCAGAAGTCAGTCGACTTCTTGCCAAAACCCCTCTGTAGGGGCAAAGTAGACGTCCAACCAACTGCACAAACCTGTCCCGTGTCATTCGTGGGATCTTGGCACAGTCGGATCACCTGCAGGGACCAGACCCTATCGGGGATAGAGATGTTTGCCATCCCCACGGGAGGCTGGCTTGCTTGCCAGCGTGATGTGGGTGGATGTCAGTGGGTGACAGCGATGGACGAAGGTGTCCGTTCCCGTGGCTGGCGTCCACCCTAGCCCGGGGCAAGGGGCTGACACCAAGGAAAGGAGAGAAGCATGTCGCGTGCTGGGAGCTGGAAGAAGGAGTCCAGGGTGTCCAGGGGGTGCACAGGGCTGGCTGGCCAGGTCTGGGAGTGAGGCTGTCCAGTCAAACGGAGGTTGTGCAGATGCCCGGGGCGTTAGGGCACCTCGCGGGCTGCCTATGCCATAGGTCGGAGGGATCCCAGCTGGTGGCGGAGCTGGCGTGAGTCTGAAGAGGCTGAAGGAGGCCAGGGCTGGGGGACATGAGTCGTCTGAGAGAGGGGCATTGACGGCGAGAGGGAGAGTTGGCTGGCGAGAGGGAGAGTTGGCTGTGCGAGAGAGACAGAGAGATAGAGACAGAGACAGAGAGAGAGACAGAGAGATAGAGACACAGAGACAGAGAGAGAGTGAGAGACAGAGAAAGAGAGTGAGAGAGAGAGAGAGTGTGTGAGTGTGTGTGTGTGTGTGTGTGTCAGTGTGTGTGTGTGAGTGAAAGGGCGGGTGGGGTGAGACAAAGGTGGGGGAGGGAGGGCTGAGCCTGAAGGCTGGTGGGAACAGTACATTTTCAGCCGGTTGGTCTGGGCAGGAACGAAGTCTGTGTGGTCAAAGGGGACCCGCGCCGGCGAGACTGGGATGCTGCTTGGGCTGGGCGGTCAGAGTATGGAGTGGGGCTGGGGTGAGGTGGCAAGCAGCCCAGGGTGGGAGAGACATCGTGACAGAGCGACTGGAGGCCACGTCCCACGTCCCAAAAGGGTAGCGAATGCAACTGGACCCGAGACATAAATAAGCCGTCTTCAGGACGCACATTCACGTCTCAGGCAGGTGTCTGGGGCTGAGATGAAAAGAGGTCCGAGGGAGAGAAACAAGGCAGCCTCCTCGACTAAAGTGGTGGATTGGGGTTAGGTTGGGAGTTGCCACATGGCGGTGGTGGTGCCGGCAGAATGAGGGGAGAGAGTGTGGAGTAGCCGGAACACGGTGAATATAGACGGTGCACATGCCACGCGTACACTCGTGTGGTCGCGTTAAGGACTGTGTGACCAACTAGGGGAAAGTGATGAGTTACTCCCTGGAGTCGCGACTTCCTTCCTACTGGAAGGGCAACCATGGCATAATTTTCTGGATGTGGGGAGCCAGCGAGGGGGAGAGAGAGAGAGAGAGAGAGAGAGAGAGAGAGAGAGAGAGAGAGAGAGAAAGAGGTCGAGGCGGTGAATTGTGAAGAGAAGAGGTGGGGCGAGTGGCTGCAAGCCCGTGGTGCCTGGCGGTGTTCCGTGAAGTGAAATGCGTCGGGCAGAGGCGGTGGCAGGGCAATGAAGAGAAACAGGACCAGGAGGCTGCCAAGTTCTGGTGTCTGGCGCGCTCTCTTGTTTGGAGGGGTTGTTGTCACCAAGCTGTGTGGGTGCGGGGGGGTAGGCTCATCCCTAAGTCAGTCGAGAGAGGCACGGAAGAAAGGGCAGAGGGCCGTCGCGCGTGGGAGCGCAGCCGGTGCCGGACTCGCTCGCGCGCCCCGAGTGTAAGGAGGCGGCAGAGGCGAGCGCAGCTACGCCTTGGTGCTGCTGCAGCACCAAAATGGGAGGGCGTGCTGCATGGGCCGGGAATCGAACCCGGGCCTCCCGCGTGGCAGGCGAGAATTCTACCACTGAACCACCCATGCACCGATGGCAAGCGCCAACGGAAGCTGGCACAGCGGAACTCGCCACCAGCCGCCGCTCACTGGTCACAGCCTGCCGTGGGCTTCCGTCCTATTGGAGCGTCCACGAGAGGCTGGCCCGATGGGGCGAGCAGAAGGGGAGGCTCTCGTCACGTCGAGGGACCTGAGGCGGGGCGCGGAGGGAGAGCCGAGGGAGAGAGGCCGACTGGTCCCATCTTGCGCTTTCTCTGCCGCCCAGGGTCGAGAGACTGCCCGCCGGGGTCTCCAGGGGAAGGACCAGCCGTGGCCCGCGCCCGAATGCCCGTGTGGGCAGGTTTGCTGTGGCGGGCCTTGCTGAGCGCGGATCCCCGGCACAGACCCAAAGTTTTTGTGTTTTGTTTTTGTTTGATTGTTTGTTTGTTTCTTTTGGGGGATGTTTTTCCCCCTCCCCTCCCCCCCCCCCGCCGGACCGGCCTTCTCAGTTGTGTCACCTGCAGGTGGGGGGGGGTGGTGTGTCAGCGAGCGGGGGCGGCGATGGGGAACGGGTCTCGCAGCCGTGGCGTGCGGCTCAGAAACGCAGACCAGGTCCGTGGGCGCCTCGCTCCTGCGCTCTGACCCACGCCACCGGCTCGCACTTGGGGTCCGGCCCCCTGGGCTGGTAGGGAGGCTTTAGCGCGAGAAAGGAGCGGAGGAGCGCTTCGGCAGAGCCGCAGCTGGCTGACCCTGGAGAAGGCGCGCTGGGTGTGGCTGGGACGGCCCAGGCCGCGGCTTCCCGCGTGGGGATGCGCTGTGGCGCACAGCTGGTCCCGGCGGGGCCAGGCGTTTGTGGGCGGGTGACGGGGATCTAGGGCTTCCGCTCGTGATTCCTCGTGGGCTGTCTTTCCGGGTTTGGACTCGCCTGCCAGGCTGTGTGCAGGGTTCCCGCTGCCTCTGGCCGGCAGGCGTCCGGGCTGCAGGTGGGTCGGCAGGCAGGTGTTAGCGGGAAGGGAGCACAGGTAGCGAGGTGGGATCGGCGACCTGGCTAGGGTGTCGGGAGAATGGAATGCGCGGCCGGGGTCCGAGGGGTCGGAGGAAAGGACAGGATGTTGGATGGCGTGCCTCTCTGGTGGGAGACGTGTGTGCGGCTCCACGAGCGAGTCGCTCGCTGCTGTTCAGCGGTCAGAAGTTGGAGGGTGAAACCGGGCGGGCTGTGCAGGCCAGGACGCCTCTGGGCAGCGCAGCGGCGATTCAAGGCGGTGGGCGGTGGGCGGAGGCCGGTGGGAGGAAGGAGGGAAAAGGAGGAATAGGGGAAGAATCTGGGCTGTGTCTGTTTGGGCGAGTGAGGAGAAGGCGGGCGGAGGAGATAGGCAGGGAAGAGCGTGGAAGGTGGTCGCGGTCGCTCGCTGTGTGTGGGGCCAGGGAAGAGGGCGTGTGAGGTGGTGGGGAGGGCGTCTGTCCGAAGGGCAATTGGTAGAGGGTCGCGGGCGCTGGCGCATGGTCCTGGGCTGTTTCTGCGACAGCCGGCGGGTGGGCAGGAAGAACGGACGTGCCTGAGAAGCGGCGGCGTTTTGGAGGCTTGCTTCAAGGGGGCTGGAGTCTGCAGAGCGGGCAAGGGCTCAAGGCAGGAAGCGGCCAAAGGTGCTCCAGGGTTGCCATGGGCGTTGCCCTCCGGCGGGCGGGCCAAAAGGTCGGCTTGTCAGGAGTGGGATTCGAACCCACGCCTCCAGGGGAGACTGCGACCTGAACGCAGCGCCTTAGACCGCTCGGCCATCCTGACGGCGCGCCGGGGCGCGTCGCCGCTGGCATGGCTGGGACCCGGCGCGAACGCCTGCGCCCTTGGCCGGCGCCTGTCTGGGCTCGGTGCGCAACCGACGGACCGCGCGGGCGGAGCGGGCGCCAAGTGAACGGAGCCGGCTGGCGTTGGCGTGGACGCCCCCGCGTCCCCACCCCGGACCCAAGGGGTCCGCGTCCGGCCGGCCGCCGCCGCCGCCGCACGCCCCAGCCCCCGCGCCTCCGCTCGCCGAACCCCGCAGGGCGTGCGCCCACCGCGTCCTAGGAGCAGCGGCCCGACTGTTTCGCCCGGCCTCTTCCTGCCCCGGCGCGATCCCCGCCTTGGAGACAGCAGGCAGGGCGCACGGGGAGGTTCCACGCCGCTCCGGTACCTGTCGGGGTCCGGCTCCGGCTCCGGGTCCCAGCGGGATCGCAGGGTGCTTTGTTGGGTGTCGGGGTAGGTCGTGCCAACGGTGGCGGGGGGCGGGTGGCAGGTGACGGGTGGCGTGTGGCGGGTGGCGGGTGGCGGGTGGCGGGTGGAAGGCGAGCACGCGCCCGGCCCCTGCCGTCGGGGGAGGGGATCAAGGCAGGGCTAGGCGTCCGCGGTCGGAGTGGGGTCTGGCGTCCCGGCGACCGTCGCCGTCGTCCTCGTTAGTATAGTGGTGAGTATCCCCGCCTGTCACGCGGGAGACCGGGGTTCGATTCCCCGACGGGGAGGCAGCCGTGCTTTTTGGGCCGCCGCCTCGGACCCAGCCTGAGGGCCCTCCTTCTCCTTCCTCCGCCCTCCAGCTAGTCTCAGGGCGCCATCTCGGGCCTGGCCTGCCTGGCCCCTTGGCCCCCTGGGCCCTCTGGGCCCCCTGGGCCTCCTGGGTCCCCTTGGCCTCCTACCTTTTCTTCTCGCCCGCGGCTTGGTCGCCGCAGCCGGGCGGCCTCCTCTGGCCCCCACGGCGCCCAGAGAGCTGCCGGCCCAAAGTGGGTGCCGGAAGAGGCTTTCTGCGAGGCACAGGGCCCGGCGCCCGGTGGGAGGAGGAGGAGTGGGGACCCCGTCGGCGCCGGCCGTGTCCCCGCCGGGCACCTGGTGGGGAAGGGCTCTGGCGGCCCGGGGCGGCGAGGGAGCGAGAGCGCCCCCAGAGGCAGGCGGGCGGAACGGGGCAGCCGCGCTGGCCTTGCACCGGTGGGGCGCGGGGTGGCCTTTGGCGGGGCCGCGGCAGCGCGGAGCTGCGGGCGGGCGGACGGACCGGGCGTCGGGGCCGGGCTGCCCCGGGCGTCGGCGGCGCGCTGGTGGGAGCCCCGGGCCGGCGTGGCGGGGCTGCCCGCGCCGTGTGGCGTTGGTGGTATAGTGGTGAGCATAGCTGCCTTCCAAGCAGTTGACCCGGGTTCGATTCCCGGCCAACGCAGCGGGCGGACCTTTTGCGGAGGTCCCCGTCGCGGAGCTCGCGTCGCAGCTTGGCCTGTGGCTGCGTGCCTGTGCGCCCGGGAAGGAGGCGCGCGGTGTTTGGAGGGTGTGCTGCGAACAGGGCCAGAGCTGCTCGTGAGGGCAGGCCGGTTGGCGCCGGCGTCGCGGGGGCTGGTTGCGGGTGTTTGTTTTAAACGGAAGCAGGGGACAGGCGCCAAGGTAACGCCCAGTGCTGGGGCCAGAGGCGCTGGGGCCAGGAGGCGCAAGCCGGGCCCGGAAGCCGTCTCTCCCTGGTGGTCTAGTGGTTAGGATTCGGCGCTCTCACCGCCGCGGCCCGGGTTCGATTCCCGGTCAGGGAAGCCTTCCTTCTTTGGCTCTGCCTGCCAACTGCCAGGCCCCTTCACACCTCCCCTTTTGACCAACAGGCTCGCTCGCTTCTCCCGCGCCCCAGCCACAACCTCCCGCGGCTTCCACGTGCGCCCCAACGCTCCCCGCCTACCTTCACCCATCCCTCCTTTTGGCCTCGCTGGCGCCACCTTCGCAACATCAGCTTCACAGCCCTTCCTTGTCAGGTGCTCGCCTCGCTCCCACTCTTTCTCAGCGGCAAAGCCCGCTGGCCAGGTCAGGCTTTCTCCTCCCATGGCCGCCAGGTGACCCGCCACCACCACCACCGCCGCCACCCTCGAACTCTCGGCTGGCCGCGGAATGGGCCAGGACTCTCGAGCGGAGCGGCTTCTGCCAAGCCAAGCCGAGTGGCTGACGGGCCACTTCTCTCTCGGCTGCGGGGGATCTGCGCCTAATGGTTGGGCCACCCGCCAGAGCCACTCATGTCAGCAAGCGCACTGGCTTTCCCAAGGCGTGCCAGACCCTGAGCGCGGGATCCGTGATTGGGCTCCACGGGTGTCAGCGGCTTTGGTAGAAATGGCAGCGGAACTTGAGGAGCCGAGACCACGGGCCATGGCGCTAGGGAGGCAGAGCTGCGACGGTCACCCTGGCAGCATGACTATGTTTTTCTTCATGCGGACGTGATATCCATGGGATTCCTGTGACGCGTGGTAACGCGTGTACATCGCGTAGTGATCGATGGTCAACTGAGGGGATGTAGGGCATCCATCCCGTGGGTATCTGTCATCTCTACCTGTTGGGAGCATCTCAGGTGCTGTCTTCCAGGAGCTCTTCGGAAACAAGCACTAATACGTCGTTGTTACCCCTAGTCGCCCTGCTCCGCCGTAGAACGTTATTGGAACGTATTCCCTCCATCCAAACGCATGCTCGGACCCATTTCACCAACCTCTCTTCACCGCAGTCACCCACACACCCTCTCCAGCCTCTGGTGTCTATCGTTCTACTCTCTACCTCCACAAGGTGAACATTTTGAGCTCCCAGGATTGGAGTAAGAACCCGCCCTCTCTGTCTTTCTGTGCCCGGCTCGTTTGATGTTCCATCGTGACCTTTAGCTCCGCCTCTGTTGCTGCAGACCAGAGGATTTCGTTCTTTTCTGTGGCCAAATAGTATTCCATGGTGTCTATATGCCACATTTTTGTTAATCCATTTCCCGGCCGATGGACACTTAGGTTGTCTTAGCCACATCTTCCCTACCTGCAGGTCCTTCATAGGCTCTCTGCAAGAAGAAAAATATGGCTCTTTCTGCCCGACCTCGCAGGCAGTCAGACCTTACCGTTGTCTTCCCCTGTTCCCTAAAACTCGCTGTTATTCTATTCTTTTTCAAGGTGCACTGATTTCATGCTGTTCAAACACACATGTTTTACCATCAATTTGTAGAGTTAACACAATTGTCACAGCGGTCCTGAGGTGACGTACATCCTCAGCTTACGAAGATAACAGGATTAAGAGATTAAAGTAAAGACAGGCGTAAGAAATTATAAAAGCATTATTTGGGAACTGATGAATGTCCGTATTGAAATGAAATCTTCACAATTTACGTGCCTCTGCCGCAGCTCCAGCCGCTCCCTCCGTTCGGGGTCCCTGACTTCCCGCAACACACACGTGCATGTGCGTACACATGCTCCCGCTCACCGTCGACAGGTTTGAGATTCTCGCCTATTCTGGATGTGAAAATGAATCTTGAGAGGTCCCATTAGTCAGACCAACCTGGCCACGGGCATTGAAGCGTGGAGATGCAGCAGTTCGTGGGGAAAACCCAACGGCCAGGCTGACCAAAGCGCATGTGCGGGGTTGGGGTTCCTGATAGACTTCTAGCCGAAGTTTGCTTCCCATTGCCTGACCTACGCTCTCTAGCGTCTCTCCAAATGTCAAGGAACATGTGGAGATGGTACCTATCCCCAGCGCCAAGATTCGCTGTGGGACTTTTTGCCCATCCCCTCCTTAGCACAGATGAGCCCAGTTCTCCAACCCTCTATTCAACCCGTATTGATCTTATCGTTTGGCTGATTCCCCAGGTCAATGGCAGAAGTCAGTCGACTTCTTGCCAAAACCCCTCTGTAGGGGCAAAGTAGACGTCCAACCAACTGCACAAACCTGTCCCGTGTCATTCGTGGGATCTTGGCACAGTCGGATCACCTGCAGGGACCAGACCCTATCGGGGATAGAGATGTTTGCCATCCCCACGGGAGGCTGGCTTGCTTGCCAGCGTGATGTGGGTGGATGTCAGTGGGTGACAGCGATGGACGAAGGTGTCCGTTCCCGTGGCTGGCGTCCACCCTAGCCCGGGGCAAGGGGCTGACACCAAGGAAAGGAGAGAAGCATGTCGCGTGCTGGGAGCTGGAAGAAGGAGTCCAGGGTGTCCAGGGGGTGCACAGGGCTGGCTGGCCAGGTCTGGGAGTGAGGCTGTCCAGTCAAACGGAGGTTGTGCAGATGCCCGGGGCGTTAGGGCACCTCGCGGGCTGCCTATGCCATAGGTCGGAGGGATCCCAGCTGGTGGCGGAGCTGGCGTGAGTCTGAAGAGGCTGAAGGAGGCCAGGGCTGGGGGACATGAGTCGTCTGAGAGAGGGGCATTGACGGCAAGAGGGAGAGTTGGCTGGCGAGAGGGAGAGTTGGCTGTGCGAGAGAGACAGAGAGATAGAGACATAGAGACAGAGACAGAGAGAGAGACAGAGAGATAGAGACACAGAGACAGAGAGAGAGTGAGAGACAGAGAAAGAGAGTGAGAGAGAGAGAGAGTGTGTGAGTGTGTGTGTGTGTGTGTGTGTGTGTCAGTGTGTGTGTGTGAGTGAAAGGGCGGGTGGGGTGAGACAAAGGTGGGGGAGGGAGGGCTGAGCCTGAAGGCTGGTGGGAACAGTACATTTTCAGCCGGTTGGTCTGGGCAGGAACGAAGTCTGTGTGGTCAAAGGGGACCCGCGCCGGCGAGACTGGGATGCTGCTTGGGCTGGGCGGTCAGAGTATGGAGTGGGGCTGGGGTGAGGTGGCAAGCAGCCCAGGGTGGGAGAGACATCGTGACAGAGCGACTGGAGGCCACGTCCCACGTCCCAAAAGGGTAGCGAATGCAACTGGACCCGAGACATAAATAAGCCGTCTTCAGGACGCACATTCACGTCTCAGGCAGGTGTCTGGGGCTGAGATGAAAAGAGGTCCGAGGGAGAGAAACAAGGCAGCCTCCTCGACTAAAGTGGTGGATTGGGGTTAGGTTGGGAGTTGCCACATGGCGGTGGTGGTGCCGGCAGAATGAGGGGAGAGAGTGTGGAGTAGCCAGAACACGGTGAATATAGACGGTGCACATGCCACGCGTACACTCGTGTGGTCGCGTTAAGGACTGTGTGACCAACTAGGGGAAAGTGATGAGTTACTCCCTGGAGTCGCGACTTCCTTCCTACTGGAAGGGCAACCATGGCATCATTTTCTGGATGTGGGGAGCCAGCGAGGGGGAGAGAGAGAGAGAGAGAGAGAGAGAGAGAGAGAGAGAAAGAGGTCGAGGCGGTGAATTGTGAAGAGAAGAGGTGGGGCGAGTGGCTGCAAGCCCGTGGTGCCTGGCGGTGTTCCGTGAAGTGAAATGCGTCGGGCAGAGGCGGTGGCAGGGCAATGAAGAGAAACAGGACCAGGAGGCTGCCAAGTTCTGGTGTCTGGCACGCTCTCGTGTTTGGAGGGGTTGTTGTCACCAAGCTGTGTGGGTGCGGGGGGGTAGGCTCATCCCTAAGTCAGTCGAGAGAGGCACAGAAGAAAGGGCAGAGGGCCGTCGCGCGTGGGAGCGCAGCCGGTGCCGGACTCGCTCGCGCGCCCCGAGTGTAAGGAGGCGGCAGAGGCGAGCGCAGCTACGCCTTGGTGCTGCTGCAGCACCAAAATGGGAGGGCGTGCTGCATGGGCCGGGAATCGAACCCGGGCCTCCCGCGTGGCAGGCGAGAATTCTACCACTGAACCACCCATGCACCGATGGCAAGCGCCAACGGAAGCTGGCACAGCGGAACTCGCCACCAGCCGCCGCTCACTGGTCACAGCCTGCCGTGGGCTTCCGTCCTATTGGAGCGTCCACGAGAGGCTGGCCCGATGGGGCGAGCAGAAGGGGAGGCTCTCGTCACGTCGAGGGACCTGAGGCGGGGCGCGGAGGGAGAGCCGAGGGAGAGAGGCCGACTGGTCCCATCTTGCGCTTTCTCTGCCGCCCAGGGTCGAGAGACTGCCCGCCGGGGTCTCCAGGGGAAGGACCAGCCGTGGCCCGCGCCCGAATGCCCGTGTGGGCAGGTTTGCTGTGGCGGGCCTTGCTGAGCGCGGATCCCCGGCACAGACCCAAAGTTTTTGTGTTTTGTTTTTGTTTGATTGTTTGTTTGTTTCTTTTGGGGGATGTTTTTCCCCCTCCCCTCCCCCCCCCCCCCGCCGGACCGGCCTTCTCAGTTGTGTCACCTGCAGGTGGGGGGGGGTGGTGTGTCAGCGAGCGGGGGCGGCGATGGGGAACGGGTCTCGCAGCCGTGGCGTGCGGCTCAGAAACGCAGACCAGGTCCGTGGGCGCCTCGCTCCTGCGCTCTGACCCACGCCACCGGCTCGCACTTGGGGTCCGGCCCCCTGGGCTGGTAGGGAGGCTTTAGCGCGAGAAAGGAGCGGAGGAGCGCTTCGGCAGAGCCGCAGCTGGCTGACCCTGGAGAAGGCGCGCTGGGTGTGGCTGGGACGGCCCAGGCCGCGGCTTCCCGCGTGGGGATGCGCTGTGGCGCACAGCTGGTCCCGGCGGGGCCAGGCGTTTGTGGGCGGGTGACGGGGATCTAGGGCTTCCGCTCGTGATTCCTCGTGGGCTGTCTTTCCGGGTTTGGACTCGCCTGCCAGGCTGTGTGCAGGGTTCCCGCTGCCTCTGGCCGGCAGGCGTCCGGGCTGCAGGTGGGTCGGCAGGCAGGTGTTAGCGGGAAGGGAGCACAGGTAGCGAGGTGGGATCGGCGACCTGGCTAGGGTGTCGGGAGAATGGAATGCGCGGCCGGGGTCCGAGGGGTCGGAGGAAAGGACAGGATGTTGGATGGCGTGCCTCTCTGGTGGGAGACGTGTGTGCGGCTCCACGAGCGAGTCGCTCGCTGCTGTTCAGCGGTCAGAAGTTGGAGGGTGAAACCGGGCGGGCTGTGCAGGCCAGGACGCCTCTGGGCAGCGCAGCGGCGATTCAAGGCGGTGGGCGGTGGGCGGAGGCCGGTGGGAGGAAGGAGGGAAAAGGAGGAATAGGGGAAGAATCTGGGCTGTGTCTGTTTGGGCGAGTGAGGAGAAGGCGGGCGGAGGAGATAGGCAGGGAAGAGCGTGGAAGGTGGTCGCGGTCGCTCGCTGTGTGTGGGGCCAGGGAAGAGGGCGTGTGAGGTGGTGGGGAGGGCGTCTGTCCGAAGGGCAATTGGTAGAGGGTCGCGGGCGCTGGCGCATGGTCCTGGGCTGTTTCTGCGACAGCCGGCGGGTGGGCAGGAAGAACGGACGTGCCTGAGAAGCGGCGGCGTTTTGGAGGCTTGCTTCAAGGGGGCTGGAGTCTGCAGAGCGGGCAAGGGCTCAAGGCAGGAAGCGGCCAAAGGTGCTCCAGGGTTGCCATGGGCGTTGCCCTCCGGCGGGCGGGCCAAAAGGTCGGCTTGTCAGGAGTGGGATTCGAACCCACGCCTCCAGGGGAGACTGCGACCTGAACGCAGCGCCTTAGACCGCTCGGCCATCCTGACGGCGCGCCGGGGCGCGTCGCCGCTGGCATGGCTGGGACCCGGCGCGAACGCCTGCGCCCTTGGCCGGCGCCTGTCTGGGCTCGGTGCGCAACCGACGGACCGCGCGGGCGGAGCGGGCGCCAAGTGAACGGAGCCGGCTGGCGTTGGCGTGGACGCCCCCGCGTCCCCACCCCGGACCCAAGGGGTCCGCGTCCGGCCGGCCGCCGCCGCCGCCGCACGCCCCAGCCCCCGCGCCTCCGCTCGCCGAACCCCGCAGGGCGTGCGCCCACCGCGTCCTAGGAGCAGCGGCCCGACTGTTTCGCCCGGCCTCTTCCTGCCCCGGCGCGATCCCCGCCTTGGAGACAGCAGGCAGGGCGCACGGGGAGGTTCCACGCCGCTCCGGTACCTGTCGGGGTCCGGCTCCGGCTCCGGGTCCCAGCGGGATCGCAGGGTGCTTTGTTGGGTGTCGGGGTAGGTCGTGCCAACGGTGGCGGGGGGCGGGTGGCAGGTGACGGGTGGCGTGTGGCGGGTGGCGGGTGGCGGGTGGCGGGTGGAAGGCGAGCACGCGCCCGGCCCCTGCCGTCGGGGGAGGGGATCAAGGCAGGGCTAGGCGTCCGCGGTCGGAGTGGGGTCTGGCGTCCCGGCGACCGTCGCCGTCGTCCTCGTTAGTATAGTGGTGAGTATCCCCGCCTGTCACGCGGGAGACCGGGGTTCGATTCCCCGACGGGGAGGCAGCCGTGCTTTTTGGGCCGCCGCCTCGGACCCAGCCTGAGGGCCCTCCTTCTCCTTCCTCCGCCCTCCAGCTAGTCTCAGGGCGCCATCTCGGGCCTGGCCTGCCTGGCCCCTTGGCCCCCTGGGCCCTCTGGGCCCCCTGGGCCTCCTGGGTCCCCTTGGCCTCCTACCTTTTCTTCTCGCCCGCGGCTTGGTCGCCGCAGCCGGGCGGCCTCCTCTGGCCCCCACGGCGCCCAGAGAGCTGCCGGCCCAAAGTGGGTGCCGGAAGAGGCTTTCTGCGAGGCACAGGGCCCGGCGCCCGGTGGGAGGAGGAGGAGTGGGGACCCCGTCGGCGCCGGCCGTGTCCCCGCCGGGCACCTGGTGGGGAAGGGCTCTGGCGGCCCGGGGCGGCGAGGGAGCGAGAGCGCCCCCAGAGGCAGGCGGGCGGAACGGGGCAGCCGCGCTGGCCTTGCACCGGTGGGGCGCGGGGTGGCCTTTGGCGGGGCCGCGGCAGCGCGGAGCTGCGGGCGGGCGGACGGACCGGGCGTCGGGGCCGGGCTGCCCCGGGCGTCGGCGGCGCGCTGGTGGGAGCCCCGGGCCGGCGTGGCGGGGCTGCCCGCGCCGTGTGGCGTTGGTGGTATAGTGGTGAGCATAGCTGCCTTCCAAGCAGTTGACCCGGGTTCGATTCCCGGCCAACGCAGCGGGCGGACCTTTTGCGGAGGTCCCCGTCGCGGAGCTCGCGTCGCAGCTTGGCCTGTGGCTGCGTGCCTGTGCGCCCGGGAAGGAGGCGCGCGGTGTTTGGAGGGTGTGCTGCGAACAGGGCCAGAGCTGCTCGTGAGGGCAGGCCGGTTGGCGCCGGCGTCGCGGGGGCTGGTTGCGGGTGTTTGTTTTAAACGGAAGCAGGGGACAGGCGCCAAGGTAACGCCCAGTGCTGGGGCCAGAGGCGCTGGGGCCAGGAGGCGCAAGCCGGGCCCGGAAGCCGTCTCTCCCTGGTGGTCTAGTGGTTAGGATTCGGCGCTCTCACCGCCGCGGCCCGGGTTCGATTCCCGGTCAGGGAAGCCTTCCTTCTTTGGCTCTGCCTGCCAACTGCCAGGCCCCTTCACACCTCCCCTTTTGACCAACAGGCTCGCTCGCTTCTCCCGCGCCCCAGCCACAACCTCCCGCGGCTTCCACGTGCGCCCCAACGCTCCCCGCCTACCTTCACCCATCCCTCCTTTTGGCCTCGCTGGCGCCACCTTCGCAACATCAGCTTCACAGCCCTTCCTTGTCAGGTGCTCGCCTCGCTCCCACTCTTTCTCAGCGGCAAAGCCCGCTGGCCAGGTCAGGCTTTCTCCTCCCATGGCCGCCAGGTGACCCGCCACCACCACCACCGCCGCCACCCTCGAACTCTCGGCTGGCCGCGGAATGGGCCAGGACTCTCGAGCGGAGCGGCTTCTGCCAAGCCAAGCCGAGTGGCTGACGGGCCACTTCTCTCTCGGCTGCGGGGGATCTGCGCCTAATGGTTGGGCCACCCGCCAGAGCCACTCATGTCAGCAAGCGCACTGGCTTTCCCAAGGCGTGCCAGACCCTGAGCGCGGGATCCGTGATTGGGCTCCACGGGTGTCAGCGGCTTTGGTAGAAATGGCAGCGGAACTTGAGGAGCCGAGACCACGGGCCATGGCGCTAGGGAGGCAGAGCTGCGACGGTCACCCTGGCAGCATGACTATGTTTTTCTTCATGCGGACGTGATATCCATGGGATTCCTGTGACGCGTGGTAACGCGTGTACATCGCGTAGTGATCGATGGTCAACTGAGGGGATGTAGGGCATCCATCCCGTGGGTATCTGTCATCTCTACCTGTTGGGAGCATCTCAGGTGCTGTCTTCCAGGAGCTCTTCGGAAACAAGCACTAATACGTCGTTGTTACCCCTAGTCGCCCTGCTCCGCCGTAGAACGTTATTGGAACGTATTCCCTCCATCCAAACGCATGCTCGGACCCATTTCACCAACCTCTCTTCACCGCAGTCACCCACACACCCTCTCCAGCCTCTGGTGTCTATCGTTCTACTCTCTACCTCCACAAGGTGAACATTTTGAGCTCCCAGGATTGGAGTAAGAACCCGCCCTCTCTGTCTTTCTGTGCCCGGCTCGTTTGATGTTCCATCGTGACCTTTAGCTCCGCCTCTGTTGCTGCAGACCAGAGGATTTCGTTCTTTTCTGTGGCCAAATAGTATTCCATGGTGTCTATATGCCACATTTTTGTTAATCCATTTCCCGGCCGATGGACACTTAGGTTGTCTTAGCCACATCTTCCCTACCTGCAGGTCCTTCATAGGCTCTCTGCAAGAAGAAAAATATGGCTCTTTCTGCCCGACCTCGCAGGCAGTCAGACCTTACCGTTGTCTTCCCCTGTTCCCTAAAACTCGCTGTTATTCTATTCTTTTTCAAGGTGCACTGATTTCATGCTGTTCAAACACACATGTTTTACCATCAATTTGTAGAGTTAACACAATTGTCACAGCGGTCCTGAGGTGACGTACATCCTCAGCTTACGAAGATAACAGGATTAAGAGATTAAAGTAAAGACAGGCGTAAGAAATTATAAAAGCATTATTTGGGAACTGATGAATGTCCGTATTGAAATGAAATCTTCACAATTTACGTGCCTCTGCCGCAGCTCCAGCCGCTCCCTCCGTTCGGGGTCCCTGACTTCCCGCAACACACACGTGCATGTGCGTACACATGCTCCCGCTCACCGTCGACAGGTTTGAGATTCTCGCCTATTCTGGATGTGAAAATGAATCTTGAGAGGTCCCATTAGTCAGACCAACCTGGCCACGGGCATTGAAGCGTGGAGATGCAGCAGTTCGTGGGGAAAACCCAACGGCCAGGCTGACCAAAGCGCATGTGCGGGGTTGGGGTTCCTGATAGACTTCTAGCCGAAGTTTGCTTCCCATTGCCTGACCTACGCTCTCTAGCGTCTCTCCAAATGTCAAGGAACATGTGGAGATGGTACCTATCCCCA
The DNA here is from genome assembly GCF_028858775.2 of Pan troglodytes. Taxonomy (NCBI): domain Eukaryota; kingdom Metazoa; phylum Chordata; class Mammalia; order Primates; family Hominidae; genus Pan; species Pan troglodytes. The sequence goes on from NC_072398.2 coordinate 87,702,698, forward strand.
GCGCCAAGATTCGCTGTGGGACTTTTTGCCCATCCCCTCCTTAGCACAGATGAGCCCAGTTCTCCAACCCTCTATTCAACCCGTATTGATCTTATCGTTTGGCTGATTCCCCAGGTCAATGGCAGAAGTCAGTCGACTTCTTGCCAAAACCCCTCTGTAGGGGCAAAGTAGACGTCCAACCAACTGCACAAACCTGTCCCGTGTCATTCGTGGGATCTTGGCACAGTCGGATCACCTGCAGGGACCAGACCCTATCGGGGATAGAGATGTTTGCCATCCCCACGGGAGGCTGGCTTGCTTGCCAGCGTGATGTGGGTGGATGTCAGTGGGTGACAGCGATGGACGAAGGTGTCCGTTCCCGTGGCTGGCGTCCACCCTAGCCCGGGGCAAGGGGCTGACACCAAGGAAAGGAGAGAAGCATGTCGCGTGCTGGGAGCTGGAAGAAGGAGTCCAGGGTGTCCAGGGGGTGCACAGGGCTGGCTGGCCAGGTCTGGGAGTGAGGCTGTCCAGTCAAACGGAGGTTGTGCAGATGCCCGGGGCGTTAGGGCACCTCGCGGGCTGCCTATGCCATAGGTCGGAGGGATCCCAGCTGGTGGCGGAGCTGGCGTGAGTCTGAAGAGGCTGAAGGAGGCCAGGGCTGGGGGACATGAGTCGTCTGAGAGAGGGGCATTGACGGCGAGAGGGAGAGTTGGCTGGCGAGAGGGAGAGTTGGCTGTGCGAGAGAGACAGAGAGATAGAGACATAGAGACAGAGACAGAGAGAGAGACAGAGAGATAGAGACACAGAGACAGAGAGAGAGTGAGAGACAGAGAAAGAGAGTGAGAGAGAGAGAGAGTGTGTGAGTGTGTGTGTGTGTGTGTGTGTCAGTGTGTGTGTGTGAGTGAAAGGGCGGGTGGGGTGAGACAAAGGTGGGGGAGGGAGGGCTGAGCCTGAAGGCTGGTGGGAACAGTACATTTTCAGCCGGTTGGTCTGGGCAGGAACGAAGTCTGTGTGGTCAAAGGGGACCCGCGCCGGCGAGACTGGGATGCTGCTTGGGCTGGGCGGTCAGAGTATGGAGTGGGGCTGGGGTGAGGTGGCAAGCAGCCCAGGGTGGGAGAGACATCGTGACAGAGCGACTGGAGGCCACGTCCCACGTCCCAAAGGGGTAGCGAATGCAACTGGACCCGAGACATAAATAAGCCGTCTTCAGGACGCACATTCACGTCTCAGGCAGGTGTCTGGGGCTGAGATGAAAAGAGGTCCGAGGGAGAGAAACAAGGCAGCCTCCTCGACTAAAGTGGTGGATTGGGGTTAGGTTGGGAGTTGCCACATGGCGGTGGTGGTGCCGGCAGAATGAGGGGAGAGAGTGTGGAGTAGCCGGAACACGGTGAATATAGACGGTGCACATGCCACGCGTACACTCGTGTGGTCGCGTTAAGGACTGTGTGACCAACTAGGGGAAAGTGATGAGTTACTCCCTGGAGTCGCGACTTCCTTCCTACTGGAAGGGCAACCATGGCATCATTTTCTGGATGTGGGGAGCCAGCGAGGGGGAGAGAGAGAGAGAGAGAGAGAAAGAGGTCGAGGCGGTGAATTGTGAAGAGAAGAGGTGGGGCGAGTGGCTGCAAGCCCGTGGTGCCTGGCGGTGTTCCGTGAAGTGAAATGCGTCGGGCAGAGGCGGTGGCAGGGCAATGAAGAGAAACAGGACCAGGAGGCTGCCAAGTTCTGGTGTCTGGCGCGCTCTCGTGTTTGGAGGGGTTGTTGTCACCAAGCTGTGTGGGTGCGGGGGGGTAGGCTCATCCCTAAGTCAGTCGAGAGAGGCACGGAAGAAAGGGCAGAGGGCCGTCGCGCGTGGGAGCGCAGCCGGTGCCGGACTCGCTCGCGCGCCCCGAGTGTAAGGAGGCGGCAGAGGCGAGCGCAGCTACGCCTTGGTGCTGCTGCAGCACCAAAATGGGAGGGCGTGCTGCATGGGCCGGGAATCGAACCCGGGCCTCCCGCGTGGCAGGCGAGAATTCTACCACTGAACCACCCATGCACCGATGGCAAGCGCCAACGGAAGCTGGCACAGCGGAACTCGCCACCAGCCGCCGCTCACTGGTCACAGCCTGCCGTGGGCTTCCGTCCTATTGGAGCGTCCACGAGAGGCTGGCCCGATGGGGCGAGCAGAAGGGGAGGCTCTCGTCACGTCGAGGGACCTGAGGCGGGGCGCGGAGGGAGAGCCGAGGGAGAGAGGCCGACTGGTCCCATCTTGCGCTTTCTCTGCCGCCCAGGGTCGAGAGACTGCCCGCCGGGGTCTCCAGGGGAAGGACCAGCCGTGGCCCGCGCCCGAATGCCCGTGTGGGCAGGTTTGCTGTGGCGGGCCTTGCTGAGCGCGGATCCCCGGCACAGACCCAAAGTTTTTGTGTTTTGTTTTTGTTTGATTGTTTGTTTGTTTCTTTTGGGGGATGTTTTTCTCCCTCCCCTCCCCCCCCCCCCCCGCCGGACCGGCCTTCTCAGTTGTGTCACCTGCAGGTGGGGGTGGGGTGGGGGGTGGTGTGTCAGCGAGCGGGGGCGGCGATGGGGAACGGGTCTCGCAGCCGTGGCGTGCGGCTCAGAAACGCAGACCAGGTCCGTGGGCGCCTCGCTCCTGCGCTCTGACCCACGCCACCGGCTCGCACTTGGGGTCCGGCCCCCTGGGCTGGTAGGGAGGCTTTAGCGCGAGAAAGGAGCGGAGGAGCGCTTCGGCAGAGCCGCAGCTGGCTGACCCTGGAGAAGGCGCGCTGGGTGGGCTGGGACGGCCCAGGCCGCGGCTTCCCGCGTGGGGATGCGCTGTGGCGCACAGCTGGTCCCGGCGGGGCCAGGCGTTTGTGGGCGGGTGACGGGGATCTAGGGCTTCCGCTCGTGATTCCTCGTGGGCTGTCTTTCCGGGTTTGGACTCGCCTGCCAGGCTGTGTGCAGGGTTCCCGCTGCCTCTGGCCGGCAGGCGTCCGGGCTGCAGGTGGGTCGGCAGGCAGGTGTTAGCGGGAAGGGAGCACAGGTAGCGAGGTGGGATCGGCGACCTGGCTAGGGTGTCGGGAGAATGGAATGCGCGGCCGGGGTCCGAGGGGTCGGAGGAAAGGACAGGATGTTGGATGGCGTGCCTCTCTGGTGGGAGACGTGTGTGCGGCTCCACGAGCGAGTCGCTCGCTGCTGTTCAGCGGTCAGAAGTTGGAGGGTGAAACCGGGCGGGCTGTGCAGGCCAGGACGCCTCTGGGCAGCGCAGCGGCGATTCAAGGCGGTGGGCGGTGGGCGGAGGCCGGTGGGAGGAAGGAGGGAAAAGGAGGAATAGGGGAAGAATCTGGGCTGTGTCTGTTTGGGCGAGTGAGGAGAAGGCGGGCGGAGGAGATAGGCAGGGAAGAGCGTGGAAGGTGGTCGCGGTCGCTCGCTGTGTGTGGGGCCAGGGAAGAGGGCGTGTGAGGTGGTGGGGAGGGCGTCTGTCCGAAGGGCAATTGGTAGAGGGTCGCGGGCGCTGGCGCATGGTCCTGGGCTGTTTCTGCGACAGCCGGCGGGTGGGCAGGAAGAACGGACGTGCCTGAGAAGCGGCGGCGTTTTGGAGGCTTGCTTCAAGGGGGCTGGAGTCTGCAGAGCGGGCAAGGGCTCAAGGCAGGAAGCGGCCAAAGGTGCTCCAGGGTTGCCATGGGCGTTGCCCTCCGGCGGGCGGGCCAAAAGGTCGGCTTGTCAGGAGTGGGATTCGAACCCACGCCTCCAGGGGAGACTGCGACCTGAACGCAGCGCCTTAGACCGCTCGGCCATCCTGACGGCGCGCCGGGGCGCGTCGCCGCTGGCATGGCTGGGACCCGGCGCGAACGCCTGCGCCCTTGGCCGGCGCCTGTCTGGGCTCGGTGCGCAACCGACGGACCGCGCGGGCGGAGCGGGCGCCAAGTGAACGGAGCCGGCTGGCGTTGGCGTGGACGCCCCCGCGTCCCCACCCCGGACCCAAGGGGTCCGCGTCCGGCCGGCCGCCGCCGCCGCCGCACGCCCCAGCCCCCGCGCCTCCGCTCGCCGAACCCCGCAGGGCGTGCGCCCACCGCGTCCTAGGAGCAGCGGCCCGACTGTTTCGCCCGGCCTCTTCCTGCCCCGGCGCGATCCCCGCCTTGGAGACAGCAGGCAGGGCGCACGGGGAGGTTCCACGCCGCTCCGGTACCTGTCGGGGTCCGGCTCCGGCTCCGGGTCCCAGCGGGATCGCAGGGTGCTTTGTTGGGTGTCGGGGTAGGTCGTGCCAACGGTGGCGGGGGGCGGGTGGCAGGTGACGGGTGGCGTGTGGCGGGTGGCGGGTGGCGGGTGGCGGGTGGAAGGCGAGCACGCGCCCGGCCCCTGCCGTCGGGGGAGGGGATCAAGGCAGGGCTAGGCGTCCGCGGTCGGAGTTGGGTCTGGCGTCCCGGCGACCGTCGCCGTCGTCCTCGTTAGTATAGTGGTGAGTATCCCCGCCTGTCACGCGGGAGACCGGGGTTCGATTCCCCGACGGGGAGGCAGCCGTGCTTTTTGGGCCGCCGCCTCGGACCCAGCCTGAGGGCCCTCCTTCTCCTTCCTCCGCCCTCCAGCTAGTCGCAGGGCGCCATCTCGGGCCTGGCCTGCCTGGCCCCTTGGCCCCCTGGGCCCTCTGGGCCCCCTGGGCCTCCTGGGTCCCCTTGGCCTCCTACCTTTTCTTCTCGCCCGCGGCTTGGTCGCCGCAGCCGGGCGGCCTCCTCTGGCCCCCACGGCGCCCAGAGAGCTGCCGGCCCAAAGTGGGTGCCGGAAGAGGCTTTCTGCGAGGCACAGGGCCCGGCGCCCGGTGGGAGGAGGAGGAGTGGGGACCCCGTCGGCGCCGGCCGTGTCCCCGCCGGGCACCTGGTGGGGAAGGGCTCTGGCGGCCCGGGGCGGCGAGGGAGCGAGAGCGCCCCCAGAGGCAGGCGGGCGGAACGGGGCAGCCGCGCTGGCCTTGCACCGGTGGGGCGCGGGGTGGCCTTTGGCGGGGCCGCGGCAGCGCGGAGCTGCGGGCGGGCGGACGGACCGGGCGTCGGGGCCGGGCTGCCCCGGGCGTCGGCGGCGCGCTGGTGGGAGCCCCGGGCCGGCGTGGCGGGGCTGCCCGCGCCGTGTGGCGTTGGTGGTATAGTGGTGAGCATAGCTGCCTTCCAAGCAGTTGACCCGGGTTCGATTCCCGGCCAACGCAGCGGGCGGACCTTTTGCGGAGGTCCCCGTCGCGGAGCTCGCGTCGCAGCTTGGCCTGTGGCTGCGTGCCTGTGCGCCCGGGAAGGAGGCGCGCGGTGTTTGGAGGGTGTGCTGCGAACAGGGCCAGAGCTGCTCGTGAGGGCAGGCCGGTTGGCGCCGGCGTCGCGGGGGCTGGTTGCGGGTGTTTGTTTTAAACGGAAGCAGGGGACAGGCGCCAAGGTAACGCCCAGTGCTGGGGCCAGAGGCGCTGGGGCCAGGAGGCGCAAGCCGGGCCCGGAAGCCGTCTCTCCCTGGTGGTCTAGTGGTTAGGATTCGGCGCTCTCACCGCCGCCGCCCGGGTTCGATTCCCGGTCAGGGAAGCCTTCCTTCTTTGGCTCTGCCTGCCAACTGCCAGGCCCCTTCACACCTCCCCTTTTGACCAACAGGCTCGCTCGCTTCTCCCGCGCCCCAGCCACAACCTCCCGCGGCTTCCACGTGCGCCCCAACGCTCCCCGCCTACCTTCACCCATCCCTCCTTTTGGCCTCGCTGGCGCCACCTTCGCAACATCAGCTTCACAGCCCTTCCTTGTCAGGTGCTCGCCTCGCTCCCACTCTTTCTCAGCGGCAAAGCCCGCTGGCCAGGTCAGGCTTTCTCCTCCCATGGCCGCCAGGTGACCCGCCACCACCACCACCGCCGCCACCCTCGAACTCTCGGCTGGCCGCGGAATGGGCCAGGACTCTCGAGCGGAGCGGCTTCTGCCAAGCCAAGCCGAGTGGCTGACGGGCCACTTCTCTCTCGGCTGCGGGGGATCTGCGCCTAATGGTTGGGCCACCCGCCAGAGCCACTCATGTCAGCAAGCGCACTGGCTTTCCCAAGGCGTGCCAGACCCTGAGCGCGGGATCCGTGATTGGGCTCCACGGGTGTCAGCGGCTTTGGTAGAAATGGCAGCGGAACTTGAGGAGCCGAGACCACGGGCCATGGCGCTAGGGAGGCAGAGCTGCGACGGTCACCCTGGCAGCATGACTATGTTTTTCTTCATGCGGACGTGATATCCATGGGATTCCTGTGACGCGTGGTAACGCGTGTACATCGCGTAGTGATCGATGGTCAACTGAGGGGATGTAGGGCATCCATCCCGTGGGTATCTGTCATCTCTACCTGTTGGGAGCATCTCAGGTGCTGTCTTCCAGGAGCTCTTCGGAAACAAGCACTAATACGTCGTTGTTACCCCTAGTCGCCCTGCTCCGCCGTAGAACGTTATTGGAACGTATTCCCTCCATCCAAACGCATGCTCGGACCCATTTCACCAACCTCTCTTCACCGCAGTCACCCACACACCCTCTCCAGCCTCTGGTGTCTATCGTTCTACTCTCTACCTCCACAAGGTGAACATTTTGAGCTCCCAGGATTGGAGTAAGAACCCGCCCTCTCTGTCTTTCTGTGCCCGGCTCGTTTGATGTTCCATCGTGACCTTTAGCTCCGCCTCTGTTGCTGCAGACCAGAGGATTTCGTTCTTTTCTGTGGCCAAATAGTATTCCATGGTGTCTATATGCCACATTTTTGTTAATCCATTTCCCGGCCGATGGACACTTAGGTTGTCTTAGCCACATCTTCCCTACCTGCAGGTCCTTCATAGGCTCTCTGCAAGAAGAAAAATATGGCTCTTTCTGCCCGACCTCGCAGGCAGTCAGACCTTACCGTTGTCTTCCCCTGTTCCCTAAAACTCGCTGTTATTCTATTCTTTTTCAAGGTGCACTGATTTCATGCTGTTCAAACACACATGTTTTACCATCAATTTGTAGAGTTAACACAATTGTCACAGCGGTCCTGAGGTGACGTACATCCTCAGCTTACGAAGATAACAGGATTAAGAGATTAAAGTAAAGACAGGCGTAAGAAATTATAAAAGCATTATTTGGGAACTGATGAATGTCCGTATTGAAATGAAATCTTCACAATTTACGTGCCTCTGCCGCAGCTCCAGCCGCTCCCTCCGTTCGGGGTCCCTGACTTCCCGCAACATACACGTGCATGTGCGTACACATGCTCCCGCTCACCGTCGACAGGTTTGAGATTCTCGCCTATTCTGGATGTGAAAATGAATCTTGAGAGGTCCCATTAGTCAGACCAACCTGGCCACGGGCATTGAAGCGTGGAGATGCAGCAGTTCGTGGGGAAAACCCAACGGCCAGGCTGACCAAAGCGCATGTGCGGGGTTGGGGTTCCTGATAGACTTCTAGCCGAAGTTTGCTTCCCATTGCCTGACCTACACTCTCTAGCGTCTCTCCAAATGTCAAGGAACATGTGGAGATGGTACCTATCCCCAGCGCCAAGATTCGCTGTGGGACTTTTTGCCCATCCCCTCCTTAGCACAGATGAGCCCAGTTCTCCAACCCTCTATTCAACCCGTATTGATCTTATCGTTTGGCTGATTCCCCAGGTCAATGGCAGAAGTCAGTCGACTTCTTGCCAAAACCCCTCTGTAGGGGCAAAGTAGACGTCCAACCAACTGCACAAACCTGTCCCGTGTCATTCGTGGGATCTTGGCACAGTCGGATCACCTGCAGGGACCAGACCCTATCGGGGATAGAGATGTTTGCCATCCCCACGGGAGGCTGGCTTGCTTGCCAGCGTGATGTGGGTGGATGTCAGTGGGTGACAGCGATGGACGAAGGTGTCCGTTCCCGTGGCTGGCGTCCACCCTAGCCCGGGGCAAGGGGCTGACACCAAGGAAAGGAGAGAAGCATGTCGCGTGCTGGGAGCTGGAAGAAGGAGTCCAGGGTGTCCAGGGGGTGCACAGGGCTGGCTGGCCAGGTCTGGGAGTGAGGCTGTCCAGTCAAACGGAGGTTGTGCAGATGCCCGGGGCGTTAGGGCACCTCGCGGGCTGCCTATGCCATAGGTCGGAGGGATCCCAGCTGGTGGCGGAGCTGGCGTGAGTCTGAAGAGGCTGAAGGAGGCCAGGGCTGGGGGACATGAGTCGTCTGAGAGAGGGGCATTGACGGCGAGAGGGAGAGTTGGCTGGCGAGAGGGAGAGTTGGCTGTGCGAGAGAGACAGAGAGATAGAGACATAGAGACAGAGACAGAGAGAGAGACAGAGAGATAGAGACACAGAGACAGAGAGAGAGTGAGAGACAGAGAAAGAGAGTGAGAGAGAGAGAGTGTGTGTGAGTGTGTGTGTGTGTGTGTGTGTGTCAGTGTGTGTGTGTGAGTGAAAGGGCGGGTGGGGTGAGACAAAGGTGGGGGAGGGAGGGCTGAGCCTGAAGGCTGGTGGGAACAGTACATTTTCAGCCGGTTGGTCTGGGCAGGAACGAAGTCTGTGTGGTCAAAGGGGACCCGCGCCGGCGAGACTGGGATGCTGCTTGGGCTGGGCGGTCAGAGTATGGAGTGGGGCTGGGGTGAGGTGGCAAGCAGCCCAGGGTGGGAGAGACATCGTGACAGAGCGACTGGAGGCCACGTCCCACGTCCCAAAAGGGTAGCGAATGCAACTGGACCCGAGACATAAATAAGCCGTCTTCAGGACGCACATTCACGTCTCAGGCAGGTGTCTGGGGCTGAGATGAAAAGAGGTCCGAGGGAGAGAAACAAGGCAGCCTCCTCGACTAAAGTGGTGGATTGGGGTTAGGTTGGGAGTTGCCACATGGCGGTGGTGGTGCCGGCAGAATGAGGGGAGAGAGTGTGGAGTAGCCGGAACACGGTGAATATAGACGGTGCACATGCCACGCGTACACTCGTGTGGTCGCGTTAAGGACTGTGTGACCAACTAGGGGAAAGTGATGAGTTACTCCCTGGAGTCGCGACTTCCTTCCTACTGGAAGGGCAACCATGGCATCATTTTCTGGATGTGGGGAGCCAGCGAGGGGGGGAGAGAGAGAGAGAGAGAGAGAGAGAGAGAGAAAGAGGTCGAGGCGGTGAATTGTGAAGAGAAGAGGTGGGGCGAGTGGCTGCAAGCCCGTGGTGCCTGGCGGTGTTCCGTGAAGTGAAATGCGTCGGGCAGAGGCGGTGGCAGGGCAATGAAGAGAAACAGGACCAGGAGGCTGCCAAGTTCTGGTGTCTGGCGCGCTCTCTTGTTTGGAGGGGTTGTTGTCACCAAGCTGTGTGGGTGCGGGGGGGTAGGCTCATCCCTAAGTCAGTCGAGAGAGGCACGGAAGAAAGGGCAGAGGGCCGTCGCGCGTGGGAGCGCAGCCGGTGCCGGACTCGCTCGCGCGCCCCGAGTGTAAGGAGGCGGCAGAGGCGAGCGCAGCTACGCCTTGGTGCTGCTGCAGCACCAAAATGGGAGGGCGTGCTGCATGGGCCGGGAATCGAACCCGGGCCTCCCGCGTGGCAGGCGAGAATTCTACCACTGAACCACCCATGCACCGATGGCAAGCGCCAACGGAAGCTGGCACAGCGGAACTCGCCACCAGCCGCCGCTCACTGGTCACAGCCTGCCGTGGGCTTCCGTCCTATTGGAGCGTCCACGAGAGGCTGGCCCGATGGGGCGAGCAGAAGGGGAGGCTCTCGTCACGTCGAGGGACCTGAGGCGGGGCGCGGAGGGAGAGCCGAGGGAGAGAGGCCGACTGGTCCCATCTTGCGCTTTCTCTGCCGCCCAGGGTCGAGAGACTGCCCGCCGGGGTCTCCAGGGGAAGGACCAGCCGTGGCCCGCGCCCGAATGCCCGTGTGGGCAGGTTTGCTGTGGCGGGCCTTGCTGAGCGCGGATCCCCGGCACAGACCCAAAGTTTTTGTGTTTTGTTTTTGTTTGATTGTTTGTTTGTTTCTTTTGGGGGATGTTTTTCTCCCTCCCCTCCCCCCCCCCCCCCCCGCCGGACCGGCCTTCTCAGTTGTGTCACCTGCAGGTGGGGGTGGGGTGGGGGGTGGTGTGTCAGCGAGCGGGGGCGGCGATGGGGAACGGGTCTCGCAGCCGTGGCGTGCGGCTCAGAAACGCAGACCAGGTCCGTGGGCGCCTCGCTCCTGCGCTCTGACCCACGCCACCGGCTCGCACTTGGGGTCCGGCCCCCTGGGCTGGTAGGGAGGCTTTAGCGCGAGAAAGGAGCGGAGGAGCGCTTCGGCAGAGCCGCAGCTGGCTGACCCTGGAGAAGGCGCGCTGGGTGGGCTGGGACGGCCCAGGCCGCGGCTTCCCGCGTGGGGATGCGCTGTGGCGCACAGCTGGTCCCGGCGGGGCCAGGCGTTTGTGGGCGGGTGACGGGGATCTAGGGCTTCCGCTCGTGATTCCTCGTGGGCTGTCTTTCCGGGTTTGGACTCGCCTGCCAGGCTGTGTGCAGGGTTCCCGCTGCCTCTGGCCGGCAGGCGTCCGGGCTGCAGGTGGGTCGGCAGGCAGGTGTTAGCGGGAAGGGAGCACAGGTAGCGAGGTGGGATCGGCGACCTGGCTAGGGTGTCGGGAGAATGGAATGCGCGGCCGGGGTCCGAGGGGTCGGAGGAAAGGACAGGATGTTGGATGGCGTGCCTCTCTGGTGGGAGACGTGTGTGCGGCTCCACGAGCGAGTCGCTCGCTGCTGTTCAGCGGTCAGAAGTTGGAGGGTGAAACCGGGCGGGCTGTGCAGGCCAGGACGCCTCTGGGCAGCGCAGCGGCGATTCAAGGCGGTGGGCGGTGGGCGGAGGCCGGTGGGAGGAAGGAGGGAAAAGGAGGAATAGGGGAAGAATCTGGGCTGTGTCTGTTTGGGCGAGTGAGGAGAAGGCGGGCGGAGGAGATAGGCAGGGAAGAGCGTGGAAGGTGGTCGCGGTCGCTCGCTGTGTGTGGGGCCAGGGAAGAGGGCGTGTGAGGTGGTGGGGAGGGCGTCTGTCCGAAGGGCAATTGGTAGAGGGTCGCGGGCGCTGGCGCATGGTCCTGGGCTGTTTCTGCGACAGCCGGCGGGTGGGCAGGAAGAACGGACGTGCCTGAGAAGCGGCGGCGTTTTGGAGGCTTGCTTCAAGGGGGCTGGAGTCTGCAGAGCGGGCAAGGGCTCAAGGCAGGAAGCGGCCAAAGGTGCTCCAGGGTTGCCATGGGCGTTGCCCTCCGGCGGGCGGGCCAAAAGGTCGGCTTGTCAGGAGTGGGATTCGAACCCACGCCTCCAGGGGAGACTGCGACCTGAACGCAGCGCCTTAGACCGCTCGGCCATCCTGACGGCGCGCCGGGGCGCGTCGCCGCTGGCATGGCTGGGACCCGGCGCGAACGCCTGCGCCCTTGGCCGGCGCCTGTCTGGGCTCGGTGCGCAACCGACGGACCGCGCGGGCGGAGCGGGCGCCAAGTGAACGGAGCCGGCTGGCGTTGGCGTGGACGCCCCCGCGTCCCCACCCCGGACCCAAGGGGTCCGCGTCCGGCCGGCCGCCGCCGCCGCCGCACGCCCCAGCCCCCGCGCCTCCGCTCGCCGAACCCCGCAGGGCGTGCGCCCACCGCGTCCTAGGAGCAGCGGCCCGACTGTTTCGCCCGGCCTCTTCCTGCCCCGGCGCGATCCCCGCCTTGGAGACAGCAGGCAGGGCGCACGGGGAGGTTCCACGCCGCTCCGGTACCTGTCGGGGTCCGGCTCCGGCTCCGGGTCCCAGCGGGATCGCAGGGTGCTTTGTTGGGTGTCGGGGTAGGTCGTGCCAACGGTGGCGGGGGGCGGGTGGCAGGTGACGGGTGGCGTGTGGCGGGTGGCGGGTGGCGGGTGGCGGGTGGAAGGCGAGCACGCGCCCGGCCCCTGCCGTCGGGGGAGGGGATCAAGGCAGGGCTAGGCGTCCGCGGTCGGAGTGGGGTCTGGCGTCCCGGCGACCGTCGCCGTCGTCCTCGTTAGTATAGTGGTGAGTATCCCCGCCTGTCACGCGGGAGACCGGGGTTCGATTCCCCGACGGGGAGGCAGCCGTGCTTTTTGGGCCGCCGCCTCGGACCCAGCCTGAGGGCCCTCCTTCTCCTTCCTCCGCCCTCCAGCTAGTCGCAGGGCGCCATCTCGGGCCTGGCCTGCCTGGCCCCTTGGCCCCCTGGGCCCTCTGGGCCCCCTGGGCCTCCTGGGTCCCCTTGGCCTCCTACCTTTTCTTCTCGCCCGCGGCTTGGTCGCCGCAGCCGGGCGGCCTCCTCTGGCCCCCACGGCGCCCAGAGAGCTGCCGGCCCAAAGTGGGTGCCGGAAGAGGCTTTCTGCGAGGCACAGGGCCCGGCGCCCGGTGGGAGGAGGAGGAGTGGGGACCCCGTCGGCGCCGGCCGTGTCCCCGCCGGGCACCTGGTGGGGAAGGGCTCTGGCGGCCCGGGGCGGCGAGGGAGCGAGAGCGCCCCCAGAGGCAGGCGGGCGGAACGGGGCAGCCGCGCTGGCCTTGCACCGGTGGGGCGCGGGGTGGCCTTTGGCGGGGCCGCGGCAGCGCGGAGCTGCGGGCGGGCGGACGGACCGGGCGTCGGGGCCGGGCTGCCCCGGGCGTCGGCGGCGCGCTGGTGGGAGCCCCGGGCCGGCGTGGCGGGGCTGCCCGCGCCGTGTGGCGTTGGTGGTATAGTGGTGAGCATAGCTGCCTTCCAAGCAGTTGACCCGGGTTCGATTCCCGGCCAACGCAGCGGGCGGACCTTTTGCGGAGGTCCCCGTCGCGGAGCTCGCGTCGCAGCTTGGCCTGTGGCTGCGTGCCTGTGCGCCCGGGAAGGAGGCGCGCGGTGTTTGGAGGGTGTGCTGCGAACAGGGCCAGAGCTGCTCGTGAGGGCAGGCCGGTTGGCGCCGGCGTCGCGGGGGCTGGTTGCGGGTGTTTGTTTTAAACGGAAGCAGGGGACAGGCGCCAAGGTAACGCCCAGTGCTGGGGCCAGAGGCGCTGGGGCCAGGAGGCGCAAGCCGGGCCCGGAAGCCGTCTCTCCCTGGTGGTCTAGTGGTTAGGATTCGGCGCTCTCACCGCCGCCGCCCGGGTTCGATTCCCGGTCAGGGAAGCCTTCCTTCTTTGGCTCTGCCTGCCAACTGCCAGGCCCCTTCACACCTCCCCTTTTGACCAACAGGCTCGCTCGCTTCTCCCGCGCCCCAGCCACAACCTCCCGCGGCTTCCACGTGCGCCCCAACGCTCCCCGCCTACCTTCACCCATCCCTCCTTTTGGCCTCGCTGGCGCCACCTTCGCAACATCAGCTTCACAGCCCTTCCTTGTCAGGTGCTCGCCTCGCTCCCACTCTTTCTCAGCGGCAAAGCCCGCTGGCCAGGTCAGGCTTTCTCCTCCCATGGCCGCCAGGTGACCCGCCACCACCACCACCGCCGCCACCCTCGAACTCTCGGCTGGCCGCGGAATGGGCCAGGACTCTCGAGCGGAGCGGCTTCTGCCAAGCCAAGCCGAGTGGCTGACGGGCCACTTCTCTCTCGGCTGCGGGGGATCTGCGCCTAATGGTTGGGCCACCCGCCAGAGCCACTCATGTCAGCAAGCGCACTGGCTTTCCCAAGGCGTGCCAGACCCTGAGCGCGGGATCCGTGATTGGGCTCCACGGGTGTCAGCGGCTTTGGTAGAAATGGCAGCGGAACTTGAGGAGCCGAGACCACGGGCCATGGCGCTAGGGAGGCAGAGCTGCGACGGTCACCCTGGCAGCATGACTATGTTTTTCTTCATGCGGACGTGATATCCATGGGATTCCTGTGACGCGTGGTAACGCGTGTACATCGCGTAGTGATCGATGGTCAACTGAGGGGATGTAGGGCATCCATCCCGTGGGTATCTGTCATCTCTACCTGTTGGGAGCATCTCAGGTGCTGTCTTCCAGGAGCTCTTCGGAAACAAGCACTAATACGTCGTTGTTACCCCTAGTCGCCCTGCTCCGCCGTAGAACGTTATTGGAACGTATTCCCTCCATCCAAACGCATGCTCGGACCCATTTCACCAACCTCTCTTCACCGCAGTCACCCACACACCCTCTCCAGCCTCTGGTGTCTATCGTTCTACTCTCTACCTCCACAAGGTGAACATTTTGAGCTCCCAGGATTGGAGTAAGAACCCGCCCTCTCTGTCTTTCTGTGCCCGGCTCGTTTGATGTTCCATCGTGACCTTTAGCTCCGCCTCTGTTGCTGCAGACCAGAGGATTTCGTTCTTTTCTGTGGCCAAATAGTATTCCATGGTGTCTATATGCCACATTTTTGTTAATCCATTTCCCGGCCGATGGACACTTAGGTTGTCTTAGCCACATCTTCCCTACCTGCAGGTCCTTCATAGGCTCTCTGCAAGAAGAAAAATATGGCTCTTTCTGCCCGACCTCGCAGGCAGTCAGACCTTACCGTTGTCTTCCCCTGTTCCCTAAAACTCGCTGTTATTCTATTCTTTTTCAAGGTGCACTGATTTCATGCTGTTCAAACACACATGTTTTACCATCAATTTGTAGAGTTAACACAATTGTCACAGCGGTCCTGAGGTGACGTACATCCTCAGCTTACGAAGATAACAGGATTAAGAGATTAAAGTAAAGACAGGCGTAAGAAATTATAAAAGCATTATTTGGGAACTGATGAATGTCCGTATTGAAATGAAATCTTCACAATTTACGTGCCTCTGCCGCAGCTCCAGCCGCTCCCTCCGTTCGGGGTCCCTGACTTCCCGCAACATACACGTGCATGTGCGTACACATGCTCCCGCTCACCGTCGACAGGTTTGAGATTCTCGCCTATTCTGGATGTGAAAATGAATCTTGAGAGGTCCCATTAGTCAGACCAACCTGGCCACGGGCATTGAAGCGTGGAGATGCAGCAGTTCGTGGGGAAAACCCAACGGCCAGGCTGACCAAAGCGCATGTGCGGGGTTGGGGTTCCTGATAGACTTCTAGCCGAAGTTTGCTTCCCATTGCCTGACCTACGCTCTCTAGCGTCTCTCCAAATGTCAAGGAACATGTGGAGATGGTACCTATCCCCAGCGCCAAGATTCGCTGTGGGACTTTTTGCCCATCCCCTCCTTAGCACAGATGAGCCCAGTTCTCCAACCCTCTATTCAACCCGTATTGATCTTATCGTTTGGCTGATTCCCCAGGTCAATGGCAGAAGTCAGTCGACTTCTTGCCAAAACCCCTCTGTAGGGGCAAAGTAGACGTCCAACCAACTGCACAAACCTGTCCCGTGTCATTCGTGGGATCTTGGCACAGTCGGATCACCTGCAGGGACCAGACCCTATCGGGGATAGAGATGTTTGCCATCCCCACGGGAGGCTGGCTTGCTTGCCAGCGTGATGTGGGTGGATGTCAGTGGGTGACAGCGATGGACGAAGGTGTCCGTTCCCGTGGCTGGCGTCCACCCTAGCCCGGGGCAAGGGGCTGACACCAAGGAAAGGAGAGAAGCATGTCGCGTGCTGGGAGCTGGAAGAAGGAGTCCAGGGTGTCCAGGGGGTGCACAGGGCTGGCTGGCCAGGTCTGGGAGTGAGGCTGTCCAGTCAAACGGAGGTTGTGCAGATGCCCGGGGCGTTAGGGCACCTCGCGGGCTGCCTATGCCATAGGTCGGAGGGATCCCAGCTGGTGGCGGAGCTGGCGTGAGTCTGAAGAGGCTGAAGGAGGCCAGGGCTGGGGGACATGAGTCGTCTGAGAGAGGGGCATTGACGGCGAGAGGGAGAGTTGGCTGGCGAGAGGGAGAGTTGGCTGTGCGAGAGAGACAGAGAGATAGAGACATAGAGACAGAGACAGAGAGAGAGACAGAGAGATAGAGACACAGAGACAGAGAGAGAGTGAGAGACAGAGAAAGAGAGTGAGAGAGAGAGAGTGTGTGTGAGTGTGTGTGTGTGTGTGTGTGTCAGTGTGTGTGTGTGAGTGAAAGGGCGGGTGGGGTGAGACAAAGGTGGGGGAGGGAGGGCTGAGCCTGAAGGCTGGTGGGAACAGTACATTTTCAGCCGGTTGGTCTGGGCAGGAACGAAGTCTGTGTGGTCAAAGGGGACCCGCGCCGGCGAGACTGGGATGCTGCTTGGGCTGGGCGGTCAGAGTATGGAGTGGGGCTGGGGTGAGGTGGCAAGCAGCCCAGGGTGGGAGAGACATCGTGACAGAGCGACTGGAGGCCACGTCCCACGTCCCAAAAGGGTAGCGAATGCAACTGGACCCGAGACATAAATAAGCCGTCTTCAGGACGCACATTCACGTCTCAGGCAGGTGTCTGGGGCTGAGATGAAAAGAGGTCCGAGGGAGAGAAACAAGGCAGCCTCCTCGACTAAAGTGGTGGATTGGGGTTAGGTTGGGAGTTGCCACATGGCGGTGGTGGTGCCGGCAGAATGAGGGGAGAGAGTGTGGAGTAGCCGGAACACGGTGAATATAGACGGTGCACATGCCACGCGTACACTCGTGTGGTCGCGTTAAGGACTGTGTGACCAACTAGGGGAAAGTGATGAGTTACTCCCTGGAGTCGCGACTTCCTTCCTACTGGAAGGGCAACCATGGCATCATTTTCTGGATGTGGGGAGCCAGCGAGGGGGAGAGAGAGAGAGAGAGAGAGAGAGAGAGAGAGAGAGAGAGAAAGAGGTCGAGGCGGTGAATTGTGAAGAGAAGAGGTGGGGCGAGTGGCTGCAAGCCCGTGGTGCCTGGCGGTGTTCCGTGAAGTGAAATGCGTCGGGCAGAGGCGGTGGCAGGGCAATGAAGAGAAACAGGACCAGGAGGCTGCCAAGTTCTGGTGTCTGGCGCGCTCTCTTGTTTGGAGGGGTTGTTGTCACCAAGCTGTGTGGGTGCGGGGGGGTAGGCTCATCCCTAAGTCAGTCGAGAGAGGCACGGAAGAAAGGGCAGAGGGCCGTCGCGCGTGGGAGCGCAGCCGGTGCCGGACTCGCTCGCGCGCCCCGAGTGTAAGGAGGCGGCAGAGGCGAGCGCAGCTACGCCTTGGTGCTGCTGCAGCACCAAAATGGGAGGGCGTGCTGCATGGGCCGGGAATCGAACCCGGGCCTCCCGCGTGGCAGGCGAGAATTCTACCACTGAACCACCCATGCACCGATGGCAAGCGCCAACGGAAGCTGGCACAGCGGAACTCGCCACCAGCCGCCGCTCACTGGTCACAGCCTGCCGTGGGCTTCCGTCCTATTGGAGCGTCCACGAGAGGCTGGCCCGATGGGGCGAGCAGAAGGGGAGGCTCTCGTCACGTCGAGGGACCTGAGGCGGGGCGCGGAGGGAGAGCCGAGGGAGAGAGGCCGACTGGTCCCATCTTGCGCTTTCTCTGCCGCCCAGGGTCGAGAGACTGCCCGCCGGGGTCTCCAGGGGAAGGACCAGCCGTGGCCCGCGCCCGAATGCCCGTGTGGGCAGGTTTGCTGTGGCGGGCCTTGCTGAGCGCGGATCCCCGGCACAGACCCAAAGTTTTTGTGTTTTGTTTTTGTTTGATTGTTTGTTTGTTTCTTTTGGGGGATGTTTTTCCCCCTCCCCTCCCCCCCCCCGCCGGACCGGCCTTCTCAGTTGTGTCACCTGCAGGTGGGGGTGGGGGGGGGTGGTGTGTCAGCGAGCGGGGGCGGCGATGGGGAACGGGTCTCGCAGCCGTGGCGTGCGGCTCAGAAACGCAGACCAGGTCCGTGGGCGCCTCGCTCCTGCGCTCTGACCCACGCCACCGGCTCGCACTTGGGGTCCGGCCCCCTGGGCTGGTAGGGAGGCTTTAGCGCGAGAAAGGAGCGGAGGAGCGCTTCGGCAGAGCCGCAGCTGGCTGACCCTGGAGAAGGCGCGCTGGGTGTGGCTGGGACGGCCCAGGCCGCGGCTTCCCGCGTGGGGATGCGCTGTGGCGCACAGCTGGTCCCGGCGGGGCCAGGCGTTTGTGGGCGGGTGACGGGGATCTAGGGCTTCCGCTCGTGATTCCTCGTGGGCTGTCTTTCCGGGTTTGGACTCGCCTGCCAGGCTGTGTGCAGGGTTCCCGCTGCCTCTGGCCGGCAGGCGTCCGGGCTGCAGGTGGGTCGGCAGGCAGGTGTTAGCGGGAAGGGAGCACAGGTAGCGAGGTGGGATCGGCGACCTGGCTAGGGTGTCGGGAGAATGGAATGCGCGGCCGGGGTCCGAGGGGTCGGAGGAAAGGACAGGATGTTGGATGGCGTGCCTCTCTGGTGGGAGACGTGTGTGCGGCTCCACGAGCGAGTCGCTCGCTGCTGTTCAGCGGTCAGAAGTTGGAGGGTGAAACCGGGCGGGCTGTGCAGGCCAGGACGCCTCTGGGCAGCGCAGCGGCGATTCAAGGCGGTGGGCGGTGGGCGGAGGCCGGTGGGAGGAAGGAGGGAAAAGGAGGAATAGGGGAAGAATCTGGGCTGTGTCTGTTTGGGCGAGTGAGGAGAAGGCGGGCGGAGGAGATAGGCAGGGAAGAGCGTGGAAGGTGGTCGCGGTCGCTCGCTGTGTGTGGGGCCAGGGAAGAGGGCGTGTGAGGTGGTGGGGAGGGCGTCTGTCCGAAGGGCAATTGGTAGAGGGTCGCGGGCGCTGGCGCATGGTCCTGGGCTGTTTCTGCGACAGCCGGCGGGTGGGCAGGAAGAACGGACGTGCCTGAGAAGCGGCGGCGTTTTGGAGGCTTGCTTCAAGGGGGCTGGAGTCTGCAGAGCGGGCAAGGGCTCAAGGCAGGAAGCGGCCAAAGGTGCTCCAGGGTTGCCATGGGCGTTGCCCTCCGGCGGGCGGGCCAAAAGGTCGGCTTGTCAGGAGTGGGATTCGAACCCACGCCTCCAGGGGAGACTGCGACCTGAACGCAGCGCCTTAGACCGCTCGGCCATCCTGACGGCGCGCCGGGGCGCGTCGCCGCTGGCATGGCTGGGACCCGGCGCGAACGCCTGCGCCCTTGGCCGGCGCCTGTCTGGGCTCGGTGCGCAACCGACGGACCGCGCGGGCGGAGCGGGCGCCAAGTGAACGGAGCCGGCTGGCGTTGGCGTGGACGCCCCCGCGTCCCCACCCCGGACCCAAGGGGTCCGCGTCCGGCCGGCCGCCGCCGCCGCCGCACGCCCCAGCCCCCGCGCCTCCGCTCGCCGAACCCCGCAGGGCGTGCGCCCACCGCGTCCTAGGAGCAGCGGCCCGACTGTTTCGCCCGGCCTCTTCCTGCCCCGGCGCGATCCCCGCCTTGGAGACAGCAGGCAGGGCGCACGGGGAGGTTCCACGCCGCTCCGGTACCTGTCGGGGTCCGGCTCCGGCTCCGGGTCCCAGCGGGATCGCAGGGTGCTTTGTTGGGTGTCGGGGTAGGTCGTGCCAACGGTGGCGGGGGGCGGGTGGCAGGTGACGGGTGGCGTGTGGCGGGTGGCGGGTGGCGGGTGGCGGGTGGAAGGCGAGCACGCGCCCGGCCCCTGCCGTCGGGGGAGGGGATCAAGGCAGGGCTAGGCGTCCGCGGTCGGAGTGGGGTCTGGCGTCCCGGCGACCGTCGCCGTCGTCCTCGTTAGTATAGTGGTGAGTATCCCCGCCTGTCACGCGGGAGACCGGGGTTCGATTCCCCGACGGGGAGGCAGCCGTGCTTTTTGGGCCGCCGCCTCGGACCCAGCCTGAGGGCCCTCCTTCTCCTTCCTCCGCCCTCCAGCTAGTCGCAGGGCGCCATCTCGGGCCTGGCCTGCCTGGCCCCTTGGCCCCCTGGGCCCTCTGGGCCCCCTGGGCCTCCTGGGTCCCCTTGGCCTCCTACCTTTTCTTCTCGCCCGCGGCTTGGTCGCCGCAGCCGGGCGGCCTCCTCTGGCCCCCACGGCGCCCAGAGAGCTGCCGGCCCAAAGTGGGTGCCGGAAGAGGCTTTCTGCGAGGCACAGGGCCCGGCGCCCGGTGGGAGGAGGAGGAGTGGGGACCCCGTCGGCGCCGGCCGTGTCCCCGCCGGGCACCTGGTGGGGAAGGGCTCTGGCGGCCCGGGGCGGCGAGGGAGCGAGAGCGCCCCCAGAGGCAGGCGGGCGGAACGGGGCAGCCGCGCTGGCCTTGCACCGGTGGGGCGCGGGGTGGCCTTTGGCGGGGCCGCGGCAGCGCGGAGCTGCGGGCGGGCGGACGGACCGGGCGTCGGGGCCGGGCTGCCCCGGGCGTCGGCGGCGCGCTGGTGGGAGCCCCGGGCCGGCGTGGCGGGGCTGCCCGCGCCGTGTGGCGTTGGTGGTATAGTGGTGAGCATAGCTGCCTTCCAAGCAGTTGACCCGGGTTCGATTCCCGGCCAACGCAGCGGGCGGACCTTTTGCGGAGGTCCCCGTCGCGGAGCTCGCGTCGCAGCTTGGCCTGTGGCTGCGTGCCTGTGCGCCCGGGAAGGAGGCGCGCGGTGTTTGGAGGGTGTGCTGCGAACAGGGCCAGAGCTGCTCGTGAGGGCAGGCCGGTTGGCGCCGGCGTCGCGGGGGCTGGTTGCGGGTGTTTGTTTTAAACGGAAGCAGGGGACAGGCGCCAAGGTAACGCCCAGTGCTGGGGCCAGAGGCGCTGGGGCCAGGAGGCGCAAGCCGGGCCCGGAAGCCGTCTCTCCCTGGTGGTCTAGTGGTTAGGATTCGGCGCTCTCACCGCCGCGGCCCGGGTTCGATTCCCGGTCAGGGAAGCCTTCCTTCTTTGGCTCTGCCTGCCAACTGCCAGGCCCCTTCACACCTCCCCTTTTGACCAACAGGCTCGCTCGCTTCTCCCGCGCCCCAGCCACAACCTCCCGCGGCTTCCACGTGCGCCCCAACGCTCCCCGCCTACCTTCACCCATCCCTCCTTTTGGCCTCGCTGGCGCCACCTTCGCAACATCAGCTTCACAGCCCTTCCTTGTCAGGTGCTCGCCTCGCTCCCACTCTTTCTCAGCGGCAAAGCCCGCTGGCCAGGTCAGGCTTTCTCCTCCCATGGCCGCCAGGTGACCCGCCACCACCACCACCGCCGCCACCCTCGAACTCTCGGCTGGCCGCGGAATGGGCCAGGACTCTCGAGCGGAGCGGCTTCTGCCAAGCCAAGCCGAGTGGCTGACGGGCCACTTCTCTCTCGGCTGCGGGGGATCTGCGCCTAATGGTTGGGCCACCCGCCAGAGCCACTCATGTCAGCAAGCGCACTGGCTTTCCCAAGGCGTGCCAGACCCTGAGCGCGGGATCCGTGATTGGGCTCCACGGGTGTCAGCGGCTTTGGTAGAAATGGCAGCGGAACTTGAGGAGCCGAGACCACGGGCCATGGCGCTAGGGAGGCAGAGCTGCGACGGTCACCCTGGCAGCATGACTATGTTTTTCTTCATGCGGACGTGATATCCATGGGATTCCTGTGACGCGTGGTAACGCGTGTACATCGCGTAGTGATCGATGGTCAACTGAGGGGATGTAGGGCATCCATCCCGTGGGTATCTGTCATCTCTACCTGTTGGGAGCATCTCAGGTGCTGTCTTCCAGGAGCTCTTCGGAAACAAGCACTAATACGTCGTTGTTACCCCTAGTCGCCCTGCTCCGCCGTAGAACGTTATTGGAACGTATTCCCTCCATCCAAACGCATGCTCGGACCCATTTCACCAACCTCTCTTCACCGCAGTCACCCACACACCCTCTCCAGCCTCTGGTGTCTATCGTTCTACTCTCTACCTCCACAAGGTGAACATTTTGAGCTCCCAGGATTGGAGTAAGAACCCGCCCTCTCTGTCTTTCTGTGCCCGGCTCGTTTGATGTTCCATCGTGACCTTTAGCTCCGCCTCTGTTGCTGCAGACCAGAGGATTTCGTTCTTTTCTGTGGCCAAATAGTATTCCATGGTGTCTATATGCCACATTTTTGTTAATCCATTTCCCGGCCGATGGACACTTAGGTTGTCTTAGCCACATCTTCCCTACCTGCAGGTCCTTCATAGGCTCTCTGCAAGAAGAAAAATATGGCTCTTTCTGCCCGACCTCGCAGGCAGTCAGACCTTACCGTTGTCTTCCCCTGTTCCCTAAAACTCGCTGTTATTCTATTCTTTTTCAAGGTGCACTGATTTCATGCTGTTCAAACACACATGTTTTACCATCAATTTGTAGAGTTAACACAATTGTCACAGCGGTCCTGAGGTGACGTACATCCTCAGCTTACGAAGATAACAGGATTAAGAGATTAAAGTAAAGACAGGCGTAAGAAATTATAAAAGCATTATTTGGGAACTGATGAATGTCCGTATTGAAATGAAATCTTCACAATTTACGTGCCTCTGCCGCAGCTCCAGCCGCTCCCTCCGTTCGGGGTCCCTGACTTCCCGCAACATACACGTGCATGTGCGTACACATGCTCCCGCTCACCGTCGACAGGTTTGAGATTCTCGCCTATTCTGGATGTGAAAATGAATCTTGAGAGGTCCCATTAGTCAGACCAACCTGGCCACGGGCATTGAAGCGTGGAGATGCAGCAGTTCGTGGGGAAAACCCAACGGCCAGGCTGACCAAAGCGCATGTGCGGGGTTGGGGTTCCTGATAGACTTCTAGCCGAAGTTTGCTTCCCATTGCCTGACCTACGCTCTCTAGCGTCTCTCCAAATGTCAAGGAACATGTGGAGATGGTACCTATCCCCAGCGCCAAGATTCGCTGTGGGACTTTTTGCCCATCCCCTCCTTAGCACAGATGAGCCCAGTTCTCCAACCCTCTATTCAACCCGTATTGATCTTATCGTTTGGCTGATTCCCCAGGTCAATGGCAGAAGTCAGTCGACTTCTTGCCAAAACCCCTCTGTAGGGGCAAAGTAGACGTCCAACCAACTGCACAAACCTGTCCCGTGTCATTCGTGGGATCTTGGCACAGTCGGATCACCTGCAGGGACCAGACCCTATCGGGGATAGAGATGTTTGCCATCCCCACGGGAGGCTGGCTTGCTTGCCAGCGTGATGTGGGTGGATGTCAGTGGGTGACAGCGATGGACGAAGGTGTCCGTTCCCGTGGCTGGCGTCCACCCTAGCCCGGGGCAAGGGGCTGACACCAAGGAAAGGAGAGAAGCATGTCGCGTGCTGGGAGCTGGAAGAAGGAGTCCAGGGTGTCCAGGGGGTGCACAGGGCTGGCTGGCCAGGTCTGGGAGTGAGGCTGTCCAGTCAAACGGAGGTTGTGCAGATGCCCGGGGCGTTAGGGCACCTCGCGGGCTGCCTATGCCATAGGTCGGAGGGATCCCAGCTGGTGGCGGAGCTGGCGTGAGTCTGAAGAGGCTGAAGGAGGCCAGGGCTGGGGGACATGAGTCGTCTGAGAGAGGGGCATTGACGGCGAGAGGGAGAGTTGGCTGGCGAGAGGGAGAGTTGGCTGTGCGAGAGAGACAGAGAGATAGAGACATAGAGACAGAGACAGAGAGAGAGACAGAGAGATAGAGACACAGAGACAGAGAGAGAGTGAGAGACAGAGAAAGAGAGTGAGAGAGAGAGAGTGTGTGTGAGTGTGTGTGTGTGTGTGTGTGTCAGTGTGTGTGTGTGAGTGAAAGGGCGGGTGGGGTGAGACAAAGGTGGGGGAGGGAGGGCTGAGCCTGAAGGCTGGTGGGAACAGTACATTTTCAGCCGGTTGGTCTGGGCAGGAACGAAGTCTGTGTGGTCAAAGGGGACCCGCGCCGGCGAGACTGGGATGCTGCTTGGGCTGGGCGGTCAGAGTATGGAGTGGGGCTGGGGTGAGGTGGCAAGCAGCCCAGGGTGGGAGAGACATCGTGACAGAGCGACTGGAGGCCACGTCCCACGTCCCAAAAGGGTAGCGAATGCAACTGGACCCGAGACATAAATAAGCCGTCTTCAGGACGCACATTCACGTCTCAGGCAGGTGTCTGGGGCTGAGATGAAAAGAGGTCCGAGGGAGAGAAACAAGGCAGCCTCCTCGACTAAAGTGGTGGATTGGGGTTAGGTTGGGAGTTGCCACATGGCGGTGGTGGTGCCGGCAGAATGAGGGGAGAGAGTGTGGAGTAGCCGGAACACGGTGAATATAGACGGTGCACATGCCACGCGTACACTCGTGTGGTCGCGTTAAGGACTGTGTGACCAACTAGGGGAAAGTGATGAGTTACTCCCTGGAGTCGCGACTTCCTTCCTACTGGAAGGGCAACCATGGCATCATTTTCTGGATGTGGGGAGCCAGCGAGGGGGAGAGAGAGAGAGAGAGAGAGAGAGAGAGAGAGAGAAAGAGGTCGAGGCGGTGAATTGTGAAGAGAAGAGGTGGGGCGAGTGGCTGCAAGCCCGTGGTGCCTGGCGGTGTTCCGTGAAGTGAAATGCGTCGGGCAGAGGCGGTGGCAGGGCAATGAAGAGAAACAGGACCAGGAGGCTGCCAAGTTCTGGTGTCTGGCGCGCTCTCTTGTTTGGAGGGGTTGTTGTCACCAAGCTGTGTGGGTGCGGGGGGGTAGGCTCATCCCTAAGTCAGTCGAGAGAGGCACGGAAGAAAGGGCAGAGGGCCGTCGCGCGTGGGAGCGCAGCCGGTGCCGGACTCGCTCGCGCGCCCCGAGTGTAAGGAGGCGGCAGAGGCGAGCGCAGCTACGCCTTGGTGCTGCTGCAGCACCAAAATGGGAGGGCGTGCTGCATGGGCCGGGAATCGAACCCGGGCCTCCCGCGTGGCAGGCGAGAATTCTACCACTGAACCACCCATGCACCGATGGCAAGCGCCAACGGAAGCTGGCACAGCGGAACTCGCCACCAGCCGCCGCTCACTGGTCACAGCCTGCCGTGGGCTTCCGTCCTATTGGAGCGTCCACGAGAGGCTGGCCCGATGGGGCGAGCAGAAGGGGAGGCTCTCGTCACGTCGAGGGACCTGAGGCGGGGCGCGGAGGGAGAGCCGAGGGAGAGAGGCCGACTGGTCCCATCTTGCGCTTTCTCTGCCGCCCAGGGTCGAGAGACTGCCCGCCGGGGTCTCCAGGGGAAGGACCAGCCGTGGCCCGCGCCCGAATGCCCGTGTGGGCAGGTTTGCTGTGGCGGGCCTTGCTGAGCGCGGATCCCCGGCACAGACCCAAAGTTTTTGTGTTTTGTTTTTGTTTGATTGTTTGTTTGTTTCTTTTGGGGGATGTTTTTCTCCCTCCCCTCCCCCCCCCCCCCCCCGCCGGACCGGCCTTCTCAGTTGTGTCACCTGCAGGTGGGGGTGGGGTGGGGGGTGGTGTGTCAGCGAGCGGGGGCGGCGATGGGGAACGGGTCTCGCAGCCGTGGCGTGCGGCTCAGAAACGCAGACCAGGTCCGTGGGCGCCTCGCTCCTGCGCTCTGACCCACGCCACCGGCTCGCACTTGGGGTCCGGCCCCCTGGGCTGGTAGGGAGGCTTTAGCGCGAGAAAGGAGCGGAGGAGCGCTTCGGCAGAGCCGCAGCTGGCTGACCCTGGAGAAGGCGCGCTGGGTGGGCTGGGACGGCCCAGGCCGCGGCTTCCCGCGTGGGGATGCGCTGTGGCGCACAGCTGGTCCCGGCGGGGCCAGGCGTTTGTGGGCGGGTGACGGGGATCTAGGGCTTCCGCTCGTGATTCCTCGTGGGCTGTCTTTCCGGGTTTGGACTCGCCTGCCAGGCTGTGTGCAGGGTTCCCGCTGCCTCTGGCCGGCAGGCGTCCGGGCTGCAGGTGGGTCGGCAGGCAGGTGTTAGCGGGAAGGGAGCACAGGTAGCGAGGTGGGATCGGCGACCTGGCTAGGGTGTCGGGAGAATGGAATGCGCGGCCGGGGTCCGAGGGGTCGGAGGAAAGGACAGGATGTTGGATGGCGTGCCTCTCTGGTGGGAGACGTGTGTGCGGCTCCACGAGCGAGTCGCTCGCTGCTGTTCAGCGGTCAGAAGTTGGAGGGTGAAACCGGGCGGGCTGTGCAGGCCAGGACGCCTCTGGGCAGCGCAGCGGCGATTCAAGGCGGTGGGCGGTGGGCGGAGGCCGGTGGGAGGAAGGAGGGAAAAGGAGGAATAGGGGAAGAATCTGGGCTGTGTCTGTTTGGGCGAGTGAGGAGAAGGCGGGCGGAGGAGATAGGCAGGGAAGAGCGTGGAAGGTGGTCGCGGTCGCTCGCTGTGTGTGGGGCCAGGGAAGAGGGCGTGTGAGGTGGTGGGGAGGGCGTCTGTCCGAAGGGCAATTGGTAGAGGGTCGCGGGCGCTGGCGCATGGTCCTGGGCTGTTTCTGCGACAGCCGGCGGGTGGGCAGGAAGAACGGACGTGCCTGAGAAGCGGCGGCGTTTTGGAGGCTTGCTTCAAGGGGGCTGGAGTCTGCAGAGCGGGCAAGGGCTCAAGGCAGGAAGCGGCCAAAGGTGCTCCAGGGTTGCCATGGGCGTTGCCCTCCGGCGGGCGGGCCAAAAGGTCGGCTTGTCAGGAGTGGGATTCGAACCCACGCCTCCAGGGGAGACTGCGACCTGAACGCAGCGCCTTAGACCGCTCGGCCATCCTGACGGCGCGCCGGGGCGCGTCGCCGCTGGCATGGCTGGGACCCGGCGCGAACGCCTGCGCCCTTGGCCGGCGCCTGTCTGGGCTCGGTGCGCAACCGACGGACCGCGCGGGCGGAGCGGGCGCCAAGTGAACGGAGCCGGCTGGCGTTGGCGTGGACGCCCCCGCGTCCCCACCCCGGACCCAAGGGGTCCGCGTCCGGCCGGCCGCCGCCGCCGCCGCACGCCCCAGCCCCCGCGCCTCCGCTCGCCGAACCCCGCAGGGCGTGCGCCCACCGCGTCCTAGGAGCAGCGGCCCGACTGTTTCGCCCGGCCTCTTCCTGCCCCGGCGCGATCCCCGCCTTGGAGACAGCAGGCAGGGCGCACGGGGAGGTTCCACGCCGCTCCGGTACCTGTCGGGGTCCGGCTCCGGCTCCGGGTCCCAGCGGGATCGCAGGGTGCTTTGTTGGGTGTCGGGGTAGGTCGTGCCAACGGTGGCGGGGGGCGGGTGGCAGGTGACGGGTGGCGTGTGGCGGGTGGCGGGTGGCGGGTGGCGGGTGGAAGGCGAGCACGCGCCCGGCCCCTGCCGTCGGGGGAGGGGATCAAGGCAGGGCTAGGCGTCCGCGGTCGGAGTGGGGTCTGGCGTCCCGGCGACCGTCGCCGTCGTCCTCGTTAGTATAGTGGTGAGTATCCCCGCCTGTCACGCGGGAGACCGGGGTTCGATTCCCCGACGGGGAGGCAGCCGTGCTTTTTGGGCCGCCGCCTCGGACCCAGCCTGAGGGCCCTCCTTCTCCTTCCTCCGCCCTCCAGCTAGTCGCAGGGCGCCATCTCGGGCCTGGCCTGCCTGGCCCCTTGGCCCCCTGGGCCCTCTGGGCCCCCTGGGCCTCCTGGGTCCCCTTGGCCTCCTACCTTTTCTTCTCGCCCGCGGCTTGGTCGCCGCAGCCGGGCGGCCTCCTCTGGCCCCCACGGCGCCCAGAGAGCTGCCGGCCCAAAGTGGGTGCCGGAAGAGGCTTTCTGCGAGGCACAGGGCCCGGCGCCCGGTGGGAGGAGGAGGAGTGGGGACCCCGTCGGCGCCGGCCGTGTCCCCGCCGGGCACCTGGTGGGGAAGGGCTCTGGCGGCCCGGGGCGGCGAGGGAGCGAGAGCGCCCCCAGAGGCAGGCGGGCGGAACGGGGCAGCCGCGCTGGCCTTGCACCGGTGGGGCGCGGGGTGGCCTTTGGCGGGGCCGCGGCAGCGCGGAGCTGCGGGCGGGCGGACGGACCGGGCGTCGGGGCCGGGCTGCCCCGGGCGTCGGCGGCGCGCTGGTGGGAGCCCCGGGCCGGCGTGGCGGGGCTGCCCGCGCCGTGTGGCGTTGGTGGTATAGTGGTGAGCATAGCTGCCTTCCAAGCAGTTGACCCGGGTTCGATTCCCGGCCAACGCAGCGGGCGGACCTTTTGCGGAGGTCCCCGTCGCGGAGCTCGCGTCGCAGCTTGGCCTGTGGCTGCGTGCCTGTGCGCCCGGGAAGGAGGCGCGCGGTGTTTGGAGGGTGTGCTGCGAACAGGGCCAGAGCTGCTCGTGAGGGCAGGCCGGTTGGCGCCGGCGTCGCGGGGGCTGGTTGCGGGTGTTTGTTTTAAACGGAAGCAGGGGACAGGCGCCAAGGTAACGCCCAGTGCTGGGGCCAGAGGCGCTGGGGCCAGGAGGCGCAAGCCGGGCCCGGAAGCCGTCTCTCCCTGGTGGTCTAGTGGTTAGGATTCGGCGCTCTCACCGCCGCCGCCCGGGTTCGATTCCCGGTCAGGGAAGCCTTCCTTCTTTGGCTCTGCCTGCCAACTGCCAGGCCCCTTCACACCTCCCCTTTTGACCAACAGGCTCGCTCGCTTCTCCCGCGCCCCAGCCACAACCTCCCGCGGCTTCCACGTGCGCCCCAACGCTCCCCGCCTACCTTCACCCATCCCTCCTTTTGGCCTCGCTGGCGCCACCTTCGCAACATCAGCTTCACAGCCCTTCCTTGTCAGGTGCTCGCCTCGCTCCCACTCTTTCTCAGCGGCAAAGCCCGCTGGCCAGGTCAGGCTTTCTCCTCCCATGGCCGCCAGGTGACCCGCCACCACCACCACCGCCGCCACCCTCGAACTCTCGGCTGGCCGCGGAATGGGCCAGGACTCTCGAGCGGAGCGGCTTCTGCCAAGCCAAGCCGAGTGGCTGACGGGCCACTTCTCTCTCGGCTGCGGGGGATCTGCGCCTAATGGTTGGGCCACCCGCCAGAGCCACTCATGTCAGCAAGCGCACTGGCTTTCCCAAGGCGTGCCAGACCCTGAGCGCGGGATCCGTGATTGGGCTCCACGGGTGTCAGCGGCTTTGGTAGAAATGGCAGCGGAACTTGAGGAGCCGAGACCACGGGCCATGGCGCTAGGGAGGCAGAGCTGCGACGGTCACCCTGGCAGCATGACTATGTTTTTCTTCATGCGGACGTGATATCCATGGGATTCCTGTGACGCGTGGTAACGCGTGTACATCGCGTAGTGATCGATGGTCAACTGAGGGGATGTAGGGCATCCATCCCGTGGGTATCTGTCATCTCTACCTGTTGGGAGCATCTCAGGTGCTGTCTTCCAGGAGCTCTTCGGAAACAAGCACTAATACGTCGTTGTTACCCCTAGTCGCCCTGCTCCGCCGTAGAACGTTATTGGAACGTATTCCCTCCATCCAAACGCATGCTCGGACCCATTTCACCAACCTCTCTTCACCGCAGTCACCCACACACCCTCTCCAGCCTCTGGTGTCTATCGTTCTACTCTCTACCTCCACAAGGTGAACATTTTGAGCTCCCAGGATTGGAGTAAGAACCCGCCCTCTCTGTCTTTCTGTGCCCGGCTCGTTTGATGTTCCATCGTGACCTTTAGCTCCGCCTCTGTTGCTGCAGACCAGAGGATTTCGTTCTTTTCTGTGGCCAAATAGTATTCCATGGTGTCTATATGCCACATTTTTGTTAATCCATTTCCCGGCCGATGGACACTTAGGTTGTCTTAGCCACATCTTCCCTACCTGCAGGTCCTTCATAGGCTCTCTGCAAGAAGAAAAATATGGCTCTTTCTGCCCGACCTCGCAGGCAGTCAGACCTTACCGTTGTCTTCCCCTGTTCCCTAAAACTCGCTGTTATTCTATTCTTTTTCAAGGTGCACTGATTTCATGCTGTTCAAACACACATGTTTTACCATCAATTTGTAGAGTTAACACAATTGTCACAGCGGTCCTGAGGTGACGTACATCCTCAGCTTACGAAGATAACAGGATTAAGAGATTAAAGTAAAGACAGGCGTAAGAAATTATAAAAGCATTATTTGGGAACTGATGAATGTCCGTATTGAAATGAAATCTTCACAATTTACGTGCCTCTGCCGCAGCTCCAGCCGCTCCCTCCGTTCGGGGTCCCTGACTTCCCGCAACATACACGTGCATGTGCGTACACATGCTCCCGCTCACCGTCGACAGGTTTGAGATTCTCGCCTATTCTGGATGTGAAAATGAATCTTGAGAGGTCCCATTAGTCAGACCAACCTGGCCACGGGCATTGAAGCGTGGAGATGCAGCAGTTCGTGGGGAAAACCCAACGGCCAGGCTGACCAAAGCGCATGTGCGGGGTTGGGGTTCCTGATAGACTTCTAGCCGAAGTTTGCTTCCCATTGCCTGACCTACGCTCTCTAGCGTCTCTCCAAATGTCAAGGAACATGTGGAGATGGTACCTATCCCCAGCGCCAAGATTCGCTGTGGGACTTTTTGCCCATCCCCTCCTTAGCACAGATGAGCCCAGTTCTCCAACCCTCTATTCAACCCGTATTGATCTTATCGTTTGGCTGATTCCCCAGGTCAATGGCAGAAGTCAGTCGACTTCTTGCCAAAACCCCTCTGTAGGGGCAAAGTAGACGTCCAACCAACTGCACAAACCTGTCCCGTGTCATTCGTGGGATCTTGGCACAGTCGGATCACCTGCAGGGACCAGACCCTATCGGGGATAGAGATGTTTGCCATCCCCACGGGAGGCTGGCTTGCTTGCCAGCGTGATGTGGGTGGATGTCAGTGGGTGACAGCGATGGACGAAGGTGTCCGTTCCCGTGGCTGGCGTCCACCCTAGCCCGGGGCAAGGGGCTGACACCAAGGAAAGGAGAGAAGCATGTCGCGTGCTGGGAGCTGGAAGAAGGAGTCCAGGGTGTCCAGGGGGTGCACAGGGCTGGCTGGCCAGGTCTGGGAGTGAGGCTGTCCAGTCAAACGGAGGTTGTGCAGATGCCCGGGGCGTTAGGGCACCTCGCGGGCTGCCTATGCCATAGGTCGGAGGGATCCCAGCTGGTGGCGGAGCTGGCGTGAGTCTGAAGAGGCTGAAGGAGGCCAGGGCTGGGGGACATGAGTCGTCTGAGAGAGGGGCATTGACGGCGAGAGGGAGAGTTGGCTGGCGAGAGGGAGAGTTGGCTGTGCGAGAGAGACAGAGAGATAGAGACATAGAGACAGAGACAGAGAGAGAGACAGAGAGATAGAGACACAGAGACAGAGAGAGAGTGAGAGACAGAGAAAGAGAGTGAGAGAGAGAGAGTGTGTGTGAGTGTGTGTGTGTGTGTGTGTGTCAGTGTGTGTGTGTGAGTGAAAGGGCGGGTGGGGTGAGACAAAGGTGGGGGAGGGAGGGCTGAGCCTGAAGGCTGGTGGGAACAGTACATTTTCAGCCGGTTGGTCTGGGCAGGAACGAAGTCTGTGTGGTCAAAGGGGACCCGCGCCGGCGAGACTGGGATGCTGCTTGGGCTGGGCGGTCAGAGTATGGAGTGGGGCTGGGGTGAGGTGGCAAGCAGCCCAGGGTGGGAGAGACATCGTGACAGAGCGACTGGAGGCCACGTCCCACGTCCCAAAAGGGTAGCGAATGCAACTGGACCCGAGACATAAATAAGCCGTCTTCAGGACGCACATTCACGTCTCAGGCAGGTGTCTGGGGCTGAGATGAAAAGAGGTCCGAGGGAGAGAAACAAGGCAGCCTCCTCGACTAAAGTGGTGGATTGGGGTTAGGTTGGGAGTTGCCACATGGCGGTGGTGGTGCCGGCAGAATGAGGGGAGAGAGTGTGGAGTAGCCGGAACACGGTGAATATAGACGGTGCACATGCCACGCGTACACTCGTGTGGTCGCGTTAAGGACTGTGTGACCAACTAGGGGAAAGTGATGAGTTACTCCCTGGAGTCGCGACTTCCTTCCTACTGGAAGGGCAACCATGGCATCATTTTCTGGATGTGGGGAGCCAGCGAGGGGGAGAGAGAGAGAGAGAGAGAGAGAGAGAGAGAGAGAGAGAGAGAGAGAAAGAGGTCGAGGCGGTGAATTGTGAAGAGAAGAGGTGGGGCGAGTGGCTGCAAGCCCGTGGTGCCTGGCGGTGTTCCGTGAAGTGAAATGCGTCGGGCAGAGGCGGTGGCAGGGCAATGAAGAGAAACAGGACCAGGAGGCTGCCAAGTTCTGGTGTCTGGCGCGCTCTCTTGTTTGGAGGGGTTGTTGTCACCAAGCTGTGTGGGTGCGGGGGGGTAGGCTCATCCCTAAGTCAGTCGAGAGAGGCACGGAAGAAAGGGCAGAGGGCCGTCGCGCGTGGGAGCGCAGCCGGTGCCGGACTCGCTCGCGCGCCCCGAGTGTAAGGAGGCGGCAGAGGCGAGCGCAGCTACGCCTTGGTGCTGCTGCAGCACCAAAATGGGAGGGCGTGCTGCATGGGCCGGGAATCGAACCCGGGCCTCCCGCGTGGCAGGCGAGAATTCTACCACTGAACCACCCATGCACCGATGGCAAGCGCCAACGGAAGCTGGCACAGCGGAACTCGCCACCAGCCGCCGCTCACTGGTCACAGCCTGCCGTGGGCTTCCGTCCTATTGGAGCGTCCACGAGAGGCTGGCCCGATGGGGCGAGCAGAAGGGGAGGCTCTCGTCACGTCGAGGGACCTGAGGCGGGGCGCGGAGGGAGAGCCGAGGGAGAGAGGCCGACTGGTCCCATCTTGCGCTTTCTCTGCCGCCCAGGGTCGAGAGACTGCCCGCCGGGGTCTCCAGGGGAAGGACCAGCCGTGGCCCGCGCCCGAATGCCCGTGTGGGCAGGTTTGCTGTGGCGGGCCTTGCTGAGCGCGGATCCCCGGCACAGACCCAAAGTTTTTGTGTTTTGTTTTTGTTTGATTGTTTGTTTGTTTCTTTTGGGGGATGTTTTTCCCCCTCCCCTCCCCCCCCCCGCCGGACCGGCCTTCTCAGTTGTGTCACCTGCAGGTGGGGGTGGGGGGGGGTGGTGTGTCAGCGAGCGGGGGCGGCGATGGGGAACGGGTCTCGCAGCCGTGGCGTGCGGCTCAGAAACGCAGACCAGGTCCGTGGGCGCCTCGCTCCTGCGCTCTGACCCACGCCACCGGCTCGCACTTGGGGTCCGGCCCCCTGGGCTGGTAGGGAGGCTTTAGCGCGAGAAAGGAGCGGAGGAGCGCTTCGGCAGAGCCGCAGCTGGCTGACCCTGGAGAAGGCGCGCTGGGTGTGGCTGGGACGGCCCAGGCCGCGGCTTCCCGCGTGGGGATGCGCTGTGGCGCACAGCTGGTCCCGGCGGGGCCAGGCGTTTGTGGGCGGGTGACGGGGATCTAGGGCTTCCGCTCGTGATTCCTCGTGGGCTGTCTTTCCGGGTTTGGACTCGCCTGCCAGGCTGTGTGCAGGGTTCCCGCTGCCTCTGGCCGGCAGGCGTCCGGGCTGCAGGTGGGTCGGCAGGCAGGTGTTAGCGGGAAGGGAGCACAGGTAGCGAGGTGGGATCGGCGACCTGGCTAGGGTGTCGGGAGAATGGAATGCGCGGCCGGGGTCCGAGGGGTCGGAGGAAAGGACAGGATGTTGGATGGCGTGCCTCTCTGGTGGGAGACGTGTGTGCGGCTCCACGAGCGAGTCGCTCGCTGCTGTTCAGCGGTCAGAAGTTGGAGGGTGAAACCGGGCGGGCTGTGCAGGCCAGGACGCCTCTGGGCAGCGCAGCGGCGATTCAAGGCGGTGGGCGGTGGGCGGAGGCCGGTGGGAGGAAGGAGGGAAAAGGAGGAATAGGGGAAGAATCTGGGCTGTGTCTGTTTGGGCGAGTGAGGAGAAGGCGGGCGGAGGAGATAGGCAGGGAAGAGCGTGGAAGGTGGTCGCGGTCGCTCGCTGTGTGTGGGGCCAGGGAAGAGGGCGTGTGAGGTGGTGGGGAGGGCGTCTGTCCGAAGGGCAATTGGTAGAGGGTCGCGGGCGCTGGCGCATGGTCCTGGGCTGTTTCTGCGACAGCCGGCGGGTGGGCAGGAAGAACGGACGTGCCTGAGAAGCGGCGGCGTTTTGGAGGCTTGCTTCAAGGGGGCTGGAGTCTGCAGAGCGGGCAAGGGCTCAAGGCAGGAAGCGGCCAAAGGTGCTCCAGGGTTGCCATGGGCGTTGCCCTCCGGCGGGCGGGCCAAAAGGTCGGCTTGTCAGGAGTGGGATTCGAACCCACGCCTCCAGGGGAGACTGCGACCTGAACGCAGCGCCTTAGACCGCTCGGCCATCCTGACGGCGCGCCGGGGCGCGTCGCCGCTGGCATGGCTGGGACCCGGCGCGAACGCCTGCGCCCTTGGCCGGCGCCTGTCTGGGCTCGGTGCGCAACCGACGGACCGCGCGGGCGGAGCGGGCGCCAAGTGAACGGAGCCGGCTGGCGTTGGCGTGGACGCCCCCGCGTCCCCACCCCGGACCCAAGGGGTCCGCGTCCGGCCGGCCGCCGCCGCCGCCGCACGCCCCAGCCCCCGCGCCTCCGCTCGCCGAACCCCGCAGGGCGTGCGCCCACCGCGTCCTAGGAGCAGCGGCCCGACTGTTTCGCCCGGCCTCTTCCTGCCCCGGCGCGATCCCCGCCTTGGAGACAGCAGGCAGGGCGCACGGGGAGGTTCCACGCCGCTCCGGTACCTGTCGGGGTCCGGCTCCGGCTCCGGGTCCCAGCGGGATCGCAGGGTGCTTTGTTGGGTGTCGGGGTAGGTCGTGCCAACGGTGGCGGGGGGCGGGTGGCAGGTGACGGGTGGCGTGTGGCGGGTGGCGGGTGGCGGGTGGCGGGTGGAAGGCGAGCACGCGCCCGGCCCCTGCCGTCGGGGGAGGGGATCAAGGCAGGGCTAGGCGTCCGCGGTCGGAGTGGGGTCTGGCGTCCCGGCGACCGTCGCCGTCGTCCTCGTTAGTATAGTGGTGAGTATCCCCGCCTGTCACGCGGGAGACCGGGGTTCGATTCCCCGACGGGGAGGCAGCCGTGCTTTTTGGGCCGCCGCCTCGGACCCAGCCTGAGGGCCCTCCTTCTCCTTCCTCCGCCCTCCAGCTAGTCGCAGGGCGCCATCTCGGGCCTGGCCTGCCTGGCCCCTTGGCCCCCTGGGCCCTCTGGGCCCCCTGGGCCTCCTGGGTCCCCTTGGCCTCCTACCTTTTCTTCTCGCCCGCGGCTTGGTC
Organism: Pan troglodytes; assembly: GCF_028858775.2. Lineage (NCBI taxonomy): Eukaryota > Metazoa > Chordata > Mammalia > Primates > Hominidae > Pan > Pan troglodytes. The sequence continues at coordinate 87,737,233 of NC_072398.2, forward strand.
GCCGCAGCCGGGCGGCCTCCTCTGGCCCCCACGGCGCCCAGAGAGCTGCCGGCCCAAAGTGGGTGCCGGAAGAGGCTTTCTGCGAGGCACAGGGCCCGGCGCCCGGTGGGAGGAGGAGGAGTGGGGACCCCGTCGGCGCCGGCCGTGTCCCCGCCGGGCACCTGGTGGGGAAGGGCTCTGGCGGCCCGGGGCGGCGAGGGAGCGAGAGCGCCCCCAGAGGCAGGCGGGCGGAACGGGGCAGCCGCGCTGGCCTTGCACCGGTGGGGCGCGGGGTGGCCTTTGGCGGGGCCGCGGCAGCGCGGAGCTGCGGGCGGGCGGACGGACCGGGCGTCGGGGCCGGGCTGCCCCGGGCGTCGGCGGCGCGCTGGTGGGAGCCCCGGGCCGGCGTGGCGGGGCTGCCCGCGCCGTGTGGCGTTGGTGGTATAGTGGTGAGCATAGCTGCCTTCCAAGCAGTTGACCCGGGTTCGATTCCCGGCCAACGCAGCGGGCGGACCTTTTGCGGAGGTCCCCGTCGCGGAGCTCGCGTCGCAGCTTGGCCTGTGGCTGCGTGCCTGTGCGCCCGGGAAGGAGGCGCGCGGTGTTTGGAGGGTGTGCTGCGAACAGGGCCAGAGCTGCTCGTGAGGGCAGGCCGGTTGGCGCCGGCGTCGCGGGGGCTGGTTGCGGGTGTTTGTTTTAAACGGAAGCAGGGGACAGGCGCCAAGGTAACGCCCAGTGCTGGGGCCAGAGGCGCTGGGGCCAGGAGGCGCAAGCCGGGCCCGGAAGCCGTCTCTCCCTGGTGGTCTAGTGGTTAGGATTCGGCGCTCTCACCGCCGCGGCCCGGGTTCGATTCCCGGTCAGGGAAGCCTTCCTTCTTTGGCTCTGCCTGCCAACTGCCAGGCCCCTTCACACCTCCCCTTTTGACCAACAGGCTCGCTCGCTTCTCCCGCGCCCCAGCCACAACCTCCCGCGGCTTCCACGTGCGCCCCAACGCTCCCCGCCTACCTTCACCCATCCCTCCTTTTGGCCTCGCTGGCGCCACCTTCGCAACATCAGCTTCACAGCCCTTCCTTGTCAGGTGCTCGCCTCGCTCCCACTCTTTCTCAGCGGCAAAGCCCGCTGGCCAGGTCAGGCTTTCTCCTCCCATGGCCGCCAGGTGACCCGCCACCACCACCACCGCCGCCACCCTCGAACTCTCGGCTGGCCGCGGAATGGGCCAGGACTCTCGAGCGGAGCGGCTTCTGCCAAGCCAAGCCGAGTGGCTGACGGGCCACTTCTCTCTCGGCTGCGGGGGATCTGCGCCTAATGGTTGGGCCACCCGCCAGAGCCACTCATGTCAGCAAGCGCACTGGCTTTCCCAAGGCGTGCCAGACCCTGAGCGCGGGATCCGTGATTGGGCTCCACGGGTGTCAGCGGCTTTGGTAGAAATGGCAGCGGAACTTGAGGAGCCGAGACCACGGGCCATGGCGCTAGGGAGGCAGAGCTGCGACGGTCACCCTGGCAGCATGACTATGTTTTTCTTCATGCGGACGTGATATCCATGGGATTCCTGTGACGCGTGGTAACGCGTGTACATCGCGTAGTGATCGATGGTCAACTGAGGGGATGTAGGGCATCCATCCCGTGGGTATCTGTCATCTCTACCTGTTGGGAGCATCTCAGGTGCTGTCTTCCAGGAGCTCTTCGGAAACAAGCACTAATACGTCGTTGTTACCCCTAGTCGCCCTGCTCCGCCGTAGAACGTTATTGGAACGTATTCCCTCCATCCAAACGCATGCTCGGACCCATTTCACCAACCTCTCTTCACCGCAGTCACCCACACACCCTCTCCAGCCTCTGGTGTCTATCGTTCTACTCTCTACCTCCACAAGGTGAACATTTTGAGCTCCCAGGATTGGAGTAAGAACCCGCCCTCTCTGTCTTTCTGTGCCCGGCTCGTTTGATGTTCCATCGTGACCTTTAGCTCCGCCTCTGTTGCTGCAGACCAGAGGATTTCGTTCTTTTCTGTGGCCAAATAGTATTCCATGGTGTCTATATGCCACATTTTTGTTAATCCATTTCCCGGCCGATGGACACTTAGGTTGTCTTAGCCACATCTTCCCTACCTGCAGGTCCTTCATAGGCTCTCTGCAAGAAGAAAAATATGGCTCTTTCTGCCCGACCTCGCAGGCAGTCAGACCTTACCGTTGTCTTCCCCTGTTCCCTAAAACTCGCTGTTATTCTATTCTTTTTCAAGGTGCACTGATTTCATGCTGTTCAAACACACATGTTTTACCATCAATTTGTAGAGTTAACACAATTGTCACAGCGGTCCTGAGGTGACGTACATCCTCAGCTTACGAAGATAACAGGATTAAGAGATTAAAGTAAAGACAGGCGTAAGAAATTATAAAAGCATTATTTGGGAACTGATGAATGTCCGTATTGAAATGAAATCTTCACAATTTACGTGCCTCTGCCGCAGCTCCAGCCGCTCCCTCCGTTCGGGGTCCCTGACTTCCCGCAACATACACGTGCATGTGCGTACACATGCTCCCGCTCACCGTCGACAGGTTTGAGATTCTCGCCTATTCTGGATGTGAAAATGAATCTTGAGAGGTCCCATTAGTCAGACCAACCTGGCCACGGGCATTGAAGCGTGGAGATGCAGCAGTTCGTGGGGAAAACCCAACGGCCAGGCTGACCAAAGCGCATGTGCGGGGTTGGGGTTCCTGATAGACTTCTAGCCGAAGTTTGCTTCCCATTGCCTGACCTACGCTCTCTAGCGTCTCTCCAAATGTCAAGGAACATGTGGAGATGGTACCTATCCCCAGCGCCAAGATTCGCTGTGGGACTTTTTGCCCATCCCCTCCTTAGCACAGATGAGCCCAGTTCTCCAACCCTCTATTCAACCCGTATTGATCTTATCGTTTGGCTGATTCCCCAGGTCAATGGCAGAAGTCAGTCGACTTCTTGCCAAAACCCCTCTGTAGGGGCAAAGTAGACGTCCAACCAACTGCACAAACCTGTCCCGTGTCATTCGTGGGATCTTGGCACAGTCGGATCACCTGCAGGGACCAGACCCTATCGGGGATAGAGATGTTTGCCATCCCCACGGGAGGCTGGCTTGCTTGCCAGCGTGATGTGGGTGGATGTCAGTGGGTGACAGCGATGGACGAAGGTGTCCGTTCCCGTGGCTGGCGTCCACCCTAGCCCGGGGCAAGGGGCTGACACCAAGGAAAGGAGAGAAGCATGTCGCGTGCTGGGAGCTGGAAGAAGGAGTCCAGGGTGTCCAGGGGGTGCACAGGGCTGGCTGGCCAGGTCTGGGAGTGAGGCTGTCCAGTCAAACGGAGGTTGTGCAGATGCCCGGGGCGTTAGGGCACCTCGCGGGCTGCCTATGCCATAGGTCGGAGGGATCCCAGCTGGTGGCGGAGCTGGCGTGAGTCTGAAGAGGCTGAAGGAGGCCAGGGCTGGGGGACATGAGTCGTCTGAGAGAGGGGCATTGACGGCGAGAGGGAGAGTTGGCTGGCGAGAGGGAGAGTTGGCTGTGCGAGAGAGACAGAGAGATAGAGACATAGAGACAGAGACAGAGAGAGAGACAGAGAGATAGAGACACAGAGACAGAGAGAGAGTGAGAGACAGAGAAAGAGAGTGAGAGAGAGAGAGTGTGTGTGAGTGTGTGTGTGTGTGTGTGTGTCAGTGTGTGTGTGTGAGTGAAAGGGCGGGTGGGGTGAGACAAAGGTGGGGGAGGGAGGGCTGAGCCTGAAGGCTGGTGGGAACAGTACATTTTCAGCCGGTTGGTCTGGGCAGGAACGAAGTCTGTGTGGTCAAAGGGGACCCGCGCCGGCGAGACTGGGATGCTGCTTGGGCTGGGCGGTCAGAGTATGGAGTGGGGCTGGGGTGAGGTGGCAAGCAGCCCAGGGTGGGAGAGACATCGTGACAGAGCGACTGGAGGCCACGTCCCACGTCCCAAAAGGGTAGCGAATGCAACTGGACCCGAGACATAAATAAGCCGTCTTCAGGACGCACATTCACGTCTCAGGCAGGTGTCTGGGGCTGAGATGAAAAGAGGTCCGAGGGAGAGAAACAAGGCAGCCTCCTCGACTAAAGTGGTGGATTGGGGTTAGGTTGGGAGTTGCCACATGGCGGTGGTGGTGCCGGCAGAATGAGGGGAGAGAGTGTGGAGTAGCCGGAACACGGTGAATATAGACGGTGCACATGCCACGCGTACACTCGTGTGGTCGCGTTAAGGACTGTGTGACCAACTAGGGGAAAGTGATGAGTTACTCCCTGGAGTCGCGACTTCCTTCCTACTGGAAGGGCAACCATGGCATCATTTTCTGGATGTGGGGAGCCAGCGAGGGGGGGAGAGAGAGAGAGAGAGAGAGAGAGAGAGAGAAAGAGGTCGAGGCGGTGAATTGTGAAGAGAAGAGGTGGGGCGAGTGGCTGCAAGCCCGTGGTGCCTGGCGGTGTTCCGTGAAGTGAAATGCGTCGGGCAGAGGCGGTGGCAGGGCAATGAAGAGAAACAGGACCAGGAGGCTGCCAAGTTCTGGTGTCTGGCGCGCTCTCTTGTTTGGAGGGGTTGTTGTCACCAAGCTGTGTGGGTGCGGGGGGGTAGGCTCATCCCTAAGTCAGTCGAGAGAGGCACGGAAGAAAGGGCAGAGGGCCGTCGCGCGTGGGAGCGCAGCCGGTGCCGGACTCGCTCGCGCGCCCCGAGTGTAAGGAGGCGGCAGAGGCGAGCGCAGCTACGCCTTGGTGCTGCTGCAGCACCAAAATGGGAGGGCGTGCTGCATGGGCCGGGAATCGAACCCGGGCCTCCCGCGTGGCAGGCGAGAATTCTACCACTGAACCACCCATGCACCGATGGCAAGCGCCAACGGAAGCTGGCACAGCGGAACTCGCCACCAGCCGCCGCTCACTGGTCACAGCCTGCCGTGGGCTTCCGTCCTATTGGAGCGTCCACGAGAGGCTGGCCCGATGGGGCGAGCAGAAGGGGAGGCTCTCGTCACGTCGAGGGACCTGAGGCGGGGCGCGGAGGGAGAGCCGAGGGAGAGAGGCCGACTGGTCCCATCTTGCGCTTTCTCTGCCGCCCAGGGTCGAGAGACTGCCCGCCGGGGTCTCCAGGGGAAGGACCAGCCGTGGCCCGCGCCCGAATGCCCGTGTGGGCAGGTTTGCTGTGGCGGGCCTTGCTGAGCGCGGATCCCCGGCACAGACCCAAAGTTTTTGTGTTTTGTTTTTGTTTGATTGTTTGTTTGTTTCTTTTGGGGGATGTTTTTCCCCCTCCCCTCCCCCCCCCCCCCCGCCGGACCGGCCTTCTCAGTTGTGTCACCTGCAGGTGGGGGTGGGGTGGGGGGTGGTGTGTCAGCGAGCGGGGGCGGCGATGGGGAACGGGTCTCGCAGCCGTGGCGTGCGGCTCAGAAACGCAGACCAGGTCCGTGGGCGCCTCGCTCCTGCGCTCTGACCCACGCCACCGGCTCGCACTTGGGGTCCGGCCCCCTGGGCTGGTAGGGAGGCTTTAGCGCGAGAAAGGAGCGGAGGAGCGCTTCGGCAGAGCCGCAGCTGGCTGACCCTGGAGAAGGCGCGCTGGGTGTGGCTGGGACGGCCCAGGCCGCGGCTTCCCGCGTGGGGATGCGCTGTGGCGCACAGCTGGTCCCGGCGGGGCCAGGCGTTTGTGGGCGGGTGACGGGGATCTAGGGCTTCCGCTCGTGATTCCTCGTGGGCTGTCTTTCCGGGTTTGGACTCGCCTGCCAGGCTGTGTGCAGGGTTCCCGCTGCCTCTGGCCGGCAGGCGTCCGGGCTGCAGGTGGGTCGGCAGGCAGGTGTTAGCGGGAAGGGAGCACAGGTAGCGAGGTGGGATCGGCGACCTGGCTAGGGTGTCGGGAGAATGGAATGCGCGGCCGGGGTCCGAGGGGTCGGAGGAAAGGACAGGATGTTGGATGGCGTGCCTCTCTGGTGGGAGACGTGTGTGCGGCTCCACGAGCGAGTCGCTCGCTGCTGTTCAGCGGTCAGAAGTTGGAGGGTGAAACCGGGCGGGCTGTGCAGGCCAGGACGCCTCTGGGCAGCGCAGCGGCGATTCAAGGCGGTGGGCGGTGGGCGGAGGCCGGTGGGAGGAAGGAGGGAAAAGGAGGAATAGGGGAAGAATCTGGGCTGTGTCTGTTTGGGCGAGTGAGGAGAAGGCGGGCGGAGGAGATAGGCAGGGAAGAGCGTGGAAGGTGGTCGCGGTCGCTCGCTGTGTGTGGGGCCAGGGAAGAGGGCGTGTGAGGTGGTGGGGAGGGCGTCTGTCCGAAGGGCAATTGGTAGAGGGTCGCGGGCGCTGGCGCATGGTCCTGGGCTGTTTCTGCGACAGCCGGCGGGTGGGCAGGAAGAACGGACGTGCCTGAGAAGCGGCGGCGTTTTGGAGGCTTGCTTCAAGGGGGCTGGAGTCTGCAGAGCGGGCAAGGGCTCAAGGCAGGAAGCGGCCAAAGGTGCTCCAGGGTTGCCATGGGCGTTGCCCTCCGGCGGGCGGGCCAAAAGGTCGGCTTGTCAGGAGTGGGATTCGAACCCACGCCTCCAGGGGAGACTGCGACCTGAACGCAGCGCCTTAGACCGCTCGGCCATCCTGACGGCGCGCCGGGGCGCGTCGCCGCTGGCATGGCTGGGACCCGGCGCGAACGCCTGCGCCCTTGGCCGGCGCCTGTCTGGGCTCGGTGCGCAACCGACGGACCGCGCGGGCGGAGCGGGCGCCAAGTGAACGGAGCCGGCTGGCGTTGGCGTGGACGCCCCCGCGTCCCCACCCCGGACCCAAGGGGTCCGCGTCCGGCCGGCCGCCGCCGCCGCCGCACGCCCCAGCCCCCGCGCCTCCGCTCGCCGAACCCCGCAGGGCGTGCGCCCACCGCGTCCTAGGAGCAGCGGCCCGACTGTTTCGCCCGGCCTCTTCCTGCCCCGGCGCGATCCCCGCCTTGGAGACAGCAGGCAGGGCGCACGGGGAGGTTCCACGCCGCTCCGGTACCTGTCGGGGTCCGGCTCCGGCTCCGGGTCCCAGCGGGATCGCAGGGTGCTTTGTTGGGTGTCGGGGTAGGTCGTGCCAACGGTGGCGGGGGGCGGGTGGCAGGTGACGGGTGGCGTGTGGCGGGTGGCGGGTGGCGGGTGGCGGGTGGAAGGCGAGCACGCGCCCGGCCCCTGCCGTCGGGGGAGGGGATCAAGGCAGGGCTAGGCGTCCGCGGTCGGAGTGGGGTCTGGCGTCCCGGCGACCGTCGCCGTCGTCCTCGTTAGTATAGTGGTGAGTATCCCCGCCTGTCACGCGGGAGACCGGGGTTCGATTCCCCGACGGGGAGGCAGCCGTGCTTTTTGGGCCGCCGCCTCGGACCCAGCCTGAGGGCCCTCCTTCTCCTTCCTCCGCCCTCCAGCTAGTCGCAGGGCGCCATCTCGGGCCTGGCCTGCCTGGCCCCTTGGCCCCCTGGGCCCTCTGGGCCCCCTGGGCCTCCTGGGTCCCCTTGGCCTCCTACCTTTTCTTCTCGCCCGCGGCTTGGTCGCCGCAGCCGGGCGGCCTCCTCTGGCCCCCACGGCGCCCAGAGAGCTGCCGGCCCAAAGTGGGTGCCGGAAGAGGCTTTCTGCGAGGCACAGGGCCCGGCGCCCGGTGGGAGGAGGAGGAGTGGGGACCCCGTCGGCGCCGGCCGTGTCCCCGCCGGGCACCTGGTGGGGAAGGGCTCTGGCGGCCCGGGGCGGCGAGGGAGCGAGAGCGCCCCCAGAGGCAGGCGGGCGGAACGGGGCAGCCGCGCTGGCCTTGCACCGGTGGGGCGCGGGGTGGCCTTTGGCGGGGCCGCGGCAGCGCGGAGCTGCGGGCGGGCGGACGGACCGGGCGTCGGGGCCGGGCTGCCCCGGGCGTCGGCGGCGCGCTGGTGGGAGCCCCGGGCCGGCGTGGCGGGGCTGCCCGCGCCGTGTGGCGTTGGTGGTATAGTGGTGAGCATAGCTGCCTTCCAAGCAGTTGACCCGGGTTCGATTCCCGGCCAACGCAGCGGGCGGACCTTTTGCGGAGGTCCCCGTCGCGGAGCTCGCGTCGCAGCTTGGCCTGTGGCTGCGTGCCTGTGCGCCCGGGAAGGAGGCGCGCGGTGTTTGGAGGGTGTGCTGCGAACAGGGCCAGAGCTGCTCGTGAGGGCAGGCCGGTTGGCGCCGGCGTCGCGGGGGCTGGTTGCGGGTGTTTGTTTTAAACGGAAGCAGGGGACAGGCGCCAAGGTAACGCCCAGTGCTGGGGCCAGAGGCGCTGGGGCCAGGAGGCGCAAGCCGGGCCCGGAAGCCGTCTCTCCCTGGTGGTCTAGTGGTTAGGATTCGGCGCTCTCACCGCCGCGGCCCGGGTTCGATTCCCGGTCAGGGAAGCCTTCCTTCTTTGGCTCTGCCTGCCAACTGCCAGGCCCCTTCACACCTCCCCTTTTGACCAACAGGCTCGCTCGCTTCTCCCGCGCCCCAGCCACAACCTCCCGCGGCTTCCACGTGCGCCCCAACGCTCCCCGCCTACCTTCACCCATCCCTCCTTTTGGCCTCGCTGGCGCCACCTTCGCAACATCAGCTTCACAGCCCTTCCTTGTCAGGTGCTCGCCTCGCTCCCACTCTTTCTCAGCGGCAAAGCCCGCTGGCCAGGTCAGGCTTTCTCCTCCCATGGCCGCCAGGTGACCCGCCACCACCACCACCGCCGCCACCCTCGAACTCTCGGCTGGCCGCGGAATGGGCCAGGACTCTCGAGCGGAGCGGCTTCTGCCAAGCCAAGCCGAGTGGCTGACGGGCCACTTCTCTCTCGGCTGCGGGGGATCTGCGCCTAATGGTTGGGCCACCCGCCAGAGCCACTCATGTCAGCAAGCGCACTGGCTTTCCCAAGGCGTGCCAGACCCTGAGCGCGGGATCCGTGATTGGGCTCCACGGGTGTCAGCGGCTTTGGTAGAAATGGCAGCGGAACTTGAGGAGCCGAGACCACGGGCCATGGCGCTAGGGAGGCAGAGCTGCGACGGTCACCCTGGCAGCATGACTATGTTTTTCTTCATGCGGACGTGATATCCATGGGATTCCTGTGACGCGTGGTAACGCGTGTACATCGCGTAGTGATCGATGGTCAACTGAGGGGATGTAGGGCATCCATCCCGTGGGTATCTGTCATCTCTACCTGTTGGGAGCATCTCAGGTGCTGTCTTCCAGGAGCTCTTCGGAAACAAGCACTAATACGTCGCTGTTACCCCTAGTCGCCCTGCTCCGCCGTAGAACGTTATTGGAACGTATTCCCTCCATCCAAACGCATGCTCGGACCCATTTCACCAACCTCTCTTCACCGCAGTCACCCACACACCCTCTCCAGCCTCTGGTGTCTATCGTTCTACTCTCTACCTCCACAAGGTGAACATTTTGAGCTCCCAGGATTGGAGTAAGAACCCGCCCTCTCTGTCTTTCTGTGCCCGGCTCCTTTGATGTTCCATCGTGACCTTTAGCTCCGCCTCTGTTGCTGCAGACCAGAGGATTTCGTTCTTTTCTGTGGCCAAATAGTATTCCATGGTGTCTATATGCCACATTTTTGTTAATCCATTTCCCGGCCGATGGACACTTAGGTTGTCTTAGCCACATCTTCCCTACCTGCACGTCCTTCATAGGCTCTCTGCAAGAAGAAAAATATGGCTCTTTCTGCCCGACCTCGCAGGCAGTCAGACCTTACCGTTGTCTTCCCCTGTTCCCTAAAACTCGCTGTTATTCTATTCTTTTTCAAGGTGCACTGATTTCATGCTGTTCAAACACACATGTTTTACCATCAATTTGTAGAGTTAACACAATTGTCACAGCGGTCCTGAGGTGACGTACATCCTCAGCTTACGAAGATAACAGGATTAAGAGATTAAAGTAAAGACAGGCGTAAGAAATTATAAAAGCATTATTTGGGAACTGATGAATGTCCGTATTGAAATGAAATCTTCACAATTTACGTGCCTCTGCCGCAGCTCCAGCCGCTCCCTCCGTTCGGGGTCCCTGACTTCCCGCAACATACACGTGCATGTGCGTACACATGCTCCCGCTCACCGTCGACAGGTTTGAGATTCTCGCCTATTCTGGATGTGAAAATGAATCTTGAGAGGTCCCATTAGTCAGACCAACCTGGCCACGGGCATTGAAGCGTGGAGATGCAGCAGTTCGTGGGGAAAACCCAACGGCCAGGCTGACCAAAGCGCATGTGCGGGGTTGGGGTTCCTGATAGACTTCTAGCCGAAGTTTGCTTCCCATTGCCTGACCTACGCTCTCTAGCGTCTCTCCAAATGTCAAGGAACATGTGGAGATGGTACCTATCCCCAGCGCCAAGATTCGCTGTGGGACTTTTTGCCCATCCCCTCCTTAGCACAGATGAGCCCAGTTCTCCAACCCTCTATTCAACCCGTATTGATCTTATCGTTTGGCTGATTCCCCAGGTCAATGGCAGAAGTCAGTCGACTTCTTGCCAAAACCCCTCTGTAGGGGCAAAGTAGACGTCCAACCAACTGCACAAACCTGTCCCGTGTCATTCGTGGGATCTTGGCACAGTCGGATCACCTGCAGGGACCAGACCCTATCGGGGATAGAGATGTTTGCCATCCCCACGGGAGGCTGGCTTGCTTGCCAGCGTGATGTGGGTGGATGTCAGTGGGTGACAGCGATGGACGAAGGTGTCCGTTCCCGTGGCTGGCGTCCACCCTAGCCCGGGGCAAGGGGCTGACACCAAGGAAAGGAGAGAAGCATGTCGCGTGCTGGGAGCTGGAAGAAGGAGTCCAGGGTGTCCAGGGGGTGCACAGGGCTGGCTGGCCAGGTCTGGGAGTGAGGCTGTCCAGTCAAACGGAGGTTGTGCAGATGCCCGGGGCGTTAGGGCACCTCGCGGGCTGCCTATGCCATAGGTCGGAGGGATCCCAGCTGGTGGCGGAGCTGGCGTGAGTCTGAAGAGGCTGAAGGAGGCCAGGGCTGGGGGACATGAGTCGTCTGAGAGAGGGGCATTGACGGCGAGAGGGAGAGTTGGCTGGCGAGAGGGAGAGTTGGCTGTGCGAGAGAGACAGAGAGATAGAGACATAGAGACAGAGACAGAGAGAGAGACAGAGAGATAGAGACACAGAGACAGAGAGAGAGTGAGAGACAGAGAAAGAGAGTGAGAGAGAGAGAGAGTGTGTGAGTGTGTGTGTGTGTGTGTGTGTCAGTGTGTGTGTGTGAGTGAAAGGGCGGGTGGGGTGAGACAAAGGTGGGGGAGGGAGGGCTGAGCCTGAAGGCTGGTGGGAACAGTACATTTTCAGCCGGTTGGTCTGGGCAGGAACGAAGTCTGTGTGGTCAAAGGGGACCCGCGCCGGCGAGACTGGGATGCTGCTTGGGCTGGGCGGTCAGAGTATGGAGTGGGGCTGGGGTGAGGTGGCAAGCAGCCCAGGGTGGGAGAGACATCGTGACAGAGCGACTGGAGGCCACGTCCCACGTCCCAAAAGGGTAGCGAATGCAACTGGACCCGAGACATAAATAAGCCGTCTTCAGGACGCACATTCACGTCTCAGGCAGGTGTCTGGGGCTGAGATGAAAAGAGGTCCGAGGGAGAGAAACAAGGCAGCCTCCTCGACTAAAGTGGTGGATTGGGGTTAGGTTGGGAGTTGCCACATGGCGGTGGTGGTGCCGGCAGAATGAGGGGAGAGAGTGTGGAGTAGCCGGAACACGGTGAATATAGACGGTGCACATGCCACGCGTACACTCGTGTGGTCGCGTTAAGGACTGTGTGACCAACTAGGGGAAAGTGATGAGTTACTCCCTGGAGTCGCGACTTCCTTCCTACTGGAAGGGCAACCATGGCATCATTTTCTGGATGTGGGGAGCCAGCGAGGGGGAGAGAGAGAGAGAGAGAGAGAGAGAGAGAGAGAGAGAGAGAAAGAGGTCGAGGCGGTGAATTGTGAAGAGAAGAGGTGGGGCGAGTGGCTGCAAGCCCGTGGTGCCTGGCGGTGTTCCGTGAAGTGAAATGCGTCGGGCAGAGGCGGTGGCAGGGCAATGAAGAGAAACAGGACCAGGAGGCTGCCAAGTTCTGGTGTCTGGCGCGCTCTCTTGTTTGGAGGGGTTGTTGTCACCAAGCTGTGTGGGTGCGGGGGGGTAGGCTCATCCCTAAGTCAGTCGAGAGAGGCACGGAAGAAAGGGCAGAGGGCCGTCGCGCGTGGGAGCGCAGCCGGTGCCGGACTCGCTCGCGCGCCCCGAGTGTAAGGAGGCGGCAGAGGCGAGCGCAGCTACGCCTTGGTGCTGCTGCAGCACCAAAATGGGAGGGCGTGCTGCATGGGCCGGGAATCGAACCCGGGCCTCCCGCGTGGCAGGCGAGAATTCTACCACTGAACCACCCATGCACCGATGGCAAGCGCCAACGGAAGCTGGCACAGCGGAACTCGCCACCAGCCGCCGCTCACTGGTCACAGCCTGCCGTGGGCTTCCGTCCTATTGGAGCGTCCACGAGAGGCTGGCCCGATGGGGCGAGCAGAAGGGGAGGCTCTCGTCACGTCGAGGGACCTGAGGCGGGGCGCGGAGGGAGAGCCGAGGGAGAGAGGCCGACTGGTCCCATCTTGCGCTTTCTCTGCCGCCCAGGGTCGAGAGACTGCCCGCCGGGGTCTCCAGGGGAAGGACCAGCCGTGGCCCGCGCCCGAATGCCCGTGTGGGCAGGTTTGCTGTGGCGGGCCTTGCTGAGCGCGGATCCCCGGCACAGACCCAAAGTTTTTGTGTTTTGTTTTTGTTTGATTGTTTGTTTGTTTCTTTTGGGGGATGTTTTTCCCCCTCCCCTCCCCCCCCCCCCCCCCGCCGGACCGGCCTTCTCAGTTGTGTCACCTGCAGGTGGGGGTGGGGTGGGGGGTGGTGTGTCAGCGAGCGGGGGCGGCGATGGGGAACGGGTCTCGCAGCCGTGGCGTGCGGCTCAGAAACGCAGACCAGGTCCGTGGGCGCCTCGCTCCTGCGCTCTGACCCACGCCACCGGCTCGCACTTGGGGTCCGGCCCCCTGGGCTGGTAGGGAGGCTTTAGCGCGAGAAAGGAGCGGAGGAGCGCTTCGGCAGAGCCGCAGCTGGCTGACCCTGGAGAAGGCGCGCTGGGTGTGGCTGGGACGGCCCAGGCCGCGGCTTCCCGCGTGGGGATGCGCTGTGGCGCACAGCTGGTCCCGGCGGGGCCAGGCGTTTGTGGGCGGGTGACGGGGATCTAGGGCTTCCGCTCGTGATTCCTCGTGGGCTGTCTTTCCGGGTTTGGACTCGCCTGCCAGGCTGTGTGCAGGGTTCCCGCTGCCTCTGGCCGGCAGGCGTCCGGGCTGCAGGTGGGTCGGCAGGCAGGTGTTAGCGGGAAGGGAGCACAGGTAGCGAGGTGGGATCGGCGACCTGGCTAGGGTGTCGGGAGAATGGAATGCGCGGCCGGGGTCCGAGGGGTCGGAGGAAAGGACAGGATGTTGGATGGCGTGCCTCTCTGGTGGGAGACGTGTGTGCGGCTCCACGAGCGAGTCGCTCGCTGCTGTTCAGCGGTCAGAAGTTGGAGGGTGAAACCGGGCGGGCTGTGCAGGCCAGGACGCCTCTGGGCAGCGCAGCGGCGATTCAAGGCGGTGGGCGGTGGGCGGAGGCCGGTGGGAGGAAGGAGGGAAAAGGAGGAATAGGGGAAGAATCTGGGCTGTGTCTGTTTGGGCGAGTGAGGAGAAGGCGGGCGGAGGAGATAGGCAGGGAAGAGCGTGGAAGGTGGTCGCGGTCGCTCGCTGTGTGTGGGGCCAGGGAAGAGGGCGTGTGAGGTGGTGGGGAGGGCGTCTGTCCGAAGGGCAATTGGTAGAGGGTCGCGGGCGCTGGCGCATGGTCCTGGGCTGTTTCTGCGACAGCCGGCGGGTGGGCAGGAAGAACGGACGTGCCTGAGAAGCGGCGGCGTTTTGGAGGCTTGCTTCAAGGGGGCTGGAGTCTGCAGAGCGGGCAAGGGCTCAAGGCAGGAAGCGGCCAAAGGTGCTCCAGGGTTGCCATGGGCGTTGCCCTCCGGCGGGCGGGCCAAAAGGTCGGCTTGTCAGGAGTGGGATTCGAACCCACGCCTCCAGGGGAGACTGCGACCTGAACGCAGCGCCTTAGACCGCTCGGCCATCCTGACGGCGCGCCGGGGCGCGTCGCCGCTGGCATGGCTGGGACCCGGCGCGAACGCCTGCGCCCTTGGCCGGCGCCTGTCTGGGCTCGGTGCGCAACCGACGGACCGCGCGGGCGGAGCGGGCGCCAAGTGAACGGAGCCGGCTGGCGTTGGCGTGGACGCCCCCGCGTCCCCACCCCGGACCCAAGGGGTCCGCGTCCGGCCGGCCGCCGCCGCCGCCGCACGCCCCAGCCCCCGCGCCTCCGCTCGCCGAACCCCGCAGGGCGTGCGCCCACCGCGTCCTAGGAGCAGCGGCCCGACTGTTTCGCCCGGCCTCTTCCTGCCCCGGCGCGATCCCCGCCTTGGAGACAGCAGGCAGGGCGCACGGGGAGGTTCCACGCCGCTCCGGTACCTGTCGGGGTCCGGCTCCGGCTCCGGGTCCCAGCGGGATCGCAGGGTGCTTTGTTGGGTGTCGGGGTAGGTCGTGCCAACGGTGGCGGGGGGCGGGTGGCAGGTGACGGGTGGCGTGTGGCGGGTGGCGGGTGGCGGGTGGCGGGTGGAAGGCGAGCACGCGCCCGGCCCCTGCCGTCGGGGGAGGGGATCAAGGCAGGGCTAGGCGTCCGCGGTCGGAGTGGGGTCTGGCGTCCCGGCGACCGTCGCCGTCGTCCTCGTTAGTATAGTGGTGAGTATCCCCGCCTGTCACGCGGGAGACCGGGGTTCGATTCCCCGACGGGGAGGCAGCCGTGCTTTTTGGGCCGCCGCCTCGGACCCAGCCTGAGGGCCCTCCTTCTCCTTCCTCCGCCCTCCAGCTAGTCGCAGGGCGCCATCTCGGGCCTGGCCTGCCTGGCCCCTTGGCCCCCTGGGCCCTCTGGGCCCCCTGGGCCTCCTGGGTCCCCTTGGCCTCCTACCTTTTCTTCTCGCCCGCGGCTTGGTCGCCGCAGCCGGGCGGCCTCCTCTGGCCCCCACGGCGCCCAGAGAGCTGCCGGCCCAAAGTGGGTGCCGGAAGAGGCTTTCTGCGAGGCACAGGGCCCGGCGCCCGGTGGGAGGAGGAGGAGTGGGGACCCCGTCGGCGCCGGCCGTGTCCCCGCCGGGCACCTGGTGGGGAAGGGCTCTGGCGGCCCGGGGCGGCGAGGGAGCGAGAGCGCCCCCAGAGGCAGGCGGGCGGAACGGGGCAGCCGCGCTGGCCTTGCACCGGTGGGGCGCGGGGTGGCCTTTGGCGGGGCCGCGGCAGCGCGGAGCTGCGGGCGGGCGGACGGACCGGGCGTCGGGGCCGGGCTGCCCCGGGCGTCGGCGGCGCGCTGGTGGGAGCCCCGGGCCGGCGTGGCGGGGCTGCCCGCGCCGTGTGGCGTTGGTGGTATAGTGGTGAGCATAGCTGCCTTCCAAGCAGTTGACCCGGGTTCGATTCCCGGCCAACGCAGCGGGCGGACCTTTTGCGGAGGTCCCCGTCGCGGAGCTCGCGTCGCAGCTTGGCCTGTGGCTGCGTGCCTGTGCGCCCGGGAAGGAGGCGCGCGGTGTTTGGAGGGTGTGCTGCGAACAGGGCCAGAGCTGCTCGTGAGGGCAGGCCGGTTGGCGCCGGCGTCGCGGGGGCTGGTTGCGGGTGTTTGTTTTAAACGGAAGCAGGGGACAGGCGCCAAGGTAACGCCCAGTGCTGGGGCCAGAGGCGCTGGGGCCAGGAGGCGCAAGCCGGGCCCGGAAGCCGTCTCTCCCTGGTGGTCTAGTGGTTAGGATTCGGCGCTCTCACCGCCGCGGCCCGGGTTCGATTCCCGGTCAGGGAAGCCTTCCTTCTTTGGCTCTGCCTGCCAACTGCCAGGCCCCTTCACACCTCCCCTTTTGACCAACAGGCTCGCTCGCTTCTCCCGCGCCCCAGCCACAACCTCCCGCGGCTTCCACGTGCGCCCCAACGCTCCCCGCCTACCTTCACCCATCCCTCCTTTTGGCCTCGCTGGCGCCACCTTCGCAACATCAGCTTCACAGCCCTTCCTTGTCAGGTGCTCGCCTCGCTCCCACTCTTTCTCAGCGGCAAAGCCCGCTGGCCAGGTCAGGCTTTCTCCTCCCATGGCCGCCAGGTGACCCGCCACCACCACCACCGCCGCCACCCTCGAACTCTCGGCTGGCCGCGGAATGGGCCAGGACTCTCGAGCGGAGCGGCTTCTGCCAAGCCAAGCCGAGTGGCTGACGGGCCACTTCTCTCTCGGCTGCGGGGGATCTGCGCCTAATGGTTGGGCCACCCGCCAGAGCCACTCATGTCAGCAAGCGCACTGGCTTTCCCAAGGCGTGCCAGACCCTGAGCGCGGGATCCGTGATTGGGCTCCACGGGTGTCAGCGGCTTTGGTAGAAATGGCAGCGGAACTTGAGGAGCCGAGACCACGGGCCATGGCGCTAGGGAGGCAGAGCTGCGACGGTCACCCTGGCAGCATGACTATGTTTTTCTTCATGCGGACGTGATATCCATGGGATTCCTGTGACGCGTGGTAACGCGTGTACATCGCGTAGTGATCGATGGTCAACTGAGGGGATGTAGGGCATCCATCCCGTGGGTATCTGTCATCTCTACCTGTTGGGAGCATCTCAGGTGCTGTCTTCCAGGAGCTCTTCGGAAACAAGCACTAATACGTCGTTGTTACCCCTAGTCGCCCTGCTCCGCCGTAGAACGTTATTGGAACGTATTCCCTCCATCCAAACGCATGCTCGGACCCATTTCACCAACCTCTCTTCACCGCAGTCACCCACACACCCTCTCCAGCCTCTGGTGTCTATCGTTCTACTCTCTACCTCCACAAGGTGAACATTTTGAGCTCCCAGGATTGGAGTAAGAACCCGCCCTCTCTGTCTTTCTGTGCCCGGCTCGTTTGATGTTCCATCGTGACCTTTAGCTCCGCCTCTGTTGCTGCAGACCAGAGGATTTCGTTCTTTTCTGTGGCCAAATAGTATTCCATGGTGTCTATATGCCACATTTTTGTTAATCCATTTCCCGGCCGATGGACACTTAGGTTGTCTTAGCCACATCTTCCCTACCTGCAGGTCCTTCATAGGCTCTCTGCAAGAAGAAAAATATGGCTCTTTCTGCCCGACCTCGCAGGCAGTCAGACCTTACCGTTGTCTTCCCCTGTTCCCTAAAACTCGCTGTTATTCTATTCTTTTTCAAGGTGCACTGATTTCATGCTGTTCAAACACACATGTTTTACCATCAATTTGTAGAGTTAACACAATTGTCACAGCGGTCCTGAGGTGACGTACATCCTCAGCTTACGAAGATAACAGGATTAAGAGATTAAAGTAAAGACAGGCGTAAGAAATTATAAAAGCATTATTTGGGAACTGATGAATGTCCGTATTGAAATGAAATCTTCACAATTTACGTGCCTCTGCCGCAGCTCCAGCCGCTCCCTCCGTTCGGGGTCCCTGACTTCCCGCAACATACACGTGCATGTGCGTACACATGCTCCCGCTCACCGTCGACAGGTTTGAGATTCTCGCCTATTCTGGATGTGAAAATGAATCTTGAGAGGTCCCATTAGTCAGACCAACCTGGCCACGGGCATTGAAGCGTGGAGATGCAGCAGTTCGTGGGGAAAACCCAACGGCCAGGCTGACCAAAGCGCATGTGCGGGGTTGGGGTTCCTGATAGACTTCTAGCCGAAGTTTGCTTCCCATTGCCTGACCTACGCTCTCTAGCGTCTCTCCAAATGTCAAGGAACATGTGGAGATGGTACCTATCCCCAGCGCCAAGATTCGCTGTGGGACTTTTTGCCCATCCCCTCCTTAGCACAGATGAGCCCAGTTCTCCAACCCTCTATTCAACCCGTATTGATCTTATCGTTTGGCTGATTCCCCAGGTCAATGGCAGAAGTCAGTCGACTTCTTGCCAAAACCCCTCTGTAGGGGCAAAGTAGACGTCCAACCAACTGCACAAACCTGTCCCGTGTCATTCGTGGGATCTTGGCACAGTCGGATCACCTGCAGGGACCAGACCCTATCGGGGATAGAGATGTTTGCCATCCCCACGGGAGGCTGGCTTGCTTGCCAGCGTGATGTGGGTGGATGTCAGTGGGTGACAGCGATGGACGAAGGTGTCCGTTCCCGTGGCTGGCGTCCACCCTAGCCCGGGGCAAGGGGCTGACACCAAGGAAAGGAGAGAAGCATGTCGCGTGCTGGGAGCTGGAAGAAGGAGTCCAGGGTGTCCAGGGGGTGCACAGGGCTGGCTGGCCAGGTCTGGGAGTGAGGCTGTCCAGTCAAACGGAGGTTGTGCAGATGCCCGGGGCGTTAGGGCACCTCGCGGGCTGCCTATGCCATAGGTCGGAGGGATCCCAGCTGGTGGCGGAGCTGGCGTGAGTCTGAAGAGGCTGAAGGAGGCCAGGGCTGGGGGACATGAGTCGTCTGAGAGAGGGGCATTGACGGCGAGAGGGAGAGTTGGCTGGCGAGAGGGAGAGTTGGCTGTGCGAGAGAGACAGAGAGATAGAGACATAGAGACAGAGACAGAGAGAGAGACAGAGAGATAGAGACACAGAGACAGAGAGAGAGTGAGAGACAGAGAAAGAGAGTGAGAGAGAGAGAGAGTGTGTGAGTGTGTGTGTGTGTGTGTGTGTGTGTGTCAGTGTGTGTGTGTGAGTGAAAGGGCGGGTGGGGTGAGACAAAGGTGGGGGAGGGAGGGCTGAGCCTGAAGGCTGGTGGGAACAGTACATTTTCAGCCGGTTGGTCTGGGCAGGAACGAAGTCTGTGTGGTCAAAGGGGACCCGCGCCGGCGAGACTGGGATGCTGCTTGGGCTGGGCGGTCAGAGTATGGAGTGGGGCTGGGGTGAGGTGGCAAGCAGCCCAGGGTGGGAGAGACATCGTGACAGAGCGACTGGAGGCCACGTCCCACGTCCCAAAAGGGTAGCGAATGCAACTGGACCCGAGACATAAATAAGCCGTCTTCAGGACGCACATTCACGTCTCAGGCAGGTGTCTGGGGCTGAGATGAAAAGAGGTCCGAGGGAGAGAAACAAGGCAGCCTCCTCGACTAAAGTGGTGGATTGGGGTTAGGTTGGGAGTTGCCACATGGCGGTGGTGGTGCCGGCAGAATGAGGGGAGAGAGTGTGGAGTAGCCAGAACACGGTGAATATAGACGGTGCACATGCCACGCGTACACTCGTGTGGTCGCGTTAAGGACTGTGTGACCAACTAGGGGAAAGTGATGAGTTACTCCCTGGAGTCGCGACTTCCTTCCTACTGGAAGGGCAACCATGGCATCATTTTCTGGATGTGGGGAGCCAGCGAGGGGGAGAGAGAGAGAGAGAGAGAGAGAGAGAGAGAAAGAGGTCGAGGCGGTGAATTGTGAAGAGAAGAGGTGGGGCGAGTGGCTGCAAGCCCGTGGTGCCTGGCGGTGTTCCGTGAAGTGAAATGCGTCGGGCAGAGGCGGTGGCAGGGCAATGAAGAGAAACAGGACCAGGAGGCTGCCAAGTTCTGGTGTCTGGCGCGCTCTCTTGTTTGGAGGGGTTGTTGTCACCAAGCTGTGTGGGTGCGGGGGGGTAGGCTCATCCCTAAGTCAGTCGAGAGAGGCACGGAAGAAAGGGCAGAGGGCCGTCGCGCGTGGGAGCGCAGCCGGTGCCGGACTCGCTCGCGCGCCCCGAGTGTAAGGAGGCGGCAGAGGCGAGCGCAGCTACGCCTTGGTGCTGCTGCAGCACCAAAATGGGAGGGCGTGCTGCATGGGCCGGGAATCGAACCCGGGCCTCCCGCGTGGCAGGCGAGAATTCTACCACTGAACCACCCATGCACCGATGGCAAGCGCCAACGGAAGCTGGCACAGCGGAACTCGCCACCAGCCGCCGCTCACTGGTCACAGCCTGCCGTGGGCTTCCGTCCTATT
This sequence comes from Pan troglodytes, assembly GCF_028858775.2. Classification (NCBI taxonomy): domain Eukaryota; kingdom Metazoa; phylum Chordata; class Mammalia; order Primates; family Hominidae; genus Pan; species Pan troglodytes. The sequence goes on from NC_072398.2 coordinate 87,757,082, forward strand.
GGAGCGTCCACGAGAGGCTGGCCCGATGGGGCGAGCAGAAGGGGAGGCTCTCGTCACGTCGAGGGACCTGAGGCGGGGCGCGGAGGGAGAGCCGAGGGAGAGAGGCCGACTGGTCCCATCTTGCGCTTTCTCTGCCGCCCAGGGTCGAGAGACTGCCCGCCGGGGTCTCCAGGGGAAGGACCAGCCGTGGCCCGCGCCCGAATGCCCGTGTGGGCAGGTTTGCTGTGGCGGGCCTTGCTGAGCGCGGATCCCCGGCACAGACCCAAAGTTTTTGTGTTTTGTTTTTGTTTGATTGTTTGTTTGTTTCTTTTGGGGGATGTTTTTCCCCCTCCCCTCCCCCCCCCCCCCCGCCGGACCGGCCTTCTCAGTTGTGTCACCTGCAGGTGGGGGTGGGGTGGGGGGTGGTGTGTCAGCGAGCGGGGGCGGCGATGGGGAACGGGTCTCGCAGCCGTGGCGTGCGGCTCAGAAACGCAGACCAGGTCCGTGGGCGCCTCGCTCCTGCGCTCTGACCCACGCCACCGGCTCGCACTTGGGGTCCGGCCCCCTGGGCTGGTAGGGAGGCTTTAGCGCGAGAAAGGAGCGGAGGAGCGCTTCGGCAGAGCCGCAGCTGGCTGACCCTGGAGAAGGCGCGCTGGGTGTGGCTGGGACGGCCCAGGCCGCGGCTTCCCGCGTGGGGATGCGCTGTGGCGCACAGCTGGTCCCGGCGGGGCCAGGCGTTTGTGGGCGGGTGACGGGGATCTAGGGCTTCCGCTCGTGATTCCTCGTGGGCTGTCTTTCCGGGTTTGGACTCGCCTGCCAGGCTGTGTGCAGGGTTCCCGCTGCCTCTGGCCGGCAGGCGTCCGGGCTGCAGGTGGGTCGGCAGGCAGGTGTTAGCGGGAAGGGAGCACAGGTAGCGAGGTGGGATCGGCGACCTGGCTAGGGTGTCGGGAGAATGGAATGCGCGGCCGGGGTCCGAGGGGTCGGAGGAAAGGACAGGATGTTGGATGGCGTGCCTCTCTGGTGGGAGACGTGTGTGCGGCTCCACGAGCGAGTCGCTCGCTGCTGTTCAGCGGTCAGAAGTTGGAGGGTGAAACCGGGCGGGCTGTGCAGGCCAGGACGCCTCTGGGCAGCGCAGCGGCGATTCAAGGCGGTGGGCGGTGGGCGGAGGCCGGTGGGAGGAAGGAGGGAAAAGGAGGAATAGGGGAAGAATCTGGGCTGTGTCTGTTTGGGCGAGTGAGGAGAAGGCGGGCGGAGGAGATAGGCAGGGAAGAGCGTGGAAGGTGGTCGCGGTCGCTCGCTGTGTGTGGGGCCAGGGAAGAGGGCGTGTGAGGTGGTGGGGAGGGCGTCTGTCCGAAGGGCAATTGGTAGAGGGTCGCGGGCGCTGGCGCATGGTCCTGGGCTGTTTCTGCGACAGCCGGCGGGTGGGCAGGAAGAACGGACGTGCCTGAGAAGCGGCGGCGTTTTGGAGGCTTGCTTCAAGGGGGCTGGAGTCTGCAGAGCGGGCAAGGGCTCAAGGCAGGAAGCGGCCAAAGGTGCTCCAGGGTTGCCATGGGCGTTGCCCTCCGGCGGGCGGGCCAAAAGGTCGGCTTGTCAGGAGTGGGATTCGAACCCACGCCTCCAGGGGAGACTGCGACCTGAACGCAGCGCCTTAGACCGCTCGGCCATCCTGACGGCGCGCCGGGGCGCGTCGCCGCTGGCATGGCTGGGACCCGGCGCGAACGCCTGCGCCCTTGGCCGGCGCCTGTCTGGGCTCGGTGCGCAACCGACGGACCGCGCGGGCGGAGCGGGCGCCAAGTGAACGGAGCCGGCTGGCGTTGGCGTGGACGCCCCCGCGTCCCCACCCCGGACCCAAGGGGTCCGCGTCCGGCCGGCCGCCGCCGCCGCCGCACGCCCCAGCCCCCGCGCCTCCGCTCGCCGAACCCCGCAGGGCGTGCGCCCACCGCGTCCTAGGAGCAGCGGCCCGACTGTTTCGCCCGGCCTCTTCCTGCCCCGGCGCGATCCCCGCCTTGGAGACAGCAGGCAGGGCGCACGGGGAGGTTCCACGCCGCTCCGGTACCTGTCGGGGTCCGGCTCCGGCTCCGGGTCCCAGCGGGATCGCAGGGTGCTTTGTTGGGTGTCGGGGTAGGTCGTGCCAACGGTGGCGGGGGGCGGGTGGCAGGTGACGGGTGGCGTGTGGCGGGTGGCGGGTGGCGGGTGGCGGGTGGAAGGCGAGCACGCGCCCGGCCCCTGCCGTCGGGGGAGGGGATCAAGGCAGGGCTAGGCGTCCGCGGTCGGAGTGGGGTCTGGCGTCCCGGCGACCGTCGCCGTCGTCCTCGTTAGTATAGTGGTGAGTATCCCCGCCTGTCACGCGGGAGACCGGGGTTCGATTCCCCGACGGGGAGGCAGCCGTGCTTTTTGGGCCGCCGCCTCGGACCCAGCCTGAGGGCCCTCCTTCTCCTTCCTCCGCCCTCCAGCTAGTCGCAGGGCGCCATCTCGGGCCTGGCCTGCCTGGCCCCTTGGCCCCCTGGGCCCTCTGGGCCCCCTGGGCCTCCTGGGTCCCCTTGGCCTCCTACCTTTTCTTCTCGCCCGCGGCTTGGTCGCCGCAGCCGGGCGGCCTCCTCTGGCCCCCACGGCGCCCAGAGAGCTGCCGGCCCAAAGTGGGTGCCGGAAGAGGCTTTCTGCGAGGCACAGGGCCCGGCGCCCGGTGGGAGGAGGAGGAGTGGGGACCCCGTCGGCGCCGGCCGTGTCCCCGCCGGGCACCTGGTGGGGAAGGGCTCTGGCGGCCCGGGGCGGCGAGGGAGCGAGAGCGCCCCCAGAGGCAGGCGGGCGGAACGGGGCAGCCGCGCTGGCCTTGCACCGGTGGGGCGCGGGGTGGCCTTTGGCGGGGCCGCGGCAGCGCGGAGCTGCGGGCGGGCGGACGGACCGGGCGTCGGGGCCGGGCTGCCCCGGGCGTCGGCGGCGCGCTGGTGGGAGCCCCGGGCCGGCGTGGCGGGGCTGCCCGCGCCGTGTGGCGTTGGTGGTATAGTGGTGAGCATAGCTGCCTTCCAAGCAGTTGACCCGGGTTCGATTCCCGGCCAACGCAGCGGGCGGACCTTTTGCGGAGGTCCCCGTCGCGGAGCTCGCGTCGCAGCTTGGCCTGTGGCTGCGTGCCTGTGCGCCCGGGAAGGAGGCGCGCGGTGTTTGGAGGGTGTGCTGCGAACAGGGCCAGAGCTGCTCGTGAGGGCAGGCCGGTTGGCGCCGGCGTCGCGGGGGCTGGTTGCGGGTGTTTGTTTTAAACGGAAGCAGGGGACAGGCGCCAAGGTAACGCCCAGTGCTGGGGCCAGAGGCGCTGGGGCCAGGAGGCGCAAGCCGGGCCCGGAAGCCGTCTCTCCCTGGTGGTCTAGTGGTTAGGATTCGGCGCTCTCACCGCCGCGGCCCGGGTTCGATTCCCGGTCAGGGAAGCCTTCCTTCTTTGGCTCTGCCTGCCAACTGCCAGGCCCCTTCACACCTCCCCTTTTGACCAACAGGCTCGCTCGCTTCTCCCGCGCCCCAGCCACAACCTCCCGCGGCTTCCACGTGCGCCCCAACGCTCCCCGCCTACCTTCACCCATCCCTCCTTTTGGCCTCGCTGGCGCCACCTTCGCAACATCAGCTTCACAGCCCTTCCTTGTCAGGTGCTCGCCTCGCTCCCACTCTTTCTCAGCGGCAAAGCCCGCTGGCCAGGTCAGGCTTTCTCCTCCCATGGCCGCCAGGTGACCCGCCACCACCACCACCGCCGCCACCCTCGAACTCTCGGCTGGCCGCGGAATGGGCCAGGACTCTCGAGCGGAGCGGCTTCTGCCAAGCCAAGCCGAGTGGCTGACGGGCCACTTCTCTCTCGGCTGCGGGGGATCTGCGCCTAATGGTTGGGCCACCCGCCAGAGCCACTCATGTCAGCAAGCGCACTGGCTTTCCCAAGGCGTGCCAGACCCTGAGCGCGGGATCCGTGATTGGGCTCCACGGGTGTCAGCGGCTTTGGTAGAAATGGCAGCGGAACTTGAGGAGCCGAGACCACGGGCCATGGCGCTAGGGAGGCAGAGCTGCGACGGTCACCCTGGCAGCATGACTATGTTTTTCTTCATGCGGACGTGATATCCATGGGATTCCTGTGACGCGTGGTAACGCGTGTACATCGCGTAGTGATCGATGGTCAACTGAGGGGATGTAGGGCATCCATCCCGTGGGTATCTGTCATCTCTACCTGTTGGGAGCATCTCAGGTGCTGTCTTCCAGGAGCTCTTCGGAAACAAGCACTAATACGTCGTTGTTACCCCTAGTCGCCCTGCTCCGCCGTAGAACGTTATTGGAACGTATTCCCTCCATCCAAACGCATGCTCGGACCCATTTCACCAACCTCTCTTCACCGCAGTCACCCACACACCCTCTCCAGCCTCTGGTGTCTATCGTTCTACTCTCTACCTCCACAAGGTGAACATTTTGAGCTCCCAGGATTGGAGTAAGAACCCGCCCTCTCTGTCTTTCTGTGCCCGGCTCGTTTGATGTTCCATCGTGACCTTTAGCTCCGCCTCTGTTGCTGCAGACCAGAGGATTTCGTTCTTTTCTGTGGCCAAATAGTATTCCATGGTGTCTATATGCCACATTTTTGTTAATCCATTTCCCGGCCGATGGACACTTAGGTTGTCTTAGCCACATCTTCCCTACCTGCAGGTCCTTCATAGGCTCTCTGCAAGAAGAAAAATATGGCTCTTTCTGCCCGACCTCGCAGGCAGTCAGACCTTACCGTTGTCTTCCCCTGTTCCCTAAATCTCGCTGTTATTCTATTCTTTTTCAAGGTGCACTGATTTCATGCTGTTCAAACACACATGTTTTACCATCAATTTGTAGAGTTAACACAATTGTCACAGCGGTCCTGAGGTGACGTACATCCTCAGCTTACGAAGATAACAGGATTAAGAGATTAAAGTAAAGACAGGCGTAAGAAATTATAAAAGCATTATTTGGGAACTGATGAATGTCCGTATTGAAATGAAATCTTCACAATTTACGTGCCTCTGCCGCAGCTCCAGCCGCTCCCTCCGTTCGGGGTCCCTGACTTCCCGCAACATACACGTGCATGTGCGTACACATGCTCCCGCTCACCGTCGACAGGTTTGAGATTCTCGCCTATTCTGGATGTGAAAATGAATCTTGAGAGGTCCCATTAGTCAGACCAACCTGGCCACGGGCATTGAAGCGTGGAGATGCAGCAGTTCGTGGGGAAAACCCAACGGCCAGGCTGACCAAAGCGCATGTGCGGGGTTGGGGTTCCTGATAGACTTCTAGCCGAAGTTTGCTTCCCATTGCCTGACCTACGCTCTCTAGCGTCTCTCCAAATGTCAAGGAACATGTGGAGATGGTACCTATCCCCAGCGCCAAGATTCGCTGTGGGACTTTTTGCCCATCCCCTCCTTAGCACAGATGAGCCCAGTTCTCCAACCCTCTATTCAACCCGTATTGATCTTATCGTTTGGCTGATTCCCCAGGTCAATGGCAGAAGTCAGTCGACTTCTTGCCAAAACCCCTCTGTAGGGGCAAAGTAGACGTCCAACCAACTGCACAAACCTGTCCCGTGTCATTCGTGGGATCTTGGCACAGTCGGATCACCTGCAGGGACCAGACCCTATCGGGGATAGAGATGTTTGCCATCCCCACGGGAGGCTGGCTTGCTTGCCAGCGTGATGTGGGTGGATGTCAGTGGGTGACAGCGATGGACGAAGGTGTCCGTTCCCGTGGCTGGCGTCCACCCTAGCCCGGGGCAAGGGGCTGACACCAAGGAAAGGAGAGAAGCATGTCGCGTGCTGGGAGCTGGAAGAAGGAGTCCAGGGTGTCCAGGGGGTGCACAGGGCTGGCTGGCCAGGTCTGGGAGTGAGGCTGTCCAGTCAAACGGAGGTTGTGCAGATGCCCGGGGCGTTAGGGCACCTCGCGGGCTGCCTATGCCATAGGTCGGAGGGATCCCAGCTGGTGGCGGAGCTGGCGTGAGTCTGAAGAGGCTGAAGGAGGCCAGGGCTGGGGGACATGAGTCGTCTGAGAGAGGGGCATTGACGGCGAGAGGGAGAGTTGGCTGGCGAGAGGGAGAGTTGGCTGTGCGAGAGAGACAGAGAGATAGAGACATAGAGACAGAGACAGAGAGAGAGACAGAGAGATAGAGACACAGAGACAGAGAGAGAGTGAGAGACAGAGAAAGAGAGTGAGAGAGAGAGAGAGTGTGTGAGTGTGTGTGTGTGTGTGTGTGTGTGTGTCAGTGTGTGTGTGTGAGTGAAAGGGCGGGTGGGGTGAGACAAAGGTGGGGGAGGGAGGGCTGAGCCTGAAGGCTGGTGGGAACAGTACATTTTCAGCCGGTTGGTCTGGGCAGGAACGAAGTCTGTGTGGTCAAAGGGGACCCGCGCCGGCGAGACTGGGATGCTGCTTGGGCTGGGCGGTCAGAGTATGGAGTGGGGCTGGGGTGAGGTGGCAAGCAGCCCAGGGTGGGAGAGACATCGTGACAGAGCGACTGGAGGCCACGTCCCACGTCCCAAAAGGGTAGCGAATGCAACTGGACCCGAGACATAAATAAGCCGTCTTCAGGACGCACATTCACGTCTCAGGCAGGTGTCTGGGGCTGAGATGAAAAGAGGTCCGAGGGAGAGAAACAAGGCAGCCTCCTCGACTAAAGTGGTGGATTGGGGTTAGGTTGGGAGTTGCCACATGGCGGTGGTGGTGCCGGCAGAATGAGGGGAGAGAGTGTGGAGTAGCCGGAACACGGTGAATATAGACGGTGCACATGCCACGCGTACACTCGTGTGGTCGCGTTAAGGACTGTGTGACCAACTAGGGGAAAGTGATGAGTTACTCCCTGGAGTCGCGACTTCCTTCCTACTGGAAGGGCAACCATGGCATCATTTTCTGGATGTGGGGAGCCAGCGAGGGGGAGAGAGAGAGAGAGAGAGAGAGAGAGAGAGAGAGAGAGAGAGAGAGAGAGAGAAAGAGGTCGAGGCGGTGAATTGTGAAGAGAAGAGGTGGGGCGAGTGGCTGCAAGCCCGTGGTGCCTGGCGGTGTTCCGTGAAGTGAAATGCGTCGGGCAGAGGCGGTGGCAGGGCAATGAAGAGAAACAGGACCAGGAGGCTGCCAAGTTCTGGTGTCTGGCGCGCTCTCTTGTTTGGAGGGGTTGTTGTCACCAAGCTGTGTGGGTGCGGGGGGGTAGGCTCATCCCTAAGTCAGTCGAGAGAGGCACGGAAGAAAGGGCAGAGGGCCGTCGCGCGTGGGAGCGCAGCCGGTGCCGGACTCGCTCGCGCGCCCCGAGTGTAAGGAGGCGGCAGAGGCGAGCGCAGCTACGCCTTGGTGCTGCTGCAGCACCAAAATGGGAGGGCGTGCTGCATGGGCCGGGAATCGAACCCGGGCCTCCCGCGTGGCAGGCGAGAATTCTACCACTGAACCACCCATGCACCGATGGCAAGCGCCAACGGAAGCTGGCACAGCGGAACTCGCCACCAGCCGCCGCTCACTGGTCACAGCCTGCCGTGGGCTTCCGTCCTATTGGAGCGTCCACGAGAGGCTGGCCCGATGGGGCGAGCAGAAGGGGAGGCTCTCGTCACGTCGAGGGACCTGAGGCGGGGCGCGGAGGGAGAGCCGAGGGAGAGAGGCCGACTGGTCCCATCTTGCGCTTTCTCTGCCGCCCAGGGTCGAGAGACTGCCCGCCGGGGTCTCCAGGGGAAGGACCAGCCGTGGCCCGCGCCCGAATGCCCGTGTGGGCAGGTTTGCTGTGGCGGGCCTTGCTGAGCGCGGATCCCCGGCACAGACCCAAAGTTTTTGTGTTTTGTTTTTGTTTGATTGTTTGTTTGTTTCTTTTGGGGGATGTTTTTCCCCCTCCCCTCCCCCCCCCCCCCCCCCGCCGGACCGGCCTTCTCAGTTGTGTCACCTGCAGGTGGGGGTGGGGTGGGGGGTGGTGTGTCAGCGAGCGGGGGCGGCGATGGGGAACGGGTCTCGCAGCCGTGGCGTGCGGCTCAGAAACGCAGACCAGGTCCGTGGGCGCCTCGCTCCTGCGCTCTGACCCACGCCACCGGCTCGCACTTGGGGTCCGGCCCCCTGGGCTGGTAGGGAGGCTTTAGCGCGAGAAAGGAGCGGAGGAGCGCTTCGGCAGAGCCGCAGCTGGCTGACCCTGGAGAAGGCGCGCTGGGTGTGGCTGGGACGGCCCAGGCCGCGGCTTCCCGCGTGGGGATGCGCTGTGGCGCACAGCTGGTCCCGGCGGGGCCAGGCGTTTGTGGGCGGGTGACGGGGATCTAGGGCTTCCGCTCGTGATTCCTCGTGGGCTGTCTTTCCGGGTTTGGACTCGCCTGCCAGGCTGTGTGCAGGGTTCCCGCTGCCTCTGGCCGGCAGGCGTCCGGGCTGCAGGTGGGTCGGCAGGCAGGTGTTAGCGGGAAGGGAGCACAGGTAGCGAGGTGGGATCGGCGACCTGGCTAGGGTGTCGGGAGAATGGAATGCGCGGCCGGGGTCCGAGGGGTCGGAGGAAAGGACAGGATGTTGGATGGCGTGCCTCTCTGGTGGGAGACGTGTGTGCGGCTCCACGAGCGAGTCGCTCGCTGCTGTTCAGCGGTCAGAAGTTGGAGGGTGAAACCGGGCGGGCTGTGCAGGCCAGGACGCCTCTGGGCAGCGCAGCGGCGATTCAAGGCGGTGGGCGGTGGGCGGAGGCCGGTGGGAGGAAGGAGGGAAAAGGAGGAATAGGGGAAGAATCTGGGCTGTGTCTGTTTGGGCGAGTGAGGAGAAGGCGGGCGGAGGAGATAGGCAGGGAAGAGCGTGGAAGGTGGTCGCGGTCGCTCGCTGTGTGTGGGGCCAGGGAAGAGGGCGTGTGAGGTGGTGGGGAGGGCGTCTGTCCGAAGGGCAATTGGTAGAGGGTCGCGGGCGCTGGCGCATGGTCCTGGGCTGTTTCTGCGACAGCCGGCGGGTGGGCAGGAAGAACGGACGTGCCTGAGAAGCGGCGGCGTTTTGGAGGCTTGCTTCAAGGGGGCTGGAGTCTGCAGAGCGGGCAAGGGCTCAAGGCAGGAAGCGGCCAAAGGTGCTCCAGGGTTGCCATGGGCGTTGCCCTCCGGCGGGCGGGCCAAAAGGTCGGCTTGTCAGGAGTGGGATTCGAACCCACGCCTCCAGGGGAGACTGCGACCTGAACGCAGCGCCTTAGACCGCTCGGCCATCCTGACGGCGCGCCGGGGCGCGTCGCCGCTGGCATGGCTGGGACCCGGCGCGAACGCCTGCGCCCTTGGCCGGCGCCTGTCTGGGCTCGGTGCGCAACCGACGGACCGCGCGGGCGGAGCGGGCGCCAAGTGAACGGAGCCGGCTGGCGTTGGCGTGGACGCCCCCGCGTCCCCACCCCGGACCCAAGGGGTCCGCGTCCGGCCGGCCGCCGCCGCCGCCGCACGCCCCAGCCCCCGCGCCTCCGCTCGCCGAACCCCGCAGGGCGTGCGCCCACCGCGTCCTAGGAGCAGCGGCCCGACTGTTTCGCCCGGCCTCTTCCTGCCCCGGCGCGATCCCCGCCTTGGAGACAGCAGGCAGGGCGCACGGGGAGGTTCCACGCCGCTCCGGTACCTGTCGGGGTCCGGCTCCGGCTCCGGGTCCCAGCGGGATCGCAGGGTGCTTTGTTGGGTGTCGGGGTAGGTCGTGCCAACGGTGGCGGGGGGCGGGTGGCAGGTGACGGGTGGCGTGTGGCGGGTGGCGGGTGGCGCGTGGAAGGCGAGCACGCGCCCGGCCCCTGCCGTCGGGGGAGGGGATCAAGGCAGGGCTAGGCGTCCGCGGTCGGAGTGGGGTCTGGCGTCCCGGCGACCGTCGCCGTCGTCCTCGTTAGTATAGTGGTGAGTATCCCCGCCTGTCACGCGGGAGACCGGGGTTCGATTCCCCGACGGGGAGGCAGCCGTGCTTTTTGGGCCGCCGCCTCGGACCCAGCCTGAGGGCCCTCCTTCTCCTTCCTCCGCCCTCCAGCTAGTCGCAGGGCGCCATCTCGGGCCTGGCCTGCCTGGCCCCTTGGCCCCCTGGGCCCTCTGGGCCCCCTGGGCCTCCTGGGTCCCCTTGGCCTCCTACCTTTTCTTCTCGCCCGCGGCTTGGTCGCCGCAGCCGGGCGGCCTCCTCTGGCCCCCACGGCGCCCAGAGAGCTGCCGGCCCAAAGTGGGTGCCGGAAGAGGCTTTCTGCGAGGCACAGGGCCCGGCGCCCGGTGGGAGGAGGAGGAGTGGGGACCCCGTCGGCGCCGGCCGTGTCCCCGCCGGGCACCTGGTGGGGAAGGGCTCTGGCGGCCCGGGGCGGCGAGGGAGCGAGAGCGCCCCCAGAGGCAGGCGGGCGGAACGGGGCAGCCGCGCTGGCCTTGCACCGGTGGGGCGCGGGGTGGCCTTTGGCGGGGCCGCGGCAGCGCGGAGCTGCGGGCGGGCGGACGGACCGGGCGTCGGGGCCGGGCTGCCCCGGGCGTCGGCGGCGCGCTGGTGGGAGCCCCGGGCCGGCGTGGCGGGGCTGCCCGCGCCGTGTGGCGTTGGTGGTATAGTGGTGAGCATAGCTGCCTTCCAAGCAGTTGACCCGGGTTCGATTCCCGGCCAACGCAGCGGGCGGACCTTTTGCGGAGGTCCCCGTCGCGGAGCTCGCGTCGCAGCTTGGCCTGTGGCTGCGTGCCTGTGCGCCCGGGAAGGAGGCGCGCGGTGTTTGGAGGGTGTGCTGCGAACAGGGCCAGAGCTGCTCGTGAGGGCAGGCCGGTTGGCGCCGGCGTCGCGGGGGCTGGTTGCGGGTGTTTGTTTTAAACGGAAGCAGGGGACAGGCGCCAAGGTAACGCCCAGTGCTGGGGCCAGAGGCGCTGGGGCCAGGAGGCGCAAGCCGGGCCCGGAAGCCGTCTCTCCCTGGTGGTCTAGTGGTTAGGATTCGGCGCTCTCACCGCCGCGGCCCGGGTTCGATTCCCGGTCAGGGAAGCCTTCCTTCTTTGGCTCTGCCTGCCAACTGCCAGGCCCCTTCACACCTCCCCTTTTGACCAACAGGCTCGCTCGCTTCTCCCGCGCCCCAGCCACAACCTCCCGCGGCTTCCACGTGCGCCCCAACGCTCCCCGCCTACCTTCACCCATCCCTCCTTTTGGCCTCGCTGGCGCCACCTTCGCAACATCAGCTTCACAGCCCTTCCTTGTCAGGTGCTCGCCTCGCTCCCACTCTTTCTCAGCGGCAAAGCCCGCTGGCCAGGTCAGGCTTTCTCCTCCCATGGCCGCCAGGTGACCCGCCACCACCACCACCGCCGCCACCCTCGAACTCTCGGCTGGCCGCGGAATGGGCCAGGACTCTCGAGCGGAGCGGCTTCTGCCAAGCCAAGCCGAGTGGCTGACGGGCCACTTCTCTCTCGGCTGCGGGGGATCTGCGCCTAATGGTTGGGCCACCCGCCAGAGCCACTCATGTCAGCAAGCGCACTGGCTTTCCCAAGGCGTGCCAGACCCTGAGCGCGGGATCCGTGATTGGGCTCCACGGGTGTCAGCGGCTTTGGTAGAAATGGCAGCGGAACTTGAGGAGCCGAGACCACGGGCCATGGCGCTAGGGAGGCAGAGCTGCGACGGTCACCCTGGCAGCATGACTATGTTTTTCTTCATGCGGACGTGATATCCATGGGATTCCTGTGACGCGTGGTAACGCGTGTACATCGCGTAGTGATCGATGGTCAACTGAGGGGATGTAGGGCATCCATCCCGTGGGTATCTGTCATCTCTACCTGTTGGGAGCATCTCAGGTGCTGTCTTCCAGGAGCTCTTCGGAAACAAGCACTAATACGTCGTTGTTACCCCTAGTCGCCCTGCTCCGCCGTAGAACGTTATTGGAACGTATTCCCTCCATCCAAACGCATGCTCGGACCCATTTCACCAATCTCTCTTCACCGCAGTCACCCACACACCCTCTCCAGCCTCTGGTGTCTATCGTTCTACTCTCTACCTCCACAAGGTGAACATTTTGAGCTCCCAGGATTGGAGTAAGAACCCGCCCTCTCTGTCTTTCTGTGCCCGGCTCGTTTGATGTTCCATCGTGACCTTTAGCTCCGCCTCTGTTGCTGCAGACCAGAGGATTTCGTTCTTTTCTGTGGCCAAATAGTATTCCATGGTGTCTATATGCCACATTTTTGTTAATCCATTTCCCGGCCGATGGACACTTAGGTTGTCTTAGCCACATCTTCCCTACCTGCAGGTCCTTCATAGGCTCTCTGCAAGAAGAAAAATATGGCTCTTTCTGCCCGACCTCGCAGGCAGTCAGACCTTACCGTTGTCTTCCCCTGTTCCCTAAAACTCGCTGTTATTCTATTCTTTTTCAAGGTGCACTGATTTCATGCTGTTCAAACACACATGTTTTACCATCAATTTGTAGAGTTAACACAATTGTCACAGCGGTCCTGAGGTGACGTACATCCTCAGCTTACGAAGATAACAGGATTAAGAGATTAAAGTAAAGACAGGCGTAAGAAATTATAAAAGCATTATTTGGGAACTGATGAATGTCCGTATTGAAATGAAATCTTCACAATTTACGTGCCTCTGCCGCAGCTCCAGCCGCTCCCTCCGTTCGGGGTCCCTGACTTCCCGCAACATACACGTGCATGTGCGTACACATGCTCCCGCTCACCGTCGACAGGTTTGAGATTCTCGCCTATTCTGGATGTGAAAATGAATCTTGAGAGGTCCCATTAGTCAGACCAACCTGGCCACGGGCATTGAAGCGTGGAGATGCAGCAGTTCGTGGGGAAAACCCAACGGCCAGGCTGACCAAAGCGCATGTGCGGGGTTGGGGTTCCTGATAGACTTCTAGCCGAAGTTTGCTTCCCATTGCCTGACCTACGCTCTCTAGCGTCTCTCCAAATGTCAAGGAACATGTGGAGATGGTACCTATCCCCAGCGCCAAGATTCGCTGTGGGACTTTTTGCCCATCCCCTCCTTAGCACAGATGAGCCCAGTTCTCCAACCCTCTATTCAACCCGTATTGATCTTATCGTTTGGCTGATTCCCCAGGTCAATGGCAGAAGTCAGTCGACTTCTTGCCAAAACCCCTCTGTAGGGGCAAAGTAGACGTCCAACCAACTGCACAAACCTGTCCCGTGTCATTCGTGGGATCTTGGCACAGTCGGATCACCTGCAGGGACCAGACCCTATCGGGGATAGAGATGTTTGCCATCCCCACGGGAGGCTGGCTTGCTTGCCAGCGTGATGTGGGTGGATGTCAGTGGGTGACAGCGATGGACGAAGGTGTCCGTTCCCGTGGCTGGCGTCCACCCTAGCCCGGGGCAAGGGGCTGACACCAAGGAAAGGAGAGAAGCATGTCGCGTGCTGGGAGCTGGAAGAAGGAGTCCAGGGTGTCCAGGGGGTGCACAGGGCTGGCTGGCCAGGTCTGGGAGTGAGGCTGTCCAGTCAAACGGAGGTTGTGCAGATGCCCGGGGCGTTAGGGCACCTCGCGGGCTGCCTATGCCATAGGTCGGAGGGATCCCAGCTGGTGGCGGAGCTGGCGTGAGTCTGAAGAGGCTGAAGGAGGCCAGGGCTGGGGGACATGAGTCGTCTGAGAGAGGGGCATTGACGGCGAGAGGGAGAGTTGGCTGGCGAGAGGGAGAGTTGGCTGTGCGAGAGAGACAGAGAGATAGAGACATAGAGACAGAGACAGAGAGAGAGACAGAGAGATAGAGACACAGAGACAGAGAGAGAGTGAGAGACAGAGAAAGAGAGTGAGAGAGAGAGAGAGTGTGTGAGTGTGTGTGTGTGTGTGTGTGTGTGTGTCAGTGTGTGTGTGTGAGTGAAAGGGCGGGTGGGGTGAGACAAAGGTGGGGGAGGGAGGGCTGAGCCTGAAGGCTGGTGGGAACAGTACATTTTCAGCCGGTTGGTCTGGGCAGGAACGAAGTCTGTGTGGTCAAAGGGGACCCGCGCCGGCGAGACTGGGATGCTGCTTGGGCTGGGCGGTCAGAGTATGGAGTGGGGCTGGGGTGAGGTGGCAAGCAGCCCAGGGTGGGAGAGACATCGTGACAGAGCGACTGGAGGCCACGTCCCACGTCCCAAAAGGGTAGCGAATGCAACTGGACCCGAGACATAAATAAGCCGTCTTCAGGACGCACATTCACGTCTCAGGCAGGTGTCTGGGGCTGAGATGAAAAGAGGTCCGAGGGAGAGAAACAAGGCAGCCTCCTCGACTAAAGTGGTGGATTGGGGTTAGGTTGGGAGTTGCCACATGGCGGTGGTGGTGCCGGCAGAATGAGGGGAGAGAGTGTGGAGTAGCCGGAACACGGTGAATATAGACGGTGCACATGCCACGCGTACACTCGTGTGGTCGCGTTAAGGACTGTGTGACCAACTAGGGGAAAGTGATGAGTTACTCCCTGGAGTCGCGACTTCCTTCCTACTGGAAGGGCAACCATGGCATCATTTTCTGGATGTGGGGAGCCAGCGAGGGGGAGAGAGAGAGAGAGAGAGAGAGAGAGAGAGAAAGAGGTCGAGGCGGTGAATTGTGAAGAGAAGAGGTGGGGCGAGTGGCTGCAAGCCCGTGGTGCCTGGCGGTGTTCCGTGAAGTGAAATGCGTCGGGCAGAGGCGGTGGCAGGGCAATGAAGAGAAACAGGACCAGGAGGCTGCCAAGTTCTGGTGTCTGGCGCGCTCTCGTGTTTGGAGGGGTTGTTGTCACCAAGCTGTGTGGGTGCGGGGGGGTAGGCTCATCCCTAAGTCAGTCGAGAGAGGCACGGAAGAAAGGGCAGAGGGCCGTCGCGCGTGGGAGCGCAGCCGGTGCCGGACTCGCTCGCGCGCCCCGAGTGTAAGGAGGCGGCAGAGGCGAGCGCAGCTACGCCTTGGTGCTGCTGCAGCACCAAAATGGGAGGGCGTGCTGCATGGGCCGGGAATCGAACCCGGGCCTCCCGCGTGGCAGGCGAGAATTCTACCACTGAACCACCCATGCACCGATGGCAAGCGCCAACGGAAGCTGGCACAGCGGAACTCGCCACCAGCCGCCGCTCACTGGTCACAGCCTGCCGTGGGCTTCCGTCCTATTGGAGCGTCCACGAGAGGCTGGCCCGATGGGGCGAGCAGAAGGGGAGGCTCTCGTCACGTCGAGGGACCTGAGGCGGGGCGCGGAGGGAGAGCCGAGGGAGAGAGGCCGACTGGTCCCATCTTGCGCTTTCTCTGCCGCCCAGGGTCGAGAGACTGCCCGCCGGGGTCTCCAGGGGAAGGACCAGCCGTGGCCCGCGCCCGAATGCCCGTGTGGGCAGGTTTGCTGTGGCGGGCCTTGCTGAGCGCGGATCCCCGGCACAGACCCAAAGTTTTTGTGTTTTGTTTTTGTTTGATTGTTTGTTTGTTTCTTTTGGGGGATGTTTTTCTCCCTCCCCTCCCCCCCCCCCCGCCGGACCGGCCTTCTCAGTTGTGTCACCTGCAGGTGGGGGTGGGGTGGGGGGTGGTGTGTCAGCGAGCGGGGGCGGCGATGGGGAACGGGTCTCGCAGCCGTGGCGTGCGGCTCAGAAACGCAGACCAGGTCCGTGGGCGCCTCGCTCCTGCGCTCTGACCCACGCCACCGGCTCGCACTTGGGGTCCGGCCCCCTGGGCTGGTAGGGAGGCTTTAGTGCGAGAAAGGAGCGGAGGAGCGCTTCGGCAGAGCCGCAGCTGGCTGACCCTGGAGAAGGCGCGCTGGGTGTGGCTGGGACGGCCCAGGCCGCGGCTTCCCGCGTGGGGATGCGCTGTGGCGCACAGCTGGTCCCGGCGGGGCCAGGCGTTTGTGGGCGGGTGACGGGGATCTAGGGCTTCCGCTCGTGATTCCTCGTGGGCTGTCTTTCCGGGTTTGGACTCGCCTGCCAGGCTGTGTGCAGGGTTCCCGCTGCCTCTGGCCGGCAGGCGTCCGGGCTGCAGGTGGGTCGGCAGGCAGGTGTTAGCGGGAAGGGAGCACAGGTAGCGAGGTGGGATCGGCGACCTGGCTAGGGTGTCGGGAGAATGGAATGCGCGGCCGGGGTCCGAGGGGTCGGAGGAAAGGACAGGATGTTGGATGGCGTGCCTCTCTGGTGGGAGACGTGTGTGCGGCTCCACGAGCGAGTCGCTCGCTGCTGTTCAGCGGTCAGAAGTTGGAGGGTGAAACCGGGCGGGCTGTGCAGGCCAGGACGCCTCTGGGCAGCGCAGCGGCGATTCAAGGCGGTGGGCGGTGGGCGGAGGCCGGTGGGAGGAAGGAGGGAAAAGGAGGAATAGGGGAAGAATCTGGGCTGTGTCTGTTTGGGCGAGTGAGGAGAAGGCGGGCGGAGGAGATAGGCAGGGAAGAGCGTGGAAGGTGGTCGCGGTCGCTCGCTGTGTGTGGGGCCAGGGAAGAGGGCGTGTGAGGTGGTGGGGAGGGCGTCTGTCCGAAGGGCAATTGGTAGAGGGTCGCGGGCGCTGGCGCATGGTCCTGGGCTGTTTCTGCGACAGCCGGCGGGTGGGCAGGAAGAACGGACGTGCCTGAGAAGCGGCGGCGTTTTGGAGGCTTGCTTCAAGGGGGCTGGAGTCTGCAGAGCGGGCAAGGGCTCAAGGCAGGAAGCGGCCAAAGGTGCTCCAGGGTTGCCATGGGCGTTGCCCTCCGGCGGGCGGGCCAAAAGGTCGGCTTGTCAGGAGTGGGATTCGAACCCACGCCTCCAGGGGAGACTGCGACCTGAACGCAGCGCCTTAGACCGCTCGGCCATCCTGACGGCGCGCCGGGGCGCGTCGCCGCTGGCATGGCTGGGACCCGGCGCGAACGCCTGCGCCCTTGGCCGGCGCCTGTCTGGGCTCGGTGCGCAACCGACGGACCGCGCGGGCGGAGCGGGCGCCAAGTGAACGGAGCCGGCTGGCGTTGGCGTGGACGCCCCCGCGTCCCCACCCCGGACCCAAGGGGTCCGCGTCCGGCCGGCCGCCGCCGCCGCCGCACGCCCCAGCCCCCGCGCCTCCGCTCGCCGAACCCCGCAGGGCGTGCGCCCACCGCGTCCTAGGAGCAGCGGCCCGACTGTTTCGCCCGGCCTCTTCCTGCCCCGGCGCGATCCCCGCCTTGGAGACAGCAGGCAGGGCGCACGGGGAGGTTCCACGCCGCTCCGGTACCTGTCGGGGTCCGGCTCCGGCTCCGGGTCCCAGCGGGATCGCAGGGTGCTTTGTTGGGTGTCGGGGTAGGTCGTGCCAACGGTGGCGGGGGGCGGGTGGCAGGTGACGGGTGGCGTGTGGCGGGTGGCGGGTGGCGCGTGGAAGGCGAGCACGCGCCCGGCCCCTGCCGTCGGGGGAGGGGATCAAGGCAGGGCTAGGCGTCCGCGGTCGGAGTGGGGTCTGGCGTCCCGGCGACCGTCGCCGTCGTCCTCGTTAGTATAGTGGTGAGTATCCCCGCCTGTCACGCGGGAGACCGGGGTTCGATTCCCCGACGGGGAGGCAGCCGTGCTTTTTGGGCCGCCGCCTCGGACCCAGCCTGAGGGCCCTCCTTCTCCTTCCTCCGCCCTCCAGCTAGTCGCAGGGCGCCATCTCGGGCCTGGCCTGCCTGGCCCCTTGGCCCCCTGGGCCCTCTGGGCCCCCTGGGCCTCCTGGGTCCCCTTGGCCTCCTACCTTTTCTTCTCGCCCGCGGCTTGGTCGCCGCAGCCGGGCGGCCTCCTCTGGCCCCCACGGCGCCCAGAGAGCTGCCGGCCCAAAGTGGGTGCCGGAAGAGGCTTTCTGCGAGGCACAGGGCCCGGCGCCCGGTGGGAGGAGGAGGAGTGGGGACCCCGTCGGCGCCGGCCGTGTCCCCGCCGGGCACCTGGTGGGGAAGGGCTCTGGCGGCCCGGGGCGGCGAGGGAGCGAGAGCGCCCCCAGAGGCAGGCGGGCGGAACGGGGCAGCCGCGCTGGCCTTGCACCGGTGGGGCGCGGGGTGGCCTTTGGCGGGGCCGCGGCAGCGCGGAGCTGCGGGCGGGCGGACGGACCGGGCGTCGGGGCCGGGCTGCCCCGGGCGTCGGCGGCGCGCTGGTGGGAGCCCCGGGCCGGCGTGGCGGGGCTGCCCGCGCCGTGTGGCGTTGGTGGTATAGTGGTGAGCATAGCTGCCTTCCAAGCAGTTGACCCGGGTTCGATTCCCGGCCAACGCAGCGGGCGGACCTTTTGCGGAGGTCCCCGTCGCGGAGCTCGCGTCGCAGCTTGGCCTGTGGCTGCGTGCCTGTGCGCCCGGGAAGGAGGCGCGCGGTGTTTGGAGGGTGTGCTGCGAACAGGGCCAGAGCTGCTCGTGAGGGCAGGCCGGTTGGCGCCGGCGTCGCGGGGGCTGGTTGCGGGTGTTTGTTTTAAACGGAAGCAGGGGACAGGCGCCAAGGTAACGCCCAGTGCTGGGGCCAGAGGCGCTGGGGCCAGGAGGCGCAAGCCGGGCCCGGAAGCCGTCTCTCCCTGGTGGTCTAGTGGTTAGGATTCGGCGCTCTCACCGCCGCGGCCCGGGTTCGATTCCCGGTCAGGGAAGCCTTCCTTCTTTGGCTCTGCCTGCCAACTGCCAGGCCCCTTCACACCTCCCCTTTTGACCAACAGGCTCGCTCGCTTCTCCCGCGCCCCAGCCACAACCTCCCGCGGCTTCCACGTGCGCCCCAACGCTCCCCGCCTACCTTCACCCATCCCTCCTTTTGGCCTCGCTGGCGCCACCTTCGCAACATCAGCTTCACAGCCCTTCCTTGTCAGGTGCTCGCCTCGCTCCCACTCTTTCTCAGCGGCAAAGCCCGCTGGCCAGGTCAGGCTTTCTCCTCCCATGGCCGCCAGGTGACCCGCCACCACCACCACCGCCGCCACCCTCGAACTCTCGGCTGGCCGCGGAATGGGCCAGGACTCTCGAGCGGAGCGGCTTCTGCCAAGCCAAGCCGAGTGGCTGACGGGCCACTTCTCTCTCGGCTGCGGGGGATCTGCGCCTAATGGTTGGGCCACCCGCCAGAGCCACTCATGTCAGCAAGCGCACTGGCTTTCCCAAGGCGTGCCAGACCCTGAGCGCGGGATCCGTGATTGGGCTCCACGGGTGTCAGCGGCTTTGGTAGAAATGGCAGCGGAACTTGAGGAGCCGAGACCACGGGCCATGGCGCTAGGGAGGCAGAGCTGCGACGGTCACCCTGGCAGCATGACTATGTTTTTCTTCATGCGGACGTGATATCCATGGGATTCCTGTGACGCGTGGTAACGCGTGTACATCGCGTAGTGATCGATGGTCAACTGAGGGGATGTAGGGCATCCATCCCGTGGGTATCTGTCATCTCTACCTGTTGGGAGCATCTCAGGTGCTGTCTTCCAGGAGCTCTTCGGAAACAAGCACTAATACGTCGTTGTTACCCCTAGTCGCCCTGCTCCGCCGTAGAACGTTATTGGAACGTATTCCCTCCATCCAAACGCATGCTCGGACCCATTTCACCAACCTCTCTTCACCGCAGTCACCCACACACCCTCTCCAGCCTCTGGTGTCTATCGTTCTACTCTCTACCTCCACAAGGTGAACATTTTGAGCTCCCAGGATTGGAGTAAGAACCCGCCCTCTCTGTCTTTCTGTGCCCGGCTCGTTTGATGTTCCATCGTGACCTTTAGCTCCGCCTCTGTTGCTGCAGACCAGAGGATTTCGTTCTTTTCTGTGGCCAAATAGTATTCCATGGTGTCTATATGCCACATTTTTGTTAATCCATTTCCCGGCCGATGGACACTTAGGTTGTCTTAGCCACATCTTCCCTACCTGCAGGTCCTTCATAGGCTCTCTGCAAGAAGAAAAATATGGCTCTTTCTGCCCGACCTCGCAGGCAGTCAGACCTTACCGTTGTCTTCCCCTGTTCCCTAAATCTCGCTGTTATTCTATTCTTTTTCAAGGTGCACTGATTTCATGCTGTTCAAACACACATGTTTTACCATCAATTTGTAGAGTTAACACAATTGTCACAGCGGTCCTGAGGTGACGTACATCCTCAGCTTACGAAGATAACAGGATTAAGAGATTAAAGTAAAGACAGGCGTAAGAAATTATAAAAGCATTATTTGGGAACTGATGAATGTCCGTATTGAAATGAAATCTTCACAATTTACGTGCCTCTGCCGCAGCTCCAGCCGCTCCCTCCGTTCGGGGTCCCTGACTTCCCGCAACATACACGTGCATGTGCGTACACATGCTCCCGCTCACCGTCGACAGGTTTGAGATTCTCGCCTATTCTGGATGTGAAAATGAATCTTGAGAGGTCCCATTAGTCAGACCAACCTGGCCACGGGCATTGAAGCGTGGAGATGCAGCAGTTCGTGGGGAAAACCCAACGGCCAGGCTGACCAAAGCGCATGTGCGGGGTTGGGGTTCCTGATAGACTTCTAGCCGAAGTTTGCTTCCCATTGCCTGACCTACACTCTCTAGCGTCTCTCCAAATGTCAAGGAACATGTGGAGATGGTACCTATCCCCAGCGCCAAGATTCGCTGTGGGACTTTTTGCCCATCCCCTCCTTAGCACAGATGAGCCCAGTTCTCCAACCCTCTATTCAACCCGTATTGATCTTATCGTTTGGCTGATTCCCCAGGTCAATGGCAGAAGTCAGTCGACTTCTTGCCAAAACCCCTCTGTAGGGGCAAAGTAGACGTCCAACCAACTGCACAAACCTGTCCCGTGTCATTCGTGGGATCTTGGCACAGTCGGATCACCTGCAGGGACCAGACCCTATCGGGGATAGAGATGTTTGCCATCCCCACGGGAGGCTGGCTTGCTTGCCAGCGTGATGTGGGTGGATGTCAGTGGGTGACAGCGATGGACGAAGGTGTCCGTTCCCGTGGCTGGCGTCCACCCTAGCCCGGGGCAAGGGGCTGACACCAAGGAAAGGAGAGAAGCATGTCGCGTGCTGGGAGCTGGAAGAAGGAGTCCAGGGTGTCCAGGGGGTGCACAGGGCTGGCTGGCCAGGTCTGGGAGTGAGGCTGTCCAGTCAAACGGAGGTTGTGCAGATGCCCGGGGCGTTAGGGCACCTCGCGGGCTGCCTATGCCATAGGTCGGAGGGATCCCAGCTGGTGGCGGAGCTGGCGTGAGTCTGAAGAGGCTGAAGGAGGCCAGGGCTGGGGGACATGAGTCGTCTGAGAGAGGGGCATTGACGGCGAGAGGGAGAGTTGGCTGGCGAGAGGGAGAGTTGGCTGTGCGAGAGAGACAGAGAGATAGAGACATAGAGACAGAGACAGAGAGAGAGACAGAGAGATAGAGACACAGAGACAGAGAGAGAGTGAGAGACAGAGAAAGAGAGTGAGAGAGAGAGAGTGTGTGAGTGTGTGTGTGTGTGTGTGTGTGTGTCAGTGTGTGTGTGTGAGTGAAAGGGCGGGTGGGGTGAGACAAAGGTGGGGGAGGGAGGGCTGAGCCTGAAGGCTGGTGGGAACAGTACATTTTCAGCCGGTTGGTCTGGGCAGGAACGAAGTCTGTGTGGTCAAAGGGGACCCGCGCCGGCGAGACTGGGATGCTGCTTGGGCTGGGCGGTCAGAGTATGGAGTGGGGCTGGGGTGAGGTGGCAAGCAGCCCAGGGTGGGAGAGACATCGTGACAGAGCGACTGGAGGCCACGTCCCACGTCCCAAAAGGGTAGCGAATGCAACTGGACCCGAGACATAAATAAGCCGTCTTCAGGACGCACATTCACGTCTCAGGCAGGTGTCTGGGGCTGAGATGAAAAGAGGTCCGAGGGAGAGAAACAAGGCAGCCTCCTCGACTAAAGTGGTGGATTGGGGTTAGGTTGGGAGTTGCCACATGGCGGTGGTGGTGCCGGCAGAATGAGGGGAGAGAGTGTGGAGTAGCCGGAACACGGTGAATATAGACGGTGCACATGCCACGCGTACACTCGTGTGGTCGCGTTAAGGACTGTGTGACCAACTAGGGGAAAGTGATGAGTTACTCCCTGGAGTCGCGACTTCCTTCCTACTGGAAGGGCAACCATGGCATCATTTTCTGGATGTGGGGAGCCAGCGAGGGGGAGAGAGAGAGAGAGAGAGAGAGAGAGAGAGAAAGAGGTCGAGGCGGTGAATTGTGAAGAGAAGAGGTGGGGCGAGTGGCTGCAAGCCCGTGGTGCCTGGCGGTGTTCCGTGAAGTGAAATGCGTCGGGCAGAGGCGGTGGCAGGGCAATGAAGAGAAACAGGACCAGGAGGCTGCCAAGTTCTGGTGTCTGGCGCGCTCTCTTGTTTGGAGGGGTTGTTGTCACCAAGCTGTGTGGGTGCGGGGGGGTAGGCTCATCCCTAAGTCAGTCGAGAGAGGCACGGAAGAAAGGGCAGAGGGCCGTCGCGCGTGGGAGCGCAGCCGGTGCCGGACTCGCTCGCGCGCCCCGAGTGTAAGGAGGCGGCAGAGGCGAGCGCAGCTACGCCTTGGTGCTGCTGCAGCACCAAAATGGGAGGGCGTGCTGCATGGGCCGGGAATCGAACCCGGGCCTCCCGCGTGGCAGGCGAGAATTCTACCACTGAACCACCCATGCACCGATGGCAAGCGCCAACGGAAGCTGGCACAGCGGAACTCGCCACCAGCCGCCGCTCACTGGTCACAGCCTGCCGTGGGCTTCCGTCCTATTGGAGCGTCCACGAGAGGCTGGCCCGATGGGGCGAGCAGAAGGGGAGGCTCTCGTCACGTCGAGGGACCTGAGGCGGGGCGCGGAGGGAGAGCCGAGGGAGAGAGGCCGACTGGTCCCATCTTGCGCTTTCTCTGCCGCCCAGGGTCGAGAGACTGCCCGCCGGGGTCTCCAGGGGAAGGACCAGCCGTGGCCCGCGCCCGAATGCCCGTGTGGGCAGGTTTGCTGTGGCGGGCCTTGCTGAGCGCGGATCCCCGGCACAGACCCAAAGTTTTTGTGTTTTGTTTTTGTTTGATTGTTTGTTTGTTTCTTTTGGGGGATGTTTTTCCCCCTCCCCTCCCCCCCCCCCGCCGGACCGGCCTTCTCAGTTGTGTCACCTGCAGGTGGGGGTGGGGGGGGGTGGTGTGTCAGCGAGCGGGGGCGGCGATGGGGAACGGGTCTCGCAGCCGTGGCGTGCGGCTCAGAAACGCAGACCAGGTCCGTGGGCGCCTCGCTCCTGCGCTCTGACCCACGCCACCGGCTCGCACTTGGGGTCCGGCCCCCTGGGCTGGTAGGGAGGCTTTAGCGCGAGAAAGGAGCGGAGGAGCGCTTCGGCAGAGCCGCAGCTGGCTGACCCTGGAGAAGGCGCGCTGGGTGTGGCTGGGACGGCCCAGGCCGCGGCTTCCCGCGTGGGGATGCGCTGTGGCGCACAGCTGGTCCCGGCGGGGCCAGGCGTTTGTGGGCGGGTGACGGGGATCTAGGGCTTCCGCTCGTGATTCCTCGTGGGCTGTCTTTCCGGGTTTGGACTCGCCTGCCAGGCTGTGTGCAGGGTTCCCGCTGCCTCTGGCCGGCAGGCGTCCGGGCTGCAGGTGGGTCGGCAGGCAGGTGTTAGCGGGAAGGGAGCACAGGTAGCGAGGTGGGATCGGCGACCTGGCTAGGGTGTCGGGAGAATGGAATGCGCGGCCGGGGTCCGAGGGGTCGGAGGAAAGGACAGGATGTTGGATGGCGTGCCTCTCTGGTGGGAGACGTGTGTGCGGCTCCACGAGCGAGTCGCTCGCTGCTGTTCAGCGGTCAGAAGTTGGAGGGTGAAACCGGGCGGGCTGTGCAGGCCAGGACGCCTCTGGGCAGCGCAGCGGCGATTCAAGGCGGTGGGCGGTGGGCGGAGGCCGGTGGGAGGAAGGAGGGAAAAGGAGGAATAGGGGAAGAATCTGGGCTGTGTCTGTTTGGGCGAGTGAGGAGAAGGCGGGCGGAGGAGATAGGCAGGGAAGAGCGTGGAAGGTGGTCGCGGTCGCTCGCTGTGTGTGGGGCCAGGGAAGAGGGCGTGTGAGGTGGTGGGGAGGGCGTCTGTCCGAAGGGCAATTGGTAGAGGGTCGCGGGCGCTGGCGCATGGTCCTGGGCTGTTTCTGCGACAGCCGGCGGGTGGGCAGGAAGAACGGACGTGCCTGAGAAGCGGCGGCGTTTTGGAGGCTTGCTTCAAGGGGGCTGGAGTCTGCAGAGCGGGCAAGGGCTCAAGGCAGGAAGCGGCCAAAGGTGCTCCAGGGTTGCCATGGGCGTTGCCCTCCGGCGGGCGGGCCAAAAGGTCGGCTTGTCAGGAGTGGGATTCGAACCCACGCCTCCAGGGGAGACTGCGACCTGAACGCAGCGCCTTAGACCGCTCGGCCATCCTGACGGCGCGCCGGGGCGCGTCGCCGCTGGCATGGCTGGGACCCGGCGCGAACGCCTGCGCCCTTGGCCGGCGCCTGTCTGGGCTCGGTGCGCAACCGACGGACCGCGCGGGCGGAGCGGGCGCCAAGTGAACGGAGCCGGCTGGCGTTGGCGTGGACGCCCCCGCGTCCCCACCCCGGACCCAAGGGGTCCGCGTCCGGCCGGCCGCCGCCGCCGCCGCACGCCCCAGCCCCCGCGCCTCCGCTCGCCGAACCCCGCAGGGCGTGCGCCCACCGCGTCCTAGGAGCAGCGGCCCGACTGTTTCGCCCGGCCTCTTCCTGCCCCGGCGCGATCCCCGCCTTGGAGACAGCAGGCAGGGCGCACGGGGAGGTTCCACGCCGCTCCGGTACCTGTCGGGGTCCGGCTCCGGCTCCGGGTCCCAGCGGGATCGCAGGGTGCTTTGTTGGGTGTCGGGGTAGGTCGTGCCAACGGTGGCGGGGGGCGGGTGGCAGGTGACGGGTGGCGTGTGGCGGGTGGCGGGTGGCGCGTGGAAGGCGAGCACGCGCCCGGCCCCTGCCGTCGGGGGAGGGGATCAAGGCAGGGCTAGGCGTCCGCGGTCGGAGTGGGGTCTGGCGTCCCGGCGACCGTCGCCGTCGTCCTCGTTAGTATAGTGGTGAGTATCCCCGCCTGTCACGCGGGAGACCGGGGTTCGATTCCCCGACGGGGAGGCAGCCGTGCTTTTTGGGCCGCCGCCTCGGACCCAGCCTGAGGGCCCTCCTTCTCCTTCCTCCGCCCTCCAGCTAGTCGCAGGGCGCCATCTCGGGCCTGGCCTGCCTGGCCCTTTGGCCTTCTGGGCCTCCTTGCCCTCCTGTCTTTTATTCTCGCCCGCGGCTTGGTCGCCGCAGCCAGGCGGCCTCCTCTGGCCCTGCACGGCGCCCAACGAGCTGCCGGCCCAAAATGGTTGTCGGAAGAGGCTTTCTGCGACACACGGGGCCCTGCGCCCGGTGGGAGGCGTAGGAGTGGGGACCCTGTCGTCGCCGGCCGTGTCCCCCCCGGGCACCTGTTGGGGAAGGGCTCTGGGGGCCGTAGGCGGCGAGGGAGCGAGAGCGCCCCCAGAGGCAGGCGGGCGGAGCGCATCAGCCGCGCTGGCCTTGCACCGGTGGGGCGCGGGCGGCCTTTGGCGGGGCCGCGGCAGCGCGGAGCTGCGGGCGGGCGGACGGACCGGGCGTCGGGGCCGGCCTGCCCCGGGCGTCGGCGGCGCGCTGGTGGGAGCCCCGGGCCGGCGTGGCGGGGCTGCCCGGGCCGTGCGGCGTTGGTGGTATAGTGGTGAGCATAGCTGCCTTCCAAGCAGTTGACCCGGGTTCGATTCCCGGCCAACGCATCGGGCGGACCTTTTGCGGAGATCCCGGGCGCGGAGCTCGCGTCGCAGCTTGGCCTGTGGCTGTGTGCCTGTCCTCCCGGGAAGGAGGCTTGCGGTGTTTGGAGGGTGTGCTACCTACCTCCACCCATCTGTCCTTTTGGCCTGGCTGACGCCACCTTCGCAACATCGGCTTCGCAGCTCTTCCTTGTCATGTGCTCACCTCGCTGCCACTGTTTCTCAGCGGCCAAGCCCACTGGCCAGGTCAAGCTTTCTCCTCGGATTGTCGCCAGGTGACCCACCACCACCACCAGCAGCACCCTCGCACTCTCTTCTGGCCACGGAATGCTCCAGTAGTGTGAAGCAGAGCGGCTTCCGCCAATCCAAGCCGGGTGGCTGACGGGCCACTTCTCTCTCGGCTGAGGGGGATCTACGCCTAATGAGTGGGCCACCCGCCAGAGCCACTCATGCCAGCAAGCTCACTGGCTTTTCCAAGGCATGCCAGACCCTGAGCGCGGGATCCCTGATTGGGCTCCACGGGTGTCAGCGGCTTTGGTAGAAATGGCAGCAGAACTTGAGGAGCCGAGACCACGGGCTATGGCACTGGGGAGGCAGAGCTGTGACAATCACTCTTCCAGCATGACTATGTTTTTCTTCATGCAGACATGATATTGGTGGGATTCCTGTGACATGTGGTGATGCTTGTACATTGCGTAATGATCCATGATCAACTGAGGGGTTGTACGGTATCTGTGGGTATCCATCCAATGGGTATCTGTCATCTCTACCTGTTGGAAACATCTCACATGCTGTCTTCCAGCTCTTTGGAAACACACTCTAATACATCATTGTTACCTCTAGTCGCTCTAGTCTGCCATAGAACATTAGAACGTATTCCTTCCATCTACCCACATGCTCATACCCATTTCGCCAACCTCTCTTCACCCCAGTCACCTACACACCCTCTCCAGCCTCTGGTGTCTATCGTTCTACTCTCTACCTCCACAAGGTGAACTTTTTGTGCTGCCACGATAGTAGTGAGAACCTGCCCTCTCTGTCTTTCTGTGCCCGGCTCATTTGATGTTACATCATGACCTCCGGTGTCTGTCATTTTGCTGCCAATGGCAGGATTTCATTCTTTTTTTTTTATGGCTATGTTTGTTAATAATGAGTGTCAACTTGATTGGATTGAAGGATGCAACGTACTCATGCTAGGTGTATCTGTGATGGTGTTGCCAAAGGACATAAACATTTGAGTCAATAGGCTGGGGAAGGCCCACCCGTACTTAATCTGGTGCGCACAATCTAATCAGTTGCCAGCCCATATAAAGCAGGCAGAAAGACGTGAAAAGGGGAGAGTGGCTTAGCTTCTCCACCTACATCTCTCTCCCATGCCTGATGCCTCCTGCCCTCTTAACATTGGATTCCAAGTTCTTCTGTTTTGACCCCTGGACTAGCTGCCCTTCCTCCTCATGCTTGCAAACAGTGTATTTTGGGACTTTGTGATTGTGTAGGTTAATAATAAACTTCTATGTATGTGCGTGTGTGTGTTTGTATGTGTGGATATATATACATATATCCTGTTAGTACTTTCCCTCTAGGGAACCCTGACTTGTACAGATTTTGGTACCAGAAGTAGTTCTAGAGGAATAGAATATTAAGGATGGAATTCTCTCATTGGTTTTGAGGTTTCTGGAGTCAGCTACTTAATATGATTAGACCCAATAATGCTAAAGACTCTACTTCTAATACTATGGAAAACACTGATAGTCCTTGGTGTGAACTGTTTAGAAAGTTATGCAAAACAAATGCATTTGACACTCCTGATTCACCACTTGTGAGAGTCAAGGAGTTTAGTGACTCTATACATAATACCTTTGGACATATGTGGAGAACCAATGAATGTAATGAAGCTGTTTTTTTGCCCCTAAGTTCAGTGGACAAATTGATGAAAGAAAATGATGAACTCAGGGATTCTGTCTTTCAGCTTCAGAAGCAGATACTGAGCCTCAAATCTGCTAAGATTTTCCTGAGTGAGAGTCTTATCTCCTGTAGGGAAACAGCTGAAATTGTGGAAAAACAGACACAAGCTCTTATGTCAGCGGCTGATCTGCAATGAAAGGTGCATGCACAGCCTTGCCAGGTGTCTACTGTTAAAGTGAGGGCATTGATTGGAAAAGAATGGGACCCTGCAACTTGGAATGGGGATGTGTGGGAGTTCCCTGATGAAGCTGGGGACACTGAGCTTGTAAACTCTGATGAACCTTTTTGGCCAGAAGGAACAGCTTCCCCATCCCCAGTAGTGGCAGCATCCCCTCCTTGACCCATGCTGCCATCAGCCTCTCCACCTTTGTCTGAGGAGATAAACCCTGTGCTGCCTGAGGCAACAGTGATGACCTCCGCTGAGGCAGTTGCCAGGCAAAATAATGTTGACTCTCCTTGGGAGCCACTCCCAACACCTCTGTTTGCTTCTAGACCTATAACTAGACTAAAGTCCTGGCAGGCTCCTAGAGGTGAGGTTGAAAGTGTGACCCATGAGGAGTTGCACTACAATCAAAAAGAACTGCTTGAGTTCTCTAATTTATATAAATAGAAATCTGGAGAACAGGCATTGGAATGGATATTGAGGGTATGGGATAATGGTGGAAGGAACATAGAGGTGGATCTGGCTGAATTTATTGATTTGGGCCCACTAAGTAGGGACTCTCCATTTAATGTTGCAGCTCAGGGAGTTTAAAAAAAAAAAGGTTCTAATAGCTTATTTGCTTGGTTAGCTGAGATATGGATTAAAAGATGGCCCACTGTTAACAAGCTGGAAATGCCTGATCTCCCTTGGTTTAATGTAGAGGAATGGATCCAAAGGCTTAGGGAGATTGGGATGGTGAGGTGAATTAGTCACTTTAGACCTACTCATCCCAGCTGGGAGGGTCCAGAAGATATACCCTTGCAATTAATGCCTTGTGGAATAGATTTGTGAGGGCAGCACCTACATCTTTGAAGAGCCCTGTAATTACTCTTCTCTATATGTCAGATCTAACAGTGGGAACCGCAGTCACCCAACTACAAAATTTACTTACAATGGGAATAATTGGATCCCAAGGTGGCAGGGGCCAAGTGGTGGCACTCAATCGTCAAAGACAAGGTGGGTGTAACTGCCGTAATGGACAGCAGAGACAAAGCAGCAATCACAATAGTCTGACTCATGTAGAGCTCTGGCATTGGCTAATTAATCACTGTGTTCCTAGAAGTTAAATTGGTAGGAAGCCTACTGAATTTCTATTTAATTTATATAAGGAGAATTCTACGTCGAAGGTACAAAAGGCTAATTTGAATGATAAAAACAGAGAATCATGGCCCCTCAATCAATTTCCAGACTTGAGCCAGTTTACAGACCCAGAACCCTTTGAATGAAGAAGAGGCCAGTTCCCCTTGAGGAAGGACCCCACTACATTACCCACAATTTATGCAATGAATCTTTCTCCAATCCTTCCCCAAGTAAATCTCTGGCCTTTTACCAGGGTAACTATGCATTGAGGAAAGATAAATGATCAGATATTTCACGGACTACTGGACTCTGGCTCTGAGCTGACGTTGATTCCAGGGTACCCAAAACGTCGTTGTGGCCCTCCAGTTAAAGTAGGGGCTTATGGAGGTCAGGTAATTAATGGAGTTTTAGCTCAGTCCGACTTATAGTGGATCCAGTGGGTCCCCAGACTCATCCTGTGGTCATTTCCCCAGTGCCAGAATGCATAATTTGCATAGACATACTTAGCAGCTGGCAGAACCCCCACATTGGCTCCCCGACTGGTAAGGCTATTATGGTGGGAAGGCCCAAATGGAGGCCATTAGATCTGCCCCTACCTAGAAAAATAGTAAATAAAAAACAATATCACATCCCTTGATGGTGACATCAAGAATATGAAAGACGCAACGGTGGTGATTCCCACCACATCCCCATTCAACTCTCCCATTTGGCCTGTGCAGAAGACAGATGGATCTTGAAGAATGACAGTGGATTATCATAAGCTTAACCAAGGGTGACTCCAGTTGCAGCTGCTGTACCAGATGTGGTTTCATTGCTTGAGCAAATTAATACATCTCCTGGTACCTGGTATGCAGCCATTGAGTTGGCAAATGCCTTTTTCTCCATTCCTGTCCAGAAGGTCCACCAGAAGTGGTTTGCCTTCAGCTGGCAAGGCCAGCAATATACCTCAAGGGTATATCAACTCTTCGGCTTTGTGTCATAATCTTATTCAGAGAGATGTAGATCACTTTTTGCTTCTGCAAGATGTCACACTGGTCCATTACATTGATGACATTATGCTGACTGGATCCAGTGAGCAAGAAGTAGCAAACACACTGGACTTATTCATGAGACATTTGCGTGCCAAATGATGGGAAATAAATCCAACTAAAATTCAGGGAACTTCCACCTCAGTAAAATTTCTAGGGGTCCAATGGTGTGGGGCCTGTCGAGATATTCATTCTAAGGTGAAGGATAAGTTGCTGCAGTTGGCCCCTCCTACAACCAAGAAAGAGGCACAACACCTAGTGGGCCTATTTGGATTTTGGAGGTAACATATTCCTTATTTGGGTGTGTTATTCTGGCCCATTTATCAAATGACCTGAAAGGCTGCCAGTTTTGAGTGGGGTCCAAAACAGGAGAAGGCCCTGCAACAGGTCCAGGCTGCTGCGCAAGCTGCTCTGCCACTTGGGCCATATGATCCAGCAGATCCAATGGTGCTTGAGGTGTCAGTGGCAGATAGGGATGCTGTTTGGAGCCTTTGGCAGGCCCCCATAGGTGAATCACAGCAGAGGCCTCTAGGATTTTGGAGCAAGGCCCTGCCATCTTCTGCAAATAACTACTCTCCTTTTGAGAGACAGCTCTTGGCCTGTTACTGGGCTTTGGTGGAAACTGAACGTTTGAGTATGGGTCAAGTCACCATGCAACCTAAACTACCTATCATGAACTTGGTGCTTTCTGACCCATCTAGCCATAAAGTCAGTCATGCACAGCAGCATTCCATCATCCAATCGAAGTGGTATATATGTTATCAGGCTCAAGCTGGTCCTGAAGGCACAAGTAAATTACATGAGGAGGTGGCTCAAATGGCCATGGTCTCCACTCCTGCCACCCTGCCTTCTTTCCCCCAGCCTGCACCAATGGCTTCATTGGAAGTTCCCTATGATCAGTTGACAGAGGAAGAGAAGACTAGGGTCTGATTCACAGATGGTTTTGCTCAATATGCAGACACCACCCAAAAGTTGAAGGGGTGGCCTGCCCCTCCACACCTGTGGGTACTTCTAGTCAGGTGGGATGAGAGACTGAGAAAAGAAATAAGACACAGAGACAAAGTATAGAGAAACAACAGTGGGCCCAGGGGACCAGCGCTCAGCATACCAAGGACCTGCACCGGCACCAGTCTCTGAGTTCCCTCAGTTTTTATTGATTATTATCTTCATTATTTCAGCAAAAAGGAATGTAGTAGGAGGGCAGGGTGATAATAAGGGGAAAGGTCAGCAACAAACGTGAGCAATAGAATCTATGTCATAATTAAGTTCAAGGGAAGGTACTATGACTGGACGTGCACGTAAGCCAGATTTATGTTTCTCTCCACCCAAACATCTCAGTGGAGTAAAGAATAACAAGGCAGCATTGCTGCAAACATGTCTCACCTCCCACCACAGGGCAGTTTTTCTTTCATCTCAGAATTGAACTAATGTACAATTGGGTTTTAGACTGAGACATTCAGTTCCCAGGGGCAGGCAGGAGACAGTGGCTTTCCGCTATCTCAACTGCAAGAGGCTTTCCTCTTTTACTAATCCACCTCAGCACAGACCCTTTACGGGTGTCGGGCTGGGGGACAGTCAGGTCTTTCTAATCCCCTGAGGCCATATTTCAGACTATCACATGGGGAGAAACCTTGGACAATACCCCCCTTTCAAGGGTGGAGGTCCCTGTGGCTTTCCACAGTGCATTGTGCCCCTGGTTTATTGGGACTAGAGAATGGCGATGACTTTTACCAAGTATACTGCTTGTAAACATTTTGTTAACAAGGCACGTCCTGCACAGTCCTAGATCCCTTAAACCTTGATTTCATACAACACATGTTTTTGTGAGCTCCAGGTTGTGTCAAAGTGGTTGGGTCAAAGTGGCTGAGGCAAAGCTACAAATTAACAACATCTCAGCAAAGCAATTATTTAAAGTACAGGTTTTTTTCAAAATGGAGTCTCTTATGTCTTCCCTTTCTACATAGACACAGTAACAGTCTGATCTCTCTTTCTTTTCCCCACAAAAGTGGACAGCTGGAGCACTACAGCCCCCCCTTTCTAGGACACCCCTGAAGGACAGCAGTGAAGAGGAATCTTCCCAGTAAGCAGAACTTTGAGCAGTGCACCTAGTTGTGCACTTTGCATGGAAGGAGAAATGGCCAGATATGTGATTATATACTGATTCATTGGCTGTGGCCAGTGGTTTGGCTGGATGGTCAGGGACTTGGAAGAAGCATGACTGGAAAATTGGTGACAAAGTTGGGGAAGAGGTATGTGGATGAACCTCTCTGCGTGGTCAAAAACTGTGAAGACTTTTGTATTCCATGTAGGTGCCCACCAACAGGTGACCTCAGCAGAGGAGGATTTTAATAATCAAGTGGATAGGATGACCCGATCTATGGACACCACTCAGCCTCCTTCCCCAGCCACCCTTGTGATCGCCCAGTGGGCCCATGAACAAAGTGGCCATCGTGGCAGGGATGGAGGTTACACATGGGTTCAGCAACATGGACTTCCACTCACCAAGGCTGACCTGGCTACAGCCACTGCTGAGTGCCAAATTTGCCAGCAGCAGACACCAACACTGAGTCCTCAATATGGCACCATTCCTCGGGGTAATCAGCCAGCTACCTGGTGGCAGGTTGATTATATTGGACCTCTCCCATCATGGAAAAGTCAAAGTTTTGTCCTCACTGGAATAGACACTTACTTGGGATATGGGTTTGCCTATCCTGCATGCAATGCTTCTGCCAAGACTACCATCCGTGAACTCATGAAATGCCTTACCCACCATCATGGTATTCCCAACAGCATTGCCTCTGACCAACGCATTCACTTTATGGCAAAAGCAGTGTGGCAGTGGTCTCGTGCCCATGGAATTTACTGGTCTTACCATATTCCCCATCATCCTGAAGCAGCTGGATTGATAGAATGGTGGAATGGCCTTTTGAAGTCACAATTACAATGCCAACTAGGTGACAATACTTTGCAGGCCTGGGGCAAAGTTCTCTAGAAAGCCGTGTATGCTCTAAATCAGCATCCAATATATGATAGTGTTTCTCCCATAGCCAGGATTCACGGGTCCAGGAATCAAGGGATGGAAGTGGAAGTGGCACAACTCACCATCACCCATAGTGTTCCACAAGCAAAATTTTTCTTCCTGTTCCCATGACATTACATTCTGCTGGCCTGGAGGTCTTAGTTCCAGGGGGAGGAACACTGCCACCAGGAGACACAAGAATGATTCCATTAAACCGGAAGCTGAGATTGCCACCTAGACACTTTGGGCTCCTCCTACCTTTAAGTCAACAGGCTAAGAAGGGAGTTACAGTGTTGGCTGGGGTGATTGATCCAGACTATCAAGATGAAATCAGTATACTGCTCTATAATGGAGGTAAGGAAGAGTATGCATGGAATACAGGAGATCCATTAGGGCATCTCTTAGTATTACCCTGCCCTACGATTATAGTCGATGGGAAACTACAACCGCCCAATCCAGGCAAGACTACAAATGGTCCAGATCCCTCAAGAATGAAAGTTTGGGTCATTCCACCAGGAAAAAAAAACTATGAACTGCTGAGGTGCTTGCTGAAGGCAAAGAGAATATAGAATGAGTAGTAGAAGAGGGTAGTCATCAATACCAGCTATCACCACGTGACCAGCTGCAGAAACGAGGACTGTAATTGTCATGTGTATTTCCTCCTTCTTTTGTTAAAAACATGTTTGTGCATGTATACACTTGTACTAAGAAAATATCATCATTTTATTTCCTTTTTCTTTATCATGTGACATAAGATTTATTGACTTCATATCAGAATTTAAGTATGTTAACTTTGTGTAATAGTATTTGGGTTGGGGATTGGTGCATTTCTGGTTGTACAAAGGATAGTTGTATTATGTTAGGCATAATTATGACCTTATTATTGTCTTTATTTGAAGACTATGTATGATCTCAGAAGACGTGTATGGGTTTGAGTTTACAAGGGGTGTACTTGTGATGGTTAATACTGAGTGTCAACTTGATTGGATTGAAGGATGCAAAGTATTGATCCTGGGTGTGTCTGTGAGGGTGTTGCCAAAGGAGATTAACATTTGAGCCAGTGGGTTAGGGAAGGCAGACCCACCCTTAATCTGGTCAGCACAATCTAATCAGCTGCCAGTGAATATAAAGCAGGCAGAAAAATGTGAAAACATGAGACGGGCCTAGACTCTCAGCCTAGATCTTTCTCCCATGCTGGATGCTTCCTGCCCTCAAATATCTGACTCCAAGTTCTTCAGTTTTGAGACTCAGACTGACTCTCCTTTCTCTTCAAGGTTGCAGACAGCCTATTTTGGGAATTTGTGATCATGTAAGTTAATACTTAATAAACTCTCTCTCTCTATGTATATATAATTTATTATATAATTATATAATAAACTCCATATATATTAGCCAGGGTCCCCTAGAGGGAGAGAACTAATATGAGCTATATATGTATATATATATGGAGTTTATTATATAATTATATATTATAAAATATATTATATATTTATAATATATTTTCTAAATAATATATATTTTCTAAATAATAGATAATATATTTTATATATAATATATAATATATTCTATATATAATATATATTATATGTAATATATAATATATATTATATGTAATATATAATATATGTAATATATAATATATTTTATATATAATATATAATATATTGTACATTTTATATATAATATATTATATGTTTAATATATTATATAATATATAATATATTATATATTTTATATATAATATATTATATATTATATATTTTATATATAATGTATAACATATAATAAATATATATCATATAAATTATGTAATATCATATATATAATATATAATTAATTCTCTCTCTCTGTCTCGCTCTCTTCTATTAGTTCTGTCCCTCTAGGGAACTCTGACTAATACAATAGCCAAATAGTATTCCATGGTGTATATATGCCACATTTTCTTTATCTTTTTCGCGGCTGATGGACGTTTAGGTTGATTCGATATTTCTGTGATTGTGAATAGTACGGCATTAAACATGGGGGCGCAGGTATCTGTCTGATATCTGGATTTCCTTTGCGTTGGATAAATACTCAGCTGTGAGTTTCCTGGATTCTACAGAAGTTGTACCTTTGTTTGCTTTTCTTTCTTTCTTTCTTTCTATCTTTCTTTCTTTCTATCTTTCTTTCTCTTTCTTTCTTCCTTTCTTTCTTTCTCTTTCTCTTTCTTTCTTTCTTCCTTCCTTTCTTTCTCTTTCTTTCTTTCTTTCTTTTTCTTTCTTTCTTTTCTCTCTCTCTTTCTTTCTTTTTTTTGACGGAGTCTTGCTCCAGCCCAGACTGGAGTGCAATGGCATGATCCTGGCTCACTGCAACTTCTGCCTCCCAGGTTCAAGCGATCCTCCTGCCTCAGCCTCCCAACTAGCTGAGCTTACAGGCATGCACCACCACACCTGGCTAATTTTTTTATATTTCTAATAGAGACGCAGTTTCACCGTGTTGGCCAGGCTGGTCTCAAATTCCTGACCTCAGGTGATCCACCTATCTCGGCCTCCCAAAGTGTTGGGATTACAGGGGTGAGCCACCATGCCCAGCCTGCTTTTCTTGAGAAATTTCTATGCTGTTTTTTTTTATGGTGAGTGTACTTATTTACTTTTCTGCCAACGGTGTCTAAGACCTACCTTTTTTCTGCCTCATCATCTGGATTTGTTAGGTTTTGGGGTGTTTTCTTTTGTCTGTTAAATAATGTCTCTTCTAACTGGGGTAAGATGATATCTCATTGTGGTTTTGATTCGTATTTTTCTGACCACTTGTGATATTGAGCATTTTCTTCATACAACTGTTGGTTGACCATTCCCATGTCTTTTTTTTGGGAAATGTCCTTTGCCTACTTTCTAATGGGATTATATTGGGGGCGTGTGTGTGTGTGTGTGTGTGTGTGTGTGTGTGTGTGTGTTTGCTTACTGCCAACATGTTCGAGTTGCTTGCCTATTCTGGATGTATAAAATGAATCTTTAGAGATCCAGCTAGTTAGAACACTCTGGCAGCAAGGGTGGAAATGTGGAGTTAAAGGAATCAGTGGGTGAAACACAGCAGCTAAGCTGACCAAAGAGCTTTTGGTGGTTGGGTGTCAGGATATAGTTCTATCTGATGGTCTCAATCTCATCTCAAAATAACAAGAAACACACTGAGAATGCCCCTATATTCTGTGCCCAGATTTGATCTCTAAATTTTCCCATTTTCTCTTTCCCACAGATCAGCTCTGCTCTTCATCCGTTTGTTCATTTCTGTATAGATCTTATTGTGAGTCTTATGGCTTCCCCCAAAGGAAACTGCAGAGCTCTGTCTACTTCACCCTACAGCTTCTGTGCATATCAGGAAAGATATTTTCATATATGTTCTCTACACTGACATTTGGCTGTACATTTGTTCTTATACCACTGCAATCGTGCCTCTCTAATTTTGATTTCACAGAGTATGCACCATTCCCATTCTTTTCTTGCCAGCCTATGCCTCTTCCTGGCATGATCCTTCTGTTTATAAACAGTGTTCATCGCTAGTCTGATCTGCATTCTCAGCCCTTTTGAGCTCTACTTAAAGTGGTAGTAGGCAATTACTTTGCCATTCAAGTAGCTGAGCCAGTGTTCATGGATTACTGCAGTTACACCCCTTTTAGGTCATGCAACTACCATGTCTCACTTTTTTTTTCAAATAATTATTTATGAGGACCTCTTAAGAAAGGTTAAGGGGAAAAAATGTCTTCCAACTCTGTGGATCCAGGGCCTCTTTGATGTCTCTCAAAGTTTCTAGCAAATCTCGCCACTGGAACTTTTAACAGAAATGTTTGAATCAAACCAATAAGTATACTGGAGACATAGAAGTCTTCCATCTGGGGCTGCTTGACCATCAAGCCAGAAAATAACATCCTATTATTTTCCGTTTTATAAAGCTCATTTTGACCTGGTCTTTTACATAGAGTCAACTAAATTGTTGCTATTTGAAAGACTTAACTGTATTGACTTACAATATTGGGTGTGACACTGTTTTCTCAGCCTAAGTGAGATGTATGGGTGGCCTGGGTTTCTGTAATAGAAACCTCTGAACATGTCATGGAAGCTACTGGTAGAAATATTAGAGGGTTTCATAAAAATTGTCCAGACTGTAGAAAACTTCAAAAAGTTAACAGCTTTGCAAATGCCAAAGATTTGTGGGAATTACATTCATTACTACAATTGATTTTCTTGAGTCAAAATAATTGATAGATCTGGTGCATGTTTCAGTGTAAAACTTAAATATAATCGAACTAATCATAAATTAGTGATTCCCTATGAAAAGCCATGACCCATCAGGGATAATTTTGATTGTTTGGAGCGGAGGGGTGCTTATTTGTTCAACTTGCTCAATCTCTTGTGTCCCAGATGTCTTTGTACCTTCCCATGGGATATTTAGTACTTTCCCATGGGCTATTTAAGCTTGAGAATCATATTCTGGGAGTCCTTCAGAGCTCACTTCCACACTTAACTTACCTCTTTGAACAAACACTTAGCATGTAGGTTTGAAATTCAGAAAGAAGTGATGTAACTGGGCTTCAAAAAACTACCGATTTAAGGACATCAAGTTGACTTCCTAAGTGTGGATCTCTAGTTCAAATCAGCAATGAGCTATTCTCCCAACACTCACCACACCCTTTCTCCATTCCCCATTTCCTCAAGCCAATAGTAAATTTGATTTTACTCGTGTCTGGGTCTCGACTTTGGGAGTCAATTGCTTTCTGCTGCTGCTAAGAAACTGGGGAGGAAGCAAGCAAGTATCTGAATGTCACATAGCAGGAATGGTTTCATGTTGTAGGTTTTAGAATTACCCAACTCAGACTTAGACTTGCAGTCACGTAGTAGTGAACCAGAACTCTAGGTAGCGAAATCGTCATGTGTTTACCTAAATATCTATAAATATGATCTGCAAGCACAGTCCATTCGTGTTAGTCTCTGTGGCGCAATCGGTTAGCGCGTTCGGCTGTTAACCGAAAGGTTGGTGGTTCGAGCCCACCCAGGGACGGCTGAAATTTTAGATTCCAATTCCTTTGTTACTATTTTTCTCCATTCTTCTTTTCAGATCCAGAAGTTCTACTTCTAACCTAAAATCCTACACAATGGTTGCTTTGTAAAACACGTTTCATAACATCCTCCACCCTACACGTTTAGAGGTCCTCTAGTACTGAACTAGAGGCTCCTGTACTTTTCCCTCCAGAAACAAATCCTTTGAGAGCTGCTTTCCTGCAGAACCTCGCAGCCAGCAAGACTTTGCAGGTGAGTGCTGGTACTAAGGAAAACAAGTATGGCTCTCTCGCTCAATTAATTCCCACAGCAGATGCTAAAGAGCTGGAGAAACCCAATGACCTCTCTGAAATTTTAAAGGGTGCAGGGCAGCAAAACTCCACCTCCATTCTCTTAGGGTCCCGACTGCACCTGAGAATTACGTTAATAGACTATAGATCGAATTTCTTTAATACAAGTTTTACGTGGCACGGGAACACTTATGAGGAAATAGAGATGAGAAGAAGCAGTTAGAGTTAGTAATTTATATACTAAATTGGATGAAGAGCAGTAAGTTGTGAAGAAGCAACTAAACTATGTGGAAAGGCTTAAAAAATAAGAGTTGTTTTTACAAGATCTCTATAGAAAAGTGCCTTTAAAAATTTAAATATTTTAAGTTAAAAACTTAAATAGTTTCTGGCCAGACGCGGTAGCTCACGCCTGTAATCCCAGCACTTTGGGAGGCAGAGGCGGGTGGATCACGAGGTCAGGAGATCGAGACCATCCTGGCTAACACAGTGAAACCCCGTCTCTACTAAAAATAGAAAAAATTAGCCGGGCATGGTGGGGGGCGCCTGTTGTCCCAGCTACTCAGGAGGCTGAGGTAGGAGAATCGTTTGAACCTGGGAGGCGGAGGTTGCAGTGAGCTGAGATCGTGCCACTGCACTCCAGCCTGGGCGACAGAGCAAGACTCCGTCTCAAAAAAAAAA
The DNA here is from genome assembly GCF_028858775.2 of Pan troglodytes. Classification (NCBI taxonomy): domain Eukaryota; kingdom Metazoa; phylum Chordata; class Mammalia; order Primates; family Hominidae; genus Pan; species Pan troglodytes. The sequence continues at coordinate 87,795,778 of NC_072398.2, forward strand.
AAAAAAAAAAAAAACTTAGTTTCTGATGGTATCTGATTCAAATTATGGGCCTGGAGGAAATAATAGGTGATAGAGGTGGGTCTTGAAATAAGTTGGCATTTCCTTGCCATGTAACTGTCTCAGATGTTATCATAAAGAATCCTCAAACAAGAGAATTTCAACTTGTTCATATAGGAAGAAAGGGGGCTCTTTTGCTAGTAAGGGAGGCTCAGGGAGATTTGTAGGTTCAAAGCACTCAGATTCATAATAATCTGCTCAACTGTCTCATTTCCATTCCCACTGTTGATGAATACACCAACTGTCACAGAAGAGGCATGCTCAGACTATGAATTTAACTTGGGTTTTAGTTTTTTAACCTGCAGGATCCAATTTTAGGTTCATATCTTGGCTATTCAAGATATACACACACATATCCTATTTTTTCTGTTTTGTCTGTAACTATGGAACTCTTACTGGATAGAAAGTGGTATACAGATCATGGGAATGTGAATAGTTACAACCACTTTGGAAAGCTATTTGGACATACCTGCCACAGCTGAACATATGTATGCATGTTTCAGTAATTTTTTCTGAGGTATATACCTAAGAGAAAACAGTATAACTATATAGATATAGAGGTAAAGATAGATAAATGGGCAGATAGTCTCCAAAATATATGTACAAAATTTTTCAAGAAACCATTATTTAAAATGTTATTTAGTATAACATAAACTGTACATATTTAAAGTATACAAAATGATGTTTTGACGTATGTATACACCAGTGAATCCAACACTATCATTAAGGTAGTGAGCATATAGGCCGGGTGTGGTGGCCTATGCCTGTAATCCCAACACTTTGGGAGGCCAAGGTGGGTGGATCACCTGAGGTCAGGAGTTTGAGACCAGCCTGACCAACATGGTGAAACCCCATATCTACTAAAAATACAAACATCAGCCGGGCATGGTGGCACGTGCTTGTAATCCCAGCTACTTGGGAGGCTGAGACAGGAGAATCACTTGAACCTGGCAGGTGGAAGTTGCAGTAAGCCAAGATTGCACCATTGCACTCCAGCCTGGGCAACAAGAGCAAAACTCCGTCTCAAAAAAAAAAAAAATTATATATAGTGAGCATCTCCATCACCCCCAAGCAGTTTCCCTATAGCCTTTTGTAATTCCACAATTCCACCCTCCTGCTCCTTACCACCTCACACTCCCTCTTACCCGCCCATCCCCAAGCCAACCACTGATCTGCTTTTTGTCAATATAGATAAGTTGGCATTGCCTAGAGTTTTATGTAAATGAAATCATACAGCATGTCTTCTTTTTTGTTTGGTATGATCTCTCAGTCCATTCAGGTGCTATAACAAAATGCCATAGACTGGGTGGCTTATAAGCAACAAAAATTTATTTCTTATGGTTCTGGAAGTTGGGAGGTCCAAGATCAAGGTGCTTGCACATGTGGTTTCTGGTGAGGGCCTGTTTTCTCACAGAAAGCAGTCTTTTAAGAAGCCTCACATGGTGAGGGTCTCTTTTATAAGGACACTAATCCTATTCATGAAGGCTCCACCTTCATGACCTAATTACCTCCCCAAAGCCCCACCTCATAATATCATAACCTTGGGAGTTAGAATTTTAACATATGAACTTGGGGTGTGTGTGCAAACATTCAGTCCATTGCATATAGTCTGTCTCTTTAATTTTAGACATTCTAATTTATGTGTAGTGGTATCTTCACACCCACTAGGATGGCTATAATTTTTAAAACAACAGAAAATATAAAGCATAGGCAGAAATGTGAAGAAAAATGAAGCCATCTTAAACAAATTCGGTGGCATTAAGTATGTTCACACGGTTGTGCAACCACCATCTCAATCTAGTTCCAAAACATTTTCATCAAAAGAAAGTAAAACCCCATATCATTATGTGATTACTCCACATTCCCCAGCCCCTGGCAGCCATTACTCTGCTTTCTGTTCCTATAGATTTACCTATGCTGGTGGGAATATAAGTGACTTAGTAATTCCACTACTAAATAGATAACCCCAAAAAATAAAAAACAGATGCTCAAACAAATGCTTGTACATAAATGTTCATAGCAGCATTATTCACAACAGCCAAAAGGTGGAAACAACCAAAATGCCCATCAACAGATGAATGGATAAAGGAAATGTGGTATATACATAAAATGTTATTTAGCCATAAGAAGAAATGAAGTACATACTATGACATGAATGAACCCAAAAATATTATGCCAAGTGAGAGAAGCCAGACAAAATGTGACACATTATGTGATTTCATTTCTATGAAATGTGTAGAATAGGTAAATCCATTTCAGGTTCCAGGAAACAGAGCAAGGCCTCAAAGATGGGTGCAGCTCCAGGTAAGCAGGTCTCCCAGGCTCTGACTGCTCCTCCCTCTGCACTGGTGAGGGGCATATTTAGAGGTCAGGAATAGGATCCTTTGGGGAGGGGGGCAAAAAAGACACATTTTTTCTCAATCAACTGTGGGGAAACTATATAAGTGAAGGAGATGCAGATTTTAGGAGGAAGAAAGAAAAAGGGAGGGAGGCAGGAAGGGAGATGAGAAACTCCCATGTCAGAGGGAGTCTGTGACAAAAATGATTTGGGAAATATTTTTCTCTTCCCCGGCTTGACTTATGACAATCTTTCTTCCAACGTTTCTGCCCCTAAAGCCTTCTGCCACCCTCTGGCCCAGGCAGCAGTCACTGCATCCAGTACTATACACATCATTGCAAAATATTCTTAAACACATTCCTATAGGTTTCTAACATGTGCCTGAGGTGGTTGAGGCGTCTGTCCTAAGATCTTTGCCCAGAAGGTGCTGCCCACAGTGTGTCATCACCCCTCCCTGGTGGTCTAGTGGCTAGGATTCGGCGCTTTCACCGCCGCGGCCCGGGTTCGATTCCCGGTCAGGGAAGTTTGCTTTTTTCCTTTCTGATATCACTGCAGTGGTTTCCACCAAAGCCATGTTCAGTGATCTTCAGTTCAAGGCGGTGAACACTGCATGTGCCTTTCAACCTCTCCCAGATGATCCTGAAGTCAGTCTTGAAAACCGCGGGGCAATGTCATTAGGGAGCCCCTGACAAGTAAGAACGTTGACAAGTTAGTGTTGTCAAGTAACTTGTCATCATAGGAGGTTCACTTTCGTCTATTCGTCTTACGGGTAAAGTTAACTAACTTATTACCATATAAAAATATGTTTCTATTTTTACAAAAGACCAAACGAATTAAGAGAGGTTTTCCATGTTTCAAATATGCAAATTAGCATAATGGACTAGTTTGTTTTCCGATTTGGAACACCTGTTACCAGAGGAAACAGTAGCGCATCTGGTAAAATAACCTGGGCATCTACTACATCTCTGAAATGTAAACAAACCGCCCTTAAGGGTTTAAATGAGAACTCCGCAGGAGGTGGGGGAGGGAGAATTACATTTATTCTTAAAACTGTGCCTATGCCAATTCATCAAACCTTTCTAGATTTAGAAGACATTTGAAATAACTCACTTGTTTCATGTAAAAATTACTTATATTGATTTTTAAAAATCAAGCCGGGAGCGTTGGCTCCCAGCACTTTGGGAGGCGGGCAGATCACGAGGTCAAAGATCGAGACCATCCTGGCCAACATGGTAAAACCCAGTCTCTACTAAAAATACAAAAATAAAAATACAAAAATTAGCTGGGCGTGGTGGTGCGGGCCTGTAGCCCCAGCTACTCGGAAGGCTGAGCTGTAGTCCCAGCTACTCCTTGAACCCGGGAGACGGAGGTTGCAATGAGCTGAAAGCGCACCACTGCACTCCAGCATGGCGACAGAGCGAGACTCAGCCCCCAAGAAGTAAAAATAAAAATCAGTAATTCTCAATAGAGTGGGGCTGAGGTGAGTCTGAATCTGCCTACCTTTTTACTCCATACAGGCAGTCCCCATTCCCTGGATACTGATGTACAGGATGTCAGTAGTGCCTTGCAGAGAGGCGTGCCTGCAAGCAAACCTTAACTGCTCCGGAGGGCAGTGACAGCCGCAGCCGCGGCGATAATAGAATGCGTGTGATCAAGAAAGCAAAAAAGCAAACTTTCCTAACCGGGAATCGAACCTGGGCGCTGGCAGTTAAAGCACTAGAATCCTAGCCACTAGACCAACAGGGAGAGACAGCTTAGGTACCTGGGCAGCACCTTTTGGAAAAATATCTTAGGACTGACGTTTTAACCACTGCAAGCGTAGGTTATAAACTTTTAGGAGTGTCTGGAAAATGTTCTTAAAATTTCAAATAATTAGCCGGCCAGGCGCGGCGGCTCACGCCTGCAGTCCCAGCACTTTGGGAGACCGAGGTGGGCAGATCACCTGAGGTCAGGAGTTCAAGACCAGCCTGGCCAACATGGTGAAACCCCGTTTCTACTAAAAATATAAAAAATTAACCAGGCATGGTGACGGGCGCCTGTAATCCCAGCTACTCCGGAGGCTGAGGCAGGAGAATCACTTGAACCCGGGAAGTGGAGGTTGCAGTGAGCCGAGATTGGGTCATTGCACTCCAGCCTGGGCAACAAGAGCAAAACTCTGTCTCGGAAAAAAAAAAAAATCATGCTAATTATTTAAATTCTTAATTTTTCTTTACATAGAATGACAAATAAGAGCAAATAAAAAGCCCATCATAGGATGGACTATGGAAGAAAGGAAAAAGCTTTATAGTTCACTACCCTTCACAGCACTTTTCTTGCTGCTTTTTTCAGAAGAGGTTGCATTTTCACTTTGCACTAGACCTGACAATTTATGTAGCTGATGCTGGTACCAGAAGGTAAGATCAGTTTCCTGGGGTACATTTTTGGTATAATGGTTAAGGCTTTTTTCTCAAACTTCCCAGTGGGAGTTTAAGTCTTGGTTTTGTCCTTCATTTTTCTTCCTTCCCACTATTAAGCTCCTGTTGCTGTGGCCATCAAGATTTTCTATTGTTCTGGGGCTCAAGCAGACAAGGAACCCAAGAACACCCAGGCCACACCTTCCACCCAGGAGTCCAGCTGGGCCCTATGCCCAAATGATTGCTTTTTCTCTTTGCCCACTCCATCAAGGGTGACAGCTTCTTCCTAGTCAATTCTTTGCCATTGTCTCACTCCCCGCCTTCCTCAATCCAGAATCTGAGCAGGAAACGAATCTGGTCAAAGCACGTGGTTGGATTTTCGTGACCCAGTGCCTCAAAAAGGCCAAACCTCACCTCTGCTCCACCTGCCCCCACTCTTGGATCCAGCAGCCTCACACTTCCCAGGCCTCTGCCCTGACATCTGCCTCCCTAGAAGGATGAAGAGCAGCAGCGCCTGGAATTCCAACCACCTGCCACAGTCTTGCATGGCACAGGTGAGTTTTGTGGGAGATGGGGTGGGGTGGAGAGTAGACAATGTTTCTGGCATTTTCACGAATGGCCACTCTGATGCTGGCCTCTTGCTCTGTCCTGCCAGCAAAGGGTCAGACTAGGTGGTGGCCTGGGAGCAAATGGGGCATGAGCAATCAATGCTTCCTACCTATCTGGGCCCAGTGTAAAAGTGGGCAGTTAGAGGAGATGTTGTTGACTTTAGATTCATCTCCTTCCTCATTAGCATAGTTGGTGAGTATTCCCTTCTGTCCTGACAGATCTGGATTTGATCCCCCTGCCATTTAACTAATTTGTTACCACTTCACTTTTGTTTATTCATTTATTTCCTGGCTTACAATTAACCAATTCGTTACCATATAGATATATGGTTTTTATTTTACAAAAAATCTAAATGGATTATGTGTGGCATTCTTGACCTCACAAGCTCAGTAAAGGGTATTGGCTGGCTCTGGACTTCCCTAATAAGCCACATTAAACACCTGGTGACAGCTGCCAGTGCAAAGGTCAAGGGCTGCTAATACCAGACTGCCTAGAACTCCATGATTTTAACTACTTTCAGGATTTCAAAGTGGGGGAAAGTTTTATTAATTACTAATACTATGACTGTGCTAATCCACCCATTCTAGATTTAGAATATTCCTGAGAGACTGCATGTTTCCGTGGCAAAATTAAACGTACTCAGGAGGCCAAGGCAGGAGGATCACTTGAGCCCAGGAGTTTGAGAGCAGACTGGGCAGCATAGCATAACATCTCTTAAAAAAAAAAAAAAAAAAAAAAAAGAAGAAGAAATAGAGAAAAAATTAAACAAAAGTATACATTAGTGATTCTCAACATGGGTGGGCCTAGTCCCCTTAAGGAGCATTTCAGAATTCCTCAATGGACATCAGCCTTTGCAGCCTCCCTACCCATCAGGTGCTGATGAGATTAGCAACCAGATGTTTGGCCTCCCCATTTGCTTCCCTTGAGAATTGTGACTAGCGATATTAGGAGCTCACTACCATTCTTAATTTACCCCTTTGAGTAAACGATCAACATTTTTCTTTTAAACATGTATTTCAGGCCGGGTGCAGTGGCTCATGCCTGTAATCCCAGCACTTTGGGAGGCTGAGGTAGGCAGATCACTTGAGGTCAGGAGTTCCAGACCAGCTTGGCCAACATGGTGAAACCCCATCTCCACTAAAAATACAAAAATTAGCCAGGCATGGTGGTGCATGCCTGTAATCCCAGCTACTTGGGAGGCTGAGGCAGGAAAATCACTTGAACCTGGGAGGCAGAGGTTGCAGTTAGCTGAGATCGTGCCACTGCACCCCAGCCTGGGTGACAGAGCAAGACTCTGCCTCAAAAAATAAATAAATATAAATATATATATATATATATATACACACACATATATGTATGTATGTATTTCAGAAAGAAGAAATGATACTGGACTACAGAAGTATTACTGAGATGCTGTGGTCATCAGGCCAAGGGTCGTGGATGGGAATCTGTGGGGAGGCATTCCCCCATGCCCACAGTCCCCTCACTCTTTAGCCAGAGTATTGTTAGGTTTGGTTCTTGACCAAGGTCTCAGGCTCAACTCATGTGTGTGTGCTTCAATATGGGTTGGTTCCTTCCTCCATTCCTTCCTTCCTTCCTTCCTCCCTCCCTCCCTCCCTCCCTTTTCTTTCTTTCTGTATTGAGGCCAGAGTCTCACTCATTGCCCAGGCTGGAGTGCAATGGTGTGATCTCGGCTCACTGCAACCTGCGCCTCCCGGGTTCAAGCGATTCTCTGCCTGAGCCTCCAGAGTAGCTGGGATTACAGGCACCCACCACCACGCCCGGCTAATTTTGTATTTTAGTAGAGACAGGGTTTCACCATGTTGGTCAGGTTGGTCTCAAACTCCTGACCTCAGCTGATCCACCCGCCTCAGCCTCCCAAAGTGCTGGGATTACAGGTGTGAGTCACAGTGCCCAGCCTATTGATCTGTCTTTGAATTCACTAATCTTGTCTCCTGCTGTGTCCAATTTGCTGTTAAACCCATTCAGAGGGTTCTGTTCTAGAAGTTTTTGTCTCTATTCCAATTCTCTGTTGAAATTCTTCTCATCTACTTTCCATCTTTTCCTCTATTTTTTAAAAATAAAATTGTGATTATTTTAAAGTTCTTGCCTGTGAACTTAAACAATTGGCTTATATTTGTTTCTGCTTCTACTGTTTGCTTTTTTCTCTTGACCATTGGTCACATTTTCCTTTCTCTTCACATGTCTCCTAATTTTTATTGTATGCTGAACATTATGTAAAAAATAACTAGAGGCCGGGCTGGTGGCTCACACCTGTAATCCCAGCACTTTGGGAGGCTGAGGTGGGCAGATCATTTAAGGTCAGGAGTTCAAGACCAGCCTGGCCAACATGGTGAAACATGGTGAAACTTCATCTCTACTAAAAGTACAAAAATTAGCTGGGCATGGTGTCTTGTGCCTGTAATCCCAGCTATTCAGGAGGCTGAAGCAGGAGAATCACTTGAACCTCAGAAGTGGAGGTTGCAGTGAGCCAATATCATGCCACTGCACTCCAGCCTGGGTGACAGAGTGAGACTGTCTAAAAAAAAATATATATATATATATATATATAGAGAGAGAGAGAGAGAGAGAGAATATACATATATATACACCCAGCCTGGGTGACAGAGCGAGACTCTGTCTCAAAAAAAAAGCTTTATATAGATATATATATATAAAGCTTTTTTATATATAAAAATATATATTTTTTATATATAATATAAAATTATATATATATAATTATATATATAATATAAAATTATATATAAAAATATATTTTTTATATATAATATAAAATTATATATAAAATATATATTTTTATATATAATATAAAATTATATATAAAAATATATTTTTTACATATAATATAAAATTATATATATATTTATATATATAAAAGCTTTTATATATATATAAAGCTTTTTTTTTTTTTTTTTTTGAGACAGAGTCTCGCTCTGTCACCCAGGCTGGAGTGCAGTGGCGCCATCTTGGCTTACTGCAAGCTCCACCTCCCGGGTTCACGCCATTCTCCTGCCTCAGCCTCCAGAGTAGCTGGGACTACAGGTGCCCACCACCACACCCGGCTAATTTTTTGTATTTTTAGTAGAGACGGGGTTTCACCATGTTAGCCAGGATGGTCTCGATCTCCTGACCTCATGATCTGCCCGCCTCTGCCTTCCAAAGTGCTGGGATTACAGGCATGAGCCACCACGCCCAGCCAAAAAAGCATATTTTTCTCTTTTTCTTTTCTTTTTTTTTTTTTGAGAAGGATTCTCACTCTGTCGCCCAGGCTGGAGTGCAGGGGCACAATCTCGGCTCACTGCAACCTTCGCCTCCCGGGTTCAAATGATTCTCCTGCCTCAAACTCCTGAGTAGCTGGGACTACAAGCATGAGCCACCACGCCCGGCTAACTTTTGTATTTTTTAGTAGAGATGGGGTTTCACCGCATTGGCCAGCCTGGTCTCGAACTCCTGACCTAAAGTGATCCACTCGCCTTGGCCTCCCAAAGTGCTGGGATTACAAGGGTGAGCCACCATGCCCGGCCAAAATACAAGTTTTTCTTGAGTTGTCTTTGTCTCATGGATTTGTAGGAGTAGTTTTGATATTATGTTGTGAATATCTGCACCCCAGTCAGTCCTATTTCTCCCAAAAGGTATTGTATACTTTCACTTTTTTTCCCTCTTATCACTCACGGGCACACAAAATTGATTCAATCATCTCCCTCAGTTTATTGCACTTTATTTATTTATGTATTATTTATTTATTTTGAGATGGAGTCTCACTCTGTCACTTAAGCTGGAGTGCAAGGGCATGATCTTGGTTCATTGCAACCTCTGCTGCCCAGGTTCAAGCGATTCTCCTGCCTCGGCCTCCTGAGTAGTGGGGACTACAGGCATGCGCCGTCATGCCTGGCTAATTTTTGTATTTTTAGTAGAGACAGGATTTTTCCATGTTGGCCAGGCTGGTCTCGAACTCCTGACCTCAAGAGATCCACCCGTCTCAGCCTCCCAAAGTGCTGGGATTACAGGCATGAGACACCCCGCCCAGCCCTATTGCTCATTATAATCATTGATTGGGTAAGATCCCTGTTCTGTTATATTGTCTCATTATTTTCTCCTCATCTCCCATTCTTACACCAATTCCTCTCCCCTACAATGCACCCAGTTTTGTATATTTAGTCTGTTTTTTAAATATACATATTATTTCTAAAAATATTAGGCCAGGCACGGTGGCTCATGCCTGTAATCCCAGCACTTTGGGAGGCCCAGGCAGGTGGATCACCTGAGGTCAGGAGTTCAAGACCAGCTTGGCCAACATCGTGAAACCCCGTCTCTACAAAAATACAAAAAAATTAGCCAGGCATGAAGGCAAGTGCCTGTAATCCCAACTACTCAGGAGGCTGAGGTGGGAGTATCGCTTGAACTCAGGAGGGGGAGGTTGCAGTGAGCCAAGATCGTGCCACCGTACTCCAGCCTGGGTGACAGAGACTCCACCTCAAAAAAAAAAAAAAATGAATCTGGAGATATAAAAGGTATCAGTGTTTGTGTATGTGAGAGTGTGTTTATTTAACAAAATGCAATATTGTATATTTGCAAAAATGGGTTTCTGCTATGAATTTTATGCTATTTCCTACTCCCTTTTCACTGTTTTTGTGAAAACAGTGTATTTTTATTCTCTCTCTTTTGCATCAGTAAACCAAGCCTAAGTAAATCTATGCATTAGTGATAGACATCTGGACTGCCTCCAATTCTCACCATCACACACAGTCCTGTCATGAATATTCTGATACATGTCTCCTTATAGACCTAGGTGCTAGTTTCTTAGATATAGAGTTAGAAGGATTGCTGAGTCTTAAAGCATACAGTTACTTAAATACTTCCAGGTTGCTTCCCAACGTGCTGTACCTGTTTAATTCCCATCAGCAGGACATGAAACTTCCCATTTGCCTATGTTTTATTTTATTTTATTCTATTCTTTTTTTTTTTTTTTTTTTTTAGACAGAGTCTCACTCTGTCACCTAGGCTGGAATGCAATGGCATGATCTCAGCTCACTGCAGCCTCTGCCTCCCAGGTTCAAGCGACTCTCCTGCCTCAGCCTCCCGAGTATGTGGGATTACAGGCATGCATCACCATGCCCAGCTAATTTTTGTATTTCTAGTAGAGATGGGATTTCACCATATTCATCAAGCTGGTCTCAAACTCCTGACCTCAGGCGATCCACCCGCCTCAGACTCCCAAAGTGCTTGGATTACATGCACGAGTCACTGTGCCCGGCCTCTCATTTGCCTATATGTTACCCAAGACATGACTTTCTAATGTTTACCAAAGATATAAATTGGTATCTCGCCATTTTAATTTATTTCCATTTCTCTGATTACTAGTGAGGTTCATCATTCTTCATATTTTTAGCTACTTAGCTTTCCCCTTCTTAAGTTGGACTATTCACATTCTTTACCCATTTTTTTTTATGTTAGGTATCCTGTTGGGTATTTTCTTTTCTTTCTAATTTCAGAAGTTCCTTGTATATTCTAGAATCTAGTTATAAATCCCTTGTTTGTTTTAGATATCATATCTTCTCCTTGTTATTATCTCTTCATCCATGATGTGCCTCATTGAAGTTTTTCATATCGAGTTGCTCAGATTCATCCATTTATTTTCCCTCTATGCTGTATGGTTTTACGATCTTCTATTTTAAAAATTCTTTCCCACCCCAAGATAACAAAAACGTTATTCTGAATTTTTGTCTATTAGCTTCATGGTTTCATCTTTGACTTTTTGATATCTAATCTATTGGAAAGTGGTAACTGTGTGAGTTATAATCCAATTTTATTTTCCCAACATACTGTAAGTCAGTTTTCTCAAGATTATCCACTAAACAACTCATTAATTCAAATATTATATCATATATGAAATTTCCGTTCACACTCAGGTCTGTTTCTGGATTCTGTATTCTGTTCCATTGGGTACTTATTTATTCTTGTGTCAGTGCTACACAGTTTTTAAAATTTACTATGGCTATTGTCTTTTTTTTTTTTTTTTTAATAGAGATGAGGGTATCGCCACATTTGTTGCCCAGGCTGGTTTCAAACACCTGAGCTCTGAAGGGGGCTAGCCCCTGCACACCTGTGGGTATTTCTCCTCAGGTGGGACAAGAGACTGAGAAAAGAAATAAGACACAGAGACAAAGTATAGAGAAAGAACAGTGGGCCCAGGGGACTGGCGCTCAGCATACAGAGGACCCGCACTGGCACTGGTCTCTGAGTTCCCTCAGTATTTATTGATCACTATCTCTACCATCTCGGAGAGGGGAATGTGGCAGGACAATACGGTAATAGTGGGGAGAGGGTCAGCAGGAAAACATATGAGCAAAGGTCTCTGTGTCATAAATAAGTTTGAGGAAAGTTGCTGTGCCTTGATGTGCATGTACACAAACATCTCGGTGCATTAAAGAGCAGTATTGCCGCCAGCATGTCTCACCTCCAGCCCCAAGGCGGTTTTCTCCTATCTCAGTAAATAGAACGTACAGTCGGGTCTTACACCGAGACATTCCATTCCCAAGGATGAGCAGGAGACAGATGCCTTCCTCTTATCTCAACTGCAAAGAGGCCTTCCTCTATCACTAATCCTCCTCAGCACAGACCCTTTAAGGTTGTGGGGCTGGGGGACAGTCAGGTCTTTCCCTTCCCATGAGGCCATGTCTCAGACTATCAGATGGGGAGAAACCTTGGACAATATCTGGCTTTCCTGGGCAGAGGTCCCTGCGGCCTTCCGCAGTGTATGTGTCCCTGGGTACTCGCGAGTAGAGAATGGCAATGACTTTTACCAAGCATACTGCCTTCAAACACTTTTTTTTAACAAAGCACATCCTGCACAACCCTAAATCCATTAAACCTTGAGTCAATGGCCAGGCGCTGTGGCTCACGCCTGTAATCCCAGCACTTTGGGAGGCCAAGGTGGGCGGATCACGAGGTCAGGAGATGGAGACCATCCTGGCTAACACGGTGAAACCCTGTCTCTACTAAAAATACAAAAAATTAGCCGGGTGTTGTGGCGGGCGCCTGTAGTCCCAGCTACTGGGGAGGCTGAGGCAGGAGAATGTGGTGAACCCCAGAGGCGGAGCTTGCAGTGAGCGGAGATGGCGCCACTGCACTCCAGCCTGGGAGACAGAGCGAGACTCTGTCTCAAAAAAAAAAAAAAAAAAAACCTGGAGTCAACACAGCACATGTCTCTGGGGCACAGGGTTGGGGCTAGGGTTACAGATTAACAGCATCTCAAGGCAGGCAGAAGAATTTTTCTTAGTACAGAACAAAATGCAGTTTTTTTGTTTTTTTTTTTGAGACAGAGTCTCGCTCTGTCGCCCAGGCTGGAGTGCAGCGGCGCAATCTCGGCTCACTGCAACCTCTGCCTCCTGGGTTCAAGCGATTCTCCTGCTTCAGCTTCCCGAGTAGCTGGGACTACACGTATGCGCCACCATGCCTGGCTAATTTTGTATTTTTAGTAGAGACGGGGTTTCACCATGTTGGTCAGGTTGGTGTAAACTCCTGACCTCAGGTGATCCACCCACCTCAGCCTCCCAAAGTGCTGTGATTACAGGCGTGAGCCACAGCGCCTGGCCAGAGCTTGTAGATTTTTTTTTTTTTTTTTTTTTGACAGTCTCGCTCTATCGCCCAGGTTGGAGTGCAGTGGCGTGATCTTGGCTCACTGCAAGCTCTGCCTCCCAGGTTCATGCCATTCTCCTGCTTCAGCCTCCTGAGTAGCTGGGACTACAGGCACCCGCCACCACGCCTGGCTAATTTTTTTTGTGTTTTTAGTAGAGAGGGGGTTTCACCGTGTTAGCCACGATGGTCTCCAACTCCTGACCTTGTGATCCACCCACCTCGGCCTCCAAAAATGCTGGGATTACAGACATGAGCCACCACGCCTGGCTGAGCTTGCAGATTTTCAATGGAAACTGGGTTTGGCTGTGAGCTGTGACAGTTGCAGATCTCTTAAGTATCCTTATGTTGCAGTGATGCTAAAAGTGGCACTCATTCAGGCCAAGTAAAGACCAAGTGTTTTGAAATGACAATTCCACAGTTTCAGAATTTATGCAGACAATTCAAGGAGATTGCTGCAGTTATTGAAACTATGTGAAATGGATTATTTGGTTGATAAATTACTATCATTCTAAAGTCATGGACTTCACTTTCTGCAACAAAACCGCATAAGAATGAAATATTTATTGAATGAAAATTGCACTTTTTTTTTTTTCTTTTTTTTTGAGATGGAGTTTCACTCTTTGTTGCCCAGGCTGGAGTGCAGTGGCATGATCTTGGCTCACTGCAACCTCTGCCTCCCGGGTTCAAGCGACTCTCCTGCCTCAGCCTCCTGAGTAGCTGATATTACAGGTGCCCACAACCACACCCCACTAATTTTTGTATTTTTAGTAGAGATGGGGTTTCACCATGTTGGCCAGGCTGGTCTCGAACTCCTGACCTCAGGTGATCCGCCCACCTCGGCCTCCCAAAGTGCTGGATTACAGATGTGCGCCACCACATCCAGCTGTTTTTCCATTTTTAAAAATAATTTTTAAAATTCAGACAAAAAAAAGATAATAGCGGCCAGGCTCATTAGCTCACAACTGCAATCCCAGCACTTTGAGAGGGTGGGTGGATCGCTTGAGCTTGTGGGGGAAAGAAAGAGAGATCAGACTGTTACTGTGTCTATGTAGAAAGAAGTAGCCATCAGAAACTGCATTTTGTGCCAGGTGCCTTGAACCCAGGAGCTGAGAACGTGCTAAGGAAGGAGACCACTACTACTCCTGCTGCCCTCCTCCCCCAACCTTGCCTAGTTCACAAGACAGGAGGAAAGAGAGAAAGCAAAAAGTTGGGAAAAAAACAAAAGTAAGATAAATAGCCAGACAACCTTGACACCACCACCTGGCCCTAGGAGTTAAAAAAAGTTATAATAATAACATCAACCCCTGACCTAAACTACTTGTGTTATCTATAAATTCCAGACACTGTATGAAAAAAGCATTGTAAAACTTTTTGTTCTGTTAGCTGATGCATGTAGCCCCCAGTCACGTTTCCCACACTTGCTCAATTTATCACGACCCTTTCATGTGGACCCCTTAAAGTTGTAAGCCTTTAAAAAAGCCAATAATTTCTTTTTCGGGGAGCTCAGCTCTTAAGGCGCAAGTCGGCCGATGCTCCCGGCCAAATAAACCACTTCCTTCTTTAATCCGGTGTCTGAGGAGTTTTGTCTGTGGCTCGTCCTGCTGCATTTCTTGGTTCCCTGACCAGGAAGTGATGGGATTAACGGAAGGTCAAGGCAGCCCCTTAGGCAGCTTATGCCTGCCCTATAGAGCATCCCTGTGGGGGACTCTGGCCAGCTTGAGCCATGCAGATCCTGAGAGCGCTCCCGGGTAGGCATTTGTCCTGGTGGAACGCCTTGTCAGAGCAGTGCACAGCAGGCCCCCGCAGAGGATCAATGCAGTAGCTGAACACCGGGAAGGAACTGGCACTTTAAGTCCAGACATCTAAAACTTGGTAAGACTGGTCTTTGGAACTTGCCCACTCCATTTGAGTGGAAGCATGGCCTGATCACCCATGGCGTGCCTGTACCAGCACTTTGGTTTTTGTTTTTGACTTGACTTGAATTGCTTGATTCTTTGGTTTTAGTTTTGATTTTGATTTGACTTGAATTGCTTGATAAACAGGCATGCCTTTATTGGCACTTTGGTTTTGGTTCTGATTTTGACTTGGCTTAAATTGCTTGATGAACAGGTGTGCCATTAACAACACTTTGGTTTTAGTTTCGATTTTGATTTAGTGTGAATTAGACAAGTGAGTGACCTTTTACCCTTTCCTTCTTGTAGTGTGAATGTTGTTTTGTCTCAAGAGAAAAATAGGTCAGACACAAAGTAAGCCCACTCCACTAGGAACTGTGTTAAAAAAATTTCAAAAAGAAAAATAAAAGGACAGTCATCAAATCATCAAAACTTACTCTATTAAAATGTATGTTACAGAACCTTAAGAAAGGTTTCGCAGGAGATTACAGAGTTAAGTTAACACCCTAGAAGTTAGGAACTCTGTGTGAATTAGAATTGCCCTCTTTTGGTGTTGGATGGCCCACCGAGGGAACTATAGACAAGGAACAATTGGCTGTGTATTTAAGGTGGTGACAGGGGTCAGAGGACAGCCAGTGTACCTAGATTAAATTCCTTTATATTGACTCATGGTTAAATATAATATAGACAAAACCAGCATAAATTTAGCCCTGTTTAACAGCTTATTGCAAAAAAGCCAAAAGTAAAATAAGAGCAGCTTCGCCAGCAGACAGAGTTAAAAAGGGAGTCCCAGAAACAGCAAAAGAAGCCAGTTTTGCAGAAGCCACCAAAGATAATAGAAATTATTTCTCCACATGTCCCAGCCTACCCACCTTTACTGAAGCCAACAGCCCCCTCAGAAATGAGGTTCAGGAGCTAACAGGCCCCAGGTCTCACCTCAAAGGGGAGGATTGGAGCCTCGAGAGGCCAAGGAAGAAGGTCAAGATAGTCAAGTGGGCCATCTCAGATCTGGTCTTGCTGGAGCTATGCAAATGCCTCTCAGGAAGATGCGAGGACCTGTCTATTATAATGACCAGGCCCACATCTGGGGGGGCAACAGACTTTCGTCTATCAGCCCTTTTCATCCATTGATCTACTAAACTGGAAACACCCTGAACCTGCCACCTTGCTCCCGGCAGCTAGAGCCCTGTCGAGCATAACTGTGCAGAGGTGTTGGATTCAAGTTTACTCTAGCAGACCTGACCTCCAGGACCAGCCTTGGGCATCAGTAGACTGGGAGCTATACAGCTTCAACCCACAAGGAGAGAGATATGCAGAATACGTGGTGGTAACCCTGGACACTGTCGTTAGGCTGAGCTCATTGCTTTAATTCGGGTCTTAGAACTCAGTGAAGGTAAGACTGTAAACATTTACACTGACTCTCAGTATGCCTGTTTAACCCTCCAAGTGCATGAAAAATTATACAAAGAAAAGGGCCTGTTAAACTCCAGGAAAAAGGGGAAAAAAGACCCAGAGAATGCAACTCAGCTTCAGTGTTTGCAGAGGTACTGAGAAGCACTTCTGCAGAGGCTAAGAGTTGGTAGAAAAAAGCAAGTAATATAAAAAAGATTTCAGGAATGCTTCAAGGAGCTGGCAAGAGCCTAAGTCAGTTTTATAAGAGACTCTATAAAACTCTGAGGCTGCTGAAAATCAGTATATAGTGAATACTTCATTTGTAAAGCAAGCCTACGGTAACAGCAAGCAGAAGCTGCAGGCATGAATACCACCTAGTCTATAAAAGTGGCCACCAAGGTGTATGTTAACTGTGACCAAGGAACAAAACTGGGAAAGAGCAAAAGAAAAAGAAAGACTAAGTGTGAAAAAGAGAATCAGAAGGAAACAGGAGAGACAGACAGCAGTGCATGGGGCAGGGCCCGTGCCATTGCCCGGCCCCGCCAGCTGGCTGTAGGAGCAGGAGAACTCAGAAAAAAAAAAAAAAAGTAAATTAAAGACTTAAGAAAAAAAAGCCAATCTGTTAGCAACAGCTCTTATAAAAAAAATTAGCAATGTGAGAGGATGTGGACATGGATGTAGACAAGAAAGAAGTCAAGTTAGGCAAGTATTCAAGAGCCAGACAAGGCTAGAGAGAGATTAATGTATGAGATGCAAAAAGAAAGGACACTAGAAGGGTAAATGTTCAGAAGGCAATAAAGGAAATGGCCAAGGCCGCAAGACAAAGAGGCCATCGGCCAAGGGCTGCTGCACCTTGGAGGAACCAAATACTGATCTGATCAGGCTGAAAGGAGCTGAAGAATGTAAAGACTAGGGCAGACTAGGCACCTTCTCATTAGGCTCCCAGGAGCCCATGGTCACATTAGAAGTTAAAAGCAGCAAGATTCTGCCGTAGCTGTATTCCAGCTTCTCACTGAAGGCTAAGCCACTAGATAAAGTTACAAAGGCCGGGTAGGGGGAAGAAACCCTCCTCTAAGAAACTTAAACAGGACAAAGAGCCATACCTGTGAAAACTTGCTCATGGACTTTACAGAACTGCCCCGTGCTGGAGGCTATCGGTACATGCTAGTGTTTCTTTGCACCTTTTCAGGGTAAGTTAAAGTTTTTCCCCACCAGGACAGAAAAAGTACAAGAAGTGACTAGAGTACTGTTAAAAGACATTATCCCCAGGTTTAGACTACCTCTAACTTTAAAGTTAGACAATAGGCCAGCATCTGTAGCTGAAATAGTGCAAGATTTAACAAGACTGTTAAAAATAAAATGGAAGTTACACACAGCCTATCGGCCACAAACTTCAAGAAAAGGTGGAACACATGAACTGGACACTCGAGCAGCTACTGAAAAAAATATTGCCAGGAAATTCATTTAAGATAAAATCAGGTTTTTGCCAACGGTCCTCCTCCGAGTCAGGTGCACCCCCAACAAACAAACTAGGTATTTGCTGTATAAGATTTTGTTCGGTCGGCCACCCCTAAATCATAGGTCAAATTAAAGGTGACCTCCAGAAACTAAAGGAATTAACCTTTTTTTTTTAAATGCTTAATTCACTTTATTTTTCTTGTATAAAAACCCTATGTTGTAGCCACAGCTGGAGCCTGGGTCTGCTGCACGGAGACTCTGGTGTGGGTCTTGGCGAGGTGGTCAGTGAATTCTTGATAGGGAGACTTGGTAAATACAGTCTCCTTCCAGAGGTCAGGGGTCAGGTAGCTGTAGGTCTTAGAAATGGCATCAAAGGTGGCCTTGGAGAAGTTGCCCAGGGTGGCAGTGCAGCCCTGGGCTGAGGTGTAGCAGTCATCGATACCAGCCATCATGAGCAGCTTCTTGGGCACAGGTGCGGAGACGATGCCAGTGCCCCTGGGTGCAGGCATGAGGTGCACCAGCACAGAGCCGCAGCGGCCTGTCACCTTGCAAGGGACGGTGTGGGGCTTGCTGATCTTGTTCCACCAGTAGCCTCTGCGCACGGGGACAATGGAGAGCTTGGCCAGGATGATGGCCCCACGGGTGGCGGTGGCCACCTCCTTGGAGCACTTAACACCCAGACCGACGTGGTCATTGTAGTCCCCGATAGCAACAAACGCCTTGAACCTGGTGCGCTGGCCGGCATGGGTCTGCTTCTGCACTGGCATAATCTTCAAAACCTCATCCTTGAGAGAGGCCCCCAGGAAAAAGTCAATGATCTCTGATTCCATATTTCTGCATCTCAATCGTTTCTTCATATTTGCCTTTTTCCTCTTGTTTGGTGAGATGTGGCTTTCCACTCAGGTTTCCTTTTGCTTTGTCCAGCTTTGGCCTAGCCATAACCACCACACCTTGCTTAATGGGCAGGGAGAAGAGATAGATCTCCTCCAGGGATTTGATCTTCATGTCCTTGACAAAGCGGCCCAGCTTTGTGACAGGCATCCACTCCTTATCCTTGGCCTTGCCTCCGCGATCTCCGGGGCCTCGGCCCCGGCCCCGTCCATGGCCGCGACCCCGGCTCTGGATGCCACTGCCAAAACCTCCGTGGAAGCCACCACGGTTCCCCATCCCAGGGCCACCAGGGCCTCCGGGCCCCCCCCTCCACCCGCTGCACCGGTGTCATCCGCCATTTGTTGTTTTCTCGCAGAAGAAGAGGAATTAACCTTAAGAAAGCAAATACAGGCTTTAAAAATAGCCATACGAAGTGTTCATAATTAAATAAATGAAAATGCCTATAAGCCTGACACCCCTTTAAATCTAGTGACTCTGTTTAAAGCAAAATCTAATTTTTCTAGGATCCATATAGCATGGGCCCTATACTGTAACCTTGTCCACTCCCACTGCTGTTAAAGTTGCAGGTGTTGTGTCTTGGATCCACCACAGTTGGCTAACACCAGCAGCTCAAGACAAGTAGCAGCCAGCAGGATGCAGATTATCCAACCCTGATGATCCTGAGATGAGACCAAACTGCTGCTGAGGACGACAGCCGTGCTCTGGTCACTCCAGAGGCTGACCAGTCTGCGCATGGCTGAAGCTTGAGGAGACAACAAGCCCTGCTCTAGTCACACACCGGCAGCTGACTAGTCTATGCACAGCCGAAGCTTGAGGACTCATCAAGCAAGTAAATGTAGTTAAAAATCTTAAGACTAATAGTTTTCCTGTAATACTGTTTTCCTATTGTTCTGCCACTGTATCCAACCTTTTTCCCAGTAAGGACCTCTTTTGTCCTTGCTGGATATGAATATGCTGTACATTGTTTTGTTGTTGTTACCCCCCGCATAACCATGCTAGAAGAAACATCTATATAAGGTGTCCCCACTGTACACATACTACTTAGGAAACCCAGACCCATCCAGCCCAGCAACAATTCCAAGTCTTTCAGTCATTCTTTAAACATATAAACCAGAAGTTACCAGAACCTCCTCCTTTAGCAAAAAAAGAAAAAACCTATGTGCTCAGCTGGCTGAAAACATTGCTGGCAGCCTAGATGTTTCTTCATGTTATGTTTTAAAAAAGGCTAACATAAGAGACCAATGGCCTTGAGAAGCAAAAGAGTTAATGCCTCGAAGATAACTTTAACTAACTCTTTCCCCAAAGAGACACCACAAGTTCAAGTGTCTGGCTCTTAAAATCTTCTATTATTAAAAAATACTGTGTTATTCTCTAGGAAAAAGCTTTTAAGACCCAGTTAATAAACTAACCTGCTTAGGACATGACAAAGTTGATACATGTGCATATACAGGTTTAACACAGGTTTGATCCTAGGTCTTTATTTAGAAAATAGTTTCCAGCTACAAAAAATTTAAAACCCTCACTGTAAGTGCATTACTAGTAATAGCAACTTGCTTGCTGCTCCCCTGTGTATTATGCTTGCTCCTTCAAACGATAAAAGGTTTTGTAACTACCATGGTTCGTCAGAAAACTTCAACACGAGTGTATTACATAAAACATTATCACTCTGTCTTGCAAAAAGACTCAAAAGGTAAAAATAAAAGTGAGAACTCCCACTAATTAGTGAAAATTCTCAAAGTGGGGGATAAGGAAGGAGACCACTACTACTCCTGCTGCCTCCCCTCCATCTTGCCTAGTTCACAAGACAGGAGAAAAGAGAGAAAGCAAAAAGTTGGAAAAAAAAAAAAAAAAGTAAGATAAATAGCCAGACAACCTTGACACCACCACCCAGCCCTAGAGTTAAAAAAAGTAATAATAATAACATCAACCTCTGACCTAAACTACTTGTGTTATCTGTAAATTCCAGACACTGTATGAAAAAAGCACTGTAAAACTTTTTGTTCTGTTAGCTGATGCATGTGGCCCCCAGTCACGTTTCCCACATTTGCTCGATTTATCACGACCCTTTCATGTGGACCCCTTAAAGTTTTAAGCCTTTAAAAAGGCCAAGAATTTCTTTTCCGGGGAGTTCGTCTCTTAAGACGCAAGTCGGCCGACGCTCCCGGCCAAATAAACCACTTCCTTCTTTAATCCGGTGTCTGAGGAGTTTTGTCTGCAGCTGGTCCTGCTACAGTGCCACTGCACTCCAGCCCAGGCAACAAAGAGCAAAACTCCATCTCAAAAAAAAGAAAAGAAAAGAAAATCTACAAGCTAGTTGGTGGACCTTGGACTTAGCATCCAGTGGCAGCTCACTGGACTCCTCCATGGGAGGTGTCTGGAGCTGGCATCGTGGACTCGAGCAAACCCTTCCCCCCTCCCCCAGTTATCAGTTACAATGAATCTCCTTATTTTCTTTTGTCAAAATTCCGTTGATTATCCATGGACTTATGCATTCATATAAATTTTACAATCAGTTGTCAAGTTATATAAGCCATTCTGTTGATATATTGATATCGCATGGGTCTTGCAGGAGAACATGGAGGAAATTCACATCTTTATAATACTAAATCACCTCATTTATAAATAAGGTAAATCTCTTCACTTAATTAGTTCTCAACTTGCCCTTGAATAATTTTAAGTGTTTCTCAATACAAAGGTTATGTGCATTTATTCTGTGTCTTGTTCTTAGGCATGTTATGATTTTGTTCTATCATGAATGATATGTTATTTTCTCATATTTTCTAGGTGACTACTGCTGATGTGGTGGAAATTTCTGATTTTTTAATGTTGACTTTGTAGCCAGCAATCTTATTGAACTATTTTATTCATTCTAATAGTTTACTAATTCTGCTTCATTTTCTATGTAGCTAATCAAAACAAATGTGCCTCTTTGAGAAACTATATAGCACCAAGGTTAAAAGGTGAAATCTGGAAGCCATAAAAACTAGTTTCAAAACTGTAGTTAATTCCTCTACTTCCTTTCCAGATTACAAATTTAATATCCAATTTTCTTGCCTGAGACTAGACTCCTCTACTGAAGACTCATTTTATAACATTCCTTATCTTCCCATCATCACCAGCCCATCTACACCACAAAGGAAGAAATCCTTTGCCCTATTGCCTCCTGCTGCCATAAAATTATATATTATGGGATAGCAGAGTCTTTTTTTTTTTTTTTTTTTTTTGAGACAGAGTCTTGCTTTGTCACCCAAGCTGGGGTGCAGTGGCGCCATCTTGGCTCACTACAACCTCCGCCTCCCGGGTTCAAGCAATTCTCATGCCTCAGCCTCGGAGTAGCTGGGATTACAGGTACCCGCCACTATGCCCAGCTAATTTTTGTATTTTTAGTAGAGACAGGGTTTCATCATGTTGCTCAGGCTGGTCTCGAACTCCTAACCTCAGGTGATCCGCCCAGCTCAGCCTCCCAAAGTGCTGTGATTACAGGCATGAGCCACTGCGCCCAGCCTCAGAATCTCAAGAAGGAGAATGTGGTAGAAGATACTGAGCAATGGGATAGTAAAGAGTTGGGGACGGAGTTAAGTTTTATAAGGAATTAGGGATACGAGAAGCTCTAAGAGCCAAGATTTGGGTTATTCAACTCAGAATGGGGAAGGAACCTCAGCTTCATGATGGTAAAAAATTCCACCACCTCTGCCCAGAAAAAAGTGATTCACATCCTGATATCACTGTGTACTCAGGGAAATAGCTCCCCACAGGCATTGCATTAGGGAGAAACTATGGTGAGAAACAGTGATGAGCAGGGCATGAAGAGTGATTGTCCTAAGCCAGATGTGATGTCATGAGGGTGAACTCCAGGACCTCCTGTCCTTCAGGACGGTCCCACAGTCTCACTGACCACTGAGGCCAGATGCATAAAAGCTTTGACTTCCCAGAGACTGATCGGGGAAAAGGTACTGGCACAGCCTCTTCAGTTCCTGGCATGGAAGGGCAGAGACTAGCCCACATTGAAAATGGCCTCTTTCAATGTAGGGATGATGGGAGGATCCTTGTGTCCTGGGCTACCCTAGGTCTCATCTGATCTTGCATAGTGAAAGCTACTCATGGGAGAACTCCGTTAGCCAGGAAGCCCTTAGAATGGAATCTTTCCTAACATCGACTCCAGTTTCTGGAAGTATATGCCATTCTTCTCCATTCTCTGTAGCACTGTGGGCTTACCCTCTGAAGAGAATGTTTGTTGGTTGCCACCTCAGCATTACAACATCCCATTCCCTTCTTAAGGGTACCCTGAATTTGTCAGCCATAGAGTTTGAGTAGGATTAGTCTTACCCCAGACCTCAGGAGTAGGCCCTAATGATTTAAACGAAGCAGCATATCCCATCCCTGTTACATGACAATGAGTTCTCCAAGAAGTACACACTTTTTTCTGCTGGCTGTGAACACGGGAACCTGTAGCCCAAGCTGCTTACGGTGGGCACTTTGAAAACATGAGTAGAGAGCCTGCCCCAGAATGGAGTCCACATTGAAGAAGAAGGACCAAGAGAAACCAGATACTTCTTTATTATTATTATTAATTGAGATGGAGTCTCACTCTGTTGCCCGGGCTGGAGTGCAGTGGTGCAATCTCGGCTCACTGCAGCCTCCACCGCCTGGGTTCAAGCAATTCTCATGCCTCAGCCTCCCACGTAGCTGGGACTACAGGTGTGCACCACTATGCACGGCTAATTATTTTGTATTTTTAGTAATACCAGGCTGGTCTTGGATTTTTTACCTCAGGTGATCTGCCTGCCTCTATCTCCCAAAGTGCTGGGATTACAGGCGTGAGCCACCGCGCCTGGCCCAGAGACTTCTTTGAGCCTTGTGCGAAGACTTACCTGAAGCCCTGATCTACCTAGGATTGTGAGGCAATATTTTCCCTTTATTATTTAAGCCAATTTTTTGATAAAGTTCCTTAACCTGATAAACTATTATCTGTCTAGCATTCAGTCCAGCATTCAGTCCATTGGACATTTCTTTAAACAAAAAAAGAAAGGAACAGTTCATGAATTTGTACATCAGCCTTGCACAGGGGCCATGTTAATTTTCTCTGTATTATTCCAATGTTAGCTATATGTGCTGCCGAAGTGAGCACCATTGAACATCTCTGATGTCTTTCTACATTCTGCACAGCCTCAACCTGTAACCAGGTGCTTCTCTTCTGCTCTCTCACTACCACCCCCAACTCCTTAACTCTCCTCCTTTGCTTATTCATCCCACAATCCACCTTCTCCTCTAAATTCTTGCCAGATTAGAGCTCCTGGCGCAGTCAGCCAACATTGTTCCATGCTAGCCCCTGGACATTTGTATCATACAACAGCACGTAAGTCTTCACTGCTGCCTTGGTAATTCTCTCATTCTTCTCTTCTTAATTTTCTTCTCCTTTTTTTTTTTTTTTTTTTTGACGAAGTTTTGCTCTTTCATCCAGTCTGGAGTGTAATGGCGCGATCTCGGCTCACTGCAACCTGAGCCTCCCGGGTTCAAGCTATTCTCCTGCCTCAGCCTCCCGAGTAGCTGGGATTACAGGCGCGCGCCACCACGCCCAGATAATTTTTGTATTTTTAGTAGAAATGGCGTTTCACCATGTTAGCCAGGCTGGTCTGGAACTCCTGATCCTAGGAGAGATCCGCCCGCCTCGGACTCCCAAAGTGCTGGGATTACAGGCGTGAGCCACCGCGCCCGGCCTCTTCTTAATTTTCCAAAGCCTTTGTCATATGGCATCCCTAAACCATCTCCTCTTCCTACCTCCTCAGATAATTTCACCCGCAGCAGTGGAAAAGAAGTCATTCGACATGAGCTGTCACTCTACACAGCTATCTTGGGGTTCTACCTACAGCGGTATCTTGAGTCCCTCCAGGAATACTCTCCACGGTCTCTTTCCTCTTCATTTGTTTCCTCCGACAATAATAAGGTGTAGTCCCACTAAGCGAGATACAGCCTGAGAACATCAGGGTCGCAGACTCTCCTTAACGTTAAGTAGCGCTTCCATCTTACCCAAGTCCAATTTACCTAGCTTCAGTCTCTTCATCTTTAAAACACGTTTAATACTTTGCTCGTGGCACTGTTGTAAAACTAGTTAAACTCGAGAATGTGAAAATGCTTCTAAATTCAGTGCTGGGCAAACATAAGGCGTATTTTGTTCCAAATATGAGCTGGTTTCCCTTGACCTGGCCAAGTCTGTCCCCTAGGTCTCTTCTACTCCGTTTTTCTCCAGTTTCCGGGGGGGTGGCTCTCAGTGACCGCGGTGGCCTGGCCCCAGGGAGTCCACGCTCCCCGCCAAGCGCTCCTTAGGGACCCGACAGGATCAGGAAAACTCCACGACGAGCATTCGGGGACGCCTGGAGCCCTGCCCAACTATCTCGGGGCTCTGGCTGCAGCCCTGACTGCGCCGGAAGTTTCCTGAGGAAGCACCATCGAGTTCACCCCTGTGCCCTCAGTCATGACCCCCCGCGAGCAGCCCGGGACTTACCTGCTTTGCTGGCTACTTCCCTGCGCGCCCCGATCCCGAAGCTGTGGGTGGCCCGCCCGGGTACTTTTCTGGTGGGTCAGGGACACAGTGGTGAGCCTCTGACTTTTAAGAGTCATTTGTGGAAAACTTTCCACCGCCTGGTTTCCGTAGTGTAGTGGTTATCACGTTCGCCTCACACGCGAAAGGTCCCCGGTTCGAAACCGGGCGGAAACAAAGTGGTTCCTCTTTTCTGTTTTTTTCCTTCCCCATATCCTTTCGAATTCTACATAAGAATCCGCACAGATCGCAGTGAGATCCCGGAACTCTAGGTCCGAGGAGAGTTGGAAGGACTGAAGGGCAGACCCGAGCAGCCGAGCGGCTCTCGACAACGGGCTCGGAGCCGGCGGCGCCCCTGGCGGCTGTGGGCGACTGGGTCCCTCCGGAGCCGTGAGACCTTTTGATATCAGCAGGCACCGTGTCGCGGTTCCGCCCTGTCAGTTTTTGTGTCTTTTCTGACACCCAGAAGGAACTTCGGACACACTGGGAACCGGAAATGGCTGCTCAGTGAATGAAGTCGTCACTTCCGACCCGGACCCCTGAGGAGCAAGTTGTAGTTCAGGGCCTAGTCCTGAACGGCCGGTCCTGTTTTCAGACCCTGCTCAGGCTCTGGCTCCGGCTCCGGCCTCTTCGGCTGAGACTGCGATGGGTCGGTTTCCTCCACATAGTTTACAAACCTGTATACAGATCCAAGAGTGCGCTGGTGATTATCTCGCTTTGCGCTGATTGCCGGTATCATTAACCCAGTAGTCCGGAGGAATGAAACGAACGTGGTGACGGAGCGGGGATCACAACTCGCTCTGCTCTATCACCACCCCCAAACTTGCCTTTATTGTGTTTATTTTCTCATTTGTCACCATCCAGTTCTCAGTCACGAAAATGTTAGTTCTTTCTCTTTCCTTTCAAGATTCTTAGGTTCTAAATCAGGTGGAAAGAATGTACATTTTTAATTAAAAGATTTTCACAACTCTCCTAAAAGGAGGACAAACAATTTGAACAGACACTTGATTAAAAAAAAAAAGATATATGGGGCTGGGCGCGGTGGCTCACGCCTGTAATCCCAGCACTTTGGGAAGCTGAGGTGGGTGGATCACGAGGTCAGGGTGTTCGAGACCAGCCTGACCAAGATGGTGAAACCCCGTCTCCACTAAAAATATAAAAATTAGCTGGGCGTGGTGGCGGGCGCCTGTAATGCCAGCTACTCAGGAGGCTGAGGCAGGAGAATTGCTTGAACCAGGGAGGCGGAGGTTGCAGTGAGCTGAGATCGCGCCACTGCACTCCAGCCTGGGCTACAGAGCGAGACTCCATCTCAAAAAAAAAAAAAGATATGTGGATTGCAAATAATCAATGGAAAGATGTCCAGCGTCATTAATCATTAGGGAAACGCAAATTTAAAACACAATGAGATACCACTACACACATATCAGAATGTCTAAAATTTAAAAGACTGACCATACCAAGTTGGCAAGGATGTGGAGAAACCGGAACACTCATTCACTGCTGTTGGGAATGTAAAATGGTACATTCACTTTGGAAAACAGTTTGGGGTTTTTTAAAAACGTTAAACTACTACAATAGGACTCAGCCATTCCACTCCTAGGTATTTACCAAGAGTAAATGGAGCATATGCCCATACAAAAGCCTGTACACACACGTTCATAGCAGCTCTATTTGTAATAGCCCCAAACTGTAGACTATCCAAATGTCAATCAACAAGTGAAAGACCGGTCCATACAATGGAATGTTACTCAGCCAAAAAAAGGACGGAACTGCTCACATATACAATAACATGAATCTCAAGTATGCTGAGTAAAAAAAGCCACTGCACCCAGCCTCCATTACAGCATTTTGAATTTAAAATAAAACATTTTTTGGCCAGGCGCGGTGTTTCACGCCTTTAATCCCAGCACTTTGGGAGGCTGAGGTGAGCGGATCGCTTGAGCCCAGGAATTTGAGACCAGCCTGGCCAACATGGCGAAACCCCGTCTCTACTAAAACTTTAACAATTACCCGGGCGTGGTGGCCTGCGCCTGTAATCCCAGCTACTCCGGAGGCTGAGGCTTGAGACTCGCTTGAGCCTGAGAGGCGAAGGTTGTAGTGAGCAGAGATCCAGACTGGGCAACAGAGAGAATCTGTCTCAAAAAAAAAAAAAAGTAGGCCCTATGAACTGTGCCTAACGTGTAAATCAGACCCGAATTGTGGTGATAATTTCCCAGGTGTATACACGTGTCAAAACTTGTACATTTTAAATATGTTCAGTTTATTGTATGTCAGTTAAGCCTTAACATAGCTATTATTGTAGCAGGACAAGCCACAGACAAGAACCCCTCAGACACCGAGTTGTAGAAAGAAAGGGCTTTTTTTCAGCTGGGAGCATCAGTGGACTCACGTCTCCAAAAACCGAGCTCCCCGAGTGAGCAATTCCTATCCTTTTTATGGGCTTACAGCTCTAAGGGGGTCCGTGTGAGAGGGTCGTGATAGATTGAGAAAGCAGGGGGTACATGACTGGGGGCTGCATGCACCGGTAATCAGAACGGAATAGAACTGGACAGGGATTTTCACGATGCTTTTCCATACAATGTCTGAAATCTATAGATAACACAAGCAGTTAGGTCAGGGGCTGATGTTTAACTACCAGGCGCAGGCGCAGAGCTGGGCTATCTGCCTGTGGATTCCATTTCTGCCTTTTAGTTTTTACTTCTTCTTTCTGTGGAGGTAGAAATTAGGCATAACACAATATAAGGGGTGGTCTCCTCCCTTATTATAATTTCTTAGTATTTCCCAGAAAAAATAAAAAAGCCCACATATTTGAAGGCTGTTTGGAATATTCATATAAAATACATGTCGACCATCCCAAATCTGAAAATCTGAAATCCAAAATATTCCAAAATCCTAACCTTTTTGGGTGCTGACAGGATGATCAAAGGAAATGCTCATTGGAGCACTTTGGATTACAGATTTTCAGATTTGAGATACTCAACTACAGTGGGTATAATGCAAATATTCCAAAATCTGAAAAAAATCCAAATTTGAAACAATTCTGGTCCCAGGTATTTTAGATAAAGGATACTCAACCTGTACTTTTTTTTTTTTTTTTGAGACAGAGTTTCGCTCTTGTCATCCAGGCTGGAGTGCAATGGCGTGATCTCGGCTCACCGCAACCTTGCTTCCCGAGTTCAAGCAATTCTCCTGCCTCAGCATCCCAAGTACCTGGGATTACAGGCGCCCACCACCACACCTGGCTAATTTTTGTATTTTTAGTAGAGACGGGGTTTCACCATGTTGGCCAGGCTGGTCTCAAACTACTGACCTCAGGAGATCCACCCGCCTCGGCCTCCCAAAGTGCTGGGGATTACAGGTGTGAGCCACTGCACCTGGCCAACCTGTACATATTTTTAAGGCTTTTTTTTTTCTTTTTTTTAGACAGGGGCTTGCTTTGTCACCCAGGCTGGAGTGGCTAAATAATTTCTTTCTACCTCCTGTATCAGGACTACAGGCATGCACCAACAGGGCCTGCTCTCGCTCTCTCTCTCTCTCTCTCTCTCTATATATATATATACTTCTTTATTTTATTTTATTTTATTTTTTGGATACGGAGTCTTGCTCTGTCACCCAGGCTGGAGTACCATTGATCTCGGCTCACTGCAACCTCTGCCTCCTAGGATTACAGGTGCCCACCACCTCGCCTGGCTATTTTTTGCATTTTTAGTAGAGACGAGGTTTTGCCATGTTGGCCAGGCTGGTCTCAAACTTCTGACCTCAGGTGATCAACCCACCTTGGCCTCCCAAAGTGCTAGGATTACAGGCGTGAGCCACCGCACCCGGCCGGGCCTGCTAATGTATAATTTTTAAAAATTAAAAATTAATTTAAACTGCTAAAGTTTAATTTTTAAACTTTTTTTGGTAGAAAGTGAGTCTCACTAAATTGCCTAGCTGGCCTTGAACTCCTGGCCTCAAGAGATCCTTGGGCTTTGACCTCCCAAAGTGCTGAGATTATAAGCATGAACCACCACACCCAGCCTTAAATTTTTCTTTAATCAAAAATTTTGTATGGCCAGGTGCAGTGGCTCATGCCTGTAATCCCAGCACTTTGGGAGGCCAAGGTAGGCTGATCACCTGAGGTCAGGAGTTCAAGACCAGCCTGGTCCAACATAGTGAAACCCTGTTTCTACTAAAAATACAAAAATTAGCAGGGCATGGTGTTGGGCAGCTGTAATCCGAGCTACTCAGCAGGATGAGGCAGGAGAATCGCTTGAACCTGGGAGGCAGAGGTTGCAGTGAGCTGTGATCGTGCCACTGCACTGCAGCCTAGGTGACAGACAAGAGACTCCATCTCAAAAAAAAAATTTTTTTTTTTTTGTATGGATAGGTGTGGTGGTTTATTCCTGTAATTCTAGCACTTTGGGAGCCTGAGGCAGGAGGATGACTTGAGCCCAGGCAGTCTGATCACTTGAGCCCAGGAGTTCAAGACTAGCCTGGGCAACATGGCAAAACCCAGGCTCTACCAAAAACACAAAAATTATCCAGATGTGGTGGCTCATACCTGTGGTCCTAGCTACTTGGGAGGCTGAGTTGGGAGGATTGCTTGAGCCTGGAGGCAGAAGTTTCAGTGAGCCATGATTGTGCTGATACAGGAGATAGAAATTATTTAAGAGATAGTGAGGGCAGAAGAGTCCTCAGTAGAATTTCTTTGCTAACAAAAAAGCAGCCCCCAAAATCATTTCTAAGAAAGAGCAGCCTGAAAAATTGAGCTGCAAACATAGGTAAGCAAGCTGGAAGCTTGCATGGGGGAATGCTGGCAGCTGTGCCAATAGAAAAGGGGTAACTGGGGGCCAGGCATGTCCACCATGGAGGCTCCATCTTCCCTTTTTTTGTTACCACATGTACAGTAATAAAGAAATGGGCAACATGGTGCAGCTCAGGCAGTGAACCTGCCTGCATAATCAAAGATTGGGGTGGAGGAGGCCAGAGATTCCCATAGTATGCAAACAGCACACCTGGTCAGACCAGTTTTTTGCATGCTATGTAGATCAGACTCTGCCTCCCACCAGCTCATCTAAAAACCCCCTGAATTTCACCACAGGTCTGGCAACCCATTTTTCCAGGACCCCTTTCTGCAGCAGAGAGCTATTCTCTTTCTTTCGTCTATTAAACTTCCACTCTCAACCTCACTCTTTGTGTGTCTGCATCCTTATTCTTGGTGGCTGTGAGACAACGAACCTCGCATGTTACTCCAGATAACAAGGCCATTTCAGTGCCACTGCACTCCAGCCTGGGCAACAGAGTGACACCCTGTCTCAAACAAAAAACAAATCCCTGTCTTCATAGAGTTTACATCCTAGTTTGTGAGGCAGATAATAAGATAAAATATATGGTTTGTGTGATATTGTGAAGAAGTATACATTTGGTCTTTGTCCTTAGTTCCTAACACAGATCTAAAACACTTGTAATTTCCTGAGTAATAGGGGTGAGAGGAGTGTCTTTTGTTATCCATAATAAGCCCCTTCCAAGCACACCTGAGTTTATACTAATGAGGTGATTCCTAGAAGATGGGGGCCAGTTTCCAGAGAAACCAACCAGATTATCAGAGAGCTGGAACTTTCAGCTCCATCGCCAACCTCTGGGGAGGAGAAAGGGGCTGGAGATTGACTCCAATGGTCAGTGATTTCATCAATTCTGTCTAAGTAATGGAACCTATGTTCAAACCCTAAACAGGGTTCCAAGAGTTTCTGGCTTAGTGAACACACTGTGGTGCTGGGAAGGTGGCAAGCCTAAATAGAGCATGGATGCTCCAAGCCCTCACCCATACTTGCCCTCGGTGCATCTTCCATTTGGCTGTCCATCTGTAAACTTTGTCATATTCTTTATTTTTTTATTATTATTATTGCAGACAGAGTCTCACTCGTTTTCCAGGCTGGAGTGCAGTGGCACGATTTCAGCTCACTGCAACCTCCACCTCCTGAGTTCAAGCGATTCTCTCAGCCTCCCCAGTAGCTGGGATTACAGGCGCCTGCCACTACACCCAGCCAATTTTTGTATTTTTAGTAGAGATGGAGTTTCATCATGTTGGCCAGGCTGGTCTTGAACTCCTGACCTCTCAGGTGATCCATCCACCTCAGCCTCCCAAAGTGCTGGGATTACAAGCATGAGCCACTGCGCCCAGCCTTGTCATATTCTTTATAATAAACCGGTAAATGTAAGTAAATGTCTCCCTGAGTTTGTGAGCCATTATGGCAAATTATCAAACAAGAGGAGGGTGTTGGGAAAGCCCCAGTTGATAGCCAATTGGTGAGAAGTACAGATGAGAATCTGGAACTTGTGATTGACATCTGAAGTTAGGAGCAGTCTTGTGAGCCTGAGTCCTTAACCTGTGGGAACTTCATTAATTTCAGGTAGTTAGTGCCAGACTTGAGTTAGATGGGAGGACACACAATTGGTGACCATTGAGAACTGGAGAATTGCTTGGTGTGGAAAACCCACACATTTGATGTCAAAAGTGTATGGGCAGAGGAAACAGTTTTTATGTAGTATGTCAGATGTGACAACTGCTGAAGAGAAATAAAGAGGGAAACAGGAGATGAAATATCTGGGTGTCTTTGTATGTGGAATTTTAGATAGTGTGGCCAAGGCAGCCCCCCTGAGAAGTAACTTTTGTGTTAAGACCTAAAGGAAGTGAGGGAACTAGCCATGTAGACTATCTAGAGGACAAGCTTCCAGGCTGAGGGGCTACAAAGTGCAAAGGTTCTGTGGCAGCAGCAAGCTGTTGTGTCCCAGAAACAGCAAAAACCAGTGTAGCCAGATCAGAGTGAGCTAGGAGGAGGTGAAGGGTCTTGTGGAACACAGCAAGGATTTTGGCTTTCACTTTGCATGATAGGATCCTGGGGAAATGCATTTCCCTGCAAGTACAACAGGGAGAGTTAGGGCAGGGAATGGATCTCAGAGCAAGAAATATAAATGTGGTACATGTGGTTTCACTGGGGCTTCTTGATGGTATGGGAGAGGGAAACTACAGCCAAATAGCAGCAAGAAAGGAATAACTACAGTTCCCGTGGTGGCCCTGCTTTCTCCTCTGTTCTGATCCCAAAGTGGTTGATTCCTTCCCCTCACCCTTGTCTCAGACCAACCACTCTAGCACTCCTAGTTTACCCATTCCATTAGCTCCTTTATAAGCAGACACCAGCAACATGAGGCAGTAGGGGAAGAAAAGGATAGGACAAATTCCTCAGAGCTCTGTGGATCTTGAAAAGAGTCCATCCCTGTTGGTCAGAATATTTCAGGACTTTACAGAGAGTACAGTGAAATAGTAAGAGTGATGGGCCTGTGCCATCCAGTCGGGCCAGGATCTTCTGAAGTCTGATCCTAGCCAGGTGCACTGGGGCACACCTGTAGTCCCAAAGACTTGGGAGAATGAAATGGGAGGATCACTTGAGCCCAGGAGTTTGAAGCTGCTGTGAGCTATGATTGCGGCACTGCATTCCATCCATGGGTGACAGAGTGAAACTCCATATCAAAAAATATACACAAAAAACAAAGTCTGATCCTTGCTAGGATACAAGAGGGAAATCCAGCGGCAGATAGACAGGCCTTGTTTATGAAAACAAACGAGACCATGGCATCCCATGGAATTTCTAAGGTACATTTTATAATGGGACCCCGTGAGATTTTACCACACCAGCATTTTTAGTTACTGAAAGGATGAAAATTCTGATCAGGCCCTTGCTTGCTTGCACTTGTGTTTTGCCCAATATTCCTTCTATAATATAATTATAAACTGCTGATGTACTGTTTTCTTTGTCAAGCAGAAGAATATAACTTCAGAGTCTTGAAAAAAAATTGCAGAAGGAACAGGCATGGTGGCTCATGCCTGTAATCCCAGCACTTTGGGAGGCGGAGGCAGGCAGATCACTTGAGGTCATGCGTTCGAGACAACCTTGGCCAACATAGTGAAACATAATCTCTACCAAAAAAAAACAAAAAACAAAAATTAGCTGGGTGATACGTGCCTGTAGTCCCAGTTATTCAGGAGGCTGAGGTGGCAGAATCGCTTGAACCTGGGAGACGGAGGTTACAGTGAGCTGAGATCATGTCACTGCAGCCCAGCCTGGGTAACAGAGTGAGACCCTGTCTCAAAAAAAAAAAAAAAAAAAGCAGAAGATTCGGATGAATTACTTTAAGGATGTTATGTCCAATTGCTGATGCCCAGAAGTCTGGTTGTTCAAGGCATTATCTGACACTGAAGAAACACAGACTTTTCCCCTCAGGTCTCTGAAACTCCCCCTCCTTTACTCTCCAGCTGCATAAAAACTCCCCACTTCGGGCCAGGCACAGTGGCTCAAGCCTGTAATCCCAGCACTTTGGGAGGCCTAGGCCGGCAGATCACCTGAGGTCAGGAGTCTGAGAACAGCCTGGCCAACATGGTGAAACCCTGTCTCTACTAAACATACAAAAATTAGCCAGGCGTAGTGGTGCACACTGTAATCCCAGCTACTAGGGAGGCTGAGGCAGGAGAATCACTTGAACCTGCAGCCTCGACGTTCCGGGCTCAAGGGATTCTCCCACCTCAGCCTCCTGAGTAGCTGCGACCACAGGCGACTGCCACCACACCCAGCTAATTTTATTTTATTTTGTAGTGACAAGTCTTATTATATGCCCAGGCTAGAAATGCATCTTTTAATTCCCATAGGTGAGCCCTCTGCCAAAACAGTAGTAAAAAGCTGGAAGTACTTTAAAGCCCAGCTGTAGAAAGAGTTTTAAATCACTCATTTTGCATGTCATCCTGCTCTTGGACAGATTCAAGACTTACTGCTAACTGAAAAGATGGGTGAAGAGTAGTGTGTAGTGTGGGGTTTTTGAGTAAGGGGAAAATGGAGGAAATATATTTATGCATATTAATATATATATATGTATGGGAACCTCCCACACGAGCGGGTTCCCAAAATATTAGGAAAAATAACAATAAAAATAATGCAAATACAAACAACACAGTATAACTACATTGTATTAGGTATTACAAGTAATCTATAGCTGATTTAAAGTGTGTGGGAGGATGTGCGTAGTTGTAGGTAAATACTATGCCATTTTATAGGAGGGACTTCTGCGTCCGCAGATTTTAGTATGGGGTGCTGTCCTGGAGCTAATCTGCCTGCGGATATCGAGGGACGACTGGAGATCATCTAGGAAGGGCACGCAAAAACCGTAACAGTGGTTGCTTCGGGGAAAGAGAATGGGGGAGCTCAGGGTAGGGATGGAAAAGAGACTTGCCGCCGCGAATCACGCCGAGGTGCCCCGCATCCAGCCCTGTGCTCCCGCCCCGGTCCAGGCGCGCTGCCAGGCAGAGTCCCTTGCCCAGCCCCAGAGAAGGCAGCCCATCTCCTGGGCACCGATCCTGAACGTCGGCCAACCTTGCAGGCTTAGCGAAGACCCCAAATTCGACGCGGCAGGCCTGAGGCCTGGGGAAAAAGTGACCCGAATTTCCCGCAATCTCAAGGACACCCAGGGGCGCTCCAGCCCCTCCCAGCCCTCCTCCCTCATTCACTCTCACGCCTCGCCTCGCCTCCGGCCTCTCCGCGCCCAGTCACTCCCACGCCCCGTCACTCCCACGCCCCGCCCCTCCTCTCACCCGCGTCGTGCTCTCAGTCGCTCTTGCGCCCCGCCCTTCTGCCCTGCGTCACTCGTGAGCCCCGCCTCTCCTTTCGTCCCGCCCCTCCTCTCGTCCCTCCCCTCCGCTCGCCCCCCCCCTCCTCTCGTCCCGCCCCGCCCTTCTGCCCTCCGTCACTCGTGAACCCCGCCCCTCCTCTCGCCGCGCCCCGCCCCACGGCCCGCAGAGGTCCTGAGCTTTCCCGTCAGCAATGAGTCAAGACCGGAAGTCTGGGAAAGGGTGCTCTCAGTTCCCGACAGCGGGGGCTGGACAAGACGGAGACGGTACTGGCAATACGTCGGTCGAAGGGAAGCGGAGCGGAGCACGCGCGGGCTGTGACGAGGGAGCGGAGAAACAGCTGTCCCGTTAGCCTCGTGTTGACGTCCCGGGTTCAGCCCCAGGAGGACGAAAAGACTGTGCCGTGTCCTTCCCGAGGGGAGTGGCGTTCCCATTGACCTGCATACCTCACCTCATACTCGTGCGTGGACGTGTTCCAGCCGAGTCCCGTTCACTCCAGCTCCTCCGTCTCCACCCTAATCCTAATTATTGGTGTTTCGTTTGAAAGGGTTCTGTGAATTTGTCAAGCAGGAAAATTTGGGGTCCGACAAATTAAGCAATTCTCTTTAATTAAATAGCTTGCGGAGTCTTTAATTTGTTAATATGCATTTTTCTAATCGTAACTAACTTTTGCTTTACATTTACTTTTTTTTTTGAGACGGAGTTTGGCTCTTGTTGGCCAGTCTGGAGTGCAATGGCGCGATCTCCGCTCACTGCAACCTCCGCCTCCCAGGTGCAAGCGATTCTCCTGGCTCAGCCTCCCGAGTAGCTGGGATTTCAGGCATGGGACACCACGCCCAGCTAATTTTGTATTTTTAGTAGAGATGGGGGTTTCTCCGTGTTGGTCAGGCTGGTCTGGAACTCCCGACCTCAGGTGATCCACCCGCCTCGGCCTCCCAAAGTGCTGGAATTAAGGCGTGAGCCACCGTGCGTGGCCTGCTTTACATTTACTTTCTGTAAGGCTAAGTAATTTACAGTGTCATCTAATCCTTTTAAAAATCTTATGAAGTAACCATTATCAAGATATTACAGATGAAGAAATAAAATTGTAGAGTCATGCCCAAGATCCCCTTATATTAAGTGACGGAGCTAGATCCAAACCCAAATCATTTATACTGATTGCCCGCAAATCCCTTTTTACACTGGTGCATCACTTGAAACCAGTCCTACAAAGAATGTGCTTTTATCTTGGAGTCCTTGGAGAGGTAAACTGAGGTTCGAACCAAATAAAGGAACATGAGCCCCAGCCCTACCATGGAAGGGGTGGATTGCCTAGCTTCTTCTGGCCACAAGGTGAGGCAGTGAGGAAACTGCAGGAGGCTGGGTTTGGGGTCCCAGCAGTACTTCCTGCTGCCTTGAACAAATGCAGCTGCTCACCTTTACACCCCTTGCAGAACACTCCCCAAATATTCCAGTGAAACCCTGAAGGCAAGGCCAGTGCTGGAAGGAATGTAAGCCTCCTGCTCCTGAGGGAAAGGATTTTATTTATTTATTTTTATTTTATTTTTGAGACAGAGTCTGGCTCTGTCGCCCAGGCTGGAGTGCAATGGTGCTATCTCGGCTCACTGCAACCTCCGCCTCCCCTCCCGGGTTCAAGAGATTCTCCTGCCTCAGCTTCCAGAGTAGCTGGGATTACAGGTGCACACCACCACACCCGGCTAATTTTTGTATTTTTGGTAGAGACGGGTTTCACCATGTTGGTCAGGCTGGTCTCGAACTCCTGACCTCATGATCCGCCCGCCTGGGCCTCTGAAAGTGCTAGGATTACAGGCCTGAGCCACCGCGCCCGGCCAGGAATGGATTTTAAAACCCTTAGGAGGCCAGGCACCGTGGCTCACGCCTGTAAGTGGGTGGATCACGAGGTCAGGAGATCGAGACCATCCCGGCTAACACGGTGAAACCCCATATCTACTAAAAATATTAAAAATTAGCTAGGCATGGTGGCGTTCGCCTGTAGTCCCAGCTATTCGGGAGGCTGAGCCAGGAGAATGGCATGAACCCGGGAGGGGAGGCGGAGCTGGCAGTGAGCCGATATCACACCACTGTACTCCAACCTGGGTGCGAGACTCTGTCTCAAAAAATATATAAATATAAATATAAATAAATAAATAAAAACCCTTAGGAGTAGGTGGTGAGAACTTCACCCAGCCCTATCAGGAGTTGGGGGTATGGAGAGAGGAATTGATTTTGAACAGATTTGACTCCCATCTCCTTCCAAGGGAAGATACATAGACAAGAATAAATGTATTTTGTAGAAGTCTGGGAATAAGACAAGGAAGCCCACTGGGCAGGGGCTTGGCAAATAGAAGCAAATAGAATGGTATGAGACCACGGACTTGAGAAGTTCATGTTAGGATGATACTCCAAAAGGCCCAGCAGAGAAAAGCTGCACCTTGCTCAGCACAGGGTACCCAGGGACAAGGCCAGCCCAACACATCGGAGAGCATTAGGGTGCCAGAGTCCAGCCACAGGGACCTGAGGTTGCCTCCGTTTTCTGCTACCTCTAGATCATTGGTTGCTCCACCTTCACCAAGATGCTACCTCGGGGAAGATAAGGGAGTGTTCCAATTACCTATTGGTGTGTAACAAACCACTCCAAACTTACTGGTACAAAACAGCAACCAGTTTATTATGTCATGGATTCTGTGGGTCAAGAATTTGGAAAGGGTATAGTGGGGATGACTTGTCTCTGCTTCAGAATCACTGAGACTTCAGCTGAGAAGACTTGGAAGCCTGAGATGACTTAAAAGCTTGGGGCTGGAATCATTTGGAGTTGCTCATTCACATATGTAAAAGGTAAACTAAGGCACAAAAAAAAATTTTAAGAGCTCATTTGACCAGCCCGGTGCTGTGGCTCATGCCTGTAATCCCAGCACTTCGGGAGGCTGAGGCGAGTGGATCACGAGGTCAGGATTCAAGACCAGTCTGGCCAACATAATGAAACCCCGTCTCTACTAAAAATACAAAAAATTAGCCGGGCGTGGTGGCACGCACCTGTAATCCCAGCTACTTGGGAGGCTGAGGCAGGAGAAATGTGTGAACTGGGGAGGCAGAGGTTGCAGTGAGCCGAGATCGCACCATTGCACTCCAGCCCGGGTGACAGTGCGAGACTCCATCTCAAAAAAAAAAAAATAGAGTTCATTTGAATAGGAAGCAATTAATGAATTGGGAAATACCAAACCAAAAGAAGTTTAATTTTCTCATGTCAAATCATCAGGGGCAAGTATTTATGGGGTAAATGTGGAGCAAAATAAAGAATTTGATTGATTGCAATTTTACAGTTGCCTTATTCATTCATTCACCTTCTTGGAAAGTCCCTAGTTATATAAGTTTTTGGCTACTTCCAATTGGTTGAGCTTAAGTTTTGTTTTTCTTTAATACAGGCATTTACAAGAAATGGCTCAACATAAGTTTCCCTTGTGTTTGTAAATCAAGGTTGAGGTCACTTATGAGGCCTAACTGGTTTTGTCTGCTCAGAGATTCTTCAGGCCTGGTCTCCATTTTAATTTACTTCAACATATGTCTGAGGTTATGCTGGCTGTTGACTGGGATCTCGGCTAGGATTGTCAGCAGGAACACCTACGTGGTTTCTCCATGAGGTTGCTCTGCTTCCTCATATCCAAGGTGGCTGGATTCTGAGTGACTCCTAAGACAATCAAGTGGAAGATGTATAACCTTTTTTGACCTTGCATCACTTCCACCTTACCTACAGGCCCACCCAAGTTCAAGAGGAAGGAATACAGACTCCACCTCTTAATGGGAGGAGTGTCACACTAAAGAAGAGCATGTGGTGTGGAATATCTTGTTACAACTCTCTTGAAAAGTACAACCTGGCTGGGCGCCGTGGCTCACGCCTGTAATCCCAGCACTTTGGGAGGCCGAGGCAGGCGGATCACCTGAGGTCGGGAGTTCAAGACCAGCCTGACCAACATGGAGAAACCCCATCTCTACTAAAAATACAAAATTAGCTGGGTGTGGTGGCGCAGCTAACGTGGCTCCCAGCTACTTGGGAGGCTGAGGCAGGAGAATCGCCTGAACCCAGGAGGTGGAGGTTGCAGTGAGCCGAGATTGCACCACTGCACTCCAGCCTGGGCAACAGGAGGGAAACTCCCTCTAAAAAAAAAAGAAAGAAAAGAAAAATACAACCTGCCACAGCCATTAAATTTCGAAGTGGTTATACAGAAATAGATAACCAAGACTTAGTGATATGGGGTTTACTTAGTTCACCTAGGTAACTGCTTGGTATTGTTTGATTTGCTAGAATGAAATCTGCTAGTATTCCTTCTCTAATTAAAAAAATAACTTTAGGCTGGGAGTGGTGGCTCATGCCTGTAATCCCAGCACTTTGGGAGGCCGAGTCAAGCAGATCACTTGAGCCCAGGAGTTCGAGACAAGCCTGGGCAACATGGTGAAACCCTGTCTCTATAAAAAATACAAAAATTAGCTGGGCATGGTGGTGCAAGCCTGTGGGCCTAGCTGCTCGGGAGGCTGAGATTGGAGGATCACCTGAGCCTGGGGAGGTCGAGGCTATAATGAGCTTCGATCTTGCCACTGCACTCCAGCCTGGGTGACAGAGTGAGATCCTGCATCAAAAAAAAAAAGTGTTTAAAAATAAATAACTTTAAAAGAAGACACCTGAAATTGTGGCCAGACCTAGATTCTAATTCTGATTCCAATATTAACTGATTATGACCTTGGGCAAATCAAGTTCTCAATATCTCAATTTAAAAATGTTTCTAAGTGAGATAAAATAATTTAAATATTCTCTTACAGTAGCTGGAAAAGGCAAACAAAAGCAACATTGCATATTACGTGCAGTTTTGCAAAATTTGGGCTCCAGTTCCTTGAGATGCTTACAAAAAATAAATTCAGTGGCTAAATAAACTGAGGAAATGCTGTATATTATATCCCTCTCCCACTCTTGAAGAGTCTCAGTAAACATTAGGAAATTAAACAGGCCGGGCGCGGTGGCTCACGCCTGCAATCCCAGCATTTTGGGAAGCCGAGGCGGGTGGATCACATGAGGTCGGGAGTTTGAGACCAGCCTGACCAACATGGAGAAACCCCGTCTCTGCTAAAAATACAAAATTAGCTAGGTGTGGTGGCACATGCCTGTAATCCCAGCTACTAGGGAGGCTGAGGCAGGAGAATCGCTTGAACCTGAGAGGCAGAGGTTGCGGTGAGCCGAGTACTCCAGCCTGGGTAACAAGGCTGCACTCCAGCCTGGGTAACAAGAGCAAAACTCCGTCTCAAAAAAAAGAAAAGAAATTAAACATCTGAGCATTCTCATAGGAAATAAATTTATTCAATTTGTTTAACCAATCAAATTAGATGAAGGCTAGAGATTTCAGATTTCGGGGTCTGGGCTTTTGGGAACAGGCTGGTGTGGGGGTTTGCCAGACTACCTGAGTTTGGTAACTGGTTCTACAACTTACTGTGTGTTCTTGGAGAAGTTACTTAACTTTCCTAAGCTTCAATTTTTTCATATGCAAAATGTGCTATTATTATTCTAATTTTACATTTGGTTGTTGCAAAAATAAGTTAAAACCTTTTTGGTTACATTTTAATTTAATCACTTCTATAATGATGATGCGACTACTAACGCTGATCTAGATAGACTGTAGTCCAGCTTCTTTTTTTAGTTTTTTAATTTGATCTAGACTTTTTAGGAAATTACTCTGTGCAAGATTTCTGACAAAAGACAAGGGAGAGGGTAAAATTTAGAGTACTTTGGGAGGTCGAGGCGGGCAGATCACTTGAGGTCAGGAGTTCAAGACCAGCCTGGCCAACATGGTGAAACCCCATCTCTACTAAAATACAAAAATTAGCTGGGCGTGGTGGTGCACACCTGTAATCTCAGCTACTCGGGAGGTTGAGGCATGAGAATTGCTTGAACCCAGGAGGCAGAGGTTGCAGTGACCTGAGATCATGGCACTGCACTCCAGCCTGGGCAACAGAGCAAAACTCTGTCTCAAAAAAAAAAAAGAGAGGGACACAAGATCTCATCCTGGCATCAGCCACTGGTATCTCCTTTCATTACTCCTTGGCAGTCCTCAGTAAGTATCATATTGCTTTTTTTCCCAATTTTTTTTATTGTGGTAACATTATATAACATAAAATTTATCATCCTAACCATTTGTGAGTGTACAGCTCAGTGGTATTAAATACATTCATATTGTTTTGCAACCATCACCATTATCCATTTCCAGAACTCTTTTCATTTTGCAAAACTGTAATTCTGTACTCATTAAGCAATAACTCCCGATCACCCCTCCCCTCAGCTCCTGGCAGCCACTCTTCTAATTTCTGTTCTATGATTTGGCTACTCAAAGTACCTGATATCAGTGGAATCATACAGCATTTGTCCTTTCATGACTAGCTTATTTCACTGAGCATAATGTCCTCAAGTTTCATCCATGTTCTGGCATGTGTCAGAATTTCCTGCCTTTTCAAGTCTAAATAACATTCCATTATTTTTCACATTACCTTTTGTTACTTTAGGAATCATGGTCTGGGGGCTGGCCTTTAGCAACCAATACGTTTGGGGAGAGAGATATCTTCCTCAATGGCCTATCTTCTTTGTTGATGGATTCCTAGAGAATTATGCTACATTTTGCATCCAGGAAGGGTCACCCACCTAATTAGCCCACTTTTTTCCTCCAGAATTTTAATGTGTCTGAAAATTCACCTCTTAAAGGAGGAAGTGAAGGCAAGAGAAAGAAAGATGTGGGAATTGGCAGAAATAATAATTCTTCAAATGAGTCCCTTCCTAGACAGCATTCTCAAGCTAGGTATGCAAAAGAGCAGGACCACAGAGCTGCATTAAGGAATTAGATTTTATAGGATCAGAAAACAATCTTAGGAAACTGGGCCATTTTTAGTCTTCATTTCTTTTTGTGTTCTTATCAAAAATTGTAAAGGGGGTGGAAGATACATGCTGAGGTGGCAACCAACAAACATTCTCTTCGGAGGGTAAGACCACAGTGCTACAGAGAATGGAGAAAAATGTCATATACTTCCACAAACCAGAGTCAATGTTAGGAAAGATTTCACTCTAACGGCTTCCCTGCTAAGGGAGTTCTTCCATGAGTAGCTTTCACTGTGCAAGATCAGATGAGACCTAGGGTAGCCCAGGACACAAGGATCCTCCCATAATCCCCCAAGGGGCCACTTTCAATGTGGGCTAGTCTCTGCCCGTCCCTGCCAGGAACTGAAGAGGCTGTGCCAGTACCTTTTCCCCTGATCAGTCTCTGGGAAGGCAAAGCTTTTCTGCATCTGGCCTCAGTGGTTAGTGAGACTGTGGGATCGTCCTGAAGGACAGGAGGTCCTGGAGTTCACCCTCATGACATCATATCTGGCTTAGGACCATCACTCTTCATGTCCTGCTCATCGCTGTTCCTCACCATAGTTTCTCCCTAATGCAATGCCTTGTGGGGAGCTATTTCCCTGAGTACACAGTGATATCAGGATGTGAATCACCTTTTTCTGGGCAGAGGTGGTGGAATTTTTTACCATCATGAAGCTGAGGTTCCTTGCCCATTCTGAGTTGAATAACCCAAATCTTGGCCCTTAGAGCTTCTCATATCTCTAATTCCTTATAAAACTTAATTCTGTCCCCAGCTCTTTACTATCCCATTGCTCAGTATCTTCTACCACGTCCTCCTTCTCAAGACTCTGATACCTAAAATATACAATTTTACAGCAGCAGGAGGAAATAGGCAAAGGATATTTTCCTTTGTGGTGCTGGGTGTTGGGGATTAGTTGTAAAACTAGTCTCCACTAGAGGGAGACTTAATCTCAAGAAAGAAAACAATATGATCTGTGTCAAGTTGAGAGGAAGCAGAGGTATTAACTTGTTTATATAGCTTTTGTATTATAGCCAACTAT
This sequence comes from Pan troglodytes, assembly GCF_028858775.2. Lineage (NCBI taxonomy): Eukaryota > Metazoa > Chordata > Mammalia > Primates > Hominidae > Pan > Pan troglodytes. The sequence goes on from NC_072398.2 coordinate 87,838,586, forward strand.
CTCTTCTTTAAAAATCTTTTTGTTGTAAAAATGAAGAGAATTTATTTATTTATTTTAGAATTTTTTAAAATTTAATTTTGTTTTATAACTATGTAAAATACTTGGGTTTCAAAATAAACGCTATAAAACAAGGCATATTTAAATAAGTTTATCATCTACCTCCACACCTTCCATATCACTCCTTCTCTCTCCCTAAAGGTAATCACTTGATTTTTAGTAGAGATGAGGTCTCATTTATGTTGCCCAGCTGGTCTGGAAGTTCTGACCTCAAGTGATCCTCCTGAAGTGCTGGGATTACAGGCATAAGCACCGCGGCCAGCCATGGTATTTCCTTCTCTATGAAATGTTTGTTTAATCTGTAGCTCAGCTTCCTTTTTCTTTTTCTTTTTTTTTGAGATGGTCTTGCTCTGTGGCCCAGTCTGGTGTGCAGTGGCTCGATCTGAGCTCACTGCAACTTCTGCCTTCCGGGTTCAAGTGATTCTCCTGCCTCAGCTTCCCGAGTAGCTGGGATTACAGGCGCGCGCCACCATGCCCAGCTAATTTTTGTATTTTTAGTAGAGACGAGGTTTCTCCATGTTGGTCAGGCTGGTCTCAAACCCCTGACTTCAGGTGATCCATCCGCCTCGGCCTCCCAAAGTGCTGGGATTACAGGCGTGAGCCACCGTGCCTGGCCCCTTCTTCTTTTTGTAATGAAAAACAAACAAAAATCACACTTGGCCAGGCCCAGCACTTTGGGAGGCCGAGGCGGGCAGATCACGAGGTTAAGAGATCAAGACCATCCTGGCCTACCTGGTGAAACCCCGTCTCTACTAAAAATACAAAAATTAGCTGGGCGTGGTGGTGCGCACCTGTAGTCCCAGCTGCTTGGGACTCTGAGGCAGGAAAATCACTTGAACCCGGAAGACGGAGGTTGCAGTGAGCCAAGATGGAGCCACTGCACTCCAGCCTGACAATAGAGCGAGACTCCGTCTCAAAAAACAAACAAAAAAACAAACACACACACACACATACACAAAACAACCCTCTTTTACTGAGGAGTATACATACAAACTAACTTGGACAACCACTAAGAGTCCCTCACACTTTCTTTCTTTCTTTTTTTTTTTTTTTTTTTTTGAGAGTGAGTCTCACTCTGTCACCCAGGCTGGAGGGCAGTGGCGAGATCTCAGCTCACTGCAACCTCTGCCGCCTGCGTTCAAGCGATTCTCCTGCCTCAGGCTCCCGAGTAGCTGGGATTACAGCCGTCTGCCACTGCACCTGGCTAATTTTTGCAGTTTTAGTGGAGACGGGGTTTCACCATCTTGGCCAGGCTGGTCTTGAACTCCTGACCTCGTGATCAGACCGCCTCGGCCTCCCAAAGTGCTGGGATTACAGGTGTGAGCCACCACACCTGGCCCCCTCACATTTTCATGTACTGACAAAACTATTCCGTCTTTTTTTTTTTTTTTTTTTTTTTTTTTTTTGACAGTGTTTCAGTCTTGTTGCCCAAGCTGGAGTGCAATGACACGATCTTGGCTCACTGCAAACTCCACCTCCCAGGCTCAAGCAATTCTCCTGCCTCAGCCTCCCAAGTAGTTGGGATTACAGGTATATGCCACCATGCCCAGCTACTTTTTGTATTTTTAGTAGAGACAGGGTTTCCCATGTTGGCCAGGCTGGTCTCGAACTCCTGACCTCAGGTGATCCGCCCATCTCAGCCTCCCAAAGTGCTGGGATTACAGGCATGAAACACCACACCCGGCCTAAAATAAATTTTTAGGACAGATCAGGCTGGCCCCATTTTCTAGCCCAGTTTTTTACAGAGCTATTAGTCTTTTTCTTCCCTATTTTTAGAAGTTTTTCCTGAATCAAATATATTACTCCTTTGTAATGTAATTTATAAATTTCTTTTCCCATTAGTCTTTTTACTTTTTTTTTGTTATTATGTAAAATTTATCAATTTGCATCTATGGGGATAATCAAACATTTTTTCCACCTTAGATCAATTAATATGGTGGATTATATTAATAGATTTCCTAATATTATATGTTCTTGCATTTTTGGAATATTATCCAGTTGGTCATGATAAATATTTTTTAACATGCTGTTGGATTCACTTTGCTAATGTTTTATATATATGTATCAATATTAATACAAAAGTGAAATTGATCTATAATGGTTTTTTTTGTTACAGTCTTTGTCACGATTCTAAAATTGAGGTTTGGAAATCAATGTTATACTTACTTTGCAAGATGATTTTGGGGGTTTTCCCTTTTTTGTCATAGTCTAAAATAGTTTTAAAAATTAAAGATTTGTTTTTTAAAGTTTGGTAGAATCATCTGTAAAACGATCTGGGCCTGCTTTGTTTTGTAGGGGAACTCCTTAACTAGTTTCTATGATTATTTTATGTTACTTGGCCGGTTTAAATTTGCTGTCTCTATAAGGGCAAATTTTGTTAAATTGGATTTTCTAAAAAAATCCGTTTAATGTAGATTTTAAAATATTTTTACAAGAATATTTTTCAAATTTCCTCTTTTGTGTCACTTTATTTCCAGTTTCATGGATTTGTGCTTTCCTAGTTTAGCTAGGAAATTATCAAAATTATTTTTACAAAGAAACAGTTTTGGATTCTTTAATTAGTATAATGCTACCATTATTATTGTTATTGTTGTTGTTTTCAAACCCATTAACTTCTGCCTTTATTTTTACTAATTTCTTATTTTTGTGTCATTCGGTTTACCCTGGGTTTTGTGTATAATATTTTGAGTTGGATTGTTATTTATTTTTACTTATATAGGTATTTAATGCTATAAACCTTTCCCTCATAGCTGTTTTTGCTGTTTCCCATAAATTCTGGGGGTTTTCATTGCTATTTTCAAAAACTTCTCCCGCGCCACCACCATGCTCTCGGTGCGCGTCCGCATCACTTCCATCGCTGACCCGCAGCAACAGCAGCTCTTGCTGCTGAAGGTTCTCAGTCTGGCCAACAAGGAGAACACGCCCTCGACCCTGAGAGGAACTCGCGTCCTGGCCAGCAAGGCCGCGAGGAGGATCTTCCAGGAACCCGCGGAGCCGAAAACTAAAATAGCTGCTCCTGGCGTGGAGGATGAACCACTGCTGAGAGAAGACCCCGCCACTTTATCATCTTCCCCATCGAGTACCATGATATTTGGCAGATGTATAAGAAGGCGGAGGCTTCCTTATACCGAGGAGACCGAGGAGAGTGATTTTATATCCCGTGTTCTGGCTTTCTTTGCAGCAAGTGATGGCATAGTAAATGAAAACTTGGTGGAGCGATTTAGCCAAGAAGTTCAGATTACAGAAGCCCGCTGTTTCTATGACTTCCAAATTGCCATGGAAAACACACATTCTGAAATGTATAGTCTCCTTATTGACACTTACATAAAAGATTCCAAAGAAAGGGAATTTCTCTTCAACACCATTGAAACACCTTGTGTCAAGAAGGCAAATTGGGCCTTGAGTTGTATTGGGGACAAAGAGGCTACCTATGGTGAATGTGTTGTAGCCTTTGCTGCAGTGGAAGATATCTTTTTTTTTTTTTTTTTTTTTTTTTTTGAGACGGACTTTCGCTCTTGTTGCCCAGGCTGGAGTGCAATGGCGCGATCTCCGCTCACTGCAACCTCCGCCTCCCGAGTTCAAGCGATTCTCCTGCCTCAGCCTCCCGAGGAGCTGGGATTACAAGAATGAGCCACCACACCCAGCTAGTTTTTGTATTTTTAGTAGAGACTGGGTTTCTCTATGTTGGTCAGGCTGGTCTCAAACTCCTGACCTCAGGTGATCCACCCACCTCAGCCCCCCAAAGTGCTGGGATTACAGGCGTGAGCCACCGCGCCCGGCCATTAACAGCATCTTTAAAACTGTGTAGCTACCTCACAACCAGGCCTGTTTATTTATAATGCTGGTGGTATCACCTTTTGCCAGCAGGCTGGCTGGCTGTGACTTATCATAGCAGTGACAGCAGCAGTCTTGGCTTTAAAGTGAGGGGTGACTCTCTAGTGAGCTTGGCCCAGCAGGATTAAACATTCACTTAACTAGCACAGGCAGTTGAAAGATGCAGCCTCCCTACTTCAAAGCAGGTTTTGTTTACTTAAATATAAAACTGGCACTTTACAAACATTGTTTGTACTATCAAGGTAATAATAGCTTGATTTATTTGGTTTCTACACCAAAGTATTCTGCTGACCACTAATTGGAGCCAATTCAAAATTCACTAAGTAACTAAAGTAAGTTAAACTTGTGTAGACTAAGCATATAATTTCTAAATTTTATTTTCTTGAATGAATTAAAATATTCCTTAATCAACTTTAAAGTCAATCCTGTATATAGCTAGATATTAGTCTGTTGGTGCCAGATAGAAGACAGGTAGTGTTTTTTATCCTGTGGCCTGGGTAGTGTCCTGGGATTCTCTGTCCTATCTGAGTAGAGTGTTGTGGATTAAGGAATCTCTCACGGCAAAGACAGATTAGAAATTTAGGCATGATCTCGGCCTTCATATGTGTGAGCAGCCATATCATTTTATTTCTCACTATATTTTCCCCAACTTCTAGTTGATAAGAAAAAATTATTGAGGAGTTTTTATATGTGGGGACTAAAGTGGCATTGTAAAATTTCAAGTCATCCTTAAACAAAATGACCCACCTAAGGTCTTGCTCCTGTTAGGTGGTGAAATCAACTGGAGTTGGTTCCTAAAAGTTGTTTAGTCTTGTTTAAGTAGGTTGTGTGAATTAATAGTTAATTCATTTACATTTACTATATGACCTTTTTTTTTTTTTTATAGAGTCTTGCTCTGTTGCCCAGGCTGGAGTGCAGTTGTGAGATCTTGGCTCACTGCAACCTCTGTGTCCCGGGCTCAAGCCATTCTCCTGCCTCAGCCTTCCAAGTAACTGGGATTACAGGGCCCACTGTGGTGGTGGGCTAATTTTTGTATTTTTAGTAGAGACGGGGTTTCACCATGTTGGCCAGACTGATCTCGAACTCCTGACCTCAGGTGACCCGCCCCCCTTGGCCTTCCAAAGTGCTGGGATTACATGTATGAGTCACCACGCCCGGCCTACATGTCTTTGAAATTAGAAAATATTTTTTAGGCTGGGTACAGGCTTGAGCCACCGCACCTGGCAAACTAATATTCTTAATAGGGCTAATTTGAATTAATCTGCCATTAAGTTTGGCTGAGACACTACATGAAAGATGATGCAGGATATGTGTTGATCTTTTGGCCCCATTTGTTAATTTTATTATCTATTTGAACATTGTCCTGTTCTATTTTTAGTTTTCCTAATCATTTATTATATAGTCAATTTTTAAATTTCTGTAATGATATTTTCTATCTTTTATTGTTACCTAAATAAACCCAGATTATATGGTCCTTACACTTGTGCAACATTAAAATGAATAAAGGCTTTGCCTTGCATTGTCAGAAAAACAAAAACAAACCCCTGCAATTTATTTTGCATTTCCCCCTTGACCCAGGAGTGGTTTAACACGTTCTGAAATTTCCCTTTGGGGAAATGTATGGGAGAGTGAGTGTGGGTGTGTGCAAATAAAATTCCCTTTGGAAGAGGCCTTTTTGTTTTATTGTTTGGTTTGTCTAATTGTATTACATTTTGGTCAGAGAATACTATTTGAATTATTGTTTCTTCACTCTGGATATACTGAGATTTTCTTTGTAGCTTAGGATGTGAATGTGCCACATTTTTGTGAATGCTTTATGCATTTTTTTCTTTTTTTCTTTTTTCTTTTTTTTTTTTTTTGATATGGAGTCTCACTCTGTCGCCCAAGCTGGAGTCCAGTGGCACGATTTCGGCTCACTGCAACCTCTCCTCCTGGGTTCAAGCAATTCTGCCTCAGCCTCCCGAGCAGCTGGGATTACAGGCGCCCACCACCATCTTCAGCTAATTTTGTGTATTTTTAGTAGAGATGGGGTTTCACCATGTTGGCCAGGCTGGTCTCAAACTCCTGACCTCATGATCCACCCGCTTCGGCCTCCCAAAGTGCTGGAATTACAGGCATGAGCCACCACGCCCAGCCCTTTACGCATTTTTTTAAAAAGTTTATTCTCTATTATTAAGGTTCAGAGTTTAATATTATTAAATCTACTTAAATATATTTATTATGTTGTTTAGGTCTTCTGTATCCTAACTTATTGTTCACTTGACCTTTCTAGATCTGAGGGATTTGTTAGTCCTCCTATTATAGTGTGCTTCTATTTCTCCTTGTATAAAATGTCATTATCTTTATAAAAATTGTGGCTAAAATTTCTTTCTCTTTTCTCATTAAAAGTAATGCTTTTTAGTCAGAATTCTACTTTGATGGATAATTACAACTGCAACCCTGCTTACATTTAGGAATAAATTCTGGTACATCTCTTAGTCATTTATTTAGGCTTCCTGAAACTCTTCTTAGATGTAGCTCTTTTATATAGCACAGTGTTGGACTTTGCTTTGTCAATGTGAAAACTATTTTCTTTTAATAGGTAGGGAAACCTATTCTTTCTCTCTTTCTTTATTTAAACCCTTTCTTTCTTTCTTTTTGATACGGAGTCTCGCTCTGTCGCCCAGGCTGGACTAAAGCGGCACGATCTCGGCTGACTGCAACCTCCACCTCCCGGATTCAAGTAATTCTCCTGCCTCAGCCTCCCGAGTAGCTGGGACTACAGGCACCTACCACCATGCCTGGCTAATTTTTGTATTTTTAGTACAGACGAGGTTTCACCATATTAGCCAGACTGGTCACGAACTCCTGACCTTGTGATCCACCTGCCTCAGCCTCCCAAAGTGCTAGGATTACAGGAGTGAGCCACCACGCCCGGCCCCATATCTATTGATATTATCAGTATGTGTGGCCACAGATCTGCCTTACAAATTTTGTTTTATATATATAAGTCTTTAACCATGTGGTCTGTTTCACTTGCTTCCTCCTCCCCTGTCCCGCCATCCCCCCAGCCTTAAACATATCTTTGGTATTTAGGAAGAGTTTGTATTTTTGTTATAATGGATACGTTCATCCTAATAGTTCTACACAATATGTAAATTATCTCTTTTTGGCTATTGTTTATATGAGCAACACTGAAATTATCTAGTAATCTGTTACTCTCCTTAGCACCTACCTTGAGGAAAAATCCTTTTACTCCCGGTTAATATCTGTGTCTGACAGAGAACTTATTCTATTTCTCATGTACTGTCCCTAATCTTTTTTTTTTTTTTTTGAGATGGAGTCTTGCTCTGTCGCCCAGGCTGGAGTGCAGTGGTGAGATCTCGGCTCACTGCAAGCTCCACCTCCGGGGTTCAAGCGATTCTCGTGCCTCAGCCTCCCAAGCAGCTGGGACTACAGGCCTGTGCCACCACAGCTGGCTAATTTTTGTATTTTTAGTAGAGACGGGGTTTCACCATGCTGCCCAGGCTGGTCTTGAACTCCTGACCTCAAGTGATCCGCTGCCTCAGCCTCCCAAAGAGCTGGGATTACAGGCGTGAGCCACCGTGCCCAGCCCCCTAATCTCTCTTTACTGATAGTTGTACTATATTTACAAGATTGCCAAGAAATGTGGAAAAGTTAATGAATACATATTAATGGTTTATTAATATATTTAAATACATGATAAAATAATAGTATCTATTTCCAGACTTCATGGTCAACCCGTATATTGTTAAAGCACATAGCCAAGATATCCTATACTGGTGCCATTATAACCATCATTTATTCTTAGTTATGCACGTAAACAAATTTAATTCACACCACTAGTGAGAGATACTGATGTCTTTTCAGTCATTTTGGTTGTTTAAAGCTTGTTCTTTGGTCTTTTTGTTTTGTTTTAAGAAATAGTGTTATAGGCCAGGCACAGTGGCTCACGCCTGTAATCCAACGACTTTGGGAGGCCAAGGCAGGTGGATCACCTGACGTCAGGAGTTCCAGACCAGCCTGGCCAACATGGTGAAACCCTGTCTCTACTAAAAATACTAAAATTAGCAGGGCATGCTGGTGTGTGCCTGTAATCCCAGCTATGGAGGGGGGCTGAAGCAGGAGGATCACTTGAACCTGGGAGGCGGAGGTTGCAGTGAGCTGAGATGGTGCCACTGCACTCCAGCCTGGGCAACAAGAGCAAGATTCTGTCTCAAAAAAAAAAAAAAAAGGAAAGAAAGAAAAGAAAAAGAAATAGTGTTAAATAGCTCTATGAATGCTGCAGAGAGGGCTACCCCATAGGCAGTGTGTGGGGAGTATACAAAGCTTGTTCTTTGGCTCCTCAGGAAGGGGATCTTATCAAGAATATTATTCTTTTGTGGTATTGTCAGTGGAAAGGAGAGATGTAACAGCAGTCTCCGAGAGAGGGAGCCTTAGTCTCAGGAAAGAAAACTGGATCAGCTATTTTAACTGTATAGAGAAGTTTTGAAACTATAGCTTTTACATTTGTAGCCATGCATCTCTTCAGGGGTCAGAACTACGCCTTCATTTCCTATAAGGAAATCTACAAAAGCCAGGGTGTTTGAATAGTTCAAAATTTGGCCAGTAGCTTGGTTGGATGAAATCCTGTTAGCCCGGGAAATGGGGCAAAAGCCAGGTCTCCTATCCAAGACCCATCAACACCTGACCCAGTAAGGTGACATGCAGGGCACCTTGGAGCTACTTAGAAGAAACCTTAGTAGAGAGCTGATGGTATAACTAGAGACAGTGATTCAGGTGGTTACACTGTGTAATAGATGAGATAAATGCCCCATTTTTACTATGAAGGGGTTACTAATAATTTTTTCTGGTTTTAAAAATTGCCATGGGAGGCCGGGCGCGGTGGCTCACGCCTGTAATCCCAGAACTTTGGGAGGCTGAGGTGGGCGGATCAACTGAGGTCAGGCATTCGAGACCAGCCTGACCAACATGGAGAAACCCTGTCTCTACTAAAAATACAAAATTAGCCGGGTGTGGTGGTGCATGCCTAAAATCTCAGCTACTCGGGAGGCTGAGGCAGGAGAATCGCTCGCTTGAACCCGGGAGGCGGAGGTTGCGGTGAGCCGAGATCGCACATTGCACTCCAGCCTGGGCAACAAGAGCGAAACTCCATCTCAAAAAAAAAAAAAAAAAAAAAAAAAAAAAAAAAGAATAAAGGCAGTGAGAAACAGAGATGATAAAGAAGAAACAGAAAATCTTTCTGATCATGTTCTATCTTCGAGATTCTAGTATCCTTTGAAGCCCAAACTATACTTCCTACCTTTGGAATCTGTTAAATACTCCTATTAATTATAATTTCCCCACTTCCCCTTTTTTGTTTAAGGTAACCTGAATGAGTACTTCTTACTTGGCAGTCTTAAGCCAATAATAATGCTAAAATAATTGAGCATTCATTATGCATCTGGCACCCTATTAGCATGTTACATATATTTAATGCTCAAAACTAAGATTATCCCCATTTTACATATAAGGGTACTGAGACCCAGAAAGATTAACTTGTGTAAGGCCACACATTTAGGCAGAGCCAGAATTTAATCCAGGCAATGTGACTCTAGTACTTATGCTGGTGGTTGCCTTCACGTAGGTCCAATGTACACATCGCCTATAGAGTACAGGTTAAACTTGTACTTCAATAGCAGATAATCTCAGTCCAAATAAAAGATTTCCTAATGGTTTAGTTTCAGTCATCAAAGAATTTAAGTGAATGGAAAAAAGTATCTTAAGGCATACGTAAAGGATGGAGCCTTTAAAGAGCCCTTCCAACTTTGGAAGAAGTAAATCTGGTCCTAGTAAAAGACCATCTGCTGTACCTGAAGTCAACCAGTTCATCTGAAGAAAGGCTAAAATGCAATACACTTTTATTAGAAGCTTAAAATTGCCTGTTACTACTGATATTACAATTTCCTAGTGAAATCTTTTTTTTTTTTGAGACGGTGTCTCACTCTGTCGCCCGGGGGATGGAGTGCAGTGGCGCGATCTCGGCTCACTGCCAGCTCCAACTCCCGGGTTCACGCCATTCTCCTGCCTCAGCCTCCCGAGTAGCTGGGACTACAGGCACCCCCCACCACGCCCGGCTAATTTTTTGTATTTTTAGTAGAGACGGAGTTTCACCGTGTTACCATACGGAGTTTCACCGTGTTAGCCAGCATGCTCTCGATTTCCTGACCTTGTGATCCACCCCCCTGGGCCTCCCAAAGTGCTGGGATTACAGGCCTGAGCCACCGCGCCCGGCCTGAAATCTTAAATATTAGAATTCACATAGGATCAAGCCAGGACTGCACCTTGGATTTTTTTTTTTTTTTTTTTTTTTTTTTTTTTGAGACGGAGTCTCACTCTGTCGCCAGGCTGGAGCACAGTGGTGCAATCTCGCCTCACTGCAACCTCCGCCTCCCGGGTTCAAGCGATTCTTCTGCCTCAGCCTCTGGAGTAGCTGGGACTACAGGAGCGCGCCACTACGCCCAGCTAATTTTTGTATTTTTAATAGAGACGGGGTTTCACCATGTTGGCCAGGATGGTCTCCATCTCTTGATCTCGTGATCCTCCCGTCTCGGCCTCTCAAAGTACTGGGATTACAGGCGTGAGTCACCGCGCCTGGCCTTTTTTTTTTTTTTCTTTTTTTTGAGATGGTGTCTCACTCTGTCGCCCGGGGGATGGAGTGCAGTGGCGCAATCTCGGCTCACTGCAACCTCCACCTCCCGGGTTCAAGCGATTCTCTTGTCTCAGCCTCCCGAGTAGCTGGGACTACAGGCGCGTGTCACCATGCTCAGCTAATTTTTGTATTTTTAGTAGAAACAGGGTTTCGCCATGTTGGTCAGGCTGGTCTCGAACTTCTGTCCTCAACTGTTCCGCCTGCCTCAGCCTCTGAAAGTGCTAGGATTACACGTGTGAGCCACTGTGCCCAGCGTGTACCTTGGATTTTAGATTACAGAGAGACAAATAATCTAAAACGATCACCTTTCTCTCTAGAACAATGGGTTAGAGGATCCAGAAACAGACCCAAATATGTTAGGGAATACATTAAAAATGGCATTTCAAATCAGTAGAGGAAAAGAAAACTTATTAATGATGCCAAGGCAACTAGTTAAGGCAACTGAAGCATAACCTTGTCCACATTCACTAAAATTCCAGAAGGAACAAAAATTTAAATGTAAGAACTGAAGCTAGGGGTAAATTATTTTTAAAATATTGGAATTCACAAAAAGCCATTCAAAGCATAAGATCCAGAGCATAGAAAAAATGAGTAATACATCTGACTACTACATAAGTACTAAAGACATGTCCATGGCAAAAAAAAAAAAAAAAAAAAAAACCCACAGAAAAACAAAAACAAAACAGAAAAACCACCAACAAAATGAAAGTAAGTGACAAACTGGAGGGAATATTTCCAACATATTTGACAAAGGACTAATTTCCTTAATATATGGAGTTCAAACAGATTAATGAACATGATCAACAGGCTGGGTGCAGTGGCTCAAGCCTGTAATCCCAGCTTTTTGGGAAGCTGAGGTGGGCAGATGGCTTGAACCCAGGAGTTCAAAACCAGCCTGGGCAACATGGCAAAATCCCATCTCTACAAAAAAAATTAAAAAATCAGCTGGGTGTGGTGGTGCATCCCTGTAGTTCCAGTTATTCGGGAGGCTGAGGTGGGAGGATTGTTTGGACCTGAGAGGCAGAAGTTACAGTGAACCAAGATGATGCCACTGCACTCCAGCCTGGGTGACAGAGGGAGGACTGGTTTCAAAAAAAAAAAGTCAACAGCCCAATAATAAGTGGCAAAATACATTAAAGGCCATTTTCAGGGAAAAAAAAATTAAAATAAAAACAGTTTATACACATATAAAAACACCCTAATTAAAGAAATGCAAATTTAAAACAATGATATACCGTGTTGGGTGGGTGTGGTGGTTCGTGCCTGTAATCTCAACACTTCCAGAGGTTGAAGAATCACTTGAGGCCATGAATTGAAGACAAGAGGAACAACACAGTTAAGACCCTATCTCTTAAAAAAAATTTGTTTTTTTTAATTAGCTGGGCATGGTAGCTCATGCCTATACTCCCAACTACTTGGGAGGCTAAGGTGGGAGGATTGCTTGAGCTCAGGATATTGATGGAACCACTGCACTCCAGAGCTTAGGCAACAGGGAGACCGTCTCAAAACAAAAACAAAAAATAAAATTATATACCATGTTCAACCTACAGCTTAACAAGCAATATGGTATAATGGTTAAAACTGCTGGCTCTAGAGTCAGAATATTTGGGATTAAATCCTGGCTCTACTCCTCACTGTGTATTCTCCAGTTTCCTTGGTTGGGTTGAGAACTAAATGAGAAAATGTAATAAAGCAATTAGAACTGTGCCTGGCATGTATATAGTAACTGCTCAGTTAACATTAGTTCTACTAGTTCAATCAATTAGTTCTATTAGTTCAATTCTATTAGTTCAATTAAAATTAGTTTAGACTGAAAAAAAAAAAGAAAAAACGATGATGTTGAAAAGAAAGCAGAGAACTAGGCACTCATATGCCATCATACACCACTGGTAGAAGTACAAACTGGCACAATGTCTTTCAGTGGTAATTTGACATTATCTACTTATTTTATTTATTTATTTTTTTTTGAGACGGAGTCTCGCTCTGTCACCCAGGCTGGAGTGCAGTGGCGCAAAATTGGCTCACTGCAAGCTCCGCCTCCTGGGTTCACGCCATTCTCTTGCCTCAGCCTCCTGAGTAGCTGGGACTACAGGCGCCCGCCACACGCCCAGCTAATGTTTTGTATTTTTAGTAGAGACGGGGTTTCACCATGTTAGCCAGGATGGTCTCGATCTCCTGACCTCGTGATCGCCCACCTCAGCCTCCCAAAGTGCTGGGATTACAGACGTGAGCCACCGCACCCAGCCTATCTACTTATTTTAAATGCACAAACCCTTTTGACTTTGCAATGTACTTTAAAACATTTATCCTACAGATCACATATGTACATAAAAATACATACATACATGTTCATAAAGATACATAGGGATTTTTCATTACAGCAATGTCCTTATTAGCAAAAGACTATAAATAAACTAAATGGTCATCCATATGGGTCTGAACAAACTATGGTGCATCCCAAAATGGAATATTATGATAAAAACATAATCCCCAAGATAGTCAAAAAGCAAATCAAAAAGCAATGTGGACAGCTCTCTCATTAGTGTTTGTATGCAGAGAAGATTTCTGGAAGGAGACACAAGAAATGAGTAACAGCAGTTGCCCTGAGGAGCAAGACTGAGAGTTGAAATCAAATGGAGATTTGCTTTTCACTGAACATCCTGTAAACATGAAATTTTTTCCATGTACATTACTTTTTCAATTGAACAAAAACTAGTTAACTTTTAAAAATGAGTGCAGTCATCATTTATCATTACATCCCTATCAGAAAGGCAGAGGGAGGCATACCAACTGAAGACAAATTCTAAGAGAAATAATGCTAGCCTATCATTGCAGATTAAAGGGCCAAAATGGATATCCTAGAGCAAAGATAGTCCTTGGTCCTTAAAGAACTCTTCTCTAGAGAGTGATAAGAACCACAGGGACTAAGCACATGAGTTATCTTTCCAGATCTCACATTATCCAGGTATTAACTCCAGAGCCTATAAAACAAGAGCTGTTCTTCCCTCCATCTGCAGAAGCATAGGAGTGCTCTTATACTTGGTGTGTTCTTCCCTCCATCTGCAGAAGCATAGGAGTGCTCTTATACTTGGTGTGTTGGTTAAGATGAGGATTTTGGGGGAAGAAGGAAAAGAGAAGGGACTGATGGATATACTTTATTTATTTTTTATTTTTTGAGACGGAGTCTCACGCTGTCGCCCTGGCTGAAGTGCAGTGGCACGATCTCTGCTCATTGCAACCTCCGCCTCCCGGGTTCAAGCAATTCTCCTGCCTCAGCCACCCGAGTAGCTGGGATTAGAGGCATGCGCCACCATGCCTGGCTAATTTTTTGTATTTTTAGTAGAGACAGGGTTTCTCCATGTTGGCCAGGCTGGTCTTGAACTCCTGACCTTGTGATCCGCCTGCTTCGGCCACCCAAAGTGCTGGGATTACAGGCGTGAGCCACCGCGCCCGGCCTGGATATGCTTTATAATGGTCTCCTGGTCCTAATGATATCTTTGGGCAACTTATTTCTTAGTTTTTCCCTTTCATCTTGACACCTTATATATAAATTCACTTTACAATTCACAAAGCACAGTTCTACTTACTTATTAATTCTCTTAACCACCTCGTAGATGGGTATTAAAATGCCATTTTATGAGTTTCAGAGGGGTTTCCTTGTCCCACAAATATTAGGCTTATGTCCTGGCTCCCCCCCATTGAACTCTCCAAACCTGAACCTTTCCACTCTGTGACTTTCTCTCTTCATCCCTGCTCAATCTCCCTGCACCAGCACCTGATTCCATTTTATTCCAGTCAACACTAAACGCCTGTGTTCTTAGGTGCTGTGCTTCTAGACAGTGACAGAGGAAATTTTTTAAGGACCAAGGACAAGATATGTTTTTCCTTCTGGGGACAGATTTGAGCTAGTTGCTTTTTAAATATTGTTCCTTTGTTATTCTGTCTGATAAAACGAAGTAGTGGGCCTTATAAACAGGATCTCACCAGGATTGAATACCTACTATGCTATGATATTGTCTAGACACTTTATTCATTTTATCTCACTTACCCTGTAAAAGCAGGCTCTATTATCTCCACAATACAAATGAGTTGATAGAAATTTAGTGAAGACAAGACAGTTGTTTAATGTCATATAGCTCCTATGTTCCCATGTTGAATAAGGATTCAAACCCCAGTATCTGGCTCTACAGCCTGTGGTACATTACACCATGTTGTCCAACAAGTATAGCTCTCAGGGTTACATGGTTTGTTAAAGTGGTTAAAAACCCCAATCAAAGGCCCGTGGAAGTTCTTAAGCAGGGGTAGGTTATGCCAGAAAAAAAGTAGTGGCTATTCAGCTAATTTTCTCACATTTACTCAGTCTTTCCCGTCTCTAAAATAAAAATGAATCTAAGTTCCAGAGAAAACAAATGGGGGCAGTGTGAGCCAAGGAAGTGAATAATAATAAGCAGAAGAGAAAGGCAGCCTCTGCTCATTGGTAGTCCCAGGAGGTCGGCCTTCTGCAGTTGCCAAGCAACGAGTGTAAACAGCACAAGATCATGGCCACTAACTACAGTGCCAACCAGGTAAGTTCCCATTCTCCATTTCTTTAACGTTTACTTTTGTTTTTCAGATTCTATCTTTGGACTGTCCCCTCTCATAGGATTCTGATCTTTGAACAGATAGCTGAGAGTGGAGTGAGATAATATTTTACCTCCTCAGGGATAGAGAGAGCCCAGGGGCGATCCAAAGGTATCTCTGGGTTAAATTTGTAGGGTGTAAACCAGAAGTTGGCAATTTTTTTTCTGTAAAAGGGTGGAGTGTAAAAATTTTAGGCTTTGCAGGCCAAGTGGCAAAGTCAAAAATATTCTGTAGCTACTTGCATAATTAAAGAAAAACATTTTTCCATAACATTTTTGACAAATTCAAAATATAACTGAGTACAATTTTTTGTACTACTAATGAAAATAATGGAATTTTGGGGGTTGAGAAAACATTTCACTTAACTGGGATTCAAAGTTAGTGTTCCATTTGATTGAATCAACTGTAAATGTTCATTTATAAACATCACCCTTACTCTCAGGCCATCCCCAAACAGGCAGCAATATGGATATGGCCCATAGGCCATAGTTTACCAACTCCTGATCTAGACCAGTGCTGCCCAACAAAAAGAGTGCGAGCCACAAATGTAATTTTAAATTTTCTAGTAGCTACATGAAAAAATTAAAACATAAAATTTAAATATATTGAATTTAACCCAATAAATCCAAATATTATGTCAACATTTAATCAGTATTTAAAAAATTATAATCAGACATTTTACGTTCTTTTTTTGTACTAAATCTCCAAAACCTGCTGGGTGTTGTAGCTCACGTCTGTAATCCCAACACTTTGGGAGGCTGAGGCACAAGGATCGCTTGAGGCCAGGAGTTTGAGACCACCCTGGGCAATATGGTGAGACCTCATCTCTACAAGTAAATTTAAAAATTAGCTGGACATGGTGGCATGCACCTGTAGTCCCAGCTACCTGTGAGTCTGAGGGAGGAGGATCGCTTGAATCCAGGTGTCCAAGGCTGCAGTGAGCTAGGATCATGCCACTGACCCCAACCCAGGTGGCAGACCAAGATCCTATCTCAAAAAAAAAAAAAGAAAAGAAAAAAACTTCAAAATTCAGCATATTTCATATTTATAAAGCACCTCAATTTGAACTAGTCATATTTCAGGTGCTCAACAGCTCCATGTGGCTCCCGGCTCCATGTTGGACAGCACACATCTAGACCAAACAAATTACACCCTTGTCATAGTGATTTAAAGCCTACATGGTTGGTCAGGCCTTTGGTCTTCAAATCTAAAGAATTGTGCCTAGTCTTCATTTCCTGGGTTTGGGGCCTTGAAGTCTCATAGGGCTACTTATCTTTCTCTCCACAGTATGAAAAGGCTTTCTCATCCAAGTATCTGCAGAACTGGTCTCCCACTAAGCCAACAAAAGAGGTATTCCATGTTCAGTGCACCTACAAGATAGCCTCATGCTCTCCCTGTCAATTAACTCCTTTTAGCATTCTCTAAACTCCCATATTCTTCTCTGACCAAGCTCCCCAAATACTTCCCTTTTTCCCCTCACAAACCTTTATCTCTCCCACTTGTACCCCAGAGCATCTCTTCTCATGAAGGCTACACTCAAATTATTGCCAACGATCGTGGTCATCTACTGCCTTCTGTGCCCCATTCCAAGGTGAGATACTATCTTCACTCCTATCAAGAAAGGCAAACAATTAAGGCACAGAACTGGGAGATGTGCAGTCTCTCACAGCCATTATCGGGAAAATTAAAGTTTAATCTAATTCATGTTGTAATGTGAGAGCCCCTGAACTTCCGGCCAGCTTACCCAGCAGGATAGAGTTGTGTTTAGCACCCTTCAGAAGTTCTTAAATTGATCAATGATCTGTATAAATGAAAGCCTTCAGGTGATGACATTTGTGCAGTGGGTACTCCTTTGCCACACTCAGCCTAAGGATGTGGAATTTAAGTTGGCAGAGTAAAGGGGATGAAAAAATTAGGCCTGCAAAGCCTAAATGAGGGAGGGGGATAAGGAAAGGTGGGAAGATTACGCTTTCAGTCTTGTTTCATAACCATGCATTCCTAAAGGTAAAGAAAGGAAATAATACAAACAGAGGTCTAAGTCAGTTACTGGGAGTGAGAAGCCCTACTGAGGAATCCCTTTTCATTTTTAGGCAAATCCTTGGGGTTCCTTCATGGGCACCTGGCAAATGCCTCTGAAGATACCCCCTGCTCGGGTGACCCTGACCTCCCGTACAACTGCTGGTGCTGCCTCCCTCACCAAATGGATACAGAAAAATCCTGATTTACTCAAGGCCTCCAATGGGCTGTGTCCTGAAATCTTAGGCAAGGTATCTATTCTTCCCATCTAACCCAAAACCCTGTTGTCTCAATTTCTTTTCAACCTCAAAAAATGTCTATTGTTATGCCACCACTATCCCAGCATGGGGGACCTCTAACCAATTTGTCTTATCTTGACTAGTCCTTAATCACCTTCTGAGGCCTGAAGGGATGGGCTAAGGACATCATACCCCCAACAGTAGAAAATGATCTAATCTCAAGGTGGGGGAGGGTGGTTAGAGAAATCAAATTTAACTTTTCTTATTTGAAACTTGATCTACTGCCCATGGTATGGGGAGAAAGGGAGTTAGAATCCTGAGGTGCATTAGGAATGATCCGGGCCTGACCAGAGACATGACTCTCTCTCTCACTCTTATCACTGACAGCCCCATGATCCAGACAGTCAGAAGAAACTCAGAAAGAAGTCTATCACAAAGACTGTACAACAAGCACGAAGTCCAACCATAATTCCAAGCTCCCCAGCTGCCAACCTCAATTCCCCAGATGAACTCCAAAGCTCACACCCCTCTGCAGGTCATACTCCAGGTCCCCAAAGCCCAGCCAAATCCTAAGAGCCCACCTGGAAGTCCACGTATGCTAGAACTCTGGGCAGGGCGTAATCTAGCTGAGGTCCAGAAATACAAACCTGGAACTTCATATGGACCAAGTGGCCACACACTGAAAAACCCATATAGCGACTGAGTGAAATAAACAAGAGCCCCCAGTCAGAACTGTGAAACAGGGAAATTTTGGGGTGGGAGTAAAAGCAAATTTGGAAAATAAACTTTTTTTGTTGAATCTTTTACTGATCTGGATTTTCCATTCTTGCTATGGCTGCCTCTTGTAACACAATTAGGAGAAGGAAGGTAGGAGAAAATAAAGTAGGGAAAAGAACATACAGTGGTTTGGGTGGAACACATTTTTACAAGAATTGAGTCAGTTATACTCCAGAAATGACCAAGAGAAAGTTGGTCTGAATCATGGAAAAAGGGCAGAACCTCAAAGAACCAGTCCCTCAACCCTACCCACTCATTTTTTATCCTGAGCATGCACAACTAACAACTACAAAATCAGAAATAGAATTGAGTAGAGTATGTATATGTGTGTTTGGAGAAGGTGGGGAAGAAAAGGTAGGGAAAACCAAAGTAGAAGATACTATGCTTGTGTAAGACTTTCTATCTAAGCCCAAGTACAAATATAGTTTGAAAATTGAAGATATTAAAGTGACTGGAAGACAGAGAAGAAAAAGACAGTAAGTAGAAATTTAAGGCAGAATAACAAACATGATGCTCTGTCACAACCCCCACCCACCCACTACCATGCTTCAATCACCCAAATGGTATGAAACCACCAAAAAATTCAACTGCCCTACCCATTTTCCAGCCTCTAACAGCTGTTTATCATTGACCCCATTTTATATTTTCCTGGCACTGGCTGTTAAATTTAATGCCCTTGCCAAACCTTTCCCAGTCCCAATGACAAAGTGTTCTCTCATGATCACTTGTCTCTCATTCCAAGGACAAAGTAGAGAACAGCTGGTTTAAAATGGAGGAAAGGTATAAGGACTTCCCAGGGCCCCTCTAGTAAAAAGGGAAAAGCAATCATTACTTAAAGCCAAATACTATTTGGGACCCTGAATGAAGACTGTTAAAACAGCAGGTCCCCACCTTAACTAAGGTCTTCCTATCCAATTGACACCAGCCAGTTAACATTTCCCCTCTTCGACCCACAGCTTTAACTGGCTGGCCAACAACTCAAAGTGACAGACGAGATAAGTCTCTTATTCCAGAGTTCCCAAAAACTATCAAAACAGCATGCCTGCTAAAGCCTGGCCTATATGGATTTTAAAAGCAGCAAGTTTTCTCATTAAATTATACATTTTTGCCAGGTTTTCAACAATCCCTTCTTTTTTTTAAAAAAAAAAAATCTCTATGCTTCATTCACCCCAAGCCTATAACCTCAGGTCATCATCCCCTAGCTGTCACCAACACTGGTCCTCTGTGCCCCTCAATGAATCATAATTTGCTGAACTGTACCATGAAGCTTATAATCAGTCCTTAATGGGATTTTGGTGCCTATAACCCAAAAGCACTCTACATGAGTCACTTCTTTTCTTTTTCTCCTTCCTTCTCTGAGGCTTCTCTGTGATATTTAAATCTCTGGCTAAGTTCTATCTGATTCCCTGAAAACTTTTCCAATGATGAGATGTAGGAGAACTGTTTCCCTCCTGGTAAAGGTCAGATTGCGGGGAGAGGGAGGATGTAAATGCCTGAGACCCGAGGGAAGAGGAGGAAATTGGTTCCTTCCCAACAGCCATTTTCTTGGTTTCTCTAGATTTCAAGGAGAGTCAAAGATAAAATGAGTATTTAATTCAGTTTCAGAAAAAAAGGGTACATTACTTCGATGAGAAAGCATAAAATTAAGAGGCTTTTCTGGAAATCCAAGAAAAAGAAATAACCATTAATATGTTCAATGATAATTTTCTGGATCTTCCTCGTGTCCAAAGCTATATATTTTCTCCTCAAAAGCAGCTGCTCCAAGAACTAACTAGCCCTCTTTATCTCCCTCTAGCTGGGACAGACTAATTCCCCTCCACCCCCACCTCTCTTCTTTCAATAACACTGTGTAGGTGTTAATGGCCTGGGCTCTCACCAATGAAGAGAATTGTCCTTTAAGCCAGCAACCCACAGGCAGTGGCACCCAAAGCCTCACCAACCCACCCCCCTCCCCGGCCCGTCCCCAGGGCAGAAGTCACAGAGCTGGCATTGTTTCCACTGTCTCAGGATGAAGGAGCCAAAAGCTGACCCTCAGCACAAATCAAAGCCCAATATGGAGAGAGAATAACTGCTTCTAGGCCGAGAGTAGGCAAGCTGTGGTCAAAAAAGGGGAGTTTTTGCAGCCACCTCATCTTTAGAAACAAGGGGAAAACTAGACCCTTTTCCACTATTATGGTCTACCAGGTACTCTACTGCTCCAAGGAGATCTGAAAATACAAAAGGATCTAAACAAATAAGGAGAACTTTTCCCAGGCTGGAGATAAGAATGACAAACAGAAAGATGGGTGAATGTAATAATGTGTAGGAAGATGATGCTGGGAGCCTCCTTTCTTCACATGGCTGCCAGCCCCATAGAGGACAACACAGTAAGAACCAGGACAACCACTCCAGACTGGTATAGCTGGGGAATCTTCAGGCCTTTTCCTAGGTCCCACATCTGTGGACAAAGCAAAAAAAAAAGGAATTTCAGTAAACAGGACATTAACAGTTCCTGTCTCAGAAAGTAATTCTACATAAAGGAATAGATATCTCCTCTCAGCATGATTCTAGAGAAAAGCGCTTCTACCCTTATGCCCCACCTTTACCCTTCTCAAAACCCACAGTATGGAACCTATTATCCACTTATTCCAATGACAGAAAATCAGGTTCTATTGTGTGGTGATGGTAGGGGGAATGTTCTCTAGAATGCCACAGGCCCCATACGGTATACAAAAGCTTCCAGAATGAATAAATACAACTTTTCCTCAGGACCACACATCTAGATTAATGTTTCTCAAGGTGTATTCTTCCAAACACTTGCTCCTCAGAATGTTGAAAGCCATTGTATGGGCCAAAAAAAAGTTCTGTGGTCATACAAAGTTCATAAACATTTAACTGCAAGACTTTCTAAACAGTTTTTTTTTTTTTTGAGACGGACTCTCACTCTGTCGCCCAGGCTGGAGTGCAGTGGCATGATCTCGGCTCACTGCAAGCTCCACCTCCCAGGTTCATGCCATTCTCTTGCCTCAGCCTCCCAAGTAGCTGGGACTAGAGGCGCACGCCACCACGCCTGGCTAATTTTGTTTTTGTATTTTTAGTAGAGATGGGGTTTCATCGAGTTAGCCAGGATGGTCTTGATCTCCTGACCTCGTGATCTGCCCGCCTTGTCCTCCCAGAATGCTGGGATTACAGGCGTGAGCCACTGCGCCCAGCCTCTTAACAGTTTACTAATGCACACTGTGAATCTCCAAAAGAGAGATATAATATGCCTGATTTCCTAGATACAGTCAATCTCAGAATCTTTTTATAGAGGGAAACTCTGTTTATCAGAGGACTAGTATTCTAAAGGATACTCTGAGATCTAGAACACTATTTGTCAATTTTGTTTTGACAAAATTAAAGGTAAGAAATACCTTTAAAACTGGAACCCAATAGATATGTATATATAATATAGCAAAAGTTGATAAAACAATATTTACCATTACTGAGTGGTGCCATATATATACAAGTATATATTTATATATTTTATATATAAATAAATTTCATTAAAAAACATATATTTTTTCCTTTTTGTGGAGAACGGGGTCTCATTATATTGTTCAGGCAGGTCTTGAACTCCTGGACTCAAGCTATCCTCCTGCCTCTGCTTCCCTAAAAGCTGGCATTACGGGCGTGAACTTCTGCACCCAGCCTCTCCAGTGGCGCCATCTTGGCTCACAGCAACGTCAGCCTCCCAGGTTCAAGCGATTCTCTTGCCTCAGCCCTGCCAGTGGCTGGGACTACAGGCGCATGCCACCATGCCGAGCTAATTTTTGTATTTTTAGTAGAGATGGGGTTTCACCATGTTGGCCAGGCTGGTCTCGAACTCTTGACCTCAAGTGATACACCCTCCTCAGCCTCCCAAAGTGCTGGGATTACAGGCATGAGCCACCACGCCCAGCCCCAGCCTATATTTTCTATTCTATTTAAATTTCTTTTTTTGTTGGTAGCATGCCACTAAATTGGTTTTCTGCCAATTGAGTTAAAACCCACATTTCTTTTTAATATTGAAAAATAGAGATAGACTCTTGTTATGTCTCGCCCAGGCTAGTATTGAACTCCTGGGCTCAAGCAATCCTCCCGCCTCAGCCTCCCAAAGTGCTGGGATTACAGGTGTGAGCCATCTCACCCAGCCCCTACCCCACCACCCGCCCCCACTTTTTTTTTTTTTTAATTTTTTGAGACAGGGTCTCACTTTGTCACCTAGGCTGGAGTGCAGTGGCACAATCTCAGCTCACTGAGGCCTTGACCTCCCAGGTTCAAGCAATCTTCCTGCCTCAGCCTCCCAAGTAGCTGGGACTACAGGCACCCATCACCATGCCCAGCTAATTTTTTGTATTTTTGGTAGAGATGAAGTTTTGCCACATTGCCCAGGCTAGTTTTGAACTCCTGAGCTCAAGCAATTCACCTGCCTTGGCCTCCCAAAGTGCTAGGGTTACAGACATGAGCTACCATGCCCCCAGCCCCACATTTAACAAAACACTAATTTTGACTCTCTTGTGTCTTAGGGATATTAACATATTAATATTACATTATAAGTCACTAAATGAGCCCATGGGGCAAAAGCAGTCTTCATTTTCCACACTTCCCACATACATGGCGCCTTAACACACACATACACACATACACCCACAGTCTGAATGTAAAACTGCCTAAATTAGGAGTCAGTTCAGAGAAAAGATGGAAGCCCAGAAAAAAAAAAAATCAAGATGAGAAGATGCCTCCACCTCAACCCTCAAATTGCTTCTAACTAGGAGATTAGGAGTCAAGCAGATTCCACAAAGAGTTGTTTTGCTTAAATAAGGACAATGTTTTATAGAGAGTGCGTCCTACTGGGTAGTGGTAGTAGGCAGGGATATTCCCTAGAATGCCACAGACCCTATAACATCCTACTCTTTCACTCCTCACTCCCCCATTAGATCTTCTGGCAAGTAAACTATCAAGTTCAGAGGCCAAAAACTACAGACTGTCACAGAAAACACAAAATCCTGTCCCACACTCACAGCCAGTACTTGCTAGAAGAAAAAATAAAAGCAGACTTAAGGACCTTTAGGTTCTTCACTTCCCTCAACAGAAAGATTACCATCACAGGCAAGAACCAGGGCAGAAAAGCTCTAAGTTCTGCAATTTTGTAAAACCTCCCCTCTCTTACCCCCATACTGAGACAAAGAAATATAGGGCAAGTCTCTCTGCCTGAGCCAAAATATGAACAGAGGAAGCTGATCAGCTGATTTTCTTTACAGAGCTTTGTTCTGTGGAATAGGAAGTCATTAATGGAAATGTCCTCCCTCTCTACTGCCTCCCCCTCAGGGAAGTGAAAAGTCATTTTAAATCAAACTGAACACTGCCCCAGGGAACAGCTGATACAGACACTTAATTTAATAAGTCATTTAGTCTCTCATTTTTTTTATTCCATTAAACTGTCTATTGGACCAGACTGAAATCCAGAAAGTGCTTGTCTCTAAGGCTATGATTTGGAAGTAATAAAAAGTCAAATTAAGGCAAAAGCATCCATCTGACAGTTGACTCAGATTCAGAAGTAATGAAAATACAGAAAGAACTGAATTTTAATTGCCTTCTTGGAAGCAAAACTAGGGAGACTACAAAATATAAAATCTTTTTTTTTTTTTTGAGATGGAGTTTCACTTTTGTCACCCAGGCTAGAGTGCAGTGGCATGATCTTGGCTCACTGCAACTTCTGCCTCCTGGATTCTCCTGCCTCAGCCTCCCAAGTAGCTGGGATTACAGGCACATGCCACCACCCCCGGCTAATTTTTGTATTTTTTTTCTTTTTGAGACGGAATTTCGCTCTTGTTGCCCAGGCTGGATGGAGTACAATGGCATGATCTCAGCTCACTGAAACCTCTGCCTCCCGGGTTCAAGCAATTCTCCTGCCTCAGCCTCCCGAGTAGCTGGGATTACAGGCATGTGCCACCATGCCCGGCTAATTTTGTATTTTTAGTAGAGACAGGGTTTCTCCATGTTGGTAAGGCTGGTCTCGAACTCCCGGCCTCAGATTATCTGCCCGCCTCGGCCTCCCAAAATGCTGAGATTACAGGTGTGAACCACTGTGCCCGCCTATGTTTTTTTTTTTTTTTTTTTTTTTTTTTTAGATGGGGTCACTCTGTCACCCAGGCTGAAGTGCAGTGGCACAATCTCGGCTCACTGCAACCTCCGCCTCCCGGGCTCATTCGATCCTCCCACCTCAGCCTTACGGGTAGCTGGGACCACAGGCACACACCACCATACCTGGCTAATTTTAGAAACCAGTTTTGAGCAGACGATGAGGTCACATAGGAGGCAACATGGACAGTTTTCAATCTGTTAAATGATTCCTGCCATGTGCAGTGGCTCGCGTCTGTAATCCCAGCACTTTGGGAAGCCAAGAGTTCAAGACCAGGCTGGCCAAGATGGTGAAACCCCATCTCTACTAAAAAATACAAAAAAAAAAAAATTTTGCTGGGTGTGGTGGCAGGCACCTGTAAGGCTGGCCAACATGGCAAAATCCTGTCTCTACTAAAAATACCAAAAAAAAAAAAATTAGCTGGCCGTGGTTGTGGGCACCTGTAATCTCAGCTACTTGGGAGGCTAAGGCAGGAGAATCACTTGAACCTGGGAGGTGGAGGTTGCAGTGAGCTGAGATTGCACCATTGCACTCCAGCCTGGGCAACGGAGCAAGACTCTGTCTCAAAAAAAAAAAAAAAAAAAAAAAGATTCCTAACCTCAATATTAAAACCTGGAATTCTTGGCACCCAGTTTCTATTAAAGTTGGCCCAATTCTGTCCAACATCTCAAAACAGAAATGCAATATAATGTGTAGATAAGAAAAGGTAATCTATTTGAGTCCTGTCAGAAGCACTACTCTGGGTCAACAGGAACGTAAGAATGAAAGCAGCAACAATGGTTATCTAGCTCATAACTGAATCCCCAGTGTCTACAACAGTACCTGACACATAAATAGGTACCAATTAATATTTATGTCATAAACATACATTCCATGCCTTCAGGGATCTCTTTTAAATATCCCTCTTAAAAATGAAGAGTTCAGCAGGGCACAGTGGCTCACGTCTGTAATCCCAGCACTTTGGGAAGCTGAGAGGGGTGGATCACAAGGTCAGGAGTTTGAGACCAGCCTGGCTAACATGGGGAAACCCCATCTCTACTAAAAATACAAAAAATTACCCGGGCATGGTGGAAGGCACCTGTAGTCCCAGCTGCTCGGGAGGTTGAGGCAGGAGAATCTCTTGAACCCAAGAGGTGGAGTTTGCAGTGACCCAAGATCGCGCCAACTGCACCCCAGCCTGGGAGACAGAGCGAGACTTTATCTCAAAAAATAAAATAAAATTAAATTTAAAAAGGAAGAGTTCACAATGAGACCCTGCAAGTATCTGTGAGGCCTATACCATTGCTCAGCTACACCACCAGCAGGACTGCCAGGTAACACACAGGGGAACTTGTGAACTTGTCTGGCTTTCCCCAAGAGGACTCTGAGTCACAACTAACCTTAAGAACAGCACTAGCTGGGCGCGGTGGCTCGCGCCTATAATCCTAGCACTTTGGGAAGCTTAGGCAGGCGGATCACTTAAGGCCAGGAGTTTGAGACCAGCCTGGCCAACATGGTGAAACCCCCTCTCTATTAAAAATACAAAAATTAACCAGGAGTGGTGGCATGCGTCTATAACGCCAACTACTTAAGAGGCTGAGGCACAGGAATCTCTTGAACCCAGGAGGCAGAAGTTGCAGTGAGCTGAGATCGCACCACTGCACTCCAGCCTCAGCAATAGAGCGAGACTCCACTCTTGGGAAAAAAAAAAAAGAACAGCACTAAACCCAGTAATGAAGGAAAGAATCCTCCCAGTCTCCCCACTCCCTTCACAGAGAAAATGTGCAAATCCCCAATTAACTTACCAAGTGTCGGATCCCATTCCAGGTATGATACATGAGAGGGAAGACGAGTGCAAACTTAGCTGTGTGGATCAGTGCTGGCCCCAGACACAGGGACTTCACGAGTTCCAAATAAGACTCAAAGTTCCCAGGGAGTAACAGGGCCGACATGCCAAAAAGAGAGACCCCTGAGGAGAAAACCAAGTAGCTTGTCACAGCTG
The DNA here is from genome assembly GCF_028858775.2 of Pan troglodytes. NCBI lineage: Eukaryota > Metazoa > Chordata > Mammalia > Primates > Hominidae > Pan > Pan troglodytes. The sequence goes on from NC_072398.2 coordinate 87,864,943, forward strand.
CTCATAAGTTACAACTAATATGATACATAAAACTGGGACCCCTGGCACCTCATACAATTCTAAACCATTTTGAAATGGAGAAGATTTTTGTTTTCTTTTTTTCTTGAGACAGAGTCTCATTCTGTCACCCAGGCTGGAGTGCAGTGGTGCAATCTTGGCTCACTGCAACCTCCACCTCCCAAGTTCAAGCGATTCTCCTGCTTCAGCCTCCTGAGTAGTGGGGATGACAGGTGCCCACCACAACACCCAGCTAATTTTTGTATTTTTAGTAGAGACAGGGTTTCACCAAGTTGGCCAGGCTGGTCTCGAACTCCTGACCTCAAGTGATCTGCCCACCTTCGCCTCCCAAAGTGCTGAGATTACAGGTGTGAGCCACTGCACCCGGCCTTGAAAAAGAGAAGATTTAAACTCATGTTCAAGTTTATGATGGGAGATAGACTACTTGGGATCTCATCATAAACTAAATGTGCCATATGTTTTAGTATGTTATTCCTCCTTTCAACATCCGTCTCTATAAAAACTTCACTTGCCAGTTTAGACGTCAAGCCTTGCTATATCATCTAGTTCCATCATCTAACTAAGAAAAGGTAAAAACAGTGTACTCAGTCCAGAGAAGAGTCAGAAAAAAAATTAGGTTCTTTTTTTTTTTTTTGAGACAGAGTCTCGCTCTATTGCCCAGGCTAGAGTGCAGTAAGCATGATCTCAGCTCACTGCAACCTCCGCCTCCTGGGTTCAAGCCATTCTTGTGCCTCAGCCTCCCAGGTAGCTGGCCTTATAGATGCATGCCACCATGCCTCACTAATTTTTGCATTTTTAGTAGAGACAGGGTTTTGCCATGTTGGCCAGGCTGGTCTCAAACTCCTGGCCTCAAGTGATTCGCCCACCTCAGCCTCCCAAAGCGCTGGGATTACCAGCATGAGCCACTGTGCCTGGCCCATTTTTTATCTTTATTTTCTAGTGTTGCTACCTCTGAAGAGAGGAAAAATTTTAAATCATTCAAATCTCTATTACACAAAAATTTAAATTAAAATGAATCAGAGACCTAAATGCTAGAACTAAAACTATAAAACTCTTAGTAGAAAGCATAGAAATAAATCTTCATGATCTTGGATTAGGCAGTGGTTTCATAGATGACACCAAAATCATAAATGACAAAAGAAAAAACAGATGAATTGGATTTCATCAAAATTACTAACTTTTGTGCTGCAAATAATACCATCAAGAAAGTGAAAAGACAACTCAAAGGAATGGGAGAAAATATTTGCAAATCATGGAGGACTTTTATCCAGAATATATAAAAAACTCTTACAACTCAATTAATAAAATGACAAATGGATCTGAATAGACATCTTTCCAAGGAAGATAAATAAATGGCCAATCAGTGCATGAACAGGTGCTTAACATCATTAGCCATTAGACAAATGCAAATCAAAACCATAATGATATAATGTAACTGCTATGTGTATATATTTGGAAGATTATTTCCCTATGTGAAAGAAAAAGTATGAATATTTTAATGTCTGACAGGGCTGCATTATTTGTTGGAGCTCAGTGGCTATTGACCACCAATGACTGAGAAATCAAGTATAACAAATATGAAACTCAAATTAGAAATAAGATGTTATCTTGGCTGGCACGGTGGCTCATGCCTGTAATCCCAACACTTTGGGAGGCCAAGGTGGGCAGATTATTTGCAGTGAGGAGTTCGAGACCAGCCTGGGCAACATGGTGAAACCCCATCTCTACTAAAAATACAAAAATTAGCCAGTTGTGGTGGCGCACACCTGTAGTCCCAGCTACTCAGGAGGCTGAGGCAGGAGAAACTCTTGAACCTGGGAGGTGGAGGTTGCAGGAAGCTGAGATCGCACCACTGCACTCCAGCCTGGGCAACAGAGTGAGGCGTGAGGCTCCATCTCAAATAACAAAACACACACACACACACACACACACACACACACACACAAAGAAATAAGACGTCATCTGTAAAATGGGAATTAAAAAAAAAAAAAGAAAAAAATAAGAGGCCAGTTGTTTCCCATAATCACCAAAAAATATTTTGGGGAAGCAAAAAAGAGTACCCACATCACAACTCCCAGAGACCCTGATTTGATAGTTTGGGATCATTGCTAGAACTGTGGTTTCCAAACTACACCAAGCTGCCCTGGGGTACCAAAGCAAACTCACAGGTCCTACAGGATATTTTACATATTCAAATGAAACACAGTGATACCTAACATCTGTTGGTCATCATGTGAACCACTACTAGCTCAAGGTATTTCAGTTTCAACATTAGATGTTAGGTTTCTTTCAATGATCACATCTTTGCAAAGCTGGGTTTTCAGCAAAAATGAAGTACTGTGTGAAAATCACTGTGGAACAAGAAATGAGGGTGGCAGTATCCAATCTGATTTCTAAGGTTGGAGGAGTTGTATAATATCCAACAGCATATACATCCTATTAGTAAGTAATTATGATTGGCTGGGTATGGTGGCTCATGCCTGTAATCCTAGCAATTTAGGAGGCTGAGGTGGGAGGATTGCTCAGGCCCAGGAATTCAAGACCAGCCTGGGCAACATAATGAGACCCTGTCTCTACTGAAAATAAGACAAAAAATAAAAACAAAAATAAAAAATATTAGCCAGGCACAACGTGAGCTGTGATTGTGCTACTGCACTCCAGCCCAGGTAACAGAGCGAGATCTTGTTTCAAAAACAAACAAAAAAGTATGATTATTTAAGAATGAAATAAAAATATTTTTTTCTTTCCATTTATGTGGATGATTTTGTTTTTGCTTTTGTTTTTCATAGAGACGGGGTCTTGCTATGTTGCTCAGGCTGGTCTCTAACTCCTGGGCTCAAGCGATCCTTCTGCCTTGGCCTCCCAAAGCACTGGGATCATAGTTGTCAGCCACTGTGCCCAGCCTATGTGGATGATTTTTTTTAAAAATGTCTACTCAATGGCTAAGAAATAAATAAGCTGTTTGGATCTAACAAACTAATGAAACAAAAGTGTTAGGTATTTACCTTGACTTAGGAGCACCATGAAAATAATTACTGAAGACACTGAGGTAACCTGAACTCAAACAGTTTGATGAACATTTCGGAGGAAGATATGACTCAAGAGGGTTCAGAGTCTTTGACACTCTGGATAGATGATAAGCTATTATAGAAGACTGCAGGAACCCCTCTTTTGGTAGTTTTGATAGGAAATTCAAAACTATCTTTTGAATTTCAGTGCCAACATAAAGCTCTGAAACTTCAATAGCCAAATATATGCCTTAGATATCTGGGCAAACTCATCCCTGATCTATGCATCAAATAGGACAGCAGGCTCACAGCTGAGTCCCAGGGATGGCCACCCACACCAATATTAACCAACAGAAAACCAGACCCTGATATGGTGTTATCCTAGGATAACACCACCTACTCTCAAATGACCTACGAGAGTCAAAACTCTTGGAAATACTAGGATGTGAATAACAGTGTCTTCAGCTTTTGTTTTCCTATGAATAATACAGAATTATGTCAATTAGTTTAATCAATTCAAAAAGAGAAGACTGCCTCTAAATAAGTCAAATGTTCTCAAAATCATTCTACTACTACATACCCCCACACCAATTTTTTCTTTTTTCTTCTTTGAGACGGAGTCTCGCTCTGTCGCCCAGACTGGAGTGCGGTGGCACGATCTCAGCTCACTGCAACTTCCGCCTCCCAGGTTCAAGCAATTCTCCTGCCTCAGCCTCCCGAGTAGCTGGGACTACGGGTGTGTGCTACCACGCCCGGCTAATTTTTTTGTATTTTTAGTAGACACGAGGTTTCACTACGTTAGCCAGGCTGGTCTCAAACTCCTGACCTCAGGTGATCCACTCGCCTTGGCCTCCCACCCGCCTCGGCCACTTCAGTTTCTTAAGCTCTTAAATGAAGATACTCCTGTTTCTCAGATTATTATGAGGGTTAAATAATTATGTAAATGTTTAGTAGATAATGGCTATAACAATAGTTGTATTTGAATTAGGTATTTTTCTGATGGGTTGAGTCCTTAAACAAAAAACATAAAATGATACAGTCTCTGGATATACATAGAATACTGGTTATTTCTGACTGACGGGATTATGGGCAACTTTTCTAAGTATATAGTTGTATAATATTTTCATTCTTGGTAATATGTTCTTGTAATCAGGAAAAAAAATTTTTTATACAAATCTCTGGGAGGTCAAGGAGATCTGGGATCATTACCAGATTCCAACCCAGATATAATCAGGAGAGAGATCATTTTGGCTGGCTGCCTCACTAATTTTCAAAAAAGGCTCTACTTCTTCAAACAGGAATATTAATCAGTTAATTCAATTGAAAGCTACTTTAGCCAAAGCTTTCATCACTACAAGTGAAAAACATATGAGAATTAAATATGAGATTTTCTGAATTCTCCTCTGATGTTCAGTATATTGGGAATCAGGAAACTCACCCCACTCCTAGAATCTGAGTGCCTCAGAGAGTCCTCTAACAGCTAAACAATTTCAATTGGGAAAATAAAGCCACTGAAGCTGTCCTATCTAATCACTGAGAAAAATTAAATAGTGCTTTTTCTTGACTGCCAAGACCAGTTCCTGCTGGATCCACCCCAGTTAAGTCCTATATATGTTAACTGTGCAGACTGTCAGCAAGTCCTATTGTCACTTCCAGAAGTCATCATAAGCTCTTTCAGACACTTCTTCCTAGAAAGCCCATGCAGATGTCACAGCAAATGAAAAGAAAACATCTAAAAGAGCCTTCATGAAGCTGTCCAACTGATGATTAAAACTCAGTGTGACACCACATAACTGTTCTTTTATTTCCAGTGTTGTCACACTAATCTCTTCATGATGTATTCTGCCCATCTGCTTCCCCATAACCTCTCTTGAGGTCAAGAGTACTCATGTACTGAGGTAAAGTAAAGCATTTCTGAGAAGCATTTTCTCTTCTGGTAAGAGTTTTGCCAGGTCATCCCAACTTGGTAATGCAAGGACTAAGATGTAGCAGTCAGCAGTTGTGAAATAGGAAGGGCTGAGAAGGACTTTTTTAACTACAAATATCACACATTTTCTGAGAGGTATAAGATTAACTATTCTGATTATTAATGTAAATAATAATCACCACCAAGCCTGTATTAGGAATTTCAAATATAGTATTTAATTTTTATAATCCTTAACAGGCATTATTTTAAGTAGAAAAAGAAATGATGATGTAGCAGAGTGAAAAGTAACTACAAGATCTCTCAAGAGATCTCAAAGATGACAAGAACTCTTGGTGCATTTTCTACAGCCCAAGGCCTACCTTCAGGCTTGTCAAAATTACAAGAGACTAAAGTATAGAAGATAGACGGCAAAACCTCTTCTAATAACCAAAATCCAAGACCCAGAAAGCCAAATTAAAAATTAGCAGATTAGAGCAAATGGAGGAACTAATTTTGACAGAAATGTCATTTAGGCCAAGTTGAGGCTGGATAAACCGGAATCACACGTGCACCACACACACTTCTCCACTGACTGGATAATTTGTGCCTTCCAGGTTCAATGCCTCTCTCCTAGAGAATAAACACTGAATATTTGGTTCCTTGGCCTTCTCTTTTTTCCTTTTTTGTTTCTGATTACCCATTTCCCTCTTACTGTCACCACCACTCATCTCATTCTTTGCCCCTCCCAAGAGGCAGGTCAAACCCAAATGCCTAAGGAGCCAAACGGATGTGTGAATCAAGCAGAGTATAAGGCAATTAAGGCCATATAGACTAGTGGTGCTCATAGAAAACTGTTGGAAAGGGGAAGTTTGTATGTTCCACCTAAATGCACTCAAATTCCATTTATTTTCATCACAGCACAAAGAAACAAAGTACATCTGTTGACCAAACATGGCCCACAGGCTGCCAGTTTGTATCCTGAGAAAGAATATAATACTACCAACTGAATTATTGCCTTACTTAATTTCAATCACATTCTGGTCTTATGTCTCTAACACATTTGGGCTATCTTTGATTTTTTAAAAAAATACCTTTATTGGGTATAACTGAAACATGAAAAAATTGTACATATTTAATGCATATGTTTTTATGAGTCTGGAACTTTTGTTGATGTTTTAAGCTACACTACATTACTCAGTGACATGCATAAACTTTTCTTTTTCTCAAATGGAGAGCAAATCATATCCACTGTGAAAGAATTTATACTAGTTTTAAGGTCTCTAAATTCTAACTGTTGCCCCCATACACAGCAAAAAGGTATTATCCAGGCTGAGCATGGTGGCTCACGCCTGTAATCCCAGCACTTTGGGAGGCCAAGGTAGGCGGATCACTTGAGCTCAGGAGTTGAGACCAGCCTGGGCAACGCTGTGAAACCTCATCTCTATTTTTAAAAAATTGTTTAAAAACTAGGCCGGGTACATGGATCACCCCTGTAAACCTAGCACTTTGGGAGGCCGAGGCAGGTGGATCACCTGCAGTCAGGAGTTCGAGACTAGCCTGGCCAACATGGTGAAACCCTGTCTCTACTAAAAATACAAAATTAACCAGGCATGGTGACGCGTGCCTGTAATCCTAGCTACTGGGAAAGCTGAGGCAGGAGAATCACTTGAACCCAGGAGGTGGAGGTTGCAGTGAGCTGAGATGATGTCACTGCACTCCAGCCTGGGAGACAAGAGCGAAACTTGGTCTCAAAAAAATTTTTTTAAACTAAAGAGAAAAAAAAGGTATTATCCAAATTTGTGGACAAAAATACTGAGGCTTGGTGGCAGGTGTGGTGACAAATAACTTTTTCAAGGTAAGGTCTCACAGTTAGTGACAGAGTTAGAATTGAACTCAGATCTGTCTCATTCCAAAGTCTGCACTTTTTTCACTTTTTCTACACTCAGTCTGGAGTAACAAGGATTTCTAAAGTATAACAGATGATATTTAAGAATCAATAACTAATATCCCATCTCATGACAGAAGAAAAACACAGTCATTTTCAAAGCCCATCAGTTACTTTATGAATCTGTAAATCTTTTGGCTTTTCTAGAGAATAGGCTACCTGCCTGAGCAGCAGGTTTGCCTACAAATTCAGGCAATCTCTCACGAAAGTTCTGATTCTTCCATCTGACCCTGTTTTTATTTTATTTTTTATTTTTATTCATTTTTATTTTTGAGATAAAGTCTCGCTCTGTCACCCAGGCTAGAGTGCAGTGGCATGATCTCGGCTCACTGCAACCTCTGCCTCCTGGGTTCAAGAGATTCTCGTGCTTCAGTCTCCCAAGTAGCCCACGTTACAGGAATGTGCCACCTACACCCAGCTAATTTTTTGTATTTTTATTAGAGATGGGATTTCGCCATGTTAGCCAGGCTATTCTCAAACTCCTGGTCTTAAGCAATCCACCTGCCTTGGCCTCTCAAAGTGCGGGGTTTACAAGCGTGAGCCACAGCACCTGGCCTGACTCTGTTTTTAAAGACTACCCAAAACATGCAGGACCATTCTTATATCCATTCAAGCTAATTGTACAATTCATATACAGATACATGAATATCTGTATATATTGGTTCAAAGCTTAAAATATCTGTTGTTTAGTATCTTTATTCTCTCTTCCTAATCTCATGCTTTATGTTGTATGTTTTATCTTGTTATTTATGATTTCCTAGACTCATTCATTATTGCAACTTCAGCTATCTGCCATTCTCAAGGCATGTACCTAAATTCAACTAGACTTTTATAGGAAAAAGTCAAATAGGCTTTTTCTGTCACTATGAAAAATCCTGAGTATTTTTATTTATTTATTTATTTATTTTTGAGACAGAGTCTCGCTCTGTCACCCAGGCTGGAGTGCACTGGTGCGATCCTAGCTCACTGCAACCTCTGCCTTCCAGGTTCAATTAATTCTCCTGGCTCAGTCTCCCAAGTAACTGGGATTATAGCCATGCACCACCACAACTGGCTAATTTTTTTTTTTTTTTTTTTTGGATTTTTAGTAGAGATGGGGTTTCACTATGTTGGCCAGGCTGGTCTCAAACTCCTGATCTCAGGTGATCCACCCGCCTCAGCCTCCCAAAGTGCTGGGATTACAGCCATGAGCTACCGCACCCAGCCCTGAGTATTTTAATCTTTATGGAACCTAAGCAATGTAAGAGTGCTATTTGTCTCCTCTTTCAACCTTTCAAAACATTGCAGGCCAGGCGCAGTAGCTCATGCCTGTAATCCCAGTACTTTGGGAGGCAGAGGCAGGCGGATCACTTGAGGTCAGGAGTTCAAGACCAGCCTGGCCAACATGGTGAAACCCCGTCTCTACTAAAAATACAAAAATTAGCCAGGCATGGTGACACATGCCTGTAGTCCCAGCTACCTGGGAGGCTGAAGCAGGAGAATTGCTTGAACCCAGGAGGAGACAGAAGTGCAGTGGGCCACGATGGCACCATTGCACTCCAGCCTGGGCGACAGGGCAAGACTCCATCTCAAAAAAACAAACAAACAAAAATTGTCAAGTTCCTTTTTAATAAATTCTATTTTAAAGTCAAACTAGTGTTAACATGCTTTTTAAAATTTATATATTAGCCATAAAATCTCTATAGTTAAAATAAATAACTTATTTTGTATTTATCCAGGAGGCCAGCTTGTCCTGTTACTGGAACAAAGAGCACATGAACTTTTAATGGCTTTTCATGGTCTACAGCATGGCAGTCAAAGTCCTTCACCATTTGGCCCACTTTCTAGCCTTATCTTCTGTCACTTCTCCCATAAACATCATTCTTTTTTTATTTTTTGAGACAGAGTGTCACTCTGTTGCCAGGCTGGAGTGCAGTGGCGTGATCTCGGCTCACTGCAACCTCCACCTCCTGGGTTCAAGCAATTCTCCTGCCTCAGCCTCCCGAGTATCTGGGACTACAGGCACATGCCACCATGCCCAGCTAATTTTTGTATTTTTAGTAGAGATGGGGTTTCACCATGTTGGCCAGGATGGTCTTGATCTCTTGACCTTGTGATCCACCTGCCTCGGCCTCCCAAAGTGCTGGGATTACAGGTGTGAGCCACCACGCCTGGCCCCATAAACACCATTCTTAAGAAACAGACCTCAGCCAGGTGTGGTGGCTCATGCCTGTAATCCCAGCACTTCGGGAGGCCGAGGTAGGTGGATCACGAGGTCAGGAGTTCAAGACCAGCCTGGCCAAGACGTTGAAACCCCAACTCTACTAAAAATACAAAAAAAATTAGCTTGGCATGGTGACAGGTGCCTGTAATCCCAGCTACTCGGAAGGCTCAGGAAGAGAATTTCTGGAACCTGGCAGGGGGAGGTTGCAGTGAGCCGAGATCGTGCCACTGCACTCCAGCCTGGCCAACAGAGCGAGACTCCATCTCAAAAAAAAAAGGAAAAAAAGAAACAGACCTTGTCATAATTATCCAATGATCCGGGAGATTTCCAATCCCTACGCCTTTCCATAAAGGAATTTCTCTGTTGGAATGCCCTCCTCTACCTCCTCTTCACAAACTCTCCCGTTCACACTTCTTTCAAGCCTTCTAACTCCCTCAGAGTGCTGTCAACTCTGTGTCCTGAGTTCTGCATCCATGGATTCTGCATCTGTGGATATACAACTAACTGTGGATTGAAAATATTGGGTGGGGGAAATGAATAGTTTTATCTGTACTGAAAACGTACACTTTTTTTTGTTATTATTCCATAAACAATATAACTATTTACATAGTGTTTACATTGTATTAGGTATTATAAGTAATCTAGAGATAATTTTAAGTATATGATGTACATAGGATATATCCAAATACCACATCCTTTTATATAAGGGACTTGAGTATCTGTAGATTTTGGTATCTGAGAAGGAATCCTGGAACCAATCTCCAACAGATAATAAGGGACGACTGTATTTGTTGGTTTCTCCTCTGGGGTCTCATATCTCTTATTAAAAAGCTATCATGGCTGGGCACGGTGGCTCATATCTGTAATCCCAGCACTTTGGGAGGCCAAAGTGGGCAGAACACCTGAGGTCCGGAGTTCGAGACCAGCCTGACCAACATGGAGAAACCCTGCCTCTACTAAAAATACAAAATTAGCCAGGCGTGGTGGTGCATGCCTGTAATCCCAGCTACTCGGGAGGCTGAGGCAGGAGAATCACTTGAACCTGGGAGGCAGAGTTGTAGTGAGCTGAGATCGCGCTATTGCACTCCAGTCTGGGCAACAAAAGCGAAACTCTGTCTCAAAAAAAAAAAAGCTATCACAGTGCATTATAAATATTTGTCTTACTCCTTAGATTCCTCTATCCTTGAGAGTAGAGACTATATATTATCCCTATCTAATTTCTAATGTGTAACAGGAGGTTAATTAGAAGGTGGGAAAAATGAACACTTCTAAGTGACCACTATGAGCAAAGTGATTTACACCGGTATGTTCATTTAGTAAATAAAGATTTTCTAAGTACCTATTGAGTGCTAGAGGGTATGAATGGTAAATAAGATAGATAGAGTATCCACTCTTTGAAGACTTTACAGTCTAATAAAAGACGCAGATTTGGCTGGGCATGGTGGCTCACGCCTGTAATCCCAACACTTTGGGAGGCCGAGGCGGGCAGATTACTTGAGGTCAGGAGTTCGAGACCAGCCTGGCCAAATAGTGAGACCCTGTCTCTACTAAAAATACAAACATTAGCCGTGCATGGTAGTGGGTGCCTGTAATCCCAGCTACCCGGGAGGCTGAGGCAGAAGAATTGCTTGAACCTTGGAGGCAGAGGCTGCAGTGAGCCGAGATCGCGCCACTGCACTCCAGCCTGGGCGACAGAGCGAGACTCCGTCTCAAAAAGAAAAAAAAAAAAACAAAAAAACAAAACAAAAAACAAAAAAAACAAAAAACAAAACAAAAAAACCCAGATTTATAAAAAGTTAGCAAATAAAATAATTACAACTGCCAGGCGCAGTGGCTCAAGCCTGTAATCCCAACACTTTGGGAGGCCGAGGCGGGCGGATCACAAGGTCAGGAGATCGAGACCATCTTGGCTAACATGGTGAAACCCCGTCTCTACTAAAAATACAAAAAATTAGCCAGGCGTGGTGGCAGGCACCTGTAGTCCCAGCTGCTGGGGAGGCTGAGGCAGGAGAATGGCGTGAACCCAGGAGGTGGAGGTTGCAGTGAGCTGAGATCGCACCACTGCATTATAGCCTGGGCGGAAAAGCGAGACTCTGTCTCAAAAATAAAATAAAATAAAATAATTACAACTTGTGTAATAAAAGCTTTGAAAGAAACAACACAGCACAATAAGAACATGAAGGAATAGAGTACTGTAAAACAGAAATAAGGAAGCTTGTACTTTAAATATGGTGGTAAGCAAAGTGCTCTTTGAGTTAACATTTTGCTAAGATGTAAAGGATAAGAAAGAACTAACCAAGCACAGTGCAGCAAGAGGTCAGGGTGGGCATTTCAGACTAAAGAAACAAAACATGCAATGCCTCTCAGGTAGGAAATAATTTTGCCTGTTCCAAGGAGTTCAAACACCAGTGTGGCTGGAGCACAGTAAGCAAAGGGAGGAATGGCAGGAATGAGTTAGGGAAGAGCCAGAGCTGGCAGGGCAAAGGTGGATATTTGAATTTTAATCTAAGTGCTAAAGTGAACACAGTCATTAGGAGAGTCTAAGGAAGGGAGTGACATGATTCCATTTATTTTCAAAAGATTTTTCTTGCTGTTGTGTGAAAAATGGATGGGACTAGGGCCACAAGAATGCAAAGACCACAGTTGCTGGAATTGACTTCATTTCAGAACAAATGATCCAATTTCTCTTGCCATTCGGTCCAGGGCACATTATCTTCTAAGAGACAGTTGCTATTAAAGGTATCATGTTTTTCATCCTTGTTTCCATAAAGCAAAACCCAGAGCATAAAGTTTCTTGAAATCCCATGAATTCTGAGATAGGCATTATTAATATGCCCATTTTATAAGGAATAAACTGAGGTTTAGAGAACTGAGTAATTTGCTTAAGTCATCCACCTGGCAAAAACCTATTCCTTTACGATTTTGATGGAGGGGCCTTCAACATTTGAAGAAAATGCTGTAGTTATACTTAACTTCTACTCTATAGAAAACAGCTACTATATTCTATCATGGAACTAGGAGAGAAAGTTTGGGAAAAACAGGACATATGCTGATGAATGCAAGGCCACCATTCAAAGGGGTAAAAACAGAAAAAAAACAACTTTTTTCTTTTTTTTGAGATAGGGTCTTGCTGTCATCAGGCTGGAGTGCAGTGGCACAGTGACAGCTCACTGCAGCCTTGAATTCCTGGGCAATCCTCCCTACATCAGCCTCCCTAGTAGCTGAGACTATAGATGCATGCCACCATTCCAGGCTAATTTTTTATTTTATTTTATTTTTTGAGACGGAGTCTCGCTCTGTCGCCCAGGCTGGAGTGCAGTGGCGCGACCTCAGCTCACTGTAAGCTCCGCCTCCCGGGTTCACGCCATTCTCCTGCCTCAGCCTCCCAAGTAGCTGGGACTACAGGTGCCCGCTGCCACGCCCGGCTATTTTTTTTTGTATTTTTTTAGTAGAGACGGGGTTTCACCGTGTTAGCCAGGATGGTCTTGATCTCCTGACCTCGTGATCTGCCCACCTCAGCCTCCCAAAGTGCTGGGTCTTGATATGTTGCCCAGGATGGTCTCGAATTCCTGGGCTCAAGCAATCCTCCTGCCTCGGCCTCCCAAAGTGCTGGGATTACAGGTGTGAATCACTGCACCCTGCCCAAATAATTCTTCAGTTGTGAAAAATATTCAATTTTAGCCATGAATACAAATGAATTTTTTTTATCATTATAGTCTATAAAAAAGTCAGTATCTTTTTTTCATTTAGTGGTGACAAATATACTGAGATAATAAGGGAAACTACAGCCTAATAAATAAACTGCTCTTGTTCTTTCAGTGATTTTTAGGATTAAATCTGTTCATCAATATCACCAAACTGAGTAGAAAGCATCCATCTACAAATTCCTTAATCAATCTAAAAATTTCTTATTCTAAGTAAGCAGAAATAAAAGTAATTATGAATCTATAGTTAGAATAGCCTAATCTTGAGATTTACCCTATCATCCCCACCAGTTCAGTGCAGGCAGGTTAAAAACCAGGAACTACATATGGATTCCTAACAACACAAATCATCCTTATACCTTGATTCCATCGTCCCTTTACCAACCAAAGGAATGAAAAAGAACAGAAATGACGGCATCAGATCTTAGATAGGAGTCTCTATCCTTATCAACAAAACTACATATATATGTCTATAAATGGACATACATAAATATATACACACACACATATATGAGATTGCAAATAGCAGAGGCTTAGATTCAGATAATTCCTGCCAATGTCTCATCAGCAGTTCCTTAAATACAGGATCCCTACACTAGAGCCACTGGCCCTATTGATGACCACGTCAGTTAAAAACGTAGTCTACAGAAGCCTAGGAGAGATCCTTCAGGGTCTCAGAAGACAGAAACAAGAGCACTTTTCCAATACCACCACTGCTTCAACAAAGCAAAAGTCAATAGAAACTCCCTTTCCTACCTCGAAAGCTCTATTTGGCACCAAATTTCTGGAGCAAGAGCACACTTACACGCTAGGACCTGAAGGTTGCCATCTGCTCTACTCTGTACAAATGGGCCATCTCCTGGCAAGACTGTAATGATGCCTGATGTGATGAATAAAACTTAGGCATTGCTCCCAGGCTAAAGTAACAAAAGAGACGCGATGGAGGGGCTCAGACGGAGCTTTACATAAGGTAAAACAGTGGGGTTTCTGTCTCTCAGGTATATAATTTCATACCGATTCTAGGCAAGATATTTCCTCTTATTCCCTAGGATGAGGTTAAAGATATACCAAGGGGCCAAGCACAGTGGCTCACGCCTGTAACCCCAGCACTTTGGGAGGCCAAGGCGGGCAGATTACCTGAGGTCAGGAGTTCAGAAACCCCATCTTTACCAAAAATACAAAAATTAGCAGGGAATGGTGGTGGGCGCCTGTAATCCCAGCTACTTGAGAGGTTGAGGCAGGAGAATAGCTTGAACCCAGGAGGCTGGTCTCATGAGGTTGCAGTGAGCCAAGGCTGTGCCATTGCACTCCAGCCTGGGCAACAAAAACGAAACTCTGTCTCGAAAAAAAAAAAAAAAAAGACATACCAGGGAACTATCCACAGGAGAGAAAAGTTTGTACACACAGCAGGGATTTACACACTGTTCTAAGTCATAAGCTCATTTTCCTTTGCCAGCAAAGGTCCTAGGACTATCAACTTGGAACAGAAGTCTTGTTGAGTATGTGCTAATAGTGCATTGGAGCATTTCTTTTAGAAAGCACTCCACTACTCCTAGTTTGCACCTGTTCTCCCTGTGGATATATATGGGCTAGATCACCTTTGCTGGGAGAGAACACAAGTTCCCCTAATGTCTCAAGGAGACTAATAGAGAACAAACTCAGATTTACCTATGCAGCACTCTCATGTCCAATAACCTCTTCTGGCTCCCACTGAACTGAATAGCTTTCAGCTAAACTAGTAATCACATCACACAGAAATGCCAATTGAAATACAATACTAGTTAGGTAGTTATTATAGTCAATATGCAGGGGACCAAAATAAGATACTTCTAGAGCCAAAAAATATGATTATAAATGGAATAGAAATTTAGGACAGAAATATATAAAACACATTAACAAAAAAGAGAGTGGTATTCATTTTGTATTTACCAAATATTTACTAAATTATCTACTGCATTCTAGGTACCCTACTAGATAATTAAAAATACAGACAGATGCAGTCTAAGCCCTCAGGGAACAGACAATCCAGTAAAGAAGAACAACAATGAAGAAGTAAATTACAACTATGATTATGAAAGAAAAACTAGAATGCTTTAAGAGCATGTATCTAGGGAACATAATCTAGTTTTTGTTTCTGTTTTTGGTGGGGGTAGGAGAGCAAAGTATGCTATAAGGCTAAATAAAGGAAAGCTAAAAAAGTAAAAATATGTTACATGCACATTCTTGTGAGAAAATAAATACATAAAAATAAAAAAGCAAAAATGTCTATGTCTCCAGCACCAGCCAGACATAATTTTTAAATCTAGCTGACCCTCTTGTAAAGTATATCCCTACTGTGAAAAGATACATCAGATCCCAGAAAACTGATTATAATCTGCACTCCACATAATAAACCTTCCTACCTAAAAAGGATGTACTAATTATCTAAGACCAGTATATAATTCACTCTGTAGCTGCAGTTCATATTATATAAATGAATAAATAGACATTCTGGTCTGTAAATCAAGATTTTGTGAGACTGGTTAGTGAGCTAGTCTTTGGGGGACTGAGCATGTCTAGGTGATAAGAATGGGTGCTAAAACTGAGCTTCTGGAAAAATAAGGTTGGACTGTGTTTCATCAATGATCAGTCAGCCAGCCCATCTCTATTACATTTCTCTGCTCTCTATAATTTCAATAAACATGATATCAGGAAGTGCTAGGGAATGGCTTAAAAATTTGCTAAGAAACTAATCTGGGCCAGGCACAGTGGCTCATGTCTGTAATCCCAGCACTTTGGAAGGCTGAGGCAGGCGGATCATGAGGTCAGATCAAGACCATCCTGGCTAACATGGTGAAACCCCATCTCTACTAAAAATACAAAAGTTTAGCCAGGCGTGGTGGCACATGCCTGTAATCCCAGCTACTCGGAAGGCTGAGGCAGGAGAATCACTGGAACCCAGGAGGCGGAGGTTGCAGTGAGCCGAGATCGCGCCACTGCACTCCAGCCTGGGCAAAAGAGCAAGACTCTGTCTCAAAAAGAAAAAAAAGAAGAAAAGAATCTGAGCACAGTGCAAACTCATAATTAATTGTTAAAGGGATGAATGAACAATAAACTTAAGAGACTTACTGTTCCCTCTAAATCAAGTGCTGAGTTTCAAAGGAGGCAGAGACTAGGGCCAATGAAACAGCCAAGTTTTTCAAAGAAGCACATATGTGTGTGTAAAAACACATATACATACCTGCACTCAAAGCAATACCAGTGCCACGGTGGCAGATGGACATCGCCATGGGAAGAGACCAACTGTAAAGAAACACACAAAGACAATTTTAAAAAGGAAAAGATGACACCATAGTAGAGAGTCTATCTTGGCAAAAATATAAACTAATTCTGAAATAGGCACTTTTTTTCTTTTTTTTTTTTTTGAGACAGAGTCTTGCTCTGTTGCCCAGGCTGGCAATGGCATGATCTCAGCTCACTGCAACCTCCACTTCCCGGGTTCAAGCAATTCTCCTGAATAGGTAATATTTTCTAAAAAAAAACAAAACAAAACAAAAAATCACCAGCTTTTGCATTCCTGTCTTTTCACTTTTTTTTTTTTTTTTACCCCCCCGGAACAGAGTCTTGCTCTGTCACCCAGGCTGGAGTGCCATGCCAGTCTCAGCTCACTGCAACCTCTGCCTCCCGGGTTCATGAGATTCTCCTGCCTCAGCCTCCTGAGTAGCTGGGATTACAGGTGCCTGCCACCAGGTCCGCCTAATTTTTGTATTTTTAGTAAAGGGGTTTCATCACCTTAGCCAGGCTGGTCTTGATCTGATCTCATGATCCGCCCGCCTCAGCCTCCCAAAGTACTGGAATTACAGGTGTGAGCCACTGCGCCCAGCCGTGTTTCCACTTTTTACTTTAAAAATACAAACCTGGGCCAGGCGCGGTGCCTCACGCCTATAATCCCAGCACTTTGGGAGGCAAAGGCAGGTGGATCACCTGAGGTCAGGAGTTCGCAATCAGCCTGACCAACATGGAGAAACCCCGTCTCTACTGAAAATACAAAATTAGCCGGATGTGGTGGCACATGCCTGTAATCTCAGTTACTCGGGTGGCTGAGGCAGGAAAATTGCTTGAACCCAGGAGGTGGAGGTTGCGGTGAGCCAAGATCGCGCCATTGCACTCCAGTCTGGGCAACAAGAGTGAAACTCTGTCTCAAAAAAAAAAACCTGTATCAGGATTAGGTTACAAAAATAAATTAAAGAATAAAGAAAACTGATTTATGGAGAAGGATCCCTACCTTTACCAGACTGCATCACTGATAGGGCTGAGAAAAAAAAAATGATTATAACTCAAAACTCCTTTCACAAGGAGAAACATGGGTCAAAGACACTCATTGAAGTTGGAGCTGGCATGGTGGCTCACACCTGTAATCCTAGTACTTTGGGAGGCCAAGGCGGGGGCCATTGAGTTCAGGAGTTCAAGATCAACCTAGGCAACATAACGAGACCCCATCTTTACCAAAAAAAATTAGCTGGGTGTGGTGGCAGAGGCCTGTGGTCCCAGCTACTTGGGAGACTGAAGTGAGAGGGTCGCTTGAGGCCAGGAACTCCAGACTACAGTGAGCTATGACTGTGCCACTGTACTCCAGCCCGGGTTGGGGAGAGAGAGACAGAGACCATGCCTCTAAATAAATAAATACAGTTGATACAATTAGAAAGTAATCACTATAGGCCGGGCGCGGTGGCTCACGCCTGTAATCCCAGCACTTTAAGAGGCTGAGGCGGGTGGATCATGAGGTCAGGTGTTCGAGACCAGGCTGGCCAACACGGTGAAACCCCGTCTCTACTAAAAATACAAAAATTTAGCCAGGCGTGGTGGTGCATGCCTGTAATCCCAGCTACTTGGGAGGCTGAGGCAGGAGAATGACTTGAATCCGGGGGGCGGAGTTGGCGTAAATGGAGATCACGCCACTGCACTCCAGTCTGGGCGACAGAGGGTGACTCCATCTCAAAAAAAAGAAAAAGAAAGAAAGCAATCACTGTAATACAACCTGGGTCCCTCTATTTCCCCAGGTATAACACTGATGGAAGAAAACCTGAGTTTCATTTATCCACAGTTTCATATAATACATGGTCATCCTTGAATCCTCCCTTATTATATGCCCCAAAATATCCAAACTGAACATACCACTTATTTCCTAATAAGTTACCTATCCCAAATTTTTATATCCAATCTTCTGGATTTAGTATATATTTCTTAATCCACAGTATTTCTGAAATACTTTTCGTCATCAAACCCCTTTTTAAATTATGAATCATCAACTTTCCATTGAAGGACAACCAACATTGTTATTCTAGACCTAGTTCTCATGCTCAAGAGAGAACTGGTGGGTAAAATGGAAAGAACAAGAGTCTCTGAAGAAAGCTAACGCTCATCTTGGAATGTTAGCTTAGACAAAGAATACTAAGCATAATCAAACCGTATCTTCAACACTTTGAAGAGAAATAAGGAGGTTAAAAAGATCTCAAAAGAAAATTCTGCCTACATAATGAAAATGGTCATAGTAAGTAAGAAAGGAGTATTCCCAAATAAATTAAAAATATTAATACTAACTAGATACCACTCTGATCAACTCAGATTTAACAAGAGAAATATAAAAGGTGGAAGAAGAGCCACATACCACTGTGATCAACTCAGATTTAACAAGAGAAATATAAAAGGTGGAAGAACAGCCACATAACCAAGGACAGAGAACGATGGCATAATTTGGTAAGAAGAATCAGGAGACCGAAACCCAGAACAAGCTGAGGCTTGCAACAATTTCAAGGACAACAAAAAAGAGGTTTTAAAATTGTATTCTGACACAGTCAGCCTCCTAACTGGGATGAACAATTTTATGCTAATTGATGACAAGAGTGTGAAACAGATTGCACAACTATTTTACTTGTCAAAGAGAATAATTATCAGCATGAAAAAGACAGAACAAATATTGATCTGAAAGACTTGAAACCCTAAAGAGGTGAGGACATTGGAAGATTCCAAACACACTTGGGGCTGTGGGACCAGATGAATCAAATCCCACGACTGAAAGAGCTAATAGAAGAAACATATGCACTGTTCCAGAAATCTTTCAGAAATACTGATATACAAAATGGGAGTGATGTAATATGAAACTGCTGAATTCAAATGTTACCCTATTTTTCAAAAACGGTTAAAACCATAGCCTGGCTAGCCCAGTAATGACAAGGTAAAAATATTGTTTTCTAAAAACAACCATAACATTATTTCCAGTCCCCCAGGATCTTCCAGAATCTTGTCATTTCTCATCAAGCAAGTATTTAGCCTCTACCCTTGAACCTGGGCAGGACTTGATGACTGACTGCCTCAAAAGATAGAATGCTGCAGAAGTAATGCTGCATGACTTACGAATTCTCCTTCCTTCCTCATGCTGTGTGGAAACCCAAAGCAGCCTACACAGACATGTGAAAAGACCTATGTGGAGAGAAAATAAGGGCCCCATCCAAGAGCCAGAATCAACTCCAAGACATGTGAGTGACTGGATCTTCAGATTAATTCAGGCCCTAGCCTTTGTGTTTTCCAGCTGAGGCCTCAGGCATCATGGAGCAAAGACAAGTCTTCTTCACTAGGCCCTGTTTGAACATTAGGTAAAAGTCTAGTATAGAAAATCAAGATGTGGGCAGGCACAGTGGCTCACGCCTGTAATCCTAGCACTTTAGGGGGCTGAGGTGGGCAGACTGCTTGAGCTCAGGAGTTTGAGACCAGGCTGGGCAAGATGGCAAAAAAAAAAAAAAAACCCATTTCTACAAAAAATACAAACATTAGCCAGACATGGTGGCGTGTGTCTACAGTCTCAGCTACTTGGGGGACTGAGGAAGGAGGATTGCCTGAGCCCGGGAGGTCGAGGCTGCAGCAAGCCGTGATCACGCCACTGCACTCCAGCCTGAGTAACAGAGGGAGACTCTGCCTCAAAAGCAAAACAAACAATAAAAAAATACCTCCAGAAAGTAAAAACATTTCTCCAACAGCCCAGACTGCCAATGGCCAATAAGTACACGAAAAGATGTTTAACATCACTAACCATTTACTTCCAGGCCTCTTTCAAAAAACCCAAAAAATGGGTAATAGAAAATATGACTTCAGGTATCTCAGATATCTTTCCCTGACATGCCACTCTGGATATAGCCCCGTGTTCCCTGCTGCTTTTTTCCCCCCAAGTATGTCTGGAGTTACATAACCAGAAAAGCAAATAAGGTAGTGAAAGACTCACCTCACCAACCTACAACCGTTCTTTATATGACCTGCGAAAAAAGGCCAGGGCTTTAAATACAGATTCAGAATAATTTGGGATGCTCTTTTCTCTTTTTCATTATAATTCTTCCCCAAAACTTTTTTTTTTTTTTGAAATGGAGCCTTGCTCTGTTGCCAGGCTACAGTGCAGTGGCGCAATCTTGGCTCACTGCAACCTCCGCCTCCCGGGTTCAAGCGATTCTCCTGCCTCAGACTCCTGAGTAGCTGGCACTACAAGCACGTGCCACCACGGCCAGCTAATTTTTGTATTTTTAGTAGAGACAGGGTTTCACCTGAGATCAGGATGATCTCGATCTCTTGACCTCGTGATCCACCCACCTTGGCATCTCAAAGTGCTGGGATTACAGGCATGAGCCACCGCACCGGGCCTCCTAAAACTTTTATCTCTTAAAAAAGAAAGTTTCGCGATTGAGAAGCAAGAAATAAGATCACTTATTAGCCTCCTTCTGTTTTAGTGGCATGTCCAGTTTCCACAAACAGGATTATTCCTGGAATCTGGCTTGGAAAAAAACTGAAGGGTTATGGTATTTGTGGAGGTGGTTAAAAAATGGCCAGCCTCACTGGCAGGAACCCAAGAGAGTAGCAGAGCTCAAGATGCTTTGCTGGGTTAGCCTAAAAAAACAAAAAGCAGATTTACAGGGACTTATCTTCAAAGACATCAGCAAAAACTGTTATCAATGCCACTTCTGAAGATGAGATAAACAGAGATGTATGTATATATGTATACATGTATGTATGATGTATGTATATACTTATACACACACACGTATGTATGTATATATGTATACATGTATGTATGATGTATGTATATACTTATACACACACACGTATGTATGTGACAGAGATTGCATACATATATATGCTACCTCTATCCACAGACCGGGCCTAGAAGCAATGACATCCTAGTAGCAATGAGCACATCTAGCACCCAGATACTGATTTCACAGGAGTCATTTTGAAGAACTCCTATTGGCCAGGTCTGAGACAATTTGAACACCAAAATAAATAATAACAAAGTATAATCCTTTGGGGAAATTAATGCTTGATCCATATTATCCTTGAGTCCATACTGATAAAAAAAGCAAGCTTAACCCTATCAAAACAAATAAATCTAGAAAATATTAGTATAATATATAAAATTAGCAACATTACATTTGGCAACTATCACAGTAATAAATGATTTAGGCAAGTACCTCCAACAGATACTGGTGAGTAAATATCTGATGAGAAAGAATATTTAGAGTTTCAAAGTATCTCCCGCCAAAATATGTATTAATTAATAAATACAACATCCTTATTCAGTAACTTTACAGTAGAGAAATCTAGCAGACACATCTTAAACAGTGACAAAAGTTAACATCACCAGTAATGGGATAAATCATCAGCACATGCCTCCTGATACAATGTACTGACAGAAGTATAGCATTACCGCAGGGGTATTCCTGCCAAAAATGCATAAATCATAAAACACCAAACAAACCCAAATTAAGGAACATTCTAAAAATGTCAAGGTCATAACAAATAAGGAAAGACTAAAAATCTCTCCCATACTGCAGGAAAAAGAGACATGACAACTAAATGTAATATATAATTCTAGGTTCAATCTTAGGCCTATAAATGACATTAATGGGACAAGTGGCAAAATTTGAATGGGACCTACGGTTTAGATAGTAACATTGTGATGGTTGTACTTTGGAGATTGTCTTGCAATTGAGGAAATGCACAGCCAAGTATTAAGAAGTTGTAGTAGGCAGAATAATAGTCTCCTTAAAGATGTTCATGTTCTAATCTCTAGAACCTATGAATATGTTACCTTTTACGGCAAAGGGGAATTAAGGTTGCAGATGAAATTAAGGTTGCTAATAAGACAACCTTAAGATAAAGAGGGGGTTCTGGGATTACGGCTCACACCCGTAATCCCAGAACTTTGGGAGGCCGAAGTGGGAGGACAGCTTGAGCCCAGGAGTTCAAAGCCAGCCTGAGCAACATGGCCAAACTCCATTTCTAGAAAATATTTAAAAATTAGTCAGGCATGGTGGTGCATGCCTATAGTCCCAGGTACTTGGGAGGCTGAGCTGGGAGGATCACTTAAGCCTGGGAGGTCAAGGCTGCAGTAAGCCATGATCATGCCCCACAAGTTTTATTAAAAACTTGTAGAAAACTTGTGCCATTTCAGCCTGGGCAACACAGCGAGACCCTGTCTCAAAAACAAAACAACATAGACTATCCTAGATTATTAGGATGGGCCCAGTGTAATCATAAAGGTCTTTAACAGCAGAAGAGAGAAATGAGAAAAAAGAAAAGCAGAAGAGGCTCACAGAAGAAAGGAGTCAAAGAAGAAATGAGATGACGGAAGCAGGGTCAGCATGATGTGACTGAAGAACTCAATGTAGCATTGCTGGTTCTGAAGATGGAGGAAGGAGGGCAGAAGCCAAGGAATTCAGATAGCCTCTAGAAGCTAGGAAAGGCAAGGACATGGATTCTTCCCTAGGGCCTCCAGAAGGAAACAGAGCCCTGCCAACACCTTGATTTTAGCCCAGGGAGATCTTGTCAAACTTCTGACCCACAGAACTATAAGGTAATAAATTTGTGTTGTTTTAAGTCACAACGTTTACAGTAATTTGTTATGGCAGCAAATAGAAAATTAGTATAGATTGTGGTGACTAGAAGAGGAGTGCAGCTGTAACGAATACCCAAAAACGTGGAAGTGCCTTTGAAATTGGGCAGTGGGAAGGGACTAAAAGAATTTTTAGGACCATGATTTTTAAAAAGCCCAGATTGCCTTGAACAGATTTTAGTAGAAATATGGATGTTGTGCTGGTGAGGATGTGGAGAAACTAGAACCCTTATACACTGCTAGTGTGAATGTAAAATGGTGCAGCCACTTTGGAAAACAGTCTGGTAGTTCCGCAAAATGTTAAACATAGGCCGGATGCCGTGGCTCATGCCTGTAATCCCAGCACTTTGGGAGGCTGAGGCAGGTGGATCATGAGGTCAAGAGATCAAGACCATCCTGACCGACATGGTGAAACCCCGTCTCTACTAAAAATACAAAAATTAGTTGGGCACGGTGGCGCATGCCTGTAGTCCCAGCTACTTGGGGGCTGAGGCAGGAATATCGCTTGAACCTGGGAGGTGAAGGTTGCAATGAGCTGAGACTGCGCCACTGCACTCCAGCCTGGCGACAGAGCGAGACTCCGTCTTTAAAAAAAAAAAAAAAAAAAAAGTTAAACATAGAGTTACCATATGATGCAATAATTCTACTCCTAGGTATATACCCAAGAGAAATGAAACATCTGTGCACACAAAAACTTGTACACAAATAAATGGTCATAGCAGCATCATTTCTAATAGCCAAAAAGTGGAAACAGCTCAAACGTCCATCAATTTATAAATGGGAAAATAAAACACTGTATGTACATACAATGAAATATTATTCAGCCATAAAAAGGAAGGAAGCACTGATATACGCTAAAACATGGATGAACGCTGAAAACATTATGGTAAGTAAAAGAAGTCAGTCACAA
Organism: Pan troglodytes; assembly: GCF_028858775.2. Lineage (NCBI taxonomy): Eukaryota > Metazoa > Chordata > Mammalia > Primates > Hominidae > Pan > Pan troglodytes. The sequence goes on from NC_072398.2 coordinate 87,888,550, forward strand.
AGGACCACATATTTTATGATTACATTTAAATGAAATGTTCAGAATAGGTAAGTTTATAAGATGGAAAGTAAATAACTGATTGTCTAGAGCTGGGAGGGACAAACGATTGGTGGTGATGGCTAAGAAATGTAGTGTTTCTTTCTGGAGTGATGAAAACATTCTAAAATTGGCTGGGCATGGTGGCTCATGCCTATAATCCCAGCACTTTGGGAGGCCAAGGCAGGCAGATCACCTGAGGTCAGGAGTTCAAGACCAGCCTGGCCAACACAGTGAAACCCCCGTCTCTACTAAAAACACAAAAATTAGTCAGGCATGGTGATGCACATCTGTAATCCCAGCTACTTGGGAGGCTGAGGCAGGAGATCACTTGAACACAGAAGGCAGAGGTTGCAGTAAACCGAGATCATGCCACTGTACTCCAGCCTGGGTGACAGAGCGAGACTCCATCTCAAAAAAAAAAAAAAGGAAAGAAAAAGAAAATATTCTAAAATTGTGGTGATGGCTGAACAACTCTGCATTTAACAAAAGCCACTAAACTGTATGCTTTCAATGTGTGAACCGTATGGTATACAAATTGTATTTCAAAAAGGAAAATATGAATGTTAATTCAGCTAGTAAAGGCTCAGGAGGAAATTAGGAACATGTTATTGAAAACTTGTGGAAAGGGGATCCTTGTTACATAGGGCAGAAAGTTTAGCAGAATTATGTCCCACGATAATGTGGAAAGCAGAATCTACTGAAGTGGCAACCTGATTTCTTTTTGCTTTTTATAGTAAAATGTGAAAGGAAAGAAACAGACTGAGGGAAGAGCTGTTAAATAAAAAGCAAGCTGAGCATGGTGGCTTACAGCTGTAACCCCAACACTTTGGGAGAAAAAGGTGAGAGGATCGCTTGAGCTCAGGAGTTCAAGACCAGCCTGGGTAATATATTGAGACAGTCTTTACAAAAAATTAAAAACCAGCCAGGTGTGGTGGCATGCACCTGTAGTCCCAGCTACTCAGGAGGCTGAGTCAGGAAGATCACTTGAGCCCAGGAGTTCAAGGTTACAACGAGCTATGATCACACCACTACTACACTCCAGCCTGGGTGGCACAGTGAAACCCTGTCTCTTAAATAAAACAAACAAACAAACAAAAAAACAGGACTTAATGATTTGGGAAATTCTCAGCCTTCCCAGCAAAAATACTAAAATTAAGATATTCACTGTTGCCAGGCACGGTGGCTCATGCCTGTAATCCCAGCACTTTGGGAGGCCAGGGCGGGCAGATCACGAGGTCAGGAGCTCAAGACCAGTCTAGCCAACATAGCGAAACCCCGTCTCTACGAAAAATACAAAAAATTAGCCAGGTATGGTGGCGTGCGCCTGTAATCCCAGCTACTTGGGAGGCTGAGGCAGGAGAATCGCGTGAACCAGGGAGGCGGGGGTTACAGTGAGCCGAGACTGCGCCACTGCATTGCAGCCCTGGCAATAGTGTAAGACTCTGTCTCAGAAAAAAAAAAAAAAAAGATATTCACTGTCAAGGCCTGGCACAGTGGTTCACACATAATCCCAGCACTTCAGGAGGCCAAGGCAGGCAGATCACTTGAGCCCAGGAGCTTGAGACCAGCCTGGGCAACATGGTTTTATAGAGATGGTGATACACCATCTCTATAAAAAAATACAAAAATTAGCTGGGCGTGGTGACATGCAGCTGTAGTCCCAGCTACTCAGGAGGCTGAGGTGGAAGGATTGCTTAAGCCTGGGAGGTGGAGGTTGCACTGAGCCCAGATCGTGCCACTGCACTCCAGCCTGGGTGACTGGGTGAGACTCTGTCTGGACAAAAAAAAAAAAGGATATTCATTGGCAAAAAGAAAAAGCCAGGGTGTGGCCATGTAACCTTATGTTAATACCTGAGAAAGATTGAAAGGGCAGAATATTTAGTCACATAAAAGGCGTTTTGAAATTAAGCATGTTACTAGTAGATCCCCTCAACCATCTCATCAGAAGCCAGAAACAGAGGCGGGATTATTTAGGAAAATTCTATAAGGGAACGTCTTGTCTAATGGAGCAAATTCCCATGACACAAGCAGGAGACCCACAAGGTTCTCTCATTTTTTTTTTTGGAAACAGAGCCCAGGCTGGAGTGCAGTGGCGCCACAACCTCGCAATCTCGGCTCACTGCAACCTCCACCACCCAGGTTCAAGAGATTCTTGTGCCTCAGCCTCCCAAGTAGCTGGGACTACAGGCGCACCACCACACCTGGCTAATTTTTTGTATCTTAGTAGAGACAGGGTTTCACCATGTTGCCCAATCTGGTCTCAAACCCCTGAGCTCAGGCAATTCACCTGCTTTGGTCTCCCAAAGTGCTAGGATTACAGATGTGAGCCATCGCGCCTGGCCCCGACAATGTTCTTAAGAATGTTATACCAACAGAAATACTGCCAGCATAGACTAAAAGTGACAGAGAGAAGATGAAAAGAAGACTGTCATACCCCGAAATTTCTACAGACAAAAAAGAGGCTGTTAAAAATGACTCAGCTGCAAAAGCATGTGTCACCTTTCACAAAGAAGGATAGCGGATGGAGCTATAAGCCCAGAGGGCAAAGCCAATAGCTGCAAAGGATTATTCTCAGGCCTTGAAATCAAATGGTGTTTGCCTGGCTGAATTTCAAACCTGGTTAGAACCAGAGACTCCTTTTTTCCTTCCATTTTCTCACTTTTTGAGCAGGAATGTCTACAGTTGTTATCCTATGTCTGTCCCACCACTGTATTTTGGGAGTATGTAACTTGTTGCTTTAGATTCACAGATGAAGAGAAAATGTTCCTCAAAAGGATTATACCCAGAGCCTCACCCATACCTGGTTCAGATGGGGAGATTTAGATGAAATTTTAAGACTCTGAGATGAGGCTACAGTAGGTTGAAACTTTTGGGGCCACTGCGATGTGGTGAATGTATTTTGTCATGGGACAGACATAAACTTTGAGGGCTAGAGGGTAGACTGTGGTAGGTAAAATGATGCACCCTCCCCTCCAGAGGTGTCAATGTATTAATCCCCAGAACCTGTGAATATATTATATCACAAAAAGAACTTTGCAGATATTATTAAATTAAAGACCTTGAGATGGAGGCATTGTCCTGAAATATTTGGGGAGGTCTAAATATAATGACAAGGGTCTCTTGAAAGGAGAAAAGGGAGGTAGAAGAAGTCAGAGTGATACAAAGTGAGAAGGACTCTGCTATTGCTTGCTTTGAAAATAGAAAAAGAATGCCATAACCCAAGGAATGTGGATGGCCTATAAAAGTTGGAAAAGGCAAGGAGCCTCTGGAAAAGAATGCAGCCCCTGCAAACAACTTAATTTTAGCCTAATGAGACCTGTATTGTACTTCTAACCTAAAGAACGGTAAGACAATACATCTGTGTTATTTTAAGCCACTAAGTTTGTGAAACTTGTTATAGTAGCAATAGAAAACAAATACAGGGACTGGACGTGATGGCTCATGCCTATAATCCCAACACTTTGGGAGGCCGAGGTGGGTGGATCACTTGTGGCCAGGAGTTTGAGACCAGCCTGGACAACATGGCAAAACCTCATCTCTTACTAAAAGACAAAAATTAGCCGGGCATGGAGGTTCATGTCTGTAATCCCAGCTACTCAGGAGGCTGAGGCACAAGAATCACTTGAACTCAGGAGGTAGGGGTTGCAGTGGGCCTAGATCGCACCACTGCACTCCAGCCTGGGTGACCAAGCAAGACTCTGCCTCAGAAAAATAAAAAAAGAAGAAGAAAACAAATACAGGAATAATACTTGGATATCATCATCATTGCAACTTCTTCTTGTATCATTCAGACATGTTAAGAAGCTGGGAATCAGCTTATTAGCATGTCTGAATAATTTAAGAAGTTGTGGCCGGGCATGGTGGCTCACACTTGTAATCCCAGCACTTTGGGAGGCCGAGGCGGGCGGATCACTAGGTCAAGAGATCAAGACCATCCTGGCCAACCTGGTGAAATCCCATCTCTACTAAAAATACAAAAATTAGCTGGCCGTAGTGGTGCACACCTGTACCCCAGCTACTCGGGAGGCTGAGGCAGGAGAATCGCTTGAACCCGGGAGGCAGAGGATGCAGTGAGCTGAGATCGCGCCACTACACTCCAGCCTGGCAACAGAGCAAGACTCTGTCTCAGAAAAAAAAGAAGAAGAAGAATTTGCAAAGTTGCAACTTCTATATAACTTAGCATATATACTATATACCTTCCATATAAAGGTATATGGGAACTCTGTATGTTATTTCTGCAACGTTTATGTAAATTTGAAATTGTTTCAAAAATGTTTTAATTAATGGGAATTATATTTTGACTTACCAGAATTTTCTAAATGGTAGTTTTGCAAAACAGATTACCCTTGTAATGACAAGATAGAATTTAGTCATCTCCACATAAAAAAGGTGTAAGATAATCCTTATGTCATCTCCCTCTACCCTGAAGGGTTCACCTCATCTACATAGCAGTATTTTGGATGAGTAAAAGTGAGGGAAGTATCAAGTAGGCTAAAGATCAACCTTCAGAACTTTCACCCACTACCTCTAGATTCTCTGGCTCCAGAATCCTTCCTTACCTGTAGATAGTGATGTGGGGAGACAGAGGACGGTTTGAACCTATATTCTTATTCCAGAACCGCTCCATCTCTTCTTTGGCCGTGGTTCCCAAAGGAACAGCACTAAAATAAAACCAGACCGTTTGAAAGTAACTAAAAGTAAGCTTGGTTTAATATTTTGCATAATGTTTTATTAAGTCAATATTTTGCAATACCAAGCCAGGCATGGTGGCTCAGGCCTGTAATCTCAGCTCTTTGGGAGGCCGAGGCGGGTGGATCACCCGCAAGTTCGAGACCAGCCTGACCAACATGGAGAAACCTCGTCTCTACTAAAAATACAAATTAGCCAGATGTGGGGGCAGGCGCCTGTAATCCCAGCTACTCGGGAGACTAAGGCAGGAGAATCACTTGAACCCAGGAGGCAGAGGTTGCGGTGAGCCAAGATTGCGCCATCGCACTCAAGCCTGGGCAACAAGAAACTCTCTCTCTCAAAAAAAAAAAAAATTTTGCAGTATCTTTTTAGAAAAGGTTTTGTTAGGGAAGCAGGAGTCTAGGAGAGCCAGAGTGACACTATTTTAAAATCGACTCCATCTTGTTATAGCAACAGAAAACAGAAAATAAAAATAAAAATAAAATAAAATAATAGGCCGCGCACAGTGGCTCAAGCCTGTAATCCCAGCACTTTGGGAGATCGAGGTGGGTGGATCATGAAGTCAGGAGTTCAAGACCAGCCTGGCCAACATGGTGAAACCCCATCTCTACTAAAAATAGAAAAAAATTAGCCGGGTGTGTTGGCGCACGCCTGTAATCCCAGCTACCTAGGAGGGTGAGGCAGGAGAATCACTTGAACCCGGGAGGCAGAGGTTGCAGTGAGCCAAGATCACACCATTGCACTCCAGCTTGGGAGACAGAGCAAGACTCCATCTCAAAAAAATAAATAAATAAAATAAATAAACTCCATCTTAAAACTAGCAAGGCACATTCCTTGTCAGTGACAACCCACGGTTCTAACATGTTTACAACTAAGGAAGCAGCTTGGTAATACCTGCAAGGACAAACTCCAACAACAGAAAGTCCAGATGTCCCAATACCCATAACAACATATGCTTTCAAAATAATTATAGTTATGCTTTGATGTACTTACACACTAAAATGTCAAGGACAGTTTTCTTTAAATCAATAGAATAATAAATTCTGTCATGCTGTCTGGTCCCCCGCATGTAGGCACAGCTTAGTTTAGTCCTTACATAGACAAGATCCCTATATAAGGAAAACTTAGGCCAGACATGGTGGCTCACGCCTATAATCCCGGCACTTTGGGAGGCTAAGGTGGGCAGACGGCTTGAGCCCAGAAGTTTGAGACCAGCCTGGGCAACATGGCAAAACCCTGTTTCCACAAAAAATGCAAAGAAAATTTAGCCAAGCATGATGGTCCGAGCCTGCAGTCCCAGTTACTCGGGAGGCTGAGGTGGGAGGATCTCCTGAGCCCAGGGAGGTAGAAGCTGCAGTGAGCTGTGATTGCATCATGGCACTCCACCCTGGGCAACAGAGCAACACTCTACATCAAAATATTTTTAACAATTGGCCAGGTGCGGTGGCTCATGCGTGTAATCCCAGGACTTTGGGAGGCTGAGGCAGGCAGATCACAAGGTCAGGAGTTTGAGACTAGCCTGACCAACATTGTAAAACTCCATCTCTATTAAAAATACAAAAATTAGCTAGGCGTGGTGGTGCACACCTGTAATTCCGGCTACTCAGGAGGCTGAGGCAGGAGAATCACTTGAACTCAGGACGTGGAGGTTGCAGTGAGCCCAGATCACGCCACTACACTCCAGCCTGGTCAACAGAACGAGACTCTGTCTCAAAAAAAAAGAAAAAAAAAAAAATTTAAAAATTAAAATAAAATAAAATAAAACCTTAAAGACCTAAAATATATATACATATTTTTAAAAAAAGAGAGAAAGAGAGAAGAAAAAAAGAAACTCAAAGACAGCATGTTCCCCCACTTGCTTTCTGAGGACACCCTACTATATAATTGAGTAGTTTCTAATAAACTTGCTTCTTTCACTGCACTTTGCTACTCACCTTGAATTCCTTCCTACATGAGATCCAAGAGCCCTCTCTTGGGGTCTGGGTCAAGACCCCTTTTCCGGTAACAGTATGGTGGGCTGGATAAACCCACAGTATTAGGAAAACATGTTCCTCCACTTATCTTATTTTTATACCAACTTTAATTCAGTTAACCTGAATCATCTGATGAGGTCATATCAGATGATAACTCTGCTTTTTTTTTTTTTATTTTAAGATGGGGTCTCGCTCTGTGGCCAAACTGGAGTGCAGTGGTGCGATCTCGGCTCACTGCAACCTCCGCCTCCTGGATTCAAGTCATCCTCCTGCCTCAGCCTCCTGAGTAGCTGGGACTACAGGCACATGCCACCGCGCCCAGCTAATTTTTGTATTTTCAGTCAAGATGGGGTTTCAGTACGTTGGTTGGTCAGGATGGTCTTGATCTCTTGACCTCGTGATCTGCCTGCCTCGGCCTCCCAAAGTGCTGGGATTATAGGCATGGCCACCGTGCCAGGCCGACAACTCTGCTTTCTAAACCCACCCAATACACAGGTCTGGCAATGAAAGCACAACTTCTTGTTGGGTGGCAGGGCAAGTATATTTAAAAAATATTCACATAAATAGATTATGCTTTTCCAGGGCCACAGTTTTATCTCATACATTACCATCTGCTCTCATCTGGCTTTTCAAGATTCCCTTTCAGGTTCTCAAAAATCAAGAACTAGATTCAGCTCGGTACCTCAGTAGTTTCTTGGTTTCCTTTGTCACTGGGCTAGGTTGAAACCAACTATTAAACAGCCATGCTCAGGCTATGCACAATTCTCCATTGCCCCATCCAGGTGATCCTTCTACCTCAGCTTCCCGAGTAGCTGGAACTACAGGTGCACACCACCACACCCAGCTAGTTTTTGTATTTTTTGTAGAGAAGGGGTTTCACCATGTTGCCCAGGCTGGTCTCAAACTCCTGGGCTCAAGCAATCCGCCCACCTCAGCCTCCGAAAGTGCTAGGATTACAGGCACGAGCCACCATGCCCAGCCTACTAAATTGTTGAGGATAGCTGTTTCTTATTTATTTATTTATTGAGACAGGGTATCCCTATGTTGCCCAGGCTGGTCTTGACCTCCTGGGCTCAAGGGATCCTCCTGCCTCAGCTTCCCAAAGTGCTGGAATTACAAGTGTGAGCCACCACATCCAATCTCCTTTTTTTAAAAATAGAGATGAGGGGTCTCACTCTACTGCCCAGGCTGGAGTGCAGTGGCATGATCATAGCTCACCGCAACCTTGAACTGCTGGACTCAAGCCATCTTCCTGCCTTAGCCTCCCCATAGCTGGGACTATAGGCACACACCACCACACTCAGCTAATTTTTTATTTTTTAATTTTTTGTAGAGACTGGGTCTCTCTCTGTTGCCCAGGCTGGTCTTGAACTCCTGGCCTCAAGCGATCCTTCTGTGTAGGCCTCCTAAAGTGTTGGGATTACAGGCATGAACCACCATGCCTAGCTGATTATATTTCTATAAAATATATTATTTGGGACAAATGAAAAATCTGAAAATCAACTGTGTATCAGATAAGAGTTCATCAATGTTAAATTTCCTGAATTTGATAATTATGCTTATATAATTATACTGCATTATGTAAGACAATTTCTTTGTTCTTAGAAGAAATATTTAGAAGTAAATGGTCATGATATTCACAATTTACCCTTAAAGCATTCAGTGAAAATACTAATAATTAAATATGTATTAGGCTGAACTACACTAAATCATTAATATTTTACCAGTTTTGACCTACAAAAATAAAAATTTCATATGGCATAATCTAAAATACAAAAAAGAGTGATAAGCAAACACAATAAAATGTTAACAGTTGGCAAATGTGGGTAAAAGATATGTAGAACTTCATCCTACTATTCGTATAACTTTTCTGAAAGTATAAAATATTTCCAAAATAAAAAGTTTTTAAAAAATAACACAAAGGCAATTGTTGACATCAACAGGCTGAGAATAAATATACAGCATGAAAGTCCAGGTGCAGTGGCTCATGCCTATAATCCCAGCCGAGGCAGGGGGATCGCTTGAGCCCAGGAGTTCAAGACCTGCTTGGGCAAAATGGTGAAATCTCGTCTCTACAAAATATACAAAAAATTAGCCAGGCATGGTGGCACACCACATGCTTGTGGTCCCAGCTACAGGAAGCTGAGGCTACGGCAAGCCCTGATCATACCACTGCACTCTAGCCTGGGCAATAGAGTGAGAGCTTGTCTCAAAAACAAACAAACAACACACATACACACAAACCATAAATAGTCACCACAATTACTTAAGTTTCAGTCAACTGTCTACAACTGCCCACTGTCGTACATATCCATCAAATCTAAGTCAACAATCTATTGCTCTTCCCTAAGGAAAAAAAAAAAATCTCTAGACTTAGAAACTTACTTTCTGATACAGAGCTGAGGGCTAAAGTGGGCTCGGAGGCAATGACGACCAACGTGTCTGCAAGATAAGAGAATCAAAAATCAATACACATTTAGAGATCAACTTTAGTATATCAACTTCTCTATTTTTAGGGGTGAAGGGATAGATTAAAAATAAGATATAAAAACAATGACAGTATCAGTGTCCTTGATACCATTTTCTAGTTGAAAAGCTACAACTCCAAGTAACTTGAAAATAATAAGAAATATTACCTAAAAATGCAAAATAAAGTTAATCAAACACAAATAATGCAAGATAAAAGAATAAGAATAATCAGAGTTGGTAATGTTCAACAGAGAAATAGAGAAAGTGATTTTTTAAAAGCTAGGTCTTGGGCCAGGCGTGCTGGCTCACACCTGTAATCCCAGCACTTTGGGAGGCCGAGGCGGGCGGATCACAAGGTCAGGAGATCAAGACCATCCTGGCTAACACGGTGAAACCCCGTCTCTACTAAAAATACAAAAAATTAGCCAGGCGTGGTGGCGCATGCCTGTAATCCCAGCTACTCAGGAGGCTGAGGCGAGAGAATGGTGTGAACCTGGGACATGGAGCTTGCAGTGAGCCAAGATGGTGCCACTGCACTCCAGCCTGGGTGACAGAGCGAGACTCTGTCTCAAAAAAAAAATAAAAGCTAGGTCTTATAGGAGGTGATGTCTAAGAGACGGGGTTAACAAAACTAACAAAAAAACAGAATAAGCCCACTGGTAACTGCGACCATATAGCTTAGCTTTAGCAAAGATCAACTACAAACGGACGAATTTAAAAGGTCAGGCCAGGTGCAGTGGCTCACGCCTGTAATCCCAACACTTTGGGAGGCTGAGGCCAGTGGACTGAGCCTATGTGTTCAATACCGCCTGGACAACATGGTAAAACCCCATCTCTATAAAAAACATGAAAATTAGCTGGGTGTGGTAGTGCACACCTATAATACGAGCTACTCTGGGGGCTGAGGTGGGAGTATCACTTGAGCCCGGGAGGCAGAAGTTGCAACGAGCCAAGATCGCACCACTGCACTCCAGACTGGGTGACAGGGCTAGACCTTGTCTCAAAAAAAAAAACAAAAACAAACAAACAAAAAAAGGTTTAAGAGTACAAGGGGTTTGTGAAGAGAGCATCCTAAATATTAAGCTAGTTCATTTCAGGAACTAACATCAGTCAAACTCCAGATATCCTGAATGAATTTCAAGTCAAAAAGTCTTTCATGTAATTATTATAATGTGCAAAAAAATGGGAATAAAAAAAATTTTTTACTGACCCCATGAAAGTTTTCTACTTAAAAATTGCCATTTTTGAAATGTATACATCAGTGCCAGAATTGCTTTTCAAGTCAAAAACTAAGATGTGCCTAGGCATTCTATCTAAGGAGAATTTAACTGATCCAAAGTTTACACGGTACAGGTTGAGCACCCCTACTGTGGAAAATCCAAAATCTGAAACCCTCCATAACTCAAAATGTTTTAAGTGCTGACACGATGCTCAAAAGAAATGCTCACTGGAACATTTTGGATTTCAGCTTAGTGACATGCAACCAGTAAGTACAATGCAAATATTCCAAAATCTGAAAAAAATCAGAAATCCTAAATATTTCTGGTCCCAAGCTTTTCAGAAAAGGGATGTTCATCGTGTACTATGAAAAACACACGACCATTATACCCTTCAGTCACATCATTATATCCTTCAGTCACATCATTGTATCAAATCTTTCCAAAAGCATTTAAGAAGGTAAATAGAGTGAATTTCTGGGACTAAAACTTAAAAACACATTGATTCTACAAAAGTTTATTGCATATCCACTACTTGCAAGGTACTAGGACACAAGATGTCATACAGATCTAATGATCTTCTAAAAAAGCTCATGATGTCCCTCACACCATTGATATTAGATGCACAAACTTTTCAAAAGCTTCATATTAGTACACTAGAAAGGCCCACTATTTGAAGGAAAAAAATCTAACGAACACTTCCTTCTTCAGCTCTTCCCTCTTTCCAGCTTTGAAGGCAAGAGGTGAATACAGACATTGTATACCCAAGGCTCCCAGAAAGAAGTGGGAACAAATCTCTTTTAATCAATTGAATTGTGACTCTGAAGTTGCAGAGCACGCATTCCTCACACCAGGCTAGGCCCAGTCACTCAGCTACCCAGCAAGAGTTTGCAGATGTGGGTTGGAATCTATGGCGTGCCCTCTCTGTCTAGCGCTATTGTTTCCCAGACAAATATCAATGTAAACTTTCTACAAGGCCCTCACAGAAACTAGCTGCACAAATGCCATAACCTTATTTGAAATATGACAAAAGTAATTATCCTTCCCTTTCATGTGAAAACAGGAATTCTGTATTTTTAATTGACAAGCCAGAACTTACAATTTCTAGTTATTGTTGCCCCTTCTAAATGCATTAACATGTCTCCCCAAAATGTAATCATTGCTGAAATCATTTTTGAAACTCTTCTCTGGATTGGGGCAGCAATGGTAATGTAAAAATAACATTGGGAAGTAAAAAATCAAGACTGAAGTCTTAGAATAAGTTGTATAACTTGAGTGAGTCATTGAGCTTCAGCGTTTTCAGTTATAAAATGGGATTGATAATACCTACCTTATTGGTTGCTGAGGGGACTGCACAAGAAAACATACAGGAAAGCATTGTCTAAACTACAATACACCACATATATATGTAAGATATTATCACTGGTCTCCCCAAGGTCTTTAGAATTTGCATCACATTCTTTTTAAAACCCTCAGTGGTGACAAAAATACTCATCCACTGAAAATAAATTTGATTTCTGGAAAAAAAAAGTTATTCAAAGCCAAGTCTATGTGATCAAACTGAATACCATTTTTAGTCCAAAACAAGATGTGACTATAATTTATCTTATTATAGTCATATATTATATGACTGTAATATAATGAGTTTCTAAACTTGATCTGATGGTATACCAAAAAGTTTCATAAATGTCTAGGTAACAGCAACAATAAAATAGATATATAACTTTGAATGACATGATGAATAATAATTTGTATACAAAAGTTCTGGTTAATGATTATTACCACCCAACTACCAAACTAAGTCATCCTTGATTTCTTTTCTTTCACCACCCCCCCCCCATATGTATGCATGGCATCACCCAATCCTATCATTAACAGCTAGGAAAATTCATTCCAATCCATTGCTATAGTCTATATCCTCTTCGTTTCTCACTAGGACTGTAACAAGAGCTCCTGAACTGATCTCCCTCGCACCAATCTCTTACATATCATTCAATAACACCAACACTAATTTACTGAAAAATAAATAAAATAACATGGTTTCATCATTCTCCTGCCTAAAAGTCTTTAACAATTTCCCACTGCTTACAGTATAAGATCCAAACTGTGGGCAAACAACGCACTTCACAACGTGGCCAACTCTCTGGACCTAACCTCCCACAAATTCCTTTCAATCCACTGTAATTCTGCCACACTGAACAATTACATTATGTCCAGCTACAGCAAACCCTCTTTTGACCACATGCCTTTGCTCATGCTGTTCTCTGAATAGAGCCTCCCTCAGAGCCTGTTAAACTCATCCTTCAAAATTCAATTCCTAAGGGCCGGCGTGGTAGCTCATGTCTGTAATCCCAGCACTATGGGAGGCCAAGGTGGGTGGGTCACTTGAGGTCAGGAGGTTGAGACAAGCCTGGCCAACATGGTGAAACCCCACCTCTAGTAAAAATACAAAAATTAGCCAGGCATACTGGCACACCCCTGTAATGCCAGCTACCCGGGTGGCTGAGGTAGGAGAATCACTTGAACCCAGGAGGCAGAGGTTGCAGTGAGCTAAGATCACACCACTGCACTCCACCCTGGGCGACAGAGCGAGACTCAGTCTCAAAAAAAAAACCAAAACCAAAAAAAAAAAACAACCAATTTCTGGATAGCAAGATCACTTCTTCAGCCTTACTTGCTATATCTGCCTTGCTCTCACACTTGTTCATATCTATCAATATTTCTTATGTGGTTTAATAATTAATATATTTATCTCCCTGCTAGACTTTGAGCTCAAACTATCAAAATATTTTGGATCCATAGTACCATAGTACTTTATTTATTTATTTATTTATTTTTTAAGACAGAGTTTCGCTCCTATTGCCCAGGCTGGAGTGCAATGGCGCGATCTCAGCTCACAGCAACCTCCACTTCCCGAGTTCAAGCGATTCTCCTGCCTCAGCCTTCTGAGTAGCTGGGATTACAGGCATGTGCCTCCAAACCTAGCTAATTTTGTTTCTGTTTTTTGTTTGTTTTTGAAATGGAGTTTTGCTCTTGTCACCCAGGCTGGAGTGCAACAGCACGATCTTGGCTCACTGCAACCTCCGCCTCCCAGGTTCAAGTGATTCTCCTGCCTCGGCCTCCCAGGTAGCTGGGATTACCAGCACCCACAGGCACCCACAACCACGCCCAGCAAATTTTTGTATTTTTAGTAGAGACGAGGTTTCTCCATGTTGGTCAGGCTGGTCTTGAACTCCTGACCTCAGGTGATCCTCCCGCCTCGGCCTCCCAAAGTGCTGGCATTACAGGCATGAGCCACTGCACCTGGCCTTGGATCCATAGTACCTATAATAATGTCTGACACAAAGAAAAAGGTTAAAAAAAAAATAAAAATAACAAAATAAAAAGGTTTGTGAATGAATATGCTTATTTTAAAAAGCAGTTTCATAAATTGAGAGTTAAACCTTAATATTTAGGGGCATTTCACATACGGCATTTAATACAATGAGTACTGGCCAGATAGTTAATGACTCTTGGTGACTTTGTGTTTAAGGAGCATGAACATTATTACATGATAAGCTAAGAAGCCTAGCTGTCCTTAGCTTAGTTCTCTAACTCCTTGGCCTTGGCAAGTCATTCCTTGACTGAGTGCCAATGGTTTGTGTTACTTGGCTGGTTGTTCATCTCTAGCTGGTCCCTGAACTGTTTAGAGAACATACAAAATAGAGAGCATATATTCAAAAGCCATGACAATACAATACTCTGATAACTAATAATTCTTAATTAGCCAAGCATAAACATATTTATATGCGGGGGAGGGGGAAGGGGAAGAAGTTGGTCAAAGGATACAAAATGTCAGTTAGAAGGGAGGAATAAGTTCAAGAGATCTATTGTATAACACAGTACAATTTTTTTTTTTGAGATGGAGTCTTGCTCTGTTGCCCAGGCTGGAGTGCAGTAGCACGATCTCAGCTCACTGCAAGCTCCGCCTCCCAGGTTCAAACGATTCTCCTGCCTTAGCCTCCCGAGTAGCTGGGACGACAGGCGCGCACCATCACACCCGGCTAATTTTTGTATTTTTAGTAGAGATGGGGTTTCATCATGTTGGCCAGGATGGTCTTGATCTCCTGACCTTGTGATCTGACAGCCTCGGCCTCCCAAAGTGCTGGGATTACAGGCATGAGCCACCATGCCCGGCCACAATTGTTATTACTATGTTATTATGTTGTTACATTGGCCCGGCGCGGTGGCTTATGCCTGGCTTGGTGGCTGATGCCTGGCTCAGCTGGATCACCTGAGGTCAGGAGTTCAAGACCAGCCTGATCAACATGGTGAAACCCCGTCTCTACTAAAAATACAAAATTAGCCTGGCATGGTGGCACGTGCCTGTAGTCCTAGCTACTTGGGAGGCTGAGCCAGGAGAATCGCTTGAACCCGGGAGGCAGAGGTTACAGTGAGCTGAGATCGCGCCACTGCACTCCAGCCTGGGCGACAGGGTGAGACTCTGTCTCAAAAAAAAAAAAAAAAAACCACACACACACACACACACACACACACACACAAAACCAAGGCATTGCATACTTGAAAATCACTAAGAATAGATTTCAAGTGTTCCCCCACAAAGATGTAATGCATATGTCAATAGCTCCACAATGTACACATATTTCAAAACATCGTGTTGTACACCATATATACAATTTTTATTTGCCAATTAAAATAAGTAAATAAAAAAATTTTTTTACGTTTAACCAAAAATAAAAATAAAGGCCGAGCGTTGTGGCTCATGCCTGTAATCTCAGCACTTTGGGAGGCCGAGGCGGATGGATCACGAGGTCAGGAATTTAAGACCAGCCTGGCCAAGATGGTGAAACCCCGTCTCTACTAAAAATACAAAAATTAGCCAGGCGTGGTGGCGTGGTGGCAGACACCTGTAATCCCATCTACTCAGAAGGCTGAGGCAGGAGAAATGCTTGAACCCGGGCAGGGGCGGTTGCAGTGAGCCAAGATCGTGCCACTGCACTCCAGCCTGGGTGACAGACCGAGACTCCGTCTCAAAAAAAAAAAAAAAAAAAAAAAAGAAAAAGAACAAAAAAAAAGAGACCCCCAAAAAAAGAACAAAAAGAAAAGTTTAACCAATATTTCTCTTAAGTGGGCCCAAGTTATTGCCGTTTGCAACACAAATGAGGAAACCAAAATCATGGAATCAATGACCTTGACTTGTCCAAAATAAATGTAGAACCAGAAATCAGCTCCTAGGATTTCTCAGAAAGTATTTCCCTTTGAGGTTAAATCAGCACATTATAAACAGTTCCAAATCCCTCTAGTGAAATGGAATTAGACTGGGAACTTCCATCAAGAAAAAAAAAATTTTTAATTCCTCATTTATCCTCCCAAAAAAAGCCCTTATGAGAAATGGAGGTGTCCTTTCCATGAGAGCTTCAGATTACCACTAATGAAAAATATACCTTTCTTGGTATTGAATCCTAGTGTGGACTGTGGGGAAAAGAAAGAGAGATCAGATTGTTAATGTGTCTGTATAGAAAGTAGACATAAGAGACTCCATTTTAACCTGTAACCCTACCTCCAACCCTGTGCTCCCTGAGACATGTGCTGTGTCAACTCAGGGTTAAATGGATTAAGGGCTGTGCAAGATGTGCTTTGTTAAACAAATGCTTGAAGGCAGCATGCTCATTAAGAGTCATCACCACTCCCTAATCTCAAGTACCCAGGGACACAAAACACTGCGGAAGGCCGCAAGGACCTCCGCCTAGGAAAGCCAGGTATTGTCCAAGGTTTCTCCCCATGTGATAGTCTGAAATATGGCCTCGTGGGAAGGGAAAGACCTGACCGTCCCCCAGCCCAACACCCGTAAGGGGTCTGTGCTGAAGAGGATTAGCAAAAGAGGAAGGAACGCCTCTTTGCAGTTGAGACAAGAGGAAGGCATCTGTCTCTTGATCATCCCTGGGCAATGGAATGTCTCGGTGTAAAACCCGATTGTATATTCCATCTACTGAGATAGGGGAAAACCGCCTTAGGGCTGGAGATGGGACATGCGGGCAGCAATACTGCTCTTCAAGGCATTGAGATGTTTATGTGTATTCGTATCTAAAGCACACCACTTAATTCTTTACCTTATGATGCAGAGACCTTTGTCCTTCTCTCCACTATTATCCTATGACCCTGCCACATCCCCCTCTCCGAGAAACACCCAATAATGATCAATAAATACTAAGGGAACTCAGAGGCCGGCGGGGATCCTCTGTATGCTGAACGCCGGTTCCCTGGGCCCCCGTTTTTCTTTCTCTATACTTTGTCTGTGTCTCTTTCTTTTCCAAGTCTCTCGTTCCACCTAACGAGAAACACCCACAGGTGTGGAAGGGCGACCCATCCCTTCAGTGGACAGCGCTGCACAACTAAAAATGATACTGTATGGATACACTTAATGACTATAATGATCCTCAGCTTCTAAACACTAATTCCAAAACTCCTAAAACGAACTGTTTGGAACCAATATGATCACTTCAAACTAAATGTTAATTTTACCAAAAGCCCCTAACATCGATACCAAAATATATCAGAGAATTCAAAAGCATTCAATTATGGTCAAACCATCTGGAATAAAGAAGACAGCACTGGCAAGACAAGCCTTGGCATACCTTAGACAGAAGATACATATGGAGATGAAAAACAGGGAGAAAATGAAGGATTAAGATAACCCTGATTTCAACTCCAAGAGGAATCATTTTGTCACAGAAAAACTAAACAAAGTCCCTCTATTTTTAAACTGGGTGACTGAAGTGGAAAGAGAAATGAGAACACATTTGGGGAAATCAGGGATTGAAATCTCAACAGCATTGAAGCTAATTTTCCATAACAAACAATTTCCAAAAATAAGACTGGCACAAAACTATGCTGGGATTTGTACCAGGCGTGTCTAAAGGCGCTAGTCGCTGTGACTAGAGAGGCTGAGCAGAGAATGAGACCTAGATAGCGGAAAGTTCAGAATGAAAGAAAATCTAGGGTATTTCTCTGGACAACTAATTCACATTTTAGAGAAAAACTGGGACACTCACTCTCCCTCCCAAGTAAAATGATTAACTAAAAATGAATTCCCCGGGTTGCTCTGGGGCAGCAGAGGTCCGCCCTGGGTGCTAATGCTAATCGCCACCCCAGTAGGGATCCAGGCCTTCTGCACCCTTTGCCAGCAGCCCGCTGGGAACCCAGACAGCGCCCACTCACGGTGGGAGCAGCTAGTGTCTGAAGGCATTCGAAGCAAAGGCAAAATACACCAAGATCTCTCTCTCCGAAGCTAAATGTCTAAATACGCTCTCGAAATCGTAGGACCCATGGGTGGCTGACCTTGAAGTTGTTTTCTCAGAGCTCGGCTCTGGGTGCAGGCCTGAGAGCAATTTGCGTTAGAAGTACTAGAGGAGGTGGGGAAAACAGAAGGGGCGAGAGCCGAGGGCCCCTCGATACGAAGTCAGTGACCCCGAAGCCCTACGGAGCGCACCGGAGCGGCTGGGGGGGACGGGAAAAGGGGTCTCTAGGATCCCCGAGCGCTTGGCCTCCACACCCATGGGTCCTTTCCCTGCCCAGGCACAGGATAAACAGTTATCAGCAAAACGTGAGGGGCCAGTTCAGATCTCCGGAGGGCCGCGGACACCAACTCCCAGTCCCACACTAAAGTCACCTCAGCAACAGCGCAGCCATCCTGGGTTCCGGTCTGGACGGAAGTGACGCCAGGCGGCCCCGCCACCCGAGGGCGGAGGCGCGCCGGCTGGGGGTCGGGGTTGGGGGTGTCATGTGACGAGAGTCTCTTTAAAAGGCTCTGGAGCTTCTCCGCTCAGCTCTGCCCAGCTGGTTTGCTGGTTGTTTTCTGGTTTTTTAGTCTCCTCCTCCGCCTCCTGCAGCCGACTTCTACCGGAATTTGCCAGGATTTCGGCAGAAACGCCGCTGGCTCAAAATCTGCAGTCTACGTTCCACCTGCGTACATATTCATTTTGTATCGCACTCCCAAACAGCAAACGGCGGACTTGTTTAGATTCTTCCTTAAGGACTTCGCAGTCTGTTGCGTTCCCCCTGCCTCCCAGGTCGGCCTAAAAACGTCGTGGTTGGCCGGTTGAGACCCCGAAGAGAAAAGATACTTTGGGTTCCCTCCCTTTCTATTACGAAGCTTTAACCAGACAGATACATAAATTGTGACCTAAGTTGGGGAGTGTGTAGAGGGGCCTCGAGAAGACCTTGCGGACCACCATTCCCGAAAACGAAGAGCCTCATCTAACCACCTCGATTAGACCCCACAATTCCTGGGTTTGAGCTGCCACATGGACCAGGCGCCCACTAGCCGAGGACAATGCTCCCTTGTTCGTTGTTTCAGCGCTGTGTGGGTGACACCCACAGCTAGAAGAACCCGGAGTGAGGGGAAGAACACGCTTTGATTTATATATGTATATATATATACAGTTTTAGGGAACCCAAGCACAGGAATCAACTGCCGAGCACTCAAGACTGAAGAAAGAAGAAGAGCAAATGATAAAGGAAGGGAACAGAGCACAAAAGTTCTTGACTTGTGGGGAGTAGGGTGGAGAGGAGTAAAAGGGACAGGCTAGAGCAACTCCTATTTCTACAAAAAAAAAATACTCAATTATATTAATATTCAGATCTTATGTATATTTAGCATCCCTGCACTTCAGGATTTAAATAGCACAAATTCACTTATTTCTGCATCAGATGAATAATACTACTTTGCATTTCTATAATGCTTGACAAAGCACATTCGTACACTTTAGGATTGAAAGAGGCTCTCTAATCCAATCAAATATCTATGCAGGGATCTCCTCTGCAACACCCCTAACAGCTGATCTTCAAGACTCTACCCCCCCATATTCAATGATGGGTACCTCAAACAACAAGTTTTATTTAATGAACAACTTATTCGTTAGTTATTATATTTAAATACAGTTTTGTGCTATCGAAATTCCAGTCATTGACTTGGCTCTCTGGAGCTTCACGTTAACAAACCCAAGGAATGCCTTTTTCACTCAGATCTTTTTTGGTTTTTCTTTTTCTTTTTCTTTTATTTTGAGACGTAGTCTCACTCTGTCGCCCAGGTTGGAGTGCAGTGGCGCTATCTCAGCTCACTGCAGCCTCTGCCTCCCAGGTTCAAGCGATTCTCCTGCCTCAGCCTCCCCCCGAGTAGCTGGGGTTACAGGCGTGCACCACCATGCCCGGCTAATTTTCTGTATTTTTAGTAGAGATGGAATTTCACCATGTTGGCTAGGCTGGTCTAGAACTCCTGATCTCAAGTGATCCACCGGCCTCGGCCTCCCAAAGTGCTGGGATTATAGGTGCGAGCTACCACTCCCAGCCCACTCAGCTCTTTAAATATTAATAATTTCATTTAGCATGTAGTTATGGACTTTTTGTCAGTCGGTGAAAAGTTCTGTAGGGGATTCAAAGATACAGATGTTTGTACTGTCCCCAAGAAGGTTATAGCCTTAGCAGGATCAATAAAGACATGCAACAAAGAAAGTAGCAACAACCCATTGAAGAGGGTGTAGATAAAAGGGGTGGTTAGATAAAGAGGAAATGATTGCTTACAGTTGGGAGGTGGAGTTAGGTGGAAATTTTGGAGGGGAGAGTTTTGGGGTTTTTTTTTTTTTTTGTACTTTGAATTGCTGTTTTATAGAAATGTTGACTACAACATCCTGTAAACATTTGTCAATGATGATGGTTTTGCCTATGGACTTCATAAGCAATCCCATAATAGAATTCCACAACCCAAATCTAATACTAATGACCAAACCCACCAGGGCTGTGGTCTAATGAGATGCCAGGAAGGTACCAGGACACTGTCCTTCACCTGGGTGAGCCTGCAGTGGTCTCATAGCAGGAATAACAATGACCACCCCACTTAAATTAACTTCTAGAGGTAAGGCACGGTGACTCACACCTGTAATCCCAGTACTTAGGGAAGCCAAGGCAGAAGGATCACTTGAGTATAGGAGTTCAAGACCAACCTGAGCAACATAGTGAGATCCTCATCTCTACAAAAAATTGAAAAATTAGCTGGGTATGGTGGTGGCTGCCTGTGGCTCAGCTAATCTGGAGGCTGAAGTGGGAGGATTGCTTGAGCATGGGAGGTTGAGGCTGCAGTGAGCTATCATTGCACCACTGCACTACAGCCTGGGCCACAGAGCAAGACCTTATCTCTGAAAAAAAAAAAAAATTTTTTAACTAGCCCAGCATGCTGGCATGCGCCTGTAGTTCCCAGCTACTTGGAAAGCTGAGGTAGGACAATTGCTTGAGCCTCAGAGGTCAAGGCTGCAGTGAGCCATGATCATGCCACTGCATTCCAGCCTGGGCAACAGAGCGAGACTGCCTCAACAAACAAAAAAACCTCAGCTCTGGTTATGTAGACATCCCCATTGCTAACTCCACCCCAACACCTTCAGGTTCTCATGATGTACCAAATTGAATTCACCTTCTTTCACCTGTCATTTAAGGCCTTTCACAAACTGGTTTCAACTTTCCTGTCCAGTCTCATTTCTGACTATGCCACTTCAAGTTTCCCCAAATCAAGTCAAAGTGGATGGCACAAGATCGGCCCTGAATATATCCAACACTTCAGAAACCTACATCTCATACACACACACACACACACACACACACACACACACACATTCTCTCTCTCTCTGTCTCACCTCTTTGTCCTTGCTTTTGCTGTTCTATCTTCTGGTAACCCTCCCTATCTCCCTTTCCAAAATGACAGTCATCCTTCAAGGCTGATTCATATCTAACATTGCCTCCTAGACACAACTATTCTTCCCTCTGAACTATTTATTTGTTTGATTATTTATTTATTTATTTTTGAGACAGAGTTTCATTCTGTAGCCCAGGGTGGAAAGCAGTGGCACAATCATAGCTCGCTGCAGCCTTGATTTCCCAGGTTCAAGCGATCTTCCTGCCTCAGCCTCCCAAGTAGCTGGGACTACAAGCATGTGACAACATGCCCAGCTGATTTTTTAAAAAATTTTGGTAGAGGCGAGGTCTTGCTATGTTGCCCAGACAGGTCTCAAACTCCTAAACTCAAGCAATCCTCCTGCATAAGCCTACCAAAGTGCTGAGATTACAGGTGTCAGCCACTATGCCTGACATAAACTTCATTTATTAAAGTTTATTTTGTCTTTAATCTCTCATATAACTTACTCAGTCTTCCTGATGTTGCAGCTGTGTGTGCCCCTCTTTTGTACTCCCAGCGTTTTGTTCATTACTAAAGGAAGTATCATGGCTTATTATACTTGATTGTTGATGGGTTTGTCCTCTGATCCTCCCATCTCCACCTCCCCAAACCAAATTTTCAACTCCTTGCGGGAAGGACTTAATTTTTATTCCTCTCTCTATTACCTGCATTCTCATACTTTACGTATTGCTGGCACTTAATACAATTTTGTAGCCTTGAAATAAATTGAAATGGACTTAAACAGCAGCATGAAGCATTGAAGGACTTCTTGACAAACGGAAAGGTCAGGGGCTTCTTGCCTGGAAATAGTCCAGTGGAGAAAAACTTCTGTCTGGGAAGAATCGCACAGGATGAAGGGAGGTGCGGGGAAAAAAACTCCCATAGGACTTGGTCATCTCAAGAAGTCTGTAATGCAGGCCACATTAGTGGAGATAACAAGGGATATCCTATTTTCAGAGTTCTCTGGGGGAAACCTCCCTCTAGTTCCTAGGGCTGTGAGGCAGCCTCTCTCAGGCAAGGAGGCTGAGGAGGAATCCCTTTTTATGGCCTTTACATTGAGGTTCCGTATCTATCCCTCAGAGAAGTGTGTCAGTGTCCCTGTTTTTGTCCCTCTCCCTCACCACCCCCCACAACATTCCAGCCTGGGGCAGGGGGAGGCCAGTGGACACAAAGCCCTCTGTGTATGGGGTGGTATGTGTCCCCGCACCCCTCCACCCAGACTATACAATGCCCCTTCTGCTCCCTGCACTCTGCCCCCCTCCCCACCACCTCTCAACTGCACATGCCAGGCTGCAATTGGTTACTGGCTGAGGACAGCCCCCTCATGCTGGGGCCCTAGGGGATTTTAAGCACGTTCCAGGAACCCCCCGTTCAGTTCCTGGTCCCCCACTTTCTCAACCCCACAGATGCTCCGGGCCCCTGCCCCTGCCCCAGCTATGGCTCCTGGGGCTCCCTCATCCAGCCCCAGCCCTGTCTTGGCTGTGCTGCTCTTCTCTTCTTTGGGTAAGTGGAGCCACCCTACTCTGGGAGTCTTGGGACTCAGGTGTCTCTCAGCAATCCCCACAGCCTTTGCTGCACTCCCCACTGCAACCAAAGAAAGAACAAGCAGGAGCAGGAAGGTGACATTATATTCAGAAAGAAAAAATATGCGGCTGGGCATGGTGGCTCATGCCTGTAATCCCAGCACTTTGGGAGGCCAAGGTGGGATAATTATTTGAGCCCCAGGAGTTGGAGACCAGCCTGGACAACATAACCAGACTCCATCTGTAAAATTAAAAAAAAAAAAATATATATATATATATATATATATGAAAAGAAAAAAATATGCACGTAGAGGGAGGAAGTAGAGGTTTTATTTTAAAAGAAAGGGTAAAAGAGAGTGTAGCAAGCTTCCCTGAGTGGTGGGCATGGCTGGACCCAGGTTGGAAATAGTAGCATGCCCCCAGAGCCATGCTAACAGCCTGGTGGGAAGCAGTGTTAGATTACATAAAGAAATAGGCTCAAACACCTGGGTTTGGTTCCCACTCGTCCCCTAGCAGTGCAGGAGGTGCCTTAACCTTAGTTTCCCAGAAGGAAAAAGAGAGTGCGATCTAAGTAAGGAGCCCAGGTTTGTGGTCTCAGCTCCTCAGATTTTTTGTCTCTCTATGGCTCCTCACCTGTTGTGTGGGTGAATGGAGTGAGGTTCTATGAGATTCTAGGATCTTATCCCTCTAAAGCTGTCTTCCTTCACAAGCTGACCAGCCCTTTCCTTGCCCCCTGGCAGATGTTGGGTGAGTAAGAGGTCAAAGCAGGATTATTGGAATGGCCCCTTCCCTTCTCTGAACTGCCCTGAATCCTAGTGCAATGAGTGAGCCATAGGCAAGTGGGGGTGGTGGGGAGGACATCAAGGGAAAGGGGGCTGGCCAGAATGCCCAGGGTTCTCTGCTGTCAGCTGCTTGAGCCCTAGACTCTTCTGGGTTGTACTGGGCTATTTGGGGGTACCCTGAGAAAATGTTAAAGATAGAGAGTTGGAGAAGGGCATAGTGAGGGAAATAGGGGGAAGGAATCTTGATGTATAAGGAAGAGGGAGGGTTCTGTCTCAACACTTGTTCCACTCATAGAACCATTGAGCACAGCTGAGAAGGGCAATGGTTGATATTGTAACAGGAGGAATAGAAGTTAGAGCCAGTGAATTATCTCCCTTGTTACACAAGGGGGATTCCCAAGAAGGTTCTAAGGTGGAAGTTCCAGAAGGTAAGTACATGGTATTGCATGCTGAGGTGAGAGATTCAGGACAGTTGGGGTGGGAGTAGGGGTGGCATGAGCCCCCCAGCGTTGGTCAGACAATGGAACTTTGTTTGGTTGCCACCTCCCCCTCCTGTAGAACAAAAAGGTCTACAGTTGCCCCTCCCTGGGGCCAGCCCACACACATAGTCTCTCTGGAATGACCTTCCTTGTGTGGGTAAGTCTTGGGGATGGCACTGGGCCACAATGGCCAAGAGGAAGGTGAGGACAGTTGAACCATAGAGGGCTCACATGTAGGGTCATCTGAGCTGTAGGCTTGGGGTCTTGCTCTGCACCCAGCTGAGAGGGGTATGAGGCCCTTCCCTTCCTGACTCTCCAGTCAAGAGCAAGCTGTATGGCAACCAGGGATTCAGCAATGAGGACAGTTGTGCCAGGGAAGAAGACTTATATTTTCTAGTTATCTTCATTTTTTTCTGCAAGAAATTTGAGTTTGCTGTATTGTGAAATCCAATGCAGCTGTTAAAATAAGATTGATATCTATGAATCAACAGGGAAAGCTCCTCCAGATACGTAAGTTCTTAAGCAAAAAAACACTATAATACAATGCAATATGTATGTGGAAAAAAAACTCCACAAAACTATTTGTTGTAAGTATGTGTATATCTTGAGTTTATTGAGTTTATACTGAGTTTGATTCAATTAAATGGATAACTTGTTACATCTTGGAAGGGAATACAGGAAAGGAATTTGTTGGGCTAAGTGTCAAAGGAGACTTTTGTTTTATTTCTATTGCTTGAATAGTTTATAAGAAGAGTACAATATGTATTACCTGTATAATTTATAATAAATTTTAAAAATTTAGAACACTGCATCTAAAGGATAGCTTAAAAGTTAGATACTGACCCAAAGAGGAAGTGAGACTTAAAGACAGAACCCAATCTCTGGAAGTCCTCAAGAGAATTCTGTTACTGCTGATTTCATCTTCTCTACAGACATGCTGAAGAGCTTGACAGACACAGCATTTATGCTCATCTGTTCAGTTAGTCCCCAGAGACTTGGGGCTCAGAATTTGTTGTTTCTTTTCCAAATTGGCCTCTGACCTGTGACTCAGCACTTGATTTCCTACTGATCTCACTTCCTCTGTATCCCTTACTGGGCCCATAGGTGCATCTGATTCCCCACTTTGTGCTTGCAGTGCTGTCCCCGGCCCAGGCCATCGTGGTTTACACCGACAGGGAGGTCCATGGTGCTGTGGGCTCCCGGGTGACCCTGCACTGCTCCTTCTGGTCCAGTGAGTGGGTCTCAGATGACATCTCCTTCACCTGGCGCTACCAGCCCGAAGGGGGCAGAGATGCCATTTCGGTGAGTGCCTGGGGGAATCCTGGGGTTGGATAACAGAAAGTGCTTCAAAGAACAACAAAAAAGATAACTTGGGCTAAGGAGGGGGAAATCCTTTTTGAGCCATAACCCCAACTTTGGCAAGGTAAATGACAGTCTTTGTCACCCTGACTACATTGTCCTCCCTTCTCCAGCACTACCCTTTCCAGCCCAAGATCCCTTACCCTGAGGCTGGAGTGAAGCTTTTTTTTTTTTTTGCTTTTTTCTTTCTGTAACAAATTATGGAGCTAAGCTTTGACAGCTGTGTTCTCATTAGGGCCCTCTCACATGCTTCCCCTCATTCCTCATAGATCTTCCACTATGCCAAGGGACAACCCTACATTGACGAGGTGGGGACCTTCAAAGAGCGCATCCAGTGGGTAGGGGACCCTCGCTGGAAGGATGGCTCCATTGTCATACACAACCTAGACTACAGTGACAATGGCACGTTCACTTGTGACGTCAAAAACCCTCCAGACATAGTGGGCAAGACCTCTCAGGTCACGCTGTATGTCTTTGAAAAAGGTGTGAGAAGGGATGGGGACAAGGGTATGGGAAGCAGTTTGGGAGGGGATCAGGGAGGACTGACAGGTTGGGGGAAGAGGCAAAAAGCCCGGCCTAAGGACCTTTATTCAAGCTCTGGGAGCGTGGGCAGAAGGCAGTTTTGGCTGGGAGTCCTACATCCTCAATGCAGGGCATACACGCGGACTAGGAACCACAGATACAGGGCCCTGCTCATTCTCCCACTTCTTTTCCCACCCCTCCTAGTGCCAACTAGGTACGGGGTGGTGCTGGGAGCTGTGATCGGGGGTGTCCTCGGGGTGGTGCTGTTGCTGCTGCTGCTTTTCTACGTGGTTCGGTACTGCTGGCTACGCAGGCAGGCGGCCCTGCAGAGGAGGCTCAGGTAAGGGGCGGAGCCTAGCTCCCCTCCCCCTCCCCCCACTATCCCCCATCTGGGCGGAGACTACTCCAGTGGGTGGGAGGGCCAAGGGGAAGAGGAAGCTGTGTCCGCGGTGCAAGGGGTTCCGGCGAGGCCAAACGTACAGCAGTCTCTCTTCTTGCAGTGCCATGGAGAAGGGGAAATTGCACAAGCCAGGAAAGGACGCGTCGAAGCGCGGGCGGCAGGTTAGCGGGACTTGGGGCCTGGATAAGATGGGAAGGAGAACCCTGGGAGCCGCCGGGCAGCAGTGAGGGGTGGGATGGGAACAGTCAAGCCCCAGTCGCTCGGTGACTGATGTGTGCGCCCCTCCCCTAGACGCCAGTGCTGTATGCAATGCTGGACCACAGCAGAAGCACCAAAGCTGTCAGTGAGAAGAAGGCCAAGGGGCTGGGGGAGTCTCGCAAGGATAAGAAATAGCGGTTAGCGGGCCGGGCGGGGGATCGGGGGTTAGGGGTGGAGTCCGCCAAAGGCCCAAAGGTGATGGTCATCGAGATGGAGCTACGAAAGGATGAGCAGAGCTCGGAGCTCCGGCCTGCTGTCAAGTCCCCCAGCAGAACCAGCCTCAAAAACGCCCTCAAGAACATGATGGGCCTGAACTCGGACAAGTGATCGCCACCCCCCCACCCCAGGCCCTGCCAGAGCAGGGGGACCTAGGCTCCTCTTACCCCCGTCTAGGTGCTTTCCCTCTTTGCTCCCCCGCCCTGCCCTGCCCTCACCTCCCTTTGAGATGTAAGTTTCATTCCAGAATTCATTCCCCAGGCAATTGTATTCTCCCCCACCTTCACCCCTGTCTTTCTGGGAGCCCAGGAGCTAATCCTACCCCTCACCTGCCCCGGGGGCTGTGTGTTTGGTGCCTGTCCACCTGAGCACTGAGAAGAAAGGGACTTTGATACCCTCTGCCTCAAGTCCAGGCCACCTGGCATTCCCATCTCCTGCATCCCCCAGCCTGTCCCCCTGGCTGTTTCCTCTCCCGTCCCTCCCTCCCCTCTACCAGGTGGCCCAGCTCCATACTCTGTCCCCCCAGCTAATACCCAGAGCACCCAGATCAGACTCTCCTTCAGGGTTTATTTAGGTTATTATTTTTTATTTTTTAATCCATTCTTTGTTTGTTTACCTGTGCTCATCCTCTGCCCTTACACCCGTGACTGAGGACCAATGACGTCATGTGGCTTTTGCAATTCACGCCCCCCTTAAGTCCTTAATGAAGAGCCAGCCCAAGCAGAGGGGCCCCTGATCCTCACACTTCGTTATAGCATTGGTTCCCCCTGACCACTTTGGAGCACTGTTCTGGGACTCCAGGTCTTGAGGAGAGAGACAGAGAGAGAGAGAGAATGGATCCTCATAGGTCAGGGAGTGGGGGAGGGGGCAAATGAGCCTTAAGAAATGGTTTTTAAACAACCAAACAAAAAGCAGGAAAAACAAATGGGAAATGGGGGGGCGGGGGGGGGAGGAAGAGGCTGCACTGCAGCCACAGGGGATTCTTAGGATTTTTCTACATTCTGTATATTTCTTCTCAAACCTCCAAATGTCCTTAAATGTTTAATAAACACTGACATTTCCAGAAGCTGCTGCCTTGTCTAGAATTTCCTAGTCCTCCTGGGAATAATTCCTGCCCCTTATCCCATCCCCAACCTTCCATACTTGGCTTCAGTTGTTTAGTTTGTTTTTTTGGGGTGGGCTTATATAGTATACTAGAAAGAACTCTGAAATAGCCTCACAAGACACATTCATACCTTCAGCAAATAATCAGTGAGATTATACTACGTTGTAAACTCTGTCAGTCTCTGCTTTTACATGAGTTAAAACGCAGAATCTGTCTTCACCAAGATCTGAATTTTAAAACATCCCAGCCACTCTCTAGCTGTGTGATCCCCAGGACAGTTACCTGACTTTGGTAAGCTTGTTTATGTACTTGTAAACAACTGAGATAATGATATCTGCCCTGATTAATTCCTAGGGATTTTATAATAATCAAATGAGATCCTGTGTATGGAAAACTTTGTAAACTGTAAGTTGATATACAACTAAATATTAAGGTGTTCAATATTTGTTTCTAGTGCTTGCCTAAGGTAGTACACTTTACAAATTAGCACAAATCCCATTCACCTCTCTAAACAATCACTGCTTTGTTTTGTTGGTACATGATTTTACTTCTGTTTACCTATTAATAGGTATACTATTAATACCTCATTAGCTAGTTTGTTGGTATGTTGATTTAGGTATACCATTAATATCCTCGTATCCTGAACTGATTGTGGAAAAACATATACGTATCATTTTCCCCTGGGGATTACTGATGGCACAAAAAAACCCAAAGTGCCCACAAGTAATTTATTCCCCTTGTTAAGAAGCTAAAGATATGATTAACACCAGCTTTACCAAAACCCAGAGTGCTTCTATTTGTTTGAGGGGTGTCTTCAATGTCTTTAAAAAAAATCAATCTGCCTTCATTTAAATATAAAAGCTAATAGAGTATATATAGCCTTTTGTTGGGGGGAAGTGGGAGAGGAAACTTAGTCACAACCCAGTAATAAAGTTGGGAATATCTTAAGCCCAAGATTCCTTATTAGTTAAGATGCTAAACTGTCCATTATTCATTAGATAGTTGCAGCTGGGTTCCCTGCTTAAACTTCCCAGACTGTCAGGAGAGTCAAATGAGGTTGGATGTGGTGGCTCATGCCTGTAATGCCAGCACTTTGGGAGGCCGAGGTGGGCAGATCACTTCAGGCCAGGAGGTTGAGGCCAGCCTGACCAACATGGCTAAACACTGTCTCCACTAAAAATACAAAAATTAGCCCAGCATGGTGGTGAACGCCTTCTAACCCTGGCTACTTGGGCAGCTGGGGCACGAGAATTGCTTGAACCGGGGAGGCGGAGGTTGCAGTGAGCCGAGATCATGCCGCTGCACTCCAGCCTGGGCAACACAGCGAGACTATGTCTCATAAAAAAAAAAAAAAAGGAGAGAGAGAGAGAGTCAAATGAAATATTATGCTACTTATGAGATAGAGTATAGCTAAAAGCTTCTCATTTAATTACACTTTTGTTCTAAAATTTATCAGTCACCTGCATTTTGCTAGCTCAGTTTATCCAATTATTTTAATATTTCTTATTCCATCAAGAATCCTGGTACCCTGGGACAACATTTTGCAATCTTTGCATTAGGCATTTTCACAAGCATTGCACACTTAATGTGGGTTTTTCCAGGACTGTGCCCATTTTCCACAATCCCCAACAAAGTAAGCCACATCCCCCCTTTCTTTCCTCTGCAGTAAAGCATTAAATAAAGTCTAGAATAATGATTCAGATAAAGGGAAATGACATTGTTATATGGGGAACTTTGAATCCCATCTAATTATTACTTTGAAATAAATCGTTCACAATCCTCAGTGCATTGTTAATAATAGCAATAATTTTGCCCAGGCATGTGAGCCCTTTGAGAATAATTTAAAGCCTTTTTCAGTGTTAACCATAAAAAAAAAAGATTATAACCCAATTTATGAATACGCATACAAAAAGTCTAAATAAAATATTTGCAAAAGAGAATTCCACAATGAGTTAATAAAATAATAAATTATGACCATGAAGAATTTACTCTGGGAATGAAAGAATAGTTCAGTATCAGGAAATTTACTAACAGGATGTGTTATATCATCAGGGAAAAAACGTAATTCTATCAAGAGGAGATGTAAAAAAAAAAGCAATTGTTTTTTAGTAGCTATTCCTACAAAACATTCTAAGTAAAATAGTAATAGAAATAACCATAATGGACACTATTTTTCAAAAATCATTTAAAAAGCATATGAAATATGAAATATTGCAGCCATTGTCATTAAAACAAAAAAGACAGTACATACATTATCGCTAATAATATTCAGTATTATATTTGAAGAATTTAGCTAGTGTAATAAACCAAAAACAAGGAACAATCTGTATACATAGATGAGAAACTTATCTTTATTTGCAGATAATATAATTGTGTTTCTAGGAAATCCATAAGATGCAACTAGACATGTATTGAACTAAGAAGTCAATCTGGTAGTGTGATTATAAAATAAATTAATTTCAGTCTATAACTAGAAATCTAGCTAGAAATGAAAATAATAGGGAAGCCCACTGATGACAGTAAAAAGAACAGAAACAAAAATTAACAAGAAAGGTACATAACCTGTATGAAAAAAATTATAAGATTTATTAAGTAACAATATGTGAAAGTTGTCAGAATCAAGATGGAGACACTCGTGTTAAAAAAGAAAAACAGGGCCAAGCGCAGTGGCTCACGCCTGTAATCCCAGCACTTTGGGAGCTGAGGTGGGTGGATCACTTGAGGTCATGAGTTCAAGACCAGCCTGGCCAACATGGTGAAACTCCGTTCTACTAAAAATATAAAACATTAGCCAGACATAGTGGTGCTCACCTGTAATCCCAGCTACTCAGGGGGCTGAAGCAGGGGAATCGCTTGAACCTAGGAGGGGGAGGCTGCAGTAAGCTGAGGTCATGCCACTGCACTCTAGCCTGGGCAACAGAGCGAGACTCCGTCTCAAAAAAAAAAAAAAAAACCCAAAAACAAACAAAAAAACAAAAACAAAACAAAAGAAAACCCTGACAAACAGAGCCAGGGAGGGCTATGAAGAAACAGGTTCTCATGCATAAATACTTGATAACAAAAGCTATGACAAAAGAATGCAAAATGGGGACTCAGGGGAAAGGGTGGGTGGGGGTGGTGAGGGATAAAAAAACTACAAATTAGGTTCAGTGTATACTGCTAAGGTGATGGGTGCACCAAAATCTCACAAATCACCACTAAAGAACTTACTCATGTAACCAAACACCACCTGTACCCCAAAAACCTATGGAAATAATTTTTTTTTTTTTTGAGACTGAGTTTTGGTCTTATTGCCCAGGCTGAAGTGTGATGACGTGATCTCAGCTCACTGCAACCTCTGCCTCCCGGGTTCAAGCAATTCTCCTGCCTTAGCCCCCCGAGTATCTGGCATTACAGGCGCCCACTATGCCTAGCTAATTTTTGTATTTTTAGTAGAGACGGGGTTTCACTATGTTGGCCAGGCTAGTCTCAAACCCCTAGCCTCAGGTAATCCATCTGCCTTGGCCTCCCAAAGTGCTGGGATTACAGGCGTGAGCCACCGCGCCTGGCCATAAATAAATTTTTTTTTAATTCTATGAGAAATAAACATTAAACGTTTTTGAAATATTCCCTTCCCCCTCGTTAAATTATTAAATTAAATGATAAATCTATTTGGATTAGGCTATAATCAAATGGCTTTCTGATCTCCTTGCAAATGAATTTTGCCTACTATATTGCAGCCAAATTTTTTCTTTATCTTTGCATGTTCTCACTTATAAGTGAGAGCTAAGCATCGGGTATATATGGACATAACAATAGGAACAATAGACACTGGGGCCTATTTGAGGGGAAAGAAAGAGGAGGGATGGGCTGAAAAAGTACTCATTGGGTGCTATGCTCACTACCTAGTGACGGCATAATTTGTACCCCAAACCTCAGCATCACACAGTATACCAATGTAACAAACCTGTTCATGTACCCCCTGAATCTAAAATAAAAGTTGAAATTAAACAAACAAAAAAAATGCAAAAACTGCAACCTTGCACAAATGCTGTTCACGACCTTACACAAAAATTACATCTACAAGGACATCTGCCCAACAACTGTCTGTCAAACCTCCAACTGGCATTGTCTTTATTGATTATTGTAGCAAAGGATAATTATTAATATTTCAAAACAATTATGTGAGCCTCCTCATTTTGCCTTTAAAAACCTTTGTCAGCTGGGCACATTGGCTCTCGCCTGTAATGCCAGCACTTTGGGAGGCCAAGGCAGGCGGATTGCTTGAGTCCAGGAGTTCGAGACCAGCCTGGGCAACATGGTGAAACTGCCATCTCTACAAAAAATACAAAAATTAGCCAGTCGTGGCTGGGCGCGGTGGCTTACCCCTGTAATCCCAGCACTTTGGGAGGCCAAGGCGGGCGGATCACAAGGTTAGGAGATTGAGACCATCCTAGCTAACACGGTGAAACCCCGTCTCTACTAAAAAATACAAAAAGAATTAGCCGGGCGTGGTGGCGGGCGCCTGTAGTCCCAGCTACTTGGGAGGCTGAGGCAGGAGACTGGCGTGAACCCGGGAGGTGGAGCTTGCAGTGAGCCAAAATCGCACCACTGTACTCCAGCCTGGGCGACACAGTGAGAGTCCATCTCAAAAAAAAAAAAAAAAAAAGAAAAAAAAAAATTAGCCAGTCATGATGTTGCGTACCTGTAGTCCCAACTACTCCGGAAGCTGAGGCGGGAGGCTCGCTTGAGCCCAGGAGGTGGAGGTTGCAGCGAGCCAAAATCGCATCACTGTACTTCAGCCGGGGTGATAGAGCAAGATCTTGTCTCAAAAAAAAAGCATTTCAGTTCAGTGGTAAATGAATTGATTATTTAATAAAATATATTGGCATTGGCACAGTTGACTTACACGCCTGGAAGAAATCAAAGTAAAAAGTTTTTTCCCTCACATCCTATACAAAAATAAAATAAAAATTTTAAAAAGACAAATATTAGAAGGAAATAAAAATATTTGTTTAATCTCCAAATGGGGAAGGTCTTTAGGCAAGACAGGAAATCCGGAAATCATAAAAGAAAGTGATAAAAAGTTCAATCTCCCGGGGCTGTGGGCCCTGAAGATGTGGCGCTGTGTAGCAGCTGCCGCCTCGTAAGGCCTGGGCGCTGTGGCCTGGGCCCTGTGCCCTCCTAGAGGAGCAGGCAGGTCCCCCAGACTTGAGGTGGGGGCTCTGCCAGCTCCAGCACCACCCTTGCCCCGAGTCTTTTAACCTGAGTGTTAGCATTTTAAAGAGACCCTGCAGGAGTTCTGGCCTCTGACTAACTGCCCCACCCCAGCAGAGACCTGGGCGAGACTGTAACTAGTGATGTTTGTACAACCAAAGACTCTATTTTGTGGTTTAAGGAGAATAAAGTTGACTACATTAAAAAAAAAAAAAAAAGAAATTCAATCTCTCTCTCTTTTTTTTTTTTGAGATGGCGTCTCGCTGTGTCACCCAGGCTGGAGTGCAATGGCACAATCTTGGCTCACTGCAACCTTCACCTCCTGGGTTCAAGTGATTCTCCTGCCTCAGCCTCCCATGTTGCTGGGATTACAGGTGTCCATCACCATGCCCGGCTAATTTTTGTATTTTTAGTACAGATGGGGTTTCGTCATGTTGGGCAGGCTGGTCTCAAACTCGTGACCTCAAGTGATCCTCCCACCTCGGCCTCCCAAAATGCTGGGATTACAGGCATGAGCCACCACGCCCAACCTAGTTCAACCTCTTTAATGGCAAAATACATTATAAACAAAGACAAAAGACAACTGGTGATGATGGATAAAACACAAGACATATGAAATGTCTTTCTACACATTTTTTTTTTTTGGTGGGGGGCGGATGGAGTCTCACTCTGTCGCCAGGCTGGAGTGCCGTGGCGAGATCTCGGCTCACTGCAACCTCCACCTCCCAGGTTCAAGCGATTCTCCTGCCTCAGCCTCCTGAGTAGCTGGGATTACAGGCGCGCGCCACCACGCCTAGCTAATTTTTTTGTATTTTTAGTAGAGACAGGGTTTAACCATGTTGGCCAGGATGGTCTCGATCTCTTGACCTCATGATCCACCAGCCTCGGCCTCCCAAAGTGCTGGGATTACAGGCGTAAGCCACTGCACCCGGCCTCTATACATTTCTTAATATCTCCGAAATTCCTACCTCCAGATACTGCCCCGTTTCTCCGCTTCCCTGTATAGCAAAACTCCTTGAACAAGTCTAGGATACTATATTTAATACCTCCCATTCTCTCTTCAACCCACTTCAATCATGTCTCTATCCTCATCACTCCACTAAAACTGCTTGTTTCAAAGGGCATTAATGATGCTTATTTTGCAGATTCGGTGGTCACTCTTGTCTTCCTCATCCTCTCAGCAGTATTCAACATTACCAGCCACTTCCTCTATCTGTTAACACTTTCTCTCTCTCTCTTTTTTTTTTTTTTTGTTTTTTTTTGAGACAGAGTCTCGCCCTGTCACCCAGGCTGGAGTGCAGTGGCACGATCTCGGCTTACTGCAACCTCTGCCTCCTGGGTTCAAGCGACTCTCCTGCCTCAGCCTCCTTAGTAGCTGGGATTACAGGCGCCCACTACCACACTAGGCTGATTTTTGTATTTTTAGTAGAGACGGGGTTTCGCCATGTTGGCCAGGCTGGTCTCGAACTCCTGACCTCGTGATCCGCCAGCCTCGGCCTCCCAAAGTGCTGGGATTACAGGCGTGAACCACTGCGCCTGGCCAATAAATTAACTTTAAATCAGAGATTGCAACAACTTGGAAAACATCTGTTGTTTGTCCTATATGTTTGTTTATTCAAATAATGCTACAATTGATTGTCATCAGGCAACAATCACTTTGAACTGAATATTGTTTTTCCCCTTTAGATGGGATCTAAATCCTCACTTCTCTCATTTCCTTACCTGCCTGACCACTATGAACATATGAGTTTGCTACCCTGCCTTAAAACGTCTGAGAAATTGTTGGACAAATATTCATGTGTAGAAGTAAGGTTGAAGAAGGAAAGGCATGGGCAGACTACACACACAGAGCTTTTCACAGTTCTTCAAATAGGCCAACAGTGATTGTATTCATCCCTGATTATGTTAATTCTGTCACAGTCCCACCAAATATTCTATGATGTAGACTATATTGTAAAGTTCACTTCCAGTAAATTGTCTAATAATATAAAAAGAAGAGAGGTGAATAAATGGCTAACATAAACACATATCTATTATAATAAGCAAATAGAAAATAGGCCAACTTCCTGCAGTCCAGTCCTCATTTCCATAATTGGGTCAAAAGACATATTCCACTTCTACTTCTCATTCTGTATTTCCCCATTCTCACTCAGAACTTCAGATGGTCAGAGTTCTTCACCTGTACAGGGACCCAAACTTCCATTTCTCGCTCAAGGTCTGAGTTCTCAATTGTCTTGCCCTTTTTTTTTTTTTTTTTTTTTTTTTTTTTTTTCTGTATTTGGTTGCTATATTTGTCCATTAACCTTTACTATTGGGCTGGGAAGTACTAAGTGGCACTCCCAGAGAATCCCCTGGGTTCTGGAAATAGCTTTCCTTGTCCCCACTGTGCAGCAATTCAATTTCCCCTATGTAATCAGGATCAGTCACACCAGCCAGCGGAATACAGTAGCCCTCCTTTATCTGTGGGGGATGCATTCCAAGAACTTTCTGGATGCCTGAAACCAGGGATGGTACTGAACCCTATATATACTATGTTTTTTCCTATACATATATATCTATGATAAAGTTTTTTGTTGTTTTTGTTTTTGTTTTTTTTGAGATGGAGTCTAGCTCTGTTGCCCAGGCTGGAGTGCATTGGCACAATCTTGGCTCACTGCAACCTCTGCCTCCCTGGTTTAAGCGATTCTCCTGTCTCAGTCTCCCAAGTAGCTGGGATTACAGGCGTGCGCCACCACGCCTGGCTAATTTTTTGTATTTTTGGTAGAGACAGGGTTTCACCATGTTGCCCAGGCTGATCTCAAACTCCTTACCTCAGGTGATCCGCCCACCTCGGCCTCCCAAAGTGCTGAGATTACAGGCATGAGCCACCGCATCTGGCCTATGATAAAGTTTAATTTACCAGTTAGGCACAGTAAGAGATTAACATAAATAACTACTAATAATAGAAAACAATTATAACAGTATGCCAACATCACTACTCTTGCATTTTGGGGCCATTATTGAGTAAAATGAGGATTACTTGAACACAAGCACTTGGACAGTTGGTTTGATAACTGAGATAGATACTAAACGACTGAAGGGCAGGTAATGTATACAGCATGGATATGCTGGAAAAAGGATAATGACATCCCTGGCAGCACAAGATTTCATCACGCTACTCAGAACAGTATGCAATTTAAAATTCATGAATTGTTTATTTCTGTGATTTTCCATTTAATATTTCAGACCACAGTTGGCTGTGGGAAACTGAAACTTTGAGAAGTGAAGCCATAAATAAGTGGATAGGGGAAACTATTATAATCCTTTTGTTTGGCTTTTTTGTTCAGTGTCATATAAAGCCCCAAATGGCTAGGTGGCATTCTTGTCTTCCAAGTCAATGAAACCATTGCTGTGTTCACTGGTGGACAAAATCTTCCTTTGGAGCCAAAGTCCTCCAAACCAGCAGAGCTCAAAGTTGCTGGGAAACAAAAGTTCAACGAGTGGGTTATTAGTGTAACAGTGGAAGAGCCATTCCCACATCTACTTGCTGACTCCTGAACCCATATATTCTGGCTGTGGGGGAAACACCACCATATAATGGCCTCTCATTCAAAACACATACTGCACCTTGTAAGATAGATCCCCATTGTTTCAGGGTATTGTCTGCCAAGTGTTGCTGTGAGTCTTTAGTAAATCAGTCCATGTTTCAAACAGGCATCTGCTTCCAGGTGATGAGAAATGTGGTAATATCACTTAATTCCATGAACATTGAGCTCATTACTGTACTTCCTTTGCTGTGAAATAAGTTCCTTGATTAGACACAATGCTATGGGGAATGCCATGACTATGGATAAGGCATTTTGTAAGCCCACAAATGGTGGTCCTGGTAAACGCATTGTGTATAAGGAAAGCAAATCCATATTCAGAATGTATCTTTTGGCAGGGCGTGGTGGTTCATGCCTGTAATCTCAGCTACTTGGGAGGCTGAGGTGGGAGGATTGCTTCAGCCCAGGAGACAGAGGTTGCAGTGAGCTGTAATTGTGTGATTGTGCCACTGCACTCCAACCTGAGTGACAGAGCAAGACCCTGTCTCAAAAACAAAATGAAACAAAAAACCCTCTGCCCCCTCCATGATGGAGGAAGGCCAGTGTAATTAACCTGCCATTAAGCATCAAGTGGGAAGGTGGTCCCCTCAGAGAATAGCGTGTATCAGGGACTCAATGTTGGTTTCTGCTCTTGACATATTAGGCACTCAGTGGTAGCCTTAATTAGATCAGCCTTGGTAAGGGAAACTCTATGTTGTTGAGCTCATGCATAGGCTCCATGCCTGCCAAAATGGCCACTTTGTCCAAGGGCTAACTGAGCAGCACTGGGGGTGCCAGGAAAAGAGGCTTTTGGTGGACAGTCACCTGGAACATTAATTTTTTCACAGTCTGTATCCATTCTGTGTTCCATTCATGTATCTCTTCTTCATCTATAATATAACCAATATAGATATAGATATATGTTTATTATAAGAAATTAGCTCACATGATTTTGGAGGCTGGGAATTCTCAAGATCTGCAGAGAAGTTCCAAAACCTGCAGTCTGCAGGCCTGACTACCAGCAAGCTAATGGCATAAGTTCCAATTCAAGTCCAAAGGCAGGAGAATACCAATGTCTCAGTTTGAATACCATCAGGCAGAGAGAATGAATTTTCTCTCATTCAGCCTTTTGTTCTATTTACACCTTCAATAGATTGGATGAGGCTCACCTATAATGGGGAGGATAATCTGCTTCAGACTACTGATTCTAATGTTAGTCTCATCCAGAAACACCCTCACAGACACACCCAGAATAATGTTGAACCAAGTATCTGGGCACCTTGTGGCCCAGTCAAGTTGACACTTAAAATTAACCATCACATATAACCATTTCCATTTAATGATAAATTGCTGCTTTGTGGCTGGGCACAGTGTCTTATGCCTGTAATCCCAGCCCTTTGGGAGGCAAAGGCATGTGGATGGCTTGAGCCCAGGAGTTTGAGACTAGCTTGGGCAACATGGCAAAACCTCATCTCTACAAAAAATACAAAAATTAGCCAGGTGTGGTGTTGCACACCTGTAGTCCCAGCTACTTGTGAGGCTGCGGTTGGAGGATCAGTTGAGCCCGGGAGGCAGAGGTTGCAGTGAGCTGAGATCTCACCACTGCACTCTAGCCTAGGCAACAGAGTGAGACCCTGTTTCAGAAAAAAAAAAATGCTGCAGCTGGGCACAGTGGCTCACACTTGTAATCCCAGCACTTTAGGAGGCCAAGGCAGGTGGATCACCTGAGGTCAGGAGGTCGAGACCAGCCTGGCCAACATGGAGAAACCCCATCTCGGCTCACTGCAACCTCCACCTCCCAGATTCAAGAGATTCTTAGCCGTCTGAGTAGCTGGGACTACAGTTGTGCACCACCATGCCTGGCTAATTTTCTTGTATTTTTAGTGGAGACAGGGTTTCACCATATAGGTCAGACTGGTCTCCTGGCCTCAGGTGATCTGCCAGCCTTGGCCTCCCAAAGTGCTAGGATTGGACACATGAGCCACCATGCCCAGCCCAATTTCTTCCTTTTTAAAATTATTTTTTATTTTTAATTTTTTGTATAGACAGGGTCTCACTATGTTGTCCAGGCTGGTTTCAAACTCACGGACTTGTGCAATCTTCCAGCCACGGCCTCCCAAAGTGTTGAGATTACAGGCATAAACCACCACACCCAGCTACGCAACTTATTTCTGAATGCAGGAGACCATCAGAGGAGTATTAGGGGTTTAAAATAAAATATGAGTTATGAAGTCAGAAAGGCCTAAAGTTTTAAGGAAATTATTTAGTCTCTCTCTATGAATCCTTCTTAATCTATAAAATAGGAGTAATAATATATAACTGTTAGAGAATCAAGGGAAATGTTGAATGTCAAATTATGGTGTTAGAGAAAAAAATTTATTTACCATAAATAGACCTGATTCAGAATCATCTTCGGTAATACCTTCTTTCCTTCAAAAGTGCTTTGGAGTCATGTAGGATTTTTTTTTTTTTCTTTTGGGACGGAGTCTCGCTCTGTCACCCAGGCTGGAGTGCAGTGGCGCGATCTCGGCTCACTGCAAGCTCCGCCTTCCGGGCTCACACCATTCTCCTGCCTCAGCCTCTCCGAGTAGCTGGGACTACAGGCGCCCGCCACCACTCCCGGCTAATTTTAAGTCAGATTGATTGACTGATTGATTGACTGATTGATTGATTGATTGATTGATTTGAGGCATGGTTTTACTCTGTTGCCCAGGCTGGAGTGCAGTGGCACGATCTTGGCTCACTGCAACCTTGGTCTCCTGGGCTCTAGCGATCCTTCTGCCGCAGCCTCACGAGTAGCTGGGACTACAGGCAAGCGCCACCATGCCCGGCTAATTTTTGTTAGGCGGATCACTTGAGCCCAGGAGTTCAAGACCAGCCTGGGCAATGTGGCGATACCCCCTTCTCTACAAAACATACAAAAACTAGCTGGGTGTGGTGGCACATGCCTGTAGTCCCAGCTACTTGTGAGGCTGAGGCGGGAGGATCAACTGAGCCCAGGAAATGGAGGCTGTAGTGAGCCGAGATGCTGCCACTGCACTCCAGCCTGGGAGGCAGAGCAAGACAGTCTCAAAAACAAACAAACAAAAAACTGCTGTGAATGCAACAGTAATACATGCAAACTGATAGGTAGGTATTAGAGACTCAAATACCACAGATAGCATTGTCTTATGACATGGATTCCTGAAATGGCAAACAACTCTTGGTAAATTTCTGAACAAAAATTATGATGTCCCTTCAATCTACACATTACTTGTATTTCTTGGAAATTCAGGGTCTAAAACAATGACAAAAATACTTTGCATTTATATGTAAAATGGAGTTGTGTTCCAGGCTCCTTCTGATTATAACAGGCTTTATTTACCTAAATTAATATCCAATGGGACTTTTTTTTTTTTTTTAGATGGAGTCTCATTCTGTCACCCAGGCTGGAGTGCAGTGATGCGATCTCAGCTCACTACAACCTCCGCCTCCCTGGTTCAAGCGATTCTCCTGCCTCAGCCTCCCGAGTAGCTGGGACTACAGGTGCACGCAAGCATGGACAACTAATTTTTGGATTTTTATTTTATTTTTTTTAAAGACAAAGTCTTGCTCTGTCACCCAGGCTGGAGTGCAGTGGCACGATCTCAGCTCACTGCAGCCTCCGCCTCCCAGGTTCAAGCAATTCTCCTGCCTCAGCCTCCCGAGTAGCTGGAATTACATGCTCCCACCACCATGCCCAGCTAATTTTTGTATTTTTAGTAGAAACGGGGTTTCACTATGCTGGCCAGGCTGGTCTCGACCTCCTGACCTCAGGTGATCCGCCCGCCTTGGCCTACCAAAGTGCTGGAATTACAGGCGTGAGCCATGGCGCCTGGCCTCCAATGGGGCTTTTAAAAGTCATGTGAGATGTGGGACAATTCTTTTTTGTGCAGCACTGTCCTGGTCATTGCAGTATTGTCTAGGATCCTTGGCTCCTAAATACCAGGAACCTTCACCACCACCATCACCACCCCACCCCCCACCCCAACACACACACACACACACACACACACACACACACACACAGAAAACTAAAAAAATCCCCCCACAGATACCCAAAACATCCCCTAGAGGGCAGTGCACCCCGTTGTTGAGAACTGATTTAGAAGAATAAATGAGGCCTAGGGCCTTCCCATGAGTTAAGAGGAGAGTTTAGCTTAGCTTCAGGATATCCACACCTACTCACTCGTTCTTCCCTGGAAGGATGAGGGACCAGAGAAGGTACAGATTTTACCTGTCTAGGTTATGAGGGACCAAGTGGATATGCCTGAGCTCAGCTAAGGGAAGCTCTGCCCTATAAGCTAGGCTGGACAACATTCTTGACAACCAATCTATTGCCCTTCACTTATCTAGCCCCTTATCAGGGTAATACAAAGGGCTCAGATTCTGGAGCCAGACTGCCTGAGTTCTGGTCCTAGCTCAAACACTTAATTGTTTTGGGCAGGTTATTTAATATTTATGTGCCTCAGTTTCTTCATTTATAAAATGGGGATAATAATAGTATCTATGTCATAAAGCAGCAAGAATTAAATGAGTTAATATATGTAAACATGCTTAGAATGGGATCTGACACACAACTACTTACAAATCTTAGATATTACTATTATCATCACCATTCATATTCTGTAGGTAGCATAAGGCTGAGGAATCACCCCAACTTGGGGGTGAGCATCCCTGAAGATCCTAAGTCTCATGTAACCTGAGCCAACAAAGAGTTATGTGCAGGTAAGGATACTCTCAAGTGATCTAGTAGGGGTGGCTCCCTTTGCTTCATGTGGATTGGTGAGTAAGGAAAGCCTATGATGATGATGACCATGATGATGATGATGATGATGATGATGATGATGATGATGATTGAAGCATGATGCTGAGAGGAAGGGTTCACCCTAACCCGATGACTGCAGGAGAGAAAGAGCCAACAAAGGAATGAGGAAGCTCTTCCTGCACCCTAGTGAACAGGCTGACTTTCTAATTATCTGTGGACTATGTATCTCTGCCTTTGTAGATCTGGAGTCAAAGCTGCCACCTAAACAACCAGAAAGAAAGGCACCATCTTACACAAAAAGCAAACCTCAGACCAGGCGCGGTGGCTCATGCCTGTAATCCCAGCACTTTGGAAGGCCGAGGTGGGCGGATCATGAGGTCAGGAGATTGAGACCATCCTGGCTAACACGGTGAAACCCCGTCTCAACAAAAATGCAAAATATTAGCCAGGCCTGGTGGCGGGTGCCTGTAGTCCCAGCTGCTTGGGAGGCTGAGGCAGGAGAATCGCTTGAACCTGGGAGGCGGAGCTTGCAGTGAGCTGAGATCACACCACTGCACTCCAGCCTGGGCGACAGAGCCAGACTCTGTCTCAAAAAAAAAAAAAAAAGCAAACCTCCTGACCCCCACCCTCAGTTTTCAGAGGCACAGACAGCAGAGGAGCTACATTTGCAGAGAAGATGATGAAGGAAGACAGCAGCTCACTGGAGAGTGATTCCTGTGAGGGCAAGTTTTCAGGGACCGAGCACAGCAGGGAAAAGGAAACTGCCAGAAGCCACTCCCACTGCAAACAGTTCCAAAAATAAGGGAAACTCAGCAAGGGAAAGAGAGTGGAGAGAATGGCAAAGAGGTGGGCACAGAGGGCAGCTCCCAAAAAGGACATTAGGGCAGGGATTAGTTGCAAGAGGAGGAGATGGAAGAGATGAAAGTGGAAAGAGCTGACTCTAGATTGGGGCAAGATCAAGGGGACATCAAGGGTCCTACCCAGCAGCAACACTAAGTCTCTGAAATTAGAATTGCAGGATCATCCAGGGAGCAGAATCCTTCTACCTTTAGCTGCCTGAAACTTCACCAAGATGTACATATTTGGACTTCAGGAACATAATTACAACTATATCCCCTGCTTGGATTGCCAGACCTCTCCCACGTATAGATGGGACTATTATCCCAGCTCTGCCACCCCTACGCAGTTGAAAAAAATACCAAAACAGATATCAGCGATATGGATGTGATATTGTGATATAATAAGAAATATATATTTGGTTTTCCTCCTTCAGTTTTGGCACAGTGGGTTCCAGCACACAGCTCCTAAAACCCTTAGAATTTCCTAAGTGAGCCAGGTGCAGTGGTACGTGCCTGTAGTGCCAGTTTCTCAGGAGGCTGAGGTGGGAGGATTGCACCTGTGAATAGCCACTGTACTGAAGACTGGGTAACATAGTGAGACCTTATCTCTAGAAACAAATTTTTTAGTTAAAAAAAATTAAAGAATGTCCTGAGTGTTAGGAGGGGAGCATCTTTATTATTTGTAATAAGCCCCTTTCTTCTTTTTTTTTTTTTTTTTTGAGATGGAGTTTCACTCTTGTTGCCCAGGCTGGAGTCCAATGGTGCTATCTCAGCTCACCGCAACCTCCGCCTCCCAGGTTCAAGCAATTCTCCTGCCCCAGCCTCCCGAGTAGCTGGGATTACAGGTATGCGCCACCATGCCTGGCTAATTTTGTATTTTTAGTAGAGATGGGGTTTCTCCGTGTTGGTCAGGCTGGTCTCGAACTCCCGACCTCAGGTGATCAGCCTGCCTTGGCCTCCCAAAATGCTGGGATTACAGGCGTGAGCCACCGCACCCGGCTTAATAAGCCCCTTTCAACCTTACCTGTGTTTATGTTAATGAGCCAACTCTCTGAGGATGAAAGCCTGGTTGCCAGAGAAACCAACCTTGTGATTAGAGGTTTGGAAATTTCAGCGCCCCCCCCCCACCCCCAGCCCCCACCAGGCCTTCAGGAAAGGCAGAGAGGACTGACTCAATCAACAATGGTCAATGATTCAGTCAACCATGCCTACATAATAACGCCTCCATAAGAACCCTAAACAATGGGGCTTG
This sequence comes from Pan troglodytes, assembly GCF_028858775.2. Lineage (NCBI taxonomy): Eukaryota > Metazoa > Chordata > Mammalia > Primates > Hominidae > Pan > Pan troglodytes. The sequence goes on from NC_072398.2 coordinate 87,931,937, forward strand.
AGATTCGGAGAGCTTTCAGGTTGGTGAACACATGGAGGTGCTGAGAGGTTGGCACACCAGAGAGGGCATGGATGCCCCATGCACCTCTTATCCCCATACTTTGCTTTATGCATCTCTTGCATTTGTTTGTTCCTGAGTTGTATCCTTTCTAATAAAGCAGTAACAGTAAGTAAAGCAGTTTTCTGAGTTCTATGAACCATTCTAGAAAATTACTGAACTTGAGGCATGGTCATGGGAACCCCTGATGTACAACCAGTTTGCCAGAAGTACAGGTCACAATCTGAGACTTGCAACTAGTGTGAAGTCTGGGTAGTGTCATAATTGGATTGCAGGACACCCAGTTGCTGTCCACAGTTGGAGAATTGCCTAATGGGAGGAGAAAACTCAAACATTTGGTGTCGGAAGTGCTGAATATAAGAAAAATGAATTTCTTCTTTTTAACTTTCTTCCTTGACTGTTTCTTATGCTTTTATTTTCTGCTAAGCCATTTATAAAGGCATTCACCCATTCCCCAAATACTCAGTTTTTGCTCCACAAAAGAAAGCACTCAAGAATAATTCCTCAGTGATTAGTATTTGAGGATTAGTTCTTCAGTAGTAGGTACTAGAGGGACAGGGAAGTGAAGCAAGGTTCTAGAGCCCCAAGATCCCAGCCTCAGCCCAGGGCCCCAAGGAGGAATTATAGGCATGCTAGAGAAAAGAGGCTCAGTTTGAGTGCCCATGATAGGAATAAGTAGCGTGGCAGAGAGAAAACAGTGTTCAGAACCTTCATTGAGAACTACCATTTGTTCAGCAAAAGATGCCCAAGTCTCTCTTTCTGGTCAGAACTCTTTCCCAAAGCAATGACTATGTTTTTGCTACCATGCCCTTTATTAAAAATATGAGTATGAGCATGAGAACAAGCATAACATTTTTAAAGCAAGAGATGGTAAAGGGAAAAATCATTTCAGCACTGTGCTCCAGATCAGTGTGGCAAAAAACAAATAAACAGATACCCCCAAGCAGCAGAGTCTCCAAGAGAGGAGCTGGTGGCAAAGGACTCCAGCATTGCCTTAGCACCAGCCACAAAAGTTCACTTCACCAAAAAGAGGAAGCCCCTGCCTTACCTTAGTACCCACAGGGGCAGACCAGGTACAGCACCCATCAATTCTCATCTTATGTCCATGGAACAAGGGAAGGGGGAATACTCCAGCTTTATCAGACACACTGGACACACAGCAGGTGTGGCAATGAGGTTATCCTTTTATTTGCCTATGAGGCTGGGACCGAAGTTCACCACCATTACCATACTGTACTCAGAACAGATTCCAAAAGTAACAGTAAAATTTCCTCCTTTTCCCTGGCATCAGAAGAAGGGGGGGATTCCTTTAACATAGGACCTTCCCATGAATTACTGGTCAATTCTCCTCATATCCTATGGCAACGGGCTTGCTACGCATGAGTAAACTTTGAGCTATAGGTTACCTTCTAGGGATATTGTTCCTTGTTTCCCATTCATAGCTGCCACATGGTTTACACACACATACACGCTTTTTTTTCAGAGACAGGGTCTCCCTCTGTCACCCAGGCTGGAGTGCAGTGGTGTGATCATAGCTCATGGCAGCCTTGAACTCCTGGGCTCAAACGATCCTCCTGCCTCAGCCTCCCAAGTAGCTGGCATTATAGGCATGCACCATCGTGCCCAGCTGACTTTTTTTTTTTGAGACGGAGTTTCACTCTGGTTGCCAAGGCTGGAGTGCAATGGCGTGATCTCAGCTCCACAACCTCCGCCTCCTGGGTTCAAGTGATTCTTCTGCTCAGCCTCCCAAGTAGCTGGGATTACAAAGATGTGCCGCCACGCCAGGCTAATTTTGTATTTTTAGTAGAGATGAGGTTTCTCTATGTTGGTCAGGCTGTTCTTGAACTCCCAACCTCAGGTGATCCACCCACCTTGGCCTCCCAAAGGGCTGGGATTACAGGCATGAGCCACCACACTTGGCCTCCAGCTGACATATACATACATATATATATACATATATATATATTTTTTGAAACAGAGTTTCACTCTTGTCACCCAGGCTGGAGTGCAGTGTAGTGGTGCCATCTCTGCTCACTGCAACCTCTGCCTCCTGGGTTCAAGCGATTCTCCTGCCTCAGCCTCCCAAGTAGCTGGGATTACAGGCATTTGCCATCATGCCCAGCTAATTTTATATTTTTTAAGTAGAGACAGGGTTTTACCATGTTGGCCAGGCTGGTCTTGAACTCCTGACCTCAGGTCATCCACACACCTTGGCCTCCCAAAGTGCTGGGATTACAGGCATGGGCCACTGGGCCCGGCCTGACTTCTGTATTCTTAAATCAAGAAGGGAAGGGTAAATATGAAGAAGTAAGGGGACTTAGAAATAGGAAGTAGAATGGTGGTTGCCAGAGGCTGGGAAGAGGGGAGATGGGGATTACTGTCTAAAGGATATAGGTGTAGAGTTTCAGTTTTACGAGATGGAAAGAGTTACAGAGATGGATAGCGATGATAGTTACACAGTATTATTGAATGTATTTGATGCTATTAAACTGTACACTTAAAAATGGTTAGGATGAAAAATTTTGTTATGTATATTTTACCACAACAAAAACAATTGAAAAGGAAAAAAGGCCGGGCGCTGTGGCTCACACCTGTAACCCCAGCACTTTGGGAGGCCGAGGCAGGCAGATCGCCTGAGGTTGGGAGTTTGAGACCAGCCTGACCAACATGGAGAAACCCCGTCTCTACTAAAAATAGAAAACTAGCCAGGCGTGGTGGCACATGCCTGTAGTCCCAGCTACTTGGGAAGGTGAGGCAGGAGAATCGCTTGAACCTGGGAGGCGGAGGTTGCGGTGAGCCCAGACTGCACCATTGCACTCCAGCCTGGGCAACAAGAGCGAAACTCCATCTCAAAAAAAAAAAAAAAAAGATCATTCTTTGCTCCATCTTTAAACATTTGGCTTCTGGTTTTAGCATATAGAGGTAATTTCTCAGCAATTTAAGCTACTTGAAAGCCATAATTTTATGTAATTAGTGGATTAAAATTTTAATGTAACAGTGGTGCTCTCTAGTGACCAGTCTTTTCCTTTCCTTGCATCTGATAAACAAGAGGGAGGGGAGGGGAGAATGTGGGAGGAAGACAAAGCAAGAAGGAAATCTAGGATAGGTCATTTGGGAATCCGGAGCAAGGAAGACCAGGTTTGTTTTCAGAGGGATGTGTACCCAGCACACTCTCAGCTGGAAGGAGAAAAGAAAAATGAGCACTCTTGCAAGTACACCCTGGGGGTGGTGACAGCAACACAGAGACAATGTGGGTGGCAAATCAAGGTGAGGGCAAGGTCAGTAGGGGTGGGGGAAGGGAGGGTTGGCTTCAGTCTGAAAATTGCTCAGGCAGTTAGTTTCTTGCGCTACCACGCAATCAACGCAGTTGCTTCTCCACCCCACTCCCTGAAGCCAGCTCAGGCTTATAATCACATTCCTCCCAAGAAAAAACATTAGTAGAGGTTAAATGACCCCATTTGTGGGGTGGTTTATTGTTAAAATGATTAAACATGCTAAAATCACATGGAGTGGCTATTCCACTTTTGCCCTGACTCCATAGTGGGGCAAATGGGAACTACAGGAGTCACTTGGTTTGTGTGGCCTCTGGGGATGGTTAGACTTGGGGGGTTAGAGGTGAGCAGGTTAGCAAAGCCCCAAGCATCCTTCACGTAGTACACTTTTCCCAGCAGTAAAAAAATTCAGAGATTTCCCCCTTCTTCACTTTTCTTTCCTCCCTATATGTGCCCTACTTCTCATTCTCCTATGGCCCTGGAACCTCTTATGCTTCTGCCCGTTATGGTCTTAGACTAGATGATGAGGGAGGCTTTTCCTTGACACCAGCATTCCAGTCTCCCTTCCTTGGAACTAATCTACTCAGCATGCACTATTGTGGTAAGCTGCTTGATTTAGGTCTGCCTAGGGGGAAAACGAGGCTCCAGTCCCCACTGTGGCTTAGATCCTGGGAGGGGAAGTTGGAGTTGGTGCAGAAGGATCTGAAGGGGAAAAAAAATGTTACCTAAAGTGTGAATGCTGTAACTAGCAGAACAGTGCATATGTCCCACCCTTAGGCACCCTACTCTGAAAGCCTTTCCCTCCTTCCCACATTGTTCTTTGGGGAGATCTCTCAGCCTTGAAGCCTCTTGTTTAGCCCTACAGGGCAGGCATAGCTACTGATCAAAGAACCTTATACCAAGAAGAAATTGTTCCACCCTTAGACTAGTGACTGCTGATTGAAGTCTTCATCTTCTCCACCTCTCTTGTGCCTCTACTTCTGTGATGGCTTGAGGGGGCCAGATACAAGAGTATATAAAGGTTGAACTTGCCTCAAGGAAAGGCTAGAGGGACAAGGGATAAAGATACATGGGTGTGGAGAAGGGGAGAGAAGGGACCAGCATGAAGGTGAAGGTGAAGGGCAAGGCTGGCCATTCAGGAGCTGGGATCCTTTTTCCTTTTCTGAAATCGCCGGAACTTGCCCTGAATAGCAAGGGCAGCCTTCTCTGTTTCTGGTGCTGTCAGATCAATGTCAATCTCCTCCTCCTCCTCCGCCTTCTTGACATTGCCAGCTTTTCCTGCAGATAGTTGGGAGACTCATTAATGAGTTAATCTGACCTGCTCTAGACCCTTTCTCCAGGCCCCCAATACAGTGGGTAAGGTCCACCTTGTGCCAGACTCTGTGGGGTCCCCCAATTTTTGCTAGGATTATGAATGCCTGATAATTCCCCTAGAAGTCTGAGTCAAGGTACTTAGGTTGGGAATTAGCTATAGTTACTTAGGAGAGCTCTGCTACTCTTGGACCAAACAACAAATGTCTTCTTTCATCACTTATTCATAAATCCTACAGTTCAAGTTCCAATGCACACTCACTTTCCTCAGCTTTCTCTCAGTTTCTGATGGGGATAATGCTGGGACTTTTGATGAGTTTCTTCTTATCTTGTACCTCTCTCCCCCCAACACTCCAGACCCAGTTTCTAAAATCAAGGAGGAAATACTGATCGTTTACTTCCTAGGAAAAATAGAAGGAAGCCTATAGATATAGTACTATAGTTCCAAACTGGTACTTTGTTTCACTTATCCACATTCTTATTCCTTTCATGTCTGACTTTAGGAAATTCCAGACTCACCCTACTTGTCTTTATGTCTCTACAGTCACCTGCTCTACAAACTGCCTAGCCCAACCCCACTCACCTTTTTCCTCTTGGCCAGCTGCCTGGTTGGTTGCTGGGGATGTTTTGGTATTAAGCTGGAAAAAATATTAGAATATCAGAATATTAGATATTCATGGAAGTAATTTGAAGGCATCATCACCTTAGACCTCTTATATACTCTCAAACCCTATTACCAGGTGCATTCCCTTAGTCTTTTGAAGAAGCAAGTCTTGAGATCAGAGACCAGAGGAAAAGTTATCAAAATTCATCTAGCAAAGATTTACTGATGCTAGAAAGTGTAGAGGACAAAACAGACAAAGAAATTCTGCCCTCATGGAGCTTACATTCCAGTGTATATAGAGACAAATAAAGCACATAAAGTGACTACTATGATGGTAAGTGCTATGGAGAAAAGGTAGCAAAAGGAAATAGTAAGTACTGGGGTGGAAATGGAGGAATACAATTTTACATAGAGTAGTCAGGAAAAGCCTCTCTGAAAAGCAGCATTTGACCAAATAGCTGAAGGAGATGAGGAAGTAAGGCTTATAGATATCTGGCAGGAGTTTTCAAGGGCTCTGGGTTGGAAGTGTGACTAGCCTGTCTGAGGAATAGCAGACCAGTGTAGTTGGAGTGGAGAGAGGAAAGAGGAAAGATTAATGGAGATGAGAACAGAGTTAACTGGGGGTGGAAGCAGATTATGTAGGGCTTTAGAAGTCTTTTTAAGGAGTTTGACTGTTACTACAAGTGAGATGAGAAGTTGCTGGAGACCTCTGATTTGCATAAAAGGGAAATGAGAAAGGATGCAGAAAAATCTGTTAAGAGGTTATTGCAGAAAACCAAGCAAGAGATGATGGTAGCTTGAATCAGCATGGTGGCGATGAAGACGGTAAATGGTTGGATTCTGGGTATATTTTCCAGCTATGACCAATATGATTTGTTGATTCGAAAAATGGCATTGTGAGAAAGAGAGGAGTCAAGGGTGATTCCAAATTTTGGCCTGATGATCTGAAAAAAATAGAGCTGCCATTTCCTGAGATGTAGAAAACAGGGAGAGGAGGTTTTAGGGGGAGGATAAGGAGCTTATTTTTTTAACAAATTTGAGATGGCTATTAATTATCCAAGAGAAGATGCTTTTATAAACAGTTGAATAGTCAAGATGAGTTAAAGAGAAGGGCCTGGGCTACAGATATCAGTTAGGGAGCTATTGATATATGGATAGCATTTAAAGCCATGAGACTGAATGGGATCTCCAAGAAACTGAGTTCAGATAGAGAAGAGGATAAAATCCTGAGGTATCCCAGTGATTAGAATTGTAGAAATTAAGAAAAATCAACAGGATGGAGAAGAAGCCAGGTAGGAGAAAAGCCAAGAGATTACAGTAATGTGGAAGCCATGTGAAGAAAATATTTCAGGGAGTAGAGAATGACTATGTCTAATTCTGCAGGTAAGCCAAGTAAGATGAGAACTGGATTGACCATTGAGTTTTGCTATGGGGAGATCACTGGTGACACTGATAAGAGAAGTGTCCATGAAGGAGGGGAGCAAGGGGAGGGAATGATTGTAATGGGCTCAAGAGGGAAAAGGAAGAGAGGAATTGCAGCAACAAATATAGAAGGAATTCCAAAAATGGGAATGGGGGCATCACTTTTGGCAGACATGAGGTCACAAGGAGATTTTATTTAAGATGACAGAAATTACAGAATGTTTGTGTTCTTATGGAAATGATCCAGTAGACAAGGAAAAACTGTAGGAGAGAAAGAGAATCATTATTGGAATAGGAGAGAGGGGGTGAGATCTAGTGCATCAGTAGAGGGCTGGCCTTGAATAAGAGCTAGACTAGGATACCCACAGGAACTGGAAGGAAGGCAGAGCTTATAGGCCCCGGTGCAAGCAGAGGGAACATTTGGAGGGTCTCCCTAACTGCTTCTATATTTTGAAGTAAAATGTGTAACAAGGTCATCATCCAAGAGGAGGAGGGAAGAGGTATTAAAGAAAGGAAGGGAGAAATACTCACCTAGGCGAGTAGGAGAGTAAATGGACTAAGGAACAGTGATAGGATTGCTGGAGACATTAAGGCCCCTCATAAGGCAGGAGGTCATGAATTTGAAGTGAGACTAATCAGCTGATGTCTATGCTTTTTTCCAGGTTCCCTGCTCAGATGGAGAGTTAAACGTAATAGTAAGGCCAGGTACAGTGGCATAAACCTGTAGTCTCAGCTACTTGGGAGGATCCCTTGAGCCCAGGAGTTCAAGACCAGCCTGGCAAGACATAGCAAGATCCTAGCTCTTTAAAAAAAAAATAGTAATTCCCTTTCCTCAAGATTATATTAATAAGGCTACTTCATCTGGACATTCATCAGTCTCAAGGTATGGTTCATCTGGAGACAGAGTCATTCCTGCACTTGGTACTTTTGGAGTCTGTTTATTCACCTCACAATTTTAAGTACTTTATATTTAACAAAATACAAAAACTGGGTGCTTTCATAAATGTTTTCTCATCTAATTCTTGGAACAGCTTAGTGGAGTCTTTAATATTATCCCCCATTTTACAGATGCAAACCTCTGTTGAATGACTGCCAGACGTAAGGGTTCTGCTTTGAGAAACTGATAGAATCCAATTTATGTTCTGTAGATTATGCTGTTTCCATCTCACTTCAATAAATACTTATCAAGCACTTACTTGTGTTCAGCACTGTTCTATACACTAAAGAGGTATAAAAGAAGCAAAAGATTCATTCAACAAATATGTCAGTGCCTAATCACATGGCAAGTATTGTTCTAGGTGTTGGGCATACAGCAGTGAGCAAAAGAAAGTCCCTGCACTTATTCAACAAATACATCAGTTAGTGACAAATGCCATGAAAGAAAATAAAGCAGAGTAGTCTAGGAAAGTCTCTCTGAAGACTGACATTTGAGTAGAGGCTTTAATGACGATGTAAGAATAAGCTATGTGAATGTGTGGGAAAAGATCCTCTGGGCAGGTGAAATATCAAGTAGAAAGTCCCTGAAGCAGGTTTGTGCCTGTATGTTCAAGGAAGAGTAAAAAAAACATCATGGGCCAGATGCAGTGGCTCATGCCTGTAATCTCAGCACTTTGGGAGGCCAAGGTGGGCGGATTGCTTGAGTCCAGGAGTTTGAGACCAGCCTGGGCAACATGGTGAAACCCAATCTCTACAAAAACTACAAAAATTAATCAAGCATGGTGGCGTGCACTTGTGGTCCCAGCTACTCAGGAGGCTGAGATGGGAGGATCACTTGAGCCTGGAAGGCAGAGGTTGCAGTGAGCTGAGATTGCGCCACTGCACTCCAGCCTGAGCAACAAGAGTGAGGGAATGGGAAGGGGAAGAGGAAAGAGAAAGAAAGACCATCATGGCTGGAGCTATGTAAGGGAGAGAATATAAGAAATGAGGTTAGGTAGATAGCCAGAATATGTGTCTTTGGAACAGGACAAAGAATTTAGATTTTTTTCTGAGCTGATGAAAAGGCATTATAGGTTTTGGGGCAGAGAAAAACATGGTCTGTCATGTTTTTAAAGGATTGTTCTGACAGATGGGTAGAAAAAAGACTACTGGCTGGGTGTGGTGGCTCATGCCTATAATCCCAGCACTTTGGGAGGCTGACATGGGAGGATCACTTGAGCCCAGGAGTTCATGACCAGCCCAGGCAACATAGCGAGACCCCATCTCGAAAGAAAAAGAAAAGAAAAGAAAAAAAAAGAAGGAAGGAAGGAAAGAAGGAAAGAAAGAAAGAAAATAGAGGTACAAGAAACCAGGGAAAACAAGAGAGTCTTGCAATGGTACAAGCAAGATGATGGGGCCTGGACTAGGGTGGTAGTGATGGAGATAATAGGAAATACTAAGACTTGAGACAAGTTTCATGGTAAAATAAGCTGGATCTGCCTGTATATTTTTCAGTACAGAGAGCTCTATCAAAGAGCCTTTCTTTAAAGGGCGGCGGAGGAATTGGACATTAGTTGGAGATGAATGTGGGGTTATGGGAGGGCTTGGTAAGATGGGGGATTTTAAATGCTGATGGAAATGATTTAGTAAGGAAGAAAAAAACTGATGATACAGGAGAGGGGATAATTACCAGAGTGATGTCTTGAATAGGCAAGAGGAAATAGATCTGGTGCATAAGTGGAGGGGTTGCCCTTTGATAAGAATACAGACAGTTTATCTACAATATAGGAATGAAGGAATAGATGCAGGAAAGGTGGCAGATGTAGAAATGTATAAAAGTTTTCTTCTGATTGTTTCCATTGTCTCAATGAAACACGAAAGACAGCTGTCAGCTGAGAGTGAAGAAGGCATGGAAGTATTAAATGTTTGAGGAAAGAGGAGAATGACTGAAAGGATTACCTAAGAAAGTAAGAGAGCGAGTGAGCTGGTGAGATATAGGATGAGGCAGGAGGATCACCTAAGCCCAGGGGTCCAAGACCAGCCTAGGCAACACAACTAGACCCTAAAGATGTAGCAGGATTATCAGATAGCACAAAGCGCCCATTGGGGGTTAATGGCCGTGAATTTAAGGTGAAACCAATCAAGATACTCTTCCTATCTTCCAGGCTAAGTGATTTTAGAGGAGATAAGGACCCAAATAATATTTATTGTTTATTATATATCAAACATTATCCCATTTAATCCTCTGAAATCTCTAAGAAGATGGCACCCTATTTTATAGTTGAGGAAAACAGGCTTAGAAAGATGTTGAGGAACTTGCCCAAGTCAAATCACACAATAGAAAACAGTGAACCTGGCTTTGGAACCCAGGTAGACCGACTCCATACTCCTAGCCAACAGGCTGTACTGTCTCCATAAGACCAAATATTGTCACATGCTGACACAAATATGCTAATATGTTAACAATTACTGAATCTAAGTGGAAGACGTGGATATGTACTGAACTATTTTTTCTTTCCTTAAGGGATTGCTTTAATTTCCTTTTTTGGAGTTTTCATTGATAGTGTTTAGAGACACCACTGATTTTTATATATTGATCTTGTAGCCAACAACTTTGCTGAAATCATTTATTAACTCTAATTATTTGTTTGTTCGAGATGGGGTCTCACTATGCTGCCCAGGTTGGTCTCAAACTGGTGGGCTCAAGCAGTTCTTCCTCCTCAGCCTCCTAAATAGCTGAGATAATAGGTGCAATGCCACTGCACCTGGCTTGAACTATTCTTTCATTTCTGGTAAATGGTTCCAATAAAACATTAGGGGGAAAGAAAATAATAATTTAGAAAAAAATTATTAAAAATGCTAATGCAATATTGTATTTGACATGGGCAAGTTTTTCAAACTCGGTTATAACTTTATATGGTCCAAATTTTGTGTAAGATACATATGTGTTTATATTTATCTGTATTTTTTATATATATACATACGTATATATACACATATATACACACACACACATATATATACACACACACACACACACACATACACACACATATTTTCCTTTTTTTTTTTTTTTTAAGAGATAAGTCTTGCTTTGTCACCCAGGCTGGAGTGCGGTGGCACAATCATGTCTCACTGCAGCCTTGATCTCCCAGGCTCCAGCGATCCTCGCACCTCAGCCTTGCAGGTAGCTGGGACTACAGGCACACCACTATACCTGGGTAATTTTTGTATTTTTTGTAGAGACTGGGTCTTCCTATGCTTCCCAGGCTGGTTTCAAACTCCTGGACTCAAGCAATCCTCCTGTCTCAGCCTCCCAAAGAGCTGGGATTACAGGCACAAGCCACCGCGCCAGGCCCATATGTATTTTCATTTTAAAATCTGGAAGAACATACATAAATGTGTTCCTGAAACCCTATGGAATTCCTGCTTGTTCCCCTTTGACCAAAAGAAAGATTCCATGAGAGGAAGGACTGTTCCTGAGACTTAGGAGACTGACCCAGTTGTTACTCTTTCTCTCCCCATAATCCCCCTGTGGTCAAATGTTTTTCTTTGCTTAATTTTGCACATAATCGATAAAATGTCCCAGTAGTTACTGAGGTGACACCTTCCACAGGAATACTGTCATCACAAGAGGTTTGTCCACACTGTAAAAATATGACCTGGCCGGGCACAGTGGCTCACACCTGTAATCCCAGCACTTTGGGAGGCCGAAGTGGGTGGATCCTTTGAGGTCAGGAGCTCGAGACCAGCCTGGCTAACATGGCAAAACCCCATCTCTACTAAAAACACAAAATTAGCTGGGCGTGGTGGCAGGCAAATGTAATCCCAGCTACTGGGGAGGCTGGGGCAGGAGAACTGTTTGAACCAGGGAGGCGGAGGTTGCAATGAGCTGAGATCACACCACTGCACTCCAACCTGGGTGACAGAGCAAGGCTCTGTCTCAAAAAAAAAAAAAAAAAAAAAGTATGACCTAGATGGAGTATGCAGTTAATAGGATAACAGCAACTGTCCAGACAAGAGGATCATAGGTTAAGAGGCAAGTTCTATAGTCTCATGATCTCTGACTTCAAATCCTATGCTCTCTTTTGCCAGTAAATCTCGGACTCTGATCCATGATTTAGCCATTATCCCTCTGTCTGACTCTAAGCCTATTCCCTTAATCCATCAGATCTTTTCTCTCACCCCAACCCCTCCTCTTTGAAGGAAAATCTGGACTCTGATTCTTTTTTTTTTTTTTTTTTTTTTTGAGACGGAGTCTTGCTCTGTCGCCCAGACTGGAGTGCAGTGGCGCAATCTCGGCCCATTGCAAGCTCTGCCTCCTGGGTTCATGCCATTCTCCTGCCTCAGCCTCCCGAGTAGCTGGGACTACAGGCGCCCGCCACCACACCTGGCTAATTTTTTGTATTTTTAGTAGAGACGGGGTTTCACCGTCTTAGCCAGGATGGTCTTGATCTCCTGACCTCGTGATCCGCCTGCGTCAGCCTCCCAAAGTGCTGGGATTACAGACGTGAGCCACCACGCCCGGCCACTGGACTCTGATTCTAAATATCTTCCCTCAGGTGGCTGTTTCCTCTACATTCCTTCTCATATCAGCAGACCTTGAGAATAAGCAGGAATGTGTGTCAGGACTAAACCACACAGGCTGCCACTTTCCCTCTGCCCTGCCAGCTGCTTCCCTCCCAAGTCTCTCTGGAGATCACTGGCCCTGGAATGGAGCAGTGGCTCAGCTGCCATCTGGTCCCCCCACCCCCGGGGTTTCTAGCTCCATTTAGGTTAAATTTATGAGAGATAATAATCTAAAAGTGGGGTCTCTACTTGGGAAACCAGCAAAGGATGCTGCAAGGAGAAGAAAACTCCTATTACTCACAATGCCCCTTGAAATTTCCCTTTTACCTTCTGCTGAAAGGGGTGCAGGAGCTTTTACCTCCTGCCCCTCTTCCTCTTTCTCTCTAGCCAGTTCTTGAAATAGCCACTCTGGACACTCTTCTGGATTTAGTTGTTTGTGATTTGCTAAGGCTAGGGGTGGGGGCAGTTAGATCACAAGTTGTCTGCTCCCACCCTCTATGTGGTGCTCAGTCCTTTATTAGTCTCTGGTCTCTGCCTCAACCCTCCTGTTTATCTTCCAGAAACGCAGCAATTTTAGATGAATTAAGGTCCTCTGGTATACGCATCTGCAAGCCATCAGACTAACCATACTTCACATAAACAAAGGAGGCACAGAGGTACACTCTGGGACCAGAGACCACATACTCTAGTGTTTCTCACAAAAACTCATACCTGCAGAGGAGTGAGGCCAAACTGCAAGAGCTGTAACAGGTCAGCATTTCTCAGCTCCTCATTCTAGCCAGGTATGGATCACAAACCTCTCAGGTGCTCTTCTACTCCTTTTTTTTTTTTTTTTTTTGAGACAGAGTTTTGCTCTTGTCACCCAGGCTGGAGTGCCTAGCCTTCTACTCATTTCGATACTGAGCTTTTCTGACCAGAAATAACAACAATGACATGGTTTAGCAAATCCTTCCTTCTCCTTATAGGACCCAACTGGGGGAACTGGAAGAAATCAAGGATTTCAGAATGTCACCTCACTTTACTTTATGAACAATCATATATAATACACTATGTGCCAGCTACTTTTCTAAGTACTTTATAAACACAAGTTGAATGATTATAACAGCCCTATAAAATAGGTATAATTATTATTTCTATTTCACAGAGAAGGAAATTGAAGTTGAGAGGTTATCTTGCCCAAAGCCATAGAACAAACAAACCACAAAGCTAGGATTTGAACCCAGGCAGTCTGGCTCTAGAATCCATGCTCTTGATCATTATCCTACACTATCTCTCAATCTCCAATCAAAAGTATGGGGATGTATGAGTATGTATGTGCATGCGTATACAATGCTATCTTCACATATACTCCAAAGGGAACTTGGGGAACAGGGTCCAGTCCTGCCATTATGGGGCAATTTTACATGTTATTAATATTTGACAACCTGATCCCAGACCATGCCTATCACTCAGATTTCTGCTCTAATTGATCTAATCACTCTGATTCTGGTTTTCATCTTAATGTTTGCTCAGTGGGCCTCCTGATACACGAGGCTGACTCCTGGAGGACAGCCATAGTTTACATTCTTTACTCCCAGAGCCAGAGCCCAGCCCTTCAGAGTCTGAGAATTCCATGTGTAGGATCATTCTACTGGCTTCCATTTCAAATGCCTCCCTCGCTGTCATTCAAGCCTGTTAGTTTCTAGTGAGCTTGGAGCTTGGTTCGTTCAGCCTCACTGCCCACATAGGACTGAATGGGACTTTGGGGGTTTTGTTTGTTTGTTTTGAAACAGGTTCTCACTCAAGCAATACTCCAGCCTCAGCCTCCTAAAGTGCTGGGATTACAGGTGTGAGCCACCCACACCCTCCCCAGCCTGGACTAAATGTTTCTCACTTCTCAATAGATACCAAACACTAATTAGCAACTGTGAGGCCCATCAACACTTTCTTTTCCTTAATTTATTTTCCCTAGAGGGTTTTAGTTGCTTTCCTTGCCTACCTTCCTATATTTCTTTAATCCTTGCCTCTGAGCCTGATGTGTACCAATGTTCCATTCCATCATCTTGGTGATACTGCCAATTCCCCATGAGTACTCTTTTGTTTCCTCTGCAGCTCAAAGCTGCAGATTCTCCCTTCCCATGGGGAAGAAGGAAAGGAAGGAGAGTCTTGTTGGCTTAAGGGTCTTTTTTTCTTTCGGCTTTGAGAGTGCAGAGAGGAATATGACATAGTAACATTCCCCCTTTCCCTAATACTTTCCCCAGGAGTACCTACCCTTTTCATTTCCTCCCACTTCCAGGAAAGAGAAGCACCACACACTTGCCTATCTGCCTCCTCCCAGAGCATTTGTCAGATGATGTCTTGTCCTTCCATCTGAGCTCTAGATCCCATCACCCTTCTCCTCCTCAGGAATCTTGACAATCAGTTCCCTTTACTCTCTCACATATAAAGCTTCCCTCTCTCCTTAAGAAGTAAATAAATATATGACTTAGGATAAATAAATATATTTATCCTTAAATAAAAATAAATAAATAAATAAAAGCCTCCCTCAACCTGAATTTCTTTTCCAACTACCATTAGAGACGAAAGAAGCAGGTCTCGGACAATAGGAATTGTCAATATTGAGGAATACCAATTTTTTTTTTTTTTTTTTTTGAGATGGAGTTTCGCTTTTTTTGCCCAGGCTGGAGTGCAGTGGCACGATCTCGGCTCACTGCAACCTCCGCCTCCAGGGTTCAAGCAATTCTCCTGCCTCAGCCTCCCACGTAGCTGGGATTACAGGTGCCCACCACCACGCCTGGCTAATTTTTGTATTTTTAGTAGAGACAGGGTTTCACCATGTTGGCCAGGCTTGTCTCGAACTCCTGATCTCATGATCTACCCGCCTCGGCTTCCCAAAGTGCTGGGATTACAGGCGTGAGCCACTGTGCCCAGCCCAGGAATACCAATGTTAAAAGTTTAGGGAAATGCTTTAAAAGAGAAAAAAAGAAATCAGGATCTAGAAGAATTTGCTTAAAAAAAAAAAAAAGTTAGGGATTACCCCAATTTGATCACTATAAGTTATATGCATCAAAATATCACTATGTACCCCCATGAATATGTACAATTAGGCAGGGCACGGTGGCTCACACCTGTAATCCCAGCATTTTGGGAAGCCAAGGCAGGCAGATCACTTGAGGCCAAGAATTTGAGACCAGCCTGGGCAACATGGACTTTGTCTCCACTAAAAAAAAAAGGTTAGTCCAAGTGTGGTGACATGCACCTGTAGTCCCAGCTACTCGGGAGGCTGAGGTATGAGGATGGATCACTAGAACCCAGAGATCAAGGCTGCAGTGAGCTATGATCATGCCACTGCACTCCAGCCTGGGTGACAGAGTGAGAGCTTGTCTCAAAAAAGAAAAAATAAAAAAAGATCAGGCACAGTGGCTCACACTTGTCATCCCAGCACTTTGGGAGGCCAAGGCAGGCAGATCATGAGGTCAGGCATTGGAGACCAGCCTGGCCAACATGGTGAAACCCAGTCTCTACTAAAAATACAAAAATTAGCCGAGCGTCATGGCACGTGCCTGTAGTCCCAGCTACTCGGGAAGCTGAGGTGGGAGAATTGCTTTAACCCTGGAGGCAGAGGTTGCAGTGAGCCAACATCATGCCACTACACTCCAGCCTGGGCGACAGAGCAAGACTCTGTCTTGGGGGCGGGGGAAAAAAAAAAGAAACAAACTACAGACTAGAAGAAAATGTTTGCAAATCAAATATCTGATAAAAGGCTTGCATCCAGAATAAGTATTGAAAGAACTTTTAAATCTCTATAATAAAAACACAGTTTTTTTAAATGGGCAAAATATTTGAACAGACATTTCACCAAAGAAGATACATGGATGACACGCACATGAAAAGATATATAACATCATCATCATTTGGGAAATGCAAATTAAAACCACAATGAGATATCACCACATACCTATTAAAAATTTTCTGTTTAGTGGCAATACCATGTAGAGGCAAAGATACAGAGCAACTGGAAGTCTCATACGTTGTTGGTGGGAATGCAAGATGGTATAGCTACTTTGGCAATTTCTTAAGCATACATTTACCATACCACCCAGCAATCCTATTGCTATTTATTTATCCAAGAGAAATTAAAACTTATGTTCACACATACATTTGTAAATTAATATTTATAGCAGCTCTACTTGTAATTGCCAAAAACTGGAAACAACCTGAATTCAATGACTGGTGAGGCCCACTTTCCATATGTAGATGGCCATCTTTTTGCTATATCCTCACATGGTAGAAGGGGAGAGGGATCTCTTTGGGGTCTCTTTTTTTTTTTTTTTTTAGACGGAGTCTCCCTCTATCACCAGGCTGGAGTGCAGTGGCACGGATTTCAGCTCACTGCGACCTCCACCTCCTGGGTTCAAGCAATTCTCCTGCCTCAGCTACCCCAGTAGCTGGGACTACAGGCACATGCCACCATGCCCAGCTAATTTTGTTTGTATTTTTAGTAGAGATGGCGTTTCACCATGTTGGCCAGGATGGTCTCAATCTCTTGACCTTGTGATCCTCCCGCCTAAGCCTCCCAAAGTACTGGGATTACAGGCATGAGCCACTGCGCCTAGCCTGGGGTCTCTCTTTTTTTTTTTTTTTTTTTTTTTGAGCCTGGGGTCTCTTTTATAAGGGTACTAATCCCATTTATGAGGGCTCTGCCCTCATGACCTAATCACTTCCCAAAGCCCTCACTTCCTAGTATCATCATCTTGGGGGTTAGGATTTCAATATATGGATTTTGGGGGTACACAAACATTCAGACCATTGCACACCCTAACACAGTTGGCTCTGACATGAGCAATTGTAACAACCCAAGTGGTTACTGATGCTCTTAGGATAAAAGATGAAATTCTTTTTAATTTTATTATTATATATTTTTTGAGACAGAGTCTCTCTCCGTTGCCCAGGCTGGAGTACAGTGGCATGATCTCAGCTCATTGCAGCCTCTGCCTTCTGAGTTCAAGCAATTCTCCTGCCTCAGCCTCCCGAGTAGCCGGGATTACAGGCATGCACCACCATGCCCGGCTAATTTTTGTATTTTTAGTAGAGACCGGGTTTCACCATGTTGGCCAGGCTGGTCTTGAACTTCTGACCTCAGGTGATCCAGCTTCCTCAGCCTCCCAAAATGCTAGGATTACAGGCGTGAGCCACCACGCCCAGTCCTTATTCTTTTTTTTGAGACAAGGTCTTGTTCTGTTGCCCAGGCTGGAATGCAATGGTACAATCTCAGCTCACTGCAGCCTTGGCCTCCTGGGCTCAAGCAATCCTCGCACCTCAGCTTCCTGAGTAGCTGGGACCACAGCCACACACCACTACACCCGGCTAATATTTGTATTTTTTGTAGAGATGGGTTTTTGCCATGTTGCCCAGGCTGGTCTCAAACTCCTGGACTCAGGCAGTACTCCTGCCTCAGCCTCCCAAAGTGCTGGGATTATAGGTGTGAGCTACCACACTCAGCCCAAAATCCTTAATACGGCCTAAAAGGCTCTATATTATTCAGCCTCTGATTACCTCAATAACCTCATCTCTGGAACATACTATGTTCCTTCCCACCTCAGGACCTTGGCATATGGTTCTCTTATCCCTGCCTCCTTTTTGTATCATTAATTCCTATTGATCCATTTTGATCTTTTACACATGATTTACACTAAGAATTTTTTAAATAAATGAAGGGAGCTCTCTGTTTTATTTGCAACCTCATCTAAACTTCTGAAATCAAATTTGTTTTCAGAAGTTGAAGGCCTTCATTCTGTAGCCAGTTCACAGGTTGTGGAAAAGGGATTCAGAAGCCAAGTCATTGCTTTCCTTCACTTTAACATATGTGCCTGAAAAAGAGCTGAGAATGAAGGAAAGACCTTCTCATGAAGTATATTTCATATTACCTGTACTACAGGTGCAGGTAATGTCTTACCCCCCCTTCCCCCACCTCAGCACCCTGATAGATTTTATTTCCTTTGAAGCACAGTCCATGTTTTCCATTTGTTTATGTCTAGGCTACAATAACTACAACCCATGTCTTGTAATAGTAGGCACTTAATGGATATTTATGTCAATTAAAATTTGCTTAAGCCTTACCATTACATAGAGGATGAGGATAAAAGAAAAAAAATAAAATAAAATTCTGTTAGGCTTCAAATTCCTGGGAGCAGCAATGTGGCACACTAGTCAGACAGATCTGGATTCATATCCTGGATCTGCATTGACTATCTGTTCAAATCTCAGCTCTGTCATTCCTAGCTGTGTGACATTGGGTAAATTACTTAGCTTTGCTGTGCTCAGATCACTCATCTGCAGAAGAGAGATAATATCTATCTTGAAAGGTAAAAAGGCAGGGCATGGTGGCTCACGCCTGTAATCCCAGGGCTTTGGGAGCCCAAGGCGGGTGGATCATTTGAGGTTAGGAGTTCGAGACCAGCCTGACCAACATGGTGAAACCCCACCTCTACTAAAAATACAAAATTAGCCAGGCATGGTGGCGCATGCCTGTAATCCCAGCTATTTGGGAGGCTGAAGCAGGAGAATCACTTGAACCCGGGAGGTAGAGGTTGCAGTGAGCTGAGATCGTGCCACTGCACTCCTGGGCAACAAGAGCGAGACTCTATCTCAAAAAAAAAAAAAAAGGTAAAAGGAACCAGAGAAAAATGTATGTAAAATACATAGCACACATTACAATAAATAGTTATTATTCCAAAGTAATATAACCTGGGGTTGAATATAAGAATAGGTTTAGGTCAAGATGCTGAGGTATTTATTGCAGGGTTAAAAATACTAGAATCAGAGAGTGGAGTTGCCACAGAGTAGTTTTTCTCTAAGTGGAACTGAAAGAGGAAGAGAATACCTGGGATTGCTCGAAGGGCCCTGGAGGCTTATTCTGCTACCGTAGGAGTTTCATAAATGCTTTTTTTTTCCCCCTCTAAACAAGCCCTAGAAATCACAATCTCCCTGTCTTCCCAATGTCTGTCCCAAAAAGTGCTGAGAATGGCTCTAAACCTCTGGGAACCCTGAGACATCTCTTTTTTTAAGTTATACACCACAGGGAAAAGGATATTAGTACTTAGGAGTAAACAAACTATACTCCTTGATTGAGTCCTTTCGTCCACTTTTGTGTCATGAAAATGATTGTGTAAGTCTATTCCTTGCCTCACCAGATAGTATTGTCGGCCAGGTGCGGTGGCTCACACCTGTTATTCCAACACTTTGGGAGGCCAAGGCAGGGGGATCACCTGAGGTCAGGAGTTTGAGACCAGCCTGGCCAACATGGTGAAACCCTGTCTCTACTAAAAATACAAAAATTAGCCGGGCATGGTGGTGGGCACCTGTAATCCCAGCTACTCAGGAGGCTGAGGTGGGAAAATTGCTTAAACCTGGGAGGCAGAGGTCACGGTGAGCCAACATTGCACCACCGCACTCCACTCCAGCCTAGGCAACAGAGCCAGACTCTGTCTAAAAAAACAAAAACAAAAACAAAAACAAAACATAGTATTGTGGTAGCAAGCACCTAGACATTCAAAACGGTAGCAACTTTGGTGCTGTTTTCCTGCTGCCACTACTGGGGAACAGATCCCCTATAACTCTAGGCCCAATCTTCCCTGCTCCCTTTCTTGGGCTGTGTTTCCTCCTTCCTTTGTGGCTTTCATCTTTAATAGCGTTGCCACAGCAACCATTGTCACCAGAAAAGGGAAGATAGTGTCGCCCCTTCTGCTCCAAGCAGTGAGTTAGAACCTTGGAAAAGATAAACTATCCAGATTTCCCCATATTCCTCAGCCCACTGGGCTCTTTAAAGAGAGATCACAGGCTGTCAACAGCAGCAACAGACAGGAACAAGGATCACCTCATCATACCTAGACTACCTATACCTGTATTTGCATGACATAGCTTGGGTGCTGTGTAAATAAAAACACATTATAAACACATTTTGGTACTTACTGCCAGAATACTTAGTTTGGATGAATACACACAGGAACTCAGAATCCTGTCCTACAGTCCAAGGCAGAGAAACCTAAAAAGGGACTGAATCCTAAAAATCCTAAATTCTAGCCTTTAAAAATCCCTTTCCTTGCCTTTGTATTGACATAAATCCTAGGCTTCCTAAGCTCCCTGCTTGTTCTAGAGGTGCAGGAAGTGAAGGGGGACAGGAGAGTTAGTGGATCTGCTTCCAAGTGGCGACAAAGAGGCTTTGCACCCTCCCACTCCACCCCGGGACCCTTTTATCCCTTCTGACATATTCTCCTCCAATGTTAAATGAAAGTAACTGCTAAAAAACCTTATAGAGGCCTCTGGGATCCTCTAGTGCCCCTGGAAGACCCTAGACTGCTGTTTTTGGAGCACCGTTGGAACCGTTTCAATTCTTTCAGTGCAGCAACCAGCTGCAGTCCTTAAACAGCTTCAGAAAGACTTGCTCAAGGTCACCCTCAAGATAATAACAGAAAAAGAACTAGGAATCCTTACTGCAGGTTCTACATACACACATTCCTCTCTTAATATATATACTATTTCCCCCAATGCCCTATATCTCAGATGCATCCTGAGACAAAAATAGAACCTAAACAACCCTAGCTCCCAAGCCCCCTTGTCTGATTCTCCCCTTAGCCACCCCATCCCTGTTTCCTGGAATAGAAGTACCCCCAACTGGAGTCAGAGGCAGAATTCCTTGGCCATGCCAGCTCATGGTATGCAGTGAGTCAACAGCCCCGGCCTGTTCCCCCCAGCATGGGCTGCCACAGTTTAATGAGTGGTTATTTGTGGTGCTCTGCACACAGCTTAGAGCTGTGCCTTCACCCCACACTGAGGTTTAGGGAATGGGGGAGAGAGAGTAGTGCCAAAGCATCATTTATTGCTATAATCTTCAATGTGCATCCCACCCATGGTGTTAATGTCCCAAAATAAACGTATTAATCCCCCCTGCAGCCTACAAAGCAAACACTCAGCTGGAGGGCTTTGTGTGGGAGGGAGGCAGCACCAAGGACAACAGAACGATAAATGTACCCCTTTTTCCTGGGTGGGGTACTGGGCATGGCTTTGGGAATAAGCCTGGAGGGAAATAGAAATCAGGCTTCAGTGAGGAGACTGTGACAAGGTCTAGATTTCTAGGTACCTGTTTATGGGCACCTTTCAGGGATGCAGATCTCTTAGAAAAGTGGTTTTGAGGCCAGCATGGTGGCTCACACCCATAATCCCAGCACTTTGGGAGGCCGAGGCAGGTGGATCACCTGAGGTCAGGAGTTTGAGATCAGCCTGGCCAACATGATGAAACCCAGTCTCTACTAAAAATACAAAAAAATTAGCCAGGCGTGGTGTTGGGTGCCTGTAATCCCAGCTACTTGGGAGGCTGAGGCAGGAGAATCGCTTGAACCTGGGAGGTGAGGTTGCAGTGAGCCGAGATCATGCCACTGCACTCCAGCCTGGGCAACAAGAGCAAAACTGTCTCAAAAAAAAAAAAAAAAAAAAAAAAAAAGTGGTTTTGGATCTGCTCTGATTTAGCTTACTTTTGTAACTAAAATAATTCCAACGCAAGTCAAGCCATTTTGAGCAGCAGGTCGGAGTATGGATTTAGAAAATCATGCACTCAGGATGCTTGAATCCCAGTAAGATTTCATCACTTACCTTGCCAGCCTAATGCATTCTTCTCATTCTTCTTTCCCCATCTCCTTGCTTTTTTTTTTCCTGAGACAGGGTCGTGCTCTGTTGCCTAAGCTGGAGTGCAGTGGCACAATCACGGCTCACTGCAGCTTGACCTCCTGGACTCAAGCACCACCTCAGCCTCCCAAGTAGCTGGGACTACAGATGCACACCACCATATCTGGCTAATTTTTTATTTTTTGTAAAGACAGGGTCTTGCTATGGTGCCCAGGCTAGTCTCAAACTCCTGGGCTGAAGCAATCCTCCCACCTCAGCCTTCCAAATATAATAGGTATGAGCCATCACATCTGGCCTTACCATTCTCTTCCCAAAGCCTTTGAACTCCTGACTTGGAAGTCAAACGGCCAAACGAAAGAGGACTGAATATCCAGAGGCTGTTTGTTCATCAGGTGCACCAATTTTACTTAGACACCTGCTTGCCTGCAATTATGGGAATCAGTGATGAACATCAAATTAAGAACTCATGAAAAGAGGGCCTCCAGGCTCCCTACTTCCTTCACTCCTATCAGCTTACCTACTCCACCCCATTTTCTGCACCCATTTTTAAGGTGACTAGGCATCCTGCGTAATGATGGATAGTACCTGCCCTGACTAGTATTCTACCAGAATGTACCCTGTTGATAAAATATTATCTAATGTTGGTCTCCTGTCTCTATCCTCTTGCTCAGCATTATTAGATCACACTGCTTATATTTCTTTTTCGTGTTTGTGAGAGACAGGGTCTCACTCTATCGCCCAGGCTGGAGTGTAGTGGTGCCATCACGGCTCACTGCAGCCTCGACCTCCCAGGCTCAAGAGATCCTCCCACTTCAGCCTCCCACGTAACTGGGATCACAGGCATGTGCCACCATGCCCAGCTAATTTTTTAATTTTTAGTAGAGACAGGGTTTTGTCATGTTGCCCAGGCTGGTCTCAAACTCCTGAGCTCAAGCAGTCCTCCTGCTTCAGCCTCCCAAAGTGCTGGGATTACAGGCGTGAACCACCACACTCAGCTACATTGCTTATATTTCTTTTTCTTTTTTTTTTAGACAGAGTCTTACTCTGTCACAGGCTGGAGTGCAGTGGTGCTATCTCGGCTCACTGCAATTTCTGCCTCCCAGGTTCAAGCAATTCTCCTGGCTCAGCCTCCCGAGTAGCTGTGATTACAGGTGGCTGCCACCACACCCGGCTAATTTTTGTAGTTTTAGTAGATACGGGGTTTCACCATGTTGGCCAGGCTGGTCTCGAACTCCTGACCTCGTTATCCACCTACCTTGGCCTCCCAAATGCTGGGATTACAGGCATGAGCCACAGTGCCCAGCCTATATTTCTTATAGAAAGTACTTGAGGCTAGGCATGGTGGCTCACGCCTGTAATCCCAGCACTTTGGGAGACCAAGACAGGTGGATCACTTGAGGCCAGGAGTTTCAGACCAGCCTGGTCAACATAGTGAAATCTCGTCTCTACTAAAAAAAAATACAAAAATTACCCGGGCCTGGTGATACACGCCTGTAATCTCAGCTACTTGGGAGGCTGAGGAAGGAGAATCGCTTGAAGCCAGGAGGCAGAGATTGCAGTGAGCCAAAATGGCGCCACTGCACACTCCAGCTTGGGCGACAGAGTGAGACTCCATCTCAAAAAAAAAAAAAAAAAAGGAAAGAAAGTATTGAGGCCAAGCATGGTAGCTCATGCCTGTAATCCCAGCTCTTTGGGAGGCTGAGATGGGTGAACTGCTTGAGCTCAGGAGTTCGAGACCAGCATGGGCAACGTGGTGAAACCTGTCTCTACAAAAAATACAAAAAAAATTAAGCAGGCATGGTGACGTGTACCTGTGGTCCCAGCTACAAGGGATGCTGAGGTGGGAAGATTGCTTAAGTCCAGGAGCTTGAGGCTGCAGTGAGCCATGATTGTGCCACTGTACTCCAGCCTGGGTGACAGAGATATTGTCTCAAAAAAAAAAAAAAGTACTTGAAATATATTCATTAAAAGTTTACATGCTAATCAAATAATTCTGTGGCCAGGCACAGTGGCTCACCCCTGTAATCCCAGCACTTTGGGAGCCGAGGTGGGCAGATCACTTGAGGTCAGGAGTTCGAGACCAGTCTGGCCAACATAGTGAAACCCCATCTCTACTAAAAATACAAAAAATTAGCCGGGCGTGGTGGCGAGTGCCTGTAATCCCAGCTACTTGGGAGGCTGAGGCAGGAGAATTGCATGAACCCCGGAGGTGGAGGTTGCAGTGAGCCGAGATTGCACCATTGCACTCCAGCCAGCCCTGGCAACAGTGCAAGACTCCAACTCAAAAAAAAAAACCCCTGTATTTACTGAAGTAAAATGTTAAAGGAGTCTTGTGGAATGTTCTTTTGGAATGAGAAGTCAGAAGTACTGTGCCCTAGCCTTGGTTCTAGTACAGTGTAAACTTAGATAAGTTTTGGGCCCCAGTTTTGTCACCTGTAAAATGAGAATATTGGACCAGATGATCTTTAGCGTTCCTTAACAAATCTAAAATCGCATCACTAAAATGTTTTGATATTTTATTTGAGGTTTTCTTGGTGAAAGACATATCTTTCTATTTTGAAGAATTTTTTGCAGAACTAAGTTTATTTTTCTCTATGATAAAATAGACTCGTGAAAGACAATTTAGAAATATAGAAAAGTAAAAAGAAAACAGTGAGAGGCATGCATAGGACCACCACCTTGAAGAGACAATTATTCATCTTTCTTCATCCTCTCTGCCTGCAACTCTATCTCCACCACTTCCATCAGTTAAGACCCTCCATAGGCAGACATGAAAGATGCATCAAGTTTGTGCACTTGGACTTCAGCCATATTACTTATGGCTGCCTGACCCTATAAAGATGACATTCTCAGAGCTAACAAATCACAGCTGTAGTTGAGAGAAAGAATCATCCATATTTCCAGGTCACAGGATGACAAAGTCATCCACTTCTACCAGTCAGAGGCTCCTGCCTAAGCAGCTAAAACCAGCAACATAAATGGGAGACTAAGAAAGGGATGAGCAAGTTCTCATTTTCCTCACTCCAACGCAGATGTTTCCAGAGGTAGAAGGCATTTCTTTTTTTCTTTTTTTTTTTTTTTGAGATGGAGTCTCGCTCTGTCGCCCAGGCTGGAGTGCAGTGGCGCGATCTCGGCTCACTGCAAGCTCCGCCTCCCGGGTTCATGCCATTCTCCTGCCTCAGCCTCCCGAGTAGCTGGGACTACAGGCGCCTGCCACCACGCCTGGCTAATTTTTTGTATTTTTAGTAGAGATGGGGTTTCACCATGTTAGCCAGGATGGTCTCGATCTCCTGACCTCATGATCCACCCACCTTGGCCTCCCCAAGTGTTGGGATTACACGCGTGAGCCACCGCGCCTGGCTGGTAGAAGGCATTTCAATAGCAGTAAGTGACTAGACTTTCTATTTTGTATATCCAATATAACCATAATAAAAGTAACATACCAATGACAGAGAGAAACTTGGATCTCCTCCAAGTCCACACCAGGTTCCCTAACAACTGGTTCACAGGAGACATAACGGAATAGTATCATTCTGACTGAACTTCCCTTGTTGGGAAGGTGGCAGATGCAGACAGATGTGAACAGGAAAGAGTGTGTGGATCTCCAAAGTGTGATATCCCATTCTCATTAGATAAGAAGAGAGCAAACAGGATAATGAAGGAGCACCAGGTCTAAGCTCTCCCCTAAATGATATTTCTAGTTGATCTGTCCCTTGCCCCAGCCCCTGCCAGCCAAAACACAGGACAGACACCATGAAGACTGTCACCAGTGGTCCGTGACTCCCATTTCAGCAGAATGACTGCTGGACCAAGGGATTCCCCTAGCTAGGCTTCTCGCAGATGAGAAATGCAACAGGATTACAAAAGAACCTGCAATTCTGCTTTAAGCAGCCAGCTACACTGTATGAAAAAGGATTATAGGGAAGAGCCCTCAGGGACTGAACACATCTCTCATTTCTATCCGTCACTGAAACTAGGGAAAAGTTATTAAACCACAGGAGATAGAGTGTGATCCACAGCAATCAAGTCCCGCCTGCAGCTGTGAATGCAGACAAATTGGAGATGAGTCCCTGCAGCTCCTTCGTGCACGAACGCGCACACACACACTCACAGGGAAATGCTCTACTGCAGTAATGAGTGACAGCAAAGAGCCACAAAGGCAAGGCAGAGCCAGAGATCCTCCCCAGCAGCCCCACCAGAACCCCTGCACTGTTGGTTGTTCTAGGTCTGGAGACTCCTCCCTGGTTTTGTTCTTCAGTTGAAATAGGAGTCTCTTAAAGACGTCCCAAATCGTCTCATTTCATGCACTTTCTCTGAAGCAAGAAAATAAGCAGTTGGGGGAGGTGAAACTTACGTAAGATTCAAGGTACACAGGGCTTTCCTGGGCGGGGCTCTTCCACCTGAAAGAGGAGCCCCATGGGGCTGGCCTGAGAGAAATGAAGCCGTTTGGAGTCTCCCTAGAGCTCTGGGCAACACTTCCACCTTTTACCATAGCTTTTACAAGAGGAAGAAAACAGGCTGGATCTCAGCCCCTAGAGAAGCAGAGACCCCTTTGTGACCTGATTCAGAGACAGCTGCTTCTGGATTTTATAAGTATTCATCCCTAAGACCAGGCTCAGCTCCGTATTAGGAGACAGCTTCTAAGACTAAATTGCTAGTTAAAACCAGTTTGCTCTGATAGCCTAGGAGGCTGGGCAGACTTGGGTACACTGATAGTCTCCATCCGTGGAGCCTTCTCCCATCATTCTACTGAGCCCCTGATGAAGGCTAACCAAATTCAGCTGCTGAGTCAGGAGGGAGCGGACTTGGCTTTCTCCTCAAACACCAAATTGTTTCCTTTGCTACAAACCAGGCTTCTCGTTCCACCAAATACCACTCTAAATGCCAGCCCCTGTAGTGTGTCCTACAAAGGGGCTGTGCACTTCCCCCAGAAAACACAGGCTAACTGCAAATCCTCACGTTGGCATAGCCTTCAGATCACAAACTCCCAGGGGATGGCTTGGATTACAACTTTCAGATTTAGAAATGCTCGGGGTGGGAGGAGTAGTATGAACCCTAGACCTCAGTGAAAAGAGGGCAAAGAAAACCTCTCTTCCCACATTAGAGGTGAAAGAGGAGGTTGATGCGTTTTTTTCTTTTCTTTCTGAAAGATTGCCATCATCAGAGTCACAACCAGCTGAGGGACTGGAAACCACTTTGGTTCATCTGCAGCCCCCAGACTAGCCGAATTTTCCAGGATAAAATTAGTGAACATGGCAACCAAGACAACACAGCAGTTGGCACTAATTAGCTCCCTGGGTGACAACTTTTGGTAGGAGTCAGTAGAGATCTTCATTTTTAGTATCTAAACTGGAACCCAGGCTCCAGGGTCCTATTCCTTCAGTAATCTAATGTCTTTGGGAATTGTTCTGTTAAATTTCTGTAATACTCTAATGGGAGAGGAAGAAAAAAGAAACAGAAAGATAATAGCTAATATAGATTGAGTGCCAGGTCCTGTTTCAAGTATTTGGCATATATTATCTCATTTAATTATTACAACAACCAGTATTATCCCCATTTTACAGACAAAAAATGAAACAAAGGTTTTGTACTTTGCCTAAGGCTACATCACAGGTAAGTAGCTGACCTACATACATATCTGACATATAGCAGAGGAGTTGGATTTAACACAACAACGTGGGTACGAGGAAAGAGGTTGCAGAGGGCAAGCTTGTGATGCCACTAACCAGACTGACTTCACTTGGAAAGGCTGATCCTTGTTTCTGGAGATGAGACTGTGCCTACAAATAGACAATAGGAGACGTCTTTCCAAAGTCTCTGCTTTGACCCCCCACTCCCCCACCCCATGAACAGTGTTCTTTGAAAACAGTAAATCAGTTAATGACCTGGGTCTGGCCACCGTGAACACCACAGAGCCTGCCGGAAGACCTAGTTTGTAACAAGCACTGCAGAGGGAGGTCTATTCTTGAAGGGGAAATCTCCCCAGCAACTGGCAGGGGCTTCTAAATACCGGAAAACGTCCCTCCAACGTTCCTGACTGAATGAGTGGAGGGCAGGATGCCACCTTTCTAAAAGGGGCACAGTGGCCTTCCCCGGGGGCCAGGGATGGAGTTCTTGTTAGATGCTACAGAAGGAATGTGAGTGCCTTACATCCCTAGGAGAGAGAGGACAGAAGCGAAGTGAGGGGGGTAAGGGGAGCCAGAATAACCTCGGGCAGTAAGACAGATGCAAGGGGCAGTATCCAGAGGGGATGACCTACCACCTGAGAGCTCAGCATCCCCACTTCCCGACTCTACAGCCGATTCCAATTACCCCCAAAAGCGCCGTCCACAGTAGGGAGACTGAAAGCACCCCGTCTTCCAATCGTCTCCCAGCGCCCCGAGGTGGGAGCTTTCCTAGGAGGGCAGTGGGGCGCCCCTGGAGGGTTCTTCGCGGCTCCGGTCTGCCTCGCCCTCCCTCGCCTCCCTGGGATCCCGAGCCGCAGCACCCTCCCCGCCGCAGCCCTGCCGAGAGCGCCGGGGGCCGCACCGCTCACCTCGCTCATCTCCGCAGCCGGACAGGGCGCGCGAGGCGCTGCACGCACAGGTGAGGCGAGTGGCCCTCGGGGCTCCGCGGGCGACAGCTGAGAGTTGCCGGGCTCTGCGGCAGGGGTTACAGCTGACCAGGAGAGGAGAGTTAGTGCGGAGAGCCGCTGCTCTGGTGCTGGCACCCGGGATTCTCGGAGCCCAGCTCCGGCCAGGAGACCCCCTGCGACCCGTCCTGTCAGAGCCGCTCAGCTCGCCGCCTCCGGCCCCACCTTTTATACTCAGCTCGGTACCCGCCTCCAGCCCGACCAATAGAAGCTCCTCCTACCGTAGAATGACAGCCTCTTGCATCCAATGCTGGCAGGTTTAGAGGTCTGCTGCATTTCCAAACTAGGGTAAGAC
This sequence comes from Pan troglodytes, assembly GCF_028858775.2. Classification (NCBI taxonomy): domain Eukaryota; kingdom Metazoa; phylum Chordata; class Mammalia; order Primates; family Hominidae; genus Pan; species Pan troglodytes. The sequence goes on from NC_072398.2 coordinate 87,960,673, forward strand.
AGAGAGCGGGAAGGAGGGGGAGACCATCGGGGGATGCGGGGACGGAAAATGAAATAGGGGGAGCAAAGAAAGAGAGGGAGAAAGGAGATGTACACGAAGAAGGCAAGGGGGGGAGTGGAATGGAAGGAGTGTGTGAGTCTGAGAAAGAGAAGACCTGGAAAGAAATCAAGAGGGTACACGGAAAACAGGAAACAGTGAATGAAAGGGGTAAAGCCAAGAGATGTTGCAGATTAAGATTTCCTAGTAGAATAGCACCCTGGAGGTCGGGAGCGGTGGCTCAAGCCTGTAATCCCAGCACTTTGGGAGGCTGAGGCAGGCAGATCACAAGGTCAGGAGATCGAGACCATCCTGGCTAACACGGTGAAACCCAGTCTCTACTAAAAATACAAAAAATTAGCCGGGCGTGGTGGCAGGCGACTGTAATCCCAGCTACTCGGGAGATTGAGGCAGGAGAATGGCGTGAACCCGGGAGGTGGAGCTTGCAGTGAGCCGAGATTGCGCCACTGCACTCCGGCCTGGGTGACAGAGAAAGACTCCGTCTCAAAAAAAAAAAAAAAAAAAAAGAACAGCACCCTGGACCAGAGAACAGCACAAGAGAGGGAGGAAGGCTGGGGGAAGAGAGAGAGACTGGAGCAAATGGACAGCTTTCTTTGGCAAAGAACAGGGAAATTGTGAAGTGCCTGTTTGATGTGGAAGATCATAGATCTTAGGAGTTGGAAGACATTTTAGGATTCATCAAATCCTACTGTGTCCGGAGTTGGTTCCTTCTGGTGGGTTCTTGGTCTCACTGACTTCCAGAATGAAGCTGGGAATTTTTGCAGTGAGTGTTACAGCTCTTAAAGGTGGCACGGACACAAAGAGTGAGTCAGTGAGCAAGTGAGCAGCAGCAAGATGTATTGTGAAAAGCGAAAGAACAAAGCTTCCACAGCATGGAAGGGGACCCGAGCAAGTTGCTGCTGCTGGCTGGGGTGGCCAGCTTTTATTTCCTGGGGTCACCGCCCATGTCCTGCTGTTTGGTCCATTTTACAGAGTGCTGATTGGTTCATTTTACAAACCTCTAGCTAGCTACAGAGTGCTGATTGGTGCGTTTTACAATCCTAGCTACAGAGTGCTAATTGGCACATTTTACAATCCTCTTGTAAGACAGAAAAGTTCTCCAAGTCCCCACCTGACCCAAAAGTCCAGCTGGCTTCACCTCTCAATCTCCCCTCTAAACAGGACACCCCAACTGCTGTTGGAAATTGGGCGATGACCACTCTAGCTACTTCCTGCTGGATGGGGGCGAAGGGGCCCTGCAGTGGTAGTATCCTCCAGAGGGAAACTCTCTAGGCCAGCCAAAGGGTCAGTGGGTTGGTCCAGGGGTCCTCGGTAGAAGTTGTTAGTTGAGCTCGTTTGGGGTTCCATTTGTAAGACCATCTGTAGCTTGATGGCATTGATCCTGGAGGAAACAAATTTGACAAAGAGGTTAAAAATACAAGGCCCAAAGGCGAGTAATAGCAAGATGGCTGTCACAGGACCTAGAAAGGGGAGAAGCCATGTCGCCTAACTCTGGAGGTTGGTATAAGGGTTTGAAAGGCTTTGTCTGATTTCAGAAGCCTCTTCCCGTAAACACCGGGCGGAGTCTCGTACTATCCCTGACTGGTTAGTGTAAAAGCAACATTCTTCCCCTAAGAAGGTGAAAGTCCTCCTTTCTCAGCAGTGAGGAGGTCTAGGCCTCAGCGGTTTTGGAGAGTCACTGCTGCCAAAGAGTCTATTTGGGATTGTAGAGTAAGGATAGATTTTGTTACTTCTTGTAAACTGTCTGAGAAATCCTTCAAGTGTGTATGGTAGCAGGATAATGAAGTAGATAAACCTGCTATTCTGGTTCCTGTAGCAGTGGCCATTCCTAACCCTATAAGTAGGGGTATTAGTTGTATGGCCCTGTGCTGACAGGAGCTTTGTGGGGCACTGATAGGGTCTGATTTCCACAAGATTAGAAGTTAGGATAATACATGTTATACTGTTAACTTTCAGCAAACTTTACTTTTGTTGAAAACCTTGTAAATTTGGGATTTCAATTATTCTTTGCTATTAATAAGACCTCATTCAGTCCATATTAACTTAAAATTGGTATAGATGTCTCCTTCCTGATTCCGTAAGTACTTTAAGGTTTGGGTGAGTGCAAACAGCTCACATGTTTGAGCACAGCAATTATTAGGCAATTCTCCTAACTCTGCTTCTACAAGAATTGCCTTATCACTTACCGAATACCCGTTGTGTCTTTTTCCATTAATCACCCAGGAGGAACCAGCTATCATCCTGTCCTGGAGGGAGTTCTTCCTAGGTCTGGTTAGACCTTTGTATGGTAATTAATTAAGATTTAGTTGCCCTGTTAGGAAACCTACCGGGTTAAGGATTTTTGATAGGAAGGCTATGGGCTGTCAGTGGCCTCAGTGCTTTTGGACTATGCTCTTGTTTACACTGACAACAAGGTGGTATTGGAGTGTTATAGGGTCACGGAGAAGACCTTCAATTATCAATTATAGGTTTTAAATTTACCCTGGCTTTTAAAGGAATAGGGTGCACTGTTTTTTCTTTACTGCTTCCCTCTCTCTGTCTTTCTCTCTTTCTTCTCTGACTTTCTGTCTTTCCCCTCTCTCTTTCTCTGACTTTCTATCTGTCTGTCTGTCTCTCTCTCTCTCTGGCTTTCTTTCTCTTTCTCTCTTTCTTTCTCTGCTGGTCTTTCCCTGCCTCTGCCAGCCACTTATGCTGCTGTTCTCCCCTCTCCTTCTCCTTTGGCTTTGGCAGTGTAAAACTGCCACCTCCTTGGGTTTTTGCACTACATGCAATAACTCCATGATTTCCTTGTGATATTTAATGGAGGTTCCCCAGAGGTTAGGAACTCCCTTTCTTTCCATATTGCAGCATGGGCATGTAGAATTCGATAAGCATTCTTGGTATCTGTATACACATTTATTCTTTTTCCCTTTCCCAGTTCTAAGGCTCAGGTTAGTGCCACTAGTTCTGCTAACTGGGCGCTGGTCCCTGGGGGAAGAGGCTTACTTTCAAGTACTGTTACATCACCAACTATGGCGTAACCTGCCCTTCGTATCCCATTCTCCACAAATGAACTTCCATTGGTATATGGGTTAAGGTCAGGATTAGCTAAGGGGACTTCTAGAAGATCCTCTTGGGCAGCATAAGTCTGGACTATAATTTGTTGGCAGTCATAAGAGATGTTGACCGTCATGCTTGATTGGTTCTCCATCCTCTGGGAGAAAAGTAGCAGGGTTAAGGGCTGCACACGTGCATATTTGAAGCACTGGTCCCTCAAGGAGTAGTGCCTGGTATCTAAGCAGGCAGTTGTCTGATAGCCATAAACTTCCTTTGGCAACTAGTATGCCATTTATATCATGAGTAGTTCAGACAGTGAGATCCTTTCCTTGTATTATTTTGATAGCCTCTGATATTAAGACGGCTACTGCCACAACTACCCATAAACAGTGATGCCAGCCTTTTGCTACTATATTAATTTCCTTACTTAGGTATGCCACTGGTTGTGGGGTTGTCCCACAAGTCTGAATAAGGACTCCAAGAGCTATTCCTGCTCTCTCTCTGATGTATTAAGAGAAGTTTTGTCCTGTGGGAAGGCTTAAGGCTGGAGCTTGTACTAGGGCCTGCTTTAAGGTCTTGAAGGCTGTTTCTGCCTCTGGTTTCCATTCTACTAGATAGGTATTTGCCCTCTGGGTCTCCTTGATTAGAGTATAGAGGGGCCTGGCTATCTCACTGTATCCGGGGATCCATAGTCAGCAAAAGCCAGTGATTCCAAGAAACCCCCACAACTGTTTAAATGTCTTAGGGCAAGGATAAGTCAGTATAGGCTGTATTCATTCCTTGCTAAGGGCCCTGGTTCCTCTGGCTAAGTTAGGCCTAGATATATGACTTGTTGTAGGCAGAGTTGGGCCTTCGATTCACATGCTTTGTACCCTTGATTAACTAGAAAGTTCAAGAGATCTAGAGTAGCATGGTGGCATGAGGCTTCCAAACTAGTAGCCAAAAGTAAATCATCCACATACTGAAGGACCACAGTGCTTGCACTTCCGAAGTGGCCTAGATCTTGGGCCAGTGCCTGACCAAACAGATGAGGGCTATCCCTAAACCCTTGGGGCAAGACTGTCCATGTAAGTTGGGACGTGTGGTCTGTGGGATCCTCAAAGGCAAAGAGAAACTGGGAGTCAGAGTGCAGGGGAGTACAGAAGAAGGCATCTTTGAGGTCCAGAACAGTGAACCATTCTGCTTCCTCTGGCATTTGAGAGAGCAGGGTATAGGGGTTGGGTACAACTGGATATAGAGGAATTACTGCCTCATTGATAAGTCTAAGATCTTGAACTAGTCTCCTAGAATTGGGGTGTTGCAGGGACTGCTGCATTTTCTTATTAAGCCTTGAGCTTTTAAATGTCTAACAATATCCTGTAATCCTTTATGAGCATCAGGCCTTAAGGGATATTGCCTTTGATAAGGAAAAGTGGTTCGGTCTTTTAGCCTGATTTGGATTGGGTGGGCATTTTTTGCCCTTCTGAATTGTCCTTTCAATGCCCAGACTTCAGGGTTGATTCCCTCCTCAAGCAGGTGACAACAAATGGGTAACTTGTTCCCCATATTCATGTAGATAATAGCTCCAGCTTTGGCTAATATGTCCCTCCCTAATAAGGGTTTGAGACTTTCAGGCATAACAAAAAAGGCATTTGAAAAGAGCAAAGTCTCCCAATTACAACTGAGGAGATGGGAGAAATACCTGGTTACATGCTGTCCCAGGATTTCTCAGATGGTAATGGACGTTGAGGACAGCTGTCCGGGACAAGAGATTAACACTAAGAAAACCGTGCCAGTGTCCAGGAGGAAGTCAATTTCCTGGCCTACAATGGTTAATCGTACCCGGGTGATGACATGAGCTGGCGCTTGCCCCAGGCACCCTCAGTCCTGTTGTTGGATCATCTGGTTGGGGGCTTCTGGCCCAGAGAACCTTTGTCCTCTGGGGCAGTGCACCTTCCAGTGATTGCCTCGGCATAGTGGACAAGGGCGAGGGGGCAGCTTGTTTCTTGTTGGACAATCTTTTTTAAAGTGTCCTTGCAAACCACACTAATAACAAGCCCTACCAGGTGATTGGCCTGCTCCATTTTCTGTCCTCTCTGAACCACCAAGGTTTGTCTGAGGGCCATGACTAAGGCTGCGGCCTTTCTCTGGTCTCACTTTTCCTTTTTGGCCTGTTCCTCTTGGTCCCTACTATAGAACACTGAGGTTGCCAGGTTTAATAATGCCTCCAGATTTTGTTCAGGGCCCAGGGCTCGCTTTTGGAGCTTTCTCCTGATATGTGTGGCTGATTGGGAAATGTACTTATCTTTTAGGATCAATTGACCCTCGAGGGAGTCAGGTGACAGAGGAGTATATTTTCTTAAGGCCTCCCATAGCTGCTCAAGGAAGGCAGAAGGATTTTCTTCCTTTCCCTGAGTTATGTGGACATCACTGAATAATTCATGGACTTTTTCCTAATTCTCCTTAGTCCTTCTAGAACACAGGTCAGCAGATGTTTACAACTCCAGTCCCCATGATCTGAGTTGGGGTCCCAGTAGGGATCCATACTGGGGATGGCTTGCTGACCAGTAGGTAATTTTTCCCCTTCCAGGTAGCTCCAAACTCTCAGGCTGCAGCTAAAGCTGCATTATTTTTATTAAAGGCCAGGGTTTGATCTAACAATAGCATGACACCTCTCCAAGTGAGGTCAAAGGACTTGCCCTAGACCCTGTAGGACATCTATGTACCTATCAGGATCAGGATCATCTAAAAACTTCCCCAGATCTACCTTGATCTGCCTTTTTTTTTTTTGAGATGGAGTTTCGCTCTTGTTGCCCAGGCTGGAGTGCAATGGCATGATCTCAGCTCACCGCAACCTCTGCCTCCCAGCTTCAAGCGATTCTCCTGCCTTAGCCTCCCGAGTAGCTGGGATTACAGGCATGTGCCACCCCATCCAGCTAATTTTTTTGTATTTTTAGTAGAGATGGGGTTTCTCCATGCTGGCTTGGCTGGTCTCAAACTCTCGACCTTAGGTGATCTACCCACCTCAGCCTCCCAAAGTGCTGGGATTACAAGCATGAGCCACTGCGCCCAGCCCTTGATCTGCTTTAAATCAGAGAGGGAGAAAGGGACATGTACCTGGGTTGGGCCAAAATTCCCCTCCCCCTACAGCTTGAAGGGGGACATAACCAGTAGCCTGGGGGTTTTTGTGGTCCCTTGGAGATTTATTTGTTTCCTTCTGGGTAGGGGAGATTAGAGGAGGCTTATCATTAGTAGGAAGGGGAGCTATAGGGAGGCTAGGATATGGGGGTAAGCTGAGACGTCCTCTTGTGGGAGGTAAATTGCAAGCTTTGCATAGTTGTGGATTCTCCTTCAATGAAAAAAAAGCTTGGACATGAGGTATTGCACTGCATTTGCCTTCCCTCTTATAGAAAAGGTCAAGCTGCAGGATAGTATTATAATTTATACTTCCCTCAGGTAGCCATTTTTCCCCAACAGAGAGAGAATACTGGGGCCAGGCCATAGTGCAGAAAAAAAATGAGCCACCTCTTTCTCAGGGTTTGAGAGTCAAATTGGTCCCAATGGCTTAGGATGCATTTCAAGGGTGAGCCTGTTGATGCCTGAGTGTTTCCCGTGTGAAAGATAAAACCACCCACGGTTATGGTTTGTTTTCCATCCCAACCCAAGAACCCGCAATGGTCCTTGGACCCTGCTGATTGGAATAGTTGTGCTCACCGATGCAGCAGCAGATCCCCCTCTTGCCCAAGAACCCACAACGTTCCCTGGACCCTGCTGATTGGAATAATTGTGTTCACCAATGCAGCAGCAGAAACACTAGTTTTCCTCCTAGACCACAAACAGGACTGAGGAAGATCGGATTTAGTGGCCCTTACCGGTGCATTCTTGAAAACCTGCACCCTTGTCTTTCCTCTTAGACCACAAAGAGGACCAAGAAAAATCGGATTTAGTGGCCTTTACCAACACATTCTCAAAAACCTGTTAGAGTCCTAAGTGTTGTCTCCTGGTAGTATTGGGACCTTACCCCTCTCCTATAAATGATATGCCCCAGAAATGGAGTGGAGGGCCATACCCTGAGGGAGGGACGGGATCTCCAGGGTTGGAAGATTGATGCCTTTTGTCCTCACTTCTCATCATACGAATAGGAAGAATATCATTTCTGAGGCTCCCCATATCCTAGCTTCGGGAATAGCCTTTGTTAGGCCTGCTTGTCTGAGGAGGGATCCTAAAAGGATAGTTGGTCTCCCCAACTGACAGGGCTTTGGGCAAAAATTATGTCTAATTGGTGAGCCTGGGTGCCCAAAGAAAGCAACAGAGTCCCGAAATTTATACTAGAAGTCATTCTTATAGGAGAAACTAGAAAAGCACCAGAGGCAGGGAGTGGTTTTTAGAAGCAGGACTAGCCTCAGAGAAGAGAGGCGGAAGGAAGTTTGTCTGACAGGCATTAGGACCCAGGAGGCAAAGGTCAGGATAGACAGGATAGATGGGCAAGTCTCGCTTGGGCAACATGACTTTGAGAGTTCTGCTCATGGCTATAGGGTCAACTAACTTTTTGTCGGGACCCCAGAGCTGAATGGCTTTCCTCTCTGTCGACCCTTGGCTCAGCCTAGAAGTACAGGAAAAGTGGAAGCTGGTTCCAGGCAAACCAACACTCCCAACTCCAAAGAGTCGGGGGTTGTTAGAGAGCCCTTTCCCAGAAAGCCTGACACCCATGTCTTTAGTCTGGCTGCAACGCTAGTCGCTTTTAACTGGCTGGCAGGTGCCCAGTGTTTAGTCCCTGAATTCTAAGGAAAAATAGGACAGACTAGCAAGCAAAAGGGGTCCAATGGTACTCACCACTTGGCAATAGTCCCATCTGGGTTGCCAAGATGTGTCCAGAGTTGGTTTCTTCTGGTGCATTCTTGGTCTCGCTGACTTCAAGAACGAAGCCACGGACCTTCACGGTGTTACAGCTCTTAAAGGTGGCACAGACCCAAAAAGTGAGCAGCAGCAAGATTTATTGTGAAAAGCGAAAGAACAAAGCTTCCACAGCATGGAAGGGGACCCAAGCGGGTTGCTGCTGCTGGCTGGGGTGGCCAGCTTTTATTCTCTTATTTGTCCCTGCCCATGTCCTGCTGATTGGTTCATTTTACAGAATGCTGATTGGTCCATTTTACAGAGTGCTGATTGGTCCATTTTACAGAATGCTGATTGGTCCATTTTACAAACCTCTAGCTAGCTACAGACCACTGATTGGTGCATTTTACAATCCTAGTTACAGAGTGCTGATTCGTGCATTTTACAATCCTTTTGTAAGACAGAAAAGTTCTCCAAGTCCCCACCCGACCCAGAAGTCCAGCTGGCTTCACTTCTCACTATCTCCTACACAATGCAAAAAAACAAAAAAACTCACTCCAACAAAATGATGGTCTCCAGTGTCCACTTGATTAGGTAAATGATGCCCCACAAAAGTTAATTTCCAACTGTTTATTCATTCAATCTCAGTCTGACAATGTGCTCTCCACTGTGCCAAGGCTGTGAAGCTGTTTATAAAAAGACACTTCCTATGACCTTGCACCTATTGTTTCCATTAAAATATGCAAGTCCTGTCTCCTAGAGTCTAGCTTGTTTCTTCACACATTTCAGGCAGCAACTCACCATCTGGTGGTCCATATTTGAGTACCCAAACTAGCCAAGTGGATTCTGTCAGGGTATACGGGGCAGACGTGAAAGATGGGCCCCACAATCCAATCTATATAATTTATTACTAAATAGTTACTATGCTGTGGGCCAGGCCTGGTGGCTCATGCCTATGATCCCAGCAGTTTGGGAGGCCAAGGCGGGTGGATCACCTGAGGTCAGGAGTTTGAGACCAGCCAAGCCAACATGGAGAAACCCCATCTCTACTAAAAATACAAAATTAGTCAGGCGTGGCGGTGCATGCCTCTAATCCCAGCTATTCGGGAGGCTGAGGCAGGAGAATTGCTTGAACCCGGGAGGCAGAGGTTGTGTTGAGCTGAGATCATGCCATTGCACTCTAGCCTGGGCAACAAGAGTGAAGCTCCGTATCAAAAAAAAAAAAAAAAAAAAAGTTACTATGCTGAATAATTTTAAGGAAAAAATATGATTAGGGGAAGATGAGAAGAAATAGAACACCTGGTAAAAGGCATGAACTTTCTGATAACTTCAGTTGCTATTCTTGTTTATCTAAATATTTAGCTTTCTTTTCTTCTTTAAAGAAATCCTTGAAATTATCAAGCCTATAATATTCCTAGGCATCGTAAAACCTCTTAGCCACTTAGAGCTTCGGTCAGCTGAGGCCACTTTCAGCTTTAGCAGTTATACCCTTTTGATGATTTCTTTCATTGCCTGTTATAACTGTATCATTGATAGTTGAGCTGCTGTCAGCCAGCAACCATTTATCTCTTCTCAACAACCAGATTCAGGTAAGACCTCAGATAGTCCTTTCTGTAGCTAGATCCCATTTGCTTTTACATTTCCTCTGCTAAGTCAGAAAAAGAGAAGATGGAGGCCTAGCGTGGTGGCTCATGCCTGTAATCCCAGCACTTTGGGAGGCCGAGGTGGGCGGATCATGAGGTCAGGAGTTCAAGACTGGCTTGAACAACATGGTGAAACCCCGTTTCTACTAAAAAATACAAAAATTAGCTGGGCATGGTGGTGTGCACCTATAATCCCAGCTACTCAGGAGGCTGAGGCAGAAGAATTGCTTGAACCTGGGAGGTGGAGGTTGCAGTGAGCAGAGATCACGCCATTGCACTCCACCCTGGGTGACAGAGTGAGACTCCATCTCAAAAAAAAAAGAAAAAAGAAAAAGAGAAGATGGAAAAAAGATCACGTCTTTTCCCTCATCCACCTGAGATCCTCTGACTCTCACTTTCCAATGGCAAACCAGTTGCCTAAGTTACTAAGTTTCTAACTAGGATAGCTCCTACACACTCTATAAAGCCTACTCCTCCAGCTTCCCCCACTGTTCTAATGAACCACTAATTAGCTTCAAAAGATTATCTTTAGTGAAGCAGACCTTTCCAAAGTTCTTAAACAGCTATGAAAAGATTATAAAGAGAATTCAAGATCTGAGATCAGGGATCAGTAAGCTTTTTCTGTATCAACCAGATGATAATATTTTAGGCTTTGCAGGCCACGTATGTTATCCGTCAAGACTACTTAAGTCTCCCATTATAGCTTGAAGGAGGACATAGACGGCCAGGCACGGTGGCTCACGCCTGTAATCCCAACACTTTGGGAGGCCAAGGGGGGTGGACCACGAGGTCAGGAGATCGAGACCATCCTGGTGAAACCCTGTCTCTACTAAAAATACAAAAATTAGCTGGGTGTGGTGGCACGGGCCTATAGTCCCAGCTAGTTGGGAGGCTGAGGCAGGAGAATCGCTTGAACGAGGGAGGCAGAGGTTACAGTGAGCTGAGATCCTGCCACTGCACTCCAGCCTGGCAACAGAGTGAGACTCCATCTACGCTAAAGTTTAAATTTCACGTAATTTTTATGTGTTACAAAATATTCTTCTTTAAAAAATGTTTAATATTAATGTAAAACCATTCTTAGCTCACAGGCAGCAGGCCAGATTTGGCTCGTAGGTCATAAATTGTCAATATCTGCCTCAGACGACTAAATGCCCAAGTATGCTCCAACAGTTAATTGTATAATAATAAATAGTAATAAGTCAGTCTGGGCGTGGTGGCTCACACCTGTAATCCCAGCACTTTGGGAGGCCAAGGCAGGTGGATCACCTGAGGTCAGAAGTTCAAGACCAGCCCAGCCAACATGGTGAAACACCATCTCTATTAAAAATACAAAAATTAGCTGGGTGGTGGTGGGTGCCTGTAATCCCAGCTACTCAGGAGGCTGAGGCATGGGAATCGCTTGAATCCAGGAGGCAGAGGTTGTAGTGAGCTGAGATCGTGCCACCACACTCCAGCCTAGGGGATAGAGAGAGACTCTGTCTCCAAAAAAAATGTAATAAGTCAAAGAAGACAGGTGGGGTGCAGTGGTTCACTCCTGTAATCCTAGCACTTTGGAAGGCCAGGGCGGGCAGATCACTTGAGGTCAGAAGTTCAAGACCAGCCTGGCCAACATGATGAAACCCTGCCTCTACTGAAAATACAAAAATTGGCCAGGCATGGTGGCGTATGCCTGTGGTCCTAGCTACTCGGTTGACTGAGGCATGAGAATCGCTTGAACCCAGGAGATGGAGGTTGCAGTGAGCCAAGATCATGCCACTGCACTTCAGCCTGGGCGACAGAGCAAGACTCTGTCTCAATAAATGAATAAATAAGTAAATAAATAAGTCAAAGAAGACAGACATCAGCCGGGACCAAAAGAATCAAAAACTTCCTGGGGAAAGTGAAATTTGGGTTAGGCCTTAAACGAAGAGTAGAATATAAACAAATGGAGAATGGGAGAGAAGAAAGAGGAAAAGATGTGTCTCTCCAGTATCCGAGTGACAATAAGAAAAAAAAAGGTGAAAGAAAACTCAGGTTTTGAATGGAGAAATTGCAGGAGATATGGCAGGGTCCTGAATATCAGAGTAAGGAATTTAAATTTAGCCTTCATACAAATAGCACCTTTAGTTTATTCTTGCAGAAGAAACATAGGACTGATTTGACAAGAGAAAGACTAAGAGCAGGAAGGCCAAGATGAGGACGCTGCAGTTGTACAAAGTGTAGGATCTTGGGTGAGCGTAGTGACAGTAACAGAAGAGAAGAGACAGCATCAAGAAACGCGTGACATAAGAAATCTACAAGACTTGGTGACTAGAAAGATTTAGAGGAGGATTCACAGTGATTTTGGAATTCAAGATCGGGAAATTGGGAAAATTCTTCAAACTTTCATTGGCTATTAAGCACACATTATGACCAGGACAGATGCTGAGTGTTTGGATAGAAAAACCTACACGACATAGAGCTTATGGTGTAGTAAGGGAGAGACAGTCATGTGAATGCAAAGGCATGATATTGTTATAGGTTATCTGATAGAAGTCTGGGCAAGTGCAGTGGGAGTCCAGAGAAAGGAACAGAATGAAATGCAATCTGCAGAGGCATTAGAAGTGACTACTCAACCTGAGCCACACAGTGAGACTCCATCTCTACAAAAAATAAAAATAAAAATTAGCTGAGTGTGATAGTGTGCACCTATAGTCCCAGCTACTTAGGAGGCTGAGGCAGGAGGATCGTTTGAGCTCAGGAAGTTGAAGCTGCATTGAGCCATGATCACACCACTGCATTCCAGTCTGGGTGACAGAGTGAGACCCTGTCTCAAAAAAATAAAAATAAAAAAGAGTGACTATTAAGAACAGCAAGATTTGGCCAGGCACAGTGGCTCATGCCTGTAATCCGAGCACTTTGGGAAGCCAAGGCAGGAGGATCTTTTGAGCTCAGTAGTTCAAGACCAGCCTGGGCAACATAGTGAGACCCCATCTGTACAAAAAATAAAAAATAAAAATAAAAAGAACAGCAAGATTTCCTGGAGCTAGAGTTTTAGATTTTAGAGACATTCACATACTGAGATGAGGGTGAATGAAATGAAGCATATAAACTCTGTAAACTGTGATGTTAAAATATTAGACGACATTTTTACTTTTTACCAGAGCCTCGTGTAGAAATTAAGCATTAGGGAAGAACATGAAAGAAGGGTAGGAAGGTTAAGATCAAGCTTTAGGTCACAGGCGTGGCGGCTCACACCTGCAATCCCGACACTTTGGGAGGCCAAGGCAGCTGGATCATTTGAGGCCAGGAGTTTGAGACCAGCCTGACCAAGAGGGCGAAATCCTGTCTCTACTAAAAATACAAAAATTAGCCAGGTGTGGTGGAAGGCACCTGTAATCCAAGCTACACTGGAGGCTGAGGCACGAGGATTGTTTGAGCCCAGGAAGTGGAGGTTGCAGTGAGCCAAGATTGCACATGGCACTCCAGCCTCAGTGACAGAGCAAGACTCTGTCTCAAAGAAGAAAAAAAAAAAAAAAAAAGAGCATTTGGGAACAAAAAAACCCCATAGTTTCCATAGTTTTTCCTAACCCATGGGCCTAGAAAAAAGGAGGATCAATTAGAGAAGAAAGAAAAAAAGACCTATTAGAAATACAAATGGAGAACCAAGAATACATAACATCATAGATGTTAGGGAGAATAAGTTTCAAAGAAAAGAAAATAGTTGTTAGGAGGTCAAAAGCAGAAGGGAGGTTGGTTGATTGGGAGAAACATGAAAGAAAGCCCATTGAATTCAATAGACCACAGGAGATTGGTGGTAAATTTAAAGAAAGAAGATTAAAACCAGATTATAAGGCTCAAAAGAAAGGAACTGTTCCTGTTCAAAGTGTTTGTGCCAGAATCTGGGAGGCCAAATAGGACACAACAGGCCCAGACTGGATATTTGGCTCAATAGATACCTGAATGAGGTCAGCCAGATAGCAAATGCAAACATGGCAAGTAGGAACAGCAGGTAGGAACAGTTCAGAAGTATGAAAGGAGTCACGAATAGGACTAGAAGACTAATGGAAGTCTGGCCAGGCAGGAGGATTGCTGGAGCCCAGAAGTTCGAGACCACTCTGGGCAATATAGTGAGACCCTGTTTCTTCAAAAAATAAACAAAATTAACCAGGTGTGGTGGCGTGCACCTGTAGTCCTAGCTACCCGGGAGGACAAGGAAGGAAATTCATTCACTTGAGCCCAGGAAGTGGAGGCCGCAGTGAGCGGTGGTCACACCACTGCACTCCTGTCTGGGCAACAGAACAAGGCCTGTCTCCGAGTTTATTTTATTTTATCTTATTTTATTTTTTAATTAATTAATTATATATTTTGAGACAAAGTCTCCCTCTGTCACCCAGGCTGGAGTGCAATGGCACGATCTCGGTTCCCTGCAACCTCCGCCTCCCAGGTTCAAGGCATTCCCAAGCCTCAGCCTCCTGAGTAGGCAGGGTTATAGGCACCACCACCACACCTGGCTATTTTTTGTATTTTCAGTAGAGACGGGGTTTCACCATGTTGGCCAGGCTGGTTTCGAATTCAAGTGACCCACCTGCCTTGCCTCCCAGAGTGGGCATGAGCCACCATGCCCATCATGTCTCAGAATTTTTTTTAAAAAAAGCTATGAAAGGCCGGGCGTGGTGGCTCACACCTGTAATCCCAGCATTTTGGGAGGCCGAGGTGGGTGCATCACGAGGTCAGGAGTTCAAGACCAGCCTGGCCAATATGGTGAAACCCCATCTCTACTAAAAATACAAAAAGTAGCCAGGCATGGTGGCGTGCGCCTGTAGTCCCAGCTACTCAGGAGGCTGAGGCGGGAGAATCGCTTGAACCCAGAAGGCGAAAGTTGCAGTGAGCCGAGATCAAGCCACTGCACTCCAACCTGGGTGACAGAGCTGTGAAAGATAGCAGCTAGGCCAAGTGCGGTGGCTCACGCCTGTAACTCCAGCACTTGGGAGGCAGAGGCAGGTGGACCACCTGAGGTCAGGAGTTCAAGACCAGCCTGACCAACATGGTGAAACCCAGTGTCTACTAAAAATACAAAATTAGCCAGGTGTGGTGGTGCATGTCTGTAATCCCAGCTACTTGGGAGGCTGAGGCAGCAGAATTGCTTGAACCCAAGAGGCAGAGGTTGCAGTGAGCCGAGATCACGCCACTGCATGGCACTCCCAGCCTGGGCAACAAGAGCAAAACTCCATCTCAAAAAAAAAAAAAAATTAAAAAGTTAAAAAAGAAAGCAGCTAAAAGGGAAATAGAAAGGTATTCAGATGATAGTGCTAGCAAAATGCCTGGCACAAAGTAGATACCCATTTCATATTTATTGAATGAATGAGTGCGCTCATTCACAAACAATAGCATATGATGTTGCATGAAAAGAGCAAGGGTTTGAAATCAGATCTTAATTTGTATCCTAGTCCATTTATTCATTCCATAAATATTTATTATATATGCTTGGAGTACATAAGACCCTAAGGATCCCCAAATGACAGGTGCAGCCCTTGACTTCATCAACTCACAGTTGATTGACAGAGTCAAAAAGAAACAGTCAGTTGTTCTGCAATGTGATAAGTGCTGTGACAAATTTGTGTACAGAGGTGTAGATCTATTAGGCTCACACAGGTGATCTGCTCTACCCAGGCCTGAAGGACCAAGAGGATCAGGAGGATCAGGGAGGAGGGTTTGAAAGTAAGGGTGCGTGAGGTGATTCCAACCAGAGGGAACAACAAGGGCAGTTGTTCAGAGGTGAGTGAGCACAGCTTGTTCAGGGAACTCTAAATGCCTAAGCACATCTAGAGCCAAAGTGTGATGTGCTAGGTCAGGGGAGGGAAGTGGGGACAGAATAGATGAGGCCAGAGTGATTAAATAGGGGCCAGATCACAAAGGACTTTGTGTGACATGCTAAAGAGATTGGATTTTATCGTGAAGGTGATGGAAAGCAAATGAAGAATTTTAAGCAGGGGAGAGACATGATCAAATTTGCATTTTAGAAATAGCAACAGCATGGAGGATGGGTTGGAAGGAGATGAGGCTGGGAGCAGGGAGAATAATTGAATAGTCTACTGCAGCAGTAAGTGAAAAATGTTGAGGGCCTAAACTCAGCTAAGAGGTAGTGGGCATGTAGAGGTCAGAAGATAGGAATGACAGGTCATGGCATTTGGTCATTTATAGGGAGTGAGGGAGAGAAAGGAGACTAGGTGACTCACCAGTTTCTGGTTTTGTATCTGGGAGAAGACAGCAGTAAAAGGGGAAGGAAAGGAAGAAGGTAAGAGAATGAATATGTGTTGATTTCCTTCCATGTTTCAAGCACCGTGTAAGGAATTTTACATTTTACTACTTTATTACTTTGTTTAATCTTCACAGCAAACCTGGATAATGAGTGTTTTAACCCTTTTTTTTTTCCAGGTAAGAAAACTGAAATTCAGAGAGCTTAACCCATCAGGTCACAATCCTCACAGGTGTTTTTCAGACCCTGGCCTGGAAAAGGCATGTTGGAAGAGGGTGAGGGTATCAGTTAACCCTGAAAGCCTGTTCACCATGGATGCCAGGGGCATCCTGCAGCAGATTCCACTCTCCATCTGCGTTACAGCAGAGACCCTGAAGCCAGGGGAGGGTTTCTGTACACAGAAGAGCAAACTCAAAGCAGTCTGTTCCCAAGGCAACCCCATCTCAAAGAACTTCAAGGTGGACTTCTCCAAGAAGAACAAGGCTCGGTGTAATCCCTGGCCCCAGGTGAAGGGCATCCCTGGACCAGAATATCTTTCTAGCCTAGCCTCTCCCTAAGCATTCAAAGCTGATGTAAGAAGAGGAAGTATGCCTCCCTTCCCTGGTCCGGTATTGGCTCAGCCTGATGATATCTGATTCCCAGGGCCCCATGGAGCTGGGTCTCAGTCATGTCAAACAATTAGAGAAGTGGCAAAAAATAAGTAATTCAACTAGCAAGAGCCAGTCAGAATTTGAACCTAAGTCTATATGACCCCAAAGCCCATGTTCTTTCCACTTTCTCACGTTGGACTAGTCACCAAGTTAGGTAACATAGGAAAAGTTAGTTTGTGGGGGGTTGACAATTCAATTTGAGACATATTGAATTTGAGGTGTCTATGTGACATCCAAGTGGAGTCATCTAATAAACTGTTGGGTATATTGGCCCTTATATAAGCTATCTAAACACTCTGAGCCTCAGTTTTCTCATCTGTAAAATGATGATATTACCTATCTTACAGTGTTAACACAGGCAAGGATTTTTACATAGTACTCTGCTCATACTGGGTACACAAGAAGAATAAATTAAGGGAGCAATTAATACCTATAATATTATACATAGTCTTTACCACAACCTTAAATCAAACATTTAAGGTTTGATTATATATTTTCTTTTAAGACCTAGGAATTCAATTTATGTATTCAGTCTTCATAATTAATCTGGAAGTGTCTCTGTAATAGGGACTCTCTTTTGTCTCTCCTTCTGGTGCCTAATCATGAGTGGACACTTGATAACTTATTGCTGGAGTAAATTGTCAACTGTGAAAATGGATTGGCACCCAAGTATGGAGGGCCCTTGTCCTTCTCCTGCAGTCTGTCTCCCAATTGGCGATACTACCATCCACTCAGTCACCCATGCCAGAAACCTGGAGTCATCTTTAATTTCTCGTCCTCTTTCTTAATCCAGGCACTCTAGTAGTCACCAAATTCCAATAATTCCACTTTCCATGTATTTCTCAAAACCCTCTCCTCCCCTACATCCTTCCACTATCTTAGCTCCGGCTTAATCTTCTCTCACCTACATTATGGCAATAGCTTTCTTCTTCTTCTTCTTCTTCCTTCTTCCTTCTTCCTTCTTCCTTCTTCCTTCTTCCTTCTTCCTTCCTTCTTCCTTCTTCCTTCTTCCTTCTTCCTTCTTCCTTCTTCCTTCCTTCTTCCTTCTTCCTTCTTCCTTCTTCCTTCTTTCTTCTTCTTCTTCTTCTTCTTCTTCTTCTTCTTCTTCTTCTTCTTCTTCTTCTTCCTTTTTTTGGTGTGGGGGGACGGAATCTTGCTCTGTTGCCCAGGCTGGAATGCAGTGGCGCAATCTCGGCTCACTGCAACCTCCGCCTCCCAGGTTCACGCCATTCTCCGGCCTCAGCCTCCCAAGTAGCTGGGAGGCGCCCGCCACCGTGCCCAGCCAATTCTTTGCATTTCTAGTAGAGACGGGGTTTTGCCGCGCTAGCCAGGATGGTCTCAATCTCCTGACTTCATGATCTGCCCATCTCGGCCTCCCAAAGTGCTGGGATCACAGGCATGAGCCACCACACCCGGCAGGCAATAGCTTACTAACTGGTCTCTTTGCCTTCAGTCCTACCCCCTCAAATTCAACAGCCAGCAGAGTAAACGATCTAGAATATAGACATGACAATGTCATTTCACAGCTTTCTCTTTCAAAGTTTCCTGATGGACTCAAAGTGTTTAGCCTGACACATGAGGTCTCCTGTGATCTGCCTACATCTCAGCCTTATATCCCACCTCTCCAGCCTTATCTCTTCCCACTCCCAGCCTGAAATGTTATGCTCCAGTAAGAGAGGCCCATCTGTGGTTCTACCATATCTACCTTTTTGTATCTGGCTTCTTGACCATCTCAGGTTGCACCCTCTGCCTGAACTGCCTTTTATATTCCCCCTAGCTAACTCATCATTACCCTTTAAAAGTCAGCTCAGTTGCCACACCTCCAGAAAGCCTCTCCTGCCTCTTCCTCGACACCCCTTTGCCAAAGCAGAATTAGGTGCCCCGCTATTTCGGTGCCATAATGCTCTGTGCATGGCATCATCACTGATCTGACCATATTTCTTTATATCTGTGTAAAGGTCTGTCTCCCCCATTAGCGATTAAAATTCATGAGGGTAGGAGAGCATCTTACTCATTTTTTAACTCTAGTATCTAAGACATAGGTGGATTCTTGGTCAATATTTGTTGATTGAATAAATTAGTATGAATTGTCAGAGTCACAAAGACACCAACAGATACATACACATAAATATTCTTACCATCTCCCAAGGAACAGATCCAAGCATCTGTGCTCTCTGGAACTCAGTTTATTTCAAAATACAAAGTTATGCATAGTTAGATGCTATACCACTTGAGATTAGGGGTTCTACCAACTCATTCTGGTAACCTAAACAAGGATCTTTTTAACTCAGTCTCTCTCTCTCTCTCTCTCTGTGTGTGTGTGTGTGTGTGTGTGTGTGTGTGTATGACTCCAGCCTGCACTTGGGGTTTTAACTCATCTTTAGAGAAACATTAATTATAATTTAATGCAAATGAAGAAGCAGAAGACATAATAGCAAAACAAAGAAAAATAGGCCGGGCGCAGTAGCTATTATTACAGGTGCACGCCTGTAATCCCAGCACTTTGGGAGGCCGAGGCGGGCGGATCACGAGGTCAGGAGTCCGAGACCAGCCTGGTCAACACAAACCCCAGCTCTACTAAAAGTACAAAAATTAGCTGGGTGTGGTGGCTCTGTCACCCAGGCTGGAGTGCAGTGCTGCGATCTCAGCTCACTGCAACCTCTGCCTCCTGGGTTCAAGTAATTCTCCTGCCTCAGCCTTCCACGTAGCTAGGAATACTAGCGTGCACCACCATGCCTGGCTAATTTTTGTATTTTTAGTAAAGACAGGGTTTCACCACATTGGCCAGATCTCTTGATCTCATGATCTGCCCAACTCGGCCTCCCAAAGTGCTGGGATTACAGGCATGAGCCACCCCGCCCAGCCAAAAAAAAAAATATTTTTTAAAAATAGCACTTTTTTATTATTATTATTATTATTATTATTATTATTATTATTAGAGATAGAGTCTTGCTATGTTGCCCAGGTTGGATTCAAACTCCTGGGCTCAAACCATTCTCTACCTGTCTCCAGAGTAGGGGGGATGTACAGGGCATGTCACTGTGCCCTGTGGTCACTCTGATTTGATTCTCAGCCCTCCCTAGTTATGAAGTGAGAGGGCTCTTTCCGTAAGCTCTTACTTAGATCCTAGTCTCTCTCTCTCTTTTTTTTTTTTTTTTTTTTAGACGGAGTCTCACTTGTTCTGTGCCCAGGCTGGAGTTCAGTGGCATGATCTCAGTTCACTGCAACCTCCGCCTCCCGAGTTCAAGCAGTCCTCCCACCTCAGCCTCCCAATTAGCTGGGATTACAAGTATGTGCCATCATGCCTGGCTAATTTTTGTATTTTTAGTAAAGACAGGGTTTCACCATGTTATCCAAGCTGGTCTCGAACTACTGACCTCAAGTGACCTGCCTGCCTCAGCCTCCCAAAGTTCTGGGATTACAGGCGTGAGCCACCGTGCCCAGCCCCTAGTCTCTTAAAAACTTTTTTTGGGGGAGCCTTGTGGAACTGTCACACCTCTTCTTTTAGTACTGACATACTGCGTGTGAAAAAGCTTGCTCTGTCTGTCTGCCTGTCTCTCTCTCTCTCTCTCTTCCCAGCTTGTTCAGGATCTCTGTACACAGAAGGCTGCAGATGTAGCCTTAAACTCATCAACAGGGAAAATCTCGATGAGTCTAATAAGCAGCAGCTTCCAATGAGTCACAAGGTTCCCACCCACCGGAGTCCCTCCCCATGTGCCACCAACCAGCACTTTTGTCATGCTGGGAAAACTTCCCACCCAGGCCTTTGCCCTGAGTCCAGGGTCTGTGCCCTAACCCCACAGTCACTGAGAGCAACTGGAGGCCACATAAAACAGACATCTCTTGTTTTCCAGATACTAAGGGTCATAATCCCTAACTCCAATCACTGGCAACTCCTGAGATCAGAGGAAAACCAGCAACAGCGTGGGAGTTTGGGGAGAGGCATTCCATACCAGATTCTGTGGCCTGCAGGTGACATGCTGCCTAAGAGAAGCAGGTAGGAAATCTGTTGGGGGCCAAAGACTAAATGCAATAAAATACAGATAATGCTGGGGGCTAGGCATATAGTGGCTCACGTGTGTAATTCCAGCACTTTGGGAGGCCAAGGTGGGGGGATCGCTTGAGCCCAGGAGTTCAAGACCAACCTGGGTTACATAACAGACCCCATCTCTACAAAAAAGAAAGAAAAGAGGCCAGGCGAGGGAGCTCATGCCTGTAATCCCAGCACTTTGGGAAGCCAAGGTGGGAGGATTGATCACTTGAAGTCAGGAATTTGTTTTTTTGTTTTTTTGTTTTTTGTTTTTTGTTTTGGTTTTTTTTTTTGGTTTTTTTTTGAGATGGAGTCTCGCTCTGTCGCCCAAGTTGGAGTGCAGTGGCGCAATCTCGGCTCACTGCAACCTCCGCCTCCCAGGTTCAAGCGATTCTCCTGCCTCAGCCTCCCAAATAGCTGGGACTGCAGGCACACGCCACGATGCCCAGCTAATTTTTGTATTTTTAGTAGAGACGGGGTTTCACCATGATGGCCAGGATGGTCTCGATCTCATGACCTGGTGATCCGCCCACCTCGGCCTCCCAAAGTGCTGGAATTACAGGCATGAGACACCGCACCGGGCCTAAGTCAGGAATTTGAAACCAGCCTGGCCAATATGGTGAAACCCCATCTCTACTAAAAATAAAAAATTAGCTGGGCATGGTGGCGGGCACCTTAATCCCAGCTACTCAGGAGGCGGAGGCATGAGAATCACTTGAATCTGGGAGGCAGAGGTTGTAGCGAGCCAAGATTGCACCACTGCACTCCAGCCTGGGTGACAGAGCAAGACTCAATTTCAGGGAAAAAAAAGGAAAGAAAGGAATAAGAGAGGGAGGGAGGAAGGAAGGAAGGAAAAGAAAAAAATATCCTGGTGTGGTGGTGTGTACCTATAGTTCCAGCTACTCAGGAGGTTGAGGCAGGAGGATCCCTTGAGCCCAGGAGTGTGAGGTTACATTGAACTATGATGCACTCCAGCCTAGGCAACACTAGGCAACAGAGTAAGACTCTATCTCAAAAAACAGAACAAACAAATAAACAAAAAAAACAAACAAAAAAACCAACCTGGGCAACATGGCAAAACCCCATCTCTACAAAAAAAAATAATAAATAAACAAAAATTAGCTGGACGTGGTGGTCTGGACCTGTAGTCCCTGCTACTCAGGAGGCTGAGGCGGAGGATTGCTTGAGCCCAGGAGGCAGAGGTTGCAATGAGCAGAGATCTAGCCTAGGTGACAGAGCAAGAACTTGTGTCAGAAAAAAAAGAAAAAGAAAAAGAAAAAAAAAACACAAAAGATAACGCCAGGGATCAAGTCAAGGGCATGTTTGGTTTGGTTTGGAAAGAGACTTTCTAGAAGGGACAGAAAAGGGTCAAGGGTGGCCCAAAACTCACTGCTGACCCCTCCTACATTCAGGAGTCTGTGACAGCCACCCCAACACGTGACGTCATGGCCAGTAGGGAAGATGAGCTGAGGAACTGTGTGGTATGTGGGGACCAAGCCACAGGCTACCACTTTAATGCGCTGACTTGTGAGGGCTGCAAGGGTTTCTTCAGGTGAGAGTCTCCTCCCCAATGGAAATAGCCCTCCAAACCAAACTCCCTATTAGTCAGCCTTTACACCCTCGCTGGTGCCCAAGCCTGTCCAGCTACATTACTCCTTTATCTTAGAGTCTAACTACCCTGTGGCTGGCATCCTACATCTTGCCAAACACATCACTGTATAAACTGGTGGCATAACAGAGGGAAAGCTGAATGTTTGTCTGATGGATACAGCCCATTAGTCAAGAGCACTTATTATGTACCCACTGCCTGTGAAGCACCTAGCTAGTACTACATCAACTAGGCTTTCTGGAGTGATGCTGTGTTGCCATGGAAATGCTTGAGATGTGTTGGATGCTATCCACCCCTGGGGACCTTTGGGCACAGCTCAGATTAGTCCATTTCACCAGATTCCCAGGTCTTTTAGACCATGTCATCTCAGCCCCTCACCTATCCATTGCATCCCAGACTCTAACAACATCTCTGTGTCTCACAGGAGAACAGTCAGCAAAAGCATTGGTCCCACCTGCCCCTTTGCTGGAAGCTGTGAAGTCAGCAAGACTCAGAGGCGCCACTGCCCAGCCTGCAGGTTGCAGAAGTGCTTAGATGCTGGCATGAGGAAAGACAGTGAGTTGGCCCCCTACATCCCAAGAATCCATTGACTGCGTCTGTCTGCTTTGTCCTTGTTCCCAACAGTGCATTCTCTACATAGCAGGCACAGTACTCTTTTTGAAACTAGTTGGATTATGTCACTATTCACTCAAGACACCCAATGGCTCCCCATCTCAAAGTACGTGATCTTATGATCTAGCTCTCCCACAACACCTTTCAGACTTTATTTCATACTCTTCCCCCCTTACTCAATCAATTCTAGCCACACTGACTTTACTGTCATTCTTAGAAACACCAGGCCGGGCGCGGTGGCTCACGCCTGTAATCCCAGCACGTTGGGAGGCCGAGGCAGGCGGATCACGAGGTCAGGAGATCGAGACCATTCTGGCTAACACAGTGAAACCCCGTCTCTACTAAAAAAACACACAAAAAATTAGCCGGCCGTAGTGGCGGGCGCCTGTAGTCCCAGCTACTCGGGAGGCTGAGGCAGGAGAATGGCGTGAACCCGGGAGGCGGAGCTTGCAGTGAGCCGAGATCGCGCCGCTGCACTCCAGCCTGGGTGACAGAGCCAGATTCCGACTCAAAAAAAAAAAAGAAACACCAAGCGCACTCTTCCCCAAGGCTTTTCCACTTGCCATTTCCTCTACCTGAAATGCTTTTCTCCTAGATAGCCACATGGCTAGTCTTG
This sequence comes from Pan troglodytes, assembly GCF_028858775.2. Taxonomy (NCBI): domain Eukaryota; kingdom Metazoa; phylum Chordata; class Mammalia; order Primates; family Hominidae; genus Pan; species Pan troglodytes. The sequence goes on from NC_072398.2 coordinate 87,983,955, forward strand.
TCTTTTCTTTTCTTTTCTTTCTATTTTTTTTGATAAAGTCTCATACTCTGTTGCCTAGGCTGGAGTGCAGTGGCGCCATCTGGGCTCACTGCAACCTCCGCCTCCTGCGTTCAAGTGATTCTCCTGCCTCAGCCTCCTGCATAGCTGGGATTACAGGCATGTGCCACCACACCCAGCTAATTTTTTGTATTTTTAGTAGAGATGAGCTTTCACCATGTTGGCCACGCTGGTCTCAAACTCCTGGCCTCAGGCGATCTGCCCACCTCCGCCTCCCCAAGTGCTCAGATTACAGGTGTGTTTTTTATTTTGTATCTCTTGAGTATAGTGCCTGTCACCTAGTAGGTGCTCAATAACTTAATTAATGCTTTCTCTGTGCCAGGTAACTGTGCTATGCTCCCAAAGGAGGATGTAACTGGGGCTCACAGAAGTTAATTTGCCCAAGTTAATTCAACTAAAAACTTGTGCAGGCCGAGCACAGTGGCTCACACCTCTAATCCCAGCACTTTGGAAGGCTGGGACAAGAGGATTGTTTGAGGCCAGGAATTCAAGACCAGCCTGGTCAACAGAGTGAGATGTCCTCTCTAGAAAAAGAAGAAGGAAGAAGAAGTTGTACAGTCAGTATTCAAACTCAAGTTTACCTGACTCCCAAACTCTTGCTTTTTCCATATCACATGATTCTCACTATGGAAGAATGAAAGGAAACTGTAGAAGTCAAAGGATCTTGGTCTGAATTCAAGATCTTGGTTCCATCTTGGATCTTTTGTAGAAGTCAAAAGATTTTGGTTTGAATTCAATCTATATTACTTATTTTGTGACCTTGGTTCTGTCACCAGAATCTAAGCCTGTCCACATTTCTAAAAAATGTGATTGGGCTGGGTGCAGTGGCTCACGCCTGTAATCCCAGCACTTTGGGAGGCCGAGGTGAATGGATCACTTGAGGTCAGGAGTTCGAGACCAGCCTGGCCAACATGGTGAAACCCCGTCTCTACTAAAAATACAAAAAAAAAAAAAAAAAAATTAGCCGGGCGTGGTGGTGGGTGCTGTAATCCCAGCTAGTCAGGAGGCTGAGGCAGGGAGAATTGCTTGAACCCAGGGGGCAGAGGTTGCAGTCAGCCGAGATTGCTCCATTGCACTCCAGCCTGGGCAACAGAGTGAGAGACTCCATCTCAAAACAAAACAAACAAAAAAATATATATATACACACATATATACATATATACACATACACACACACACACACACACATATATATATATATATATATGATGAATACCAGCCCTGCCTATCCTGGGGTTGTTTCATTCAGTGGGATTTAACCTCAGAAGTTTTGAAATTTTGCTAAAACATCAGATAAAGGTTTATTTGAAAGGATTATTTGATTATTTTTGAAGAATTATTTGAAAACATCACATAAAGTGATGCTCTAGGTATCAAGACCCCTCCCTCTACACTGTTTCCCCAAAAGCCCTCGCGCCTTTCCTCACATCTTTCATACTTTCCTCGCCACCCTTCCCTTCTCCCCCACAGTGCAGTTTTCTGCTGCAGTTCTTCACAGGTTGGTGGAAGTGTATAGGAACCCCCTGCCTCCTGGAGCCTCTAGGACTTTAGCCAAGCCCAAGAAAGTCTCAGGAATTCCCCACACTGCCCCCATCCTTCGTTGTGCAGGGCGGCTGAGGGGCCCCAGATGAGGGACCAGCAGAGAGAAGTGCTCTGCTGGTCTCAACAGCTTTGTCATGATCTCTTGCCTGGCACAGTGATACTGTCGGCAGAAGCCCTGGCATTGCGGCGAGCAAAGCAGGCCCAGCGGCGGGCACAGCAAACACCTGTGCAACTGAGTAAGGAGCAAGAAGAGCTGATCCGGACACTCCTGGGGGCCCACACCCGCCACATGGGCACCATGTTTGAACAGTTTGTGCAGTTTAGGGTGAGCACCGACAGGATTTGGGTTGGAATACAACTAAAAGGGCACCCAAAAATGCTGGTCTGAAGGAGAGGGGTGTATGCCATGCACTGATACTGAGAACAGATCTCCAGAACCCCAGCCTGAGCAGACTTCTCAGCAAGGAACTCTTCCAAGATAAGGCTGGTGAGGCCTAAAGGAGGGCCCTAGGGCCAGGGCCTCTAGCTAATGTTCTGATCATTGCAGCCTCCAGCTCATCTGTTCATCCATCACCAGCCCTTGCCCACCCTGGCCCCTGTGCTGCCTCTGGTCACACACTTCGCAGACATCAACACTTTCATGGTACTGCAAGTCATCAAGTTTACTAAGGACCTGCCCGTCTTCCGGTGAGTGACCTCCCCTCATCTTTCAGGAGGCAAACACTTCAGTAAATTGTATATCCACCCCGAAAAGTCACTGACTACAAATTAACACATGCCTCAGCCTTTCCAAGCATTAGGTCTTGAATTCTCAGCTTTGGTTTTAAATGTGCCAATCAGAACTGGGAGTTCTTCTCCATCTCTGAAGTACAGGCTTGCATCTAAAGTGCCCTTGAGATGCCGCGCAGTGGCTCACACTAGTAATCCCAGCACTTTGGGAGGCAGAGGCTGGCAGATCGCTTGAGTCCAGAAGTTTGAGACCAGCCTCAGCAACATGACAAAACCCCAACTCTACAAAAAATACAAAAATTAGCTGGGCATGATGGTGGGTGCCTGTAGTCCCAGGTACTCAGGAGGCTGAAGTGGGAGGATCACTTGAGCCCAGGAGGTTGAGGCTGCAGTGAGCTGAGATAGCACCGCTGCATTCCAGCCTGGGTGACAGAGTGAGACTGTCTCAAAAAATGAAAGCTAAAAATAATAATAATAGGCCAGGCACGGTGGCTCATGCCTGTAATCCCAGCACTTTGAGAGGCCAAGGCGGGTGGATCACTTGAGCTCAGGAATTTGAGACCAGCCTGGCCAACATGGTGAAATCCGTCTCTACTAAAAATACAAAACTTAGCTGGGTGTGGTGGTGGGCGCCTATAATCCCAGCTCCTCGGGAGGCTGAGGCAGAAGAATCACTTGAAACCAGGAGGCGGAGGTTTGCTGTAGCCGAGATCAGGCCACTACATCCAGCCTGGGTGACAGAGCAACACTCTGTCTCAAAAATAAATTAATTAATAAGAATAATAATAAGGTGCCCTTGTCAGCTGGGCACAGTGGCTCACACCTATAATCCCAGCACTTTGGAAGGCCAAGGCAGGAGGACTGCTTGAGCCTAGGAGTTCGAGACCAGCCTGGGCAACATAGTAAGACTCCATCTTTACAAAAAATAAAAACAAATAAACAAACAAAAAATTAAAAAGTGGGCTGGGTGCAGTGGCTCATGCCTGTAATCCCAGCACTTTGAGAGGCCAAGGCAGGTGGATCACCTGAGGTCAGTAGTTGGAGACCAGCCTGGCCAACACGGTAAAAACCCGTCTCTACTAAAAATACAAAAAATCAGCCAGGCATGGTGGCACACGCCTGTAATCCAAGCTACTTGGGAGGCTGAGGCAGGAGAATTGCTTGAACCCAGGAGGCAGAGGTTACAGTGAGCAGAGATTATACCACTGCACTCCAGCTGGGGTGACAGTGAGACTCTGTCTCAGAAAAAAAAAAAAATTGAAAAGTGTCCTTGTTTCCTGCTTTCCACAGTTCCCTGCCCATTGAAGACCAGATCTCCCTTCTCAAGGGAGCAGCTGTGGAAATCTGTCACATCGTACTCAATACCACTTTCTGTCTCCAAACACAAAACTTCCTCTGCGGGCCTCTTCGCTACACAATTGAAGATGGAGCCCATGGTGAGATGGTGCTAGAGCAATAGGGGGCATGTGTCCTCATGGTACAGTATGTGGTCAGGTGACCTAGAGGCTCCTAATCCTAGTATCTCCCACAGTGGGGTTCCAGGTAGAGTTTTTGGAGTTGCTCTTTCACTTCCATGGAACACTACGAAAACTGCAGCTCCAAGAGCCTGAGTATGTGCTCTTGGCTGCCATGGCCCTCTTCTCTCCTGGTGAGCACCTCCCAAAGCCCAGAGCCTTTTGCTGCACCACCTCTGCCCAAATACTCAGCTCCTTGAGTCCATCCACCCAGACCTTCTAGCCTAGCTGTCAAACCTGCAGACTAGGTCTATCCCAGCCTCAGTCCCCGGGGCACCACGCAGGCCCACCCCTGCCACCCACCTTGTCCTTCCCAGCTCCCTATCTTACAGACCGACCTGGAGTTACCCAGAGAGATGAGATTGATCAGCTGCAAGAGGAGATGGCACTGACTCTGCAAAGCTACATCAAGGGCCAGCAGCGAAGGCCCCGGGATCGGTACGGTGGGACACTGAGGGCTTGGAGGCCACACCAGGGCAGGAAGGGGTTGGTGAAACATTGAGCTTGGGAGGAATGTTTTTTTACTGTCCTTTCCTTAGGGAATTCAGGTATCTTGGGGTCTATTCCTTCCCCCGGCCATCCCTGTCTCACATCGTTTCAGCATCCAAATTGCTGTATTTGGATACTGCTGTTTCATCTCACTTTTTCCAGATTTTTTTTTATTCAGTACAGATGCAAAGTAGTAGCTCAGAGGCTCTGGGTAATAGCATTCCTGAGATTGATGACATCCATTACCTCACTAGTCCAACTTCTCCAGACTAACGCAGACTTTTCTCTTCCCTTGGCCTTTCCTCTCCTCGCCATTGGGCCAATTCCTTCGATTTCTCATTTCCCTTGAAGTTAGGGCCATTCACAGTTTCATGGTCAAAGCCAGTTCCAGGTTCAATAGTCTGTGATTTATCCAGGCTCTGAGGTATGCACTGCTTCTGTTTTGCTCGTTCCTCCAAGAGCTAGTTTGGCCAGAAAGGGGATGCTTTATACCATAGAACACATCCACCTTCTAGAACCTGCTCTAGAAGGCCAGGCCCTCAGATTCCACATGGTTGGAGTTCTGGCCAAGTCTGGAGCTTTCTTCACACTCGGCTCTCAGAGCTCTGGGTTCAGAAAAAACTGAGCATGGTGAGAGAAGACAGTGTCAGACCGAGGCCCCCTGGAGGACCTTTGGAACCTCTGATAGTCTGTCATACCAGAGCATGATTTTCTCTAATGTTCAGACCTGGCTTCACTGAGGAATAGTTCAGGGGATCAGGGCCTAGAGACAAGACTCCCAACTGCCTTATTTCCCTCCTGTTTTCCTGGCAACCCCACTACTTCCTCCAAAGGTTTCTGTATGCGAAGTTGCTAGGCCTGCTAGCTGAGCTCCGGAGCATTAATGAGGCCTACGGGTACCAAATCCAGCACATCCAGGGCCTGTCTGCCATGATGCCGCTGCTCCAGGAGATCTGCAGCTGAGGCCAGGCTCACTTCCTTCCCCAGCTCACCTGGGACACCCTGGATACACTGGAGTGGGAAAATGCTGGGACCAAAGATTGGGCCGGGTTCAAAGGGAGCCCAGTGGTTGCAATGAAAGACTAAAGCAATAACTGCCTCTTCATGCGGTCATGGGGATAGTGGGGGTGACCATAGGAACAAAGTTGTTCTCTGGAAGCACAGAAGATGGGAAGAAGGAAACCTCAGGGCTAAGAGGTAAAGAAGCTCCTTCTGGGAATGGGTGGGCCCCACTTCCTGAGACCAAACATCTAGCCCTTCAGCCCTACTTTCCCAGCCTTGGGAGGCTCTGGGATGGAAAACAGGATGGTCAGCTAATCCCATGCAGGATTAACCAAAGGGAAAGGAAGAAGGAAGCCTGAGGGCAAGGGGTGCCGGGGGAATTCAGCCATACCCCTTAATCCTTCCCCCTTAGTCCACAGCCACAAGAGCATGGGGAAGGTGATACTGGGGCTGGTAGCAGAGGGGGGATCCTCAAACCTCTGCCTCATCAACTGCCCCTGTGGCAGCTCCAGTTCTGAGGAGGGCATGGTCCTGTCCACCACTCTGCTCCTGGGTCCTAGAGATCACCCAGCAAGGTGGGCTCTGAAGAGGGGCCTAGTCTCTGGCCCTAGGGCACCTGACTCAGAGGTTCCAGCTGCTGTGGGGGCTGGCTCTGGACAACCTCAGCCCACAGTGATGCTGAAGCCACAATGGAATCTGTTGCGCCAGTGATTGAGGAAGGCTCCAAGGGCTAGGGTGACAGGCAGAGGGGGCATCTTCTTCTCCAGCACAGCACCTACACACCAGTTACTATCCACCAAGCCTGTTGGGGGAGAGAATACCCACTAGATTATTTAACAGGGATTAGAGGAAATAATCACCAGAAGTAAGGTCGAGCTTCCCTCCCTCCTCTGCATCCCCCATTCCTCAGCATAGCCAAATGTCTCCCAATAACCCTCACCTCTAAATACCATGTTGGCCTGGGGCAGAGTCAGGTGGTAACCAAAGGAGAATGTTGTGTCTTGTAGCCTTGTGTTTGCCTCAAACTCCACTCCAACCTGAACCTGAGAACCATGGGCAAGGATGAGAGAGAGATCAGTATCAGTGAAGACCAGAAGGGTCCTGATGGGGAATCAGCAGAATGGAGGCATGCATGTAAATATATACACAGCGTGGTAGGAAGAAAAATAGGTCAGCAGGGCGATAGAGGTCCAGATGAACAGAAGTTCATGACTGACTTGCTGACAAGGAGGGAATGAGATCAGAGGTCTCACCTGTTCATTTGCCCTGTGGTAGTAACTTGCATGGGCCCCGCCTGATCCCACATTCAATGTAGCTACCCAGTGTACAGCTGTAAAATCCAAAGTACAGAGGGGAAGGAGTGTTAACTGTAGTATAACACAGTCCAGGAACCCCAGAAAAGTCCAGAATTGCCCCCCCCCCACCACCACTACTTCACTTCGCCCCATACCCGAGTACTTCCCAGCCAGTGTCAAGATGGCCCCCTCTTCGCCTGGCCGCCGGTGATAAACTAGCTCTCCTCCCAGCACCAGCCGATGAGTGAGGCTCTGCAGGAAGTGAGCAACCATGATCACTGTGGGGGAACGGGGAGACATGGAGTCAGTCATAGAGACAATATCCAGACCTGCTCCCTCACCCCCAATAACCGCCACCCCAGCCTGCCCAAGAAGTTCCTTTTCTAAACTCCAAACTGTACAGAAGATGAAGAGGCATAGTAACATTAGCAAATGGGCCGCCAAGATAAAAAGAACCCTGTCCCAGTTCCTCACCCGACTCCCCAATCAGGTCAGGATTTCCTAGGGTCAGAGTGGCTGTGTAGTCATCTCCCCGATACTCGCCATCAAACTGCCATGTCAAGAACTTGGCCTGCTGCGTCTGGGTGGCAAGAGCAAGAAGTAAAATCTCCCTCCCTCTTTATGATCATTATAGACTCTGCTCCTCCTTCCAAGCCCTCAGAGCAGAAAACCCGTGGAGGAGAAAGAGGAAGTGCCTCAGGGGATGGAGGCAGGAACTGTGGTCACCTGGAAGACAGCCTTAGCTCGGAGCCGCTCTGCCAAGAGGAGCAAGACCTGGGCGTTCAGGCTGCCACTGCTGTCCATATCCCCTACCACAGTGGGGAACACCTGTGGAAGGGTGTACACAGTAGTAAGGCTGAGCCGGATGGCACCACTCAGCCTAAACCCAAATATAGAACTTCATTAAGAGTGCACAGCGCCCCCTGGTGGAGTCACAAAGACACACTCTGGGCTCTTCACAGAAAATGTTTCTCTACCCTCTCTGATTCAGAAAAGACACAATCAGGTTACGGCCCATTCCTCCCCATAACACACACAATTCCTCTTCCTCCAGACCTGGGTCCCAGATTGGTTTTTAGGGAGATGACCCAGGTGTGTGGAGCCCTCACCTCAGTGGGACTGAGCTGCCAATCCCCTGCATAGGCCGCATGGAGGTGATATCCCGGCAAGCCCAGGGCACTCATGTGTATAGTGTGCGCCACCTGAGGAAAAGAGGATTCAGTGGAGAAAAGCGCATTCCTGCTCCACTTCAATCCCTCATCCCACCCTTAGTCTTTTCCCCATCCAGAGGGCCTCTCAAGAATCCTAAATATTCCAACATATACAGAGAAGGTCATCAGATTAAAAGCAACAAGTCCCACAGGCACGGAGGTAAAGAGAACCCCATATCCTCCCTCATTTGTCCCACATAGACTGGCTAGGGCTGGAGTACAAAGGAAAGGAGAAGATGATCCAGGGACAGGAAAGGGGGAATAGTAAGGAGGGGCCAGAGAAGTGGGAGCACCTGGAAATGGCTGCTCAGAACCTTGTTGACAACGAGCTTCACGCCCTCCATCTGTGCTGGGAATACATCTGAAGGGGGTAGGGGAAGGGAAGGAATAAGCACAGACAAAGAACCCCTATCCCAAAAGATAGTCTCCCCTTTCAATCCCATAGGGAACACTTTGGAGGAATTAACCTCCTTTCAAGTCCTGCAATGAAATGCTCCACTTCATTTGGGCACCTGATCCTCCCTGAGGCTGCATGACCCAGCTATGATCTCCCCTTTCCTGCTCCCATCGCCAGACATCCGGCATTCAAGACCCTCCACTCCTCTGCCCCTTCATCCTGAGACACCCAAGTGCCAAGTTCTCACCTTTGCATAGCCGGTGCAGCTCATCGAAGCTCCCAGGGTTGGGCAGGGGTTCCTCTCGGCGGGGGCTCCGGCGGGGCAAAGTCCCCATTGGTGCCAGGCCCAATGTGTTCCCCATTTTAGTCCAGAGGACTGGGAAGGGCCGAGGTTAGCCTGTGAAAGGACGCTATTGCCCCTTTACCCCCCAACGGGCCCCACCCCCCATTATCCGGCTCCCCAGCCTCAGAAACTTCCACATGGTCCGACGCTACACCTGGAACAGGAAGAGTAGGGAAGGAGAGCACTCATGGAGAGACAACCCTAGGCACACTCCCGCCCCATCTTTGATCTCTCACCCCCACTTGTCACCCTTGTCCTCTCTCCCTTTCTCTGATCCTAGCCCCCACCACAGACTTCACCTAGCTCCCTAGCCTCTCTATTCTTCATTCCCAGGCCCCAAGACCAGGCCTGCAATGGTGCAGTATCCCTTACCATCTCAGACCATCATGCTGCCCCTTTCCCCCCGGCACACCCCGGTCATCTTGATGGGGGCAGCCATCTTGAGTGATGGCAGAACTGCAGCTTCACGCTGCATTCTTAGCGTGGCCGTAAGCGCCATCTTTGAATCTGGCAAAGAAAGCTGTCAAAGACCCAACCCAACCCTGATTGGGCCCCGCCCAATCAATGAAAAAAAAAAAAAAAGCCTCCTATTTACCATGGGCCAATGGGAAGGGAGGAAGAAAATGAGTGGCAGGTCTGACGGCCCAAGAGCTTCAACCCTGGAGCTGCAGAGGCGGGCAGGACTTGAAGTGGAAGGCTTTAGATCACTAGGCCTCTCCAAGGTCGGAAAAAAACTTGTGAGCGTGCAAGACACTAGAGGGAGCATCTTGTAGCTTGGGCCACTGAAGCTCCTTCCACCCATGTAGTTTCATCCATCAGAAAAGTGAAACTACAGCTTGTAGACTGGCATAGTGTGAAGGGTGGCAGAAAGAACGATTATGAAGACTTCTTTGGAACCCTGGTTCATTTCTTTCGCTCCCTTCTCTCCAAAGAACCCATGGGAAATCCTCCTCACAGCCCTCCACAGCGCACCTCCAAATGAGTACTACTCATTAAGCGCAGCACTCCCTAGAACAGGGACCCACCCTTCTCTTCTGGAGGTCTACATCTCTCGAAGTCCCCGCTCTTGACCACTTGGTGGAATGGAAACGGGTGTGAGAGTTTGGCGCAGAGGAGTAAGTTCTAGCAGAACTATTCGCTGAAACAGCTGCTTTCTGTATTTAACCCTTCCTTCCCTGAGTTCCAAGGCAGAGTTGGCAAATAAAATCTAGGAATATGGAGCCTGGCCCCCAAAAGCACTCCATCCCAGGACCAAGGACAAGCCAAAGGGCTGACCTCAAGCACTAAGCGCTCCACAGGGGAATAATTGAAAATGGAGTAAGAGTTCTTGGTCTTGGAGGGTGAAGGGTGGGAGGAGGGAGAAGATCAAGAAAAATAACTAATGGATATTAGGCTTAATACCTGGGTGATGAAATAATCTGTACAACAAATCCCCATGACACAAGTTTACGTGTGTAACAAACTTGCATATATAGGCCAGGCGCGGTGGCTCATGCCTGTAATCCTAGCACTTTGGGAGGCCGAGGCGGGCAGATCACCTGAGGTCGGGAGTTCAAGACCAGCCTGACCAACATGGAGAAACCCCGTCTCTACTAAAAATACAAAATTACCCGGGCGTGGTGGCGCATGCCTGTAATCCCAGCTACTTGGGATGCTGAGGCAGGAGAATCGCTTGAACCCAGGAGGTGGAGGTTGCAGTGAGCCGAGATCATGCCATTACGCTCCAGCCTGAGCAACAAGAGCAAAACTCCGTCTCAGGAAAACAAACAAACAAAAAAACCTGCACATACACTTCTGAATTTAAAACAAAAGTTAAAAAACAAAGATTTCTTGGTCTCTGGTCACTACCTCCCTCATTAGCTCTGCGCCTCCACTCTCACCCTCAGGAATGTTCCACATACTCAGCGAGTATGCTTGGGGGGCAAAAGGGTGAAAGATACAAAAGCTTCTGATATCTATTTAACTGATTTCACCCAAATGCTTTGAACCTGGGAATGTACCTCTCCCCCTCCCCCACCCCCAACAGGAGTGAGACAAGGGCCAGGGCTATTGCCCCTGCTGACTCAATATTGGCTGATCACTGCCTAGAACTGATAAGGTGATCAAATGACCAGGCGCCTTCAACCTTTACCCTGGTAGAAGCCTCTTATTCACCTCTTTTCCTGCCAGAGCCCTCCGTTGGGAGGGTATGGGCGGAAGCTGTTTTCTGAATTTGTTTTACTGGGGGTAGGGTATGTTCAGTGATCAGCATCCAGGTCATTCTGGGCTCTCCTGTTTTCTCCCCGTCTCATTACACATTAACTCAAAAACGGACAAGATCATTTACACTTGCCCTCTTACCCGACCCTCATTCCCCTAACCCCCATAGCCCTCAACCCTGTCCCTGATTTCAATTCCTTTCTCCTTTCTTCTGCTCCCCAATATCTCTCTGCCAAGTTGCAGTAAAGTGGGATAAGGTTGAGAGATGAGATCTACCCATAATGGAATAAAGACACCATAAGCTTTCCATGGTATGATGGGTTGATGGTATTCCATGTGTTGATATGTCAGAGCTTTCCAGAGAAATAACTTGGAATCCTGCTTCCTGTTGCATTCAAGTCCAAGGACCTCAGATCTCAAAAGAATGAACCTCAAATATACCTGAAGTGTACCCCCTTAGCCTCCACTAAGAGCTGTACCCCCTGCCTCTCACCCCATCACCATGAGTCTTCCATGTGCTTGTCCTCTCCTCCCCCATTTCTCCAACTTGTTTATCCTCACATAATCCCTGCCCCACTGGGCCCATCCATAGTCCCTGTCACCTGACAGGGGGTGGGTAAACAGACAGGTATATAGCCCCTTCCTCTCCAGCCAGGGCAGGCACAGACACCAAGGACAGAGACGCTGACTAGGTAAGATAAGGAGGCAAGATGTGTGAGCAGCATCCAAAGAGGCCTGGGCTTCAGTTGTGGAGAGGGAGAGAGCCAGGTTGGAATGGGCAGCAGGTAGGGAGATCCCTGGGGAGGAGCTGAAGCCCATTTGGCTTCAGTGTCCCCCAAACCCCCACCACCCTCTTCCTAGGCCGCCTTCCCCACTGTTACCAACATGAAGCTGCTCGCAGCAACTGTGCTGCTCCTCACCATCTGCAGCCTTGAAGGTGGGTGTGATATGGAGAGGGGGCCAAAAGGGAGAATGTGCTGGTGGTTATAGCTACCTATCTGCCTGTGCTCTTATATCCAGGTCTGGCAACCAGAGGGCTCAAAAGGAAGATCATTCCCTCTCTAAAGCCCAGAAAGCCCATCCAGAGATCTGGCTGGATACCTTTTTGGGGAGGGGGCAGACAGCTGGGGTGGGTACTGGCAGAGGTATGGCAGGAGGCCAGGATTCATTGCTGTGGACCCAGCTGAAAAGAGTGTGTGTGTGTGTGTGTGTGTGTGTGTGTGTGTGTGCAGGAGCTTTGGTTCGGAGACAGGCAAAGGAGCCATGTGTGGACAACCTGGTTTCTCAGTACTTCCAGACCGTGACTGACTATGGCAAGGACCTGATGGAGAAGGTCAAGAGCCCAGAGCTTCAGGCCGAGGCCAAGTAAGTCTCAGAGCAAGGAGTTCAGGGGCTGTGGAACTGTGGAGAGAAAGAAGGGAAGATGAGAGGTCCCACAGAAGTCTGAACCCAGGGGTGGGGATTAGGGCAGATTAGGCTTAAATTGCAGAGAAAAAGTACTTCATCACCCAAAGATCCCACACGTCTCTTAGATAGAGAGGAACAGCAAGAACTGGGCCTTGAATTTCAGTCTCTAGAGTCTGTCCCTCTACCTAGCAAAGGTCTTGACTCTACTCCTACCTAGGGGCTTTGCCATGCGATGGACCAGGCACTAGAGTTTGGGGACCTGAGTCAGTCTGCTCTGACCTCCCACCACCACCAAGGCCCCTGCCAGTGCCTAGGGTCCCTCAGATTAAACTCTAATCCCCTCGCCTATCCAGGTCTTACTTTGAAAAGTCAAAGGAGCAGCTGACACCCCTGATCAAGAAGGCTGGAACGGAACTGGTTAACTTCTTGAGCTATTTCATGGAACTTGGAACACAGCCTGCCACCCAGTGAAGTGTCCAGACCATTGTCTTCCAACCCCAGCTGGCCTCTAGAACACCCACTGGCCAGGCCTAGAGCTCCTGTCCCTACCCACTCTTTGCTACAATAAATGCTGAATGAATCCAGCTCTGAGCCTGGTATGTTTGCGGGACTGGGAAAAGTAGGGGAGTAAGGGAGGAGAAGAGGAAGGAAAAGGAAAAATCTGCTTCTAGAAGGAGAGAAGTTTGAGTGTGGAGGGGTGAAGAAAGGATTGAAGACACAACTGATGAAAATGACAGGATGAGGGTGCCATGATTCTTCTCCAAACCCAAAGAGTCTCCTACAGCCTGGGCACGACTCTGCAGGTGAACACTAAAGAGGCTTTGCATTGCACACGGAACTAGGCGAGGAAGGAAGGATTCACAAACTGAATCCCTCGATTTCTGGAGGTCATAGAAAATGAGGGTACCCTGGTGGGGCGCAGTGGCTCACACCTGTAATCCCTGCACTTTGGGAGGCCAAGGCAGGTGGATCACTTGAGATCAGGAGTTCCAGACCAGCCTAGCCAACATGGTAAAACCCTGTCTCTACTAAAAATACAAAAATTAGCCAGGTGTTGTGGCACGTGCCTGTAATCCCAGCTACTCGGGAGACTGAGGCAGGAGAATCGCTTGAACCGGGGAGGCGGAGGTTGCAGTGAGCTGACATTGTGCCACTGCACTCCAGCCTAGGTGACAGAGCAAGACTCTGTCTCAAAAAAAAAAAAAAAAAAAAGAAAGTAAAGAAAAAAAGAAAATGAGGGTACCCCTCATAATTTCCTGTTAGTCATTCTATGAAGAAAAGAAAGCTTCCCAACGTGTCACCCGAGGCCCTCCTTTCCCTCCTGAGCCAGGGGAACACTGTGTTTCCCCCTTTCCCACAATAAAAGACTTGAGTTTGCTCCTCTCCCTAGAAGTGCTCTAATTTCTCCATTTAAAACCTCTTATCTAGACCAGGTATCGAGGCTCACACCTGTAACCCCAGCACTTTGGAAGGCTGAGGTGGGAGACTCACTTGAAGCCAGGAGTTCCAGACCAGACTGAGAAACACAGTGAGCCCCCCTAATATATATATATTTTTTAATTAAAAACAAAAGACCAGCTGGGTGCAGTGGCTCACCTCTGTAATCCCAGCACTTTGGGAGGCCGAGGCAGGCAGATCACCTGAGGTCAGGAGTTCGAGACCAGCCTGGGTAACATGGTGAAACCCTGTCTCACATGGTGAAACCCTGTCTCTACTAAAAATACAAAAATTTTCTGGGAGTGTTGGCACATGCCTATAATCCCAGCTACTCAAGAGACTGAGGCAGGAGAATCGCTTGAACCCGGGAGGTGGAGGTTGCAGTGAGTCGAGATCACGCCATTGCACTCCAGCCTGGGCACCAAGAGTGAATCTCCATCCCAACAACAACAACAAAAAAAACCCTCTTATCTAGACACTGTCTGTGGAAGACCCATTCCAAGCCTCTCCTCCACTGCTATCCAGGCACTATTCATAGAACTGGCCTGGTAGCCATCTTGGAGCCTGGAAGTAGTAGCTGTGGTAGCCATTTAAAGGCCTGGCAAGTATCCAATTCGGTGGACATGTGGGACTAGAAAAACTTTGGGAGCTGTAATACCTGGATTAAATGAAAATGGAATGGAAATCAGTCCGGGTTGATGGGGAGAGACTTACAATCCCAAAAGGCAGAGCAAAGGAAAATGAAACATTTTCCAATAAAAGTTTATTCCCACTTTATCTTTAAAAGAGTTACTTCCAGGTCAGGCTCGGTGGCTCACACCTGTAATCCCAGCATTTTAGGAGGCTGAGGTGAGCAGATCACGAGGTCAAGAGATCAAGACCATCCTGGCCAACATAGTGAAACCCTGTCTCTACTAAAAATACAAAAAAAATTAGCTGGGCATGGTGGTGCCTGTAGTCTTAGCTACTCGGGAGGCTGAAGCACGAGAATCTCTTGAACCCGGGAGGCAGAGGTTGCAGTGAGCCGAGATCATGCCACTGCACTCCAGCCTGGTGACAGAGGGAGACTCCATCTCAAAAAAAAAAAAAAAAGTTACTTTCCTACCCTGGCTCATTTCTCTTATCTCATCTGAAATCACCTTTCCCCCGCCAGACACCGGAGATGGCTCCAATTCCTTCCAGATATTGATCAACCTGCTTCATCTGGCCTTCAAGACCCTCGCCATTCATGATTACTCACTACCCCTTCTCTTTCCCAATATCTGCTTCTTCTCATGTGGCAAAATGTGCAGAGACGAAAGTGATCTCAGTCGGTTCCTTGCAAGGTGACCTTGGACAGGTTAATTAACTTCAAAGAGCCTGAATTTCCTCACAGGGTTAATTAGCAGATCAAATGGTACAATGAGCTGGAAAATACTTTGAAAAGTGTAAGTCACTATGCAGTGTGAAGTGTTGTGCAGCACTGTGGAGGCTGGGGGTTATGCCAGGGGTAAGCTTGGAGTCTCTAGACCCATTCTGAAAAGACTGGGTCACGAGTAGGACTGGCAGCATCTCCTGAGGTTTAAATTCTTTCAGGCAAATATTCCTCGTACCTCTGAAAACAGGACAGGCATTGACAGGGCCTTGACCACCACCCATGCACTTGAGGGAGATGACCCCCCATTTGGACCCAACTTATTTCCCTTTGCCTTACCTACCACTGACCCATCTGGCCCTCTAAGGTCCCACTTGCCCCAGATGCCCTGAAAATTCACTGTTGCTATAAAACCTTCCATTAGGAGCTTCACACAGCCCTAGTTACACCATCCGTTCTGCATATTTGGCTTTTCAGCTATGCTAATTCCCATATGCATGTACTGGATTGATGCTGTCTGGATTGGTGGCCATCTGGGGACACCCAGGCTCCCCTACAACCCAACCTTGGTTCAATTGTCGAACACAGAAGGCCATGCTGATACAGAAGTCATTTCTTATGTTTCCAAATATGCCTAGACTCCCAACACACTAGTCCCTGCTCCAGCTCTATCCTCAGAGCACCTACAGGTCAAAGGTTTTTATCCCTCCCCCAGTCATAGTCAGCATTTATCCCTCAGTCGAGCAAAATAGCTCTGAAGTCCATTAGACTGTGAGTTCTGGAACTGAAAAGCTGTATCTAGTGCTTAGTAGAGACTGAATAAATCTATGATAATTGAATGAATGAATGAATGAATGAATGAATAGAGTCCAGTCCATGGCAGCTTTATTGGGGGTTCTCCCTTCCCATATTTTAGCTGGAGTTGGGAATGGGGAAGAGAAGAACGGTGGGACAAGAGAGTGAGACTAGAATATAAATATCCGTAAACAGCATCTGAGCATTAGTCTTTAACAGGGAGGAGGAACCACTGGTGTATATTAATTTAGGACACAGGATCATTATAGGGGTAGGGCCAGCTGGTGTTAATGGCATGCAGGCATATGTGATGCCAACCACGAGGGCTGGAAGAACCAGAAGCCAAAGAAGAATATGACCGCATCTATTCTAAAGCTACTGTGGTGGTTTCTCATGCTTCAGAGTCTCGTAAGTCTCCTGGTTCCTGGTGCTCAGGCCCTGGAGGTGGGAGTCAAAGGGCGATCAGGAGCTGGAGTCCATCAGAGGCCCCTCCCACCTCCACAGGCCCCCCCCCCCCACCGGCCTTCCAAAGATCGCTCAAAATCCCACCCTCTTCTGCTGACTTCCTGGGTGGGGGAGGTAGGCACACTTACCGTGTAAACACCATCTGATTTCTGCAGAGACAAAAGAAGCAAAACATTAAAGACCCACACTTTCTCCAGGGCCCCTCAGCATCTGCCCCACCCAGGGAGGCATGGGGGGTGGGCAGCCAGCCACCTTGGGCTAGAGGGCACTCACATGGACACTCTGGGACATGGATACCTGTTTGCCCACATGGCTACAAGCACACATATACACCCGACATACTACATCCAAGTCTCTCACATATTCTTTATCACTCTATGCTTGATTCTTCCCTGTCACCTGCTGAATATTTTACTTGTGGCTTGGCTAGGTAAGGTGGGAGGGAGGCCTCTGAGGTGTATGCAGATCAGCACCTGAGAGGCATGCCCTCCCAGAGGCCCGGAAACCCAGGCTAGAGCCCCAGGAGGGCTGAGGGTCTGAAAAGTTGTCCACACCAGGTGTAGGAGGGTCCATACCTCATAGCTGGTTATAGCTGCCTTTCGCACTTGGATCTGGAATGGGGGAAAGGTTATCAGTAAAGGGTAAGTTAGTGGCCCATCCCCCTTCCCTCCAAACTTTGTGGAGGATCCCCTTTTATTCCTTCTCTTCGAATCCTTGCTGCTGCCCTCCTCCCACTTCCCCTTCCAGCCCTTACCCCACCCTGCCCAGCGCTACCTTCAGTCGACAGTAGAGGAGGGTGAGGACAATTCCATACAGAAACAGGATGGCGTCCAGGATATAGCAGAGCTGAGGCTCTCCCAGGGCCGCTGAGGGGATAGAGGATGCCCATGGGGTCGGGGGTATCAGGGAGGATCTGGTACTCGGAGGAGAGAAGGGAAGGGGCTCTGGGAGGTAGGACAGGGCCTGGAGGGGAGCCGTCTAAGGGAAGAAATTCTGTTTCTCTCTGGCCTTCCACTGCCCTTACCTTTCCCTCCTCCCACACCATAGGGTCGGGCTAGGATAGGAAGCTTGAGGGTTCTATTGAAATGGGACTCACACGGACTAATAATTGGGGCCTTCCCCCTCAGCCCCCAACCTTTTCTTTTTAGCACTGTGGGTTCTTCAGGCACCATTGAGCACTTTATCCACCTCAAGGGACCCATCTGAGTCCACTGGACTGAAACCAAAACCTCAGCCAAGATGGGTAGTGGGAGGGAGAGGTAGTGGCAAATTTCAGTGAAGAAACCACAGAAGTGTCTCTACTAAGTCCTGTGACCTGTGGCTGAGGGCTGGACAGGAAGGATGTGAGCTGGGGAAGGGAGAGAAGGCAATTACTCTATCATTGGTCATCTCCTAGCCTCAGCCTTGTTGCTTTCTGTCCCACCACAAGACACTTAAATATGTAAAAAAAAAAAAAAAAAAAAAGTGTGTCTGTTTTTCCCAGACCTTACAGATACCTTTGGCCCTGAACACAAGGCTGGGGGAATGACCACAGCTATATGGATTCCAGCTCCTGTTACTCTGCCCTATTACTCACTCTCTGGGCCTCTGAGAGGGGAAGTTTTGTGCAATTTAAAAAATCAAATCAAGTCTGGGCTCCAGAGACTGCTCTCACCCCGTATCAGAGGACCGGTAGGGAACATGTGACTAACGTCAGTCAATTGCTGACATCGGTCAAGTACTTTTTCTTCTGCAACACTCTTTCACACACACGATATTGCACAAATCTTAAAACTACCCTGTGAGGGAAACATCATCATCGCCATTTTATGGGTGACGAAACCAAGGCTCGGAAAAGCTAAGTAACTCACTCAGAGCCACAGAGTTAAGTGACAGAGCTGGAACTCAAATGCAGGTTTTCTGCCTCTAAAGCCCATGCTTTCCTTTGTGCCTCAGCGGGCCTCCTCCCTCCTCATCCCACGGCAGCAGACCAGTGGCTAACTTAATACTTGCTCCCACCTTCTCAGCTAGGCTGCTGGAATTCCTCCCCAGTCATTCTCTTTCAATTTCCACAGTTTCCCTGAAGTTTACTGACCTCCTCCTCCCCAACACCCAGCTGCCACCAACACACACACACCAATCCAGCACAGACAACCCAGAGTGAACGAGGAGTGAGAATTCTTAGATAGTGGCTGGAGCTGTAGAGCTTCAGAGACCTTCCCATTTCTGCCTCTATTTCTCAGCTGACGCTCAGGTCTCTGGAACTGGGCATCTCATGCTGCCCACCCTCATTATCAACTGCTGACAGAATGGAGCATTAACAACGACCCATAGAAACAGCAATCCCGTCTGTTTGTCTTGGCTATATCCTTGCCTTACTCCCAAGCACAAGAACAGAGCCCTACCTTCCTAAAGGGTTCTCTCTCTCTCTCTCTCTTATATATATGTGTGTGTGTGTGTGTGTGTGTATATATATATGTGTGTGTGTGTGTGTATATATAGATAGACAGATAGAGATATATATGTAAAATCTTTTTTTTTTTTTTGAGACGGAGTCTCACTCTGTCCCCCAGGCTAGAGTGCAGTGGTGCGATCTTGGCTCACTGCAACCTCCACCTCCTGGGTTCAAGTGATTCTCCTGCCTCAGCCTCCTGAGTAGCTGGGATTATAAGTGCCAAGGGTGCTTTGTATATTAAACCAGCTAGAGATCAGCTCCCAGCAGACAAGACCAAAGGCACCCCATGGGAAATGCTCATCATGAGAAATGAGGCTTTTCACCAGACCAGCTCTTCATGCCATACAACCAGACCCTTCCCCTGCCACTTTCTATCAACCCTGAAAAGAGAAAAGTCAGCCAGGCACAGTAGCACTTTGGGAGGCCGAGGTGGGAGAATTGCTTGAGGCCAGGAGTTCAAGACCGATGTGGCCAATATAGCAAGACCCTGTCTTTTTTTAATAATAATAATAGCTGGGTGCAGTGGCTCACACCAGTAATCCCAGCACTTTGGGAAGTCGAGGTGGGTGGATCACTTGAGTCACGAGTTCAAGACTACCCTGGTCAACATGATGAAACCCGGTTTCTACTAAAAATACTTAACTTAGCCGGGCGTGGTGGCGGGCACCTGTAGTCCCAGCTACTCGGGAGCCTGAGGCAGGAGAATCGCTTGAACCCAGGAGGCAGAGGTTGCAGTGAGTAGAGATTGCGCCACTGCACTCCAGCCTGGGTGACAGAGCAAGACTCCATCTCCAAAATAATAATAATAATATGGAGAAAAGTCTGGAATGAAGTAAGAAGGCAACAAGAAAGGAGGGAACTATGAGTCTAGTGCCCTGGGTTGGGGCTGGAGAGGACTAGCCTCAGGGTCTCCCTATGCCCACCTACCCACTGTCAGCCTTCCTTCATCTGTGTTTGACTTGGCCCTCAGACCCAAGCTCTGGACTTCCACCCTGGAGCCAGCTCACGCTATCCCTCACCAAACCCTCTTACCTGCTTGTTCAACCAAAAGGAGTAAGAGCAAGACCACTGCTGGAATCATCTTGGGCTGGAGATCGGCCGTTCTGACAGCACTGTGCAGCTGTGCTCAGCGAGCAGTTCCCTGACCACAGAGTCCCCCCCTTCCTGCCACGCCTTCCCCCATGCTTTGGCCCCTTCCCCTTCCTGCACAAGAGACCGGGCGGCTCCCGGAAGGGCCAACTAAGGGAGTTGGGAGATCTGGGCTCTTAAGCGTCAGCCCTTCAATGACCAACTCCTAACCCACAGAATGAGGAGACTCTCATGCTCAGGAAAGGCTGTCTACATCTGCCATTTTCCACTCCACCTGGTTCAGATTTTTTTCTTTTTTCTTTTTGTTTTTGAGACGGAGTCTTGCTTTGTTGCCCAGGCTGGAGTGCAATGGCGCCATCTCGGCTCACCGCAACCTCCGCCTCCCAGGTTCAAGCGATTCTCTCAGCCTCCCGAGTAGCTGGCATTACAGGCATGCACCACCACGCCCGGCTAATTTTGTATTTTTAGTAGAGATGGGGTTTCTCCATGTTGATCAGGCTGGTCTTGAACTCCTGATCTCAGGTGATCCATCCGCCTCGGCCTCCCAAAGTGCTGGGATTACAGGCGTGAGGCACTGCGCCCGACTGGTTCAGAGATTTATCTGTGTGAAACTGCCCATCAACATTCCCTCAGACCCCACTATAGCCCTTTCCCTCCCAACTTTACCCCAGGTCTTGATTTGAGTGGTTTACCAAGTTATGTGGGCACTGAGAAGGTTTGGGCAAGGAGGGAACTGAGGCGAAAGAGGAAATGGGGAATAGAGAAGTGGAAAGGACAAGAGTCAGAGAAGGGGGTGGAGACGAGCAGGAAAAATTGCTAAGACCTGACTGAATCTAACAGGAATGGAGGGTTAATGAACATTCTTAGGTTTACAGTCCGAGTGAAGGACACTAAGATACTGAGACACTAAGATACCAGAAGTTTAGGCCTAGGGGCCGCAAGACGGCTAATTTATTATAATTTCTCCTTTTTTAGTACATGCACAGAAAGCCTGACAGCCAAGTGTACATGAACATACACACACACACACACACACACACACACACACACAGAGGCCAATTTCCAGTGAGGGACAGGCTCCACAGAAGAAGCTGATAGGCAGGGGGGATCAAACGCTGCTCCCCTGCTCACCGATCTACTTCTCCAAATACAATATCTTGGGTACCTAGGTGAGAGGATGGAGGAAAAAAGTGATGTTACTTATCTTCCTGTTGTGAGGCAAAACAAACAAAAAAAGTGGTGTTACCCAAGATCCAGAACCCATTACTGTGCTCAAAAGATTGAGGACCCGAGTCCATGCCATGGCCTATGGTGAACAGGAAGTGTTCTCCTTCTGTCCCCAGTGGGTGTCCCGAACTCCTTTGTCTAGGATACCTCTACTACACAATAGGCCTCGTACCTATGATGGCAACGACATCTGCCAACATGTGTCCCTTAGACATCTTGTCCAAACCAGCCTAGGGAGATTGAGATGGCAACAATGTTAGTTAAGACTTGCAAGGTGGGAGGAGAAAGAAGAAGAGTTCATAAAAACCTCAACCAAGGTCAGGTTTAATTCATTGGAGTTATAGTTACTGGGATTGATTCTTACCAGATGGGCAAAACCAGGAGCCTTGATCTTGCATCGATAAGGGCGGCTGCTGCCATCAGACACCAGGTACACCCCAAACTCTCCCTGTTCAAGGAAGAAGGTTGGGTGTCTGTATTAACATGAAGAGTATTTTTCTCTGCCAACAAAACCTCTATTCATTCTGTTTTCTCTCTCATTGATGAATGAGCGTTTTGTTAAACATCTATCTTTAGCTACCTACTCTACATATGGTCTTTTCCTTCCCCTCCTCTCCTTACCTTGGGAGCCTCAATGGCAGTATATGTGGCTCCTGGAGGAACTTGGTAGCCCTCAGTATACAACTTAAAGTGATGAATCAGTGACTCCATGGAAGTCTGAAGAGAGGAAACAGGGAGCATCAATAAACCATATCCAAACTCTGTCTCCTAGGCCTCCCCCAGCACAGAAAATAATCTCTACCCTCAGGGAGACTAAAGCCACATGTCAGTCAGTAAGCAGAGAGGATACAGAATAAAACAGGAGAGCTATGGGAGATTAAGAATCTCTTATATGGCCAGGTGCGGTGACTCACGCTTGTAATTCCAGCAGTTTGGGAGGCTGAGGTGGGCAGATCAAGAGGTCAGGTGTTCAAGACCAGCCTGGCCAACAGAGTGAAACCCCATCTCTACTAAAAATACAAAAATTAGCTGGGCGTGGTGGTGGGTGCCTGTAATCCCAGCTACTCGGGAGGCTAAGGCAGGAGAATCGCTTGAACCCAGGAGACAGTGGTTGCAGAGAGCCAAGATCATGACACTGTACTCCAGCCTGGTGAAAGAGCGTGACACCGTCTCAAAAAAAAATAAAAAAATAAAAAAACCCCGAATCTCTTACTATACAGTAAATTCTCTATAAAAAGAAAACTGGGTTGGGCGTGGTGGCTCACGCTTTGTAATCCCAGTACTTTGGGAGGCCAAGGATCACCTGAGGTCAGGAGTTCGAGACCACCCTGACCAATATGGTGAAACCCTGTCTCTACTGAATACAAAAAATTAGCTGGGCGTAGTGGCACACGCCTGTAATCCCAGCTACTTGGGAGGCTGAGGCAGAAGAATTGCTTGAACCTGGGAGGCGGAGGTTGCAGTTAGCCGAGATTGCACTCCAGTCTGGGCAATAAGAGTAAAACTCTGTCTCAAAAACAAACAAACAAACAAACAAACAAAAACCGAAAGATAGGATTTAATCCAAGGATACTCCTCCCCAGCCACTGGCCCCTTTCCAACACCCCACACTTTCCCCCTCCCTGCAGCCAACCTTCATCTCTGCTCGCTTAGGTGGAGACACTTTGGCATCATCAACCTTGATCTCCCCAGGAGGCATCTTGTTTAGACACTGTGCGATAATTCTCAGGGACTGGCGCATCTCCTCCACCCGGCACAGGTACCTCAAGAAGATGAGACAGAGCAAGAGAAGAACAGTCAGAGGAGCAGGTATGGGGCTAGGAAGGATGCCCTTTGGCCAACCTCAAAAGGGTTAGGTCAACTCTCCCCACTCTTTTCTCCAAGTACAGCATCTCTGCTTGGCTTGGCCACCCATATAAACCCTGTAGTCTTTTTTTTTTTTTTTGAAACAGGGTTTCACAGCTCACTGCAGCCTCGAACTCCGGGGCTCAAGTGATCCTCCCATCTCGGTCTCCAAAGTAGCTTGGATTACAGGCGTGCACCACCACATCCGAATATTTTTTGTAGAGACGAGGTTTCACTTTGCTGCCCAGGCTGATCAACTCCTGAGCTCAAGCGACTGCCTGCTTTGGTCTCCCAAAGTGCTAGGATTATAGGCATGAGCCACCAACCCCAGCCCCCTGTAATCTTTTGCTTCTACTCTTGGGTGCTTCCCCAAACCCTCTCCTTATTTTCTCAGAACATGGCCTGTAGTATTTATTTCTTTAATTACCTCCTTAAGCACTTTTTGGACCACAGGATGGGTGAGAGTCAAATGGACAAACAAAAATAACAGCAGTAGCTACCAGGTTCAAAAAATAAAACAAACAAAAATAAAAAAAACAAAATACCCAGTAACAAATCTGGCTCAGGGTGAGAAAACAGGAGGAGACTTTGTTTTTGGTTTTCGTTTTTTGTTTTTTTGAGACAGAGTCTCGCTCTGTCGCCCAGGCTGGAATGCAGTGGCTCCATCTCAGCTCACTGCATCCTTCACCTCCCAGATTCAAGCAACTCTCCTTCCTCAGCCTCCCAAGTAGCTGGACTTACAGGCATGTACCACCACACCCAGCTAATTTTTTGTATTTTTAGTAGAGATGGGGTTTCACCATGTTGGCCAGGCTGGTCTTGAATTCCTGACCTCAAGTGATCCACCCACCTTGGACTCCCAAAATGCTGGGATTACACACATGAGCCACTGTGCCTGGCCCAGGAGGAGAATCTGAAGCTTAGGATCTACTAGAAAGAACACTGGATCAGGAGGATTCTAGCCTCGACCACTCCTGAAGAATAATCCCAGCTAATCCCTAACTTTTATGCCTCAGCTTTCTCAGCTATAAAATGCAGCCAAAGCTAGCTCCATCTAAGACAAGGATAATGTAAAGATAAAAAGAATGCCATAGGCCGGGTGTGGTGGCTCACGCCTATAATCCCAACAATTTGGGAGGCCGAGGCGGGTAGATCACCTGAGGTCAGGAGCTTGAGACCAGCCTGACCAACATGGAGAAATCCCGTCTCTACTAAAAATACATAAATTAGCTGAGCGTGGTGGCTCATGCCTGTAATCCCAGCTACTCAGGAGGCTGAGGCAGGAGAATCACTTGAACCCAGGAGGCGGAGGTTGCAGTGAGCCGAGATTGTGCCATTGCATTCCAACCTGGGCAACAAGAGCAAAACTCCGTCTCAAAAAGGAAAAAAATAAGTAAGATTCCATATATGTGAAAGTGTTTTGAGAGCAACCTTGTCTAACACACACAAGAGCTCCCACAGACACTGAGAAGTAGGGTAAAGAAGGAAGTGGCAAAGAGAAGAGTGAGGCAGGGGAAACTAGCTGGAATATCAGCCAAGAAAGGATTGGGGCCTTACCTATCATAGCAATCCCCTCGAGAACCAACAGGAACATCAAACTCAACCTGGTCGTAAACATCATAGGGCTGGGTCTTCCGCAGGTCCCACTGGATGCCTGAGCCCCGAAGCATCACTCCACTGTGGAGAGCATAATGGGAATAAGGGCCACTCTCCACAAACTAAGTAAGGAGGCTCCTTCTTCCTTAGCCTCCCTTGTTGATCCTTCACATTCAGGGTATGACTAGGAGGATGCCAACAAGTCTTCAAAGACAAGATATTAGGCTGGAACTCCCCCACTCCCACCCCCACTCCTACGGAGAGAAGTTGTATTCCCCTCACCTAAAACCATAGTTAAGTGCTTCTTCTGCTGTTACAACCCCAATGTCAATTGTCCGATTTCGCCAGATCCTATTGTTGGTCAGCAACTATTGATCAAGAAAACTGGTGTGTTAATACTCTTCTTCACACTCTTCAAATATCTCTGTATTTCTTTACAACTGGGGAATAAAACCCCACAAGCCCTTCTTGTGGGGGAGAGATTTTTCCCATTGACTCCTAGCTTACCTCCTCCAACTCATCAAGTCGAAGAGAGAAGTTCTTAGAAAACTGATAAATGTCATCCATAAGCCCAAGGGGTAGGTCCTAGAAGCCAAACGGAAGTGCTATTGAATGTGGCATAGCCTTCACTAAGGAGAGCCCTCTCAGCACCCCCTCCCCCAGCGATACAGGTTTGGAGTTTCCATCATCCAGCACTGCCCTCCAGTGGCCACAGGGAAAATAGGCCTGGGCTGGACATTTGGGGAAGCCGGGGACCTGCTCACCTGGTGCACTCCTCCTGGCCGGATATAAGCAGCATGCATTCGGGCTCCAGACACTCGCTCGTAGAACTCAAACATCTTCATAGAACGTGCTGGGAATTAGTGTCAAAGTCCCAGGCCCCCAGGTCCTATGATGGCCTACTCCCCCACTTTCTGCCTTCTTGTGCCCAACCAACCCCTCATGATATAGTTTCTACAAATATAACCCAAGTTAAACATACCTTCCCCCTCTAAATGTTCTCCCATGTTCTCTCTCTTCTTTTAATCTCCTGCCTCCTTTATACCTTCTCTACTTCCTGCACTTCCTTCCCTATTCCTATCCTTTCCTCCCACTCTTACCTTCTCCCTTTCTTCAAACAGCCAGAAGAAAGGGGTCATGGCCCCAAGGTCCAGGGCATGTGTGGTCACAGCCATGATGTGGTTCAATAAACGTGTGATTTCTCCAAACAGCACTGTGAAGACAAGGAGAAGACAGGATATAGGAGCCAAGCACTGAGGCGGACAGAGAGGTCTGGGCAGAGCCTGGGGTCTGAACACTAAGCTTGGGTTCAACGGGGAAGTGGTGGAAAAGGCACTATGCTATGCTCACAGTGGGCCGAAGAAAAAGCCGGGGGGACATACCTCGGATCCACTGTGCCCGAGGAGGAGGCCGGATGTTTAGCAACTTCTCCACAGCTAGAGAATAGGCCTGTTCGTTACACATCATGGACACATAGTCTAGCCGGTCAAAGTATGGAAGGGCCTGGGAAGAGGGAGGAATGTGGGTCACATCTAACAGGCTCAGGAGCCCACAGTCTGGCTGCCTGAAGCCTTGCTCTCAGTCGGCACCAGAAGTTGGTGCTGTATAAGCCTTTCTAGTCTCAGGAGCCCCAACAAGGCAGGTAAAATATCCCAAAAACCAGTAGTATTCTAGTAAATGTTTAAAAACTGGCTCTCCAAAGTGAGGGAGGACTCTGATTTGTCATGTTTGCCAATTTCCATGGTAAAAATACTCCCACAATGGCCAATTTTAAGTTACCAATATCATGTAACTGAATGCAGCATTGGGAAGAATACCACACCATTATACAGTATTTCCACCATACAGACACATTCAAAGCAAATACCTCAAAGGCAGAGCATAGTAAAATGTGGTAAAATAATGAAGTGATGAGCTTTGAATATTTAATCTTACCTTTGCTTTTAATATAATGTATTAAATCATAAACTTATATAAATTAATTTCTGACAATGGCTATGTTCAACAACTGGCTCACAAAACTCCTGAAAATTTAACAACTGCACTCTTGCAAGCCCGTATGAGCTAGCTCCAGGATACCACTGTCAAGAGTCCTTGGCCGGGCACGTGGCTCACGCCTATAATCCCAACACTTTGGGAGGCCGAGGCGGGTAGATCACCTGAGGTCAGGAGTTTGAGACCAGCCTGACCAACATGGAGAAACCCCGTCTCTACTAAAAATATAAAATTAGCAGGGCGTGGTGGCGCATGCCTGTAATCCCAGCTACTTGGGAGGCTGAGGCAGGAAAATCACTTGAACCCAGGAGGCAGAGGTTGCAGTGAGACAAGATTATGCCACTGCATTCTAGCCTAGGCAACAAGCGCAAAACTTCATCTCAAAAAATAATAAAAATTAAAAAAACTGACATACTGGTCAGGCGCGGTGGCTCACACCTGTAATCCCAGCACTTTGGGAGGCCAAGTCAGGGTGGCTCATGAGGTCAGGAGTTTGAGACCAGCCTGGCCAACATGGTGAAACCCCATCTCTACTAAAAATATAGAAATTAGCTGGGCGTGGTGGTGAGTACCTGTAATCCCAGCTATTTGGGAGGCTGAGGAACGAGACTCGCTTGAACCTGGGAGGTGGAGTTTGCAGTGAGCCAAGATCGCACTATTGCACTCCAGCCTGGGCAACAAGAGTGAAACTCCGTCTCAAAAAAAAAAAAAAAAAATTAGCCAGGCATGGTGGTGCGTGCCTGTAATCCTGGCTACTCCGGGGGCTGAAACAGAATTGCTTAAACTCAGGAGGCAGAGGTTGCAGTGAGCCAAGATCACGCCACTGCACTCCAGCCTGGGCGACAGAGCAAGACTCCGTAGGGAAAAAAACAAAACAAACAAAAAACTTCAGATACTGAAGGAGAAAGGCAATCAGTCTTAAGAGTATCTGGGAGGGTTTTTTTTTTTAATCTTTTTTTTTTTTGAGACACAGTCTTGCTCTGTTGCCCAGGCGCTGGAGTGCAGTAGCACCATCTTGGCTCACTGCAACCTCTGCCTCCCAGGTTCAAGTGATTCTCCTACAGGCGCACACCACCACGTCTGGCTAATTTTTGTATTTTTAGTAGAGATGGGGTTTCACCTTGTTGGCCAGGCTGGTCTCAAACTCCTGACCTCAAGTAATCCACCTGCTTCGACCTCCCAAAGTGCTGGGATTACAGGCGTGAGCCACCACGCCCGGCCAGAGTGAGGTATTTAAGGAAGACAGAGCATCAGGTAGAAATGGTCCTTCCTCCAGAATGCCAAAAAGCCAAGTCCTAGCTGTCTGCTGAACCAGCTTCAGCTTCCAGGAAGAGGGTGGAGCTAAGACGCTACTAGCTGGGACAGCCTGTTCTTATTCTGATGTCACTGTGACGGGGGCTAATGCTACAGGGGTTAACCCATAGACTCCGGGACCAGAAACTGTCATCGCCGAGGCTCTCTTGGGGAATCACATTCTAGTCACTGTTCTCCCCGACACTGGGCTGGATCTAAATCCTAATCCTACCATCCTGTTATCAGGACCTTTCTTCCTGACAGTAAGAAAAAAACTTCAGATTCCTATTAGAGATCCAACTCCTTCAAATCTGACCTTCATCATTTGGGTTATACAATTCTCCTAAAAATGGCAAACTGTCATAAACCCTCTCTGAGTTGTTCTGACTCATTGAATGTTTTGAAAACAAACGTAGACAGCTGGAAGATACAAGAATCAGCTGTTAAACTTAGCGAGCTAATGTCTTTTCTCTTTCCCTGCCCCTAGGGACACTGGCTTTGACGCACTAGTCTAACGTAAGAGCAGGGAAACTGAGGCACTCAAGTAATGGCAAAGGGGCCAGCCAAAAAGTCAGCCAGAGAAAAGCTGAGTATAGCTCCAGCTTCAAAGCACTGCTGCTGAATAAACCAAATCCTAATGACTCAAGCATCCCCTGCCACTTCCCTCCATCCACCCAACCAAGAGTAATCTCAACGGGTTACTCCTCTCAACACCTTCCACCCCTCACATTTTAAGGGCAGCAAACTGGCAAAGTCCCAGGCTAAAGCAACCCCAGATCCCGCCAAAAGGCTCTTGTTCACCCCCCACACCTGAAGATAGGTCTTGTATTCAATGAGCTTCTCAGTGCCTCGGTGCAGGAGCCCGATGTGAGGATCACACTTCCGCACCATCTCCCCACTCAATTCCATCACTAGTCGCAGGACACCATGCGCTGCTGGGTGTTGGGGCCCAAAGTTCAGGGTCATGTTCTTCACAATTGTGTCCTTTGGAGGGTCCACATCTGAGAAGTAAGAAATAGTTCAGAGCCACATGGTTATTCCCTTGGGATCCCCCAAAAGACAGCAAGGAGTTAGCCTCTCCCTATAGATTTTCTAACTCACCATTCCATACTTTGTTAATTTCCTAATCTCCATTATAACCAGGAAGAGGACCCTTAGATGGGGAAAAGGAAGATCTAAACTTTCTGATGACAGACACCATGAATCTCACTCTATGTCTCCTAGAATACCTTTTTTTTTTTTTTGATGGTTCATAGTCAGTGTGCATAGAATATCTTTTTAATAATAGATAACACTTATATAGCTTTATTATGTGCCAGGCACTACCTTAGGCACTTTAATTGATTTAATTCTTACAACAACTGTTATGAGTAATAGGTACTATCGTTATCCCCATTTCATTGGATAAACTGAGGCCATGGAGCTTAAATGACTTTTCCAGGATCATAAAACTAGTAAGTGGCAGAACCAGGATTTTAACCCAGCCTGTTTAGCTCCAGGATCCAAACATCTTAACTACTATGATATACTGCCCTCCAAATGTATCCAATGAATGGCCAACCAGTCAGGAAATGTATACCTAATGCTTACTCCCACTAAATGAACTTTTACCCTCAAGAAGATTACCTTTTTTTTTTTTTTTTTTGAGACAGAGTCTCACTCTGCATCCAGGCTGGAGTGCAGCGGCACCATCTCAGCTCACTGCAACGTCTGCCTGCCAGGTTCAAGCAATTCTCCTGTGTCAGCCTCCAGAGTAGCAGGGACTACAGGCGCACACCACCATGCCCACCTAATCTGAAGCTTACATTTTAATTTGCGAAAGAAGTACATGTGAAAAACTAGGAACAGAGGCCAAATTTATAAGTAACCAAGAAAGTGCCTTAGCCACTAAGTTTTTAAAAGAAGGAAAGAACACTGCAAAGACTTCATGTAGGTAGGATCTGAGCTTAAATATAGGAAATGATTTAGATAGCTAGAAGGGAGAAGAACCATTCCAGGCTATGAAATCAACATGGGCCAAATCTTAGAAACAAGGAAGTAAACATCCATGGAACTCTTATTGGGACTTCCCAAGAGAGGGATGATTAGTATTGGGACAAAGTAGGGGGTAGTGGTTCAATTATCTGTACATATCATTAATAACAATGAACACTTATAGGGGACTTACATGTACCAGGCACATGTTATCTCATTTAATCCTTAAAATAATGCTATAAATAGACACTTTATTCACTGGTAAATTGAGAGTGGAGATTTGAAACCAGAGCCCATCTTTTCCACCAAAATTCTTCATGATGGGCTTTGGAGTCTGACAGACCCGAGTACAAATCTGCCTGTGTGTCCTTAACTTTTTTTTTTTTTTTTGAGACAGTCTTGCTCTGTCACCCAGGCTGGAGTGCAATGGCGCGATCTCAGTTCACTGCAACCTCCACCTCCCAGGTTCAAGCGATTCTCCTGCCTCAGCCTCCTGAGTAGCTAGAATTACAGGTGCGTGCCACCACGCCTGGCTAATTTCTGTATTTTTAGTAGAGGCGGGGTTTCACCATGTTGGCCAGGCTGGTCTTGAACTCCTGACCTAAGGTGATCCACCCACCTCGGCCTCCCAAAGTGCTGGGATTACCGGTGTGAGCCACCACATCCGGCCTTTAATCAAGTTTTAATCTCCCTAGACCATAATTTCCTCACAACTGGGGTAATACTCTCATAGAGCTGTTGTAAAGATTAAACAAAATAATGCATACGAAAATGTTTGGCAAACGGTAAGCACTCAGCTATTGTTACTGTAAGTTTGTGGAAAGTAACTGGAAGTGTCTTTGAAGGTTTTGGAGCAAGAGTATGAATAACATGGTAAAATAATGTTTGGGGAAGATGAAGGTGATGACATTGTATAGGATAGATGGAAAGGGGACAACATCAGCGGCAAAAACTCAGTGAATAGACTCCTAAAATAATCAGGGTCTAATACAAGATACATCTGAATAAGAATGATGGCAATAAAAATTAAAAGGGAGAGATGACCAGATATGAGACATTACGAAAGTATCTACATGGTTTGGTAACTTACTGGACATAGACATGGAGGGCAAGATAAAACAGCCAAAGATGACTAAAAAGTTTCAATCCTGAGGGATTAGGAGAATGAGGGTGCCACTGATCAAAATCAAAAGTCAAAAGGAAGAGCTAGTTTTGATAGGAAAAAAAATGGTTTGTATTCATGTAGGTTTCATTTGGTTACCAACGGGAAAACCACCACCTTGTCTGGAGAGGGAGATAATGTAGTGAACCTGAAATATATTGAACATGGGAAAAGCTGGCATTAATATTTAAATTGGTAGGGACTTTTGGGTATTTACTGGGACCCATTCTTTATTTTCTTCTGCAACATCCTTCCTTTCCTTCTCTACTTCACAAATACCTGTTGTTATCACTATTATGTCTGTTGAATTTCGTGGTGAAAGAAGCAAACAGGATAGGGGCTAAAATTTGCCTAAGACAGAGAGCTCAAGAGCACTTAGAAATCAGCTGGAGGCCAGGCATGGTGGCTCAAGCCTGTATCTCAGCACTTTGGGAGGCTGAGTTGGGAGGATTACCTGAGGCCAGGAGTTTGAAACCAGCCTGGTCAACATAGCAAGACTCTGTCTCTACAAAAGGAAAATTTTCAAAATTAGCCGGTTGTGGTGGCACAGGCCTGTTGTTGCGGCTTTCTGGGGAGGCTGAGACAGAAGGTTGCCTTGAGCCCAGAAGTTCAAGGCTACAGTGAGCCACTTTCACACCACTGCACTCCAGCCAGGGAGACAGAGGGAAACCCTGTCTCAAAAAAAGAAAAGGAAATCAGCTGGGGGCAGGGATGGGTGTGGGTTGGGACAGCAACTCTGGTCACTCACCATTCCAAGGTGGAGGCTTCCAGTGGGCTGTTTCTTTGCTTGGGTACATAACAGCTCCCCCAAACTGCTGTGCCCATTCCACATCTGGCTGCCACTGCCGAACACCTCTGAGGAGTTAAAGACAGATCCTAGACAAAGGGCCTGAACAGTGTTTGGTTCCTGTGTTCCCATTCACTCTCAAGGGGACCCAGGAAGGATGTCCTGTTTTTTTGTTTTGTTTTGTTTTTTGTTTTTTTTGAGACTGGGTTTCACTCTTGTTGCCCATACTGGAGGGCAATGGTGTGATTTTGGCTCACTGAAACCTCTGCCTCCCGGGTTCAAGCGATTCTCCTGCTTCAGCCTCCCAAGTAGCTGAGATTACAGGCATGCGCCACCAAACCCGGCTAATTTTGTATTTTTTTAAAGACGGGGGTTTCTCCATTTTGGTCAGGATGGTCTCGAACTCCCGACCTCAGATGATCTGACCGCCTAGGCCTCCCAAAGTGCTGGGATTACAGGTGTGAGCCACCGCGCCCAGCCAATGTCCTGGATTTTTTAATGCCAAGTCACTGATCTGAAGTTAATGTAGCTTCGGCAAAATAAGCTGGAACTCTAGAGGTTCCATTCCTACTAACAAATTATTCCTGGAATAACTCCACCCATCACCCCTGGGCATGCAAGGTTGGGATCCTAGCTTCTTCATATTTTCATCGTATTGATATTATCAACCAGGTGAATATGAACGTGAGAAAAGTGTTTGTTCAAGGTCAACGACAGAGAGAGCGAGCATTCTGGCTCTTTGGCTGAGCTCTACTCAGGTATGACAGGAGAGGTGCATTCAAATTACTGAAGCTAAAAAGCAGAGTCTCCCACTCCGCTGATTTCACCTCGGCACGAACGAACTCTAGACCCTCTCCCCTCCCTCGCCAGAGTGGGCGCCACTGCATCCCGTAGCCCAAGAAATCAGGGATGGACAATGGGGTCACAGGCTTGGGTTATTATTTTCTGGGGGAGTAAAGCGTCCCCAACCTGAGAAACCCTAGCCTTGGAGAAAGTGTGTCGAGAGCTGCCCTCGATCTCACCTGCTGGGCTGAATCGGCAATCGGACTCCAGCCCCAGGCCGCAGCACCTGGGCCGCGACGCCCCGAAAGCCGCACAAAGCCCTCAGCGCCGCCATCTTACTCCGGCTGCAGACTGCGGGAAGGAGAACCGGGCGGAAGTAACTCCAGCGCGCCTCCTTCTTGGCTTCTCACCTATTCGCACAGTGAAGCCGCCCTCTTGGAAGCTGGCAGGGTCGTTTACCGTCGAACTGACAACATCCGGGTCCTGTGACTCGGCTTCACTTGCGTTTAGATAACAGTGACTGCGGTCATCTTTACTGAGGGCGGTTCCTCCCACAGCTCCTGGCTGGCTTTTCTAGGAGCGAGCAAGGGAAAATTGCCGTTCCTGCGTGGGGCAGATACTTCGTGTTCTCTCGCCGAGCCCGCCTGCGTATCTTGGAAACGCGCGGCGCTTCCTTCCCTACTCCCTTCCGCCTTGGCCGCCCTCATGCTTTAGTCCTGCTCTCGGATTGTATCTGAGCCCTGCCCTTATAGGGTAGCCCCAGGCTTTGCCAATTACTTTCCCATCACTGAATCCAAAAGACAGGAGTTGGGAAAGCCAGCTAATTTCCAGATGTCATAAATTGAGATTGGAGAAAGAAGCCTAAGTGGGGCTGGGCGGGTCTGAGAGCTCCCGCCAAACCAAAACAAAAAAGAATAGGATGCCAAGGCCGCCGGCATTGGTGGTGCGGAGGGGAGTGTCGGGGTGTGTAGGAGCCACCTCATCCCAGATGGGGGAGTGGAGGTCCACTGTGGGTGACCCTGACATCCTCCGGGCTTCCCGAACCTACAGAATCACAGACCCAGGAAGCGCCCTTAGAGATGCCTCACACCCCACTTCCGTCTTGCGTCAGCCTCTTTTCCCTAACGTCTTTCTGACCCTGCTATAGCCCTCCTGGGTAATGGCCAACAGCATGGAAATGTAGTAGCACCAGGAGTCTGATCACAATTCTGTATGGACAAAGATTCTTCCAGCCTTAGAGGCTAGTTCCTGTTTTCTCCCTCTGCCTCTAAGCCCAACTCCAGCTGGGCCACCCACCCGTAGAGTTTGTACAACTCTCCAACTCTGAGCCTGGAAAGAGGCCTTCCCCAGATATCCCCTAGACAGGATCCCAGGGACACAGCCCACCAGCAGCGCAGCAGGGTGAGGCAGACAGACCAGGAAGCAGAGATGGTGGAATTCTTCACTGCAGAGAAAGAGGGGAAAGCCAGACTTCTGGCCTGGGAATTGACCTAATGGGAACTGTACCAAAGGGTGGGGCCAGATCCTTAGCTGTGGGAACTGACCAGGACCTGGGCTAGACAAGGCAGCTGCCACAGAGCCAGGGCAGAGGTTTGGTCCCTCTGTTGTCCTCATTCCTTGCTCTTTCCCTGGGCCTTCTTTCTATTGTTGAAACACAGCAAATGTGGCCATGGTGGTGGGGGATGGGAAGGACTGCATTTATTTGCCTTGATCCAGCCTGGGAGAAGTCAGGATAGACTCTGGGCTGCTTGGCCCTGGAGGCAGCTTGAGCTGGGACTGGGGTGGGGGGCTCCTGAGGGGCTGCCTAGGACACTGCAGCTTTTGTGCCTTCTCCCTGCTGCCAACACCCCCACACACACTGCTGCAGCCACTCTAAAGCCCTTTGTCTTTCATTGCTTAGTCACCCCCTTTGTCCTCATCTCAAATAGGGGAGTGGAAAGGGGCAGTAGAGTTCTCTGGTGATAGCTCCTCTTGCCCCTGCCCCTTCTGGTCTCCCACCCCTTGTCCGACTCCTCTAGTCCCAGCCCCGTTGGCTTAGAACCAGGGTCAGGCAAGTGGTGGGTCAAGAGGTGGGTCTGGCAGTCACAAGGGGGTGGGTGATCCAGGAAGTAATAGGCACCAGGGCAGGTATTACCGACCTGAGCAGGAAGGGAGGGGGAAAGGAAGTATTCTGACGGATATGATATGCGGGGGACAGGAGGTGACAAAGCAGAGTGAATAGGGGAATAGAGGCAGGAGGAGGTGGTCCACTTCTGGGAAAGGAAAGAGACTGCTGACTGCACTCTCCTTCCTGGGGATTTCCTGGGGAAACAAGCAGCCAGAGGATGGGGTGAGCAGAAATTGCCCCTACTTCTGAACCCTTTCTTACCTTGAGAGTTCATACCCAAGACCTCTTTTCCGAGTTCCCTCCTATCCAAAGCCAAAGGAATAATTTGCTTCCTTTCCCTAACACCACCTCTTCCTCCCCAGCCACTTTCCCCACCCCAGGCAATGGATTTCTCCCAGTACCCTAATTTCCCTATATGCACAATGCTGTCTCCACCCTCTCCCTGCCCCAGGGAGAATTAAAAAGAAAAGATGACTAGATATTCCAGGAACCACTGGGTTCTCAGAGCAAGGTGGGGTGGATGGTAGGAGCCAGGTGGGGATTCTCCCAGATTGATACTGGGTGAATCTGGGTTCCTGAGAGCAAGTCTTGCCTATGCTGGGGGCTGGCTGACTTGAGGCTGGGGGAGGGTTTAGGGCAGTTGGGAGTGGGTAGGAGCAGGGCCAAAAGCCTGGGG
Source organism: Pan troglodytes (assembly GCF_028858775.2). Lineage (NCBI taxonomy): Eukaryota > Metazoa > Chordata > Mammalia > Primates > Hominidae > Pan > Pan troglodytes. The sequence continues at coordinate 88,019,159 of NC_072398.2, forward strand.
GAAGCTACTGGGAGCTGGGCCAGGGAAATGGGGAGTCAGGAAGTGGGGAGGGGGAACCCTGGGGGGAAATGGAGGCGGAATGGCTGTTCTGGGCTTTGGAGGGGGTGGGTAGTGGTAACTCAGGAAGGGGGATCCTGAGGGAGAGAAGGGACGTTAGAAAAGAGGAGGTGCCACCCTGGATCCGCCTTCTATAAAAGGAAAAGTCGTTAACCCCTCCTGCCTTGTCATCTGCCGCCTCTGTATGTTCATTCCAAGCAAGATCATCCTACCTTTGGGCAGTCAACTCCCTGATCACTGTCTCCTTGCCTCCCCCAATGTTCTGCCTTTTTTACTCTTCCCAGCTGCTCAGTTCTATCCTGAGCCATGTCAAGCTACCTCTTTTATTTGTTCTTCCCTCTTGATGCCTCCTTACCTGTTCCTTACCCTCTTTTCTCAGGCAGCTCACTCAGTCCCCTCAGCCCTGGAAACCAGCCACTAGGGCCAAAGGGCAGCATGAGGGAGCCTTGAGAAAAGAGAAGCCATGGTAGGTTAGACTATAAGAGCAGGAATTCTCCCAGGACCGTGATCCTATCTGTGCATGCCGGCCAGGCCCTTTCCCTCACTCTCTGCCTCTCCTGGGGCTCTGTCCCACCAAAAAGGGAAAGAGACAGCTGAGGGCTGATTGTGGGGTTTGGGAAAAGGCTATGTCATCAGCTGGCCCAGTGCCTATTATCCATTCGGCTGCTAGAGATTCCCCTCCCCTGGGCAAGTCCCATTTTTTTGGGAAGCGATGATACACCCATCTGAGTCCCACCGACAGAGCTCAGCTGAGTGGCTTAGAGATCAGCCAATCAATCGCAGAGGCTCACCATGCTTAAAAGAGCTGGCGCGGAGAGAGGCTGGGGAGAACCCACAGGGAGACCCACAGACACATATGCACGAGAGAGACAGAGGAGGAAAGAGACAGAGACAAAGGCACAGCGGAAGAAGGCAGAGACAGGGCAGGCACAGAAGCGGCCCAGACAGAGTCCTACAGAGGGAGAGGCCAGAGAAGCTGCAGAAGACACAGGCAGGGAGAGACAAAGATCCAGGAAAGGAGGGCTCAGGAGGAGAGTTTGGAGAAGCCAGACCCCTGGGCACCTCTCCCAAGCCCAAGGACTAAGTTTTCTCCATTTCCTTTAACGGTCCCCAGCCCTTCTGAAAACTTTGCCTCTGACCTTGGCAGGAGTCCAAGCCCCCAGGCTACAGAGAGGAGCTTTCCAAAGCTAGGGTGTGGAGGACTTGGTGCCCCAGACGGCCTCAGTCCCTCCCAGCTGCAGTACCAGTGCCATGTCCCAGACAGGCTCGCATCCCGGGAGGGGCTTGGCAGGGCGCTGGCTGTGGGGAGCCCAACCCTGCCTCCTGCTCCCCATTGTGCCGCTCTCCTGGCTGGTGTGGCTGCTTCTGCTACTGCTGGCCTCTCTCCTGCCCTCAGCCCGGCTGGCCAGCCCCCTCCCCCGGGAGGAGGAGATCGTGTTTCCAGAGAAGCTCAACGGCAGCGTCCTGCCTGGCTCGGGCGCCCCTGCCAGGCTGTTGTGCCGCTTGCAGGCCTTTGGGGAGACGCTGCTACTAGAGCTGGAGCAGGACTCCGGTGTGCAGGTCGAGGGGCTGACAGTGCAGTACCTGGGCCAGGCGCCTGAGCTGCTGGGTGGAGCAGAGCCTGGCACCTACCTGACTGGCACCATCAATGGAGATCCGGAGTCGGTGGCATCTCTGCACTGGGATGGGGGAGCCCTCTTAGGCGTGTTACAATATCGGGGGGCTGAACTCCACCTCCAGCCCCTGGAGGGAGGCACCCCTAACTCCGCTGGGGGACCTGGGGCTCACATCCTACGCCGGAAGAGTCCTGCCAGCGGTCAAGGTCCCATGTGCAACGTCAAGGCTCCTCTTGGAAGCCCCAGCCCCAGACCCCGAAGAGCCAAGGTAGGCATCTCTGGAGTCTGTGTCCTGCGGTGTCCTCCCGCCATGTCTGTCCTACTGACCCCTATTCACCCTCTCTCCACCCACTTCCACTTCTGGCCGTTCTGCTTCCCTCCCTTCTGCCTGCCTTTCCTTTCTCCATGAGCCTCCTTTCTTGGTAAGGCTCAGGCCTCTCCCCTTCACCCTTCTCCTAGCGAGACCCACCGAGGGTTCTCAGAGGTGGGTCATAGACTCTGGGCTGGGAATAACTGCTCCCTCTTCCCACCCCACCCCTTCCTGGCCATGGCATCTCCTACTGACACCATCCCCAGCAGTAAAGGTCTCCTAACAGCCCCTTGGCCTTGGCTCTTTTCTCTGCTCCAAATTTGATTTTCATCCCCCACTCCCAGCTATAGGAGTCAGGTTTGAGGCCCTAGGGCTTGGTGTCTGGCTTCTGATGCTGCCTTTAAAATCACTGTGGCAAACTGCAAACTAGGGCAGGAGTGGCAAGAGAGGGAGGGTATCCCATACCTCCTTCTGGTCAATCCCCTTCCCACACTGTGGCCGGACTGCGAGGCTGCCTGAGGCTCCATCCTTTCCTCCCTCCCACTCCTGGTCTCCCCCTTCTTCCCTTCCCTCCTCCCTCCTCCCTCTCTAGCTTTAATCCAGACCAGACGCTCCCTCCACACCCGCCACGCTGAGCTCTGGCCCTGGCCCTAGCTGCTGACTGAATCGTTCCTCCAACCACACAGGGCAGACACGTTGCAGCCCAGCCCTCTAGCCCTGGTCCCATAGGCCCCAGCCACACTCAGGCCTGGAGAACCCCAAAGTCCCTCCTGACGGCAGTCCAGGCTGCTTTCACCTCTGGGGCTCCCGCAGCCCTGGGATGTGGCGTCCCCTTCTCCTCCCCTTCTTAGAACCAGCTGCTGACTCCTCAGAGTTACCACAAAAGCCCTGAGATTTGGCGTTGGGGGAAGGGCCCAACCAAGACCCGCCAGGAGTCAGGAATCCCGTGGGGTGTGTGGGGCCCAGCTGACTATGCTGAGTTCCAGACCCAGGAAGTGAGGGATTGGAGAATCGACCAACCCATGGGTCTGAGAGGCTATTTCAGGATCTTCCTCTCCCTTTTTCTCTACAGCGCTTTGCTTCACTGAGTAGATTTGTGGAGACACTGGTGGTGGCAGATGACAAGATGGCCGCATTCCACGGTGCGGGGCTAAAGCGCTACCTGCTAACAGTGATGGCAGCAGCAGCCAAGGCCTTCAAGCACCCAAGCATCCGCAATCCTGTCAGCTTGGTGGTGACTCGGCTAGTGATCCTGGGGTCAGGCGAGGAGGGGCCCCAAGTGGGGCCCAGTGCTGCCCAGACCCTGCGCAGCTTCTGTGCCTGGCAGCGGGGCCTCAACACCCCTGAGGACTCGGACCCTGACCACTTTGACACAGCCATTCTGTTTACCCGTCAGGTGAGGCCCCAGTCAGCACCGCAGGCCATGCACTGCAGAATTCTAAGAAGGGCCACTACGTAGACTATGATGCAAATGATGTTCCTGGAGTTGTGTGACATGGTGCCTTGCCCCAGCCACACTGCCATGTGTGGCTACCTAGGCCCTGACAGTGCTGGGTCCTCAGTGCCCAGGTCCCCGGGAATCTGGATCTCAACCCAATGGACCCAGGTGTCTTGGCTGTCTATGCACCTTCTATGATCCCTCTCCACAGGACCTGTGTGGAGTCTCCACTTGCGACACGCTGGGTATGGCTGATGTGGGCACCGTCTGTGACCCGGCTCGGAGCTGTGCCATTGTGGAGGATGATGGGCTCCAGTCAGCCTTCACTGCTGCTCATGAACTGGGTAAAGTAGGGGTGGATGAGAAAGGTATTAGGGAGGAGAAGGTGGGGGAGGGGGTAGCAAGTTCACCACAGTGTTAATGGGGGTCCCAAGGTATTCTTCCCCCAGGCCTAGGTATAGGGCTATTACTCCTCTCTGCTCCAGGTGTAGACATACATTTACATTTTTCTATTAAATAAATTAGTTGGTCGAAACTACTGTGAACTCCTCTGTGTGTGTGTGTGTGTCTGTGTGTGTGTATTTGGAGGGGGAGTCAGAGACAATGGGTGGGGTCACAGTTGGGAATGTTGGCTATAAGGAAAAGTGGGTAGGGAGGGACCCTGAGTATATTTGGGGGAAGAGGAGACAGAGAAAGAGACGGGGCTACATACTGGGAGCCCTGAGAGTACCATAAAGGAAAGGACTGGGGGCAGGGTGAGGTGGGTAATGGATCTGATCATCCACAGCTGCAGCCAGATTTATTATGGAGTCCCTCAGGGCATGGGGAAGGGACCCTCAGATCCTATCAGGGCCTTTGCTCCCACAGGTCATGTCTTCAACATGCTCCATGACAACTCCAAGCCATGCATCAGTTTGAATGGGCCTTTGAGCACCTCTCGCCATGTCATGGCCCCTGTGATGGCTCATGTGGATCCTGAGGAGCCCTGGTCCCCCTGCAGTGCCCGCTTCATCACTGACTTCCTGGACAATGGCTATGGTAAGCAGATGGCACTTACCTTTCCCTGGGTAGCACTCAATTCCTGTCCTCCAGGGCACTCTCACTTCCGCTGCATTCTGCATGGACCAAATTGCCTCCCCCAAGTGTGCTTCCTCTGCAGTGTGGGAAGGGGTGAGAAATGCTGCTGTCTTTGTGTAGTTCTCACTTCCTCCCAGAATAAATACCATAGCTAGAGGAGGCGAATTTTGGCTCAGTAGAATTAGAACTGACTTTCTGAGGGCCAGAACTGTCCACCACTGGAATGGGCTGGCTGTGAAGGAGGTGATTACCTTGTCACGCAGTGAGGTATGCAAGAATAGTAGGATGACTGCCACTAGGCAGAGATGTTGATAAGAAGCAAACTCAAATATTCTATAGTTGGTTAGAATAGGCAGAATTGAGTTCCTATCCTTATTCTGTTTTGTTTTAAATACAGATGTGGTCTCACTGTGTTGCCTAGGCTGGTCTCGAACTCCTAGGCTCAAGCAATCCTCCCACCTCAGCCTTCCAAAGTGCTGGGATTACAGACATTAAGCCACCATGCCTGGCCTCTTATTCTGTTCTTTAAGCAGGTGTAGATGTGTGACTGTAAGTTACTTCACCTCTCTGTGTTTGTAGTTGATATGTCAGATAAGTATAATAGCGGTACCTATCTCATAGGTATTTGCCATGATTAAATAGTGCTGGTCAAGCATTTAGCCAATGCTCATCTCATAATATGCATCCAATAAACTATAGCTGCCCATTAAAGCCTCTTACAGGGCTAGGCACAGTGGCTTACACCTGTAATCCCAATGCTTTGGGAGGCTAAGGTGGGAGGATTGCTTGAGACCAGGAGTTTGAGATTAGCCTGGACAACATAGCAAGACCTTATCACTACAAAAAATTCCAAAAAATTAGCTGGACATGGCACATGCCTGTAATCCCAGCTACTCAGGAGCCCAAGGCAGGAAGTTTGCTTGAGCCCAGAAGTTTGAGGCTGTAGTGAGCCATGATCATGCCACTGTACTGCAGCCTGAGCGACAGAGCAAGACTCTGTCTCAGAAAAAAAAAAAAAAAAGTAAGTAATTAAAATAAAAATTATAAATAACAAAAATTTAAATCCTCTTATAGTCCTAGGATTGTTTTTCTAGGCTCCATCAGGCCCCGGGGAGCCTAAGCTTTCTGCTGGCAATCCTGAATGCTCCCCTCAGCCCATTGCTGACTTTGTGCCCCAACCCCCTTCCCAGGGCACTGTCTCTTAGACAAACCAGAGGCTCCATTGCATCTGCCTGTGACTTTCCCTGGCAAGGACTATGATGCTGACCGCCAGTGCCAGCTGACCTTCGGGCCCGACTCACGCCATTGTCCACAGCTGCCGCCGCCCTGTGCTGCCCTCTGGTGCTCTGGCCACCTCAATGGCCATGCCATGTGCCAGACCAAACACTCGCCCTGGGCCGATGGCACACCCTGCGGGCCCGCACAGGCCTGCATGGGTGGTCGCTGCCTCCACATGGACCAGCTCCAGGACTTCAATGTGAGATCCTAGGGCAGGGGTGGGGTAAAGGGCCCGGGGGTGTGGGGACTGGCCTTAAGCCCGGGAGAGAGTTCACTTATGCCCCACTTCCATTCTGTGCCTTTGCAGATTCCACAGGCTGGTGGCTGGGGTCCTTGGGGACCATGGGGTGACTGCTCTCGGACCTGTGGGGGTGGTGTCCAGTTCTCCTCCCGAGACTGCACGAGGCCTGTCCCCCGGAATGGTGGCAAGTACTGTGAGGGCCGCCGTACCCGCTTCCGCTCCTGCAACACTGAGGACTGCCCAACTGGCTCAGGTGAGGAGTAGGGGGGATGGGAGCCCTTGGGAGGGGACAGTAGAGCAGGAAGGACTGTCCCTTGAGTGCAAGACCAAGGGGGTGTTGATTCCCCTGCTGCTGTGGGGAGTGCCTTTAACCTCTGGGAATTGTCCTTGGCCGTCTGCAGGGAAGAGCAGAGCTGTGCTGTCTAGAGTTCTCAGGGGTTGGGTGGAGGGATGTGGGGTGATGTGAGGAAGGAAGGAGGGGCTCTGACTGTTTTACCCCTCCAGCCCTGACCTTCCGCGAGGAGCAGTGTGCTGCCTACAACCACCGCACCGACCTCTTCAAGAGCTTCCCAGGGCCCATGGACTGGGTTCCTCGCTACACAGGCGTGGCCCCCCAGGACCAGTGCAAACTCACCTGCCAGGCCCGGGCACTGGGCTACTACTATGTGCTGGAGCCACGGGTGAGGGTCAGGACACTCCCAGGCCCTGTCTATGGTCACACACACCCCCAGTGCTCCCTCTGCTTTCTGATAACAAAGATCACCCAAAGTAACCCTGTTCCTACAGCCACACCAGCCCAGTCCAGGATTCCACTCAGACTTATCTGTACATGGGTATCAGGAAAACGAGCCCCAGACTCCAGATATGTGGCCAATAGGTCCCTCTAGCCTATCCTATTTCCCGTGGCTTCTTTTCCTCTGACTCCCCATCTTCTAGTGCTGCATTTGGTGAGAATCGAATGTGTGGCCTTTGGGGCAAGTCCTTCACCCCTCTTCCATGGGCTCCTCTGTCAAATTATAGTGGTGGTTTCATTCAGCTCCTGGACAGCCAGTCCCTCAATGGACAGGCCTCCTGGAGATGACTGAAGTCCCTACACTCCCTCTCTGTGATAGGGTGGTGGGTTGAAGGCTGCACAAAGAAAAACAAGCCCCAGCAGCATTTTGCTCCCTTCGCCCCAACCTGAGAATTTCTACAGGCTGGCTGCCCTCTAGCGTCCATTTAGGGACAGTGCCATCAAGGTTTAGGGCTTGGTGCTGGGACCAGACAGACTGCACTTCCCATCTTGGCTCCTCTGCTTGCCATTTGTGTGGCTTTTGGACAGATTCTTTAGCTTTTCTAAACCTCAACGTTCCATCCCTAAAAACCTCAAATAGTGGTGGTGAGATTTACGTTTGTGTTTATAAAACACTTAGCATGCTGCCTGATTCATACTCAGTGCTCTGAAAATGCTGGCTAGATGTTATATGTGATAATAATTATTATTGTTATGATTATCACCCACATGGTGGCTGGCACTCACCCATCTACATCCCCTACTTCATCCAACTTTTCCGACGACATTGCTTCCCTGATGGGACATGGGTCTCGTTTGATTTACCAACCCCTTTTGACTTAGGAGGAACCTTCAGCATTGTTCTTTCTCTTTTCCTCAGGTGGTAGATGGGACCCCCTGTTCCCCGGACAGCTCCTCGGTCTGTGTCCAGGGCCGATGCATCCATGCTGGCTGTGATCGCATCATTGGCTCCAAGAAGAAGTTTGACAAGTGCATGGTGTGCGGAGGGGACGGTTCTGGTTGCAGCAAGCAGTCAGGCTCCTTCAGGAAATTCAGGTTCTTTCACCATCATTCCTCCCTCTACCTTCCTGGACATTCTGGGTCCTAGTGATGCAGAGGGGAACTCAGCACTGTTTCCACTCTCAAAGAGCTCACAGTCTAGCGGGAGATAGACGAGTAGGCAGCTGCAGTGCGGTTTCCCATGTATTCATCCGAAGTCGCAACAGGGTGTTGTGAGTGCCCTTGTGGGCATCAGGGAAGGCTTCCTTGGAGGTGACCTCTGAGCTGAGTCTCAGAAGGAGGGTAGGAATTAGACAGGTACCAAGGAAGTGGGGCTTGGAAGGGCAACTCAATAAGGGGGCAGTGGGTGTAAAGGTCCAGAGATAAGAGGCAGTAGGGCACATGTGCATGTAGCTCTGATCCAGACCGAACAGCTCACATAGGATTGGGTGACAGCCATCTACACACATGTACACACATACAGTCACATAAGCACAGCTCAGAAGGCTGAGGGGATTCAGGTGATCCTGAGCTCCCCATCTACTCCTTCCACACAGGTACGGATACAACGATGTGGTCACTATCCCCGCGGGGGCCACCCACATTCTTGTGCGGCAGCAGGGAAACCCTGGCCACCGCAGCATCTACTTGGCCCTGAAGCTGCCAGATGGCTCCTATGCCCTCAATGGTGAATACACGCTGATGCCCTCCCCCACAGATGTGGTACTGCCTGGGGCAGTCAGCTTGCGCTACAGCGGGGCCACTGCAGCCTCAGAGACACTGTCAGGCCACGGGCCACTGGCCCAGCCTTTGACACTGCAAGTCCTAGTGGCTGGCAACCCCCAGGACGCACGCCTCCGATACAGCTTCTTCGTGCCCCGGCCGACCCCTTCAACGCCACGCCCCACTCCCCAGGACTGGCTGCACCGAAGAGCACAGATTCTGGAGATCCTTCGGCGGCGCCCCTGGGCGGGCAGGAAATAACCTCACTATCCCGGCTGCCCTTTCTGGGCACCGGGGCCTCGGACTTAGCTGGGAGAAAGAGAGAGCTTCTGTTGCTGCCTCATGCTAAGACTCAGTGGGGAGGGGCTGTGGGCGTGAGACCTGCCCCTCCTCTCTGCCCTAATGCGCAGGCTGGCCCTGCCCTGGTTTCCTGCCCTGGGAGGCAGTGATGGGTTAGTGGATGGAAGGGGCTGACAGACAGCCCTCCATCTAAACTGCCCCCTCTGCCCTGCAGGTCACAGGAGGGAGGGGGAAGGCAGGGTGGGCCTGGGCCCCAGTTGTATTTATTTAGTATTTATTCACTTTTATTTAGCACCAGGGAAGGGGACAAGGACTAGGGTCCTGGGGAACCTGACCCCTGACCCCTCATAGCCCTCACCCTGGGGCTAGGAAATCCAGGGTGGTGGTGATAGGTATAAGTGGTGTGTGTATGCGTGTGTCTGTGTGTGAAAATGTGTGTGTGCTTATGTATGAGGTACAACCTGTTCTGCTTTCCTCTTCCTGAATTTTATTTTTTGGGAAAAGAAAAGTCAAGGGTAGGGTGGGCCTTCAGGGAGTGAGGGATTATCTTTTTTTTTTTCTTTCTTTCTTTCTTTTTTTTTTTTTTTTGAGACAGAATCTCGCTCTGTCGCCCAGGCTGGAGTGCAATGGCACAATCTCGGCTCACTGCGTCCTCCGCCTCCCGGGTTCAAGTGATTCTCATGCCTCAGCCTCCTGAGTAGCTGGGATTACAGGCTCCTGCCACCACGCCCGGCTAATTTTTGTTTTGTTTTGTTTTGTTTGGAGGCAGAGTCTCGCTGTTGTCACCAGGGCTGGAATGATTTCAGCTCACTGCAACCTTCGCCACCTGGGTTCCAGCAATTCTCCTGCCTCAGCCTCCCGAGTAGCTGAGATTATAGGCACCTACCACCACGCCCGGCTAATTTTTGTATTTTTAGTAGAGACGGGGTTTCACCATGTTGGCCAGGCTGGTCTCGAACTCCTGACCTCAGGTGATCCACTCGCCTTCATCTCCCAAAGTGCTGGGATTACAGGCGTGAGCCACCGCGCCTGGCCACGCCCAACTAATTTTTGTATTTTTAGTAGAGACAGGGTTTCACCATGTTGGCCAGGCTGCTCTTGAACTCCTGACCTCAGGTAATCGACCTGCCTCGGCCTCCCAAAGTGCTGGGATTACAGGTGTGAGCCACCACGCCCAGTACATATTTTTTAAATTGAATTCTGCTATTTATGTGATCCTTTTGGAGTCAGACAGATGTGGTTGCATCCTAACTCCATGTCTCTGAGCATTAGATTTCTCATTTGCCAATAATAATACCTCCCTTAGAAGTTTGTTGTGAGGATTAAATAATGTAAATAAAGAACTAGCATAACGCTCAGCATCTAGTAAGTGCTCAACAAATAGCAGCTGCTGTTACTTACTGTTATCAAATTTCTGTCCACATCCACTCTCCATATGCACTTGAAGGTGGCAAAGATCCACAACCATGGTGCCTGCCTTTATCCTCAGGGTCCGTTCCTTTGGTTGGCAGACCCCTATCCTGGGTTCTGAGGGACCAACAGAGAAAGGAAAATTCCATCCCTCACCTCTGGAGGTTCCCAATCACAGGAAGGAAACATAGTAAGCACGTGGCTACAAATACAATTGACAAGAACATGAAGGTGCAGGATAACAAGAACAAATAACAAGAACAACTGTATCAACACAAATGAGTGCTTAGTAATAAGGGCGATAGTTGAGGGGTCTGGGTTTCACAACAGTAGAAAGAGCACTGGAGTGGGAGCCAGTGGGTCTGGATTCGATTTGGGGCTCGGCGTCTTATTAGCTGGGTGGTGTTGGGTAAGTCACTGATGCTGAGCCTTAGATTGCTCATATGGGACTAACAGTATCTACTCCCACAGAGTTGTTCTGGGAACAAATGCTAGAATATTTTCAAAACAGTAAAGGTTATAGTCATGGCCATGTGAGAGGTTACCCCTGTGACTACCTGAAGATGGAACGGAGTCTCCAGAATCTGCCAGTGTAAACCCAGCAGAATGCCTAGAAGATGTGAGATTAGAATAAAATTTCATAAAACAAAAATAATCGGGCACGGTGGCTCATGCCTATAATCCCAGCACTTTGGGAGGCCGAGATGGGCGGATCACGAGGTCAGGAGATTGAGACCGACCATCCTGGCTACCACAGTGAAACCCCGTGTCTACTAAAAATACAAAAAATATATATATATATATTAGCCGGGCATGGTGACAGGTGCCTATAGTCCCAGCTACTTGGGAGACTGAGGCAGGAGAATGACTTGCACCCGGGAGGCAGAGCTTACAGTGAGTCAAGATTGCGCCACTGCACTCCAGCCTGGGAGACAGAGTGAGACTCGTCTCGATACAAAAACAAAAACAAAAACAGGATATGGTTTGGCAGGAAATAGGCAAGAAGGCAAAAAGAATAACCTGGAAAAGGATCTGAGGTAAGGGAGCCAGGTGCCCCAAAATGGCAGAATACCTGATGCCTGAGGAGAGGGAGGGAATAAAACATCTGCATTTTCCCCTCTGGGCAAGGCGCCTTTGCTTGAGAAAGAATTTTGGGCTGGATGAGATGGCTCACACCTGTAATCCCAGTACTTTGGCAGGAGGATTGCTTGAGGCCAGGAGGTTGGGACCAACCTGGGCAACATAGAAAGATTCCATCTCTACCAAAAAAAAAAAAAAAAAAGATTGAAAAATTAGCCGGGCGTGGTGGCACCTGTAGTCCCAGCTACTTGGGAGGCTAAAATAGGAGGACTGCTTGAGCCCACGATTTCGAGGCTATGGTGAGCTACGATCATGCCACTATACTCCAGCCTGGGTGAGAGACCAAAACACCAACTCAAAAAAAAAAAAAAAAAAAAGGGCCAGGCATGGTGGCTCACACCTGTAATCTCAGCACTTTGGGAGGCTGAGGTTCAAAACCAGCCAGGCCAACATGGTGAAACCCCATCTCTACTAAAAAAAAATACAAAAAATTAGCCAGGTGTGGTGGCAAGCGCCTATAGTCCCAGCTACTCATGAGGCTGAGGCAGGAGGATCGCTTGAACCTGGGAGGTGGAGGTTGCAGTGAGCCGAAATTGCACCACTGCACTCCAGTCTGGGCGATAGAGTGAGACTCCATCTCAAAAAAAAAAAAAAAAAAAAAAAGAACTTGGGCAGTCCTCTATGTGTCATGGATGGAACAGGGATGGGCAAGGGTGGTAGGTAGACCCTGCAAGAATTTGGAGTTTTGAGAGGCAGACGCAGGACTGCTAGGGATTGGGGAAGGTACTGGATGTGGGGTTGTGGGAGAAACTATAGGTAAAGAAGACCCTGAGGTTGAGGTGGAAGAGTGAAGAATGGGGGAACCAAAGGCACTTCACTCTGCCATAGCAGCCCCTAGCTGGGATGCCAAATACTCCTTGGAATGTGAAGCTGGGACTATGGGGTTGAGGCAGGCCGCGGAGGTTGTAGTGGTTATATGTGCTATGCTTACTGGATCTGGGCTTTGCTAATCAAGTTCTGTACCAGGCAGTGCCTTATACAGCACCCTGTACTCTACACCAGCCAGCACAGCGCCTGCTTCCTCTGCAGCAATGAGAAAAGACTGCCCACACTCTCTTCTCTCCAGTAAACACAGTTCTCCCTGCTAGGATTGGCCCCCTGGCCCTTCCTGTGGTCCTCCTACTAACCAGGCTGAAGAAGATGGAGACAAGACAATAGTGATCTTTACTCGTTTCATCTAGTTTGCAAAATGAGACCACAGATAGTATGTTTATGGACCTTGATACTATGAGTTGATGGTACAATGAGCAGAGTTCTGTGATAAGTAGATGTAAAGTACAAATACAAACAATATATACGACTGTCCTAAAGGGGTTCACACTGCATTCTGGGCAGGGGAGGTTGTATACTGCTCCCACTCCACCTTCCCCGCAAACAGAAGCAATGGGACAGTAAAAGGGACTAGAAGATAAGAGCCTAATGAGCCCTGAACTGAATGGACTATGAGAGTTATGGAGGGCTACCTTGGGCTGGGCCCTGGAGAACAGGTCATCATGATAGCCCTTCTCACTTTCCTTTAATGTTCATGGAGATACACTTTTTTTTTTTTAGATAGGGTCTCCCTTTGTTGACCAGGCGGGAGTACAGTGGTGTGATCTTGGCTCACTGCAGCCTTGAACTCTCAGGCTCAAGCAACCCTCCCACCTCAACCTCCTGAGTACCTAGGACTACAGGCACGAGCTACCACACCCAGCTAATTTACTTTTTTTTTTTTGGTTGAGACGAGGTCTTATCATATTGCCCAGGCTGGTCTTGAACTCCTGGCCTCAAGGGATCTTCCCACCTCGATCTCCCAAAGTGTTGGGATGACCAGTGTGAACCACCATGCCTGGCCTTTTCTTTTGAGACAGTCTCGCTCTGTGGCTCAGGTTGGAGTGCAGTGGCACCATCATAACTTACTACAGCCTTGAACTCCTGGGCTCGAGTAATCCTCCCACCTCAGCCTCCTGAGTAGCTTGGACTACAGGTGTAGATTCACTTTTAAATCACTTTTCTGCCTGTTATTTTAAGAGAAAGCCCTTCGCTCACCAAGTAGGGTTCTCACTGGCATAAGTAAGTTTTTCTGAAAATGAGACTGAGCTTAGGGGCCACCTCTGTGATTGGGTAAGTAAGCAGGAGCTAGAGTGAAAGAGGGGCAGAGAGAGCTAGCTCATCGAAGAGAAGTGATGGGCATCTCAGCCCTCAATCCCAGGCAAGGCCTGACCCTTTTCTGGAACGGTCTCTGCCTTACCACACTTCCAAGACCCAGATTGTAGGTAGGCTTTACCTAATAGGAGTCCAACAAGTTCTTGCTAGGGATGGGGTTGTGGGGGGGCACATATCTCCCTGTAAGAGCCACAGTGAGCTCCGTTTCCCATCTGCCTACTTATTGCCCTCATGGGCCTGAGCTGGGGTGTAGATATATAAGGAGGAACAGAAACAGTAATAACAGGAAGTAAGGAGGCACTGAAACAATTCAAGTATCTGGTCCTGGAGATGAAAAGAGGAAATGGAAAAAGAAAAGGCATTGAATGACAAGGGATTAGAACCCTGTCCCTAGAGAAGTTCAAGAAGAGTTTGGACAACCATTTTATGAGATGGCAAGTGTTGTGCATGAGTATGTGTTTGAGGTGGGGGAGGAAGTTGAAGCAATAAGTTGGGCCAATTTCCTAAAGTCCCTTCTGCCCCTGAGATTCTCTGCTTCTGTGGTTCAAACAGAGGAAATCTGGACATTTGTCCAGCCACTATTTTTGTAATGGAGGTGGGACAGCCAGGGTTCCTGGAGGGTGCTGTGGAATCGGCATTTACACTTCTATTCCATCTCTAGTTTCATTTCTGTAATCTTCATACAGTATTACAGTATTTTGTTTTCTAAAATACCAGATTGGCAGTAAGTGACAAAACTAGCATCTCATTGGTCAGGGCTTGTGGGGGAGGAAGGGAGAAGAAAGTGGATTTCAATGTATTAACATTTTATTGGCTGAGAGGATGTTTGTGAACCAATTGAGTACCTTCCCCATTGACTGTTGCTGGGGCCAAGCCAAAATCATTGGCACCACGAGAAACCAGATGACAGCTGGAGGAAACCACGAGTGCTAAAAATGCTCAGAAAGAGGGGGGTCAGGGAAGGCGGGGGAGCAACAACACTGAACAACTTCCCCAGGCAGGATCTTACATGGGGACAGACCCAGGGTACTTAAGTAGCATTAGGAAGGAAAGGGAGGGGAGGAAGTAGATTAAGTATCCCTCACAGTCTTGGGACAACAAACAGGCACCATACACCCACACCAACAGTGACACATTGACATACACACATCCAACTTCACAGAGACACACTAGCACATTCTCTCTTTTTTTTTTTTAATTTATTTTATTATTATTATACTTTAAGTTTTAGGGTACATGTGCACAATGTGCAGGTTAGTTACATATGTATACATGTGCCATGCTGGTGTGCTGCACCCATTAACTCGTCATTTAGCATTAGGTATATCTCCTAATGCTATCCCTCCCCCCTCCTCCCCCGCCTTTCTTTTTCTTCTTTTTTTTCTTTTTTTAAGACAGATTCTCATTCTGTCACCCAGGCTAGAGTGCAATGGCGTGATCTCGGCTCACTGCAACCTCCACCTCCCAGGTTCAAGTGATTCTCCTGCCTCAGCCTGCCAAGTAGCTGGGATTACAGGTATGCACCACCATGCCCGGCTAATTTTTTGTATTTTTAGTATAGAGACGGGGTTTTCCATGTTGCCCAGGCTGGTCTTGAACTCCCGGGCTCAAGTGATCTGCCTGCCTCGGCCTCCCAAAGTGCTGGGATTACAGGTGTGAGCCAGGGTGCCTGGCCAACACATTCTGTAGATAATATAGATGCAAATAAGTAGTAGGGAGCGGAAAATGTAAGAATTTTCACCTGAAAATGGATCTGAAGAGTAAAAGATATTAATTGACCTAATCGTGCATTGAGAATTGACGGTTTATCCCATTTATTTGTTCAATAAATAAGCCAATGGGTTGTAAACATTGTAAACATTCCACAGCATGTGGAAAGGACATGGATTTTTGGAGTCAAATTGAATCTAA
The DNA here is from genome assembly GCF_028858775.2 of Pan troglodytes. Classification (NCBI taxonomy): domain Eukaryota; kingdom Metazoa; phylum Chordata; class Mammalia; order Primates; family Hominidae; genus Pan; species Pan troglodytes. The sequence continues at coordinate 88,034,576 of NC_072398.2, forward strand.
GCCTTGCTACTTACTTACATGTAATGATGCAACCTTAATTACTTGATCTCTGTAAACCTCAGTTTCCTTACCTACAAAATGTTTGTACTATTACCTGCCTTATAGAGAGGTCCAGACTTAAGAATATGATGATGTAAATGTTTGGCACTGTGTCTGGCTTTTAGTAAGTGGTCAATAAAGGCCAGTTCTCCTTTCCTTATATCTCTTCCTTTGTCTGCTCCCTGACTTCTAACCCCTGCATTCACGTGAGAAAACAGTTATATCAAGGAACTGTCTAGGTCAGATCTAAGGGCCATTTTGTAAATTTGTGCAAAAAGTTCTGGCTTACATTGAAGGGATGATAAAAGGAAAGACATGGTCCTAATCCTCAGAGTTCACAATCTGGTGGCTGAGACAGTCAAGTAGGACAAAAATTTCAGACTTCTGTGATAGGTGCCATGATCAAGGAGGGGCACCTAGCACAGAATATGAGGCCACAGAAGTGTTTCTGGAGGAGGTGCCTGTCTCTCCTTCTAGAAGTGAGCAGTAAGGCTGGGCACAGTGACCCATACCTGTAGTCCCAGTACTTTGGGAGGCCAAGGTGGGAGGATCACTTGAGGCCAAAAGTTCAAGACCAGCCTGGGGGACATGATGAAACCTGGTCTCTACAAAAAATACAAAAAAAGGCAGGGTGCAGTGGCTCATGCCTGTAATCCCAGCACTTTGGGAGGCCGAGGCGGGTGGATCATGAGGTCAGAGTTCAAGATCAGCCTGGTTTGGGAATCTGGTCTCTGGTTCGAGACCAGACCAGGAGTTCGAGACCAGCCTAGTAGATAGAAGATGAAACCCCATAGCTACTAAAAATACAAAATTTAGCCAGCACAGTGGTGGGCGCGCCTGTAATCCCAGCTACTTGGGAGGCTGAGGCAGAAGAATTGCTTGAACCTGGGAGGCAGAGGTGGCAGTGAGCCAAGATCATGCCACTGCACTCTAGCCTGGGCATCAGAGCAAGACTCCATCTCAAAAAAAAAAAAAAAAAAAAAATTAGCCAGGTGTGCTTGTGCGCGCCTGTAGTCCTAGCTACTCAGGGAATGGGGCGGGGGCTGAGGTGGGAGGATCACTTGAACTCAGGAGGTGGAGGCTGCAGTGAGCTGTGATTGTGCCACTGCACTCCAGCCTGGGTGACAGAATGAGAACTTGTTTCCAAAAAAAAAAAAAAGAAAGCTGTAAGACTGCAGGGAACCCATGGATGGTGGGAGGGTGTCAGGGGGGCATGATTTCTGTTTGCTAGGTCAGGTTCAGGTTCTTCTATGTTATACAAACCAAAGTGAGGTAAAGAGGTAAAGAGAACAAACCAGAAAACCAGAAACTGGAGGATAATATGGTAAGAGAAAGAGCTGAGTGGGAGAGAGATCTGGAACAACAGTGTGGGCTGAGGGGAGTTGGAAGGGATAGTTTTGGGAAGAAATAACATCCAAGTAGAAAATGTTGAATGGAAGAGGGAGAGGAATATTTTTTTTTTTTGCAACAGAGTCTCACTCTGTTTTCCAGTCTGGAGTGCAGTGGCGCCATCTCCACCTCCCAGGTTTAAGCAATTCTCTTGTCTCAGCCTCCCGAGTAGCTGGAATTACAAGTGTGTGCTGCCACACCCGGCTAATTTTTGTATTTTTAGTAGAGACAGGGTTTCACCATGTTGGTCAGGCTGGTCTCGAACTCCTGACCTCAGGTGATCCACCTGCCTCAGCCTCCCAAAGCGCTGGGATTACAGGCATGAGTCTCTGCGCTCAGCCGAGACAGAGGATTTTAAAGACATTGGGCTGTCCATTAAAATGTGCTCCTAATCCACTGCCCCTTTCCCCTGTCTCTGATATTTCCTTGAGAAATTAAGTAGAGATTTAAATTAGTTTTTGATTACTAAACTGGGTTTCTTCTATTGTATTATGTGCCATGACTGGGCCAGTGTGGGCCCCAGGATTTATTCAGAATATAGAAAGACAGGATGTTGTGGTGGAAACCAGCATGTTAAAATTTAAGTTTTCAGAAACATAACAGTTCTAGGTGATGACTAAGTCCAGGGTGTGGCCAGGGTGAGACAGAGCAGAAGGGAAGGTTCTTGAAAACAGGGAGCTTACAAATTAATGTAAGGGAATGGCCAGAAGGTAGTAGATAGGCCTTTGTGGTGGCTCACAGGAGGCTCACTTAAGGCCAGGAATTCAAGACCAGCCTGGGCAACAGAGTGAGACTCCGTCTCCATAAAAAACTAAATTAGCTAGGTACACACCTGTAGTCCTAGCTACTTGAGAGGTTGAGGCAGGAGGATCACCTTAACCCAGGAGTTCAAGGCTGCAGTGGGCCATAATCATGCCATTGCACTCCAGCCTGGGTGACAGAGTGAGTCTCTGACTCTAAAAAAGAAGATGGTTAGATACAGAAGGAGATAGAAAGTGAAGGCTGGGCGCAGTGGCTCAAGCCTGTAATCCCACCACTTTGGGAGGCCGAGGTGGGCAGATCACCTGAGGTTAGCAGTTTGAGACCACCCTGACCAACATGGAGAAACCCCGTCTCTACTAAAAATACAAAATTAGCCGGGCGTGGTAACACATGCCTGTAATCCCAGCTACTTGGGAGGCTGAGGCAGGAGAGTCACTTGAACCCAGGAGGCGGAGGTTGCGGTGAGCTGCAGATCATGCTGTTGCACTCCAGCCTGGGCAACAAGAGAGAAACTCCATCCCAAAAAAAAAAAAGAAAGTGAGGGTCAGTCCTGTAAGACAGAACGCGATGGAGGAGCAGAGGCTCAAAGGAAGGGTCCTCTGGGAGAACCACATTTTCTCTCTTTCTCTCTTTCTTTCTTCTTTGAGACAGGATCTGGCTCTATCACTCAGGCTGGAGTAGTGCAGTGGTGCAATCAGCTCACTGCAGCCTTGAACTCCTGGGTTCAAGTGATCCTCCCACCTCAGCCCCGTGAGTAGCTGGAACTACAGCTGTGAGCCACCATGCCCAGCTAATTTTTGTATTTTTCTTGGAAGGGAATTTTGCCATATTGCCCAGGCTGATCTTAAACTCCTGAACTCAACTGATCCACCTAACTGGGCCTCCCAAAGTGTTGGGATTACAGGCGTGAGCCATGATGCCAGGCCAAGAACCACATTTCAATGATCTGTTTAAGTCTGCCTTTTCCACTACACAGTGATATTCTTAAAAAATCAAGGCTTTTTGAGTTATACTATATCAGAAGCTAAAAATAATAATAAAAAAATAAAAGTAAAACAAACAAAAAATCAAGTTTGGGAGGCCACAGCGGGAGGATCACTTCAACCCAGGAGTTTGAGACCAGCCTGGGCAACATAGTGAGACTGTCTCTTCAAAAAAAAAAAATTATAATAAAAAAAATCAAGGCTTTGTCTTGGCTTCTATTTGTGCTCAAAAGTTTTCCATAGTTCTAATGATCACAAAACCCCTTAAGGCTAGAGTTCATTTTACAGATGAAATCCAGAGTGTATTGCTCAGTACACAGCCAATGGGTTTCAAAGTTGGTATTGTATTTAAACCCAGCATTATCTCATTTTGAGCCTTCACAGGCACCTCAAACTCATTATGTCTAAAGTTTGTCATCTCTACCCCTTCCCCAAAATGTGCTTCTTCCTAAGTTTTGTTTCTCATTAAATGGCACCACCCAGTGGTCCAAATTAGAAATCTGGGTGTCCTCTTGGAGTCCAATTCCCTAACTTGGCACATCCAGTCAATCTTCAAGTCCTGTTTGCCTCCTGAAAGTTCCCAAAGTTACTTTCTTCCCTCCAGTCCCACGGGTATTACCTATTCTGCATGAGCTTCATCTTATTCCTGGATTTCTGCAGTAACTTTCTAAATAGGCTCCCTGCCTCCGGTCTTGACTACTTCAATTAGTGCTCCACATTTCCTAAAGTTCTGATCATAGCACTCTCTATTTACAGCACTTTAATGCCTTCTTCTTGCCCTCTGGATAAGACCCAAACTCTTTTAGCATGGTTTGTGGAGTCCTTCATTATTTGGCATTTGTTTACCTCTCCAGTCTCATATCTCAACATTCCCTTCACTCTACTGTCCAGCCTTGCGGGCCCAGTTTTAATTTCCCAAACTCCCTAATTTCTTCCTCATTTCCAGAATTTTGCACTTATGGTTTCCTCTGCTTGGAACACTATTCATCTGTTAAAAGTTAATTTTCTAGCTGGGTGTGGTGGCGCATGCCTGTAATCCCAGCTACTCGGGAGGCTGAGGCAGGAGAATTGGCTGAACCCAGGAGGCGGAGGTTGCGGTGAGCCAAGATGGTGCCATTGCACTCCAGCCTGGGCAACAAGAGCAAAACTCTGTCTCAAAAAAAAAAAAAAAAAAAAAAGGTAATTTTCAGAAGAAGGTAAAATTATGACCCTTAAACTGTTGAAGAAAAAATTATTCTGACACTTGTTAAAACAGTAAGGAAGACTATTGCGATAGTCAATGAGCAGAATCAGAGTCAGTGGATGGAAGGAAAATTACATTAAGGCTAGGAGGATTCTTGCTAAACTGACCTAACAGGATCTTTCCTGAAGGCAGGTGAGGGTGATCAGATAGATCAGCTATCAAGGGTGGAGAAGCGGGCAGGGAATTATCCCTAAACTGACTTGGCAGGATTCTTGCTATAACTGGCTAGGCAGGCCCAAGACAGCACATAAGGACAAGACCTAGCCAAAAAGAGGCCTTAGAGGAGCCTGTTGAAAGTTTGGTTAAGGAGATGGTCTTTGTCAATACCAACATAAAAATGAACACATAGGCCAGGTGCAGTGGCTCATGCCTATAATCCCAGCACTTTGGGAGGCTAAGGTAGGTGGATCATGAGGTCAGGAGTTCAAGACCAGCCTGGCCAAGATGGTGAAATCCCGTCTCCACTAAAATACAAAAATTAGCCGGGTTTGGTGGCGGGAGCCTGTAATCCCAACTACTCGGTAGGCTGAGGCAGGAGAATCGCTTGAATCCGGGAGGCGGAGGTTGCAGTGAGCTCAGATCGCACCACTGCACTCTAGCCTGGGTGACAGAGCAAGACTCCGACTCAAAAAAAAAAAAAATTCTCCTTGAAGACTGGGTATTTGGGAAAAAAAAAGAAAGGAAAGGAAAAAAAAGAAGGAAGGGAAGGGACGAAGGGAGGGAGGGAGGAAGGAGGGAGGGAAGGAAGGAAGGTAGGAAAAAGAGAAATAAAATTAAGAGGCCTGATGCTGTGGCTGACGCCTGTAATCCCAGCGCTTTGGGAAGCCAAGGTGGGCAGATAGTTTGAGCCCAGGAGTTGGAGACCAACCTGGACAACATGGTAAAACTCTGTGTCTTCAAAAAATACAATTAGCTGGATGTGCTGTTGTCCCAGCTACTCAGCTACTCGCGGGTCTGAGGTGGGAGGATCCCTTGAGTCTAGGAGGTTGAGGCTGCAGTGAGCTGTGATCTTGCCACTGCACTCCAGCCTGGGTGACAGAGTGAGACCCTGTCACAAATTTTTTAATTAAAAAAAAAAAAGTAAAGAAAAAGGCCGGGCGTGGTGGCTCACACCTGTAATCCCAGCACTTTGGGAGGCCGAGGCGGGTGGATCACCTGAGGTCGGGAGTTCCAGACCAGCCTGACCAACACAGAGAAACCCTGTCTCTACTAAACATACAAAATTAGCCGGGTGTGGTGGCGCATGCCTGTAATCCCAGCTACTGAGGAAGGCTGAGGCAGAGGTCGCGGTGAGCCGAGATAGCGCCATTGCACTCCAGCCTGGGCAACAGGAGGGAGACTCCCTCTCAAAAAAAAAAAAAAAAAAAAAGTAAAGAAAAAAGAAATTAAGAAAAAAATGAACACGTGTTTATTTTACCTAACTCATGAAGAAACTAGCAGATGTTATAATTAATACAAGAGAAAATCTAGAGAACGGACATATTTATGGATCAGGAAAACAGAAATGAATATGAAAATGGACGCCAAAACTGCTTTTTTTCCCCACAGTGTGGGGAACAGCAGGTTAATTGAACCTCTACCAGACAGGATAGAATTTGCATACAGATCAGTTACCTACATGAATTGTAAAATAACTCCCATGAAAACAGAATCTTTAAAGCAGAAGGATATGCTTTAAAGTCCTTCAGGTTTCCCATTAGCCATCACTTCTGGGAAGCCTTTCTAGAATCTCCACGTATGAATGAGTTGCCACTTCTAGGCCAGCATATTTATCACGTTATATTGTTTACATCCCTCCCTCCATACAAGATACACAAGACCATGGGCTTTTTGGGGCAGATTCTGTGAGTTATTCAAGTCTCTGATTGCTTCTTCAGCGTGAACATCTGCTTCTAAGGAACACAATATGCTAGGGGGTAGTGTTTGTCGTAAGGTAAACATATTGCATGTTAACGGAGCATCCATTTTACTCTAATATCTGGGGAAACATCACTTGACTTTAAAGAAGACGCTGTCTTTCCCTCCACCTTCAATGTTTCATTGTTTTATTAACTAATCGCTTTTTATTTCCAGGCCTGCGGGATACAACGGGAATACAAAAATGCGCTAGAGCGGTCCGCAACGCTGTAGCCTGCGTAAGGAACAATTGATACTAAGTGGCACTAGGCTGCAGGGGGTGCCACTGACACACTGGGAGAGGGCTCAGCCAACCACAAGGTGATAACGAGGTCAGCGGAGCACCAGAAACCGGCTCACTAGCCTCCTGATCAGTCTCGGCCCAGAGGAAAATGAAGGGCTTGAGCTTCTGCTTTTACAAATCTGAGCGGCAGGAAATGAAATCCCACTAGCAGTCTGCGTAGTGGAGTTGAACCCTCGCACCCGCTCCCCAGGGGGTCGCCTACAACGCGTTCCAGGTGGGCAGGCTCAGGCGCTGCTCCCTCACAAGCCCCCGGCCACGCGGTGTCTGGGACCGGGTGCCTAGTCAGCCCGGGTGGCTCCGCCCCGAGGTCCCGCCCCATGACGCGAGACCCCGCCCCCGCAGCGCCCGCTTCCAAGATGGCGGCAGCGATGCCTCCCCGGCTGTTGGGGTGGCGGTGACGACAGGCAGCAAAAGACCAGGTATGTGCGCTGGGAACGCGTCGACACGGAGGCCTGGGATAAAGGTTTGGGCATTCGAGAGAGTGAGAAGTTTTGGGTAACGCCTGGAGACGAGCCTGAGCAGGGACGGGGTCCTAGGTGGAAGTATGGACGGGGGCCGGGCGGGCTCACGTTGCTAGTAGGTAGGGCAAAAGCAAGAGACTGGGATAGGATGGGCGTGCTCCGAAAGAGCTGGGTTTTAACCCCCTCCACAGCGCGGACCACGCCCCTCAAGGTGAGCCCTTCCAGCCACCCCTGACTGTCTCTGCCCCTGCTCTCCCTCTCCCTTTCTCTTCAGCAGTAACCCTCCTCCCCACCCCCGCTAGAAGAGGGGAAAGGTAGAAAAGGTAGAGGACGCCACCCCCACCCTACTCTCCGCCGAGCTCCGGGGCTGTTCGCTTACAGCCCCCAGGTGGTCACGGTCCCTGCACCTGAGGAGTTGGCACCCAGGCACATGAAGAATAGAAGGAGCCTGTTTCCTACTTCGCCCTGGGTACTCCTTAGGCCACTCCACGGTCCTGTCATGACTCTGTCGCCACTTCAACTGGTTCTTGGTCTGGGGGAAAACAATGTTTCCATTAGCTGTCCTGTCCCCACTCCCCAATCTGTCCTGTTGGGGTGGGGGTACGGGGGTGGTTAAGTATGAACCTGACACTTATCATTCCAGGGTAGCACGGGAGACAGGCGAGGGACCTACCATCTCCTGCTCCTCCTCTTCGTTTCCAACCACTTTCCTTCACTTCGCCTGCTGGGAAACCAGCTTCACCCTGATCCTGATCTCTGGCGGTAGCTAGTTATCCTTTACCACTTCTGTTCCAGCTGGTCCCAGATTCGCTGCTGGAGTGCTGGATGGAGCCTTTCTCTGCCCTCTGTGACATTTCCAATTTTAGATAATGCCTCACATCTCTGTACCCCCGGGACCCCCTGGAGCCCCCATGATCCCTAAGAAGACAGCTTGAACCTAGGTGAGTCTATCTCTTCCCTTCTAAAATTGGAAGAGGGGTTCTCTAGAGACTTTCTGAAATGAACATGAGATTTGAATGATGTAAACATTTTTGGGGGTGAGGACTGACAGTAGATGGTGGGAGTGGTTTGGGGGGAGGTAGAGGAGAGCGAAACTTGGGCTGAAGTGACAGGTGGTAGGGTTACTGGTGGTTACATTCTGTTTCCTTGCGTGACTGTGCACCTGTGTGCTCCCTTCTGTGACTTTGTTTTCTGCTTTTTCCTCTTTACCCCTGGCATCACCTTCAACCCTACCTACTGACCTCTCTGCTGGCTTGCTCTCTTCCTGCCTACCCCCAGAATTCCCCTCTCCCTCCCTAGATCTCACCCCCAGGATGTTGCGGAGGCTGCTGGAGCGGCCTTGCACGCTGGCCCTGCTTGTGGGCTCCCAGCTGGCTGTCATGATGTACCTGTCACTGGGGGGCTTCCGAAGTCTCAGTGCCCTATTTGGCCGAGATCAGGGGCCGACATTTGACTATTCTCACCCTCGTGATGTCTACAGTAACCTCAGTCACCTGCCTGGGGCCCCAGGGGGTCCTCCAGCTCCTCAAGGTCTGCCCTACTGTCCAGAACGATCTCCTCTCTTAGGTAAGTGCAGGAGGAAGGAGGTGGTGAAAGGAAGGACAAGGTGCGGAGACAGGGAGGCTTGGGGATAGGGAGGCATGGAGTGGCAGAAGTGGAACTTAGAAGAGGATAGGTAGGCTGAGGCTGCAGGTAGGCTGAGGTTGAGATAGAGTAGACTCTGAATTTGGAGTTTAGACTAGACTATTGGGTTTCCACTTTCTACTGCTTGCCTCTTTATGGGCTCTTCCTGCCCCAGGCTAGGAATTGTTTTCCTTGTAGATGAGCCCTGGTTTAATTAGTTGCAAGTCTCTCCAGCCTTCAACTATAGCTTCCAACCCTGTAAGACAGGAGAAAGTTAGGCAACCCTAAAATAAGAAGAGAAGGCTAGGTAAGGATCCTGCACCTTCCAGCCTTTGTAGAGCTGTCCCAGTGATAGGTAATCCAAGGCATGTGAGATTTCTGAGTGAGCCCTGAGAACTAAGCCCCAGAACCAGACTGCCAGTGTCAGAGGTATTCCCAGACCCTAGAGTTTGATTCTTTTCTCTTTGCCCCTCTGATCCCTCTACTTGCCATTCCTTCCCAACAGTGGGTCCTGTGTCGGTGTCCTTTAGCCCAGTGCCATCACTGGCAGAGATTGTGGAGCGGAATCCCCGGGTAGAACCAGGGGGCCGGTACCGCCCTGCAGGTTGTGAGCCCCGCTCCCGAACAGCCATCATTGTGCCTCATCGTGCCCGGGAGCACCACCTGCGCCTGCTGCTCTACCACCTGCACCCCTTCTTGCAGCGCCAGCAGCTTGCTTATGGCATCTATGTCATCCACCAGGTACCCCCAATCTCCACCTCATTTTGACTGACTTTCTTCTAAGAAAGCCTCAAGCACATGCCACTTCACTTTCATCTAATGGGTCCCTAGAATAATTTTAAGAAGGCCAGACTGTTAGAGTGTGGAGAAGCACCTGGCACTGCTCTTCCAACTTTGTTAGTCCCATACTTTTCCTTAATCTGCTTAGGTTATTCCCACTGTCCTACACTCTTCTGTGATTTTTTCTTTATTGAATGGCTTGTGCAGAGTTGGAATTGGACACAATAGGGCTAAAATTCTAGTTCCGTCACTTGTTACATGTATGACTGTGAGCAAGATACTTAAACATCTAACATGAGGAAAGAGCAAAAGATAACTAATATACCATCTGTTCCACACCACACCATTGTTGGTTGCCAATTGTCAGGATTAAATGTTAGACAGCAGCATCTAAGTATCAGGTCCATACCAATACACAAGCAAGATTTGTCAAATGACTAAGTGGAAAAATGAAAAAGATAGTCTTTCTTTTTCATTCTCCTTGCCCTCCACCCCACTTTGATTTCCCTCTTTTCACTTTTATTCTTTTTTTTCTTTTTTTTTTTTTTGAGATCTCACTCTGTCCCCCAGGCTGGAGTGCAGTGGCACGATCTCGGCTGACTGCAAGCTCCACCTCCCGGGTTTTACGCCATTCTCCTGCCTCAGCCTCCTGAGTAGCTGGGACTACAGGCGTGTACCACCACGCCCAGCTAATTTTTTGTATTTTTAGTAGAGATGGGGTTTTACCGTGTTAGCCAGGGTGGTCTCAATCTCCTGACCTTGTGATCTGCCCGCCTTGGCCTCCCAAAGTACTGGGATTACAGGTGTAAGCCACCGCACCCGGCCTTCACTTTTATTCTTTAGCCCCCTTTTCTCCGTGCCACCTACAGACATAGTCTGGTTCCCCTCCATTATCTTCCAGGCTGGAAATGGAACATTTAACAGGGCAAAACTGTTGAACGTTGGGGTGCGAGAGGCCCTGCGTGATGAAGAGTGGGACTGCCTGTTCTTGCACGATGTGGACCTCTTGCCAGAAAATGACCACAATCTGTATGTGTGTGACCCCCGGGGACCCCGCCATGTTGCCGTTGCTATGAACAAGTTTGGATACAGGTAGAGGGCATGGAAGGGTACTGGGAAACAGGGAAGCCTACTATCCTGTGGAAGGAGGAGAGCCAAGCGGATTGTGGTTGGGGATGTGTCCCCAGAAGACTCGGGGTATGCAAGGATCTTTCTCTCCCTAGCCTCCCGTACCCCCAGTACTTCGGAGGAGTCTCGGCGCTTACTCCTGACCAGTACCTGAAGATGAATGGCTTCCCCAATGAATACTGGGGCTGGGGTGGTGAGGATGATGACATTGCTACCAGGTCAGACTTCCTGCCACTTCCTCCCTCCTGACCCCAGTTTGGATCCCTGTCCTCTAAGACCACCTTTGACCATAGCCCTTCAACACTAACCTTTAGCTCCCTGGTCCTGCACTGAGCCCATTCCTTTCCCTTAGTCTTTTTAGGATACCCAGGTCAGGCTTGCATGCTACTGCCCATTGTGTCATCCTTCAGTCTCCTGGTTAGTTTGTTCTTGGGAGAGGACATAAGATCAATAGGAAATAGTATCGTCGGATTCCAGAACTGGAAAGGGGCCCAGAGACAGCTTAGTCTTGCCTTCTGCTGGGGTTCCAGCCAGGCCACTTCCTATGGGGTTAGGAGAGAGGGGCTCTGCTCCATGTTCCCAGAATCGCTTTGTAAAAGGCCTGTGCCATTGGCACAGGGCCAACTCATTTTTAGCATGTGAAACATTCTGACCTTCAGCCTCAGCTGACCCAATTTCATGTCTGTGGTATGAATATTTGGGCTTGGTATGCAGGACCAATTGCCTCCATTCCCCCTGTGTCCTCTGTGATGACATCTCTGTGAATTCTCATCCTCTGTATGTGTGTGAAATACCCAGTGAATTGTAAATATACATAAGTATTCTTCTAGTTCCTTCCCAGGCCATCTGCACTCCATGCTTCTGTGTGTCAGAAGTGGAGTTTGTTTCTTTTAAGGTCCTGATTACCTGGTTCTACCCTTTTCTTTTCTTTCTTCCGTTTTTTTTTTTTTTTTTTTTTTTTTCTTTTTCTCTAGAGACAAGGTCCCATTATTTTCCCAGGCTGGTCTTGAACTCCTGGCCTCAAGTGATCCTTCTGCCTTGGCATCCAAAAGTGCTAGGATTGCAGGTGTGAGCCACTGCACCTGGCCTACCTTTTTCTTAACATGGGGGATGTGGGAGAGAAGCTGGGGTAGCTCAGTCACTATTCTAACTAAGATTCTCAGCAACTCCCAGTCTTTTCTTATTCTTTTGACAGAATGGCCTCTCTCTGCGTCCTTCCTAGACTGCAAGGGCAGCTCCTAGGAGCCCTTTAGGAAGCCAAGGGAATAGGTTGCCAACTGTTTAAAGGCCCTAGGGTGACTGGCACTGGGCCCTGAGGATTTGGATACATCCAGCTTTTATATTCTCTTCAGCCATTTCCTTCTTTCTGTTTGACTTCTGTCCTGGGCTTTTTTTTTCTTTTGCCTACTAAGTAATAGTTGTTTTTTTTTGTGTACAGAAACATTTAATCCCTTCCTTGCTTTTCTCTACTCTGGATCCCCCATGATACCCTCACTTTTCCCATAGGGTGCGCCTGGCTGGGATGAAGATTTCTCGGCCCCCCACATCTGTAGGACACTATAAGATGGTGAAGCACCGAGGAGATAAGGGCAATGAGGAAAATCCCCACAGGTAGGAAGAAGGAAGGACTGCCTGGGAATTGTTACTGGATCCTCAGGGTTCTGTACCCCTAGCCAGGAAAATCCTAAAGGTCCCTAAATTTCTGGCTGTTCCTTTCTGGGTCTTAGTCTCCAACCTCTAACCCTCAGATTTGACCTCCTGGTCCGTACCCAGAATTCCTGGACGCAAGATGGGATGAACTCACTGACATACCAGTTGCTGGCTCGAGAGCTGGGGCCTCTTTATACCAACATCACAGCAGACATTGGGACTGACCCTCGGGGTCCTCGGGCTCCTTCTGGGCCGCGTTACCCACCTGGTTCCTCCCAAGCCTTCCGTCAAGAGATGCTGCAACGCCGGCCCCCAGCCAGGCCTGGGCCTCTACCTACTGCCAACCACACAGCCCTCCGAGGTTCACACTGACTCCTCCTTCCTGTCTACCTTAATCATGAAACCGAATTCATGGGGTTGTATTCTCCCCACCCTCAGCTCCTCACTGTTCTCAGAGGGATGTGAGGGAACTGAACTCTGGTGCCGTGCTAGGGGGTAGGGGCCTCTCCCTCACTGCTGGACTGGAGCTGGGCTCCTGTAGACCTGAGGGGTCCCTCTCTCTAGGGTCTCCTGTAGGGCTTATGACTGTGAATCCTTGATGTCATGATTTTATGTGACGATTCCTAGGAGTCCCTGCCCCTAGAGTAGGAGCAGGGCTGGACCCCAAGCCCCTCCCTCTTCCATGGAGAGAAGAGTGATCTGGCTTCTCCTCGGACCTCTGTGAATATTTATTCTATTTATGGTTCCCGGGAAGTTGTTTGGTGAAGGAAGCCCCTCCCTGGGCATTTTCTGCCTATGCTGGAATAGCTCCCTCTTCTGGTCCTGGCTCAGGGGGCTGGGATTTTGATATATTTTCTAATAAAGGACTTTGTCTCGCATCTGCTCCTGCTTTCTGCATCCCAGGCACAGTTTGCCTCTTTGCTGCCCCGCATTCTTATGCCTATAGGTGATAGAACAGCCAGACCAAGCCAAGCTCCAGCAATTTTTATTTTCATGAGTGAGAGTTGGGGATCAGCTGTTAGGTTCTGTGCCCAGGACACTGACTGCTGCCTGGCGCCCACTCTCTATACAGTCATTAACAGCAACTCCCTCATAGGAGGCTCCAGCCAGAGTCAGGGGCAACCTGTGAGCAGTCAGGAATTGCCTAGCTGACTCTGGAAGGAAAGGATAAAAGGAATGTTTTAGCTGGGGGTCTGATGTCCTTGGCCCTCCTCAGCCCAGCTGTTTTCCCAACTTACCTAGTTTTTGCCAGTGACCTAGTGTATACTGGGGAATGCAGTTCTGAGAAGAGAGGAGAGGATGCAGGGAAAAGTTTATTATTGATGTCCTAGGCCTTGGCTGACATAGTGACAAATGTTCCAGTCTCTGTCTTCAAGGCCTTCAGTGGAGAGCTGAGGGAAGTTTATCCCAACTTACCTTGTGTAGATGGACCAAGCAGTGGCTCGGCATCTCCTTCAGTCCTAATTGTGTAGCAGCTGCTTCCTGGGCCCGCTGTTGAAACAGCTCCTGAGATAAGACACAGCCGCTAGCCTCCAGTGTCTGTAACCAGGAACCTCCCAGCATCACCTAAGGAGGGAATATAGCACTGATCAGTCTGGCCTTGCCTACATTGGAGCACAGAGGAGCCCTCTGGAAATGCCACTAGGCAAAGTTTCCTCCTCCTCACAGTCACTCTGAGGCCAGGGGGGCTCCCGTCCTGCTCAGGGAAAGCAACTGAGTCATACACGATTCCCAGGACGCCTGGATCTTCTGAAGATGGCACCAAATGTCCAAATCCCTGGAGAGAAGGACATTCATGTGTCAGAAGGAAAGGGCTCTAGCTGAGGCTGTCTCTCCTTCCCGTTTTTTTTTTTGGGGCGGGGGGGACAGAGTCTCACTCTGTCACCCAGGCTGGAGTGTAATGGCGAGATCTCAGCTCACTGCAACCTCCACCTCCTGGGTTCAAGCGATTCTCCTGCCTTAGCCTCCCGAGTAGCTGAGATTACAGGTGCAAGCCACCACACCTGGCTAATTTTTGTATTTTTCGTAGAGATGGGGTTTCACCATGTTGGCCAGGCTGGTCTCGAACTCCTGACCTTGTTATCTGCCCACCTCGGCCTCCCAAAATGCTGGGATTACAGGTGTGAGCCACCATGCCCAGCCTCTCCGTCCCTTTATCATACCTGGACAGGCAGATGGGCTCCTTGGTACTGCAGATTCACCACAGCTACAGACACTGCAGTGATGGCACTCAGGGCACGAGCCAGAGGGGCAGCCTCAGCAGGGAGCAGCTCACTGAGCACTAGAGATCAGGCAGAGGCCTGACTCAGAAGGCATTCCCATTACAGTTGTCAGTCCTCTTTAGGATTAGACTCCCATAGAGATGACCAGTTCAGGGGCATGGTGTGGTCCTGCTGACCCAGGAAGGTATAGCTTTTGCTTCTCACTGGTAGGGGTTGGGGAAGGGGAAGGTGGCTATTCCATTACCTGAAGCTGGAATGGCACTAATAACGTGGTCAGCCTCCAGACTGCTGTCCCTTAGAGATACCTGAGAGCATGAAAACATTTGAGAGACCCAGAAAATGAGAATTTGATGAGTGAAAAGAGACTTCTGGTGCCTCACTCTGTTTCCCAGGCACCCATGTGGCCGGGGAGACTGTGTACTGACCCAGGATGAAGAGATTGGGTGACTATGTAGACTTCACAAAAAATCATTCCTCTGTGTACTCCAGGAAGTGGACCAGACAGGCCAGTGTGGCTGTTCTGAAATGTTCAGTGAAGCTGGGTTCTTTCCCCTATCTCTAAGCCACTTATAAGTACTACTTCTATCCACAGACTTGCATAGGCTCTTTGAGGAAGGTTCACAAATAGGGCCTAGGATTCTCGGGTAGCCCATGTCTAAGTAGCTTCTAAGGCACAAAAACAATGAGGAACTCCAGTCCTATCGGCCCTGGCCTAGTTAAGCCACTTGGATAAAGATGGAAACACTGACAGGTTCATTACACTCCAGGGGTTCCCCTACCTTCCAGCGCCCTTCTGCCTGGAGGCTGAGCCCACAGACCGGCTGGCCTCTGAGAACACTGACCCCCCTACTAGTCAGGTGGGTTTCAAGGGCCTGAGGCAACATCTCTAGACCTCCACGAAGTGACCACTGGCTCCAGCGCTCAGCCAAGGCCTGGCGAATGAGTGCTGAATCTGGCTGTGGGGTCCGCCCTGCAGAGGAAGCAAAGAAGAATCATTGAGGCTGGATGCAGTGGCTCACACCTGTAATCCCAGCACTTTAGGAGGCCGAGGCGGGTGGATCACTTGAGGTCAGGAGTTTGAGACCAGCCTGGCCAACATAGTGAAACTCCATCTCTACAAAAAAATACAAGGATTAGCTGGGAGTGGTGGCACATGTTTGTAATCCCAGCTACTTAAGAGGCTGAGGCAGGAGAATTGCTTGAATCTGGGAGGCGGAGGTTGCAGCGAGCCGATCTGAGATTGCACCACTGCACTCCAGCCTAGGCAGCAGAGCAAGACTCCGTCTCAAAAAAGAAAAAAAGAATCATTGAATAGCACCCCTTGTCCCCACTCCCTCACTTTGGCAGTACTTAATATTTTCACCCTTTGAATCAATCCCCCCTCACCTGCCCCCAGCAGCAGGCCCAGTAATATGGAACGATGGGTTTGCTCAGCTTGGAAGAGACTGGGAAAGCAGGACCTGATGCTGAGCTCACGGCTGTTGCCTGCAAACACTCCACGGCAGAGACTGTCCATGGCTAGAGACGCCACCTTAAGGGTGAGACTAGGACTAAGGAGCCAAAAAATAATCTACACTGACTGATTTCCACAGCCCCTATTTGGTAGGGAATGAGGGTGGGATAGGGTTTGGGTTGAGGGACATTCCCACTGTGACGGATGGAAGTGAAGGCCTTCACTCCCAATAATGACTTTTGGGAATTATGAGGGGGTGGGGTATGAAGAGAAGAGGGCATCCCCAAATGATACAGAAGAGCCCCTAGGTGGTAGATTTGAACAGGGAGCTCTGCAGCTGGTTTAGGAGGGAAGAGGTTTGGGGTCTCTGGGCAAGTGTCACCTCAGGTCCAAGGCGGCGCTGGGCAAAACTGTGCACAGTCTCATCAGGCTCTTTGCCCCGGGGCTTGGTCAGCTCCCTCAGCCCAGCCCAAAACAGAGGTTTGGAGAAGGGGGGTGAAGGGCGGAGTAGCCCCCTGCATGGAGAAAGGCATAGTGAGGGGGAAGCTCCTGACATACCTCCCCAGCTCCAGGCGCTGGGGTCATTTCCACTCATTTGGCTTCCTTTTGCTGGGAAGGCTGACAGGGAGATGAAGAAATGGAAGGCAGGTCGGGCGTGGTGGCTCACGCCTGTAATCCCAGCACTTTGGCAGGCCGAGGCGGGCGGATCACAAGGTCAGGAGTTCAAGACCAGCCTGGCCAATATGGTGAAACCCCATCTCTACTAAAAATACAAAAACTAGCCAGACGTGGTGGTAGGCACCTGTAGTCCCAGCTACTCGGGAGGCTGAGGCAGGAGAATCGCTTGAACCCGAAAGGCGGAAGTTGCAGTGAGCCAAGATCGCGCCATTGCACTCCATCCTGGGCGAGAGCGATACTCCGTCTCAAAAAAAAAAAAAAAAAAAAAAGAAAAGAAAAGAAAAAAGAAAGAAATGGAAGGCATATGAGGATGAGGGCACAGTAAAAGGAGCGGAGGTGCTGGTGTTACCTGAGGCCAGTGGGTAGGGCATGCAGGGCACCGCCCACGTAGAGGAACCTGTTCTGGGCAGCTGGGTGGTCTCCCCGGACAGGCAGCACTTCTGAATCCAAGCCAAGCTCAGAAACCTGCTCTCCACATGCCCTCAGAAGAGGAGAAACTAAGGGAAGGTCTGACCCACCAAACATACTTCCTCCCCTAAACTCTATTCCCCAATGGAAGCCCCCTCCACAACCTCTCCTAGACATCCCACAAGCCTCTCACCAGGAGCAAGGTCCGGGCCCCTAGGGCTCCCGCTGGCCTAATTCCCCGAGGTCCAAGCTCAAAGATAGCACCATTCGGGCCTCGAACGGAGCGAATCCAGCCTCCCAGACGCTCACTGCTCTCCACTAGGACCACCTGGCGACAAGAGGGAGAGACACTGCAGCACCGCCTGTAGCCGCCGGCGAGAGGTCAGGAGGGGAGGGGAAGAGGCACATTCAGAGGGCCAGGATCCATCTAGCTTTTGATGGAAATGGGAAGAGCATTAAATGAAGCTCCCTCTGGCACAAGTGGAGCACTCACCTTAGGGGGGCAGGGGGCCCGGCTCAGGTGGTAACTGGCGGCCAAGCCGCTGATGCCTCCGCCCAGCACGACCACGGTCCGGCCCATGCGGAAACCTGGGGGAAAGGGGGCGATATGGACAGGCAGACCGGGGACACCCTGCGCTCCAGAAGCCCCGCCGGTTTTGCGTTCTATCCCGGCCACTCACTGCTTTAGGGGAAACTAAGTGTGCACGGATGGGCTGGTGGAACAGTGAGGTCCCCGTCCAGGGGCCAGGACTCACCCACAATAGGTAGGGATGAGAGAAAATGAGGGAGAAGGAGATCGAGGTCCTAAGACCGTACCCCGCCGGCGCTCTGCTGGGTGCAGATAAGGGCCACACCCTCGCTATCGGCCCTCGCAGGGCTCGGGCGGCGGGCAGTACGCCTGAGTTCTGAGGCGCTCTGCTTGCCACACCTCTGTAGGCCAACAAGTGCTTCAAATCCGCTACTCCCACCCCCAGCCTTTTCGGTCTCTCCTACTCTCCGTCCACTCTGTTCTCGCGGCACGCGCCTGACCCTACCTCTCCTACATCTGGATTGGCGGGACCTGGAAGGCCCCGGATCACGTTCACCAATAAAACATTGAACTGGCAGAGGCGGAGCGACGGCAGCTGTAAGAGCTGAAGGTTAACCGTGTTAGCGCCGAGCTGGGAGTGAGCGGCCGTACCCGGCACTGCCCTCCTCAGGACCGAGGCGGCGAGCGCTTAATGCTGGAGTTAGCGTTCCCCAGCACAAGCTCACCAGGTCCAGCTAGGGTGACAACCCTAGAGGGAAGGCCCCAGGAGCTTTGGTCGTAGGGAGAATAGATAGGGACACTGAAGGCCAGTCCACGGGGAGGCGGCTCCATAAACAGCTCCTTGATGTTAGCAACAGACCGGGCCTACGGGAGCTAGGGCCGCCCGGCAACGTACCCAGTGTTTGTCAACAGTGGCACTCCCCCATCGCCGACCAAACCTGTCGCCCCAGAGCCTGCACGCAGCCTCACTCAAGTATGCCTTTCCTCTTTTCCTCCCAGTACTTAACCTTCACTGCTGGGGGACACAGGTCCGGGTCCAGCACCATCCCCGAAACCTTCCCCCTCGGCTCTGAGAGCGCCCCCACCTGTTAGAGAGGGAACTTGGGTCCCAAGAAGACTCCAATTTGGCCCAGTTCTCTATCACCCCCTAAGCAAAAATACAAATAAGCACATAATGTTTTCTTAATAAATTTATTCACAAAAAGTGATATTGCAGAGGGTCTGGGGGCTGTACATGGGCAGGGGCTTGGTGAGCTTTGTACATGGGGCTGGGAGACAAGGGAGCCTCCAGGTGGAAGGGTATTTTTTAATAAAAAAAATAATGGAGCTACAACCACCCCCTCCCCCCTCCCCGATTAAAAAGACACAAAAATAGACGTCTCTGAGGTAAACGGGGAGCCTGGGGCTTAAGGGTGTTTAAAGGGCTTCACAGGTGCCAGAGCTTAGAGGTGTCACAGGCACCGGGGTGGCTCCTGCATCAGTTGGTAGAACAGCACGTAGCCCTCGCTGGATGCCACCTGGTTTTCACTGACAGGGGAGACACTAGGAAAAAAGGAGATCAGGAAAGGGTTGTGGTCATTCCTGTTTACTCCCTTCTCCCTACAAGACCGAACCTCAGAGCATCCAGGAAATGATCAGGCAAGACCTCCACCTCTCCTTTCACCTGGCACTCTGCTCTCCTGGAGCTTCATAGAAGGGGAGGGTGTCAGGGCTGAGTGGGAATGGGGCAGGATGTAAATAGGAGGCTATTCTCACCGAGAGTCATTGTAGACATGCCAACCAGTCTGGCACCGGCACAGGGCTGTGTAGTGGCCATAGTGGACGCTGCCTGAGTGGTTGCAAAGGGCATACAGCTGGTATACAGGACTTCCTGCGGGGTTGGAGATGATCAAGTTCTATAATCAGAGCTGTGCCCCCACTCCTTTGGCTCCTTAGGACTTTCCCCACCAGACTCACCGGCTTTGTCACTGGCAAAGTCCCCTAGGCTCAGTCGCTGCAGTGGAAAGTCTACACCTACTGAACTTTTTTTGATGGAGCCTCGGGAGGCAGAAAATCGATTCAGATCTAAGCCCTGGTTAAGGAGCATTTGGGAGGCAGTGGGCCTCTGAGGGGAACTTCTTCTATCCTGAAAGCTGTCCTCTCCCCACTCCCGACACACTGGGAGCATCTTGTGGAAAAGTGGGTGGCAGACTTTTCCTAAGGAAAATTCAATTCTCTGGAAACATGGAGGAAAGAGAATGTATGGGAGGTATCCTAAGAGAAGTAAGAATCTGAAGATTAGGATATGGAGCACGAGGATTCGAGGGAATCTTTGTACTGTCAACTTTTTGGTACTTCGAGTTTTCTGCCGACATCGGTCACACACCTGAATAAATGGCAAACAGTGTTAGGTTAATATGCTCCTAACCTCAATTGGCTTTTCTGACACCCCGATCCACACACAAATTTAGTATGCTCTTCATTACAGCTGGATCCTCTCGGCTTCTCCCCTTTGCTCTAGGAGTACTAGAACAGATCTGAGACTCCAACACAAACCCAGATACATAAATATTATTCCCCATATTAAGACATCATGCAATCCCTTTTATCCACATGGAGTCCCCCCAGGTCTCCCACCCTTACTGTATCCCTTGTGAACCTCCACATACTGGGGCATTCTCCGACTCTAGCTCTTCTTCCTTAGTGAAAAGGTTGAAACAATCCCGCAGAGACACCTTGCCCCCAGCAAATCCTTTCTGGGGGAAAAGGGGAAGAAAGGTCAACATGTTCTGAATTTCCTTTTCCAACTCTTCTCAATCAATCCAGGCTTCAGTTCTGCTCCAGAAACCCACAGGGTTCCCGCCCACACTCTGGGGGTGGGTAGGCTTGGGTCACAGAGCCCCTGTCCTGTCCACCCCGGAATCCTCTGGAATCCCACCTTGGGGATGGGCAGGGACAGGTCACAAAAAACCTCGAAGGTCGTGGAGCGATACCCACAGGCCTGGCACTTGAGACAACTTTTCAACTGGCCCACAAACAGGTCTAGACAGAAGCACAGGGACAGGAGAAAAGGTCATTGTTGGATGTTATGAGATGATTTCTTGGATTTCCATCTCTTCCTGCCCCTTTGCTTGACCCTTCCTTTCCCACTACCAACACTCCTAATCAACTCTTCACACAGCTTCACATTTGCATCATCCAGTCTTGTTCCCATACCCCTTGATAGTATCGATTTTTCCCCCCAAGCCTGTACCCCCCTCACACACTAATTTTCCCTCATTGCTTTGCCCCATTCCATACCCACAATCTTGCTGTCCTCTCGCTCCAGGTAACGTTTCCACATTAGGTTGGCTCGGTCATCATCACTACCACAGATCAAAGGAAGTGGGGAGCACCCATGAGACAGCAGGAACACTGGGCACCCCCAACACCCACTGAAACAACCTACAGAGCCCTACTCCCCATCCACACCCCTGCTCCTTCCCTAAATTTCAAGGAAAAGTCAAAAGAATAATGCCTCAATGAACTTTCTAGGGAAATCCGAGGTGAGAGGAAAAGAAAGGAATGTACATAAGGGAAGAATATGCTGTCTTCCTCTACCTGTAAATGAATTATCCCCTTCTTCAATTTGGTGACATCCCTAGCATGATCTTCTGCCTCCATCTGCTCCCTTAGACTCCCCCTCTTCCTTCCTTCCTTCTACTTCTATGTTGCTTCTCATACTATTTTCTATACTAAAGGGTTTCCCTGGACCCTACATCTTCAATCTTTACTAGTTTAGTTCTATGAAGTGTGAATGATGCTGATAAACTACTGGGGAGAGGAGGTAGAGGGAACGACCCTTACCTTAACTCAGGTTCTTCTAGCAGAGCCCCTCCTCGGCGGGGTGGAGAGGGAACTGGACCATTGGCAAGTATTGGTGGAGCCCGGCGGCCTCGGCGGTTGATTTCAAGGTGTAGCCGCTCCATGAGGAGCTTCAGGAACTCTTGGGCATCCTGCTGGCTACAGCCAGACAAAGAATATGGGCAACTGACTCCTCTCCTAGTCCACAGACACTATTCCCTGCCCAGATATTGGTCCCCACTTCCTGGATGAAGAACATCTCAAGGCTCAGAACAATGCTGCCAGGGCCCTTGCTTGGCCCTACCCCCAGACACGGCCAGAGAGAAATCCCATAGCCTCCAGCTCTCCCACCTGTATCCAGAGAAGGAGGGAACATATTTCTGGAAGACAGCTCGGAATCGAGTAGGATTCACAGCTTCACAGGAGTCAGGGTGCCAGAGGGCACCAATCACATCTGCAAAGGCTGTTGGGATGGGAGTGGGGAAGGCAAACAAAGGTTAATGTCTGGAAGAGGCAAGCAAAAGGTGGCTCAGAGGGTAGAAAATAACCTTTAGGAAAGTAGGCACTGGGAAAAGTAGATACAACTGCCAGATTTAAGGGTTGGGGGCCACCACCAGTGGCAGATGGACCTGCAAGTGGTTGGGGAAAAAGGGACTTGAACAGAGGGAGCAGGAGTTGTTGCCCCACCTTCAGTGAGCTCTTGGGCTCGGCCTCCTCCAGGCACCTCTTGCCGGAAGTCCCTTCTCAGACAGAAGTCCCGAAGAGGTCGAGTGCTGCTCAGACACTGCAGCACAGCATTCAGGAAGCACTGGGGAGCAGTAGGGACACCACTGTTATCTCTCCAGACCACTGCCCAGGAAGCCTTAGAAGAGCTTCAGAGCTCTCCTTCCACATGCCTTCCCCAAGCTCGTGGGTTTTCCCCACCCCCAGCACCATTTCACATTCCTTTTAGAGAGGAAAGATAGGAGAATGGCTCTCACCGTGTTTCCCAGGTTTCGAAGGCCAACATGACCAGAGCCCAGAAGCAGTGTGTGATGAGCCTGGAAGGTCAGAGTACAATCGGCAAGTTCCTATATATCCTACCTGGCACTTTAACCTTTCAACAGCATGTTGCCCACTGCCTCCCCCATCCCATGCATGTTTCATCCCCAAACTCTACCCTATTCCCCTCACTAGGTATTCTAGTCTCCCTACCTCACTGGTCATGAGCAGTAAGCCCATCACAGCTGAATGTACCACGGACTCAGCCATGGCTGTCCCACCTGTTGCCCACTTACTCCTCTGCTCAGCTAGCTGACGTTGCAGCTCCTGGGGCAACTCCCCCAGCACCGGCATGGTTGCCCAGCTGCTCACCACTCCCACCTTTCTGCCCCCAAAACCCCCTCCTGCCCCCGTGGCCCCTTCTTGCCCTTCTCCTGCTGGCTCCAATTGCAATCAGCCTAGCTTACTTAGCTCAGAAAATGTGCAACCACGTTTGCTAAGATGTTCTGTGCCTGCCCCTCTTTAGCTCCAGAGATTAATTAGGCCTAGGCAGAGTCCCAGTAGAGAAGGTGCAAGCAAGGGAAAGGAAGGGCCTGGGGACCCAAAGAAGAATTCTAAATAGTTGGGGTAATCCCCTGGGGACCGAAATGGCACACCATGCTGAAGAGTCACCAACAACCCAAAAAAGGGTCTAGGAGGCTCAAGGGTATTTAAGCAAGGGAGAGGCATGTCCAAACTGCTGTAATGAAGGGCTGAGAAAGGAACTTCAGGGAAATGGGGGACAGAAAAGGCAGAGGATGGCAGGAAAGCATAGAGGAACATGGGCACGAAGGCCATGTGTGCGGCAAGTCCTCACCATCTTGTCATCAGAGTAGAAAGGCTCAGAGGACCGGGCGGATATCATGTGGAAGGAGCCATGGGAAGCAGGGGGCTCTGTCCGTATGCTGAACAGGGTAGGGGGTCCAGGAAAGCCCCCTAGGCGGCGGAGAGAAGTGCTACGTCTCAAAGTGGGTGGCTCAGGCCGGAGGGCCAAGCGGCTCAGTGCAGCCCCAAGCTCTCCGGTGCCACGGTGCCCTCCCAAGGCAATCCCCATTGGACGCAAGTCCCCACTGCTCACAGACTTGGAACGGGCTAAGTTGGTCCGAGATGGGAGAGGCAAAGCCACTGTTGGGGGTGGTGAGCCAGGCAGGGGAACCCCATGATCTGCTCGAAGGGGGCCTCTGGGACGAGGGCCTGAGGTCCGTCCCCGTCCCAGCTCCAGTTTCTTGAGCCGTTCATCAGGCGGACCTGGCCGGGGAGGCAGAGGTCGTAACATGGGGTTTGGCCCAGAGGCTGGGTTTCTGCGCTCCTTGCTGCGGGCCCTGGGGGCAAATGGTAGCTTGGATCCCACTCGGGGCTGGATATTAACAGGTGGCTCTCGGGTCCGGCCCAGGCGGTGCTCAGAGGCCTGGGGCATTGTGGACACCACAGGCTGGACCTGGGAGGAGAAGAGAGTGTCAGCATTTGAATATGGGGGGAAATGGGAACCCAGGCTGCTGTACTGAACCCTGCCACACTAATTTTCCCTTATTGCTTTGCCCCATTCCATACCCACAATCTTGCTGTCCTCTCATTTCCACATTAGGTGGTTGGCTCAGTCATCACCACTACCACATCAACGAAAGTGGGGAGCAGTATACGCACTGAGGGCAGGAACCAGATCTATCGAATCAGCCATCGTATCCCCAGTACCTGGCATCGTGTTTGGTACAAAGTAAATACTTAGTATCTATTGGGTAAACAAATGAATGAAAGATAAGCAGCCCATGGCTTTGACCCTTTCTATACTCCCGTCCCCTCCCTGCAGAACACAGCTTTACTGAAAAGCCAGTGATAACTCCTATCTCGGCTCTAACGTAACATGGGACCCCATACCCGGCTAGTAAAGTAGGATGTGCCTCGGGTCACTTAAGACCTCTAGCCAAATGGTAGTGTAGATGCAAGAATAACAGCCCAAAAGACAGCCCTCCATCCTCGAATCCCTGCCTCTCTGGGCTGCAAATGAAGCAGACTATATGGGTGACTTACGATCCATTCCCTCCCCCACCTCCGACCTCCGACATGGTGTCGAGGTTCAGGAAGCAGTGGTCGGGGATGGAGGACGAACAACTCCTTGACCCTTAATCTCTGCACTTCTCCCACCACAGCAGGGCTTTAGCCGGGTCCGCCCCCCTCGAGGGCAGAAAGGCCGAGACCGCTGATTGGCTACGGAATCCGGCGGCGTATTCCCCGCGGTCCAGGGATGCTGTCCCTCCAGCCCAGTTCTCCCAGGCCCCGCCGGGCCCCACGCGCCTTTGTGGGGAGTGTCCTCTCGGGTCTGGAGCAGTCTTCCCTCTGCGCCCCCCCACACCCCGCCATGCCATAACGCCCCGGCCCGTACCTGTCCCCCAGTGAGGCGGCGGGAGAGGCCAGCCGGGGCCAGGCCCCAGTTCAGGGCCACCCCCTACTACCCCCCTGCAGCCCCCCCGTGGGCCCGGCTGCAGCTTTAGCCGCAGCCGTTGCCCAGATCGCTCCCGCCGCAGGGGCCGCCGCCATCTTTGTTGGTCCCGCCCGGCCACCGGCCACCGGCTTCACCGTCTCTCAAAGCGCCTGCGCATCCACACCCGAACTCCTCCCACCGGTCCCTTGGCGCTTGCGTGAGCCCGCCCCCACGGCTCCGCGATCGACACCATGGAAACGCAGCCAAGTTTAGGGTCGCTGGTTCTCAACGCTGCCCAGAGAGGTCTTTAATCCATGACTCCAAAGCAAGTCCCTGAGGTATAGGGTGCCGTCGCCCCATCCTATAGCCCATAGGGATGGAGATCTGACAGTCGTAGTATGGCCGCGAGGCTTACAGCACAGATCCTTCCCAAACAGCAGGGGTGCAAGTATGGCAAACTGCAGGCCTGGGTCCAGCCCGCAGACCAGTGGAGAAGCATCTAGCACTTCACAGAGGGCTGGGAAGATCCCTGGAGGGCGGGAAGTGCTGGTCCGGCAAAACCACTTCTTGCAGGCTAACACGGTAGGGCAAAGCATGGCTCACCACTAAAGGACAAAGGTAGATCTGAGCAGCAGGGGGAACAGTCAACATTTCATTCCCACTCCTGACCAGAGCATCCCCTATTTCCGACTCTTTCCCAACCCAACCCGGCGTAGCTGTTCATGTGCCTCAGGTTTCAGCCCACTTGCCCTCTGTTAACAGCTCCCAATGAGAACCACAGGCTACCAGAGGAAGCAGCTTTTATTGATGGGTTATCTCCAGAAACCAGAAAGACTATATGTACTCACTTTCAGTTACCCCCGTGCCTCCAGAATCGCATGTTGCTCCACCTGGGGGCGGATATAAATTACCTCTAGATTGTCCAAAGCCCAGTCTTTCCCTTCCCTGTGCAGCCTTAGAAACTAAGTAGCAGTACTGTTTGGTGTGTGTTTGTTTCTTCCCCAGCAATGCCTGCTGCAGCTACTTAGTAACAACTAGAGGTGGAGGGTGTCCGGGGAAGCAGTTAGATGAGTTAAGTGTGATGCACAGGAAAATAGTATCGTAGCCTATCAAAGGTCCCTCTGCCCTGCCTCAGTGGCTTGATTCTTCATTGGTTGCATTTCTGTTTGTGTTGGATGACGCCCTTCTGAATCAGATCAGGGATTTCCACTGCCAGCCATGGACCCAGCTGCAATACAAGGAAAATCCTGTGAGATTACTACCAGTCAATGCTTCTTGTTCCATTAGAAGCTCCTTCCTGGAGACAGATTCTGGGGGAACATGCTTAAGGGACATCACTGTTATTCCTTTTATTCTTAGCTGCTTTTCTTGTACTGCTCAGGGCCTAAGTCCCTCTTTCTCCTTTTATGCCAAATACACAAAACTTACCCCCAGAGCCATGAGATGAGCTAGTCCAAACTTGGGCACATTCCTGGCCCACAAAGGTTTGAAATGATCCGTCAGGCATATTTTGCCACCCCTATGAGAGGGACATGAAGAAGGTGTTGACATGCAAAGTTTACCATAAAGCACAGCAGCCTCTTGGGGGCATAGGAAGACTACTAGTGATCAGAATTGAGAACAAGTTCAGCTAAGTACTTTGCTTAGGCTCAGCAAAGGAGGGCCTGGCACCCCACTAGGCCAGCAGACCCTGGGAAAATCTCTGCCTCCAAAGTTATTCCTTTTTTTTTTTTTTCCTTACATCTTTTAAGTTCAGAGGTACACATGCAGGATGTATAGGTTTGTTACATAGGTAAACGTGCCATGGTGATTTACACATAGATCATCCCATCACCCAGACATCAAGCCAAGCATCCATTAGCTATTCTTCCTGATGCTCTCCCTCCCGCCACGAAGTTCTTCCTTAAGGCCTTCTTTGACTCTTTGCCATCTCCTATTCAGTCCTACCTGTACATCTTTGCTGTCTTTCCATCCAGCTCAGGAACTGCAATTTCTGGGGCAGTAGTAGGATATGTGATAGGAATCTGGAGAAATTATAAAACCTTAATAAAACAGAATCAGGATAGAAAGGAACTAATATAATCAGACATACATATTTCTTGGTTAAACTGAAATGTTAAGTAAAACTCCCCAAGGAGCACATCCATACCAGGATTCTGGATGTGGAGATGAGTAAATATAACTTATGCTTGCCTCAAACCTCAGCTTTTCTCTCCCATTTTTAAAGTTTTCTTTGGTCCCTTCAAGAAAGGATAGCTTGTTACCCATCATCTAATCCCTCCCCTTCTACTAACCTTCATATTTCCCACTCTATCACACTCACGTCAAACTCGATGTCAAACTCATATTTCAGGAGGTCATGGATATACCAGCATTTTCCAAACCACCTGTAACGAAGACCAAACCTCAGTCCAATTTGCCTATTCTTCCAGTACTCAAATGATATCTTGGCTTAGGCCACCAGCCTGGGAGACTCATAGGATGGGAACTGGGGAACTCTGGCGCTGTGGGAGTGGAGACAGCTAACATGTGACAGGGCAGCTTTGGTAGTGGGCACTAGGATAGCAAATTGCCTAACTCATATAAGACTCCCACCCCACACCTCCCAAGAGGGTCTACCTACCGAGTCCCTTCCTTGTTGGACTCCAGTCGGAACCAATCGTTGTCAGCATTCTTGTTGTTCTCCACATACTGAAAGCAGAGAATGAGGTCTTTGAGAGAGTAGTTGGGGCCAAGGGCAGTCCCCCTCTCCTCGAAAGAAAAGTATGTGGTTATTTTTTTATTTTTTATTTTTTTTGAGATGGAATCTCACTCCCGTCGCACAGGCTGGAGTGCAGTGGCACGATCTGGGTTCACTGCAACTTCCACCTCCCAGGTTCAAGCGATTCTCCTTCCTCAGTCTCCTGAGTAGCTGGGATTACAGGCGTGCACCACCATGCCCGGATAATTTTTGTATTTTTAGTAGAGACGGGGTTTTGCCATGTTGGCCAGGCTGGTCTCGAACTCCTGACCCCAGGTGATCAACCTGCCTTGGCCTCCCAAAGTGCTAGGATTACAGGCGTGAGCCACTGCACCCAGCCGGTTACTTTTTTTTTTTTTTTTTTTTTTGAGACAGTCTTGCTCTGTCACCCAGACTGGAGTGCAGTGGCGCAATCTCGGCTCACTGCAAGCTCCATTGCCTGGGTTCACGCCATTCTCCTGCCTCAGCCTCTCAAGTAGCTGGAACTACAGGTGCCCGCCACCACACCCGGCTAATTTTTTGTATTTTTTTTTTTTTTAGTAGAGATGGGGTTTCACCATATTAGCCAGGATGGTCTCGATCTCCTGACCTCGTGATCCGCCCACCTTGGCCTCCCAAAGTGCTGGGATTACAGGCGTGAGCCACCACGCCCAGCCTACTTTTTCTTAATATGTTTACCTAATTTTTCTAACATTAGCAAAGCTGAAGACAAGGCTATACTGGTAAGTAGGGGTCTGCCCAGAACAGAGAATAGAATGTTTGGGCTCCACTCAATTTAGCAAGCACGAAAGACCTGAAGATACCATCTGGATTCTTCTCTCACTTCTCTGATAGTGTCTGCCCTCAGCCCACAACTCATTTAATGATAGACTCCTTCCCTGGGTAACTCCCTTCTAGCCTCATATAGTCCTGGTTTCAACTAACACCCACAGGCTAATGACTCCCAGATTTTCATCTTTGGTCCAGATCTTTCCTCAGAACTTCAGCCTTTAGTATCCAACTGTATGTTGACGTTTTGACCTTCATTTCACAGGTACTTCAAACTCAGCATTTCCATCTGGAATTTATAATATTCCTTTGGATACACTTCCTGAATTATCCTCCTGAATTATCAATTTCAGGTGGCAGTATGAGCATTCACCCAAGGCAAAAACCTGGGAATCATCTTTGACCCTCCCTATCCCTTACTACACTAATCCATGATGTTATGCTAATTTTACCTTCTGAATATTCTACAAATCTACCTCTCCTCTCTATCCTCACAACTGCCTAGTTTAGATTGCCTTTTGTTTCGCTGAGATTAATGACAGCCTAACTTGTCTCTTACCTTCAGTCTTGTCCCTGTCAATTGTATTTTCCCCTTATTGCCAATGTGACTGATCTAAACCCAAATCTGGCCATGTAATTCCTCAGCTTAATAACTTTTAACGGTATCCCAAAGCCTCCAAGAGAAAATTCAAGTGCTCAAATATGTCTCCTAGCTTTGTCTACCATTCCCTGCCTCACATTTGATGCTCTAACAACTCTGAGCTACTTTGTTTCTTCAAACACATCATGCTGGTGCCTGTGCCGTTTCTAGATTCTATGCCTTTGCTCATGCTGTCCCTTTTGGCTTGAATGTCCTTCTATTCTTATGTTTTATCAGGCTAGCTTATGTTTACTCTTTAAGTTTCAGCTCAAGCATTACCTCTTCCAGGAAACCTTCCGTGACCAAATGCAAACTGGATGTCTCCTCTTATGCTCTCAAAACATCCTAGCCATTTCTCGCTTTATATCTGTCCATATCTGTCTCAGTCTCTCTCCACTTAAACACTGTATTATAATGATCTGGTTTTGTCTACCTCAGTAAGTTCCTCCTTATTCGGCTTGGTATCTCCTCCCTAGGTTCTATATGCACAGTAATTTTTTTTTTTAGTGAATGAATACATGAGGTAGGAGAACTAGAACTGCTGGTCTTTGAAGCAGGCAGAAACTACAAGGAAGACAAACTTTTCTCACCTTCCACAGTAGAGATAGCTGAGAAGACAGCCCGTTTCTAACTATGAGCTAAACTCCCCAACTCTCTGTAGTTAACACCTACTTGAATTTTCAGCCCTAATGTGGCTTGAAAGAGTGAAGAGTGAGGCCAGGCGCGGTGGCTCACGCCTGTAATCTCAGCACTTTGGGAGGCCGAGGCGGGTGGATCAGGATCACGAGGTCAGGAGATCGAGACCATCCTGGCCAACACGGTGAAACCCCGTCTCTACTGAAAATACAAAAATTAGCTGGGTGTGGTGGCGCGCGCCTGTAGTCCCAGCTACTCAGGAGGCTGAGGCAGGAGACTCGCTTGAACCCGGGAGTCGGAGGTTGCAGTGAGCCGAGATCGCGCCACTGCACTCCAGCCTAGCAACAGAGCGAGACTCCGTCAAACAAACAAACAAACAAAACAGTGAAGAGTGAAGAAGGGGGCAGAGAGATGCGGACTGGGAGTTGGCGCCCTGAAGATTTTTGTTCACATCCAGGTGAACAAACACCTGTAGCCAGGGAGACACGTCACCTTCTGGGGAAGCGTATCCCTAAAATAACTGCTGCTTTTAGCCGCAAGGTCTGGCCCCACTGTGCACCTCACCCGAGTCTTTTTTGCCCTCTCCCCACCATCCCTCCTTAGTCCCCGAGCCCCACAATAGTCCCATTTCTATGAATTTGGGCGTTAAACTTAAAAACCGGAAGCGGCTTCCACACGGAGCCTATTATTGAGGACACCTGATTTCTCCCAATCCTTATGCTACGCGTTAGACTGTAGAAACACAACTAACCCGGATAAGGGACTGATATTCCTCCTTCAGTCGCTGCACCCACAACTCACGATCTCGGGGTCCGGCGTTAGTCTTCAGCACCGGGATCTCAGACACAACACGTCGCGTGGCCTCATCCGCCATCTTGGACCAGGGCGCAAGAGAAACGCGGAAGTGGTGTTGCCTGTAGCTTACCTCAAGGCGCCGTCATCTTTACTATGGGAAGATGAGACGTTGGGTTGCTGTAAGACCTCTTTTGAATAAGATCTTTGTTTTCTTGTCACCTAGTTACCCGCTTGTGAGTGCATCGAGAAGAACAGAATGTAAACAGATTACTCCGTCCTATATATGACACCTATCATTAAAATCACCGCATAAGGCACAAAGGGTGACTTCCGTTCATGCTCAGAGAAGTAATCGCAGAAAACCCGGACACCTTCCCAAACTTGGAAAGCTCTTAGAACTTCAGGCTGCTGAAGGCATTTTTACTTATTTATTTATTTTTATTATACCTTAAGTTCTAGAGTACATGTGCACAACGTGCAAGTTTGATACATAGGTATACTTGTGCCATGTTGATTTGCTGCACCCATCAACTCGTCATTTACATTAGGTATTTCTCCTAATGCTATCCCTCCCCCAGCCCCGAGCCCCCAACCCCAAGGCGCTTTTCAAGGCACTGACTTCCTAAAACGAGCGATTCGTGTTTCCTCTTCGAAGAACTTTTCCTTTGCTTATATATAGTCCTGCCTCTAGATGCAGTTATCCTGTAGAAGGATGTTTAACTCCTGATAAAGATTAGAAACCATGCAGAATCAAAAGACAAATCCCTGCAAGATTTCTGCCTTAGTCTAGCCATTCGGTGAGTCCTAGACTTTTTTTTTTTTTTTTTTTTTTTAGACAGTGTCTCACTCTGTTGCCCAGGCTGGAGTACAGTGGTACGATCATAGCTTACTGCATCTTCCATCTCCCGGGCTCAAGCGATCCTCCTGCCCCAGCCTCCCCAAAGTGCTGGGATTACTTGTGGGGAAACAATAAATAAACTCCAGTTGGTCTTAAAATCTAAACACATTAATTTTTGCTTTTTTTTTTTTTTTTTTTGGAGACCGAGTTTCACTCTTGTTGCCCAGGCTGGAGTGCAATGGCATGATCTCGGCTCACCGCAACCTCCGCCTCCCGGGTTCAATTGATTCTCCTGCCTCAGCGTCCTGAGTAGCTGGGATTACAGGCATGTGCTACCACGCCCGGCTGATTTTGTATTTTTAGTAGAGACCGGGTTTCGCCATGTTGGCCAGGTTGGTCTTGAACTCCTGACCTCAGGTGATCCACCTGCCTCAGCCTCCCAAGGTGCTGGGATTATAGGCGTGAGCCACCGCGCCGGCCATTTTGGCTTTAATTTAAATATCCTGTTTGGCTGGCGTGGTGGCTCAAGCCTGTAATCCCAGCAACTTGGGAGGCCAAGGCAGGTGGATCACTTGAGGTCAGGAGCTCCAGACCAGCCTGACTGGTGAAACCCGTCTCTACTAACAATACAAAATTAGCTAGGCATGGTGGCGCACGCTTGTAGTCCCGGCTACTTGGAGGCTGAGGCAGGAGAATCGCTTGAACCCGGGAGGCGGAGGTTACAATGAGCCGAGATCCTGCCATTGCACTCCAGCCTGGGCAACAAGAACAAGATTCCGTCTCAAAAAATAAATAAAACCTAAAAACGTTAATTATAGATTTAAATATCTTGTTTGGCCAGGTGCGGTGATTCACGCAGATAACCCCAGCACTTTCAGAGGCCGGGGTGGGCAGATGGCTTGAGCCCAGGAGTTCGAAAATAGCTTAGGCAACGTGGTGAAACCCCAGCTGTACAAAAAATACAAAAATTAGCCGGAGTGGTGGCGGGCACCTGTAGTCCCAACTATTTTGGGGGCTGAAGCAGGAGGATCTCTTGAACCCCGGAGGTCGAGATTGCAAATGAGCCAAGATTATACCACTTCACTCCAGCCTGGGGGGTCAAAGTAAGACCAAAATTTTTAAAAATATATTTATTTATTTTATTTATGTTTATTTCACTGTTTATTCAGTGAATCATTCCAGCCTGTGGCAGTAAGTTTTTTTGTTTGTTTGTTTTGTTTTGTTTTTGAGACAGAGTCTCACTCTGTCACCCAGGCTAGAGTGCAGTGACATGATTTTGGCTCACTGCAACCTCCACCTCCTGGGTTCAAGCGATTCTCCTACCTCAGCCATCCGGGTAGCTGGGATTACAGGCACGCAGCACCACGCCCGGCTAATTTTGTACTTTTAGTAGAGATGGAGTTTCACCATGTTGGCCAGGCTGGCTTCGAGCTCCTGACCTCAGGTGATCCAGCCCGCTCGGCCTCCCAAAGTGCTAAGATTACAGGTGTGAGCAACCGTGCTCAGCCTCCAGTACAATATTGAGTAAGAGTGTTGGCGGGGCGCGGTGGCTCACGGCTGTAATCCTAGCACTTTGGGAGGCCGAGGCAGGCGGATCACAAGGTCAGGAAATCGAGACCATCCTGGCTAACATGGTGAAACCCCGTCTTACTAAAAATACAAAAAAATTAGTCGGGCATGGTGGCGGGTGCCTGTAGTCCCAGCTACTCGGGAGGCTGAGGCAGGAGAATGGCGTGAACTCAGGAGGCGGGGCTTGCAGTGAGCTGAGATCGCGCCACTGCACTCCAGCCTGGGCGACAGAGCAAGACTCCGTCTCAAAATAAAAAAAAGACAGTGTTACCAGCAGACGTCCTTGTCTCGTTCTGCCTTTAGGGGGAAAATCAATGTCTTTCTCCTTTTTTTTTTTTTTTGCGACAGAGTCTTCCTCTGTCGCCCAGGCCGGAGTGCAGTGGCGCGATCTCGGCTCACTGCAAGCTCCGCCCCTCCAGGTTTTAAGCAATTCTCTGCCTCAGCCTCCGGAGTAGCTGGGATTACAGGCGCCCGCCACCACGCCCAGCTAATTTTTTGTATTTTTAGTAGAGACGGGCTTTCACCATGTTGGCCAGGCTGGTCTTGAACTCCTGACCTCGTGATCCACACGCCTCGGACTCCCAAAGTGCTGGGAATACAGGCGTGAGCCACGCGCCCGGCTGTCTTTCTCCATTTAATATGAGGTTAAGCTGCAGATTTTTCACAGATGCCCTTGTCAGGTTGAGGAAGTTCCCTTCTGGCGTTGACGGTTTTTCTCAAAAGGGAGTTGTTTTTTGATTTTTGTTTTGAGACGGAGTCTCCCTCTGTCACCCAGGCTGGAGGGCAGTGGTGTGATCTCGGCTCACTCAATCTCTGCCTCCCCTCCTGGGTTCAAGTGATTCTCCTGCCTCAGCCACCCGGTAACTGGGACCACAGACGCAGGCCACCATGCTCAGCTAATTTTTGCATTTTTTGTAGAGACGGGGTTTCACCCTGTCTGCCAGGCTGGTCTTGAACTCCTGACCTCGGGTGATCTGCCTGCCTCGGCCTCCCAAAGTGCTAGGATTACAGACATGAGCCAAAGTGCCCGGCCTTATAAAGGAGTTTTTCAAATGCTTTTTCCATGTTGATTGAGATGATGGTGTTTTTTGTTTTTTATCAGCATGCTATATATCTCTTTCATAAAAAAAAAATTGGATATTGGATAAGGCTAAGGCAGAGCTTTGTACTTCTTAACTAGAGATCTCTCTTCTGGGGAAATAAGATTTATTCCATTTTGGGTGTGGGCACTGTGGTGTGATATAGAGAGCAGAGATTTGGAATGAGGCTTTGCAATTTAATTGTCGTAAGACTAGCGGCGGGGTGCGGTGGCTCACGCCTGTAATCCTAGCACTTTGGGAGGCCGAGGGGGGCAGATCACGAGGTCAGGAGATCGAGACCATCCTGGCTAACACGGTGAAACCCCGTCCCTACTAAACATACAAAAAATTAGCCGGGTGTGGTGGCGGGCTCCTGTAGTCCCAGCTACCGGGAGGCTGAGCCAGGAGAATGGCATGAACCCAGGAGGCGGAGCTTGCAGTGAGCCGAGATCAGGCCACTGCACTCCAGCCTGGGCGACAGAGCGAGACTCCATCTCAAAAAAAAAAAAAAAGGGTTACTTTAACTCTGTTCTTTAACTCTGTTAACTGTATTTTCTCAACTATAAAATGAGGATAAGGCTTATAAGGCTGGGCATGGTGGCTGACACCTATAATCCCAACACTTCGGGAGACTAAGGGAGGAGGATTTCTTGAGCGCACAAGTTCGAGACCAGCTTGGGCAAAACAGAGAGACCCCGTCTCCACAAAAAGTTTAAAAATTAGCTGGATGTGGTGGCGTGCACCTGTGTCCCCATCTACTTGGGAAGTTGAGATGGGAGGATGACTTGAGCCTGGGAGGTCAAGGCTGCAATGAGCCGTGATTGAACCACTGCATTCCGGCCTGGGTGACAGAGGGAGACTCTGTCTCAATTTAAAAAAAAAAGCTTATATAGTTATAACTATATACGCAATGGCCATTCATTTACATAATAGGCTGTCAGGATGAAATTCAGATAAATAAATGGCAGTATTCAAACTTTTATATGGTAGTGAAGCCAGGTTTACAAACAAAATCTTACCTGGAGTCCCAAATTATAATCAATATAGCGCTGCTCTTGTTCAAGTGCAGGCAGAAGACCTCTATCCCTGAGAATACTTCTATGGTAACTACTTATCACACTTTATTAATTGTATAATTGTCTTGATAGCCTGGAAGCTCAATCAGGGTAGCGATTGTGTATCTATCTTGTTCAATGCTGTGCTTCTAAAACCTAATATAGCGTCTGCCACAGATTAAATGTTCAATCAATATTTTTAACATCAATGAGTATCTTGATACATAAAGTAAGCACCAGAAAAATTGTCTTTATAAAGCTGCATGTTGTTTTTGTTTCATAGTTTTGGAAAACCACCCCATTTTTAATTTTTATTTTTTTTTCCTTGAGACAGAGTTTCACTCTTGATGCCCAGCCTGGAGTGCAATGGCTGAATCTCGGCTCACTGCAACCCCCGCCTCCTGCGTTCAAGCAATTCTCCCGCCTCAGCCTCCCCAGTAGCTGGGATTACAGGCGCCTGCCACCACACCCAGTTAATTTTTGTATTTTTAGTAGAGACGGGTTTTACCATATTGTCCAGGCTGGTCTCGAACTCCTGACCTCAAGTGATCCTTCCGCCTTGGCCTCCCAAAGTGCTGGGATTACAGGCTTGAGCCACCGCACCGGGCCGGAAAATCACCTTATTAAACCATTTAGTAAAGCATAGCACATAATAATGTATGATAATACAAAGCACTGTCTCTGTTATAAACATAGGCCTGCCTCTATTATAGGCATAGTTGCATCTCAGTAGGACATGCCTCTTTTAAAGAAATGTTTAAACTATGGATTTAACTTACTATTAAGTAATGCTCACATGAGACAAGAAACTAAAATTGAGAAGACTGGGGCTGGGCGTGGTGGCTCACGCCTGTAATCCCAGCACTTTGGGAGGCCGAGGCTGGCAGATCACGAGGTCAGGTGATCGAGACCATCCTGGCTAACATGGTGAAACCCCGTCTCTACTAAAAATACAAAAAAATTAGCCGGGCGTGGTGGCGGGCGCCTGTAGTCCCAGCTACTTGGGAGGCTGAGGCAGGAGAATGGTGTGAACCCGGGAGGCGGAGCTTGCAGTGAGCCGAGATCGCGCCACTGCACTCCAGGCTGGGCGACAGAGAGAGACTCCATCTCTGAAAAAAAAAAAAAGTGTGTAGTCCCAGCTACTCGGAGGCTGAGGCAGGAGAATGACGTGAACCCCGGGGGGGCGGAGCCTGCAGTGAGCTGAGATCGCGCCACTGCACTCCAGCCTGGGCGACAGAGCGAGACTCCGTCTCAAAAAAAAAAAAAAAATAAGGAAGAGTATGTAGGCCTGAGCCTCACTGTTTTTCAGAGGAAGAACTCATTCATGAGCAAATGTTTATGGAGTTCCTAATATGTTCCAGGCATTGGAAATACAGTAGTGCATAGGCAGGTGGGCTCCCTGTCCTCATGGAAATTATCCTTAAATAGTTATAAAAAGGAATTCAGCCAGGAGTGGTGGCTCACGCCTGTGATCCTAGCACTTTGGGAGACCGAGGTGGGTGGATTGCCTGAGCTCAGGAGTTTGAGATCAGCCTGGGCAACATGGTGAAACCCCATCTCTACCAAAATACAAATAATTAGCAGGGTGTGGTGGTGTGTGCCTGTAGTCCCGGCTACTTGGAGGCTGAGGCAGGTGAATTGCTCGAACCCAGGAGGCAGAGGTTTTAGTGAGGTGAGATCGCACTACTGCACTCCAGCCTCAGCAACAGAGCAATACTCTATCTCAAAAAAAAAAAAAAAAAAAAAAAAAGAATAGAAAAGGATTGATTAAATAGCTCAATTCTAGGAAATGTAGGCAATGCAATAGGACAGTTGGGTGCATCGGAGAACCCCTGAAGGTAGTTGAAAGCCCCACTGTCTGTCATCATGGGAAAAGGCAGCTCCTGGGACAGAAAGAGAAGTGAATACTGGATTAGAGAAATAAATCTTGGATTAGGGAAAAAAGAGGAAGCTTTTCCTCTGTTCTCTTTTTTTTATTTTTTCGTGAGACAGAGTCTCGCTCTGTTGTCCAGGCTGGAGTGCAGTGGCATGATCTCGGCTCACTGCAAACTCTGCCTCCCGGGTTCACGCCATTCTCCTGTCTCAGCCTCCTGAGTAGCTGAGACTACAGGCACCTGCCACCACGCCCAGCTAATTTTTTGTATTTTTAGTAGAGACGGGGTTTCACTGTGTTAGCCAGGATGGTCTCGATCTCCTGACCTTGTGATCCACCCGCCTCGGCCTCCCAAAGTGCTGGGATTACAGGTGTGAGCCACCGTACCCGGCTCCTCTGTTCTTTAAGGCATTGGTCTGGACTCTAATATGCTGGAAAATAACTCAGAACGGTGAAAGAAATGATAGCTCTGCTATAGGGAGGAAGCCACGTTATAGAAGATTAGTGTAGATGGACAGTAAGTTTTGGAAGTTATTCTCTTTTGTTATTACCTTTAATTATCCTGGAGACTTCAACAAAGAATTATGGTAAATTGTAGCTTGGTCTCTTATGCTATGAGAAACTGGGTTCACACTTAGAATCACTTGGTAAAAAGAATTATAATATTAAGCTAACATTTATACGGTGCTTATTATGTGTTTGGCACTGTCCTAAACATTTTACAAACATCAGCTCCTTTATTTCTGGTTATAACCCTGGGGTGGGTTCTCTCATTATCCTCATTTACACGTGAAGAAATTGAAGTACAAGTTGAATGAAAGAAAGCCCTATCACACAGCAATTAAATGGTAGAGACCTGGAATTCAATCCAAGCACAGCCTGGCTCTAGAAGTCACACACTTAACCAATTGATATACCTTTCTACCATCGCTAGGCCAATATAAAATTAGCAGCAGGGATCTGAGCGATTAGGAGCAGTAGCAGGGGGCTATTGATGGCCCTAAATGGCAGACAGTGATCAATAATGAACCTGTTTCTGAAAACACAAGGAGAGCCTGGTGGTTCTCCATTAAGCACAGTAGAACTGCAGGGACTCTAAACCCCCCCTCCCTTGAATGGGCTGAGGTATGCGCCGCACCTTCTGTGGTATTGGTATCACCCTTAGGGATTTTGGAACTACAGACTTTGCGTTTAACCATTAATGGGACTTCATCTCTACCTCCTCTTTGGGTAGGAGAAACTAATATGGTGACAATTACCATAAAATAAGAAATCCTGGGGGGAGGGGGGAGGGATAGCATTGGGAGATATACCTAATGCTAGATGACGAGTTAGTGGGTGCAGCACATCAGCATGGCACATGTATACATATGTAACTAACCTGCACATTGTGCACATGTACCCTAAAACTTAAAGTATAATAATAATAATAATAATAAAAAGAAATCCCTATTCTGGAGATATACAAAGTACTGTCTGAGTAACTATGCCTGAGAGAATCAGATATGGCTGATGGCCTTTGAACTGGAACTCTTAGGATGAATACATTAAACATGCAGGCAAGGAGAGAGCAGGGAAAGCACAAATATGATAAAATGAGAACAAAA
The DNA here is from genome assembly GCF_028858775.2 of Pan troglodytes. Classification (NCBI taxonomy): domain Eukaryota; kingdom Metazoa; phylum Chordata; class Mammalia; order Primates; family Hominidae; genus Pan; species Pan troglodytes. The sequence continues at coordinate 88,072,985 of NC_072398.2, forward strand.
TTTTACATACATTTGGTTTTAAAATATTTACTTCTGAATAGATAATACATGCACCTGACCCAAATTTAAAAAGGACAAAAGAATATACGGTGAAACCTATGTTTCAGAGTTTTACTCTTGTCACCCAGGATGGAGTGCAGTGGTGCAATCTCAGCTCACTGAAACCTCTGCCTCCTGGGCTCAAGTGATCCTTTCACCTCAGCCTCCTGAGTAGCTGGGACTACAGCAGGCACATGCCACCCTGCTCAGCTAATTTTTGTATATTTTTGTAGAGACGGAGTTTCATGCCATGTTGCCCAGGCTGGTCTCGAACTCCTGAGCTCAAGCAATCTGCCCACCTCAGCCTCCCAAAGTGCTGAGATTACAGGCATGAGCCACTGCACCTGGCCTACTATCTTTTCAGATGTTTAGTCTCCATTTGTATTTCCTGTTCTGTACAATATTTCATTATTATTCATTTATTTTAGAGATAGAATCTCCTTATGTTGCCCAGGCTGGTCTCGAACTCCTTGGCTCAAAGGGACCCAGCCTCTCAAGCAGCTACATACAGGTGCATGCTACACCCAGCTCTGTTCTGTAAAGTCTTACCTCCTTTCCCCCTTTTAAATTATTATTCATTTTTCTTTTCTTTTTTTTGAGATGGAGTCTTGCACTGTTGCCCAGGCTGGAGTGCAGTGGCGCGATCTCGGCTCACTGCAAGCTCCGCCTCCTGGGTTCACACCATTCTCCTGCCTCAGCCTCCCAAGTAGCTGGGACTATAGGCGCCCGCCACCACGCCTGGGTAATTTTTTGTACTTTTAGTAGAGACGGGGTTTCACCGCGTTAGCCAGAATAGTCTTGATCTCCTGACCTTGTGATCCGCCCGCCTCGGCCTCCCAAAGTGCTGGGATTACAGGCGTGAGTCGCTGCGCCCGGCCTATTATTCATTTTTCTTACTGATTTGCTTTTTTTTTTTTTTTTTTTTGAGATGGAGTTTCACTCTTGTTGCCCAGGCTGGAGTGCAATGGCGCGATCTCAGCTCACCGCAACCTCTGCCTCCCGGGTTCAAGCGATTCTCCTGCCTCAGCCTACTGAGTAGCTGGGATTACAGGCATGCACCACCACGCCCAGTTAATTTTGTATTTTTAGCAGTGACAGGGTTTCTCCATGTTGGTCAGGCTGGTCTCGAACTCCCGACCTCAGGTGATCCACCCGCCTTGGCCTCCAAAGTGCTGGGATTTGGGCGTGCTACAGGCATGAGCCACCATGCCCCGTCTTTTTTTTCTTTTTCTTTTTTTTGAGATGGAGTCTCGCTCTGTTGCCCAGGCTGGAGTACAGTGGCACAATCTCAGCTCACTGCAACCTCCGCCTCCCGGGTTCAAGCGATTCTCCTGCCTCAGCCTCCTGAGTAGCTGGGACTACAGGCGCCTGCCACCACGCCTAGCTAATTTTTGTATTTTCAGTAGAGACAGGGTTTCACTATGTTGGCCAGGATGGTCTCCATCTCCTGACCTCGTGATCCACCTGCCTGGGCCTCCCAAAGTGCTGGGATTACAGGTGTGAGCCACTGCACCCAGCCTTTTTTTTTTTTTTTTTTTTTAGACAGATTCTTGCTCTGTCGCCCAGGCTGGAGTGCAGTGGTGCAATCTCAGCTCACTGCAACCTCCACCTCCCGGGTTCAAGCGATTCTCCTGCCTCAGCCTCCCGAGTAGTTGGGATTATAGGTGCCCACACCACGTCCGGCTACTTTTTGTATTTTTAATGGAGACAGGTTTCTCCGTGTTGGCCAGGCTGGTTTTGAACTCCTGACTTCAGGTGATCCTCTCACCTCAGCCTCCCAAAGTACTGGGATTACAGGCATGAGCCACTGTGCCTGACCTGATTTGTATTTTTTTTAAATATTAACATTAAAAGGATTAGCCATTTGTGATGAGTTGTAAATATTTTTCCCAGTTTGTTATTTGTCTTTTCTTTTGTTCATAGTATTTTAAACAATGTGAAAAATTTTCACATATGAGGTTATCAGTATTTTGCTTGTAGCTTCTCGTGGTGGTGTCACCATAACAGCAGTCTCGATTATTTTTTAAAAATTTTCCTCAGGCCCAGCGCGGTGGCTTATGCCTGTAATCCCAGCACATTGGGAGGCCAAGGCAGACAGATCACTTGAAGTCTGGAGTTCGAGACCAGCCTGGCCAACATGGTAAAACCCTGTCTCTACTGAAAATACAAAAATTAGCCGGGTGTGGTGGCAGGTGCCAGTAGTCCCGGCTACTCGGGAGGCTGAGGCAGGAGAATCGTTTGAATCTGGGAGGCAGAGGTTGCAGTGAGCTGAGATTGTGCCACTGTATTCCAGTGTGGGTGACAGAGCGAGACTCAGTCTAGAAAAAAAAAAAATTTCCGTTAGTGTTTTTACCCCCAAAAATTACAATGGCTTTATTATTTGTTTTAGCTTATTTGAACAATAGAGAAAAATAAAATTAACCCAAAAATACCACCCCAAGAGATTTTAAAAAGCCACTATCATTTTAGGTATATATTCTTCCAGACATCTCTATGTACACATTTCCAATCTTCTAAATCCTTTCAGTGTAATTCACTGTTCTAGGTTCTTGAGATGGATGCAGAACTCACAAATTCTCAGCTTTTCTTTCATCCTAAAATTTTTATTTATTTATTAACTTACTTATTTTAAAAGAGACAGGGGTCTCCCTATGTGGCCCAGGCTGGTCTCAAACTCCTGGCCTCAGGCAATCCTTCTTCCTTGGCCTTCCAAAGCACTGAGATTACAAGTGTAAGCCACCACATCCAGGCTCTTTTTTCTTATGTGCTCTTAAGACTATGTATTTTCCTCTAAGCACATTTTTTTCTTTTCTTTTTTTTCTTTTTTCTTTTTTTTTTTTGAGACAGAGTCTCACTCTGTCGCCCAAGCTGGAGTGCAGTGGCATGACCTTCGCTCACTGCAACCTCTGCCTCCTGGGTTCAAGCGATTCTCCTGCCCCAGCCTCCCGAGCAGCTGGGATTACAGGCACACGCCACCATACCCGGCTAATTTTTGTATTTTTAGTAGAGACAGGGTTTCACCATGTTGGTCAGGCTGGTCTCAAACTCCTTACCTTGTGATCTGCCCACCTTGGCCTCCCAAAGTGCTGGGATTAACAGGCGTGAGCCACCGCGCCCGGCCCTTTTTTCTTTCTTTCTTTCTTTTTTTTTTAAGACAGAATCTCGCTCTGTCACCCAGGCTGGAGTGCAGTGGCGCAATCTCGGCTCACTGAAACTTCCACCTCCCAGGTTCAAGTGACTATCTCGCCTCAGCCTCCTGAGTAGCTGGGACTACAGGTGCCCACCACCACGCCCGGCTAAGTTTTTGTATTTTTAGTAGAGATGGGGTTTCACCATTTGGTCAGGCTAGTCTCCAACTCCTGACCTCAAGCAATCCACCTGCCTCAGTCTCCCAAAGTGCTGGGATTAAAGGTTTGAGCCATGGTGCCCGGAATGCTTTGTGACATTTTAAATTATCACTCAGGTCAAAATATTTTCTAACTCCAATTGTGATTTATTTTGTGGGTCATTTAAAAATGTATTCAGCACACTACAGCCTTAAACTCCTGGAATCAAGGGATCCTCTGGCCTCCAAGTAGCTGGGACTGCAGGCATGTGTCATTGTGCCCGGCTGTATTTAACTTGTAAACATAGGGACTTCCCAGTTACCTTTTTGTTACTGATTCTAGCCTCACTGTAATGTAGGCAAGAAACACACTTTGCATCATTTGAAGCCTTTGAAATTTGTTGAAACTTGCTTTATAGAACAATCTGGTCAGTTTCTTAAATGTTTCAAATGTGCTTGAAAATGTGCTTTGTAATTTGAAGTCGTTGGGTATAGTGGACTCTATACGCTTGTTGAATCAAATTTGCTGCTCGTGTTATTTAAATTTTCTATATCCTTGCTGATTTTTTCTTATTCTTTCTCTGTCTTTGTTTTTTTTTTTTTTAAGAGAAAGAGTTGGTCTCATTTTGTCTCTCAGGTTGAAGTACAGTGGTGCCATCATAGCTCACTGCAGCCTCAACCTCCTGGGGTCATGTAATCGTCCCACCTCAGCCTCCTGGGTAGCTGGGACTATAGGCATGCACCACCATGCTCAGCATATATATATATATTTTTTTGAGACGGAGTCTTGCTCTTGTCACCCATGCTAGAGAGCAGTGGCGCGATCTTGGCTCACTGCAACCTCCGCCTCCCGGGTTTAAGCTATTCTCCTGCCTCAGCCTCCTGAGTAGCTGGGATTACAGGTGCCCGCCACCACGCCCAGCTAATTTTTGTACTTTTAGTAGAGACGGGGTTTCGCCATGTTGGGCCAGGCTGGTCTCGAATTCCTGAACTCAGGCCCGCCCCGGCCTCCCAAAGTGTTGGGAATTACAGGCGTGAGCCACCGCGCCCGCCCCTAATCTTTTTTTTTTTTTTTTTTAGAAATGAGGGTTTCCCTATGCTGCCCAGGCTGGTCTTGAACTCCGGCCTCATGCAATCCTCCCATCTCAGCCTCCCAAAGTGCTGGGATTACAGGCATCAGCTACTGCACTTGGCCCTGACTTTTTCTATCAGTTCTGAAAGAAGTATACTCTATTAATTGAGAGAGGTGTGCTAAATCTCCTACGATGATTGCGAACTTGTCTATTTTTCCTTGTAGCTCGGTGCTGTATATTATTTGAGGTTTTGTTAAGTGCATACAAATTTAGAAATGTTTTCCGGCGTTGGTTGAAAATCACCCCCGGTTTTGGCCGTGGCCGCGGGTGAAATTCGGCGCCCAAGAGCCTCCGGGGGCCTCAGCTCACCGCGTGCTGCCGCCATGTGCGGCGGTGAAACCCAGGCCCCGACAGGGGCCGCGGCCTCCCCCCGGGTGCGGCTGCTCGCGTGGTCTGACCCCTGACTCCTGACCCCGGCTGCAGACCCCTAACCCTATTTTTCTCTCCGCAGGACACTGGTCCTCCTACGCCTGAGACCGACGTTGCCAGGACCGCAGGGTCAGGGGGACTTGGCTGTCCCCCGTCTTTCAAATAAAGCTGTTTGTCTAAAATAAATAAATAAATAAATTTTTTAACTTCCTGGTGAATTAAACTTATTGGTATAAAATGTCCTTATTTCTAGTAATGCTTTTTGCCTTCAAGTCAACTGTGTCTGATTTTAACATAAGCTTCTTTTGGTTTATGTTGCATAGCTTATCTTTTCCTATAATTTTACTTTCAACCTTTTGATAACCTTATTATTGTTTATTTATTTATTTAATTTATTTATTTTTGAGACAGAGTCTTGCTCTGTTGCCCAGGCTGGAGTGCAGTTGCGCGATCTCGGCTCACTGCAAGCTCTGCCTCCTGGGTTCATGCCATTCTCCTGCCTCAGCCTCCTGAGTAGCTGGGACTACAGGCGCCCACCACCACGCCCCGCTAATTTTTGTGTTTTTAGTAGAGATGGGGTTTCACCTTGTTAGCCAGGATGGTCTCGATCACCTGACCTCGTGATTTGCCCGCCTCGGCCTCCCAAAGTGCTGGGGTTACAGGCGTTAGCCACTGCGCCCGGCCTATTGTTATTTATTTATGTAAAAAAAAATTTTTTTTTGAGACGGAGTCTCGCTCTATCACCCAGGCTGTAGTGCGGTGGCACAATCTCAGCTCACTACAACCTCTGCCTCCCGGGTTCAAATGATTCTCCTGCCTCAGCCTCCTGAGTAGCTAGGATTACAGGCACGGGCCACCACACCCGGCTAATTTTTGTATTTTTAGTAGAGACGGGGTTTCACCATGTTGGTCAGGCTGGTCTTGAACTCCTGACCTCAAGAGATCCACCTGCCTTGGCCTCCCAAAGTGCTGCAATTATAGGCATGAACCACCACGCCCAGCCTGTTATGTTATTTGAAAAAGAATGGTCTGGAATATAAGAGCATTTTTACTTAATTGAACAACCACCCAAAGAAAAATTGGTTAATTCTCTAATTAACTGGTGGGATTGGTGAGACAGGGTTGTTTTATGTTACGGTCTTTGGAATAACCAATGACTTGGAAAAAGTCATCCCCATGGGGGCAGCAAAGAGTCATTGATAAAGAGCCTGCTGAATTTCTGAAACCTGGTGAGACTTGTTATATATAATACAATAATAAATATTAGGTAACATTTATCGAGCACTAGGCCCTGTGCAACACTTTCTATACATCATTTAATATAATCATTAAAACAATGATCTGTAAGGTGGATGTTATATTCCTTTCACAGATAAGAACACAAGTTTAGAGAAGTTAAGGAACTTGCCTGTCATATTAGTGAGGGTCAGAGCTGGGGAATGAAGAAAAGGGAACAGGTTGAGGCGACTTGAACAGCAGATCACTAGGATTCGGCAACTGATTGTGGTCCCTACTCCTTTTTTCTTTTTCTTTTTTTTTTTGAGGCAGCAGGGTCTGGCTCTGTCACCCAGGCTGGAGTGCAGTGGTGCGATCTTGGCTCACTGCAACCTCGGCTTTCCAGGCTCAAGTGATCCTTCCACCTCAGCCTCCTGAGTAGCTGGAACTACAAGCACATGCCACCATGCCTAATTTTTGTATTTTTTTCTGTAGAGACAGGGTTTGGCCATGTTACCCAGGCTGGTCTTGAACTCCTGGACTCAAGCAATCCACCCGCCTCAGCCTCTCAAAGTCCTGGGACTGCAGGCATGAGCCACCATGTGTGGCCGAGGTCCCTACCCTTTTATTCGGGAGCCATAGAAGCCAGAACTGCAATAAATTCTAGTTTTGGACTTAGAGCTAGTTCCAAGCTGAACTGAAATTAGGAGGAGCCAGTAGTATAATGCCTGGATGAAAATGAGTAACTGGGGCAGCTTAGAGTTAATAGGAAACCAAGAATAGAGCAGATCATCAGGTCAGCAAGTCCCTGCAGAGTAAAGCAGAAGAGTAAAGCCCTGGTAGGGACACAGGGATCCGAGTGGCCCTGGAAGAGTCAAGAGGATACTTGTGACAAGGGGCTAGTGCTAGCAAGATATAGACTTCTTAAGGGAATATCTGGTTTGAAAAGATTAATCTGGCAGACCTGGGAAGGAACATGGACTAGGACAAGCAGCCTTAATAGAGTATTCAGATCAAGAGAGAGAACAGATCTGCTTTACTCTAAACTGGTACTACCACTGACTTGTAAAAAAATATTTAGTACGGACATGTGGCTATGATGTGTTGACCCAGAGAGAAAAAACAGAACCAATACATGGAAGTTACAAAGAGATTTATCTAAGGATAGTAAAAAGGCCTTTCTAATTACTGAGAATTACAGGGAGTTGAAAACTACAGTTAAGGACACAGTGGAAATGTGAGCCTGTGGATAGCTGAAGGGTTCCAGGTTACAGATTCCAGTGAAGGAAGAGGTAACTGTGGGAGTAGTGTTTTGATAAGTAGAAAAGGATGGGCATCAGGATAGAGCTGAAGGGGCCAGTCTTTGAAAGCTGGAGGGATGTTTTCTCAGCTGAGGAAGAGACAGGAACTAATGTAAAGGAAGAAACATAACAAGCAGAGGACTTCCACAAGAGAATTCTACACAGGGTTCTCAATCTTCTCAGAGGAAGTTCCCCCAAGTTTTTAGTTGAATCAAGGAGAGGGTGGTTCATAAGGCAAGAGATGAAGTTTTTGTTTTAACTGTACAGATGATGTATAGTTTAAGCTAAGGAGGAACAGCAGTCTAGCTATAGCTAACAAAAAACTCTAAACTGTTTGAAATATTTCTCAGTGATGGACATGAGGGTGCCCATCTCTACACAGGAGGTCCCTTTGGCTTAGCTCAGGAAATCTGCACAGCTCTCTTTGTTGGCATTACGATCTTAGGACTTCATGTTGAAAGAGTGAACTTCCAGGGCTCCCCAAGCAGAAAATATCCCTCCAAATAAACTGACTAGTTTAGGAACAGCTGGCCAGGCAACTGTCCCAATGTTTGGAATTTGGAAAATTTGGTCATTGAAGTCTGGCCCCAGGGAAAAGAACTGAGTTCTGTGAGTCCTGCAGGGGAAGACAGATTACTTTGGAAGGCCTAATGAAGGCAAATCTCAGCCCTTCCTTCACCTTTCCATTCTTTTTTTTTGAGACAGAGTTCAATTCTGTTGCCCAGGCTGGAGTACAGTGGCGTGATCTTGGCTTACTGCAACCTCCACCTCTCAGGTTCAAGCAATTCTCCTGCCTCAGACTCCCGAGTAGCTGGGATTACAAGTGCATGCCACCACACCCAGCTAATTTGTTTATTTTTTAGTAGAGATGGCGTTTCAACATGTTGGCCAGGCTGGTCTCGAACTCCTGACCTCAAGTGATCCTCCTGCCTCAGCCTCCCAAAGTGCTGGGATTACAGGCATGAGCCACCGTGCCTGGCTAAGCTTTCCATTCTCAGTGAAGAAAGTGATCTGTTCTCTTCCCCATTGGTTGCAATAAGCAGACTGGACATCATACTATGACTAGAAAAGGCAATCCTCAGCTTTCTCTAATCCTCTGAATGGAATTGGGTTAGGTTTGGAGAGGAGAGGTGGGTTCATGGAAAGGAATTACCATCATGGTGCCAAGACTACTGAGTGTCAAACCACTTCAGAATATGGATACGGAGGGAGAATATTATTCTCCTTTAAGAAGTAGTGCCTGTGTCTGCCTTTTTTGCGGGCTTATGTGGATTACATCTGCATTCCACACATCACAGCTACCTCTGTCCTGATGGCTATTCCTCTAGGAAAAGCTAAGGAGCAATCTACGAAGACAATGAATACATAAGGGAGATTGTTTACAAAAGAAAAGTGTTCCAGTGGGTATAGAGGAAAAAATGGTCAGAGGTGAGGTAGAAATTTTTTACTTTTCCCAATTAATGAACACCTTTTCCCTTCAACCTTCTACAGGCTGTTTATTCTTGCTCCTGTAGGAAGGGGTGGCAAGGTATCAGCTTTCTCTTTGCTACCCACTGCTACTTTTAGACCACTGTGCTTCCATCCTCTTGCAAAAATTCTTCTCCCTTTGAAGCTTATGCCATCTGGCTTTACTGCCCTTTAACACCTTTTTTTTTTTTTCTTTTTCTTTTTGTAGTGCAGTGGCATAATCATAGCTCACTGCAGCCTCCAACTCCTGGGCTCAAGTGATCCTCCAAACCCAGCCTTCAGCACCTATTAACCTCTTTTTGTGCCAACTCTTACTATCATCCTGGGAGGTTTTAGAAAAACCCATGAAAAATATAGTTAGTTCCTGACCTCCAACTCCAACGAATACTCCCACTTTCAATTCCTTAATTTCACCATTTCTAGAAAAACAGGTTTTTGTTGATGGCAGCTTCAGGGCCATAGTAAGGACTGGGAGAGGGTAGCATTCTTCTTTTTTTTTTTTGAAACAGGGTCTCGCTATGTCACTCAGGTTGGAGTGCAATGGTGCCATCAGGGCTCACTGCAACCTCAAACTCCTCAGTCTCAGGTGATCCTCCCACCTCAGCCTCCCAAATAGCTGGGACTACAGGCAAGTGCACACCCACCTAATTAAAAAAAAAAAATTTGTAGAAATGGGGTCTCTCACTATGTTGCCCAGGCTGATCTTGAACTCCTGGCCTAAGTATTGGGATTACAGGTGTGAGCCACCACACCCAGCCAGGGTATCATTATTGAGTGTAGTAAGATTGATGGTGCCAGCACTGGCTGGTGTTGACTTGAAGACTCACTGAAAGACTGGGACTGGCAGCCATGATGCATAAGGGCAGAATAGCCTGGGGGTTGTACTGCCCAGTGATACTTGGGGAAAGGTTCAAGATCTGGATTTGACTCTTGTGCCAAGCTTCCAAGAAACCTAGGTTCAGAGATAAGAGCACCTTTCCTATTAGCTGCCTCTGTGGGGACATCTGACACTTTCAACATCCACCCCCTTGAAATACTCTTCCCTTTGATTCTGTGACAATTATCTCCCAGGTTTTCTTCTTCTTCATTCGCTGTTCCTTTTCAAAGATTCTCCAAGAGCTCTTTTTCTACTTGTGCCTTAAATGTTGGAATTTCCGAGAGCACTCTTCTTAGCCCTCTGCTCTTTTCTGGGGAGCTTATCCAAATCTATGGCTTCAACTACCACTGAAATGTTGATGTTTCAGAATTTCTGGCCTATATATCACAGGGCTTTCTAAAAAGTAGTTTTCTGGCCAGGCACCATGGCTCACGCCTGTAATCCCAGCACTTTAGGAGGCCGAGGCGAGTGGATCACGAGGTCAAGAGTGTGAGACCAGCCTGGCCAACATAACGAAACCCCGTCTCTACTAAAAATACAAAAAATTGGCCAGGCATGGTGGCGTGTACCTGTAGTCCCAGCTACTCAAGAGCCTGAGGCAGGAGAATTGCTTGAACCTGGGAATCAGAGGTTGCAGTGAGCTGAGATGTGCCACTGCACTCCAGCCTGGGTGACAGAGCGAGACTGTCTCAAAAAAGAAAAAAAAAAAAGTAGCTTTCTGTAAAATAATATGTGCATAATAAAATAATTTCAAGCAATAAAGATAGATGTAAAATGAAAAGTATAAGTCTTATCCCTCCTAGGCCCACTCTTCATAATTTTTTAATGCATGTGTAAATGTGTCATATTTATTCTGTGCTTGCTTTTTTTCTCCACTTATATTTTTCTCTTAAGTTTTAGATCTGTGTATTAAACATGCCACTAGGACATATCTATCTAGCTATTTCACAGGTACCTAAAACTTCTTCACCTTCTTTGGAATTCTCCCTCCTGCAACACCCTACCACTAGTCTCCTTTTTACATCAACACCATGAAAAAACTGTCTTTATACGTTGTGCCTTCTCAATTCAATCTGGTTTCTATCCACCATAACTACAAAACAGCTTTCTCCAAATTTCCTAAATGACCTCCTTGTTGCAGTATCTTTTTTGGGGGGACAGAGTCTCACTGGAGTGCAATTGTGCAATTTCGGCTCACTGTACCTCCGCCTCCTGGGTTCAAGCGATTCTCCCACCTCAGCCTCCCAAGTAGCTGGGATTACAGGTGCCCGACACCATGTCTGGCTAATTTGTGTATTTTTAGTAGAGACGGGAGTTCCACCATGTTGTCCAGGCTGGTCTCGAACGCCTGACCTCAGGTGATCGGCCCACCTCGGTCCCCAAAGTGCTGGGATTACAGGTGTGAGCTACCACACCTGGCCTTTTTATTTATTTGTTTGTTTTATTTACAAAAAAACCAAAGTCTTGTTCTGTTGCCGGGAGTGCAGTGGTGCAATCTTGACTCACTGCAACCTCCGCCTCCTGGGTTCAATTGATTCTCGTGTTTCAGCCTCTGGAGTACCTGCGATCACAGGTGCACACCACCATGCCCAGCTAATTTTTGTATTTTTTGTAAAGATGGGGTCTTGCCATGTTGGCCACACTGGTCTCCAACTCCTGGTCTCAAGTGATTCACCTGCCTAGGCTTCCCAAAGTGCTGGGATTACAGGTGTGAGCCACTGTGCCTGGCCCTTATTGCAATATCTGATAGATACATTTTATTTATTTTATTTTATTTTTTTGGAGACAGAGTCTCACTCTGTCACCCAGGCTGGAGTGCAGTGGCACGATCTCAGCTCACTGCAACCTCTGCCTCCTGGGTTCAAGCGATTCTTGTGCCTCAGCCTCCCCAGTAGCTGGGACTACAGGCGCGCACTGCCATGCCTGGCTGATTTTTGTATTTTTAGTAGAGACGGGGTTTCACCATGATGACCAGGCTGGTCTCCAGCTCCTGACATCAAGTGATCTGCCCGCCATGGCCTCCCAAAGTGCTGGGATTACAGGAGTGAGCCACAGCACCCGGCCTATTTATTTTATTTTTTTTGAGACAGGGTCTTGCTCTGGTGCCCAGGCTGGAATGCAGTGGCGCGATCTCGGCTCACTGCAACCTCTGCCTCCTGGGTTCAAGCAATTCTCATGCTTCAGCCTCCCAAGTAGCTGGGATTACCGGCATGTGCAACCACACCTATCTAATTTTTTTTGTATTTTTAGAAGAGACAGGGTTTCACCATGTTGGTCAGGCTGGTCTCGAACTCCTGGCCTCAAGTGATCCACCCGCCTCGGCCTCCCAAAGCTAGGATTACAGGTGTGAGTCACCATGCCCGGCCCTGATGGATATATTTTAGTTAGCATTTTACTTTATCTCTGTTACACTAAACGCTTTCACCAGTTTCCTTGATAGTTCTCTATGGTTTTCTTCTTTCCTTTCGGTTTGCCCCTTCTCAGTGTTCTCTTTTCGGCTTCCCTCATCCTATCCGGCAAATGCAGGTATCCTCTCTAGCCCACTTCATGACTTCAACAGCTATCTATATGCACACGCACACACACCTCAAACCTTTCTTTTGGGTTCCCAACCCACATTAGCTAATATCCCAGGGGCACCTAAAACTCATTATCTCCCCCCTAAACGAGAAAGAAACTGGTATCATTATTCCCCAGTTGTCCAAGTCACAACATTCGTACCTCTTAAACCAATCTGTATCTCCCCATCTGCACTCTCCCTTCCACAGGCAGACCATCATCATCCTTGCCTGGAAAAGAGCCTCACAACTGCTCTCCTTGATTCTCACTTTGTCCCCTCAATTCATCCTTCACACTGCACGCAGCGATCTAAAATGCAAATGAAATTGTTCACACCTCTGCTGAGATTCTTCAAAGACTTTTCATTGCCTTAAGGATAAAAATCAATTAATTTACAAGGCTTCGCATAATCTGGTCTTCCCCTATCTATTACCACTTTCTTAAGCCACACCAGGCTGTTGGCAGCTCCAGAATGTACCCGCACCATCCTCCCCACCCCCAATTCCCAACAGCCCTACACGGATCAGCTAGGCGACACTTCCTACAGGAAACCGGCGTTCAAAAGGTAAATGCTGAACGAATGAATTCCGAGACGGGATCTGGGCACCACTTTCGGCTCCGGATCCGGGTTTACGGAACGTCCGGGTTATCAGGAAGCTCAGAGGAAAGGTGAAATCCAGATCTTGACCCTTCACTCAAGTTCGCCAGACAAACCGATCCCCGTGGTATTCCGCCCTTATGAGTCATGGCTGCCAATCCCAGCCTTCCAGTGGGTCTTGAAGTCGCCACCAGCTAGCTGTGGCGCCACCAATGTTTCCCATTCAAGAATGCTATCCTCTTCGATCGCTTGTTACCGCCCTAAGCAGCCGTCAAGACAAACCGGCGTTGCCAGCTTGCCCCAAAGCAAGATGGCTGCCAATCTCTATCTCTCCTCCCGAAGTGAAGCTATCCACTCCCCGATTAATGCCGCTGCCAGGCTGCCCTCACTTACTATGGCTACGCCGGCTCATGTCTCACTATGGCCTCGAAGCCGCCACTAACCGGCCGGGTTCCGGGAGGCGCCGTTCAGGATGCAGCCACCCCCTCCCGCCTGTTCCCTCCCCCACGGCCGCGGCGGCGGCGGCGGCGGCGGCGGCTGCTGGAGCCCGGATGCGGCGCCGTGAGGCAGGCCCGGGAGAGCGGCGCGGATGGATCCAACATGGCGGCGCCGAGCCTGAGCCGAGAGTGAGGCGGAGGGGCGGCCGGAGTGGGGAGAGGGAGTCGAGCGGGACGGGGCGGGGCTGGGCGGGGCCGCAAAGGGCTTGGGGAAGGAAAGTGGAGGGGGAGGCGGTGGCGACGTCCAGCCTGAGAACCTCAAGAGAGGGAGGTGACGGGACGCTGAGAGGTGGGGGAGGGGAGCTGCCGAGGGGGGCGTGCAGGGGAGATGGCAACTGCGGGAGAGGGCAGGGGTCGAGACGGAGGAGTGAGGGCATGGGGAGGGGCGTAAACAAGGGCTGAGACTGGGCCCAGCCAGGGGTATTAGAGAGGCCGAGGTGGGGAGTGGGGCTGCGATCCGCTCGTATTGAAGGGGGTAGGAGCAGGAGGGAGAGGCTGAGGGTGTGAAGGGGAAGGGGGCTGTGGCATGTGGTTGGAGGGAGGACTGGACTCTGATGAGGGGTGTTGCGAGGAGGTGGGGAAAGGTCAGAATTGGAGTTAAGACGTTTCTGGGGGGCTTCGAAAGTGTTAAATTGGAGGTGGGAGGGGGAAGGGCCTAGGGGAGAATTTGGGTGGAAAAGGAGAGAACGGAGGCTTGGGGAATAGAGAGAGTGTCGGTGGGAGGAGGTAATGGAGAAAGTGAGAGACTGGGAGGAAGAAAGTTTGGGAGGAAGGGGAGTGGAATGGGAGATAGGACAGTGGAGCTGCACGGGTGATAGAGGTTCGGGGGTTTCCCTTTCCCCGGTGGAGAGGAGGAGAGAACAGAGTTAAGCAGCATCAGTTGCAGCCAATTCTAATTGCCAGGCCCTTAGCTTTTAAGAGGGTGGGAAGGGCAGAAGGGAATAGTCATGTGGGTTTGCAGAATTGGGGTTGGATGAGAATTCAACTGGGTTTGTTTTCCAAAAGACTCCCTAGCTTACTGTTCCCTTGTTTTTCCTGCTTGGGAAAATGGGGAAGCCGGTGTCGCCCAAGTGTGGAGGAGCAAAGGACTTTTCTAGTTTTTAGCATTAGCAATACAAGAGTGGGGGAGCAGACATGGCTATATTGGAACCCTATATGCTAAGGTGGAGGCTCTGGAAGTCTGAGGAGGGAAAGAGAAAAGATAGAGTGGCATCTAGACAGGTTAATTAAATGAGTGCTGTAGTTTCCAGACCCTTTTGCTGTTTTAAGTCTGGAAGGGAGGGGGTAACATGGATACTGTATGTAGAAAAACTTTTCCCTGGTGAAACATAGACGTATGAGTGGATGCTGCGCCATTAGGTATTTTGTTCTCATTGTGTGCTAGTTAAGGGAAAGGGCCAAATGTAGAATTTGGAGGATAGTGCTGGTCTGCTGTAACCACTTTCCTCCCAGTTTTTTCTAAAGATGAAAGTTAACGTTAATATTGTAACAAAATAGGAATAAGGAATTGTGGAGGAAGATGAGAAGCTGCCAGAGGGTAATTGGTTTTCCCAGAAGTTCTTAAATTTGGGAGCTGTCTTGCCGCAAGCCATTGAGACTGGAAATTCTTGGAGTTGGTATTGTTTTTGTAAATTGACTAATAGAGAGTTAGGGAAGCCTGGAGACTTGTTGGGGGTGAGTTCTCTAAATGGCTTTAGGCTTGTCTGTGTACTTTTGCAACGAGATTGTCTAATTCTATGGGCCTTTGAGGTTTCAAAGTAAAACTTTAAAATTAATTATTTTCCCCTCCTTATTTGTTTTTGTTTTGCTGCTGGCTGTGAAACTTGTGCTAGGAAGAGACCTGGGAAATTAAGTTTCTTGCGGAGGTAAGTCTGGAACTTTTTTATTGTTTTCAAACAGTGGAAGGGAATGGAAATAGCATGGGAGTTATTTTGAGGTTCGGTCCATTAATGAGGAGGAGAATGCCAGGGAAAATGAGTTATCATTCATCCATCTGAGTGCATGAGATCTGTTGTAATCACTGTCTTTAGTTAATTGGAGATAGGAGGTGAAAGAGAAGGAGATTTAGATGTCTTGGGACAATCCCCCAGCTTTGGTTTGTTATTGTCTAGTCTTCTTGGTCAGCTCTGAAACATTTTTTTTTTTAACATATGGAAGGCTGTATTCTAGTACATTGTCTACTAAATGTTGCCCTTGGAGGGTTGCTGGGACACCTTCCTTCCGTGGGAAACTTTTCCTCTAACTTTCTCTTCCAGCTGTTGGGGGGTTCCTGGCATCCTTCTTTTGAAAACATACTATGTAATTCTGACTTCCAGATATTTGATTACATTTCCTATCCCACCAGCAAGAATGTACTCTTAACCATCTTTAAGATTTTCTATGTAGTTTTAATTTAAGTTTCAAGATACCACTTTTTTTTGTAGTTCTTCTGCATGACTTTTCCTCTGAGGACTTCTGAGAGAGTGAGATATCTCTTAATTCTATGAAATTACAAATATCATCCCTGTGCAGAAAAGATGACTGTCATTTTCATTTCAAGACAGCACTCTTTTTTATTTCTTTCACGTCGCTTTCCCCTAAGGGCTTCTGAGAGAGCCAAGTACCTCAAAAACTACAGATATTCCTGGTTGGGATGAGACCAGACTTTGCTTGGAAGTAGAAACATAGTAGAGAAGGACCAATCAGGAGGAAATCCTGAAGATACCTATAGACTGTTGGCCCTTGGCTGACTTGGACTTCTCTAAAGAAAAAAGCAAAACTCCAGGAAATACAACAATTCCTCAGAATCAATTATTCTTGGGAAACTGTAGGGGAGAATTCATGTGTTACTATCTCAAATACAGCCAGACCAGTCAGTGGGATCAGGACTTTCTGTGTGCTGGAGTTTCGTCTCTTGGTATTTGGCAGTGTTTCAGATACCAAGACTTGAGTTAGTTCTAATTTTCTGTTCAGAGGGTTACATTCTCCTCACCATTCTGATACCTGTCATCTAGAATCTCTGTATGTTTTAAGTTGAGCTCCCTTGCTTCACTGTCACAGAAATATGAGTATATTTTGGTTTTAGAGGAAATTGGTCATGTTTTCTTTTCTAATTTTACTAATCAGCTGAACTTTCATCACTTTTTTTTTTTTTTTTTTTTGAGGCAAGGTCTCACTCTGTACCCCAGGCTGGAGTGCAGTGGTGCGATCAGAGTAGCTGGGACCACAGGTATGTCCCACTATGCCCAGCTAATTTTTGTTTATTGTTTGTAGAGATGGAGTTGTGTCATGTTGCTCAGGCTGGTCTCGAACTCCTGGGCTCAAGCAGTCCTCCTGCCTTGGTCTCCCAAAGTGTTGAGATTACAAGTGTGAGCCACCATGCGAGGCCTCATCACATTCTTTTAATGTTAAAGTTAGATAGATTCTTGGAACCCTTATCTGGGTTGCATTAAGTGGAGAGGGCTGCCTCTTAACCTGCATGACAGTATCCTCATATTTCTCCCAAGGACATGGCCTTGAGGAACTTACATATTTCTATGTTTGCTTCATTGAATAAGCAATATAAGTCTGATTAGTGACCTCACAAGGAGAATTTGCTGCTCATCCAGTTCCAAGACTTTAAAGATGACCCTGAGGCTTACGAGCAGGATCCTTTGTGTCTGTCTTGCAGAGGATTACATTTCTAATATCCCCATAGAACTCCAGATTGAACTAGGTCAAAGTAGACCTCCTGGGATGGGGCAGAAGTGGATGTAGAACTACCACCTGTTCCTCAGCTGAATGGCAACAGCAGGTGACAGAGGACCCAAGGTTGGAGTGGCATGAAACACCTTAGTGCAGTTGGACTTGGGAGTTAAATGAACATGTATGTCCGACAGGCTTTTCTTTTCTTCTGGAATGTTGTTTGATGGGTTTGGATGGAGGGACCAAATGGCTTTTTCTAGATCTAGTGTGGAAAGTGATATGCATTCTTTTGACCCTTTACCATGCTCCACCTAGAATAGGGTTTCTTATCCTTGGCATTATTGACATTTTGTGCTGCATGATTCTTTGTTGTGGCAGACTGTTCTGTGCATTATAGGATGTTTCTTTTTTCTTTTGAGACAGGGTTTCACTCTGTCACCTGGGCTAGACTGCAGTGGCGCTATCACATCCCACTGCAGCTTCGACCTCCCAGGCTCAAGCGATTCTCCTACCTTAGCCTCCCAAGTAGCTGGGATCACAGGTGCATGCCACCACGCCAGGCTAATTTTATATTTTGCATAGAGATGGGGTTTCACCATGTTGTCCAAGCTGATCTCAAACTCCTGGGCTCAAGTGTTCCTCCCACCTTGGCCTCTCAAAGTGCAGGGATTACAGACGGGAGCCACTGCACCTGTCCTATAGGATGTTTCTAAATATCCCTGGCTTCTACTCATTACATGCTGATGGCAGTCCCCTTCCCCACCAGGCATAATAATCAGAAATGTCTCCAGACATTGCCATATATTCCCCAGGGGTCAAATTTGCCCCTGGTTCAGAACCACTGACCTAAAAGCTATTATAATTCCTAGTACATTGATGATCTAGCCTGGGATCTAGGACTTAAAGGTGGCTAGTGTGTTTGTTTCCTCTCAAATGTAGGGAGTTAACTTCAAGGGATTGAAGCTTATAGAATTACATCCATTGATACATAATTAGGAGCACAGTGCTTTCCTGTATTTTGCCTTATTTTCCATTGCGAGGGTATGTGGGGACAGTGTTTCTTCATTTCCTGGGGTTTAAGCACACTTTAAATTAGGGAACTGTGGAGCAACCGGCTCTTCTGGTTGGTTTAATGTGAAACCTACCCATCTGCTTTATCTGAGAGCCTCATAATCAACAGCTGGCCCAAGGGAACAGGTGGGATAGGGAACAAAGAGAAGTTGCAGGGGCTCTGAGGAGGCTCAGTTTTCTCATGTTGCCTGCTATGAGCAATAACTTATTTTCCTTTAGCACCTTCATTTGTACCCAGTAACAGCAACAGGTGAATCGAGAGGAAGAGGCAAGGAATACCAGTCTATAGTTGAATAGCTATTTCCCATGCTTTGGGTGGGGCATTTGGGCTCTCAAAACTATATATGGATTACATTTCCTGTCTACATATCAGAACCCATGGTATAGGGTTAAGTGATCCCAGAGTGTACCTCCCCTTTTCTTAAGGGAATGAGTTTCTCTGTGCTTTCATTTTAGTTTTTCATCTGAGGAAGAAAGGACCAGTTCCTACTTACTCTTCAGCTTTCTCTATCAGCTTTGTTTTTCCAAAGAAGCTTATTATTTTATTGTTTCCTAGTCTAGCCTCAGTTCCTTTTTGTATAAAATGGACAGAGCAACCTGTTTAATTGTTGAGTAGGGTAGAGTGGTGTGGTATGGTGTGGGTAGTTCTGGACATTGCAGAGGAGGCTATGGCTAGTTAGAATATATGCATGGTAACTGAATTACCTGTATCTGTTTTTAATGGGGTCCTCTCTTGGACTTTTGTGAATTTGTTTCTTAATTGGAATTGCTTGAGGTGATCTCTTGGAGATTAAGTTCAGTTCAACAGTGGGTTGCTCCCACTATATTTGAGGCTCTGTCCATTACTAGGCACTAGGGATATAAAGATGAATATATCTCTCCATGAGTTGAGTAGGATCTAATGGGATAATAAATACACAAATAATTTTAGTACATGGTGATAAATGGTGTAAAGGAGATATGCATAGTGTTCCATAAGCGCACAGAAGAGGACTACTTATCTCAGCATGGGGGTGTAGAAAATGCATTTTGAAGATGGCATCTGAGCTGACTCTTAAAGAATGAGTAGGAGTTAGCCATCTGAAAAAGAGTGATGATGGGGGTGTGGAATAGAGAAGGGAGAGGGGCATTCAGGCAAAGAGAAGAGCCTGAAGAAGGTATAGAGAAACAAATTGCATGATGTATGTGAACTATAAACAAACTGATAATGTTAGAGAATAAAAAGCGGATGTGATGGGAAATGAGGTTGGGAAGGTAGGCCTCATCTTAGAAGGCTTGATGTGTGTGTAAAGAATTTGGAGTGTTCGGCCAGGCGTGGTGGCTCACGCCTGTAATCTCAGCACTTTCGGAGGCCGAGGCAGGCGGATCACAAGGTCAGGAGTTCGAGACCAGTCTGGCCAATATGGTGAAACCCCGTCTCTACTAAAAATACAAAAAGTAGCTGGGCGTGGTGGTGGGTGCCTGTAGTCCCAGCTACTCGGGAAGCTGAGGCAGGAGAATCGCTTGAACCCGGGAGGCGGAGGTTGCAGTGAGCCAAGATCGCGCCACTGCACTGCAGCCTGGGCGACAGAGTGACTCTGTCTCAAAAAAAAAAAAAAAAGAAAAAAAAAGAGTTTGGAGTGTTCTTATAGATAACGATGGGGCAATCAATGGGTCTGAAGCAGGAAAGTGACTTGGTCAGTTGTGGACTTCAGACAGCTAACTGAACTAGATGTGGCAGTGGATGGATTTAGGTAGGTTAAGATTGGTGTTGCAGAGAACTTTTAAAGTTACAGTAGTCCAGGTGAGAGATTATTGTAATCTGAACCATGGCAGTGGAGGTGGAAAGGTAGGATAGATTTAAGAAATATCTAGAAGTAGCATTAACAGGAATTTAGGATTGATTGTGTGATTGGAGAGTGTGACCAGAGAGTGCACAGTATAGGATGGTACTGTCTGGTGGAGCAGTATGAGTGACTTGAGTCAAAGTTGTTGAATTTGAGAATTGATTAATGGCTGCGTCATTGGTATTACCTGTAGCCCATAATGATGGAGGAACTTTGTGAATCAAGAGCCAAACTATATAACGAATGTGGGGCTGTGATTGGTCATTGATAGGGGATTGGTAAATGACATCCATGAGGAAAGCTTAGAAGGTGGTATTGCCAAGGCCAGGTACGGTGGCTCACGCCTGTAATCCCAGCACTTTGGAAGGCCGAGGTGGGTGGATCACCTGAGGTCAGGAGTTCAAGACCAGCCTGACCATCATGGTAAAAACCCATCTCTACTAAAAATACAAAAATTAGCAAGACGTGGTGGTGTGTGCCTGTAATCCCAGCTACTTGGGAGGCTGAGGCACGAGAATTGCTTGAACCTGGGAGGCGGAGGTTGCAGTGAGCCGAGATTGCGCCACTGCACTCCAGCCTGGGTGACAAAGTGAGACTCCATCTCAAAAAAAAAAAGTTGGTATTGCCAAATAGGGTGAAGATCAAGGGAGTACAAATGGCATAGAATTACAAGAACGCTTATTGTAGAAACTTAATGTTTATTTTAAATCCATGAGTTTTGGTAAATATTGATAAACTTTCTGAGCAGTTATTTCTTGATGTGGTTGGATTGTAGGAAAAATGTGGAGGGATGATTCTGGGCTGCAAAGGCCAAGGATGCTTGTATCTTTGAAATGTTTCACAACCATTTATATAAGGGTTACCCAGTGATTTTCTCATTGGATTCTTAACAACTCTGAGGTGTAGATTCATTCATCCCTGTTTATAGATGACAGCACTGAGAATCTGGAGTTAAGTGACTTGCTTACGGTCACACAGCTACACAGCCTTTCAGTGATACAGTCAGAATTTAAACTAGTTCTTTTTTTTCGAGATGGGGGACTCACTCTGTCACCCAGGCTACAGTGCAGGATTGTAGCTCACTGCAGCCTTGAACTCCTGGGCTCAAGTGATCCTCCTGCCTCAGCCTCCTGAGTAGCAGGGACTACAGGCACATGCCACCATGCCTTGCTAATTTTTTTCTTTTTTGTAGAGATGGGGTCTTGCTATGTTGACCAGGCTGATCTTGAACTCCTGGCCTCAAGCCTTCCTCCCACCTCAGCCTCCTGTGCAGCTGAGCTGGGACTACAGGTGTGTACCACCAAGCCCAGCTAATTTTTTCTTTTTTTGTAGAAACGGGTCTCCCTATGTTGCCCAGGTTGGTCTTGAACGCCTGGGCTCAAGTGATCCTCCTGCCTTGGCCTCCCAAAATGCTGGGATTACAGGTGTGAGCCCCTGTGCCTGGCCAGTGTTTATTTTTAAACAAACACTTTAAAAATTTAATAAACATGTATAAAGCACTATACTGTGCCAGGCATTGTTAGCGACTGGAAATATGGGAATGCATGAGACTAGTTCCTGCCCTTGAGTGTCTCATCGGTTCTTTCCCTGCCCTTTCAGTACGGTGGGGATTGCAGCCGCTGAGCAGGGATTCTGGAAAGCATTGAGTACCTGAGCCCCCAGCATGGCGGGCCTAAAGCGGCGGGCAAGCCAGGTGTGGCCAGAAGAGCATGGTGAGCAGGAACATGGGCTATACAGCCTGCACCGCATGTTTGACATCGTGGGCACTCATCTGACACACAGAGATGTGCGCGTGCTTTCTTTCCTCTTTGTTGATGTCATTGATGACCACGAGCGTGGACTCATCCGAAATGGACGTGACTTCTTATTGGCACTGGAGCGCCAGGGCCGCTGTGATGAAAGTAACTTTCGCCAGGTGCTGCAGCTGCTGCGCATCATCACTCGCCACGACCTGCTGCCCTACGTCACCCTCAAGAGGAGACGGGCTGGTGAGGAAGTATTAGGGGCTGGAATCAGGGAAGAGTTGTGGGAGGCCAAGAAGGAGCAGCATAGGCGTCCAAAGGGGAGGACACATTGATCCTGGGGAGTACTTAGAGTAAGTTGTGAGGCCCACTGGGGGTTTGGACTGACAGAAGGGAAGGGTGTATATTTTCCTGAATGATTACTTCTCCTCCTACAGTGTGCCCTGATCTTGTAGACAAGTATCTGGAGGAGACATCAATTCGCTATGTGACCCCCAGAGCCCTCAGTGATCCAGAACCAAGGCCTCCCCAGCCCTCTAAAACAGGTGAGAAGACATTAACTCCCCCTACTTTCCGTCATCAAGTAAAAGGACACTGATCCCATCACATTCTGGGCTTTGCCAGCTTAAATGAAAGGATGCTGTGCCCCCACATCTTGCCCCATAAAAAAAAAAAAATCAGGCGAGGTGACATTTCTCCTAGGTCCTGTATTTGCTCTCACATGTCTTGTCTTTTTTTTTTTTTTTTTTTTTGAGACGGAGTCTCCCTCTGTCGTCCAGGCTAGAGTGCAGTGGCGCAATCTCGGTTCACTGCAAGCCCCACTTCCCAGGTGCACGCCATTTTCCTGCCTCAGCCTCCTGAGTAGCTGGGACTACAGGCGCCCGCCACCACGCCCAGCTAATTTTTTGTATTTTTAGTAGAGACGGGGTTTCACCGTGTTAGCCAGGATGGTCTCGATCTCCTGACCTCATGATCCACCCGCCTCGGCCTCCCAAAGTGCTGGGATTACAGGCGTGAGCCACCGCACCTGGTCTCACATGTCTTTTCAAGTCACATTTTTCCACTGCTTTTAGTGCTAAGTCTAAATGATTCCTTCCTCATTCCAACAGAAGTGTTTGAATTTCTGCCTTTACCCTACTGTGTTTTCTTCCCTTTTACTTTCTGGTCAGTGCCTCCCCACTATCCTGTGGTGTGTTGCCCCACTTCGGGTCCTCAGATGTGTAGCAAGCGGCCAGCCCGAGGGAGAGCCACACTTGGGAGCCAGCGAAAACGCCGGAAGTCAGTGACACCAGATCCCAAGGAAAAGCAGACATGTGGTGAGGAAGTTCAAGGGTTCCAGAGATGGAGCAGACTTGAAGGAGAATATAAAGAACTGCTGGGACACTGGGCAGTTTATGCTATTCAGTGTGAGATTCACTTTGATTGCCATTGCAAAGTGAGGCTGAATGGTTTGGTGTCTGGTGGAAGAACTGCTCTTTATGATTGTGGCAGGGTACATTTCAACTCTTGTTAGTTAATACTACATCACAGGGATGTTGTTATGACATCCTTATTGTAGGATGAGCCAAGTCGAGTATTAAAATGAACTTCTATGCCTGGTAATTAGGAAAATATCTCCTATAAACAAGTTGCTACCTGTGAGTAATGGGAACAGTGCTGACCTCGGCATGTCCCGTTTAAGGGAACCTCCTGCATTCAGGCAAGGATTTCAGAGATACATAGAAATAGTCCTGGGGAAGAAGTAGAGAAACTGTCAGGTGATATTCCCTACTTTTTTATTCTGTTGTGCTTTTCAGTTTTCAAGCTTGGGTTGTAAACTCATCCCTTACTGTAACCTCTTCTGCTCTGTATCTTCTGTTTCCAACAGACATCAGACTGCGGGTTCGGGCTGAATACTGCCAGCATGAGACTGCTCTGCAGGGCAATGTCTTCTCTAACAAGCAGGACCCACTTGAGCGCCAGTTTGAGCGCTTTAACCAGGCCAACACCATCCTCAAGTCCCGGGACCTGGGCTCCATCATCTGTGACATCAAGTTCTCTGAGCTCACCTACCTCGATGCATTCTGGCGCGACTACATCAATGGCTCTTTATTAGAGGCACTTAAAGGTGTCTTCATCACAGACTCCCTCAAGCAAGCTGTGGGCCATGAAGCCATCAAGCTGCTGGTAAATGTAGACGAGGAGGACTATGAGCTGGGCCGACAGAAACTCCTGAGGAACTTGATGCTGCAAGCATTGCCCTGACCTATTCCCTCTTCTCACTTTGGGGACTGTTCCCATCACCCACCTCTGGAGCTTACACTGTTCTGGGGTTTGTTCTCTACCCTTCCAACCAATCACACCCCTGCCTTTTTTTTTTTTTTTTTAAAGAAAAAGACAAAAGAAAGTGGAAGTGGTATTCCCCACCCCTCCCTGCACCCATGTGCCTGGGCTTCCCCTTTATTTCCCTTTTCCATTTACCCGCTAATGTGTCTCTACAGCTACCTTACCACTGAGCCGTAAGACAAATGTATAGGAAGAAGCAAAGTCTACAGCACATAGTCTTTGTAAGGGATTGATGTGAACACTTTTTTTGGATGCACTAAGGAGTTATCAATATTTCTGGCTTTATGAGAGCTCTTAAATTTTGTCTAAAAAACCAAAGGGCTGTGAGTAAGGGAGCTATGTGGAAAGTGGGACTCTGAAGTGTATTTTGAAAATTAATCGCCACCCTCTTCCAAATTATAGAATTTTTTAAAAACAAGCTGTGGCCCTTTCCACTCTCTCCTGGCCTCTGGTGCTGCTCCTCTCTGCCGCCTTTCCTCCATTCCATGGCTTGAAACCTCTGCCTGATGTGGCTCCTTCCTTTTTCCCATTTGTCAAACCCTCTTCAAAGGAGGAACAGATAAGACTGGGTCAGCCTAGTCATGCCTCCCAACTGTGGTGGTATATGTGTACACACATACACAGGGTGGATGGAGAAGAGGTTGCTGATTAAAATACACTCCCCCTATAAAGGGGAAGGGGGAGTGTGACACTTTCTTTCCATGTTCAAGTGAAAATAAATAATGTACCCTGCAGCCCTTTTCCCCTTTGCTTTCTTCTGGCTTGGGCAAAGGGCATCATAGGTGTAAGTGAAGTAATTCCTTTTTCCTTCCCCCTCCTCCACTCCTATGCCCACTCCCATGCTTGGGAGAATGGGGCTGGGACATGCACTGAGTGTTGCACTTTTATTTAGGTAGGGAGGCATGTTGAATGAGCCAGGAGGTCTAGAACTGGAGCTTAGTCCAGCTGGTACAATACCAACTCCCCTTCTAGTTCCCAAAGGCGATGTCCAGACACAGACTTTATGATTATTATATTTTTCAATGCCAGTGCTGCTCAGCCCTCAGCAGAACTTCAGTTTCCATGAAATAAACAATGACTATATAAAATTCCACCTTTCTGAAACTGCAGTCTGACCTCAGGTGAAGCTCAGGTGAAAGTTTCTTTCCCAAGCAGCCCATCTGTGTTCCATCAAGAGAGTCAAGGTTCTCCAAGTGAGGGGAGCTGTGCCTGGGTCCTGCCTCCAAGTCACATGAGCACTAGCTCACAGTGGCAGGGTGGGGGTGGGAGGGGCAGGTCTAAACTCACAGAAGTCAAGTCTTAAGACAGTGGGTGACCCAGATTGCCATAGAGGTCAGGCCTGCGGTGCTGGAACACAGGCAGGTGTTGGCGCAACTGTCGCAGATAGTTGAGGTCTATTCGGGCAAGGCAGAGGCCTGGCCCCTCCGAGCAGCGGGCCACCACTGTTCCCCAGGGGTCTACCACCATGCTGTGGCCATAACTTGCTCTCTTCTCATGGTGGCGTCCACACTGTGCCGCTGCCACTACATAGCACTGGGTTTCGATAGCACGGGCCCGCAGCAACACCTGGGCATGAGATGTGTGTTCACTTAAGTACATGTAGCAAATAGTGGGGAAGTGACAGGTGAGGGACATTACAGACCAATCTACCCATTGTGACTATTTTGGTAATTGCCTAGGAATGATCTACTATTTTAACTATTCATGAGAGAAATATCTGGGGAATGGGTTTTCCCATTAGGTGGAAAGGGGAAGGAATTTAACTGGTAGGGCCAAGGGGGGAAGATGAGGTTAAGAAAAGGCCCTTATGTTTTAAAAAGGCATCATCTTACCTCCCAGTGGGCTGGGCCTGTAACGGATCCAAAAGCTGAAGGATAGGTAAGTATCTCTGCTCCAGCTTGAGCCAATGCCAGAGAGAGTTCAGGGAACCGCATGTCATAGCAGACAGCTAGACCAATCTGGAATGAAAAACAGCCTACTTAGTAGTCTTCCTGCTCTGTTTGTCACAGCATCTAGTCATATTTCCATTACCCCCTCTCTTAGGGCTTTCTATCCTCTACTGCCAGTTCAAAGTATTCCTGTTCCCCTCCCTCATCCTTTCACAACTCCCACCTTGCCTGCTGGTGTGCTGACAGGTGACTCAAGACTGGGCCCAGGCATGGTAGAGTTGCTTTCACACATAGGCCCCTGCCCTGGAATCTCTACGTCACACAGATGTGTCTTCCTGTAAGTGGCCACTACTGCCCCTACAGTAAGAAAGAAGGAATATCAGTGCTGGTGTTCTAGAAGCCTTGCTTACTCCTCCCAAGGAGGAGATAGTTTATAGGCTAGGAACTGAAGTAGGACCACCCCTAAATCCTTGGGTCAAGGAAATAAGAGTTGAGAAACAATTCTGGAGAATCTAAGTTTAGGTAGAAGAGCATGGGAAGAGGCAGGCTAAAGGGTTATAAAGTCTCACCGTTGCTGTTCAGCAGCACGTGACAATTGTAGATTTTCTGAGTCTGCTCCCAGTCTTGGCCACGCTCATGGAAACCACCCAAGGACAGCCAGAGTCCACATTCCCTGGGGGGAAGGGACACTGACAACTCTTCACTGACTTCTCAAGGCTCTACCCTCATATCTGGCAACCCAGGGACACTGTCCAACAAAGATTCTACCTCTCCCTCGCTCTTTCCCTGATACCTGGCAAGCTGGGTGTATTCTTCCAAAAGTTTCCCACCCAGTGGTTCAGACAGGTGTAGCGTCTCTGCAGGGTCCCGTGCAATGAAGTCAAATGCCTCAGGCAGGAAAGCCAGGCAGGCACCCAGTCTGGCAGCCTCTCGAACCAGCTCAGCACATGTTTTAAAGTTCTGTTGCTTGTCTGGCGTCGATGTTACCTGGCACACAGCCACCAGGGGCAGTTCGCAGGAGGAAGAGGAGATAGCCATGGCTCTGGGCCTGTGAACAGCATAGGCAGGATTCTCAGATTTCATAGCACAGGGAAACAAATTTAATGCTAAGGGGTGCAAGTGGAGAGGCAGGAAAGCTGGACTTCCTTTTGATCATGCTCTTACAGGGCACGTTGACCCAGGGCTAGTAGGGCTCACCAATCAAATGTGTGGATAGTTGACACTCCTGTGTCTCCCACTATCCATTTAACAAACTGAGCATCTAAGTGCCAGGCACTGAGGACACAACAAAACGTGTTACCTGGGCTGAG
This sequence comes from Pan troglodytes, assembly GCF_028858775.2. Lineage (NCBI taxonomy): Eukaryota > Metazoa > Chordata > Mammalia > Primates > Hominidae > Pan > Pan troglodytes. Next base: position 88,100,191 of record NC_072398.2, read on the forward strand.
CACAAAGTACTGAGAGTTGAGGTATCCGGAGTCCAGGACACAGAACGGACAGGAATCTGTGAGGAGGCCTGGTGATGAAGCCCAGCCTGAGGAAGGTGAGATATGAGGACACCAACCCCTTCTTCAAGCAATAAATTTCTAGGATTCTCTGACTTCTCTCTTTATACTGTGAGGCTGAATCAGGGCGCTGCCAGTAAAAACCTAGTCTTCAAAACGCTCTTTATAAGAAATTATAGGCTAAGGGACAAGACCATACAGTGGGAAGATGGAGGAAGGGGCTCTGCTCGCCGCCTGAATAGTTCAACTTCCAATGATCTCACATTAAACTGAAGCCTCTTTCCTCTGACAAACGTTTCCGCAGTCCAAAAGTCATCTCCGGGAACTATCCTTGGTTTTCCCAAGACTCTCTCCTTGACTGTGCACTTGCGCAGCTTTACTGACTCGAAGCACATTTCCCCTTTCACCAGAATCTCGCAGGGGAAAGTTCACCCTCTCTCGTCTCCCACCCCTCCCTGGTGGGCAAGGGGCAAAGGAACCCAGGCCCCAAGCCGCGCCCCGCCCTCCACCCTCCCGCCGCCCGCTCCAGTTGGCCCCTCCCTCCCCGCCTCTCCCAGAGGCAGCATCTCTGTTACACAAGTTAAAGCACCGCAGGTGGGATTCACCGCGGCCCACGGGATAGGGAGTAAGTCCTACATGAAGATATAGCCAAAACCATTCGCAGGGTCCGATCCGGAGGGCGGCCTGGAACCAGAAGCGTCGCAGCGAGTGGGCGGTAACTCGCAGGCCGGACGTGACGCAAGGCGGGGGCTGAGCTGCGCCGGCCGGAAACCCAGCAGGCGGCGAAGATGGCGGAGAACAGCGGTCGCGCCGGCAAGAGCAGCGGGAGCGGCGCGGGGAAGGGGGCGGTGTCCGCAGAGCAGGTGAGGAGTGGCTAACGCGAAGCAGGGTACCCACCTGGGTCTGGAATGCTAGCGAGAAGGGGGAGCCTGTGGCTTGTGCAGGCCTTTACTCCAGTACCACATGTGCGTGGCACCTAGAGAGGGAAGGGTCCCCGGAAAAGCTAGCCGAACCCCTTCGGAGAGGTAGACGGGTGGGTAGGTGAGAGCCACGCCTCCGTGAGGTGGTGGGTGAGCCTGAGCAAGGGGAAAGCCCTGACATGTAGGGTCTGGGAAGATGCACAGGTCTGAGGGAAGATGGTTTGCTGCTTTCTCTATCTCTCCTCAGCCCCTCCAAACAGGTTATGGCTGGGCAAGACAGCTCGAAACTAACCCTAGAGAATTAGTTAACGGGCTGGCTGTGTAGTCTGTTACGTGATCCTGAACCCACGTTGACAATCGCCGTCACGCTGCAGAGCCACGTGACTCTCATACTCGAACAGCCTAGTGTTCTATATACTATTTTAATTCGGGAGTTCATTACTAGATCGAATTTCTTTAGAGACCAGAAACCCCTTTCTAATCCGAGTTTGCATTTTCCCCAGTGCCTAGCATCGGGAAGCGTTTGATAAGTTAATTAGAAAACCCTTTGTGGCTTGGGAACCGTGTTTTGCTAAGTGGAAAAATAGGAGTGGGAGGAAAGCTACACAATAGAAATGAAAACAGTTAACAGCTACTTTATTATTATTGTTTTTTTTTTTGAGACGGAGTCTCGCTCTGTCGCCCAGGCTGGAGTGCATGCAGTGGCGCGATCTCGCCTTACTGCAATCCGCCTTGTGGTTCATTCAAGCTATTCTTCTGCCTCAGCCTCCCGAGTAGCTGGGACTACAGGCGCGCGCCACCACACCTGGCTAATTTTTGTATTTTTAGTAGAGACGGGGTTTCACCATATTGGCCAGGCTGGTCTCCAACTCCTGACCTAGTGATCCGCACGCCTCGGCCTCCCAAAGTACTGGGATTACAGGCGTGAGCCACCGCTCCCGGCCTACAGCTGTCTTAATTATAGGTTCAGTTTTTGTTGAAAAATTAATACAAACAGATGTATCAGCATAAAGATTTTTATTTTTATTGTTTTTCGAGAGAGTTTCGCTCTGTCATCCAGGCTGGAGTACAGTTGCGGGATGTCGGCTCACCACGGCCTCCACCTCCCGGGTTCAAGCATTTCTGCCTTAGCCTCCCGAGTAGCTGGGATTACATGCCCGCACCACCACGCCCAGTTAATTTTTGTAGAGGCAGGATTTCACCATGTTGCCCATGCTGGTCTCGAAGAGCATAGTCTAGTGGGGTAAATAAGAGAAGCAAAATGCTCATATGAGGCAGAAGATAAGTGTCCTAAGAGAAGTATAAAGTGCTATGGAATATGGTTTCTGACTTGGGGTGGGGGAAGGGAAAAGGAACCTAATACTTTTTAATACTTTTTTGTTGTTGTTGAGACGGAGTCTCTGTTGCCGAGGCTGGAGTGCAGTGGCGTGATCTTGGCTCACTGCAACCTCTGCCTCCCAGGTTCAAGAGATTCTGGTGCCTCAGCCTCCCGAGTAGCTGGGATTACAGGTGCACCACCACACCTGGCTAATTGTTGTCTTTTTGGTAGAGACGGGGTTTCACCATGTTGGCCAAGCTGGTCTCGAACTCCTGACCTCAAGTGATCTGCCTGCCTTGGCCTCCCAGAGTGGTGGGATTACAGGCATGAGCCACAATACTTTTTTTTTTAGAGACAGAGTTTCACTTCGTTGCTCAGGCTGAGTGCAATGGCGTGATGATAGCCCGCTGCAGCCTCGAAATCCCTGGGTGATCAAGCCATCCTCCTGACTCAGCCTCCTGAGTAGCTGGGACTATAGGCATAAGCCATTTGAATGGCTAATTAAAAAACTTTTTTTTGATAGAGATGGGAGTCTCACTTTCTTGCTCTGGCTGGTCTTGAACTCCTGGCCTCAGGTGATCCACCTGCCTTGGTCTCCCAAAGTGTTGGGATTGCAGGTGTGAGCCACCTTGCCTGGCTCCCCCTAATAATTTTTAAGTTTACCATGGGCCAAGCACTCTGCTGGGTACAGCGATACAGATACAGTAGCTCCCCCTTATCTGAGGGGGACATATTCCAAGACCCCAGTAGATGCCTGAAACCTGGGATAGTATTGAACTCTATGTTTTTTCTCATACCTATGATAAAGTCTAATTTATATAATAGGTGCAGTAACTAATAGAACAGTTATGACAATGTAATAAAGGTTACATGAATGTGGTCTCTCTTTTTCAAAATATCTTATTGTACTGTACTCACCCTTCTTGTGATGATGTGAGATGATAAACTGCCTTCCTGATGAGGTAAGGTGAATGACAGCATTGTGATATAGCCTTAGGCCACTATTGATGATAAGTCAGAAGGAGAATCATCTGCTTTAGGTGATCTCAGATCATTGAGCCACGACAATGTTGAGCAGGAGATGTTGATGACTAAAGGGCAGGTAGCATATACAGCATGGATAGGCTGGGCAAAAGGATGATTCACATCCTGAGCGGGATGGCTCGAGATTTCATCACGCTATTCACAACAGTGTGAAACTTAAAACTTATGAATTGTTGGCCAGGTGCTGTGGCTCACGCCTGTAATCCCAGCACTTTGGGATACCGAGGTGGGTGGATCATCTGAGGTCAGAAGTTCGAGACCAGCTTGGCCAACATGGCGAAACCCCATTGCTACTAAAAATAAAAAAATTAGCCAGGTGTGGTGGCGGGCACCTGTAATCCTAGCTACCCAAGAGGCTGAGGCAGGGAGAATCGCTTGAATCCGGGAGGCAGAGGTTGCAGTGAGCCAAGATTACGCCATTGCACTCCAGCCTGGGCAAAGAGCGAGTCTCTTGTCTCAAAAAACAAACACACAAAAAGTATGAATTGTTTATTTCTGGAATTTTCCATTTATTTTCAGACATTGGATAACTCTGGATAATGAGAGACTATTGTAAATGAAACAGACTTTGTCTTCAAATTGCTTTACTCAGACTCATTTGAGAAAAGACAAACCAAACAATAAAGATTTATAGTGTGCTGCACAATCCCTTCATTATGGCAGCAGAGGAGAGACCCCTAACTAATCACGAGGTTGTAGGATTGTGGGGTTAGGGGCTGGATAAGGGAAGCTGTGGTATAGTAGGGTGGCTAAGAGCATTCTTATGCACTAGGGTCAGACCTAAGTTTGAATTTCATTTCTACTATTTACTATTTATATATGACCTCCCATGAGTTACATCTTGGCCTCCCCCATCTGTAGAAACATAACAATACCTACCTCATCACTGAATTTAGAGTATTAGGCAAGACAATGCATGCGAAGTGTTTTGCACAGTGATTAGAATATAGTGTGTGTTTAGTAAATGCTAGTTAGCTTTTGTTTTCTAGAGGAGAAAAATCCTTCAGCTCAATTCTAAAGGATGAGAGAAGTTAGTCAAGCAAAGAAGGAAGTGGAAGATTTTCTAGGTAGAGGGAATAATGTGTTCCAACACACTAAGGCGTGAAACTGCCTGGCATGTTTGGGGTGCAGGTGGGACTTAATGTTTGAGGTGGATTACAGAACTTGAATATGGAGAAAAGGGGGTAAAAGAGGAATATAAGATGTCTCTCAGGTTTCTGTCTTTGGTGGATAATGGTGCCATAAGGAATGTAGGAAGACAGACAATTTTGGGGGAAATATAAGTTTATTTTAGGATTTTGAGTTTAGGTTTCTTGTGGGACACCCAGGTTAAACATTCAGTAGACACTTTGATTTTTAAATCTTGAGATACAGTAAGAAATCTGAGTTGGAGATACAGATTTGAGAATTGAGTTTATGGATGATAAAGCCGTGGTTATGGATAAAAATGATCACTTTCCATAGTTTGTACAGAAAGTGAAAAAAGAAGTAGAACAAGAGTGGAACCACTGTTTTAGGGGAGCTAAACAGAACCCCTCAAACTTCCCTCAGGAAACTGAGGAAGTGTGATAAGTGAGTTTTGAGGCTGTTCCTTGATTAACATTCTCTTGCCTTTGTTTATTCTGGAGAGAACACTGGGTAAAACATTACAAGATTTATCACTGCTGCAAATTTGAGCCACATATGTCCCTTACAAACAAGATGGAAGCAAATAACACATTGTGTTAGACACTTGTTTTACCTTCTGTTACTGATTGAGACAGGGTCTCATTCTGTTGCCCAGGCTGGAGTGCAGTGGTGCAATCATGGCTCACTGCAGCCTCAACCTCCCAAGGCTCAGGTGATCCTTCTACCTCAGCCTCCCAAGTTACTGGGACTACATGCGTGTGCCACCCTGCCCAGCTAATTTTTGTATTTCTTGTAGAGATGGAGTTTTGCCATGTTGCCCAGGCTGGTCTTGAACTCTTGGGCTCAAGCAGTCCACCTGCCTTGGCTTCCCAAAGTGCTAGGATTACAGGCATGAGCCGAGCCACCGCTCAGGCCTACCTTCTGTTATTTAATTACTGCCATTTGAAGTAGGTTGTGTTGTCCTCCATTTATAGGTGAGGACATTTTAATTTCAGAGGCTTTAGTTAACTTGCCCAAGGTCAGTAACTGGAAGAGCAGGATTTTTAAATGAGGGACTTAAGAATCAGGTATTTTTTTCACTTATGCCATGATTATATTAGAGATATTTGAGCAGAACCCTGAAGGAGTGGATGGATTTGAACAGGTAGCAGTGGGAATAGAAAGTAGGGAATATGATAAGAGGAGAGTAGTTGAATAAGGCCATAGAGGTCTTTGAGTGCATGCCAAAGAATTTATGACTTTTTAACATAAGCAGTGAGGAAGTCACAGAAGGATATATGTTATATTATTAATTGTTTAACTCTTATATAAAATAATACATTTATTGTCGGAACTGCAGAAAACAAAGGAAAAAGTTCAAACCAGGAAATAAATTGCCCATAATCCAACTATCCAGAGATAACTTTTCTTGCCATTTTGGAGTATATCCTTTGAGAGATTTTTTCCCCCCTCCTTTGTCTTTTTGTGTATATATGTGTGGGTGGAAGGGGGAGCTTTTTTTTTTTTTTTTTACATATTTTATAAAATTAGGATTATACTACAGTATGTACTGGTTTGTAATCTGTTTTTTAAGCCTAATAGTATATGTTGAACATTTTTCTATGTCATCTAAGTGTTAGGAAGATTAAATTAGCAGTGTGTAGGGTAGGTTTGGGGAGTCTAAAAATAGGATCATTTAGAAGACTATTGCAGTAATTCAGATAAGAATGTAATGAACATCTGAACTAGGGTTGTGTCAGTGAGCCTAAGAGAAATTGCTAAACTAAGTGCAATACATTTGGCAGTTCATGGGATTATGGTATGTTCAAAGATGAACCTGGGTATGGTGGCAAGTGCCTGTAGTCCCAGCTACTCAGGAAGCTGAGACAGGAGGATCACTTGAGTCTGGGAGTTGGAAGCTATAGTGTGCTATAATTGTGCCTGTGAATAACCACTTTTCACCAGTCTGAGCAGCATAGGGAGACCCCATCTTTAAAAACAAAACAAAAGATGAAACTAAGGTTTCCTACCAGGAGGCCTAGAGTGATGTCAGTAGCAGAAATAGAAGAGATAAGATCACTTCAGCTTTGAACAACATGAGTTTAAGATATCCATGGGACATTTAGGTGTAGATGATCTGTAATAATAGCAGCTACTATTTATTGAAAACTTGTTATATGATAGATATTGTCCTAAGTTCTTGATGTAATTACTTAATCCTTACAACATTCTGTGAGGCAGGTATTATCTGTATTTTATTGGTGAAGAAACATCAGAAAAGAAGTAATTAATACTTATGCATTCTGTGAGACAGGTATTAATCTGTATTTTATTGGTGAAGAAACATTCAGAAAAGAAGTAACTTGTCATGGTCTGACGTTAAGCCATTTCTGTCAGGCACAAAAAAGCTCCTTCCTCTAACTTGTAAATGTGGGACTAGAATTTCTGAAAAGGCCTGGTTTTGCAGGCAAGTAGAATAAAGGCAATTGCTGGAACTATAGAAGTAGCTAAGAATGCCACTTGAAATAGTATAGGTTACCCTGATTTGATTATATGAATATATCAAATTATCACATATACCATGAAAATATGATTATGAATCAATAAAAATAATTTCAAAAATAATGTAGGTAATGAAGAAGTGCTATGAATAGAATCTTAGATCCTGTGGCCATTGTGGGAGTGAAAGAGGAAGAACTTTCAGAAAGGAGAAAGAAGGAGGCTTGAGATAGGAAGGAGAACTGAAGGGACCTGGAAACCAAAGGGGAGTCGAAGATCTACATTGTATCGGGCACTTGACCTATTATCTCAGTTAGTTCTCATTGTTACCCTATAGCAGTGATTCTCAACTGGCATTATCTTTTCCTAGGAGACATCTGGCAGTGTCTGGAGACATTTTTGGTTGTCACAAATCAAAGGGGTTGCTACTGACTTTTAGTGGGTATAGTCCAGGGATTTGTTAAACATCCTATAATGCCTGAGACAGCCCTCCTAGCAAAGAATGATTTGGCCTAACATGTCAGTAGTGACAATGTTGAGAAACCCTGCCCTGTGGTATATTATATTAAGTCCATTTTATAAATGAGGAAACAAGGAAAGTTAAGTGACTCAGTCATATAGCAAGTAAATGGCAAAACTGGGATTTCAACCCAGGTCAGAATAAGAAGTTTGGGTTCTTTCCACTTTACTATGTTGCTACTTGGATCCCAGTACTTGGGGAGGCTGAGGCAGGAAGATCTCTTGAAGCCACGAGTTTGAAACCAGCCTGGGCAACATAGTAAGACCCCCATCTCGGGCTGGGCGCAGTGGCTAACACCTGTAATCCCAGCACTTTGGGAGGCTGAGGCGGGCGGATCACAAGGTCAGGAGATTGAGACCATCCTGGCTAACATGGTGAAACCCCATCTCTACTAAAAAATACAAAAAAATTAGCCGGGCGCGTTGGCGGGCGCCTGTAGTCCCACCTACTCGGGAGGCTGAGGCAGGAGAATGGCGTGAACCTGGGAGGTGCAGGTTGCAGTGAGCCGATATCATGCCACTGCACTCCAGCCTGGGCGACAGAGCGAGACTCCATCTCAAAAAAAAAAAAAAAAAGTCTCTACAAAAAAAAAAAAAAAAAAAAAATTTCATGAAGAGAAGGGATGAGTACTATTATTTGATGGAGTAATAAGGTCAAAGAAGTTTTCTTTGACAGAGAGTTGAGTATGTTCTTCAGAAAAGGGGGCACTGAACTGAAAAGAAGGTAATTAGTGGAGCAGTATCCCAGATCATGCTTTTCCAGGTTCATCCAATCATAACTCTCTACCTCTTCTATTCTTCTATTGAAACCAGTAAGAGTAAATGTCATGTAAGAAGACCCTAGGACATTTTGGAGAGAAAGGTAATGATTATAGATTTTTTCCTAAAATTATTAAAACTATATGGTAAACAAAAAAGAAAACAGGAATATAAATTTGCTTTGATAAGAAATTAATATTTGATAAGCCAGGAATAATATATTAACAGAGATTTTTTAGAGTTAAGACAAACCTGGGTACAGGTATGATTTCTGCAGTTCACTAGGTTATTTTATTTTTGTTTTGGAGACGGAGCCTTGCTCTGTCACCCAGGCTGGAGTGCAGTGGTGTGGTGTTGGCTCATTGCAACCCCCGCCTCCCAGGTGCAAGCAATTCTTTTGCCTCAGCCTCCCGAGTAGCTGGGACTACAGGCATAAGCCACCATACCCGACTAATTTTTTGTATTTTTAGTAGAGATGGGGTTTCACCATGTTGGCCAGGCTGGTCTTGAACTCCTGAGCTCAAGTGGTCTGCCTGCCTCAGCCTGCCAAGGTAATAGGATTATAGGAGTGAGCTACTGCGCCCATCCCACACCATTTTGTTTTGTGTTTGTGAGACACAGTCTTGCTCTGTCACCCAGGCTGGAGTGTAATGGCACAATCTGGGTTCACTGCAACTTCCGCCTCCCAGGTTCAAGCGATTCTCCTGCCTCAGCCTCCCGAGTAACTGGGATTACAGGCACCCCCCCCCACCACGCCCAGCTAATTTTTGTATTTTTATTAGGGATGGGGTTTCACCGTGTTGGCCAGGCTGATCTGGAACTCCTGGCCTCAAGTGATCTGCAGGGTTTCACCATGTTAGCCAGACTGGTCTCAAACTCCTGGCCTGAAGTGATCAGCCCGCCTCTGCCTCCCAAAGTGTTGGGATTACAGGCGTGAGCCACCGTGCCTGGATCCACACTATGTTATTTTGACCACCACACAACACTCCACCAGCCTTGGTCTCCTTATTTACAAATTGAAGGTACAGGTCTTACCGTCTTTTTTGTTTTTTAGAATTAAATGAGATAGTCTAGCACAGTGCCTGGCATATAGTAGGTGTTCCTTTACTCTTGAGACTGTGGAAGGCAGATTATAGTAGGACTATGAAAGAAATAGATATTTTAAAATAGGTTGCATTTGCATATTTAAAATTTTAAAAGAAGATAAAGAATAGAAGGCAATCTGCATGGTGGAAAATAACACAATATAAATAGAAAAGATTTTGTCAAATTATTTAAGTAACTAATATGCATTTTTATGTGAGCGCATATAAAGGGTTAACATATGGGAATGGAAGATGGCCAGATTCTTCTGCTTCCCAGAAGAATCTAAGTTGAAACCTGAAGAAAGAACTAGACTTAAGCAGAGAAAAACTGAATGAGAGAGGTTTCGGAAAGTATACCAAACGTAGGGTGAAGATTCTATGCAGATGCCTGAAGACAGCTGTTAAGGGAAACTACCAGTGACTTAGGACACTGAGTGCTGAGTTAAGATGTGGAGGGAACGACTGATTGGGAGAGGTAAACTGGAACCCGGTCTTTATAGGACTTTTTGAGGAGTTCAGATTTTATCCTGTGAGCATTGAGAAGGTTTTAGGCATAGGAATAATTGGTTAGATTTATATTTTTGGTCACTTATGCTGCAGTGTGGGGAGTAGATTAAAGGGGGCAAATCAGGAGGCAGTATAGAAATCAGGAGGGTATAATAAGTAGTACACATGTAATTAATTTGATGTGGATAGTGAATCAAGGATGATTCCAAGGTTTCTGGAGTTACATTCCAACTCTAAAAATTATTAAAGTAACAAAAATAATGAAAGTTACCATTAGGGCTCTGGGGAAAGAGAAGAGATATAATCATGATATTGCTGGTAGCAGTATAAATTAATCTGGTCATCTTGGAGAGCTTTCTAGCGACATGCAGTGGAAGCTATAATAATGCTAATGCCTTTTTGACTCATTGATCTTACTTTGGAATACGATTCAAGAAATTCAAGAAAAGTGGCTGTAAATCGTGCATTATTTGTCCAGAGGTTTTTTTTTGTTTTTTTTTTTTTGAGATGGAGTCTCACTCTATTGCCCAGGCGGAGTGCAGTGGTGCAGTCTCAGCTCACTGCAACCTCTATGTCCTGGGTTCAAGTGATTCTCCTTTTTTTTTTTTGAGACGGAGTTTCGGTCTTGTGCCCAGGCTGGAGTGCAATGGCGCGATCTTGGCTCACCGAAACCTCTGTCTCCCGGGTTCAGGCAATTCTCCTGCCTCAGCCTTCTGAGTAGCTGGGATTACAGACATGTGCCACCATACCCAGTTAATTTTTTGGTATTATTTTTAGTAGAGACAGGGTTGCACCATGTCAGCCAGGCTGGTCTTGAACTCCTGACCTCAAATGATCTGCTGGCCTTGGCCTCCCAAAGTGGTGGGATTATAGGGGTGAGCCACCACACCCAGCCTTGTTTTTTTTTTTTTTTTTAATTTTTATTTTGTTTTTGTTTTTGTTTTTTTTTTGAGACAGAGTCTCGCTCTGTTGCCTAGGTTGGAGTGCAGTGGTGTGATCTCAGCTCACTGCAACGTCTGCCTCCTGGGTTCAAGCGATTCTTTTGCCTCAGCCTCCCAAGTAGCTGGGACTACAGGCACACGCCACCACGTCCAGCTAATTTTTTGTATTTTTAGTAGAGATGGGGTTTCACCATGTTGGCCAGGCTGGTCTCGAACTCCTGACCTCAGGTGATCCGCCCGCTTTGGCCTCCCAAAGTGCTGGGATTACAGGTGTGAGCCAGCACGCCTGGCCTTTGTTTTGTTTTTTTGAGACAGAATCTCACTCTGTATCCCAGATTGGAGTGCAGTGGCATGATCTTAGGCTCACTGCTACCTTCACCTCCCGGGTTCAAGCGATTCTCCTGCCTCAGCCTCCCAAGTTGCTGGGACTACAGGTGTGCACCACCACGCCCGGCTAATTTTTGTATTTTTAGTAGAGATGGGGTTTCACCATGTTGGCCAGGCTGGTCGTGAACTCCTGACCTCAAGTAATCTGCCCGCCTTGGCCTACCAAACTGCTGGAATTACAGGCATGAGCCACCGTGCCAGGCCTGTCCAAAGAGATTTTATATTGGTACTATTTATTACAGAAAAATTGGAAACAACCTAAATGTTCTAACGCAGAGGATTAGTTAAGCTTTTTTTTTTTTTTTTTTTTTTTTTTTTTGAGACAGAGTCTTGCTCTGTCGGCCAGGATGGAGTGCAGTGGCACGATCTCGGCTCACTGCAACCTCCGCCTCCTGGGTTCAAGCAATTCTCCTGCCTCAGCCTCCCAAGTAGCTGGGACTACAGGCATGTGCCACCACACCCGGCTAATTTTTTGTATTATTAGTAAAGACCGGGTTTCACCATATTAGCCAGGATGGTCTGGATCTCCTGACCTCGTGATCCATCTACCTCAGCCTCCCAAAGTGCTGGGATTACAGGCGTGAGCCATCATGCCCGGCCCTAGTTAAGCAGTTTTTAAAAATATATCAATAGGGTATGGGCCTGGTGGCTCATTCGTGTAATCCCAGCACTTTGGGAGGCTAGGATGGGAGGATCACTTGAGCCCAGGAGTTCAAGACCAGCCTGGGCAATATGGCAAAACCCTGTCTCTGCAAAAAAATACAGAAATTAGCTGGGCATAGTGGCACATGCCAATGGTCCCATCATTCAAGAGACTGAGGTGGGAGGATCGCTTCATTCAGCTCAGGAATTCAAGGCTGCACTGAGCCATGATTGTGTCACTGCACCCCAGCCTAGGGAACAGAGTGAGACCCCATCACTACAAAAAGTTTAAAAAACTAGCCAGGAGTGGTGATGGGTGCCTATATAGTCCTAACTACTCTAGAAGTGGAGGCAGGAGGATCACTTGAGCCCAGGAGTTCAAGGCTGCAATGAGCCATGATTGCACCACTGTACTCCATCTGGGCAACAGATGAATCAGGAGTTCAAGTAAGACCCTGTCTAAAGAGAAAAGAAAAAAATTGTTTGTACATAGATGATGATTTAATAGGGTTGAGAGACGCAACACTGATGTGTCAATCTGTGCTTACAGCAGACAGAGAATAAGGAATAAGGAAAGGGAAGGATAATTAGGTCCTAGCCATAGGGGAGAAGACTATTAGAAAAGTTATGTTTTAAAAGGAAAAATGTGGGAATAGAGGATAGCTTCTCTGTTTTCATTACCTGGCAGACCCCAGAAATGGCTTAATATTGGCTTATTTACATATAGTCTACAGTTAAGTTGCAGTTAGCTGCTGTATTAGGCCGTTCTTGTGTTGCTATAATTACCTGAGACTGGGTAATTTATAAGAAAAGTGGTTTAATTGGCTCATGGTTCTGTAGGCTGTACAGGAAGCATGGCATCTGCTTCTGGGGTGGCCTCAGGAAGCTTCCAATCATGATGAAAGGCAAAGGGGGGACAGGTGTCTTATGCATAGTGGGAGCAGGAGGAATAAAGAGGGGTAGGTGTCATACTTTTAAAGAACCAGATCTTGTGTGAACTCAGACCAATAACTCAGTTATCATCAAGGGGATGGCAACCAAGTCATTCATGAGAGATCTACCCCCATGATCCAAACACCTCCCACCAGGCCCCACCTCCAAAGTTGGGGATTATATTTCAATATGAAACTTAGAGGGGACACATAAACTATATCAGCTGCTAAGAGATTTCATTTCCTTTAAGTGCACTTATGGCTGAAATTTTCCATAATAACTGTAGATAACTCAACATGTTTAAGTAGATTTTAGTTTGGTATTTGATTAAAAGTTCATAAAATGGAACAAGAGGAAATTAGTTATTAGCAAGAATGTTGAAGAAAAGTTGGAATTAAAAAAAAATCTCAGGCGGGTGCAGTGGCTCACGCCTGTAATCCCAGCACTTTGGGAGGCTGAGGTGGGTGGATCATCTGAGGTCAGGAGTTCAAGACCAGCCTGACCAATATGGTGGAACCCCCATCTCTACTAAAATTATAAAAATTACCTTGGTGTGGTGGTGTGCACATGTAGTCCCAGCTACTTGGGAGGCTGAGGCAGGAGAATCGCTTGAACCCGGGAGGCGGAGGTTGCAATGAGCTGAGATCGCGCCACTGCACTCCAGCCTGGGCGACAGAGCAAGACTCCTCTCAGAAAAAAAAGAAAAGAAAAGAAAAGTAGATTCCTATTAATTACTAAGGAAAATAAATTCTGCTGGGCATGGTAGCTCCTGCGTGTAATCCCAGCTCTTTGGGAGGCCAGGGTGGGAGGATTGCTTGAGGCTAGGAGTTCAAGATCAGCCTGAGCAACATGGTGAGACCCTGTCTCTACAAAAAATAAAAATAAATAAAAATAATTGCGTGGTGGCACATGTCTGTAGTCCCAGCTACTTGGGAGGCTGAGGCAGAAGGATCACTTGAGCCAGGAGTTAAAAGTTGGGGCATCAGAAATTTTAGACACTTAAGCTGATTTCTTTGATGTATTTAACAACATACATCCAGAAAAGTGGATCATTTGGGTGCTGAGGGAACATCTAGAATCTGCTTTAGTCATAATTTTTTTTTAGATGGAATTATTTTGATCTAGAATATTAACAGTGGAGAAAAAGCTAATATAAATGGGATGGTTTTGAGATAGGCAATGAAGGTTAAGGAAAAACAGTCTGTAGATAAGTTAGATTTCCAAGGCATTTGTTGAAATGAATGGCTAAAGTAGATTGAGATGAAGGGGTGATAGATGGGAGAAAGGAGGAGGTTGCTGGAATGACAAGTTTTTGGTGAAGTATTATTCCTTGGTTTATTGGCAGTAGAAGGGATATAAGGGTGGTGCAGGTCAGCCATTTGGATAATATTTGCTGTATGTGATCCTTGCAGAAGGCGAACTAGAGCTAAGGGGCCAGGCCAGGCATGTTGGCTCATGCCTGTAATCCCAGCACTTTGGGAGGCTGAGGCAGGCAGAGCACTTGAGCCCAGGAGTTTGAGACCAGCCTGAGCAACATAGTAAGATCCTGTCTCTACAAAAATATTAGGTGGTGTGCACCTGTAGTCCCAGCTGTTTGGGAGGTTGAGGCAGGAAGATCACCAGAGCCCAGGGAGATTGAGGCTGCAGTGAGCTGTGATTGTGCCACTGCACTCCAGCCTGGGTGACAGAGTGTGACCTTTCTTAAAAAAAAAGAAAAAGAAAAAGAAAAAAAGAGATGGGGCCCTAGTAAAGATGAAGTGGTTAATCATCTTTATTAGGGGAAAGTTTCTGGCTGTGTGACTGGAGATGATATTTGCAAATACACTCGTATTTGGTAATGGTTTGAATGGATTGAGTCCACTGTTGTCAGATGACCAGGAGAGTCTAAAGGGGCAATTCTGGACTTGGAGAGAAGTCCATGATAGCATTAATGTACTTCACTGTTCACAAAGATGTTTCACACTCATTGGTTCACATGATACAACAACCTTATGCAGTAGGAATCATTATCTGCATTTTGCAGGTAAGAAAACTAAGGCTTAAAGGGGTTAATCCAGAGGTTCTCAGTTCACACTACACATTAGAATTATGTGGGAGATCTTTTTAAAAATACTGAGGCCTGAGCCTTACCCCCAGTAGTTGTGTAGTTGTTCTGAGGGTCCAGTATTCATGTTTTTAAAATGATTCAGATGATTCTAACATATAGCCATGGTTAAGAACCACAGGGTTAAATGTCTGTGCCAGGCCATAGAGCCAATAAAGTAGCAGAGGCAGAACCTGAAACCTGGTCTTTTGTCTCTGAGCCTCATATTTTTCATGTTTTCCCCCCACACTCTGATTTTTCAGGTTTCATTTAAGACCATTACATTATCCCTCAGGAAGCCTGTATCAATTCTGTATCAGTTAGGGTCTATAGGCTACAGAAACCAACTTTGACCAACTTTCTTTTTTTTTTTTTCTTTTTTTGAGACGGAGTCTTGCTCTGTTGCCAGGCTGGAGTGTGGTAGCGTGATCTCAGCTCACTGCAACCTCCGCCTCCTGGGTTCAAGCAATTCCCCTGCCTCTGCTGAGTAGCTGGGACTACAGGCACATGCCACCATGCCCGGCTAATTTTTTTGTATTTTAGTAGAGATGGGGTTTCACCATGTTGGCCAGGATGATCTTGATCTCCTGACCTGGTGATCCGCCCACCTTGGCCTCCCAAAGTGCTGCGATTACAGGTGTGAGCCACCACGCCTGGCCCTTTTTTTTTTTTTTAAAGGGCTATTTTTGAATAATAGTGGGTATTTCACAGAATTGAACAGAATGAAAAAGAAGGCTAAATAACTAGACTGAACAAAGTTCAAGAACTGGGGCAGCTTTAGGGAATCTAGGAATAGGAATGGAAGGTCATCTCTACAGAACCAATAGGAATCTTAACTCCAGCTGTCTTCTATACCCATTTGTCTGCAAAATTCCAATTCCTGTAGAGAGATTCCATAGGTCACTGCCCCTGGGTCAGGGGTCATGTGGTTAGTAGCCCCAAAAGAACCACACCAAGTTAAGGAGGGGCAGTTCCCCAATGGATGGATACTGAGCAGACCCAAACAAAAGTTACTCATTACAAAGCCCTTCCTGACAGCCCTCACTGCAAGTCTAGGCTCCCCTGTAGGTACTCCAGTAGCTCTCCAACCCCATTCTTTTTTTTTTTTTTGAGACGGAGTTTCGCTCTGTCGCCAGGCTGGAGTGCAGTGGTGCGATCTTGGCTCACTGCAACCTCCGCCTCCCGGGTTCAAATGATTCTCCTGCCTCAGCCTCCCAAGTAGCTGGGACTACAGGCGCACACCACCATACCCAACTAATTTTTCTATTTTTAGTAGCGACAGAGTTTCACCATGTTGGCCAGGATGGTCTCAATTTCTTGACCTCGTGATCCGCCTGCCTTGGCCTCCCAAAGTGCTGGGATTACAGGTGTGAGCCACCGCGCCTGGCCCCCATTCTTATATTAAATGCCTATTTCCCACCAAACTATGAGCCAGGAGAAGCCAGAGGCCAAATCTATTCTGTGATATCCCTCAGTGGGCCCTCAAATATCTCAAAAATAGTAGGCCCTCCGTGTTTGGTGAATGGAATTCCAGAAAAATTTTAGGTAGAAATCGCAAACTTGTGGTTCTACTCCTTTTCCAAGGTAGGTGCCCACTACTGCACCTTTGTAAAGCCTGCCACCCTATGTGCTATCTGGACCCTCTGCCATTTCCACTATCCCCTCTTTCATCTCTTCTCTCACCTTGTTAGGTGATTGCTGGCTTCAACCGCCTTCGGCAGGAACAGCGAGGCCTGGCATCCAAAGCAGCTGAGTTGGAGATGGAGTTGAATGAGCACAGGTGAGAAAGTCAGGGAGAGGCAAACAGTAGGACAGTTGTGTGGGCTACTCCGTGAGAGGGATTTGTAGTAGAGTGGGGCTGAATCCTCAGGTCCTGCCTTGTTCTCCTATCCCAGCCTAGTGATCGATACACTGAAGGAGGTAGATGAAACTCGTAAGTGCTACCGCATGGTTGGAGGAGTGCTGGTGGAGCGAACTGTCAAAGAAGTGCTGCCCGCTTTGGAGAACAACAAGGAGCAGGTGAGCAAGAATCATTGAATAGGATCGGGTACAGTGGCTGTAAACCCAGCACTTTGGGAGGCCAAGGCAGGTGGACTCTTTGAGTCCAGGAGTTCGAGACCAGCCTGGGCAACATGGTGAAACCATATCACTACAAAAAATACAAAAGATTAGCTGGGTATGGTGGTATGTGCCTGTAGTCCCAGCTACTCACCTGAGCCTAAAATGTCGAGGCTTCAGTGAGCTGTGATCACCTCACTGCACTCCAGCCTGGGTGACAGAGTGAGACCCTGTCTCAGATAAAAGGAGGGCAGCATAAAATAGCCTATGCTCACTATGCTATGCTAAGTCCAACTCTTAGACAAGAGGAATTGCTGACTGCTGTGGGCTCTGTGACCTGGCTGAATTGGGGTGGGAGGATTGGGGTTAGAGTAATGTTTCTCATAGTGTGTGTTTCACGAATACGTGAATCAAAATCACCTGAAGGACTAATTTATAAATGCAGCTTCCCAGACCCACTGGATTAGAACCTTTGGGAGTGCCATGAAGTGACATTTTAAAAATAAGCTAGGCAGGTTGCAGTGACTCACACCTGTAATCCTAGCACTTTGGGAGGCCGAGGCGGGCGGATCACGAGGTCAGAAGGTCAAGACCATCCTGGCTAGCATGGTGAAACCCCGTCTCTACTAAGAATACGAAAAATTGGCTGGGCGTTGTGGTGGGCGCCTGTGATCCTAGCTACTCGGGAGGGCAAGGCAGGAGAATGGCGTGAACCCGCGAGGCGGAGCTTGCAGTGAGCTGAGATTGCACCACTGCACTCCAGCCTGGGCGACACAGCGATGCTGCAACTCAAAAAAAAAAAAAAATTAAAAATAAAAAATGAAAAAATAAAAATAAGCTCATGCCTGTATTCCTAGCGCTTTGGGAGACCGAGGCAGGAGGACTGCTTGAGGCAGAAGTTTGAGACCAGCCTGGGTAACATAGTAGGAACTTGTCTCTGTAAAAAATAAAAATAAGCAGCCCAGGTGATTCTAAGTACATTAAAGTGTATAAACCACTGTGTTCAAGAAAGGAATAATTTTAATGTCTGGGCTCCTCTACTTGGTTAAAGGTAAGGTTAAATGTGTTAACACTTCCTCCAACCATAGTCCATTCCAGGTGGGGGAAAGGAGTCCTGAATTCCTTATATAATCCCTGTCACTTGTCCTCTAGATACAGAAGATCATTGAGACACTGACACAGCAGCTTCAGGCAAAGGGAAAAGAACTAAATGAATTCCGGGAAAAGCACAACATTCGTCTCATGGGAGAAGATGAGAAGCCAGCAGCCAAGGAAAACTCAGAAGGGGCTGGGGCTAAGGCCAGCTCAGCTGGAGTGTTGGTCTCTTAGGGACCAAGGCCTTTGCATTTTTTTCTACCCTGACTCCCACTTCTAATTTCTCTTTATTGTTATTATTATTATTTTCTCTGCTATTGTAATATTTTTTTGTTAATTAAATGTTTTGGTCAGAATCTTAGCTGTAGCCTGAAGTTTTCTCCCACTTGGGGGTGGAAATTGTTTTGAGACACGGAACAGCATATGATGTGTGGTTTTTGTTTCCATCAGGTTAATGACTCATAATATGAGAGTAGGTCCCATATTTATTTTATCCTTTCCTTGCAAATAAAGGTATGTCCATTTATTTACTGCCCTTCCCCCTCCCCCCAAAAATTTCAGAGACAAATCTTGAGTCTCAGATTGAAATTTAATAAGCATTTGAAGTGAAGCAGATAGCTCTGGTGATAACGCTTTATAGGTTTGCAACAAAGCAAAACAAAACGAGGCTTAGTGATGTGTCTTGGCACTATTTAGATAAAGTCCAGGATGCAAACCTGTGGACTGGCTCTCCTGCCATCCTCACCAAAACCCCCAACCAGGTAAAGCTGATCATTCCAAAGGCAGGTGCGATGGCCCACGCGTTTCATCCCACGATCTGCACAGGGGAAGTGGAACCACAGAGGAGGAGATGTGCCTGTTGGATACAGGCAGAGGGTGGTTATTGAGGCAGTAGCACTTTGTCATTCACAGAATTCAACACGACCAAGGGCTTGCCCATTGTTTTTCTGCTCACTTGATTTGTAGGCCTCTTCAAATGCTTAATATTCTGTGTACTCCTTTAACTCCTGTCAACTAATTTTTCCTCCTCCCTACCCCATCACTTCATCCTCTGTAGTCTTCAGGTTCCCCCATCTTCCCACCTTCCCCCCCTTCAGCCATTAGTCTGGCTCTCACGGGTATCATAGATGTAGAGATCATTGCAGATGGTGTCTCTAGCTCTGGTCAGAGTTTCTCCACCAAACAGCACAGCAAAGGGCCCGACCACAGAACATGAGTGATGCCGTAGTCCATGGGGCCCCTTCTGGGACCCCTGCCCACTGCTCACAAGCCTTGCAAGCTGTTCCATCAAATGAGGAGCAACAGGTGTTTCCTCCTGGGGGAGAAAGAAAGGACTGTCCGAAGAGACCTGGGCATCACAATTTTAGCCTCTTCCCATCCTAAACAAGATGTGTGAGGAGCTAATACCTTAATTTTCCCATGACTCCAATGCCCAGCTACTTCTGGTTCAGCTAAGTTGCAACCTCCAAAGAGCAATAGCTGATGACCTGGATGGGGTCCAGGAGTTTGGAGCAGGGCCGCACAGTGACCTGAGCGTGAGGCTGTGTGGCAGCCTTCTTGCTTGTAGCTGTGGACATGCAGAAATTCAGGGCTGAGTGGGTTTTCTGGAAAATGTAAGTGCCACCGCCCTTGCCAAGGATGGATGGAGAAGAGGCATGGGGCAGTGCGGTAGGTGGGATAAGAGGGAGGGTAATACTGTAGAGAGCTCAGCTAGCTTAAACATGGTAGGTTCCCCTGGAAGGAGGGTGCTAGAGTGAGGACGTGGATAAATTGCCTGAGAAATCTGCTTAGGCTTTTGTTTTTCGAGAGTGTAGATGAGAGTGAAAGGTTTTGGGCGGAGGGTGCCATACCAATAGGTGCGGGCGCTGGGGTCCAGCCTTAATGTGTAGATGCTTCCATAGCGTCGCTGAGTGTGGATACCGCCCTCCCGGCCAGCCACCTGCAGCTCTCGGTCAGAGATTCGGGTGCAGGTGTGACTACTGAGGCCGGCGGGGGGGCAGTCACCAGGGGTCCCTGTCCACGCCTCCCACACACCGCGCTCTGTGTCCAGTGCGGTCACTGTGGCCAAGCGGCGAGACCCGTCCCAGCCGCCCACCACGCAGAGCCAACGCCCGTCCACGGGTGCCGCGTCGTGGTGACTGCGCGGGGGGCTGCCCCGGGCTCCCAATCGTACGGCCTGGCCCCTAGCTGGGTCGAAAACCACCGTATCGCTGCTGGGCTCTCTCGCTCCTCCTGCTAGGAGACCACCTACGAGATAGAACCGTCCCCGCAGTTCGGTGCATGAATGGAAAGCTCTAGCCAAAAGCGCGTCCCGCGCCACTGGCCTCCAGGCCCAGCCTGAGCCTGCGGCCCGACCCGGGGGCACGGCCACCGCCATGGGCCCCGGGGAGAGGGAGGGCGGTGGGGTCTGCGGCTTGGAACGAGCCCCTACATGGCAGGCCAGGCACCTCGCCTTCCGCGGGCTTCCCCGGGAACCTCCCCCTACCGGACGCCAGCCGGGGTTCCCACCTCAAGTCCCGGCTTTCTCTCCGTGGTCGCCCAGCAACCACTGCAGCGGCTGCAGCGCGACCGCTGCAAACCGAAGGTCGCAAAGCAGCAGTTACCGTGGAGACAGGACACCTGGGTGGCTATCGGGAACCGTATGGTGGTGCCACCAAGGCTACGGGAGCTGTATCAGGTCAATAAAAATCCTGCAAGATTGTTAACCTCAGAAAGTCGGAGGACAGTCGGGTCCTTAGAATAAACCCCTGTGATCTCCGCTGTGAACTGATTTGCGATTTTGACATTTGAGGTGCAGGTGCTGCTCCACTAGGGCCGGGAGGGATCATTTGGCTTCAGGGTTTCTTACTCGGGCTAACCACCCCAGGGATGAGCAAGGAAGGAGAAGCAAAAGTCAGAGGGTGGGGAAGTGAAAGTGGACTGACCACTGGCCCGAGAGACAGGAGACCTGGGTTCTAGTCCCAACTATGCCCCTGACCCTCAAAGGCATTGTTTCTCTCTAGGCCTTCTCAGTTTTGTCATTCATCAAATAGGCTGTTCGTTTATTCCCAAAGGCTTGAAGGTCCCGATTGATTGGGTGGGAGAGTCCTTTCAGCTCTGGCCACTAGAGGGTAGCAGAACCCAGTCTCTCAGGTGACACACACACACACACACACACACACACACACACACACACAGAGAGAGAGAGAGAGAGAGAGAGAGAGAGAGAGAGAGAACCCACGCAGCCTTAGAAGGGTGAAGTGGGGGAAGAGTGAGAAAATGAGAAAAACAGACTCTTACCCTTCCCTGATATCTTTTATTTAAGCCAGTTTCCAGATATTAACTCTGTCCCCCAGGACCAAGTGATAACTGAAGAGGCCCAGATGCAAGCTTTCTGGTTTCAGCTGAAGGAGGAAATACAGACAGAATTTTCCTCCCAACACAGCTGGGGTGGGGCAAAAACAGGATCTGTGTCCTCTGGGACTGGGCTGTAAGTGGGAATGATGACTGCTACTTGTGGCCTTTGGTTTCTACACATCACCTTGCTCCCCATCATACCTGAGATACTGAGACCATAGAAAGTGGCCAGGCAGGAGAATCACTTGAGGCCAGGAGTTCAGGAGTTCAAGACCAGCCTGGGTAACATAGTGAGACCCTGTCGAAAGAAAGAAAGAAAAAAAGAAAAGAAATAAAGAAAGGAAGAAAGGAGACAGTGGCCAGGGCTGCAGTGAGGATGGGCATGTAATGCAGGGTCTGATAGCACAGCAGGGCTTTCCCCTCCTCTTCCCAACTCTTGGTCCTTAGAGAACACAGCACGGGGATGGCATGGGCAGGAAAGGCACAGTTATAGAGATTGGAAGATTACCAGGACCTGTTCCCCACCTGTACCTTAAAGCCAAGATTCAACAATAGCTTTGAAAGTCTCTGCCCTCCCAACTATAGCTTTCCCTGAGTATGACAGGCAGTATTCTCAGTTTTCCAAAATCATGGTAAGAATCTCTAAAAAATCACTAACTTTTACTGTCCTTGGCTGAAATTTAAAAGTCAGTCTTTTCCCTCAGGCTTCTTTCTCACTGGCTAACCTCCCAACAGCTGGATTCAGATCTGTCATACTCCTAGGATTAGGCAAGGGCTTGCCTCAGGGGTGGGGCAATTTTGCTTAAACCTTATTGGCCTATATGTCCATTTTAGGCTCTTGCTTTTGCCTAAGTCTTGGCTGTTCTGTTAGACTTACTTTCTGCCTTTCCTGGATAGAAATGGGAACTCCCCACTCCACGGGCCTTTCCAGCTCCTCTCTCCCAGCTTCCTCTCTGACTCTGAGTCCTTAGCAGTAGGCATCTTAGTTAGACATAGAGCTTGAACCTCACATACTCCTTGGCTGTACCCTCTCCAGTTCTGTACCTAGATGCTTCCAGTTCCTCCTAATAGCTGGAAGCATCTGTCCATTGCTTTGCCATCCCAAGACCCTGGGAGAGGAACTGCCTAGGACTCCTACCTTCTTAGGTTAGTTTGAACCAAATCCATATTTTGGAGGAGGGAGAAAAGAAGCCAGAAAGAGAGAAACAGAGAGAGGAAGAAAGCAAACCAGCCAACCTGGACTTGTATGACACACGCTTCACACCGCAGGAGAGCATCTGCAGTGGTCTATAATGACCTTGTCAATGATACACAAACTGAAAGGGCATTAAGATAAGTGAAAGGGGGAACTGAGAGAAAATTGTGAGAGACAGGGAAAAGGGCAGCCAGGGCTGTGAACCTGCTTTCACCTGCTAATAATATCCAGGGACAACCTCTGTCCAGAAATGAGAGCAGGGACTGGATATCCTGAAAGTCTCGTAATCCTGATGTGATCCCCTGATGTTGGCTTTGTCTCAGTTGGCCAAGAGTCTATATGATCTCTAGCAAGCAAGCACCCAGCTTCCTATCTAGCCTTAGATGTCTATCCTAGCCCCAAATCTACGCCCCCTTGCCTCAAACTTTCACAAAGCTCTTACTCTATCTTCTCCCTTCCTTAACCCCATTTTCTGACCCTGGAACCATCTCTGGTTCTTAGCATTATTCGGTACATACAGAAAACCAACAATTGGGCTGGGTGTGGTGGCTCATGCCTATAATCCCAACACTTTGGGAAGCCAAGGTGGGTGGATCACTTGAGGCCAGGAGTTCAAGACCAGCCTGGCCAACATGGTGAAACCCCATCTCTACTAAAAATAAAAAATTCACCAGCCGTGGTGGTGCATGCCTGTAGTCCCAGCTACTCTGGAGGCTGAGGCAAGAGAATCGCTTGAACCTGGGAGGCTGAGGTTGCAGTGAGCCGCGATTGTGCCATTGCACTCCAGCCTGGGTGACTGAGAGAGAAAGAGAGAGGAGAAAGAAAGAAAAGAAAGAGAGAGAGAAAGAAAAGAGAGAGCGAGAAAGAAAAGAGAGAGAGAAAGAAAAGAGAGCAAGAAAGAAAAGAGAGAGAAAGAAAAGAGAGAGAAAGACAGAAAGACAGAAGGAAGGAAGGAAAGAAAGAAAGAAGAAAGAAAGAAAGAAGGAAGGAAGGAAGGAAAGAAAGAAGGAAAGAAAGAAAGAAAGACCAACAATTGCACCAAACGGTCTTAATCGCACTCAAGACTCCCACAGTTCCCTCTGCCCATGTCTCCCAGGCTGTCCCCATCCTTCAGGCCCTTTCTTTGACTCTTCTTCTGCTGTACCCTGACCCTTCTCTATTTCTCACACAGCTCATTCTAGCTGCTTGACTTCCTGGCCCTATGCCATCCTGGCCCCATTTCTGACTCTTTGCTCTCAGCTCAGCCAGAATAAAGACAGGGACAAAAGGACAGAGAAATGACCAGGCAAAGAGACTGCATGAGGTCAGATCTTGAGAGCTCCTTTGACTGAATGTGAGCTAGAAGGAGATTGAGAGAAAGGTGAAATTGTAAGCAGGCTTTAGGGTGGAGGGGAGTGGTAATCAGCCAAGGTAGAGAATGATGGAGAGGTGGAATAAGGATGGGGAGAAGCTTATGTTGTTGAGGGGGTAGGCAATGTTGAGTAGGAAAGTATCATTGGGTCATTGCTGAGCGGTGGGAATTGAGGGCAGAAGACAGAAGGACTTGAGTAATCATGGCATCCAGAAATTTCTCTTCGGGTCCTTCTGTCTCTGTTTCAGATTTTGTCTTGGCCACTTCAGCCACTTTGTCTCTTTGAATTCTCCCCCTTCAATAACTCGTGTGTGTGTGTGTGTGTGTGTGTGTGTGTGTGTGTGTCTCCAATACAATCCCTGACTTACAATGGTTCAACCTACAATTTTTCTTTTTCTTTTTTTTTTTTTGAGATGGAGTCCTGCTCTGTCACCAGGCTGGAGTGCAGTGGCACAATCTTGGCTCACCGCAACCTCCGCCTCCTGGGTTCAAGCGATTCTCCTGCCTCAGCCTCCTGAGTAGCTGGGACTATAGGCACGCACCACCAAGCCCAGCTAATTTTTTGAGTTTTTAGTAGAGACGGGATTTCACCATGTTGGCCAGGATGGTCTCGATCTCTTGACCTCATGATCCGCCCGCCTCAGCCTCCCAAAGTGCTGGGATTACGGGTGTGAGCCACCATGCCCAACCCAACTTATAATTTTTAAACTACAGTGATGCAAAAATGATAGCGTGTTCGGTAGGACCCATACTTGAATTTTGAATTTTGATATTTTCTAGGGGTAGCGACTGGTATATTAAATGCATTTTCAACTTATATGTTCAGTTTGCAATGGGCTTATCAGGACATAACCCCATCATAAAAGTCAAGGAGCATTTGTATATTTTTCTGTCTTTAAGTTTCCATTTTTCTCACTGTGCCTTGAGATCTGTCTCTCACTGTTTCGACTTTTGTGTTTTTCTCTCTGGGTTACTGCCCTTTTTTTCCTGCTGACCAGAGCCAGCCATCTGACTTTCCTGCAAGGAGCTTTAGAACTTTCCAGAAGTGGCCAGACTTCTTCCCTTTGGCTGCTTTCTAGAACTATAGCACCAGTTTGGGGTCCCCGGGCACAGTCATAAGGTCTCAATTTTTGATGAAGACCTGAGTGAGCTTCAATACATAGGGCCTTTTCAGGGAGTAGAATTTCCCCACAGTGGGGTCTTAGTGTCAAAATAAAGATATTTGTCCCTTAACCCATACTGTGGTCCTGGATTTCATGGTAGTGTGTTCATGGAAACTTGCGAAGTTCATGGGGTGAGAGCAAGGAGGATGGGGCTCTGCACACAACTGGACCTACCGAGAAACAGGACCTGAACATGCCTTGCATTTAGCTGCCTCCTCCCCTGGATGGCACACTCCAGCTTTAGGGCCCTGGAGGAACAAGCAGATTCAGCCCCCTGATCTCCAAGGGTTGTTAGGCAACCAAGAAATGTGGTTATCATTAAAGGATGGGGCTGGGGGCTGGGTATTGGGGAATTGGTGGGCCTGCAGGATAGGCAAAGAACAACATAGAACATGGCAATGTTTTGATGTAATTTTCTAGAAAACAGGAGGCCACCATCCTAATATTGAGCATAGTGAAGTTCCATCTGGAGGGGAGTAAAGGTGTTTTCTAGGGGAAGAAAAGCTGCTGGAGCCCCTGTGTTCTGTATGGGGGTATGCCCATACCTCCAGGGATGGAGCAGGGATGATCCTAGGGAGGAGCAGGAGGAGTGACTTTGAAGCCTTGGTCCTGGGGGGTGAGATCAAGGCCCATATTGGTAATCTTTCACCACGTCATCAGCTCCCCAACACCTTTCTGTACAAACTGCAGAAAGTTTGCAATGAGCAGATCAGGAATAGCTTATCACAGAGACAAAGCTGTACAGAAATGGATCACAAACATTTTATCCACTCTCATGCTTCCAACTAGTTCCACTCTGATTTATTTTTCACCCTCCTCTCTCCCTAAGCACAAGGGACTCTCCCCCAGCCTCTGACTCTTCTCTGACCTGGGACTTCACTGCAGACAGACAGGATATTACTCACCAAGGAGCTCTCTCATCTACTCCTACCCCCAACTCATCCTCCTGCACCCCACTCTCACTCCCACCCCTTCCAACCTGGGCCCACTCCTTCCCTCCCCCACTCAATCTGACCCTCACTCTCACTCTTCTTCTCCCCCACACCACCCCACCCATCCTTTTCCCTCTCTGACTCACCTCAAGTCCCATTGACACAAACAAAAATTTCAGCACAACCCACTCCAACCGGTTTGGCTGAGGCGTGCAGCCTGTCATGGGGACAGAGACAGGTATAAGCGGATGCTTGGATGCATGCAGATCATGAAGAACATCCGCTGCTGTGCACACAGAGACAGTCCCACATATGTGCATAGCATGTATGTGTACAGAGATACGTAGGGAACACATGATGGTGGGATATAGCATGTTACAGTTGTTTCTGTGTCTGCCTCTCCTGATTGAGGGCTCCTTGAGGGCAGGGACTATGTGTTATGTGTCTCGGTCTCCTCCCTTGAGCCTGACACATAGTGGCACTCATTTAATGTCTGTTGAAGGAATGCATGGGTGCAGGCGCGCACGCAGCAATGTCACTCAGATAAACACACATGATAAAGACACTATCATGGCTTGAATTGTTCTCATTCTTAGCGACCACAATGTGGGTAGGAGGAGGGTAAGAGTGAGGCATGTGGGGAATGGGAATTCAATATGGAAGGGAGAACTGAACCAGGATACCAGGCATTGGTCTTGAAAATCTTCCTCATCCAATATTTCCTTCCAGCCTCAATCCTAGAATATGCCTTCCCCAGCCTTCATCCTAGGAGAGGGTAGGAAAGGCCTAAGTTTGAGGGCATATTCTCCAAGAGCATGGCCCTTGTGAGACATACAGGGCTGAGGGGAAGGAGGGAACAGAGGGACTTGAGATAGGTATTTGTGAAATGAGGAGAGAGATCCCTAACTCTGTCAAAGGACTGGAGTGGGCTGCTGGACTCTAGTGCTTCCTCTCAGGCCCTGTGGTGCCCTTAGCCTACTTCAAGGCTGCATCATACCCATGAAAAAATGAGTATAGCCATACCCTAACTCCACCTCTGGGCAGTTCTGCCTCCCTTCCATGCTCCGTATGGCTAGAGTTCAGGGTGAGTGATTAAGGGGCCCAACCAGGGGTTCAGAGACATCCTGACTGGTAGCACTTTCACAGGGTATACTATGTATGAATGGATAGGCTGAAGGAGATTGGATATCCATCTTGTGAACTAGCTGCTTTTCCACTCCTGTGCCTCAGTTTCTCCTGTGGCTTCCTGTACCTGGAGGGGTGAATCCGTGGGAAGGAAAGCAGCTCCTCCGAAAGCATGCGATAGGATCCAAGGTGTGATAATTATAATTATAACACAGGATGCTCCCCCTCCCATTCCCGCTGGCCCTACTCCACCCCTGCCACAGAGGATCTCAAAGCAGCATCTGGGTGGGGCTGTTCCCCTGGCACAGGTGGGGACCTGAAAAAGGGAAGGGGTTGGAGGTGGAGAGAAACTGGGGAATTCTGGCAACCAGCCTGGCCTTTAAGGGCCTCTGACCTGCAGGAAATAGCCCCTGAAGAAGAGGTCACTGCCGTGGTCATTGCTGACAGTTGGCATCTAGAGCCAGAGTTGGGGTCATAGTCCAGTGACAGGAGTAAAGTCCAGGTCACAACCCCAGTTCAGGATAGTAACTCACGGCCAGTCGGGATCTCTGCTTTACTGATCCGACTTCACCATCCTTTTCATCCGGACAACTCATTTATTCAGAAATTCATGGCTTCACCAAAATGTAGTCAGTTCCCATGAAATGCTGTGGCCTGTCCTAGCATGGAAGACTGAGACAAGATTATAAAACAAGCCCAACTTTCAAGGAGTTCACAGGCTACAACTCTTGTCCTGTCCCGCAATTTAATACATTTACTGAATCCCTGGCACACAGCAGGCCTCAATCGATGTTTTTTTGACTTGAAGCTTACAATTTAGTTAAGGAGATAAGATGTGCACAAATTATGAGCACATAAGCTATAATAAAAGGACTAGCAAAGGCTGAGGAAGAATAGAAGAAAGATTAATTTGGGGTGGGAGGAGCAGAGAAGGCTTCACGAAGATGTGGCATTTGAGGTCAGCTTTGAAAGATGAATAAGAGTTTGACAGGTAGAGTTGGTGGGGATGGTGGTGGTAGAAAATCTACACAGAACAACTCCTCCTTATGGCTTCTTTATTCCTCCTTTCTGCCTTCTCCAGATGGAAGGGTCCTATTGCAAAACTTTAACCTATATTTTTTTCTTCTCCCACATCTATCTCTATATTTACCTGGTTTTTGTATTAGCCCTAGTCTGCAAGTGATGTTGTCCCTCCCGTTCACTAAATTTTCAGTGGGCTCAGAATATGCCCTCTTCCTCTGGCTATCCCAGGGAGGCCAGGAAGGTTTTGTGTAATTCGGCGGTCACTTTTTATGCATTCAGAATGGAAACACATGGTCTGACAAGGATGTACTTATAGGAATACAGGGCTAGAGTACTTGAAATTAAGATTCTCCTTGCAAAGTCCAGACATGTGGTCTTGTCCAATGACCTTGGAGTAAACTGGGTAAAATGGCCATGGAGAGGGTAGAGAGGAACCTCTCTCCATTCAAGTTGTGCTGCTGCGCTTTTGGGACTCCTGGCCAGGTAACAAGGTGTTGAAGCTGAGAGAGGGCCCTGATAGGGAAACCAGGAACCCCTAGGGCTAATTCCTTGGCCACTTCCTTGGCCTCTTATATATGGAGGTGGAATTAGAGGAGTTACGTAAGTTCTTTCTCAGGGGTCTTTGAACTACTTCCCTACCTCAGGGATAGAGGTGTCTGAGCAAACCATGAGACTAAGTTGTGTGTCCTCTGGCAAGTCCCTCCCCTTCTCTGGGCCTTGGTTTTCTCTTCTGAAGAATGAAGTATACAGCACACCACTGACAGACTCCTTCCTCCTCAGTTCTGGCCTTCTCCGATTCTGTGGCTCCAAAGCTGAGACCCTCCAGGAGATCCGGGAACTTGTCAAGGCCCCCAGGAGGTACCAAGGCTAGCTGGGGTGTGGGACGCTTGGGTTCCTTTCTACCCACAAGGGCCTTGCCCCTTTCATCCTGGCCTGGCCTGGTGCCCTGGGCCTCCCTTAGTCCCCACCCTTGCCTCTCCCTTCATAGCCCCTTCCACATACTCGCAGGTAAAGCCTGGAGCTGAGGATGGGACCCCACCGCCCCCACCCAGGTCCTTCCCTCCTTCCCTCCCTCCCTGGCGCCTATTAGCTAGCCCAGGCCATGGGGGCGGTGGCTGCTGAGTCTCCGTGCCAGGCCCAGCCCCCAGAGACGCACCTGTTCTGACCTGCTGAGCAGGTTCCCAGGTTTCTGCCGTCGTTGTTGGCCACAGCGTGGGAAGCAGCTCTGGGGGAGCTCGGAGCTCCCGGTCACGGCTTCTTGGGGGTAGCTACGGCTGGGTGGGTAGAACGGGGCCGGGGCTGGGGCTGGGTCCCCTAGTGGAGACCCAAGTGCGAGAGGCAAGAACTCTGCAGCTTCCTGCCTTCTGGGTCAGTTCCTTATTCAAGTCTGCAGCCGGCTCCCAGGGAGATCTCGGTGGAACTTCAGAAACGCTGTGCAGTCTGCCTTTCAACCATGCCCCTGTCCCTGGGAGCCGAGATGTGGGGGCCTGAGGCCTGGCTGCTGCTGCTGCTACTGCTGGCATCATTTACAGGTAGGACTTGCCTGAACCATCAGGACACTTGCTTCTGAGCCCAACCTGGCACTGACACACATGCACAAACACATAGACACACACGCACGCACACACATATCCTCCTTTCTTTGACTCTGAACTGAGGAGCCAGTCTCTCTCTCCTACCCCCAGCTTCCAGCAGTGCCCCCAGAAAAGCCAGTATAGCCCTTCCCCTTCTTGTTTCCTCCCAGCCCCCAGGCCAGGTCACTATGTCTGGGATCCCTGACACCTCTGCCAAAGGCTTGCCTAGGCCTGAGCTGTCTTGGGGAATAGACATGGTGACCCAGTGTAGGTGGGCAGGCAGGTGGGACTTGTGAGGATCCTGTTCACCCCAGGGTTTCCTGGAGGTGCCTTGGCCTACCCCCTGGGCTCTGGAAGGGCTGCCTGGAACTGGGGCTGACTCAGAGCTCAGCTGGTTTCTGCAGTCATCAGGGTGCAGGAAGCCTGATGCCCAGAGAGTGGATGGGGGATTTCTATTTCCTTCTCTTCTCTCCATGATGTTCTAGAGCACCAGGACTGGGGCACCTGTTAAGGACTATAGGAGAGCTGAGAATGCCCGTCACTCTGACCCCTCCCTTTCCCTGGGCACAATATTAGGTGCCAGGGTGGTAATAAGGGGGTTTAGATGGATGGGGGTCTAAGGAAAGGAACCTTCTAGATAGGGTGTGGTCCCCATTTGTTCATCTCCTGTTCCCCCATTTTCTTAACTAGATGCCTTGTATTACTTCTCACCTCCTGTCTGTCTAATGCATATAGAGCAAATATGAGTTATAGGAATGTATAATCTTCAGAGTAGAGGAGAGTGTGTGTGCGTGTGTGTGCACAGTGAGACCTCAGTGGGATTCCATAGGCCGTTCCTAGGGTAATGAGTAACAGAAATATTTCTCCTTCAAAAGATAGGGCCTGATCTGGACAGGACAGTTTGATTCTCAGGCCCAGGAGCAGTAGCAAGGGAGCCTCTGTTGCCCAGCAAGATCTAGCAGTGATTCCCCTACCTCCATCTCCAGCCAAAGCTTTGAGGAGGGGAATAAGGCCTAGATGTGTGGATTGGTGGAGGTATGGGCTGCTCCAACTCTGGTTTTATTATAGGTCATGGGCCCAGCCTCCAGTCGTAGGATACTGAGCTCCTACCCCTGCCATCCCCTCACAGTCCGCTACCACCTGTGTTTTAATTCCCATCTTCCAGATAATCCTTCTCACTTGTTTAGGCCAAAAAGGTGGAGCCTAGTTGCTGGAGTTGGGGAACCAGCAGTCACTTTCCTGTGGGATCTACCCACACTTAAAGAGTGGAGTCATGCCATCTCAGGACTTGGAAGAGATCAAAGAGATCACCACTCCAACTCTCTCATTTTACAGATGAAAAAACTGAGAGAGATAGGCAAGTGAGATCTGCAAGATTACTCAATGTTAGGAGTAGACACACACGCACACACACAAACATCTCTTTCCTTTGACTCTGAACTGAGGAGCCAATCTCTCTCTCCCACCCCCAGCTTCCAGCAGTACCCCCAGAAGAGCCAGTGTAGCCCTTGCCTTTCATGTTCCCTCCCAGCCCCCAGGCCAGGTCACTATGGCTGGAATCCCTGATTACCTCTGCTCAGTGTTAGAAGCATAACCAGGGTTAGTGTCTTGGTGTTCTCACTCTAAGTTCATTGAAGAATAGTACATTTGAGTGCACACTGGGTACAACCTGGATACTAGATGCTGGAGATGCAATGGTGACTGCATCACATGGTTCTTGCCTTCCTTTTCCATGATGGCAAAACTGTTCTTACTAAGAGAAGCCCAGGGAAGGGGACAGGAGACCCCCTTCTAGTTAGACCTCATGCAATGCCTGGCAGTAAGCGAGGAAGCCTGGCTCCAGATTGCCCCAGGAAGCTGGCACCTGGTAGGAGGCCACTCTGCTGCTGCTGCAGCTACAACCTGCACAGAGCTGAGGTTGCTCTGGGGGCTGGAGGCTCCTAGCCTGAGGATCAGATGGTCCTACCTCCACTACCACCCCCATTCTGGCTCTTCTGTGTGTAGACTCTCCTTAATGGCTCCCAGGAACCTGGAATGTTTCATGTCTCTGAAAAAATCCTTGGACTGGGAAGTCAGGAGTCTTGGTCCAGATCCCGTTTCTGCTATTAATCTATTTGGTAACCTTGGGCAGCGATGAAACCAGACTTCAGTAGACTGAGAGCTAGGACCAGATGATCTCTATTGACCTTCCAGCTCTGAAATACGATGACTCTGTGATGGTCCAGGCCTGGCTGAAATGGGGTGCTGGGGTGTTGGAAGGGTCACTGGGTCTGGCTGTGGAGATAGGAGGAGGAAAGCGTTCTGGTCTCATCTCTCAGAGGGTACCAGAGTACCTTTCCCCAGGCCTTCCTGGCCCTACTGCAAATTCACCCCCCACCCAAATCCTGGGCCATTAGAGCTCTGAGCCCCAGGGCCCTGCCCCACCCCTGACAGGGAAAGGAGCCCAGGCTTGGGAGGCGCCTCAGCACCACAGCTCTTTGTCTCTCCTTAATGGGTTGAGTTTCCGGGTGAGGTCTCCTCCCTTCTCCCTCCCCCATCTCTTACCCTGGGGCTGAGGGACCCAAATCCACGAGACACCCCTCCCCTCATTAGGATCCTAGTCCCTAGCTCTTTGTCGGGTTCAGGAGCCCTGCAGGACCAAAGGGCAAGTGGTGCTCTGCGTTCTGAGGTCTGCCTTCTGGGGGTTAGGATCAGCTTTCTGTCTGAGGTTAATTTCCTCGAAAGGGAGGGGCCCATCCTTACTTTTCTACTCCTGTTTACAGAGGGGGGCAGGCCCTTTCCTGTAGGACCTACCCAAACCCAGGGAAGCCAGCAAGGGAAGTGGTGAGAACTGGGAGAATCCCAGGGAAGCTCTGTGACCCCAGTGACCTTGTTTCCACCCTAGTGTTTAAGGAGGCCGGGCCAAGGAGACCCTAGCTACAGAGATGAGGAGGTTAGAGTTCATGATTCCATCAGCCAGACCAGAGCCTCAGGATCTGGGGGTCCTCTAGGCAAAGTGAATGGGGATTAGCTACTTTGGGGCCCAGTGAGGAGAGAATGATTGGATGTTCTAGCCTCCAAAAACTTGCCCTTGCTCTGACCGAAGTCTAGGCACAGAGAAGGGATGGAGGTGATGTGGGGAACGAAGTCAGAAGGGAAGGGAGTAGAGAAGCCTAGGGTCTTAATTTGGGAAGAGAATCTAAATGAGGAGGGGGCCAGGCGTGGTGGCTCACGCCTATAATCCCAGCACTTTGGGAGGCCAAGGCAGGTGAATCCCTTGAGGCCAGGAGTTTGAGACCAGCCTGGGCAACACGGCAAAATCCCGTCTCTACAAAAAATACAAAAGTTAGCCAGGCATGGTAGCATACCTGTGGTCCCAGCTACTTGGGAGGATTGCCTGAATCCAAGGAGACTGAAGTTGCAGTGAGCCATGATCACGCCACTACACTCTAGCCTGGGTGACAGAGTGAGACTCTGGGTCAAAAAAAAAAAAAAAAAAAGAGGAGGCGAAGTTCAGAACTGGGGAGACATCTGCCATGCCTCCTGAAGGAAGGCCGTGGAGAAGGCGGCTGAGGTCACTCTTTCACTGGAACAGGCAGCCTCTGGCCTCAGGAGATTTTCTCATAGTTTTCTGGCCACCCCCACCCCCTTCCCTCTAAATCTGGTGTGTCCTGAGAGCTGGAGTTGAGGCTGTGATTTGGGATGGGGCAGAGCTGGCCATGGTGGGTGGAGGGGCAGTGTGGAGCAGGGGTTAGGATCTCAGGAGTTTGGGAGAAGCTGAATCCTGGTTCTCCCACCCACAGTGTGGCTGTTGTGGTGACTCAGCCAGGCTCAGACTCTGGCTCCGGGGGGTTTAGGGGACTTATCTGTGCTGGGAGCTGTGTCTGGGCCAGAGTGGGGCTGCCTCAAGGCCTGTCCTCCCCATTGTTCTCATCTCCCTTTGTGATTGTGTGGCCCCCCTCCCCAGACACTAATCTGTGGGTGGGCGTTTTGCCCAGGCTGGGAAGCTCTCACTAAGCTGGGGGGCTTAGGACAATGGGGGGTAAGTGAGGGAGGTGGGTGAAGGCGGAGAGGGAATCTTCTGGTTTTTAAAGTTCCTTAGCACTCCAAGGCCAAGGTTATGGGGCAAAGAGTGGATGGAAAGGGGTTTGCTGGGTTGTTTGTGTCACCTGTCCTGGATGGTGAGCTTCGGTGCGTCCCTCCTAGGTCCTTTCTCACCCCAAACTCACCCACATACTCCAGCTCTCGGGTGGAGATTGTTGCTGTCAGGTAAGGGGAGGCAGGAGTTAACAAAGGAGCATGAGACCCTAGACAGCCTGGACCCCTCCCTCTAGCCCCAGGCAGGATTCCCCTCACCCCACCAAACCCACACCAGACAACCCTTACCCAGGCCTGGAGCCAGAGCTGGTTTTTCTGGTGGTGGCAGCAGCAGAGCCCTGACAGAGATTCCCAGGGAGAGGCCTCCTTGGGGGGCCAGAGCTGCTGAGGGGCCCAGGGGAGTGGCTGGGGGTAGTGGTGAGAAGGTTGGCAGTCCTTTTAGTAGGAACCTGAGGAGCACGGGGAGAGGGAACATTTGTTTTGTTCTGCTGGGGAGTCCTTAATGGCAAGTTCCCATCACCTGGAGGGACAGTGACCTCATCTCTGGGTACTTCCACCTTGAGCCTGAGATTAATATGTCTTCAAGTCTTGGGGTAAGGTGGGGAAGGATGGTGGGGGTGACATTCCAGGCAGGATGCAGAGGCAAAGGCTCACAGCCACATACCACTGACCAAGGGCAGGTGAGACATGTGGAAGCCAAGATAAACCGACAGCAAAATATTTACTATGTGTGCAGAGTTCTGCGAGACAAGAATGCACTCCATGCATACAGAGGGTGTGACACACACACGGAATCATGTGTGCACACACATTCACACATACTGATACACAGCTCTTCCCTCTGGACACAGACAAGTAAGTACGTATATGCCCCTAAGATAAGACATGAACACATATATGTGCCAAACACCCACCAGTTTATGCAAGGAGATAGCCTCACATGCGTTTGAACCAGCACTAAGATTGGCCAGGCCCTCAGCCACAGCTCCCCATACACAAAAAACTCATACTTACTCCCTTCCTCCTTCTCACAGACCCACCTCTAGGATCCCCTACATTCACACCTGTAAGTCCCAGCAGGGGATACTGATGGAGAAAGGCCCCTCATAAAGAAAAGATACTTCCTTAAAGATGCTCTTGATGGCTGGGTGTCAGCAAGTGCCAGCCTCAGTTTCCCCTCCTGAGATCAGAGGCCAGGCTCACATAGGAAGGAAAGTTGAGACCCAGGCATAGGGTGGGGAAGAGCCAGCCAGCCCAAACCTGGAATGGAGGGCCTGTCTGGGAGCGGGCGGGGTACACAAAGGGCTGGGCTCCAAAGAGGCCCGTGGGGGCCTGGCCAGGGTGGGGGAGGCCAAGGGCAGGGATCCCGTCTGGCCAGTTGGGCCTGTTCTCTCCCTTGCGCAAGGTGGTGGTGGCTGTGGCTAGGCTTGCTGCTGTGAGGCAGCTTCTGAGTCACCAAGGCTCCTGACCAGCGTCCTGGTACTCCAGGGAGGAGGGGTGGGAGGGTCAGAGGGAGGAGTGTCTAACCAGCCAGAGTCCACCAGCCTCAGTAAACAATTTGCAACAGAAGGGTCCCTGGGCTTGGCCTGGCCTGGCCACCACATGCCCTCAAGGTGACCTCACCAGGCAGGCAATGTGTCTCCTTTGGTCTGATGACATCATCATGCTGACGCCAGGCTGACACTGGGTGGAGGAGAGAAGGAGGAGGCAGTCCTGGCCTGCCCTGGCCTGGAAACCTGGACTTCTGGGTCTGTTTAGACAAGGACAGGGATTCTAGGGCCCAAATTCTATTTTGTCTTCTCTTGTACCCTAGGGTGGTAGGGGGGTACGCAGCTGGAGGAGGGTGTTGCCTCAGGCTGAGATGTTCCTACTAAGTAGTGGATTTAGAACAATGAGGATCTGTGGGAGATATCCAGAAGGGAATTTCCTGTTTTACTGGGTTCCTCGGTCTGTGAAGCTTCAGTGTGTCCCCTAGGGGTGGGGATCGTGGACTCACAGGTGAGAACATGGAGGATTGACATTCAGGCATGCGCTGGGTATCTAATGCCTGCTGTACCCTAAGAAGGTATTTTCCAAGGGAAATATAGGTGATTAGTGGTGGGGAGGCAGCAGGTGGTTGGCTAGTATAGGAATAGGGATGGAAAATATGCCATCTGATATTGTCTCAGAAATAGTCTTTAGAAAGGTTTGAGTGTCCTAATGGGGCAGGTCTTGGGATCCCTGTGACCTTCACAGACACCAGCGTTTGAAGCAGAGGATATGTTGTGCTGGAGATCCCCTACCCAAGCTCACTCACAGCCCTTCCTTGGCAGCCCTATTCTTTCCAGTGCCAGGAGGAGAAGAAGCCTGGGAGGGGTGCGGGTGGTTAGCTGGACTCCCAGGCTGGGCTGGGTGGGACCAACATTAGCTTAGGCAGGTCAGGGCTCTGGTATCTGGCCCTGCAGGTCTATCCTGTCCCATCTGGGCCCTCTCAGCACCCAACAGCATCCTTCTTCCCTCTCCTTCTGGTAGCAGGGCCACAGGAACCCCTTCCTGTGCTCTATGTGCTGCCTCACTAAAACTCTCTGATCCATTCTGGTGGGGCTTCATTTCCTCTCTCCATGCCTTCCTCCTTCCATCCCTATTTTTTTCCTCTGTCCAGTCTGGAGGTGCTCCCTTTGGCAGTGAACCCAATTAGCTAGCCCAGCCTATCCTGCCTCCACCCCAAGGTTACCATGTAATGTTCCTCCCTGGCCAGCCCAATGCTTGTTCCTCCTCATTTTTTTTTGGTGGCGGGGGGATGGTGTCTTGCTTTGTTGCCCAAGCTGGAGGTCAGTGGCATGATCTTAGCTCACTGCAACCTCCACCTCCTGGGTTCACCAGTTCTCCTACCTCAGCCTCCCGAGTAGCTGGGACTACAGGCGCCCGCCACCACGCCCATCTAATTTTTTTATTTTTAGTAGAGACAGGGTTTCACCATTTTGGCCAGGCTGGTCTCAAACTCCTGACCTCAGGTGATCTGCCTGCCTCAGCTTCCCAAAGTGCTGGGATTAGGGTGTGAGCCACTGTGCCCAGCCTGTTCCTCCTCATTCTACACTTTCCTTCTGTCTCTCTCATTTATTAATTCACCTGTTCATTCATTCACTTGGTCAATAAATGTTGACGGAACCCACATACCACTGAGCACTAAATCAGAAACAATGGTTCCAATGGTGATGTGAGGCCCAGAAAATAGGGATAAAGTGCTGTGATGGGAATGAAAGCAGGGTGCTGGGGAGCACAGAGGAAGGGCACCTAATGCTGCCTGGGGTGGGGGTGGGAGGAGGGAGGACTCCTGCTGGAAATGATGTCTAAGCAGAGTCTTAAATGATGAGTAGGCGCTACCAGACATAGGGAGGAGGGCATTCCAGGCAGGGGGTACGGTGTGAGCAGAGGTGAGGAACAACAAGGTGTGTGGCTTGCTGGGCAGAGGCAGGGACAACACACTGTTGGGGGTTGCTGGGGCACGCGTTCCAAGGCAAGGAGCTCCTGCCATCCCAGCATGTTCCTTTGCTCTGCCCCCAGGCCCCAATCCCCATATTTCACTTTTGATTCCATGACTCCAAATTTATTTCTTCCCAACAATGAACATCCTCAGGCCCTGTCTCCCTCATAAGTTACTCATCCTAGAAATTTAGGAGCTGCCTTTGAGTCTTTCCTCTCCTTCATCTCTCTTTCTGGTCAGTGACCAAATCCCTGTCAAATCTCCCCCGAGAACTGTCCCCTCCTCTCCACCCTAGCACTACTGCACCCAGGCTGCAGCTGCAGCCTTCAGTGACTGCCCCTCACCACTTGCTCATGGCACTCCCTGGCTAAGGAACCTTTAGTGACTCCCCATTTCCTCTTGACCAAGTATGAATTCCTTTGCTGGTATGGAAGTTCCCCGGTGATTTGGCCCCACCCTGTCCCAACCATATTTTCCACTCCTGCTCAACACACACACCCTGTCTTAGGCTGGGTCCTCTCCTCTTTGCTTCCTAAACAAGCCACCTTCTCCATCTCCTTGGTGTTTGCTCACCGTGGTCCCTGATTTAGAATGCCTTTCTAGGCCTCTCTCCCTCCTAATCCTACCCAACTCATGCATGGGGCCCTCCCAAATGATTCAGTCCCATAGTGATTGCCCCATCCCACAGTTGGCCTGTAACCCACCCCTGAGCACTAAATCAGAAACCATCATCACATGTTTCCATATGTGTCTATATGTATCTCTTGCTCCTGAGCAGAACTCAAGTCCCATGAGAGCAGGGAGTGGATCCTTATTTGCAGATAAGGTAACATGATGGATAGCTCTGATTCCAGAATCCCTGAGGGCTTCATTAATATGCTAAATACTAGCCCTTTGTACTAGCCCTTTGTCCCTTGTCCTCCGATTCCAGCTTACAATTCTGACCCGGTTGTTGTGTGTCTGCCCTGATCTCATCTCTCTGGGCCTCTGACCTGGGCCCTTTCTGTCTTTAGTGGCTTGCTCATTCCTGCCTCTGAGCCTTGGTTCATGCCTTTCCTCCCACATGGAACACTTCCTGCGCTATGGGAATCCAGGTCTCTCATCTTCAAGCCATGAAAAGAATGTTCCAAAGGGCCTACTGAATAGACCCTTCCTACCCTATGTGCCCCATTCCAGACACCAACAGTTTTGGATTCTTGCCGTGGCTCCCGGCCACACTTTCTGAAACTATCCACTTTTTCCCGGTTGGTGGGTTGAACCTCCTCTGAAAGTTTGTTCATGGCTTTCCCTGTTTCTTTGTGCATATATTCCATTTCCCTGATGACTGTGAGCTCCCTGAGGGCAGAGGCTGGGTCTCCTGTTCTGTTGCAGCCTCCCACCTTGCAACTGCTCAGGATACAATCCTAGGCTGCAAGAGGGTGTGAGCCTTCCATAAATCGTCTGTGTGGCCTTAGGCAAGCCACTTCCTCTCTCTGGGTCTCAGTTTCCTCATCTGTTAAACGGTGATAATAACGCCTACCTCTTGGGAATGTTTTGTAGATTTAATAAGATAATGAACTGAATGTGCTTTGCAAGCCCAAATGCTCCAGGAGTTCCGGTCACCTTTGCTGTCATTATCATTATGACTGTGCTCCCCCAGCTCTGGCAGCACCCCTAATGGTGGCTGTCCCTCTCTGCCCCCTGCAGGCCGGTGCCCCGCGGGTGAGCTGGAGACCTCAGACGTGGTAACTGTGGTGCTGGGCCAGGACGCAAAACTGCCCTGCTTCTACCGAGGGGACTCCGGCGAGCAAGTGGGGCAAGTGGCATGGGCTCGGGTGGACGCGGGCGAAGGCGCCCAGGAACTAGCGCTACTGCACTCCAAATACGGGCTTCATGTGAGCCCGGCTTACGAGGGCCGCGTGGAGCAGCCGCCGCCCCCACGCAACCCCCTGGACGGCTCAGTGCTCCTGCGCAACGCAGTGCAGGCGGACGAGGGCGAGTACGAGTGCCGGGTCAGCACCTTCCCCGCCGGCAGCTTCCAGGCGCGGCTGCGGCTCCGAGTGCTGGGTAAGCGGAGATCTCTGGGTATGGTCTGAGCCGCTGTGGATGCAGGGGGAAGGAGAGATGGGGACTGCAGAGATGGATGGGGCAGAGGTAGAACAGGAATAAAAAGTGGGGTCATGTTCAGGTGAGGGAGCTTCATCCAGCTAGCTATCCTCGCACCCAATCCAGAAATTCTCTCCAAGTAACCCCAAAAGCTGGGGAAGAATCCGTTTATTAGGAAGTTCTTCCTTCCGACGACATGAAACTCCCTCTGTTACTTTTGCCCTGTGGCAATATGGCACTGGCTTATTCTCTTTTCTGCACAACAACCTTTCCAAAAGCAGAGGCCCTTTGTCATGCCCCACCCAAATCTACTCTTCTCCAAGCTAAACTTACTGGTTCCTGACACAGTTCCACCAAAGACAATTTCAAAGCCTCTCTCACCATCCTGTGCTCCATGGTATTTTTTACAATGTGGGTCCTGAATGTGAACACAGGCCCAGCAATGGTGTGGCCATACACGATCAGAGGAGCTAATACCTTCCTTGATATGGACCTTCAGTGAATGTGGTCTGAGATCACAATCGCTTTTTTTATTTTTTGAGACAGAGTCTCGCTCTGTCGCCCAGGCTGGAGTGCATTGGCTCACTGCAAGCTCCGCCTCCCGGGTTCACGCCATTCTCCTGCCTCAGCCTCCCGAGTAGCTGGGTCTACAGGCGCCCACCACCACGCCCAGTTAATTTTTTTGTATTTTTAGTAGAGACAAGGTTTCACCGTGTTAGCCAGGATGGTCTCGATCTCCTGACCTCGTGATCCGCTCGTCTTGGCCTCCCAAAGTGCTGGGATTACAGGCGTGAGCCACCGCGCCCAGCCACAATCACTTTTTAAACCATCACTTTATATTGTGGGCACTTGTGGTGAACTCTGGACTTATGGTCAAGTTAAGTCTTTTCCATTCTGTGTTAATATTTTGAAGGTAAAAATAAAGGTTTTTGGCTGGGTGAGGTGGCTCATGCCCTGTAATCCCAGCACTTTGGGAGGCTGAGGTGGGCAGATCACCTGAGGTCAGGAGTTCGAGACCAGCCTGGCCAACATGGTGAAACCCCATCTCTACTAAAAATACAAAAATCAGCTGGGTGTGGTGGTGCGCACCTGTAATCCCAGCTACTCAGGAGGCTGAGGCAGGAGAATTGCTTGAACCCAGGAGGCGGAGATTGCAGTGAGCCGAGATCATGCCACTGCACTCCAGCCTGGGCGACAGACGGAGACTCAGTCTCACAAGTAGATAAATAAATAAATAAATAAATACATAAAATAAAGGTTTTTATAGTTTCCCTTTATTCACATATAAGTTAATAACATCAGCCTTGGAGTAAAAATAAAAACCCAAGTGTAAATCTAGGCTTTGTCACCTAATAGCTGATGACTTGGGACAGTCACTTAACTTCCTTGTGCTTTGGTTTCCTCATCTGGAAAATAGAGATAATAATACCTAACTCACTGTTTGTTGACAGAATTTGAGATAACATTTATAAGGTATTTAGCATAATAGTTGACACATAGTAAATGCTTACTAGATGGTGGTTATTATTATTAGGTAGATGATATCTGGTTAGTTTTTTAATTACTTCATTATTTTATTTTTTAAAATAACCTATGTTCATTGTAAAAAATTTGCACAGTAGAGAAGGATACAAAGTCACCTGAATTTCTACCATTCATCTGCGTCTCCATGAAATAAGAGAAGGAAAGGGGGCCTGAAAGTTTGTACTTGAGCAAGACTGAAATGCGATGAGTGGGGGCCTCCTGACAGGGATTGTGCAGACCTGTGACCCCTGCCTTTCCCCATTTGCAGTGCCTCCCCTGCCCTCACTGAATCCTGGTCCAGCACTAGAAGAGGGCCAGGGCCTGACCCTGGCAGCCTCCTGCACAGCTGAGGGCAGCCCAGCCCCCAGCGTGACCTGGGACACGGAGGTCAAAGGCACAACGTCCAGCCGTTCCTTCAAGCACTCCCGCTCTGCTGCCGTCACCTCAGAGTTCCACTTGGTGCCTAGCCGCAGCATGAATGGGCAGCCACTGACTTGTGTGGTGTCCCATCCTGGCCTGCTCCAGGACCAAAGGATCACCCACATCCTCCACGTGTCCTGTAAGTACTTGGATGCTTGGTTAGGGAGGCCCAAGGGGTTCTCAGCAGATTGGTGAGATGCCATAGGTCCCTGAGCCATGCCAGGCTGGCCAGCCTGGGTCCTGGAGGCTATAGTATGTGACAGAGCACTAGTCCAAATGTGGAAGACCTGGAGCCCGATCCCAGAGGATAGACCTCTCTGAGCTTCTGTGTCCTTATCTTTACAAAGGAGATTGCCTTGTTTCACAGGGTTGTTGGGAGAATCAATTAGAAACATGGAATTGAAAGCACTTTCTAAAATATTAGTTTAGGATTTGGAAATAGATAAACTTAGACAAGCCCTAGTTCTACTTACCAGCTGTTATTCAATCTTGTTAGGCTTCATTTTCTTCATCAGCAAAATGGGTATAATTATTTATAACTCATACCAACTTTAGAGGGTTTTAATGGGAATTAGAAACTATGAATGCAGAGCAACTCACACAGTGCTTAGCGCATTGAAGGCGCTTGGTAAATGGTAGATATTGTTTTCCCAGTGCTAGATTTCAAGCCTCTGGAGGGGATAAGACTGTCAGCATTTGGCTCAAAGCAGGTCCTCAACAAATGTTTGTTGAAGAAATGAATGAACTAGTAG
This sequence comes from Pan troglodytes, assembly GCF_028858775.2. Taxonomy (NCBI): domain Eukaryota; kingdom Metazoa; phylum Chordata; class Mammalia; order Primates; family Hominidae; genus Pan; species Pan troglodytes. The sequence goes on from NC_072398.2 coordinate 88,142,165, forward strand.
GATTGTTACACCTTTGAAAAATCAGGCAACATTTATTCAGCACCTGTTCTATGACTAGCACTATGCTAGGCAACACAGGACATCCAGAAAATGTGTGATGGATCACTACCTTGAGGGACTTATGGTCTCATTGTACAGGTAAACCAATACAGACTCTCTGAGCTTAGAGAGGGGAGGGAACAGTGTGGCCAGGAGCTGTCAGCAGGGTGGGGCTGAGCTAGGTTTGGCAGCAGATGAGTAGGATGGAGAAGGGCAAGGGGAGGGTGTTTCAGGCAGGGTGGGGTGGGGGCAGGGCCCTTTGAGGTACCACATGATCAAAGGCATCATTCCCATTCT